>NC_136421.1:200837245-203237245 GCF_052625555.1 Lactuca saligna
AAAAGGGGGGGAGTCAGCGAGCTTATCCAAGTTACGCCCAACGTAATTCGGTGGTTCAGCCCCTATAAAAGGGATGCGCAGGCAGCCGAGTTCTTTGCTCATTTCTTCCCTTTCTCTCACGTTTTTACATCGTTTTTCGTGCAATAATTATCCTGAAGCCCCGGTATCATTCTCGAGACCCGAAGCAAGTCCCGAAGCCTCGAAGATCATGAGAAGTAAGATTCCCGAGCCGAAGCGCTACCCGCGAGGAGTCCGGTTTTTGTGAAGATCTTCCAGATCTACCGAAGAATACTACTTCTACAAGCTGTAGTGTTGTCCGATCATCTTCTGATCAAGTGAGTGTGTAGTTAATTTCTTTTAACACATATTTATACGAAATACGTGTTATGTGTATATTTTGTTGTTATATGTGTGAATGTATATTCACTTTCTTCTATCTCATAGATATGATTTATTCTCTATGAAATACGTGTTATGTGTGTGTGTCTCATCTGTTGTTTGGAATATGTAATGAATCAGAATGCTATACATGTTTTAAACTATGTATAAAAATATATATTTTTATCTACTAATATGTCACATGGGTAGATAGTTGTGTGATAAACAGATGAGAGGCCTCGATGTTGTTTTTGATTCAGTCATCTAGCGGAGTTTAAATGACGACCACAGACTTTTCTAGACAGTCCTGTGGAACGCTAGCAGGTTCGCCACCTGTAGGTATTAATGAACTTGGGTGTTCATTCGTTGTACTCCATCCCCCTCATGGTTGCCTTATTTGACATATATTGCTGGGAAACCCCCGAATGCATGTGTTGTCACCCCGATGAAATATTCTTAGACTAGGTCCATTGTGTTAGTTGTCTTAGGGACGTAAAGTGAGAATAACGGGAATGGGTAATTGGATTATTGTTGGTTGGTGGAATTAAATATAATTATTTATTATGGGTTGAAAACCCTATATGCTCATCAGGCTCCCAAGCCTGACCCACTCAGTTTATTTGTATTACAGGAAGTAGCGCAAGGGCATAAGATGGATGAATCATCAAGTTGTTTTGTTTACAAGGTTGTATATGTATATATTTGTTGAATGACTTGTAATGTTATCGTTTATGCTTTATGGTCTGTATCGGAACATGACATCCCGAGTTTTGATTATATAATGAAAATACATTTCTTTATGAAATGCTTTGGTAAATATTATTTTATCACGTTTTGTTTTTGGGAACAAATCCCGCAACTCTTTTAATCAAAGGATTACTCTGAAATCATTTTAAAAACACAATTTAAACCGGTCTTTTCTGGCCGTGATTTTCGGGATGTCACAGTTCGTATCAGAGCATTAGTTTAAGCGAACTAGGAATTTGTAGGATTTCTAGACTTAAACTTAAAATGCTAAGTGAAATTTTGAGATGTGTGTCTGTTATGTTTTAGACACGGGCACTAGTTTATTTTAGGAAAGTGCCTAAAATGCTTTTATGTGCTAAATGTTATATGTTGTCATATATGATATTATTTGTTCGGATCTATGGTCTGTTGCCGACCGGATCTGGAAACCTTATTTGTGTAGGATTCTAAGCGTATGTCTACGATATTAGAACTAGCATGTAAACGTTTCGGAGTGATAAGGATGATTTGAATATCTATCGTGAATAAGGATTTAATTTCATCTTATTCGGTGTATAGATCCAAAATGGTGAGAACAAGAAGTGGAGTTGGAAATGTTGATGGAAACAGGAATCAACCACCAGTGATTGAGAAAATACCTGTCGTAGTAGCAGCACCTGAGCCGATAACAATGACTGGTGTACAATTGATGATTCAAGCGATGTTGGATCGTCAGATGGATGAAACGAGATGTCTGCTTCAACAGAATCGTGAAGAACTGTTAATTCAAGTGGAAGAGCCCGAAGTGAATGAAGGGCACTCGGAAGGTGGAAACTTCAATGTGTCTGTTAGTCAAGCCAACCCACCGATAGTTAGGCAAAACAACCAGGATGGAAGGAATGATGGAATGGGATGCAAGTACAAGGACTTTCTGACTTGCAAACCATCGACCTTCACTCTAAAGGAGGACCCGATCGGAGTGATGGATTGGATCTACGAAATAGAGTTAGCCTTCATGACTTATGGCTGCAGAGGCAAGTTGCAGACTACCTTTGCCGTGCGGCAGTTTCGAGGTGGAGCCATTCGTTGGTGGAACACTCTCGGGAAGACTTTAAGCCCCAATAAGTCACTGCAATTGTCATGGGCAGAGTTCTTGGCGCACTTCAAGCGCAAGTTCTGCTCGGCTCAAAATCTGTTGGAGTTGGCGAATAAGTTTCTGACATTGACGAAAGGCAGCATGTCAGTTGATGAATACACTAATAACTTTACAGACAAGATGGAGTTTGCTTTGCGCATCGTTCTAGAGAGCTGAACAAGGCAACAATAAAGAATAGATATATGTTGCCGAGGATTGATGACCTATTCGATCAACTACAAGGTTCAAGTTATTTTTCGAATATCGATCTAAGGTCAGAATATCATCAGCTGAAGGTAAGAGAATAAGATATCGAGAAGACTGCATTCAGAACTAGATATGGACACTACGAGTTCTTGGTTATGTCGTTTAGACTAATCAATGCTCCAACAGCATTCATGGATTTGATGAATAGGGTTTGTAATCCGTTCCTTGATAAATCTGTGATAGTGTTCATAGATGATATTCTGATTTACTCGAAAAGCCAAGAGTAGCATGGCAGACACTTGCGAGAAGTGTTAGAAGTCTTGAAGAAGGAGAAGTTGTATGCAAAGTTCTCCAAATGTGATTTTTGGATTCAAGAAGTCCAATTCTTGGTTCACGTGGTCAACCAAGAAGGGATACTGGTTGATCCAACAAAGATTGAAGCTGTGATGAAGTGGAAACAACCGAAAAGTCCCATGGAGATCCGAAGCTTTTTAGGATTAGCCGGATATTACCGAAGGTTTATCCAAGGATTTTCTTCGATTGCTACTCCATTAATTGCTTTGACCCACAAAGGAGTACTTATGCTTGGAGTGATAAGCATAAAGAAGCATTCGAGAAGCTAAACAAGAAGCTATGCGAGGCACCGATACTTTCTCTACCCGATGGAGTTGAAGACTTTGTTGTCTATAGCGATGCGTCTGGTGTTGGGGTGGGTTGTGTTTTGACCCAAAGAGAAAAGGTGATAGCATATGCATCTCGACAATTGAAGGAGCATGAGAAGAACTACCCCACTCACAATTTGGAGTTGGCAGCCGTAGTTTTCGCTCTGAAAATATGGAAGCATTACCTCTATGGCACAAAGTGCAAAATTTTACACTGATTATAAGAGTCTCCAATATCTATTTAATCAGAAAGAGTTAAATATGAGGCAACGACGCTGGCTAGAGTTACTCAAGGACTACGACTGTGAGATACTTTACCACCCCGGTAAAGCTAATGTTGTTGCTGATGCTCTTAGTCGGAAAGTCAATGTTGAGAGAAAAGGCTAAGAGCGTTGAGAATAGAAGTTGTCTCGACAATTATGGAGAGTATAAAGAAAGCTCAAGAAGAAGCTTATGAGAAAAATGACCGAAAGGAGGAGCGTTTGGGCAAAACGTTGGTGTTTGGTACAAACGGTCAAGGACTGAAGGTATTCCAAGATCGTATTTGGGTACCTAAGTCAGGAAGAATAAGAGATCTTCTGATGGAAGAAGCTCACAAAACAATGTACTCGATTCATCCTAGTAGCACTAAAATGTATAGGGACCTGAAACCCTATTACTGGTGGCCAACGATGAAGCTTGATGTTGCAAAGTATGTGGCCGAGTGTGTGACTTGTGCGAGAGTCAAGACACAACATCAGAAACCATATGGGAGTTTAGAACCTTTACTTGTGCCTATGGGTAAATGGGAAGACAATGCGATGGATTTTGTCACTAAACTACCCAGAACAAAGAATGGTCACGACATGATTTGGGTGGTCATTGATCGATTCACTAAGAGTACGCATTTCATAGCAGCCAATGAGAAATGGTCTATGGAAAAGCTTGCGAATTCTTACATGAAGGAAATTGTGAGGCTTCATGGTGTTCCGTTAACGATTGTGTCAGATCGTGACAGCCGTTTCACCTCATGATTTTGGAAAAGTCTACAAGAGGAATTGGGTACCAAGTTGTGTTTACGTACAACTTACCATCCACAGACTGATGGTCAGAATGAAAGAACAATACAAACACTTGAAGATATGCTAAGAGCATGTACCCTGGAATTCCTAGGTAATTAGGATGAACATTTACCTTTGGTAGAATTTTCCTACAATAATAGTTTCCACTCGAGCATAAAGATGGCACCTTATCAAGCTTTGTATGGACAGAAGTGTAGTACGCCGCCTTGTTGGCTTGAGGTTTGGGAAAAGCAGTTTATGGGACCCGAGATGGTTCATCAAACTACTTCAAAGTTAAAGATAACTAGGGAAAGAATGTTAGCAGCTCAGGATCGTCAAAAGAGCTACGCTGACAAGAAAAGAAGACCGACGACTTTTGAAGTTGGAGATTCGGTTTTGCTTAAAGTCTCGCTGTGGAAGGGACTTATAAGATTTGGTAAAAGGGGAAAGCTAAGTCCAAGGTTTATTGGACCGTTTAAAGTTCTTCAGAGAATTGGGAACCAAGCTTACAAGCTCGAATTACCCAAAGAACTAAATGGAATTCACAACACTTTTCATGTGTGTTATTTGAGGAATTCACGAGAGAAGTTCCCGATATAATTCCAATTTCTGAATTGAGAATTGATGAAAACAAGAGGTTAATTGAAGAACCAGAGGCAATTGTTGACCAAAAGACTAAGAAGCTTCAACGCAAGATGTTCGAATTAGTGCTTGTCCGTTGGAAACATTAGAATGGGAAAAATCTCACCTGAGAAACGAAGAGTGACATGTTGAGTCGCTATCCGCAATTGTTTGTTGATGTGTGATTCCGGGGACGGAATCATCCTAAGGGAGAGAGAATTGTAACGTCTGCGTTTCTAGGCTAGGAATTATCATTGATGTAATAGTCTAGGTTAACCCTTATAACTCTTTTTGAAGTATTAATGATAAAATATTTAAGTATTATGTGAATTATGTGTTTATTTTCTTAATTATTATAATTTAATGAATTAAGAATAAAATAAGCGTCAAATTTAAAATGTCAGATAATCCCGATATCTTTGCATAAAGATGTAGTGGTCGAAATAAGGATTCTGAATATATAAAGAATGCCAAAATCCGAGTTATAACGAAGAAGTTATGACATGTCGAAGTTTCACGACAGAACCGACAATGCTGAATGACGTAAAAAGTGAAATTTACGATAAAGCAATATTTAGCCTTAGCAATCTAAATGAAAGTCGTAGAGTTCGTTAAACCACGAGCGTACATAGAAAGAACGCCCAAATCTGACTTCGTATGAGGAAGCTATGATTTTTCGAAGTTTCGACTTAGCTACTAAATGAGAATCGAAGATCTCATCGATAGTAGTGAAACGATAAAAAGATAGGCGATTTTTAGCCGAAACAATCTAAATGAGAATTGAAGATCTCATCGATAGTAGTGAAACGATAAAAAGATAGGCGAAAACGGACGTCGGATGAAGTAGTTATGAATTTATAACGGAGTTTTCCTGTCCCGGCCTACTAAAAATAAATAATAAAAATAAAGCAAAATTAGCCGACAGAGTCTAAACAAAAGTTGTATAGCTTAGTCTCACCTACACGGGGATATAAAGAACGTCGAAAGCGGAGCTCGTATGAGGAAGATTTGAATTTTTGAAGTTTATTTAATAATTTTGATATTTAATTTAAATACAAAATATATGATATTATCCAAAGGGGTGAGTCAGCGAGCTGATCCAAGTTACGCCTAGCGTAACCTTAATTACGCCCAACGTAATTCGGTGGTTCATCCACTATAAAAGGGATGCGAAGGCAGCCGAGTTCTTTGCTCATTTCTTCCCTTTCTCTCGCGTTTTTACCTCGTTTTTCGTGCAAGAATTATCCCAAAGCTCCGGTACCATTCTCGAGACCCGAAGCAAGTCCCGAAGCCTCGAAGATTCTAAGAAGTAATATTCCCGAGCCGAAGCTCTGCCCACGAGGAGTCCGGTTTTTGTGAAGATCTTCCAGATCTACCGAAGAATACTACTTCTTCAAGCCGTAGTGTTGTCCGATCATCTTCTGATCAAGTGAGTGTGTAGTTACTTTCTTCTAACGCATAATAATAAATTATTTTAGATGACATACGTGTTATGTGTATATTTTGTTGTTATATGTGTGAATGTATATTCACTTTCTTCTATCTCATAGATATGATTTATTCTCTACGAAATACGTGTTATGTGTATGTGTCTCATCTGTTGTTTGGAATATGTAATGAATGAAAATGCTATACAGGTTTTAAACTATATATAAAAATATATATTTTTATCTACTAATATGTCAGGTAGAACATGTGTAGATAATTGTGTGATAAATAGATGAGAGGCCTCGATGTTGTTTTTGATTCAGTTATCTAGCGGAGTTTAGATGACGACCACAGACTTTTCTAGACAATCCTATAGAATGCTAGCAGGTTCGCCACCTGTAGGTGTTAATGAACTTGGGTGTTCATTCGTTGTACTCCATCCCCCTCATGGTTGCCTTATTTGACATATATTGCTGGGAAACCCCCGAATGCATGTGTTGTCACCCCGATGAAATATTTTTAGACTAGATCCCTTGTGTTAGTTGTCTTAGGGATGTAAAGTGAGAATAACGGGAATGGGTAATTGGATTATTGTTGGTTGGTGGAATTAAATATAATTATTTATTGTGGGTTCAAAACCCTATATGCTCACCAGGCTCCCAAGCCTGACCCACTCAGTTTATTTGTATTACAGGAAGTGGCGCAAGGGCATAAGATGGATG
The DNA here is from genome assembly GCF_052625555.1 of Lactuca saligna. Classification (NCBI taxonomy): domain Eukaryota; kingdom Viridiplantae; phylum Streptophyta; class Magnoliopsida; order Asterales; family Asteraceae; genus Lactuca; species Lactuca saligna. Next base: position 200,844,165 of record NC_136421.1, read on the forward strand.
AATCATCAAGTTGTTTTGTTTACAAGTTTGTATATGTATATATTTGTTGAATGACTTGTAATGTTATCGTTTATGTTTTATGGTCTGTATCGGAACATGACATCCCGTGTTTTGATTATATAATGAAAATACATTTCTTTTTGAAATTCTTTGGTAAATATTATTTTATCACGTTTTGTTTTTGGGAACAAATCCTACAACTCTTTTAATCAAAGGATTACTCTGAAATCATTTTAAAAGCATAAATTAAACCGGTCTTTTCTGGCCGTGATTTTAGGGATGTCACAGTTGGTATCAGAGCATTAGTTTAAGCGAACTAGGAATTTGTAGGATTTCTAGACTTAAACTTAAAATGCTTAGTGAAATTTTGAGATGTGTGTCTGTTATGTTTTAGACACGGGCACTAGTTTATTTTAGGAAAGTGCCTAAAATGTTTTTATGTGCTAAATGTTATATGTTGCCATATATGATATTATTTATTCAGATCTATGGTCTGTTGCCGACCGGATCTGGAAACCTTATTTGTGTAGGATTCTAAGCGTATGTCTACGATATTAGAACTAGCATGTAAACGTTTCGGAGTGATAAGGATGATTTGAATATCTATCGTGAATAAGGATTTAATTTCATCTTATTCGAAGTATAGATAAAAAATGGTGAGAACAAGAAGTGGAGTTGGAAATGTTGATGGAAAAAGGAATCAACTACCAGTGATTGAGCAAATACCTGTCGTAGCAGCAGCACCTGAGCCGATAATAATGGCTGGTGTACAATTGATGATTCAGACGATGTTGGATCGTCAGATGGATGAAACGAGACGTCTGCTTCAACAGAATCGTGAAGAACTATTAATTCAAGTGGAAGAGCCCGAAGTGAATGAAGGGCACTCGGAAGGTGGAAACTTCAGTGTGTCTGTTAGTCAAGCCAACCCACCGATAATTAGGCAAAACAACCAGGATGGAAGGAATGATGGAATAGGATGCAAGTACAAGGACTTTCTAACTTGCAAACCATCGACCTTCACTCGAAAGGAGGACCCGATCGGAGTGATGGATTGGATCTACGAAATGGAGTTAGCCTTCATGACTTATGGCTGCAGAGGCAAGTTGCAGACAACCTTTGCCGTGCGTCAATTTCGAGGTGGAGCCATTTGTTGGTGGAACACTCTCGGGAAGACTTTAAGCCCTAATGAGCTACTGCAATTGTCATAGGCAGAGTTCTTGGCGCAGTTTAAGCGCAAGTTCTGCTCGGCTCAAAATCTGTTGGAGTTGGAGAATAAGTTTCTGACATTGATGAAAGGCAGCATGTCAGTTGATGAATACACTAATAACTTTACAGACAAGATGGAGTTTGCTTTGCGCATCGTTCCAGATGAGTTGACAAAGGTTGATCGGTACGCAAAGGGACTCTCATGGGAGTACGCAGTGCCAGTTCGTCAGGCACCTACTCTAGAGGCAGCTATTTGGGCTGCCAAGTCTGTTGAGGACATGATCAAGGGAAGAACTACAAGCAAGGTTGAAGTTGGCGAGAAGAGAAAGTTTGAAGGAACTTCAGGTTCCAACAAGAAAAACAAATCTTCGAAGAAGTTTACAGGCGAAGCAAAATGGTGTGAGAAGTGCAAGAAAAAGCACTTTGGGAAATGTAGTGAGGATGTAACCTACTACAAGTGTGGAAAAATTAGACATTTTTCCAATGAGTGTCCGTCCAAAAAAAGGATGTGTTTCGGTTGTAATGAAGAGGGGCACATTTTGAAAGACTGTCCGATGAAGAAGGAGGCAGCTAAGCCCAACATTCCACCAAAGCCGAAGGCGAGAGCCTTTCAGATGACACTTGAGGCTACGAAAGATGAAGCTGATGTCGCTTCAGGTACCTTTCTCATAAACGAATTACCTTCTCAAATTTTGTTTGATTCTGGTGCCAACTACTCCTTTATTTCGCATGAGTTTGGTAGGGATTAGTGCATCAACTCATTATCTTGAATATAGGGTTCATTATCTGCCTCCATCACCTCCTAACACCCCCTTGAAACCCTAATTGATATGTGCATATTTAGTGTGTATTAAGTGTAGTATTTATTTATATATTAGCTAAATTGTTGCATATTATGGACAAAAGGTACTTAAAAGTGTTAAATTATGTTTTTCAGTCCAAAGATGAAGCTCGGAAGCGAAAGGAAGCAAGAGAAACGGTTAGGAGCTCAAGAGTGGAAAGAAGAAAGAAAACACCCATAAAAGGCTTCTACTCGTCGAGTTGCCCCTTGACTCGACGAGTCTGGTCGCGGATTCAGAAAGATAAGCATTCGAAAGTCAAGATAGTTATCGGATTACGACTATTGTGAGAGGGACTCGACGAGTCACTATATGACTCGACGAGTCGGAACGCATATATAAAGATAACTCTACAATTCGAGAAGGGAGAATTCTGGGAAGTTTCAGAAGTGCTTAGCTGCGAATAAGAAGCCAGAAGAACCCTAGAAGTCGACCAAAGAAGCTAGAATCCAATCCCGGGAGTAATTAAGGCGTAATTTCACCATTCTACTTAATTCTTTTGTTTGGTCAACATGATTAAGCAACTTGAACTTTTTTGTTTGCTGTTATTTACCTTAGTTATGAACTAATTTCTTTAGACTTCTGTTTGGGAATACAAAGTTGACAATATGGTTTGATTGATTGGTAGGATTAACTCCAAGTTGGTGATTAATTGTTATTTTAGCTTGCTAAAGAACCTTGTGTATGAATGATAATTAATTTTCTGTTAATAGGAAGATAATTGATTAGCATGAACATCTATTGATTATCAACCTCATATGATATGTGACCACTATACCATATGTCTAGGATTAATGAATATGAAACTAGGATTAATAAGGAAATTGAGTAAACTCATGTGCAAGCTTGTAAGATGACCATCGAACAAGAGGCTAATTAAGAATAACAAATTAATTAGCTATTGCAAGTCTAACTTAACCCGAATAATTAATCTAGTAAATATAATTAAATTAAGCAATTGGCCACTGTTTGAATTAGTTTATTTGCTAAGGATTAGGGTAGTGAACACAAACTTAATCACTTGAATCGGTAACCAGCGAAAGAATTAATCCATTGCACTTTTACCTTAAAATCAACCATAAAGTTAACCGAGTTGAACTGAACAGAAGTTTCTTTCCCATTATTGAATCTAGTTAATTTGTTCTTTTCTAGTCTTGCATTAGTTTTAGTTAGTAAGTTTCTAGTCTTGTAAAACTAGAGAAAAAACCCTTATTTGCTTAATCAACTTAGATAGAATTAGTTTTTAATTTAATTTGCCGTTCCCTGTGTTCGATACCCTACTTATTTAGCTATACCACAATTGATAGGTTCACTGCCTTTTGTGTGTTACTTGATAATTAAAGTAGGATTAAAACTAAGTGAGTTTTACACACATCACTAATCCTCCATAGTTGATTTTGAGCTCGATTTGGGTGTTTTCTAGCCAAAAGAAGGAGAGATAGAGATTAGTGCATCAACTCAACATTCAAGCTTCACCATCACCATTTTCACATCTTCTGGACCCTTGAGAGTATCCAAGTTCAATGCTCTATGAGTCTATAATCTTAGATCTAGGTTTTTATGCACCATCTTTCATGTCTAGGCTTGATATTGTGATGAGGGTCCATAAAGTTGCCAACTTTATGGATCTTCAGTGTCCCTTTGATGAGATAAGTGTTGGATCTGAAGTATGGTTAGGTTTTAGGACTCTTGCATGAGATTTAAACCCCATTTCTTCATTGTTTTGCCCTAGCTTGTGTTTGGGATATGCATGTCCAAAAAGCTATGATTTTTATGGTGTTATAGGTCAGAAAAGGACTTGTGGAAGTTTGGTTGCAAGGCATAAAGTATTAAGAGATTAAAGCTCAAGTTTGCCCAGAACTTCATCACGACATGACACCTTGGGGTGTCATAACATGAGAATGGTGGAGTCACGATTATTTTTTTTACTTGGTTACATCGTGATCAACAGATGGTCACGACGTGACGACTGATTGACTGAGTGACCTTGGAGTATTGACTTTGACCGTTGACCAAGTTTGACTTTAGGTCAAAGGGACTAATTTGACCAGTAGATTGAGGCTTAGCCCTATTTGTCGTATAGGTGACCTGTAGAGCCAATATTTGGAGTAATGATCAATTTAGCTATCTGTAGGATCCCAATGAAGATGACAAATGCTGGATTGAAGAATCAATGCATAATCGATACGACCCGATTTAAAGTTTAATCACAATTTGTGTGTGTGTGTGTGTATATATATATATATATATATATATATATATATATATATATATATATATATGGGCGAAAGTACAAAAAATATAGAAGCATGTGCTTGCTTACTACACTACTCTCCCCCTCTAGAACTACTCTAAAAATCTATACAATAGGAGCTCTCTCAAACATATACATGGTATACTATACAAGTATATATAGGCATAGGAGGAGAGAATGATTAAAAAACATTGTTTAACGAGATTACTAGGTTTGCTGTGGAGTAGGTTTTCACGTGATTTATCTTACGCTGCTTATCATCCAAATCATAGGCCTTGATAATAGCCATAATCTCAGTAAGAGAGAGCCTGTGAAGATCCTTGGTCTTCTTAATGACAGAAACATTCAAGTTCCATGATTTGGGAAGAGAGTTTAACAGCTTCTTGTTTATCTCAGAGCGGGATACTGAGATTCCTACAATACTCATTTCAGTAGTGAGAGTGATGAATTGTTGCAGTTGGGCTTCAAGAGTCTCCCCAAGGATGTGCTTAAACATTTTGAACTTTTGGCAGAGCATATTCTGTCTGCTCTGTTTCATATTATCGTTTCCTTCATAAACTTCTATCAAGGCTTCCCAAAGATCCTTTGCAAAATCATATTCCCTGAATCATCGAACGATGTCAGGGGACAATATCATGGTCAAAGTTGCAAGCCTTTTCTTGTTCCTCAAGCTTCTCAAAGTCCGTATCAGTGTAATTCTCCATTGTGTTGTCAATTACTTTAACATTTTCCAGTGTTGTGGTAATTCTAACCGGGCCTCTAAGGATGCTTCTCCATATCTTAAAATGTTTCATCTTAATGTATTTTTCAATCCTGTACTTCCATTTTGGAAACCCATCACTGATAAAAGATGTGGAATTCCTGTAGTGGTTCCCATAATTCAATCAAGTTTTTGATGTAAGGCATTGTGTCGAGGTTCCATTTTAATTAATTAACATTAAATGTGTCCAAAAGATGAGGTTGACTGAAAACAGATAAGATTGACCGAAAATAGTAGAGGTTGACCGAAAACAGTAGATTTCAGCTAAAAACGAATGAGGTTGACCGAGAACTCTAGTGTGCCGCCAAAAACTCTTTTAACCCTAAATGGGAATAGGAGATGTGCCGCCGAAAACACCCAGTTCCACCGAAAACGACGATTTCTAACAGAATTTCGATCTTGTTGCCAAAAAATTGAGATATTCAAGATTTGATGCCCCCAAAAAAATTGAAGAATATTGCCTTGCACCTCGATGAACACCAAGACACAACAACAATAGTGAACGATTTTAAATAAACAGCTTAAACAGTTTTCGATAAAAAGCTTAAAGAATTAAAACAACTAAATTCGATCTTGACGTTCTTGAACACAGTTGACACTAGATTGGCTCTGATACCATTTGTAAGTCTCAAACACATGAACCAACTAGTGATCAATCGAAATCACTAAGCAAAGGCGGAGTCAATGCAAAGTAAATCAAGAACAAAAACGCATAAACAACCCAATGCACACGATTATATTGATGAAATCGTCTAATACAATGGAGATCTTCACAAAGGTTGGCCTTCACAATGATAGGTCAGAAAAGCTAAACCAGAACCGACAACATAAGTCTCCTTATATAGGGAACAAAATTATACAAAGAAACCCTAAGCCCAACACGCCTAAGGACAGAAATCAAGACTGATTTCGATCCAACCCTAACCGAGAACCTATATTAAGACTCAATAAATGAATAAAAAAGTCTAACATGTATATCCCTAGCACAAACCAACAAGGTAGGACCTAACAATCCAGGAGTGAGAAATTTAGGCCTTCTGGAAACGGTTTATTATATAAACAAACATAACAATCTTCTTCTTCACAATTCCAAACACCATCTAGGGATGTCAATGGGGCCAAATAGGAGCGGAAATAGCTGCCCCCGCTCCCGCCCCTGAAATCAGTTGGTGCCTCCGATCTCGGTCGTGCCCCCGGCTCCCCCACTTACATAGCCCCGATCCCGCCCCCGGTTACCTCCATCGCTCCCGGTCCCGCCCCCGTTCCCCCGGTTTATAGGCTTAAATTCGATTTTTTTTGCTAAACTACTTTGGTTTAGGCTAAAAAGACTATTTTTAACAACTTTAAAAGCTTAAAACCTAATCTTTTAGAAACTAAAAAAATTAAAAATCCAACATTACGAATCCAACATTACAAAATGACAATTCTAACAATCTTATAAATATAAAATACGACAAATCCAATATTACAAATATAAAATACTTACACGTCCAAAATTATATGATCAATTCACTACCTTTTCAATATTCATTAATTGGAAACAGGAAAGTAAAACATAATCTAAACCTAAAATTAGAAAATCTATTTTGTATATGTATTTTATATTAAATATATATTTTTTACATAAATGTACAACCGGGACCCCCACGGGAGTACGGGACGGAAATACCAACTCCCGACCCCGGTCCCGAAGATAAGCGAGGTTTAATTTTGCCCCCGCTCCCGGTTCTTTTAAAAATTTAGTCTCGTACGGGTTCGGGATCCCACGGGGGTTTTTGATATCCCTAACAGCATCGTGAGATGAACTCATTCCAATTTTATTTCAACGTTAAGGTTTCATGCTAACTGCATTTTAAGGTCGGAAAACAAGTGTCTGAAATAGCCATTCCGAAAAGTGGCTTTAAATATGAAATCATGACTTTATGCATTGACATTTAAATATTTCATGACTTTATGTTGATTATTATATTTATAAAACATTTGTTAGATATTAAACTTGTTGATAACATTGGAAAATAGAATTGTTGAAAAATTCAAATCATTTTTTGAATAATATTGTGATATGGTTTTAGATAATGAAAATTCCAATAAGTAAAATTTAACCTATTAAGATCATAAATGAGTGTCCAATACTCTTGGGCAGGGGTGAGCATGGTGCGGTTCCATGCGGTTTTTGGCCAAAACCGAACCGAAAACCGCAACTTCGGTTTTTTGAAATTTAGAAACCGCATCGTTCGGTTTTTTGCGGTTCGGTTTTTTTTTTTGACGTTTTTTGTTACTTTTTTTTTTTTTTTTTTTTCCGTTTTGCCTTTTTAGTCAATCTCAAGTAACTCAGCGAGTTATTTTGACTCAGATGAGGAGTGCTAATCATTAATTGGAGATAAATCGATACCACCATCTCTTGGTTTGAAATCAAATTACATAACGACTCATCCAACAATGTTTACGAATTTAATATAATATTTGTTTCAAAAGTACATACAATAATATCAATTAATGTATTCATAAAAATTATATTATATCACTAATACTCTTCATATTTGAATGTAAAAAAAAAGGTCATCAACTTTATTTGTTATTGTAAATATCACTGAATATATGCTTAAAAATATACAATCATCTTCCGATAGATAAGATAGATATTTACATTTATAGAAATTTTAATTGTCATAAGTTCTTGGTTCTTACAAATATCAACACTTTATATATATATATATATATATATATATATATATATATATATATATATACGGTGCGGTTCGTTTTTTTGCGGTTTTTGCGAGACTAGAAACCGCACCGCACCGAGTATTTTCGGTTTTTGCAAAATTAAAAACCGCACCATCGGCTTTCATTTTGGTTTCGATTTATGCAGTTTTTTTGGTTTGCGGTTCGGTTTTTGCTCACCCCTACTCTTTGGTAGATCTATATGTCTAATGATTATTTATTAACCGGGAACCTAATAGGAAGCGACTGGGTATTTGATATAGTTGTAGCTGTTCCATTTTTATACCTAGATGAAACAGAAAGACCTAGTGGAACTCGCATATAGATCTCTTCATGTAAAATCACTATGAAGAAATGTGTTATTGACATCAACTTTTTCCACCTCTTTTAACAACACAAGAAACAATGCTTTGAGCCTTTGAACAATATTGAACTTGACATTTAACAACGAGATGAGCTTTATGGCTTTTTGATCTTATACTTATAACCCATCTACAAGCAATTGGCTTTTTATCCTTACGGAGTTTAACAATGCCCCATGTGTGATTAGCAGTCAATCCATCAAATTCCTTTTTCATACCTTCTTCCCATGTAGGAATTACTTTAGTTTGATAAAGAAAAGCAGATGATACAGTAAACTAACTAACTTTCTAACAAATTTTTTCACAACCAATAACCATCATGACAAAGATAAACGATTGAAGCTTAACATATAATACTAAAATTCTTTGCACATAAAGAATATAAAGTTATAAATTTGCAAGTTCGGTTTACAACTCGACAAACTTTTATGCAGATGCAACACTAGTCAGTATTATTCCACCCCCGAAAAAGAATAAATCATAACATGCCATCTACAACATTCTACATATATATAACTAATTTCACAAATTCAAACTGTTTTCTACTGTGTTTTAAATACATACCTTCACCTCAATACGAAACCTTATTGCATATTAAACAATTTCAGCCTCTTCTTTTATCGTTTTTGGAAGACAAAAGATTTGATAGCGAACGCAAACACAAGAGCAAACAAGAAGCAGAAGCCAAACACCATAAAAACCGCAACCCCAAGGAACTCATGTTTGTAACCAAACACCACATTCAGTAACTGTTTTATAGGCATAGATTGCACTCCATCTGATAATTTCACAGGATTATCCAAATCACCATATTGGGATACAACTAACCCATAAAGAGTCCATGCGATTGGATTCGCCCAATAATACCATCTCCACCAAATCGGAATTCTCTGAAAAATCATAACATATGTATCATGTAACTTATAAAATTAAAGTAAATAAATATAAATTACCTTATGGGGGATCATGAATCCACTGAAGAGGTTCCAGAACATGTAAAAAGGAGCAGCAATAATGGCAGCGACATTGTGATTAGGTGTCATGGCAGTTGTCATCATTCCATAAAAGGTGAAGTAAAGCATTGTGAGGTACATAAAGTACATGTACCATATGAATTTCCACGTGGACCATTCAAATGCAGCCAGCGCATAGAATATGGTACTGTAAATTACCGCTTGTGCGAACACGTATGGAAATTCAATCGCACCCTAGAAATAAAGTATATTTATTTACCATATTATAAAATAAAAAATAAAATAAAGGGTGGGAAATGTAAATGTGACTCATCACCTGAGCAAAAGCAAAGGGTAGTGGCGAATACATTCCGGCAGCCCTCTCTCGATATGAAACGAATCTTTCAACAGAAACAACGGGTTGGACAGCGGTGGCGTTTGTGATTCCGATGAAAAGTACAGCTAAATACATGGATCCCATTGCGTTAAAAAGATCTTGTTGGGTCTCCCTAAGAAAATAAAAAAGAAAGATGATAAATTAATGATGTTTGAAAAGTAGTGAATGGATAATTAGTTTACCTTTTTGAACCAAATTTCCAACAGATTGTTCCGAGCATTAGTGAGATGATAGAGGTGTAGAAAAAGCGAACAGCGGTGTATTGTGGGTTTCGCCAATAAGAAAGGTATTGTTTCCAAAAACAGGTTGCGAATTGAGCTGTGTATGATCGCGAGTATTTGCTTGGGAAATGCAATTCTTTTGAATCGTTTCTTGGTTTCTTTAGCCTTTCCACCAAATCTCTGTTGCGTCTGCAAAGGTAATAAATAAATAATATATTTCTCATCACACACTCACTCCTTTCATCATTTTCTTGATTTAGCCACTTAACTATTTCATATATTAATGTTACGTACATAAATAATTTGGACTGCCTATAGACTTCAGCAAAGTCTACACCCAAACGAGCTTCTTCTGCTAGTGAAGTAACTTCCAACATCCACGTTGCAGGATTATGTCCAGCTTTAATCTTCCTAACACCTTCAACTGCCTACACATCATATATTATTAATTAAATTACCTACCCCGGTTGAATTAATTAAAACCAATTAAAAATAAAACCAAACCTCAAAATACTCGACAAGTTTGCATGATCTAGGGCCAAGTGGACCCGCATAAATAAGCTGCCCTCCACGCTTCATAAACAAGAGCTGCATTTCAAAATTAACAAGTAAGTTTCTTTTTTTTTTTATCCTGCCAGCTGGCCCACACTAGCCAGATATAAATTTAAATCAGGCACACAGTGGCCCACTAGATGTCAGACTGACAGTATAGATTTTATTTATGGAAGGAAGTGAAGAACCTCGTCGAATGCTTCGAAAATGTCGATGCTGGGTTGGTGTATGGTGCAGACGATTGTGCGCCCGGTGTTGACAATGTTCCTGACTGTCCTCATGACTATAGCTGCTGACCTGGCATCGAGTCCTGATGTGGGTTCATCCATGAATACTATTGAAGGATTGGCTACTAACTCAACAGCTATAGTCAAACGTTTTCTTTGCTCTGTTGATAACCCATCAACACCAGGGAGACCAACTAAGGCGCCTTTTAAGGGAGTCAGTTCAACAAGTTCCATCACCTCCTCAACAAAAACCTATGAAAGAAGGTACAACAATCCACTTATGTCTGTAAGGGTTAAATGGTAGGAAATACCAACCTATTTTCTTTAGGGTTTTTATTATACAACTCAACTTCTTTATATTAGATCGTGTACTTTGGGAAATCCACCCGGTTATAGGAATGTTCTTTGCTATAAACGGGTGGATTTTTCGAATTATAATGTTCGAAAAAGAAAAAAATAACGGAAGTACATTGTTATGTATTGTATTTAGCCCAATTGATAAAAAAAAAGTATACCTTTTGTGTTTTGATGTCAACATCTGAAGGTAAACGAAGCCAAGCAGAGAAGAGAAGTGATTCTACAACTGTTAAACAAGGTGAATGAATATCGTTTTGTTCACAGTAACCAGATATTCTAGCAAAAGTCTGTTGTGACTTTGGGTAGCCAGAAATATGGATGCTTCCCTCTATTACTCCACCAGTTTTTCTTCCAGCAAGGACATCCATCAGTGTGGTCTTTCCGGCCCCACTTACTCCGACCAATGCGGTAAGGACACCTGGCCTAAATGCTCCGGTGACATTCACCAATAACTGCAATCGATCTTCTACAACCCCTTCTTGCTTCAATTCCTATATAATTAATCACATGATGTTAAATTGCTAAGTCTTTCATATAAAAATAAAGGATGAAATTTACAAACCAGAGGGATATCAACGTAGTAATTGATATTGCTGAATGCCATGGAAAGTGGCTGAAATGGTAGAACCATGCCTCTTTGATTTATATTCTTTCCTGTAAATGATATTTTTATTGATCGGATTATATGTACATAATGATTGAAAAAGGAAGAATTTGGATCATGAAGCAATGGGTACCTGTGAAAGAGCCTGAATGCTCCAAAAACTCTCTGAGTTGAATGACAACACTTTCGCTGTTCTTTCCATCTTTGCCCTTGGGGTCTGCTTTTGAAACAATGGCTTGGCTCCTTCCCAAGGCTATAAGTTTGAAATTTCTCAATAAACAAGAAATGTAAAAGAAAAAAAAAGAAAGAAAAGTTATATAGAGAGGAGAGATGGCTTACGATTAAGGTAAGATAAGAAGAAAGTGAAAAGAACATTGAATAAAATTGTGTATCCAAGCAAAGCACCAAGGCCAATCCAATACCAATAAGTCTGAGGGAAAATACTGCGTGCTTTCAGCAACCTCTCACCTAATGTCATCATTGATTGGTTATCTCTCTGCATGAACAAAGCTAAGATTGTAAAACAAATTGCTTAAATCAATAGAAAAATACAAGTAAGTTGTTATTGTGTGTAAAAAACATGAAGTATGTTATCTCTTATGGAAGAAATGATAAGAGTGATAAAAGGTGAAAGAGAAATTATTACTTTAGCCCAAGAGTGTCCAAGAAATTCATTTACAGATGCAGCTTCTTGAGCATACATCAAAGGAGAAATCCAGAAACCCCAAATCCACCAACTCGGTATACTATCTGTTACAAGGTGAGAAGAAAAGAAAATGTTAAAACTTAAAAGAACACAGATTAGTATTAAATTAAATAAATAAATAAAGGATCCAAATTTACCTCTTGAAATCACATATCCACCAAGAGCCATGACAATCAGCATTGCAAAAGATCCAAATGTGTTAGCCACAATCATATTACGCCCCAAGGATCCCATCAAGCGGAAAAGACTAATGGACATTTGGTGAAGAAAGAAAAAAAGCAGAAACTGCTTTAAAAACCTGAACATTTATTTATAAGAAACTAAGAATCAGCATGGTTTGACCTTGCGTTGACCATCAAAAAAAAAGTATAAAATGTACCTGACAATATTCGGATCAAGTCCAACCACATAGTATGTAACCACCACCCAGATACCAGACTCTATGAGTGAAGTTGGGATACTCAAAATCCAAGAAGGAAGTGTATAAACCCAACAAGGGTAAAAGTGTAAATCCCTATGCTTGTAGATCACTGGAAGCTTAGCTACTAACATTGACACTTCTGTGAACCCATTGAAGAGAAGAATCACCATAGAAAAATAAAGTTCTCCAAGATATAAACCTCCATCATCAACCGTTCTATGATGCAAAGTTGTCCGGAAGAAAACACTCATTGTGGTGATTGCAACAAATATAAGCTGCAAAAACAGTAGATCATGTTTTCATTGTACTTAAGAATTCAATAATAAAATTTCTGTTTGATAAAATTTGAGAGTGACATTACCTGAACGAATTTAAACACATAGATGAACGAGTTTTTTTGCATGAGTAACAACTGCCAATTAAAACTTGTCTTGAGAAGTTCGCTTCTTTTGACACCATAACAAGAAGTTGACAAGGCTGCTGGATGATTGTATTTCTTATCAAATGGAACAGAGAGTTCTTCAACTAAATTCTTTCCCACTCGATATGAACGAAAAGCTTCTGCAAACTTTTTAACTGGTATGTAGCTATAAGGTCGATCGGGAGCAGACCAATATTGTTCTTGATCTTTCTCAGAAACAACCTGTGTCATATTGAATTCAATGAAATCAAATCATTCATAAGTCGTTCACTTCATAACTTTTGAGATTATTTGGCAAAAATAAAGTAGTCCAAAGCTTTGGTTTCAAAGTACCACAAGTTCCCTAATAAAATACACTTCAAGTATATGGTTCTTTTCCATGGTGTAGAAAAGCAAGTTAAATCTTTGGAGAGTGTGGATGCAATTAGGGGGTTAGATTGAAAGATTAGTCTATGTGATTGTAACAAATTATCATATAGTGGTTTTTTTTTTTCTCTGGTTTTGGAGTTATCCACGTATATTCTTGTGTTCAAGTTTCTTTATTATTTTTCATTGGGAAGCTCTGAGAACATGATCTCACCACATAACCATGTAACAACTTACTTCTTGAAGGAAGTCTGCAACATTCTTCCTTTGTGGGCATTGAAATCCCATAAATGAGAAGAAATCAAGCGCAGTATTCCGTGGCCCTTGGTATACAATATGGCCCTCACATATGAGGATAATATCGTCAAATAAATTATAAGTCTCTGGAGCAGGTTGAAGAAGAGAAATCAATGTGGACCCATCAAGTGCACGAGTTGAATGTCTGAGATACTTGATTATTTGGTATGTGGTTGAGCTATCAAGACCATTTGATATTTCATCCATCAGAAGAACTCTAGAGGGACCCGCCAATAGTTCGCCTGTTGTAAGTCGTTTCTTTTGTCCCCCAGAGATCCCTCTCAACATTTCATCTCCAACCAATGTGTCTGCACATGTATCCAATCCTAGAATCTTTTTCAAATTAAATTTATTAGTTAACACTTAACACAATATGTTTCAAGAAAACAACCAATCGTGATAGCATAAATAGCAAATACCTTTAAAATGTACTCCACAACAAGACTTGTTTCATGTCCACCTAAAGCCAATGCCTAGAAAACGAAAAATATTCATTAGTTAAACCGCAATAAATCCAAATAATGAAAGTTTGATACCTTCATGAATATATCAAGATCTTCATCGGGTCTTATTCCAGCAATTTTTTCTCTTCTTGTAAGTTCCATTAGCATATCTACCATTGACACCTATCATTTAGCTTTTTTGTACACAAAGAAACATGTATATACAAAATAATCAGAAATTCCAAAGCTTACCATATTTAAATCCAACACCTTGACAACGTGCAGATAAGTCGAGTGTTTCCCTAACTGTCATCTCTGCAACATGCCAATCTTGTTGACTGACATAAGCTGATGTTCTTTGAGGAACAAACTCCTTTAAACCATGTCCATTGTAGGTGATTTTTCCTGACATCTTATATATAATCAAGGTGTAAATACAGGGACTTATTAGATGATTTTTAATGGAATTTTGTGAACAAAAACAAATAGTTTGTTAACATTTATGACATTAGCCTTTAAAAAGAAATTAAAAAATTAAAAATTAAATGTCCATAGCATACCTTCAAATGATGTCCAAGGCGTCCAGCCAAGGCTAACATCAGAGTTGTCTTTCCAGAGCTTGGAGGACCAAGAAGAAGGGTCATTCTGTAAATATAACATCATCCATAATTAATTGTGTAATTGTTTATTTACTAGAAAAAAATAAATAGTTTTGTCTTGATGTTGCACCTTGAAGGTCTAATTATTCCGCTGACATCATCCAAAATTGTAAGTTTTCTTCGTTTCCCTTTGTATATCTTCAATTGCCTTAAGAAAGCCTGTTTGGGATTTTGAGAAGGGTAACCAATAAGCATTTTCAAGTGCTTTTTTTGTTTGATGAAGATATAAGTTTAAAAAATGATTTTTTTTTTTTTTTTTAAATTTTTTGTAACATACCTCGGTCATGTTAACAATGAAATTTGTAATTGTTGGTAATGCTCTACTACCAACATGAACATAGGTTTCTACATTCAAATTCTGAAATCTGATTTCGATCTTTGGAAATTCCAAATCCACACTGCAATTTGAACAAAAGAAAAACTTAAAAAGGGGCACAATTGAATGGGTTTTGGAATCTATCTTGAAATTAAACGGAAAACTCAGAAAAATAATTAGATTCATTTGGATTTATTCCAAAACTTTTTTTAATATCATAATTAGTGTTGATTCTGATTATGAAAGCTATGATAAAGATACTTTTCTAATTTACTTCAATCAACCAACGTTATGATTCAATTCTTTCTTTACTTTTGAAGGGAATAAACATTAAACCTCTCAAATCAAAAATAATTGTTAACACCAACCTAATCTTGATTTTCACAAACAGATATATATAAAATTAAATGACCTAAAAAAAGAAATTATTGCACCTACACCTCTTTATTTCTCTATCACATTCATAACATTCATAAGATTTAAGTTCAAACCAGAATTTTAGCCTTTTTTTAATTTTATAAAAAGCATCGATTTCGTTTAGTTACGCAAATTAACATTAAAAAAAATAATAATAATAATGTAATTTTCATGTATGCTTTAAATTTTTTTGGAACATAATTAATAATCGGCTTGGTAGATTGTAAAAAGTTTAGTAGTTCCGTGTTCATGCTTTTCGCTTCATCGGCACCGAACTAAAAGCCGTAAGCAAAGCCAAAAAAAGACGAGAAAAACGTCAAAAAGTAGCAGAAAATTTTGAATTATAATTTTTAAAAAAGGAAATTGTATATTACGCATCAAATCGCCGCCGCATTCGATCGAAGAACCGCTTCCAGTCATCGTCGGCGGAATTCAACAACCGATCTAACACCACCTTCAGCTCCTCGACTTCAAGCTTATTAACTTCAACTTCCTTCGAATCTCCAACGATATTCTTAAATATACCTTTCCGAACTCGATTATAAGTCGGCAATCTCTCGATAGCAGCCCATCGTAACGCCTCCTCATCGTCTCCGTCTTCCCGGAATGACGACGATCTTACTGATAAATTCTCTGCCGAGTTCCACATTCTTAACAACACGGCTCTAAATTCAAGCAAAAAAAAACCCTAGATTTGAAGGTAAACCTGATCAAGTAGATAAGGTCACAAAGAAAATTAGCTTGTAATGGTACTCTACAATGTATATAGACGATACATTTACATTTGGACTGGTGGTTGAGCTCAGCATTAATGGCGGGCTTTCTGCCTTTCTCTCTCTCAACTTTTTTAAGCAAAACGTTATTTGTACACTAAAATATTGGACCCTTGCCCTTTCTTGCCCAGCATAAGTATTAGCTGTTTTTTTATATTTAGAGGTTATATACTATTTTAGGTAGGGATGGTACCGGTCTTATTTTGCGAGAATCCGAATCGGAACAGGCACTGACGGTTCCTAAAAAGTTAGAACCGCACGGTTCTTAAATTTTTGGAACCAGTCCCGGAACCGGCGGTTCTAGTTCCTGGAGCGGATAACCCGGCTACATTAACTTTGTTAACTTTTATCGATAAAACCTCAACTTAGTTCGATCCAAATTGAATTAATTCGGAGCAAAGAGGGATAGAATCAGACCAATATATTCTAAATTGGTCTAAGTAACACACACATATTTATATGAAATACTAATATATATATATATATATATATATATATATATATATATATATATATATATATATATATATATATAAACCGGTTTCGACGGGTACCCAAGAGTAGTGGTTCCAAAAATATGAGAATTGGAACCGAAATCGCTTAAGGCGGTTCCATAACTTTAGGAACCAGAACCGAAACCGCTTAAGGCGGTTCCAGTTCCAGAACCGACAGTTTCGAGGCGGTTCCGATTCCAAAAGCGGGTACCCGGTTCCAATGTCCATCCCCTGTACCTCCTTTGATGGATCGATAGTAGCTGCAACAGTCCCCTGTTTGACCCCGTGGTCGATGAGTCGCTGAGCCAGGCGCTTAGCGCTGTTGAAAGTGATAGGGTTGGGGGCCAAACACATGACCTTGAATCTGGGGTGACAACCCCCAAATGTACCTCTCAACCTTTTTCGATTTTGGGTTGACCATGGTAGGGCACAAGGCAGCAAGGCGTTGAACCTGGCCGTGTAGGCGACTAGGTCAGACCCAGTCATCTTCAGGTTCCAGAGCTCCTGCTCTAGCTTTTGTATCTCGCCCCTTGGGCAGTATTCCTCCAGTAGTAGGACCTTCAAATCTTCCCAACTCATGGTGTTGGCGACGGTGAGAGTCACGGACTTCACATGGCCTTTCCACCAGGTGAGGGCTCGATCAGTGAGGTTGCAAGCAGCGAACTTGACTTTGCTCGCTTCTTGGCAATAGCAGATCTCAAAGACCGTTTCGGTCTTTTCGAACCATTTCATCAGTGCAATGACTGCCCCAGTGCCATTAAAAGTTTTTGGCTTTGCGTTGGAGAACTCCTTGTAAGTACATTCCCTTACGTGACCATGACCAGAGCCATGGTTAGAATGATTTGTGTTGCTTCCTGCCCCTCCATTTCCATTGGAGTTTATTTGTGAGAGGGTGGCGGTCACTGCTGCCGTGATAGCAGCCTGGACCATGGGCTGGATCATAAGCTGGTGGTGGAGGTGGTTTTGGTACCGTGTGTGGTCTGGGTCTTAGGTTTGGACGAGGAGGCATCGCGCTGCCAAGAAATAAAAATAAAAGATTATAAGTTTTGGTGGTTGAGAGTTGAATGATAATGAGTTAACTATCTTTAATAGTTCAAGAATTTGGTTTGACCAACACAGGGCTTTGAGTTTGATTCACAAATGGTGTTTGAATAACAATAAATAAACTCATGAACTCGAATGAAATGCACAGAATTAACACACGAAAGAGGTATGCCCTATATATATATTAAACTTATGGTTGCGTTACATCCGAAGTTAGAAAATTTTGACCTTTCTAAAGGTCTCTGATTACAAAAAGTTAAAGAAAAGTAAGACTTTTAGCCGATTGTCCTATTCCATATCAAAATTTGGGAGTTAGGCGAGTTCTACTTGTTGCGCGGATTACGCTTGGAGCTTGATTCCGCATCCGAGTGTTTGGCTCCCATGAGATGCCTGTCAAAGGAAGCTTGTTGCTACCTCAAATCCCTCATTTCGGAGAGAGTTGCATTCATTTGCTCCTGGAGGGAGTTGGTGTGGAGTTGAGCATTCCCTTGTAGCATGTCTAGGCGACGGATATTAGCTGCGTTTTCTTCCATCCTTATGTCAACCTCGCGAATCCGGTTTGCTTGGACTCCGCATTGATAAGCCTGGTTGGCAAGTTTGCCTACCACAACTGGGAGTGCTTGATCAGCTGAACTTCCTCCTCTAACATCGTAGAAGTTCCGACACATACCGTAAGGAGGACGCAGTCCTTGCTACTGGCTCTAATGGTGGATGTGGCTTCCCCAAACGGGAGTTGGTCCTTGAAATCCCATCCTGAATGGAGGTCGGGTGGATGTAGGTCGGATGGCTGGCGGATTGATTATCTCATGCTCTGAGGCTGAGCTATCTGAACTTTACTCCTCCTCGTCTTCCGTGGGTTCCTCCTTGGGATCATCTTCAATCCATCCCCCATTACCTTGGTTGGGGTAGTAGGGGTCACCGAGGTGATGAAATCCAGTCATTGAGTCTATACGAGAATAGGGTTAAGAATTGACTATAAGCTAAAGTACGTAAAATTTACCCTTAAGTTTGACGATCGAAGGTACCCAAATGCCCCCATAGTATTCTTAATGATATGATCTTGGTAAGTTTTAAATTTGTTGTCCACTGTAGACACTCCTTGGCATACGTTAGTCGACTCTCGGACAAATATAGTTGATCAGGCTATATTCATCCCAGTTCCGATTACATGTCCCAAGGCACACCTGCACTGCACAATTTATGTATAATACTTCTATATTGATCTATTTATGACACCGTTATTAATATGAAATGAATGCATGCCTACTTTACAAAAATTAAATAAATTTAATTTTAAAAGTATGACTCTTACTCAGAGTGTTTTTGCCCAGTTGTGTTTATACTTGTATACCAAAAATGGTTTTGATATATACTTAATTCACTATAATCTATGCTCTTATACCAATCTGTCACACCCCCAAACCAGAACGGCGGAAGCGTTGGGGGGCGGAGGACGTCATATTCAGTATCATAAGTATCGTAACAGTTCATAGTAAGGAAAGTACACACCACCATACATATAAAGGTTTCAAAATGTTTACATAATTGTATTTGTTACATGTTCAAAAGATAAATACATAAACATCTTTCAAAATAAGTAATTAACGTCAGAGCGTTAATCCCCAAAAGTTGGTTTCCAAACCTGCTTAGCGTTTCCCTGAGAATACAAGTTATTTCAAAGAAAAAGTGTCAACAATTAAGTTGGTGAGGTCATAAGCGGTTTTGAGAAAAATGTATGCCATTCCAAAGTTCGTGCATTTTCCAAGAAAATCCCTTATTTTCTTATAAAAGTATGAAATGCATATGAATGTCCGTGTTGTGAATTGTAAATTGTTGCTCCAGGAAAATCCCTTATTTTTCCTATTAGTTGATTGTTTTGGATACAGCAAAATCCCTTATTTTCCTAAAGTAACATGTAGTCTCTAATGTCTAAGACCGAAAATCGCAACCAACTAACATGCTTAAAGGTTGAGGCATAGTTTTATATAGTAAACCTATAAGAAGATCGCACTTGTTAGATGAAGGATAGTTTTAATAGCTACTCGTTCATAAAATCATACTACCATAATAATTGTCTATCCGGTGAGTTTTTATAACCATACTAAACATAATATGCCTGTGGCGACGGTCTTCAGGCGTCGAAACGTTATGACAAACTGTCACCCAAAGGGCTGTAGCTAACAGTCAGGGCGCGGGATCATGACTTCCCTTATAGATCTATACACATTTGACATGCTCTCCCAACGGGAGACTCTGGTTATAATAGACAGGACTTTAAGTGGTACCTTTTAACAAAAATGTACCATTGAAGATGTAATCGTCTCATGGATTCTCAACTAAATCAGTATTTAAAGTGACAGTTTTGTATGCAATGTTGATCCTCTTTCACAATGTTTGACAAAGCATAAAATCATAAGTTCTTTGAATGCATAAAATGGTTTAACAAAGATGGCTACTCTGGATACTATGCATTTTGTATAAATCTAATGCATGCAAGGTATAACAAGAGTTTTCACGTTTTCACTCGGGATTAACCGGGTGTTTACTTGTATTCTCCCCCAAAATGTGTTAAAGAACATTATAAAGTATTTGAAGATGTATAAAAGGGGTACGAACTCACTTGATTGAAGTGGTTGTTTTGAAGTAGTCGAGAGAACAATCGAGTAGAACTTCAACTAGAGAGAGTTGAAATCTTGGGATTCTCGGGGATCTCGGGAGTCTAGAACTTCCTTCGGAACTCGAGTATGAAAAACCAGGGCTTCGGGAAGGCTTATCGAGGTAATCACGTAGAGTAACGGCACTTAGATGGAAAGAGATGAGCACAAAACCCAACACCCTTAAGCTTCTATTTATAGGGGCTGATTTGGGGTCTCACGTCGTGAGTTTTGGATTGCTCATGTCGTGAGGCTTAGTCAGCAATATCCTCTTTGATGAGTTGACGTGTCTGACACTCTGGAACCCATCAATCACGAGCTCACATCGTGAGCATGGTTCCCTCACGTCGTGAGGCTGAGTCAGCCTCGGGTTTTGTGTCCCGAACTTGTAAAATCCGTAACTTTTACGTACGAGCTCCGATTTCGACGTTCTTTATATGCACGTGTAGGTGTGAAAAGGCTCTACAACTCTCGTTTAGACTTTGTCGGTTAATTTTTACTTTATTTTTTTTACACTATTTTTAACATGTCGGGCCTAGAAAAGTCCGTTTAAATCTAACTCCTTCATCTGTTGTCTATTTTTGTCAGAATTTTTACTGTTGTACTCCCATTGTCGGGGTCTTCAACTTTCATTTAGGTTGTGTCGGCTAAGGACCACTCGATCTCTATTTCGAGTTTTTAGCTGCCTACTACTAGGTCTGAAACTTCGAAAACTCATAACTTCCTCATACGAAGTCAGATTTGGGCGTTCTTTTTATGTATGTTCACGTTTTAATGATATCTAAGACTTTCATTTAGATACCTAAGGCTAAAAAGCATTTTATTGAAATTTCTCGATTTATGTTTAGCAACGCTTTACTTGTAGTGTTACGAATCTTTGATTGGTCATAACTCCTTCGTTATAACTCGTATTTTAGTGTTCTTCATATTTTTGGAAACCTTATCACGATATTTACCACATAGAGTACTCAAACAGAGCTTTTTGAACATTTTAATTTTCGATGATATTCTTATTACTTCACAAAGAGATTACAAGACTTGATTTTTAGACATTATATTGACCTGAAATAACGGGTTGTTACATTGGAGAAGGGGTTAAGGCACAGTTCTGCACCTTAACTGCCATATCAACGCTCTTCGCGTTGGCAAAGGCCCGACCTTGGCTTTGGAATAGGTTCTAACTAAGCCAAGCCCGGTGTTAGTTTGACTTCTTTCTTGACATTCCCCATAGGGATACATTAACAAATCCCTTGGACTCGTAGGTGTATGCGTCAGCTTGACAGCATCGCCGTTCGAGTCTATATCCCAACACGTGTATGCCCGAGATTAGTTCTATCGCTTAACAGGTTTTTAGCAGCGCCTTGAATGTGTGTCAGTCCCCTTGAGAGACGGTTCGTGACACTAGTTTCGCCTTTAAAATCCCCCATTTTCCCCTAGACTCTTCATCCTCACATCCCCATTTTGGCTTTGTTGTATCAATCCAGGTATTCTGTTAATTTTCTTTTAGATTATTCATCCTTTTCCCGATAATGGACCATTACGGTAGAGTCCCTACTATTGAGGAGTTCCGATTTCTGCAAGATCGCTTCGGCTTCTTACCAGAGCACGACATAATGATTCCGGCAAAGGGGTGTCAATCTACGATTGCCCTCAAAAGAAGGTGGAACAATTGATCCCTCTATTTGAAGCGGTATTACGCTTGCCGAATTCCGCTTTCTTCAACATGATTGTGGACCACTATGGCCTTTCCGTCGACGATTTGACCCCGAGCGCTACTAATAAAATTGTTAGTTTTGAATCGATTTGTCGATCTCTAGGTTATGTACCAACTTTCTGGGTTCTCAGTTACTTCTTCTGTTCGACTACAAATTTCAGGGTCCACACTTTAGCAAAGAGAAGAGGCATTCGTTAGTTGATCTCTGAACAAGATGCTCCGAGGAAAAATTGGCAACGTCAGTGGCTTTGGTTTAACCAAAACCCTGTCGGGAGCGGGTGATGTGTATATTTAATGCACTAGTTTTTTATTAATAATTCATAATTTATCTCATCTAAACCACACCTTACAGGCAGTGAACCCGATCGAGTATAGTATAGCTTTGATAAGCAAGGGTGTCGATCACAGGGAATGGTGGATTAATTTAATATATTTGATTATAGGTTACAGGTCACACGAAAAGAATAAAAGAAATAGTTTAATAAATCTCAAACTAATAATTAATTAACAACTCTCGATAAACTAATAGGAAAACAAATATCCTCAGGTACTTTGGTTTAGACAAGTTACACCTTAAAAACATAGACAATTGCATACACAAAGTCATTTATTCATGTTCACCGATTCCTAAAATGATTAGATTCGCGTTCACTATAACTAATCCTTTAGCAAACAAGTCAATTCAAACAGTGATCAATTGATTAAACTAACATGCTTCCTAGTGTTCAGTTCGTATCAAGCAAGACTTGCAAATATAGTTAATCAAATTAGGCATTCAATTAACCTCTTGTGGATGGTCATCAAACAAGGTTCACACATTAACTTACTTATTCCCAAGTTAATCCTAGTTTCACATTCGTTATTCCTAGACTTATAATCTCGATGGTCACCAAAATCATAAGAGACAAGCAATCAAGCATATGTTCATACAACTCAATTCACTTAACAATTAACAACAAATAATTATCATTAATACGTAAGGATCTTTTAACAAGCTTGGAAAGATAAATTAAACACAAACAAACTATTCAATATAGCAATTAGTCTAATAATCAAAACTTCATTCAATCATAAACACAAAGTAAAAGGTTTTTACACCCAATTCAAAAACTAAATACAAAATAGTAACACAATGGAATGCTAAACATGGTCACGTTAACAGCCCATATGATTACCGACACGTATCCGCTCTCCAACCCTTCCGATATCCTCTCCCGTTAGCTTAACGGCCTTCCGGCCACCTCCTAGACCCTCAAAACGGCAACTATGAAGTTTTCTTGTTGCACAAGTCGAAGTGGAATATCATAGATTATTCAAATTGGTGGAATGATATGGGGTATTTATAGTTGATGGAGATGGAATTTATATGGAATATTAGAGTTGGATTGGAATAAGAAAACTAATGGTGACTTAGGGATTAAGCAAATAAAAATAAGATAAGTGGAGCTTGGGGAATAAGTAACTTGGAGGGAATTTCCGTCCAGCTTTTATGCTTCATCTTCAAGGCCGATTTTGGATAAGTTAAGTGTCGAATTAGCCAAAAGTGCCGCTCACATAAGTCGTAGGAAATTTCGTCTAGTTTTCAGAACAGTTTGAACCTTGTCAATTGGACTTCTGAGTCATCAGATATACCCGAAACACTGAAGAGGGGCCAATCTGCCAGCAATATCCTTTTTGCATCTTTTCAGCTTCATTCTCTTTCTTTTGCATTCCATCTCTCATTTTAACTGTAATTAAATATTTCAAAGCATATTAAGTTTATTTTAGTTCTAAATAATAATAATAAATGCTAAAATATTAAGATATGTTATACATAAATATATATATAAAAATACACATATCAAAATACCTCACACTTAGCCTTTGCTTGCCCCCAAGCAAATTTACTTTTATTTTACCAATATTGCACTAAACAATCTATTTAAAACTCAGCCATTATGCCAAGACCTCAACGTATGCATTTGTGTCTAAAATTTTCCTAAAGTACCCCCATACTTTAAATACTCACAATCTTCATAAACACTTGCACACTTTTTCCGAACAATGCTCATTTTATGCAACCCTTCGAATCCATCCGCAGAAAACCTCCTAACCTCAAGGTATTTTTAGTTGAGCAACCTAAGCATACATAATCTAGAATTACAATTTATTATACCACTATGGAGCTTTTTAGGAATTCTTCACTTTCTTAACAATTTGATCTTTGATTTCTTTGAATTCACCACCTTATTTGATTTGATTTCTTGGTATCTTCAACTTTTTGAATTTCTTGGAATTTTGATCTTTTGATCTTCACTTTATTTGCTCCAAAATTCTTCAAACTTTTTCGTAATTCTCTCTCTTTTTTTTTTTATATGTACCTCTATTTTTTCACTCAAAACCTACATGCTTAAGCAGAGACGCTCAACCTCAACCTTTATTGGTTAATGATAATAATTTTCCTGGATACATTTCAGGTTTAGGCTGCTAAACATATTGCATCCTTCAAATCGAGCGGGGTTATGTTTTTGTTCCATGATTTCACTAAAATAAGGAAAGCCACAAATGCACTATAACGTATATTGGCTCAACTAAACATTTGAGTTCTCATCGGATCATCTCATACAATATTAGCAAAATTTTAAATTATCACTAGATTTTTCTAAATTAAACTATTATTTCAAGTTTTCTTTTAAATTTTTAAATTTCCCTAAATCTAGCAATTTCCAACTATTATTTCATTTTTATAATTTACTTTTACCGTCCCACTACCCCACACTTATTTCATACAATGCCCTCATTGTATGATAAAACAAATTAAGAACATAAACAGGGAGAAAAAGGAACAGACTCCCCTGGGTAGTTGTGGCGAGATCGAATGGGGTTGCTACAGGTTGCTTCAAATATTGCTGAAAAACTGAAAACTGGAACTGTTGCTTCTGAATGTGCCGGAAAATACAAAAGAACATTGACTTATGAAATATGGTGCGAACGATTGCAAACTAAAGCAATGTATAGTGACCATGACGTGGGAAAGTGTCAACCACGTCGTGTCGTCGAGTGAGGAAAAATCCATATCGCGAATAATAGCATGGCCACGACGTGGTAAGTGGTGCTCACGTCGTGGTATGTAGAATAACAGCCTCCTCTCGTGATGAAAAACTCCCCCACGACATATGAAAGTGTCAACCATGTCATGGCAGCCAGGATGATACTTCTACATCGCGTCAAAATAAAACTCCATGGTGTGGGAACAGCTCATCCATGCCATGGTAATCAATGTATAGTTAGAAACGCCACTCTTCGAAATAATAATCCCTCCAAATATCGACGCGCACCCCACACTTATTGAAAGTCATGGCTCTCAAGTGTCAACTTCAAACCCTCATACGGTTTTTTCTCTCGTGACAAATCAACATTCGACCCCAATTATTGAAATTTCTGAAAGTATCTGAAGGGTAAAAGTTCTGCAAAGATCTGAAACATCAAGAGCATCAACATGGAAAACAAATTTTAAACAAAATAAAAATAAAAATAAAAACTCACTAAAATAACTAAAAAACCAAAATAACTAAAAAGGATATCACGATCACATGTCTTTGTCAAAATCAAACTACAATTGTTGATTAAATACCTTGCATGCAAGAGGTGGTTTGTGAAAACAAAAAATTTCGGGACCTGTCAGACTATTTCCTTTGTTTTCATTGCACCATCAACTAATAAGTAGAACTATGACAACCCCAAATATATTGCCGTTACAAATCCCATCTTCACTAACGGAATGCGTCACTATATGTTATTTTTCTGTAATGTTTGGAGTCGTCAATAAACAAATATCTAGTTATTTATATGTCTGGGTATAATCATAAGTAATTATAACTTGTATGTGTTAACCCCGTTTAACTTAATAGAGTTATATTACTTTTCAACCACTTCACCCGGGTAAAAAGTTTTGACCCCGTTAAACTTTAGCATCGGGTAGCTGTGTACCAGGTGCAACACCCGAGACAAATATAAGCAAATGAACACCACTTTTAAGCCTTTTACCACTCATTCACTCTCTCTCACTACTTTCTCTCTCTAGACCCGAACCCGACTCCAAAACCGCGAATTTCGGCTTCCAAACGTAAGGGTTTCTTCCCTATCTTGTTCTAATCATAGTCCATAACATTTTAAGGCCAAAAGTCATAGGATTTAGGGGATTAAATGGAGTTTACGGCCTAGGAAGCCCCTTAGGCCGTAAACACCTAAAACCTTGCCAAAAGCCCCATTTTTCCTTCCTTTAAGCTTGTGTACTAATTAAGGGATTTACCTAGGTGAGTTTGGACATGAAAACATAAGAGTTTGAAGCCTAAAAAGGAGTTTATGGCCCAAGCTTATGCTTAGGCCGTAAACACCCAAAAACCTTTGATATAAGTCCCAAAAACTCATCTAGGGCATTTAGTCATTTAGCTATGAACCTAGGAAATGTTAAGGCCATTAAACAACACCATTTGGAGTAAAAAAGAAGAGTTTACGGCCAAGCCTAAGCTTGGGCCGTAAACACCTAATAATTATGCCAAAATGTCCCTAAAACTCCACTTGAGGCCTTCAAAAATTTATCTAAGGTATAGGGAAGTGTTTTGGACCATTTAACACATCATTTTGAAGAACAAAATGGAGTTTACGGCCCAAGCACAAGCCTGGACCATAAACTCCCCAAATTCCCCAAAATGAGGGTTTTAACCCTCCAATTTAGTCCAAGACATTTGCTAGGAATTTAGGGAAGTGAAATAAGGCCTTAACTTGCAATTTTGGAGGACCACATGAGTTTACGGCCAAGCCTAGGGGGCTTACGGTCGTAAACTCACAAGGAGTGGCCTTTGGGCCGTAAACTCCAAGGGAGTGAACTCATGGACTCCCCCGTAAACCCCTCTTGGCCTTGTACCACTCCCGGGAACCCCTTCTAGGCCCTAAAACCCCGAATTGATGCTAGAATGCCTAAATACTTAAATGGAAAGCATAAAATGATTAATTTCTTGTAAAATACATATTTCATATGATATTAGGGTCCTAAAAGGGTGCACAAGTCGTTATTTGGTACAAAACACTCAACCGACACTTTTACCCGATTTACCCGATTTACCCGATTCACCCGATTTACGCGATTTCAGGTGAGTTCATACCCCTTTAATGAACCTTTCAAATGTTTATATGTTTTAGGGGAGGGGGGTACAAGTTGATTATACATGTTTATGGAAAGTTATACAAGACAATTATTCAAGAAATTAATCACATGTGATTCACTGCCCGTAGTTCAAATCACATGTGATTTATCACTATGCCTTATAAATAGATTATTCGTTTTCAAAACTATTTTGGATAAACAAACAAGTTTTTAAAATTTTCTTTTGGTTAATACTTTTATTAAACAAATCTTCTTATAAAATGTAACCACACTGATATATTTATATAAGTAAGACTTGAAGGACTTAGGACCGATAGCTCGCCTTATTTCCTGTTCTTGTTTGATTGTGGGCTTAGGGTAGTGGTTATCCGTCCCACTGCCGTTGAATTCTTAGTTATATATCTTGTATATTAGTATGGATTACGAGTAATTCTTATTTCATTAAATGCCTAAATCACTAACCTGACAAGAATCATACACACTAAGTTAACTATAATAGGTATAGTTAAGGCCTCTATTACTCGCTTTAGCTACTACTCTACACACTATAATAATCTCTATTATGAAACTATACACTAATAATAGAATACAATACGAGTTATATAAAAGACTACTACACTATAATACAATAGAAAGCACTAATCATGAGATAACACATTAACCCACTACGAGATACTCTATTCGCTACGCACTACACCCAGAGTTTTCCGATAGGAAGATGACGCTATATGTATAGATCTATACGAGGCAGACGCTATTACATCCCGAATGTTAACTTCAGTCCGAGCCGCACAGGTCCAGGGATGCCACTACCCCACTACACTGTGCATGACCGGGAAGGTCATTGGGTCCGCTATTACTCACACTATTGGTAACATACAAGAAATACACTATAACCGCACTAAAATACTAAACTAAAGGTAAAGTTAATAGCCCGAAGTAAACAAGTATCTAATACTAAAGGAAGTTGCACCACTATTATTGACTTCAAGTATAACTTACCATATTGCATTACTTATTGGCAAGTCACTATTATACTTTCACGATAAATGGTTTTCAAAGATGAAAATGACATATTTCTTAAAAGTGTTCACTTACTATGCATTTCTGGAAAACATAGGATTTTCTAGGTTTTACTACTACTTATGACGGTAAATTTCAGCTTTTCATACTATCGGTTCTAATACTTTTATACAAAAACTCACACCAAACTCTGATGAACTCACCAGCTTTATGCTGATATTCATTTTCAAAATAACTTGTATCCTCAGGTCAAAGATAGACAGGTGCAGGTGCAACATTTTGGAGAAGGTGGAGCATACAAGATCCATCTCTTATTTTTGTATTACTTTTGGTGTTTGTTGATCATTACAAAACACACTTGTAAATACACTCACTATGTAAATGAAATGGTTGTATGTTTCTTGTTTTTACTATTATGAAAATGTGATGATACTGTACACTACGTCCTCCACCCCGAAACGTATTCCACCGTTGTCCGTTTTGGGGTGTTATAGATTGGTATCAGAGCATTGTTTATAGTGAATCAAGTATATCAACCTATAAAAGATATACGAACTATAAACACTTCGGGACTAAAACACTCTGCCCAAGAATATATACTGTTAAGTATCTAAAAGATTTAACTAAGTATATATATATATATATATATATATATATATATATATATATATACGCACATCACTATAAAACACAAAAGTCAGAATCACCCTAGAACAAAACGAAAGTATTAAGATTGTTGGGCAGCACATTTGGGCTTAGAGACATATAGTCACATTCGGGGTGATGTAGCATGATCAACTACGTTTTCCTGAGACTGACTAGCATGTGCCTAAGTTTGGGTGTGGTGTTGCAACAAGTCTAAAACTTACCAACACTACCACAATAACGTTACTATAAGGATACAATAGGAGTATTCTGTATCTCTAGAACATACGTGTGTGATAACAATAAGGGTCGTTACTAGTAGGACAATAGTTGCTAAGTGGATACACCACAGTTACATGTGACTAGGGCGCTATAGACTCAGAATCTGAAGCCTTTGCTTCATTCCCTGTTCTTGTTTGATTGGGGATCTGAAGTTAGGGTTGTTTATTCGAAGGACTATCTTGCTTCGGTTACATGTAATCGGTATGCACTACGCAAGTATTGGGTCGACTAATAACGATTCATCCTATAAGTATCTTAGAATAATACGTCTACTAACCTTTCCTTTCCCTTTTTTCTCGCATAGATATCATGGCTGGCTTCCACCCTCCAGGCGACCCGTACTACCCGAACCAGGGCAATGGAGGATGGCTCAGCAAAGAGTCGGACGACGATCACCCAATCCCTCTGGATGACCACCGAGCAGAAGGCTTTTCGGATAACTCCGACTCTGAGCCAGAAGTTAATAACCTACCTCCCGGAGCTCCGAACCCCAACCCCCGTCCGACATTTCAGGGTCCCACTCCTATGTGGGCCATATCCTTGGACCGATGGAGCGAGGAGCAGGGTCAGCCCATGCCATACAATGGAGACCGAAGCTTCTACAACATAAGCGAAGGAGGATCAGCAGATTGGGTTCTGCCCATCATGATCCGAAGGATTGCTGGGAATGTCGAGCAGGGTCAAGCTGCTATAGGTCGAGTTGTAGAAGTGGATGCCAACTCGAATCTCAACACGGTTCGCATCCGTCAACTCGAAGAAGCCATGGATAGGACAAGGAGGACCAACGAAGCTCTGCAGCATCAGCTGGCTGCATCCCAAGCCGAAGTTAGGGAACTCCGAGCACGTCAAAGGATTCATGATCGACACCTTCAAGAAGTTATGAGTCAGCTAGCGAATCTCAGGGTTCGCCCAACAAGTAACCGTCTCCAGTAGAAGGCGTCTATTACCCCACTCTTTTGTTTAAAGGATTAGCATGTCCTCTCGATGTTCCGTAAATCTCTTGTCTGTAAACATTCCTAGCTTAAAAGTACTCTAATTAGACCTCTAAACTGCCAACATTTTCCTTATGGTTTGATGTAAGACCTACTATTAGGTCAATTTTTCATGAACTTGTGTTGCATCATTAATACCAGTGTATTGGCAGTTAACTACTCTATTTCCATGACTCTCATTCTAATCTTGAATTATGTGATTCAATCCATGAGACACTTTATTCATATTCATAATAGGATCTTACTATTGCTATCATTTCTATAATCTTCCAGTGAAGGATGCCTCCACGAAAGCGTCCAAGCAGAGGAAGACCAGCAACTCAAACCCCTCCTCCACCACCTCCTCCTCCGCAGTTCGACCCGGTGTTGTTCCAAACAGCAGTGACCGCGACTGTGACAGCAGCCATGGCCCAAATGAACTCTAGGGATGCAAGTGGTGGTAACTACAGGTTCGGTGAAGTCCATCAAAGGGTGCAGGGATGCACTTATAAGGATTTCATGAACTGTAAACCTACCTTCTTCGACAGTACTGGAGGAATTCTGGCATTGTCCCAATGGTTCGAAAGAACCGAAGCTGTATTTGAAATGTGCTCTTGTCCCGAGGAGAGCAAAATCAAGTTCGCTACTGCTACCCTCACTAATAGGGCCTTGACATGGTGGAACGGCGATGTCAGTTCACTCTCCTTGGTCACACCCAATGCCATGGGCTGGGACACTCTAAAAGACCTCATGAGAGGGGAGTACTACCCTAGGGGCGAAGTTCAGAAACTTGAGGAAGAACTCTAGAACCTCAAGATGAAAGGGACTGACATAACATCTTACACGGCCAGGTTTTGCGACTTGGTGGCTATGTGTCCCAACATGATCCTGTCCGAAAGCAAGAAGATTGAACGGTACATCTGGGGTTTAGTGCCCCCGTATCGGGGAAATGTTCTAGCCTCACGCCCTACCACTTTTGACAGCGCCAAGGAATTGGCCCAGAGTCTAATCAACCACGAAATCTCCTCCACTCCAGCAACAGCAACCACAACAACCACTGCACCACCCGCTTCATCTGATAGGAAGAGGGAGTGATGGGATAAGAAGAAGGACAAGAAAACGCAAACCTCCTCCAAGGACCAGCAAATCGTGGCGGTCCATGCTGCCACCATCCCAGCCTCTCCAGCCGCACCAACCCCGCCAAAAGCTTATAGCGGGAATCTGCCCAAGTGTCCCAAGTGCCCTTTCCACCACAACGGCCCCTGCCGTGAATTGCAGTGTTCCAACTACGGCCGAAAGGGTCATACTGTCCGATTTTGCAAGGCCCCTCCCAAGCCTATTTCTCAAGTTCCGGGTTCGCGAGTGACCCCGACGTGTTATGGCTGCGGCGAAGCTGGTCATTTCAAGAAAAACTGTCCGAATGCTACAAATGCTGGGGGAACTGGAAGGTTACTCGCTATCGGTCACAATGAAGCATAGCTGATCCCACAGTGGTCACGGGTACGTTTCTTCTCAACAACTCTTATGCCTGTGTCTTATTCGATAGTGGTGCAGAAAGAAGCTTCATAACTCAAAACTTTAAACACTTACTCAAACAAACCCCCCAACCACTAAAAGAAACATTCGTCATAGAAATGGCTAATGGGAAAACAGAAAGCTCTAACGAAATCTATATAGGTTGTACTCTCACATTAGATGATCACCCATTTTCAATCGATCTTATACCAGTCTCAATCAAAAATTTTGATGTCATTGTTGGTATGGATTGGTTGAGTCTTCATCGCGCCGATATCCTATGCTCCGACAAAGCTATTCGCCTGAACCTTCCGAATCTCGAAACCCTATTGATATATGGAGATAAGCCGAGTACGAGTCTTCGTATCATCTCCAGTATTCAGGCTCAGAAATACTTGCGCAAGGAATATCGCGCCTTTCTTGCTCACATCGTCGACACTAACCAGAAATCGAAAGATCCAAAAGACATTCCCGTAGTATGCGATTTCCCTGATGTCTTCCCAGAGGATCTTCCCGGCCTACCTCCCAAACATCAGGTTGAGTTCAAAATCGACCTAGTCCCAGGAGCTACCCCCGTAGCTAAGTCGCCCTACCGTCTAGTGCTCGCCGAAATGCAAGAACTATCCGGTCAACTCAACGAACTACTCAACAAGGGTTTTATAAGACCGAGCTTCTCACCTTGGGGAGCTCCGGTCTTGTTCGTGAAGAAGAAGGATGGATCGTTTCGGATGTGCATCGATTATAGGGAACTCAATTGTAACGCCCGTGTTTCTGGGCTTGCCACTTTTAGCAATGTAATAGTCTAGGTTAACCTTGTAACTCAACTTGAAATAATAAGAATGTATTATTTGTGAATTATGTGAATTATGTGATTTATGTGTTTATTTTCTTGATTTTTATAATTTAAGGAATTAAGAATAAAATAAGCATCAAAATTAAAGTGTGAGATAAGCCCGACATCTTTGCATAAAGTTGTAGTGGTTGAAACAAGGATTCCGGAGATATAAGGAATGCCAAAATCCGAGTTATAACGAAGAAGTTATGACCTGTCGAAGTTTCGCGACAGAACCGACACGACGCCGAGTGACGTAAAATATGAATATAAGATAGAGCAATATTTAGCCTTAGCGATCTAAACGAAAGTCTTAGATTTCATTAAACCGAGAGCATGCATAAAAGGAACGCCCAAATCAGACTTCGTATGAGGAAGTTATGATTTTCTGAAGTTTCAACGTGGCGGTATGCAGCCCGAATACTCGATTTGAGATCGAGCGGTTTTTAGCCGGAACAATCTAAATGAGAATCGAAGATCTCGTTGTTAGTAGCGAAACGATGACAAGTTAGGCGAGAACGGACGTCAGACGAAGAAGTTATGAATTTATAACGAAGTTTTTCTGTCCCGGCCTTCTAAAAATAAATAATAAAAATAAAAGTCAAAATTAGCCGACGGAGTCTAAATGAAGTTGTAGAGTATGGTCTGACCTTCGCGTGGATATAAAGAACGTCGAAAACGGAGCTCGTATGTGAAAGTTACGCAATTTAGAAGTTCGACGAGTCAATTACGCCCCGCGTAATTTGAGTACGCCCAACGTACTCAGTCAGATGCAACTTGTCTGACCAATACTCGAGTGCCACCAGTCGACGCACGCAGTGACGTCAAAGTACTCCCCGCGTAACGCGAGTACGCCCCGCGTACTGAGTACGCCCTGCGTAATTTGAGATTACGCCCCGCGTAATCCCAGACCCAGCAGCCTATAAATAGAACTCGAATTCAGCCATTTTCTCTTGTTCAAACTCTTCCCTCTCTCTAAGTTTTGCCTCGTTTTGTGTGTCGTTTATGCCCCAAAGCCCCGGTATCATTCCCGAGCCCCGAAGCAAGATCCGAAGCCCCGAGGATCCCGAAGAGCGTTATTCCTGAGCCGAAACGCTGCCCGCGAGGAGCCCGGTTTTGTGAAGATCTTCCAGATCTACGGAGAAACACCTCTTCTGCAAGACGTAGTGCTGCCCGATCATCTTCTGATCAAGTGAGTGTGTAGTTATTTTCATTCCAACGCAATATTATGAAGTATTTCCTATAAAATACGTGTTATGTGTATATATTTGGTTGTTATACGTGTGAGTGTATATTCACTCTCTTCTATCTTATAGATCTGATGTATTCTCTATGAAATACGTGTTATGTGTGTATGCCTCATCTGTTATGTGGAATATGTATTGCTTAAAGCATGTTATACAGGTTTTTAAACAATGTATAAAAATGTATATTTTTATCTACTAATATGTTGGGTAGAACATGGGTAGGTAATTGGTGTGTAATAAACAGATGAGAGGCCTCGGTGTTATTCTAGTAATTCAGCAGAGTATGGATGACGACCACGGACTATTCTAGACTGTCCTGTGAAACACTAGCAGGCTCATTACCTGTAGGTGTTGTGAACGACGTGTTCACCGGTGTACTCTATCCCCCACATGGTTGCCTTTAGGATACTTATTGTTGAGGAAGCCCCTCTGCAGTAATGTCCATCCTGATGAAAAATCCTGAAATAGGTTCCTTATAATAGACGTTATTTTTAGGAACGTAAGGTGAGGATAACGGGAATGGGTAATCGGGTTTATTGTTGATTGTTGAAATTAAATATAATTATTGTGGGTTGAAAACCCTATATGCTCACCAGGCTCCCAAGCCTGACCCACTCAGTTGATTTATTTTACAGGAAGTGGCGCAAGAGCTTAAGATGGGCGAACATCAAGTTGTTTTGTTTACAAGTCTGTATATGTATATATTTGTTGAATGACTTGTAATGCTATCGTTTATGCTTTATGATCTGTATCAGAACATGACATCCCGACTTTTGATTGTGAAATGAAATCATATTTCTTTATGAAATGTTTTTATAAATATCTATTTTATCATGTTTTGCTTTTGGGAACAAATTCCGCATCTCTTTTAAAATTTAAAGGATTTACTCTGAAAATTATTTTAAAAAACATAAATGAAATCGGTCTTTTCTGGCCGAGATTTTGGGGATGTCACAGTTGGTATCAGAGCATTAGTTTAGGCGAACTAGGAATTTGTAGGATTTCTAAACTTAAACTTAGGATGCTAAGTGGAGATTGTGAGATGTGTGTCTGATAAATTTTAGACACGAGCACTTGTTTATTTTAGGAAAGTTGCCTAAAATGCTTCTATTAGCTAAATGTTATATGTTGCCATACATGATATTAATTGTTCGGATCTACGGTTTGTTGCCAACCGGATCTGAAGGTTTATGTGTTTAGGATTCTAAGCGTATGTATACGATATTAGAACTAGCATGTAATCATTTGGAGTAATAAGGTGAAATTATTCGGTGTATAGATCAAAATGGTGAGAACAAGAAGCGGAGTTGGAAATGCTAATGAAAACAGGAATCAACCACCTGTAATCGAGCAAGTACCTGTCGTAGCTGCTGCACCTGAGCCGATAACAATGGTTGGTGTACAAATGATGATTCAAATGATGTTAGATCGTCAGATGGAAGAAACAAGACGCCTGCTTAGGCAGAATCGTGAAGAACCGTCAATTCAAGCGGAAGAGCCCGAGGAGAATGGAGGGCAGTCTGAAGGAGAAAACTTTAGTGGGATCATTGGTCAAGACGAACAACCAGTGGTTAGACGCAATAACCAGTATGGAGGAAATGATGGTCGTGGGTGCAAGTATAAGGATTTCATGGCATCCTAACCACCATGCCTATCCGGAAGCCCGACGCCGGTGCAAGTTATGGACTGGGTCTCCGAAATGGAGACTATGTTTGAAAGTTGCGAATGCAGCAACAGGCAGAAGACTGCTCTTGCGATCCCTCTGCTAAAATCTGGCGTGTTGAGTTGGTGGAAGCTGTTAGCTGACTCTATGCCCAAGGGAGAAGCAAGCAAAATGTCTTGGGAAGACTTTCTGGAACAACTAAAACTGCAATACTGCTCCGAGCAGGACCTTCTGGAAATCAGTAATGAGTTTCAGAATTTGAAGAAAGGGAAATTGAGCGTTACTGAATACGCTACAAGTTTCACGGAAAAGATGAAGTTTATCCCATATTTGGTGCCTACAGAACTCTCTAAGGTCAACAAGTTTGCCCTTGGACTACCAGCGGACTATGGTCCAATGGTTAAGCAAGCAACCACATTGAAAGCCGCCATCTGGGCTGCTAGAAATGTTGAGACCCAGATCAGGGAAAAAGGTCTAAAAAGGTCAGAGGTTGGTGAGAAAAGGAAAATCGATGGATTTTCAGGGTCCAGCAAGAAAAGTAAATTCTCGAAGTCTAGTTCGAGAGGAAGTGGAGGAAAGGTAGAGGCGAAATGGTGCGACAAGTGCAAGAAGAAGCATCATGGGAAGTGTGGCGGGGAAACCACATGCTTCAAGTGTGGAAAGCCAGGGCATTATGCCAACTAATGCACTTTCACCAAGAATGTTTGTTATGGTTGCGGTGAGGAGGGGCACATCTCAAGAGATTGTACGAAAAAGAAGGAAGCAGCAAGACCCAACATTCCGCCAAAGCCAAAGGCGAGAGCATTCCAGAGGACACTGGAAGCTGCTAAAGATGAAGCTGATGTCGCTTCAGGTACCTTTCTTGTTAACAAATTGCCTGCCTAAATTTTATTTGATTCTGGAGCCAACTACTCCTTTATATCGCATGAATTTGGTAGAAAACTAGCTTTGCCTATTGTGAGACTAGATAATGCTTTATTAGTCGAAGTTGCTAGTGGCAAGATTGTACCTGTTAGCCATCGTATGAAAAACATTTTAATTGATTTGAATGGGAATAAGTTCCACGAGGAATTATTACCTATAGAACTTAATGGTTTCGACATCGTTTTGGGAATGGATTGGCTTAGTGCCAATGATGCCGAAATTTTATGCAAGAAGAAAATAGTGAAAGTGAATTCGCCTGGAAAGGAATCGTTTATGGTGTATGGAGATAAACGCAGAGTAAATTCTGGAATGATTTCTCTAATGAAAGCCAGAAAATGTTTGACCAAGGGGTGTACATCATACTTAGCATTCGTGATCGATGCTAAGAAGGAAAAGAAGGTGATGCAAAATATTCCTATTGTGTGTGATTATCCGGAAGTATTTCCCGAAGATCTTCCTGGATTACCGCCCGATCGATAAGTAGAATTTCGTATTGACTTGTTGCCCGGAACAACGCCAATTGCAAAAGCACCTTATCGATTAGCACCGACGGAGATGAAGGAGCTAATGATGCAACTTCAGGAGTTATTGGAAAAAGGTTTCATTAGACCTAGTTCATCACCCTGGGGAGCTCCGGTGTTATTCGTAAAGAAGAAAGATGGAAGCATGAGGATGTGCATTGATTACCGAGAGCTGAATAAGGCAACAATAAAGAATAGATATCCGTTGCCGAGGATTGATGACCTATTCGATCAGCTACAGGGTTCAAGTTATTTCTCAAAGATCGACTTGAGGTCAGGATATCATCAGCTAAAAGTAAGAGAGTAGGATATAGAGAAGACTGCATTCAGAACCCGATATGGACACTGCATTCAGAACCCGATTTGGACTAACCAATGCTCCAGCAGCATTCATGGATTTAATGAACAGGGTTTGTAATCCGTTCCTTGACAAATCTGTGATAGTGTTCATTGATGACATTCTGATTTATTCAAAAAGCCAAGAGGAGCATGGCAGACACTTGCGAGAAGTTTTGGAAGTCTTGAAGAAGGAGAAGCTGTATGCGAAGTTCTCCAAATGTGATTTTTGGATTCGAGAAGTCCAATTCTTGGGTCACGTGGTCAACCAAGAAGGTATAATGGTTGATCCAGCAAAGATTGAAGCTGTAATGAAGTGGGAACAACCAAAAAGTCCCACGGAGATTCGAAGCTTTTTAGGATTAGCCGGATATTACCGAAGGTTTATCCAAGGCTTTTCTTCGATCGCTAGTCCATTAACAGCTTTGACCCACAAAGGAGCTACTTATGCTTGGAATGATAAGCATAAAGAAGCATTCGAGAAGCTAAAGAAGAAACTATGCGAGGCACCGATACTTTCTCTACCCGATGGAGTTGAAGACTTCGCTGTTTATAGCGATGTGTCTGGTGTTGGATTGGGTTGTGTTTTGACCCAAAGAGATAAGGTGATCGCGTATGCATCTCGACAGCTGAAAGAGCATGAAAAGAACTACCCGACTCATGATTTGGAGTTGGCAGCGGTAGTTTTCGCTCTGAAAATATGGAGGCATTACCTCTATGGCACGAAGTGCAAACTTTTCACTGATCATAAGAGTCTCCAATATCTCTTTAGTCAGAAAGAATTGAATATGAGGCAACGACGCTGGCTGGAATTACTTAAAGACTACGACTGTGAGATACTTTACCACCCCGGTAAAGCCAATGTTGTCGCTGATGCTCTCAGTCGGAAAGTCAATCTTGAAAAGAGAAGGCCAAGAGCGTTGAGAATTGAAGTTGTCTCAACCATTTTGGAAAGTATAAAGAAAGCTCAAGAGGAAGCTTCGGAGAAGAATGACTGAAAGGAGGAACGTTTGGGCAAAACATTGGTGTTCGGTGTAAACAGTCACGGACTGAAGGTGTTCCAAGATCGGATTTGGATACCTAAGACAGGAGGAGTCAGAGATCTTCTGATGGAAGAATCTCACAAGACCATGTACTCAATTCATCCCGGTAGCACTAAAATGTATAGGGACCTGAAACCCTATTATTGGTGGCCGACGATGAAGCTCGACATTGCGAAGTATTTGGCCGAGTGTGTGACTTGTGCAAGAGTCAAGGCACAACATCAGAAACCGTACGGGAGTTTAGAACCATTGCCTGTGCCTATGGGTAAGTGGGAAGACATTACTATGGATTTTGTCACTAAACTGCCCAGAACAAAGAATGGTCACGACATGATTTGGGTGGTCGTTGATCGATTCACTAAGAGTGTGCATTTCATAGCAGCCAATGAGAAATGGTCTATGGAAAAGCTTGCAAATTCTTACGTGAAGGAAATTATGAGACTTCACGGTGTTCCGCTAACAATTGTGTCGGATCGTGATAGTCGTTTCACCTCAAGATTTTGTAAAAGTCTACAAGAGGAATTGGGTACCAAGTTGTGTTTAAGTACAGCTTACCATCCGCAGACTGATGGTCAGAGCGAACGGAAAATACAAACACCTGAAGATATGTTAAGAGCGTGTACCTTGGAATTCCTAGGTAATTGGGATGAACATTTACCTTTGGTAGAATTTTCCTATAATAATAGTTTTCACTCGAGCATAAAGATGGCACCTTATCAAGCTTTGTATGGACAGAAGTGTCGTACGCCGTCTTGTTGGCTTGAGGCTGGGGAAAAGCAGTTTATGGGGCCGGAGATAGTCCATCAAACTGCTGAAAAGTTGAAAATAATTAGGGAGAGAGTGTTAGCAGCTCAGGATCGTCAAAAGAGTTATGCTGACAAAAAGCGAAGACCGATGACTTTTGAAGTTGGAGATTCGGTTTTGCTTAAAGTCTCGCCGTGGAAGGGACTTATAAGATTTGGAAAAAGGGGAAAGTTAAGTCCAAGGTTTATTGGACCGTTTAAAGTTCTTCAGAGGATTGGGAACCAAGCTTACAAGCTCGAACTACCAGAAGAACTGAATGGAATTCATAACACTTTCCATGTCTGTTATTTGAGGAAGTTCACGGGAGAAGTTCCCGACATAATTCCACTTTCAGAGTTGAGGATCGATGAGAACAAAAGGTTGATTGAGGAACCGGAGGCAATTGTTGACTGAAAGACTAAGAAATTGCGACATAAGATGGTGGAGTTAGTGCTTGTCCGATGGAAACACACGAATGGGCCAAATCTCACCTGGGAGACGGAGAGTGACATGATGAGTCGCTATCCGCATTTGTTTGCTGATGTGTGATTCCGGGGACGGAATCATTCTAAGGTGGAGAGAATTGTAACGCCCGTGTTTCTGGGCTTGCCATTTTTAGCAATGTAATAGTCTAGGTTAACCTTGTAACTCAACTTGAAATAATAAAAATGTATTATTTGTGAATTATGTGAAATATGTGATTTA
Source organism: Lactuca saligna (assembly GCF_052625555.1). Taxonomy (NCBI): domain Eukaryota; kingdom Viridiplantae; phylum Streptophyta; class Magnoliopsida; order Asterales; family Asteraceae; genus Lactuca; species Lactuca saligna. The sequence goes on from NC_136421.1 coordinate 200,883,985, forward strand.
TGTGTTTATTTTCTTGATTTTTATAATTTAATGAATTAAGAATAAAATAAGCGTCAAAATTAAAGTGTGAGATAAGCCCGACATCTTTGCATAAAGTTGTAGTGGTTGAAACAAGGATTCCGGAGATATAAGGAATGCCAAAATCCGAGTTATAACGAAGAAGTTATGACCTGTCGAAGTTTCGCGACAGAACCGACACGACGCCGAGTGACGTAAAATATGAATTTAAGATAGAGCGATATTTAGCCTTAGCGATCTAAACGAAAGTCGTAGATTTCATTAAACCGAGAGCGTGCATAAAAGGAACGCCCAAATCTGACTTCGTATGAGGAAGTTATGATTTTCTGAAGTTTCAACGTGGCAGTATGCAGCCCGAATACTCGATTTGAGATCGAGCGGTTTTTAGCCGGAACAATCTAAATGAGAATCGAAGATCTCATTGTTAGTAGCGAAACGATGACAAGTTAGGCGAGAACGGACGTCAGACGAAGAAGTTATGAATTTATAACGAAGTTTTTCTGTCCCGGCCTTCTAAAAATAAATAATAAAAATAAAAGTCAAAATTAGCCGACGGAGTCTAAATGAAATTGTAGAGTATGGTCTGACCTTCGCGTGGATATAAAGAACGTCGAAAACGGAGCTCGTATGTGAAAGTTACGCAATTTAGAAGTTCGACGAGTCAATTACGCCCCGCGTAATTTGAGTACGCCCAACGTACTCAGTCGGATGCAACTTGTCTGACCAATACTCGAGTGCCACCAGTCGACGCACGCAGTGACGTCAAAGTACGCCCCGCGTACTGAGTACGCCCTGCGTAATTTGAGATTACGCCCCGCGTAATCCCAGACCCAGCAGCCTATAAATAGAACTCGAATTCAGCCATTTTCTCTTGTTCAAACTCTTCCCTCTCTCTAAGTTTTGCCTCGTTTTGCGTGTCGTTTATGCCCCAAAGCCCCGGTATCATTCCCGATCCCCGAAGCAAGATCCGAAGCCCTGAGGATCCCGAAGAGCGTTATTCCCGAGCCGAAACCCTGCCCGCGAGGAGCCCGGTTTTGTGAAGATCTTCCAGATCTACGGAGAAACACCTCTTCTGCAAGACGTAGTGCTGCCCGATCATAATCTGATCAAGTGAGTGTGTAGTTATTTTCATTCCAACGCAATATTATGAAGTATTTCCTATAAAATACGTGTTATGTGTATATATTTGGTTGTTATACGTGTGAGTGTATATTCACTCTCTTCTATCTTATAGATCTGATGTATTCTCTATGAAATACGTGTTATGTGTGTATGCCTCATCTGTTATGTGGAATATGTATTGCTTAAAGCATGTTATACAGGTTTTTAAACAATGTATAAAAATGTATATTTTTATCTACTAATATGTTGGGTAGAACATGGGTAGGTAATTGGTGTGTAATAAACAGATGAGAGGCCTCGGTGTTATTCTAGTCATTTAGCAGAGTATGGATGACGACCACGGACTATTCTAGACTGTCATGTGGAACACTAGCAGGCTCATTACCTGTAGGTGTTGTGAACGACGTGTTCACCGGTGTACTCTATCCCCCACATGGTTGCCTTTAGGATACTTATTGTTGAGGAAGCCCCTCTGCAGTAATGTCCATCCCGATGAAAAATCCTGAAATAGGTTCCTTATAATAGACGTTATTTTTAGGAACGTAAGGTGAGGATAACGGGAATGAGTAATCGGGTTTATTGTTGATTGTTGAAATTAAATATAATTATTGTGGGTTGAAAACCCTATATGCTCACCAGGCTCCCAAGCCTGACCCACTCAGTTGATTTATTTTACAGGAAGTGGCGCAAGAGCTTAAGATGGGCGAACATCAAGTTGTTTTGTTTACAAGTCTGTATATGTATATATTTGTTGAATGACTTGTAATGCTATCGTTTATACTTTATGATCTGTATCGGAACATGACATCCCGACTTTTGATTGTGAAATGAAATCATATTTCTTTATGAAATGTTTTTATAAATATCTATTTTATCATGTTTTGTTTTTGGGAACAAATTCCGCATCTCTTTTAAAATTAAAAGGATTTACTCTGAAAATTATTTTAAAAAGCATAAATGAAATCGGTCTTTTCTTGTCGAGATTTTGGGGATGTCACAGTAAACTCACGGTTAAAAATCGCTACCCTCTCCCTCGTATCGATGATCTATTCGACCAATTAGAAGGAGCAAGTTAGTTCTCCAAGATTGATCTTAGATCTGGGTATCATCAGTTACGGGTGCTTGAGGAAGATGTTCCGAAGACAGTCTTACGAACCCGTTACGGGCATTTTGAGTTCGCAGTGATGCCCTTTGGACTGACTAACGCCCCCACGGTATTCATGGACTTGATGAATAGGGTGTGTCGTCCATACCTGGATCAGTTCGTCATCGTCTTCATTGACGATATCCTCGTCTACTCTCGGAGCAAGGAAGAACACATGGATCGTTTACGACGAGTCCTGGAAATGTTGCGGTCCGAAAAGTTATATGCGAAGTTCTCTAAGTGCGAGTTTTGGATCCGAAGAGTTGAATTCTTAGGTCACGTGGTCAGTGAAGAAGGAATCCACGTGGATCCCTCCAAAATTAAAGCTATTGAGAACTGGTCAGCACCGAAGACGCCTACAGAAATTCATCAATTTCTAGGCCGCGCTGGTTACTACCGCAGATTCATCCAAAACTTCTCTCGGATTGCGAAGCCTCTCACTATGCTGACGCAGACGGGTGTATCATTCGACTGGGAAGAGAAACAGGAGAAGGCATTCCAGACCCTGAAGCGAGCCCTATGCACCGCACCAGTATTATCCCTTCCCGAAGGGACAGAAGATTTTGTTGTATACTGTGATGCATCCAATCAGGGGCTCGGTTGTGTCCTGATGCAACGAGGTAAGGTTATTGCCTATACCTCGAGGCAGCTAAAGACCCATGAGGCGAACTACAGTACTCACGACCTCGAGTTAGGAGCGGTCGTCTTCGCACTAAAAATTTGGAGGCATTACTTGTACGGGACGAAGAGCGTGGTGTACACTGATCATAAAAGCCTCCAACACATACTGAAACAAAAAGAACTCAACATGAGGCAGCGTCGATGGGTCGAGCTACTTAATTATTACGACTGTGAAATTAGATACCACCCGGGAAAAGCCAACGTAGTAACAGACGCACTGAGTAGGAAGGAGTATTCTGGTCGAAGGACCAATTCATTGACGATGACTATCCATTCACATATATCCACACAAATCAAAGAGGCTCAGCGGGAAGCCTTAAAGCCTGAGAACGTGATGGGAGAGTCCCTGCGCGGAATGGATAAAAACCTGGAGGTTAAGGGTGACGGAGCCTACTACTTCATGAACCGAATCTGGACTCCGCACCATGGGGGTTTCAGAGACTTGGTTATGAGGGAAGCACACAACACTCTCTACTCCGTCCACCCGGGTTCAGATAAGATGTATTTGGATCTCAAAAAGCTATACTGGTGGCCGAACATGAAAGCTGAGATCGCTACCTTTGTGAGTAAGTGCCTTACTTGCACGAAGGTCAAGGTCGAGTATCAAAAGCCATCAGGACTCCTTCAACAACCCGAGATACCGGAATGGAAGTGGGAGCGGATCACAATGGACTTTATAACCAAACTGCCTAAGACTACGGGTGGATTAGATACCATTTGGGTCATCGTTGACAGGTTGACCAAGTCCGCCCACTTTCTACCCATCAAGGAGACGGACAAGATGGACAAACTCACTAGAACATACATAAAAGAAATAGTACGACTGCATGGCATCCCTATATCTATTATCTCAGACCGGGATAGTAGATTCACCTCGAGGTTTTGGCAATCATTGCAAAAGGCACTAGGGACGAGGCTGGACATGAGTACAGCCTACCATCCGCAGACCGACGGACAAAGTGAGAGGACGATCCAAACCTTAGAAGATATGCTGCGAGCTTGTGTGATTGACTTCGGGAAATCGTGGGATACACACTTGCCTCTTGTGGAGTTTTCCTACAACAATAGTTATCATACGAGCATCAAGGCAGCTCCATTTGAAGCCCTCTACGGTCGGAAGTGCAGATCCCCCTGTGCTGGGCTGAGGTGGGTGACACTCAGCTAGCTAAGGGACGAGTTCCTGACAGCGCCCTCACTAGTCCGGAGATCATTTGAGAGATGACCGAGAAGATTGTGCAGATACGTGAACGACTAAAAGCCGCTAGGGATCGACAGAAAAGCTACGCCGACAAACGAAGAAAACCCTTGGAATTCCAGGTGGGAGACGAGTCCTTTTGAAGGTCTCACCCTGGAAGGGCACGATACACTTCGGAAAGCGTGGAAAGCTGAACCCAAGGTACATAGGGCCTTTCGAGATTTTAGCCAGAATCGGACCCGTAGCTTATAAACTTAAGTTACCCCATGAACTAAGTAACATACATCCCACCTTCCACGTTTCAAACTTGAAGAAATGTCTGTCTGACGAGACTCTAGTGATCCCCCTCGACGAGATCAAGGTAAATGAGAGCCTCAACTTCGTGGAAGAACCTACGGAGATTATGGATCGAGAAGTAAAACGAACGAAACAAAGCCGCATCCCAATTGTGAAAGTTCGGTGGAACGCCAAGCGAGGACCGGAATTCACTTGGGAGCGCGAAGACCAAATGAAACTCAAATATCCCCATCTCTTCACTTAGTAGTATTGAAATTCTTATCTGTATGAATTCTAAATTTCGGGACGAAATTTCCCTAACGGGGGGATGATGTGACAACCCCAAATATATTGCCGTTACAAATCCCATCTTCACTAACGGAATGCGTCACTATATGTTACTTTTCTATAATGTTTGGAGTCATCAATAAACAAATATCTAGTTATTTATATGTCTGGGTATTATCATAAGTAATTATAACTTGTATGTGTTAACCCCGTTTAACTTAATAGAGTTATATTACTTTTCAACCACTTCACCCGGGTAAAAAGTTTTGACCCCGTTAAACTTTAGCATCGGGTAGCTGTGTACCAGGTGCAATACCCGAGACAAATATAAGCAAATGAACACCACTTTTAAGCCTTTTACCACTCATTCATTCTCTCTCACTACTTTCTCTCTCTAGACCCGAACCCGACTCCAAAACCACGAATTCCGGCTTCCAAACGTAAGGGTTTCTTCCCTATCTTGTTCTAATCATAGTCCATAACATTTTAAGGCCAAAATTCATAGGATTTAGGGGATTAAATGGAGTTTATGGCCTAGGAAGCCCCTTAGGCCGTAAACACCTAAAACCTTGCCAAAAGCCCCATTTTTCCTTCCTTTAAGCTTGTGTACTAATTAAGGGATTTACCTAGGTGAGTTTGGACATGAAAACATAAGAGTTTGAAGCCTAAAAAGGAGTTTATGGCCCAAGCTTATGCTTAGGCCGTAAACACCCAAAAACCTTTGATATAAGTCCCAAAAACTCATCTAGGGCATTTAGTAATTTAGCTATGAACCTAGGAAATGTTAAGGCCATTAAACAACACAATTTGGAGTCAAAAAGAGGAGTTTACGGCCAAGCCTAAGCTTGGGCCATAAACACCTAATAATTATTCCAAAATGTCCCTAAAACTCCACTTGAGGCCTTCAAAAATTTATCTAAGGTATAGGGAAGTGTTTTGGACCATTTAACACATCATTTTGAAGAACAAAATGGAGTTTACGGCCCAAGCACAAGCCTGGACTGTAAACTCCCTAAAATTCCCCAAAATGAGGGCTTAAACCCTCCAATTTAGTCCAAGACACTTGCTAGGAATTTAGGGAAGTGAAATAAGGCCTTAACTTGCAATTTTGGAGGACCACATGAGTTTACGGCCAAGCCTAGGGGGCTTACGGCCGTAAACTCCCAAGGAGTGGCCTTTGGGCCGTAAACTCCAAGGGAGTGAACTCATGGACTCCCCCGTAAACCCCTCTTGGCCTTGTACCACTCCCGGGAACCCCTTCTAGGCCCTAAAACCCCGAATTGATGCTAGAATGCCTAAATACTTAAATGGAAAGCATAAAATGATTAATTTCTTGTAAAATACATATTTCATATGATATTAGGGTCCTAAAAGGGTGCACAAGTCGTTATTTGGTACAAAACGCTCGACCGACACTTTTACCCGATTTACCCGATTCACCCGATTTACGCGATTTCAGGTGAGTTCATACCCCTTTAATGAACCTTTCAAATGTTTATATGTTTTAGGGGAGGGGGGTACAAGTTGATTATACATGTTTATGGAAAGTTATACAAGACAATAATTCAAGAAATTAATCACATGTGATTCACTGCCCGTAGTTCAAATCACATGTGATTTATCACTATGCCTTATAAATAGATTATTCGTTTTCAAAACTATTTTGGATAAACAAACAAGTTTTTAAATGTTTCTTTTGGTTAATACTTGTATTAAACAAATCTTCTTATAAAATGTAACCACAATGATATATTTATATAAGTAAGACTTGAAGGACTTAGGACCGATAGCTCGCCTTATTTCCTGTTCTTGTTTGATTGTGGGCTTAGGGTAGTGGTTATCCGTTCCACTGTCGTTGAATTCTTAGTTATATATCTTGTATATTAGTATGGATTACGAGTAATTCTTATTTCATTAGATGCCTAAATCACTAACCTGACAAGAATCATACACACTAAGTTAACTATAATAGGTATAGTTAAGGCCTCTATTACTCGCTTTAGCTACTACTCTACGCACTATAATACTCTCTATTATGAAACTATACACTAATAAGAGAATACAATACGAGTTATATAAAAGACTACTACACTATAATACAAGAGAAAGCACTAATCATGAGATAACACATTAACCCACTACGAGATACTCTATTCGCTACGCACTACGCCCAGAGTTTTCCGATAGGAAGACAACGCTATATGTACAGATCTATACGGGGCAGACGCTATTACATCCCGACTGTTAACTTCAGTCCGAGCCACACAGGTCCAGGGATTCCACTACCCCACTACACTGTGCATGACCGGGAAGGTCATGGGGTCCGCTATTACTCACACTATTGGTAACATACAAGAAATACACTATAACCGCACTAAAATACTAAACTAAAGGTAAAGTTAATAGCCCGAAGTAAACAAGTATCTAATACTAAAGGAATGACTTCAAGTATAACTTACCATATTGCATTACTTATTGGCGAGTCACTATTATACTTTCACGATAAATGGTTTTCAAAGATGAAAATGACATATTTCTTAAAAGTGTTCACTTACTATGCATTTCTGGAAAACATAGGATTTTCTAGGTTTTACTACTACTTACGACGGTAAATTTCAGCTTTTCATACTATCGGTTCTAATACTTTTATACGAAAACTCACACTAAACTCTTATGAACTCACCAGCTTTATGTTGATATTCGTTTTCAAAATAACTTGTATCCTCTGGTCAAAGATAGACAGATGCAGGTGCAGCATTTTGGAGAAGGTGGAGCATACAAGATCCATCTATTATTTTTGTATTACTTTTGGTGTATGTTGATCATTACAAAACACACTTGTAAATACACTCACTATGTAAATGAAATGGTTGTATGTTTCTTGTTTTTACTATTATGCAATTGTGATGATACTGTACACTACGTCCTCCACCCCGAAACGTATTCCGCCGTTATCGGTTTTGGGGTGTGACAAGAACAAGAGTTGACCCAACTAGTCAAGAGTAGCAAGAGTTCAGTCTTCCACTTAACCACCTCGATACGCCTTTCTATACTACGCCTCATGGATTGAGTTGGACAAATCACCAAAGTAGTAGACTAAACAAGTCAAGAATTCCCTAATCGATTGCAATTTCGAAACCAATGCAAAAGGTAAAGCCAATCGATGTGTATGATCACAAATTCCTGCAAATAACAACAAGAACCTTCCCGACAAGCGAAATGATATCAACGAAAATAAAACTAAAAAATAAAATAAAAAACTAACTAAAAATAAATAACGAATAATCAAATAAACTAAATTAATTGAAAGCCGTTCCCCGGCAACGGCACCAAAAACTTGATGTGTATATTTAATGCACTAATTTTTTATTAATAATTCATAATTTATCGCATCTAAACCACACCTTACAGGCAGTGAACCCGATCGAGTATAGTATAGCTTTGATAAGCAAGGGTGTCGATCACAGGGAACGGTGGATTAATTTAATATATTTGATTATAGGTTACAGGTCACACGAAAAGAATAAAAGAAATAGTTTAATAAATCTCAAACTAATAATTAATTAACAACTCTCGATAAACTAATAGGAAAACAAATATCCTCAGGTACTTTGGTTTAGACAAGTTACACCTTAAAAACATAGACAATTGCATACACAAAGTCATTTATTCATGTTCACCGATTCCTAAAATGATTAGATTCGCGTTCACTATAACTAATCCTTTAGCAAACAAGTCAATTCAAACAGTGATCAATTGATTAAACTAACATGCTTCCTAGTGTTCAGTTCGTATCAAGCAAGACTTGCAAATATAGTTAATCAAATTAGGCATTCAATTAACCTCTTGTGGATGGTCATCAAACAAGGTTCACACATTAACTTACTTATTCCCAAGTTAATCCTAGTTTCACATTCGTTATTCCTAGACTTATAATCTCGATGGTCACCAAAATCATAAGAGACAAGCAATCAAGCATATGTTCATACAACTCAATTCACTTAACAATTAACAACAAATAATTATCATTAATACGTAAGGATCTTTTAACAAGCTTAGCAAGATAAATTAAACACAAACAAACTATTCAATATAGCAATTAGTCTAATAATCAAAGCTTCATTCAATCATAAACACAAAGCAAAAGGTTTTTACACCCAAGTCAGAAACTAAATACAGAATAGTAACACAATGGAATGCTAAACATGGTCACGTTAACAGCCCATATGATTACCGACACGTATCCGCTCTACAACCCTTCTGTAACATCCCCCTCTGGCACGTATCACAATATTGTCCGCTTTGGGCCACTCGGCACGAGGACTTCCTAGGGGGTCACCCATCCCGGTACTACTCCCGCCCGAGCACGCTTAACTGCAGAGTTCTTATGGGATCTGCTGCCCTCACGGCTTTAAAACGCGTTGTGTCAAGGAAGGTATCCACACCCCTTATAAGTAGATGTTTCGTTCTCCTTCCAAGCCGATGTAGGATCAGGTGCAACCCACCTTCACCCCCCATTATAGGGTTCGACGTCCCTGTCGAACACATCGACCCGTGCCCTAGCTCTGATACCATTTGTAACATCCCCCTCTGGCACGTATCACAATATTGTGATACGTGCCAGAGGGGGGTGTTGTGGGTTAGATCTGATCTCACATCGGCTGGGAAGGAGAACTAAGCATTCCTTATAAGGGGTGTGGATACCTTCCCTAAAACAATGCGTTTTAAAGCCGTGAGGGCAGCAGATCCCATAAGAACTCTGCAGTTAAGCGTGCTCGGGCGGGAGTAGTACCGGGATGGGTGACCCCCTGGGAAGTCCTCGTGCCGAGTGGCCCAAAGCGGACAATATTGTGATACGTGCCAGAGGGGGGGGGGTGTTACAAATGGTATCAGAGCTAGGGCACGGGTCGATGTGTTCGACAGGGATGTCGAACCCTATAATGGGGGTGAAAGTGGGTTAGATCTGATCTCACATCGGCTGGGAAGGAGAACTAAGCATTCCTTATAAGGGGTGTGGATACCTTCCCTAACACAACGCGTTTTAAAGCCGTGAGGGCAGCAGATCCCATAAGAACTCTGCAGTTAAGCGTGCTCGGGCGGGAGTAGTACCGGGATGGGTGACCCCCTGGGAAGTCCTCGTGCCGAGTGGCCCAAAGCGGACAATATTGTGATACGTGCCAGAGGGGGGGTGTTACACCTTCCGATCTCCGCGCCTGTTAGCTTAACGGCCTTTCGGCCACCTCCTAGACCCTCAAAACGGCAACTATGAAGTTTTCTTGTTGCACAAGTCGAAGTGGAATATCATAGATTATTCAAATTGGTGGAATGATATGGGGTATTTATAGTTGATGGAGATGGAATTTATATGGAATATTAGAGTTGGATTGGAATAAGGAAACTAATGGTGGCTTAGGGATTAAGCAAATAAAAATAAGATAAGTGGAGCTTGGGGAATAAGTAACTTGGAGGGAATTTCCGTCCAGCTTTTATGCTTCATCTTCAAGGCCGATTTTGGATAAGATAAGTGTCGAATTAGCCAAAAGTCCCTCTCACATAAGTTGTAGGAAATTTTGTCTAGTTTTCAGAACATTTTGAACCTCATCAATTTTACTTATGAGTCATCAGATATACCCGAAACACTGAAGAGGGGTCAATCTGCCACCAATATCCTTTTTGCATCTTTTCAGCTCCATTCTGTTTCTTTTGCATTCCATCTCCCATTTTAACTGTAATTAAATATTTCAAAGCATATTAAGTTTATTTTAGTTCTAAATAATAATAATAAATGCTAAAATATTAAGATATGTTATACATAAATATATATAAAAATACACATATCAGCGGGTCTCGTAGAACCCGAGACTTTTCTGATCGTCTCCCCAAGATGATTGGGAGTAATCTGACTCTTGGAAAATGGCTGGGAAACATCACTATCATTGGGAGGAACTGGGAAGATTTCATTCCTGCAGCGGCCGGTATGGGTGTTGCCTGGAGGGCTCACAGGAAGATGACGCAGATGTTCATCATGATATGCGGTATTAACTCTTCTCCTTCTCCCCCCTTTTTTGAAAACAGGGTGAGGATAATATATCTTGTTGGCTGGTGAGATCTTACTTTTGTCGTTTGTTTTCGCAGGTGTTGAGACCGATATTTCTTTGGAGATGGCTATGCGCGGTCACTATCAGGGCAAGCTTTCCACTGGGAGATCGATCTTGTAGAGGCTCTTCCTCCTCCTGTGTCTGAAATATGCATGTGAGAGCTTGTTGGACTGACCTTGGTGGAAGGAGGAAATATAGGTTCTAGCGGGTTTGCGTCGCCTTCCCAGCCGACTGTTGGGGTCGTTTCCCCAGTTCGTTCGTCAGTTTCTATTCTTTTTGGTTTACCTGTGGGGTACAAGTAGGAAGAGGTAGTGCTCAGACTCGGAAAAGGAGAAGCGTGCGTGTGGTGCCATCGTCGGATGAGGAGACAGAATCCGACAATGTAAGTCTTCGTCCTCGTAAAGCCCATAGAATTGTATCTGTGGCCAGGCTTCTTGGCGGTATCGAGGGTATTCTCGACGGTTAATTTTATGTGACCGAGCAGAAATAGGTAGTGGTGGGGCCTAGTTTTCCAGAGGCGTTACCCTCACCATAACCATCCGTTGGTTCACCCTTGGTTAATCCCGGTTCCAGCACCATGTATGGGGGTGCGCCGAGTGCACCTAGGGGTTCTTTTCAACGTGAGAGGCCTTCCCTGATTGATGAAATAGGAACTTCATCTCACTCCCTATCTTTCGAGGCCTACGCTCTAGGATGGGCGATTACTATAAATTCCTTACTAACGGAAGACACTACCACCAAGGAGTAAAGTAGACGCGCTCATCCTTCGGCCACAATGAGCTCGCTTGCGGGTGAATCAAGTGCTCGTATGGTTGGTGATCTTTGTTATGTTGCGGCCCAGGCCTCTGCCCTTATGGTTGCTGCTGTCGATCGGGTTTACCATGCTGGTGCAAATAAGAGGCAGTTGAAAGTATTGTAGGGTGCCTTAGTAGGCATGAGGGAGGAGGTTCGTGATTCAGAGGCGGGGCGCTAGATTCTTGTGGAGCAAAATAGTATTGTGACCTGCGAGAAGGCCGCTTTAGAGGATCAAGTGGCCACTTTGGAGGACCGGTCAGAGCGACTTGAGGACCAGGTGAGTTCTCTTGTTCAGGAGAAAAGCATGTTGGCGAGTAGGTTGGCCACGTGCCAATGTCAATTGGTCCATGCTCGTGTGGATGGAACGGTCGCTCAAGGTAATTTGTAGTGGATGCTAGAGAAGTGGGTGGTTCACGTAATTGAAAAGGTCATTGAGAGCGCAAAATTTTCCAGCGGGATCCGGGGTGTTGGTGAGGCATATGAAGTCCTAGATCCTGGCAATGTTGCAAGAAGGGTTGCAAAGGTGGATACCGCATTATCGTCCCTGGCTGAGATGGATTTTGCGAGCCTCTTTCGCTTGGGAGAGTTGGATTATGAAGGCTTCCGCCAGTTTTGTGGAAGGCCGAATCTAGGAGGTTCTTTCTCAGATTCTGAGGGCTGATTTGTGTTTTTCCCTTTTGCCTGTTGTGTAGTTGCCTGTTTATGTATTATGTGTATAGTAATGAATGTTAGCCACCATAAACTGTGTACTTTGTTTTGTACTTTGTATGGAAGTATTCACGTTTGTTTTCTTTTTGTATATATACACATGGTTGTGGCATGTGAACACATATGCTATGATTTGTCTTATGATTTCGTTGAAGATAGGCTATTCTACTGCACACTCCCTTGTTCTAGGGTTTGTGTGCTTCCGACATCGCATAGTTGCTATTATTGAGCTATGCTCTGTTGGCTCGCATGTTTAGTTAGGCCTAATGTGTTAATTCGTGCAATGTTAGCCGCTGCTGAGGATTGTATTGTATGGTCTAACTGCCAATAGATAGGCCGAGATCATCACCTTAAGACCTTTTATTGTCATGATATCAGGGGAAAGTTTATGAATCATTTAGAAACCCTTGTATTGTGCCATTAATTTTGATTTATACATTCTCAATTTTGAGATGTTTTTGGCACATTGTAGGTAAAGATTATGACTCTTTTAATACATACAGTTGCATCCTTGCATGGTTTCTTCTCAAGTAGCGTAGGTGATCAGCCGTTGTTGCTACTTGGAAAATATGCACAACCTTTATACTTTGTTTTTGCAATACAAAATTCTGGAAAGCTCTTTCAAAATGCAAATTGTAACGCCTGTGTTTCCGGGCTTGCTATTTTTAGCAATGTGATAGTCTAGGTTAACCTTTGTAACCCGTTTTGAAATAATAGAAGTGTATTATTTGAGTATTATGTGTTTTGTGCTTAATTGCTTAATTATGTGGTTTGATTAATTAAGAATAAAAAAATAAGCGTCAAAATTTATGTGTAAAATAAACTTGATAGCTTTAGATAATGTTGTAGTAGTTGAAACAAGGTTTCCGAAGATATAAAGAATGCCGAAATCCGAGTTATAACGAAGAAGTTATGACCTGTCGAAGTTTTGCGACAGAACCGGCAACGCTGATTAACGTAAAAGTGAAATTTACGTTAGAGCGATATTTAGCCTTAGTGATCTAAACGAGAATCGAAGATCTCGTTGTTAGTATCAAAGCGATAAAAAGTTAGGCGAGAACGGATGTCAAACGAAGAAGTTATGAATTTATAACGAAATTTTCTGTCCCGGCCTATTAAAAATAAATAATAAAAATAAAGTCAAAATTAGCCGACAGAATCTAAACGAAAGTTGTAGAGCGTAGTCTCACCTTCGCGTGGATATAAAAAATGTCGAAAAACGGAGTTCGTATGAAGAAGATATGAATTTTCGAAGTTTATTAAATAATTAATAATTAAATTTAATTATTTAATTTCGGTATTATCCGAAGGCGAGTCACAAATCTGATCCGAGTGTCGACACTCGAGTACGCCCCGCGTACAGCCAGAGTGTCGACACTTTGGATGACGCATGCAGTGACGCATTTCGAAGCCTGTACGCCCCGCGTACAGACGTACGCCCCTCGTACGAGGAGGTTCCAGCCTCCTATAAATAGGATGCGAGGGGTCCGGGCTTAATTGCTAATTTCCTCTCGTTTTTGTGCCGAAGCTCTGCGTTTTTACCCCCGAAGCCATCCCAAAGCCCCGGTAATATTCCCGAGTCCCGAAGCGAGTCCCGAGATCCCGAAGATCTCGAGAAGTGCGGTTTCCGAGCCGAAGCTCTGCCCACGAGAAGTTCGATTTTTGTAAAGATCTTCCAGATCTGCTGAGGAATACAACTTCTGCAAGCCGTAGTGCTGTCCGATCATCTTCTGATCAAGTGAGTGTATACTACCTTTGATAAACGCAATAATAATACAAGTATGGTTTGAGTGTATTAAGTTTATTGTCGTTTATACGTGTGAATGCGTTGTTACTTTCTCCTAACGTATAACTATGAAGTATTTTATACGAGATACGTGTTATGTGTATATTTTGTTGTTACGTGTGTGAATGTATATTCACTTTCTTCTATCTTACAGATATGATTATTTCTATATGAAATACGTGTTATGTGTGTGTGCCTCATCTGTTATATGGAAAATGTATTGATCAAGCATGCTATACAGGTTTTGAAAATATGTATAAAAATGTATGTTTTTATCTACTAATATGCTGGGTAGAACATGGGTAGATAGTTGGTGTGTAATAAACAGATGAAATGCCTCGTTGTTGTTTTGATCCAGTCATCTAGCGGAATTTAGATGACGACCACGGACTTTTCTAGATAGTCCAGTGGAACGCTAGCAGGCTCATAACCTGTAGGTGTTAATGAACTTGGGTGTTCATTCGCTGTATTCCATCCCCCTCATGGTTGCCTTATTTGACTTATATTGCTGAGGAACCCCCGCAGCATGTGTTGTCACCCGATGAAAATATTCTTAGATTAGGTCCCTTGTATTAGTTATTTTAGGGACGTAAAGTGAGAATAACGGGAATGGGTAACTGGGTTATTGTTGGTAGATAATAATTAATTTAATTATTCATTATGGGTTGAAAAACCTATATGCTCACCAGGCTCCCAAGCCTGACCCACTAAGTTTTATTTGTATTACAGGAAGTGGCGCAAGGGCGTAAGATGGATGAACCATCAAGCTGTTTTGTTTACAAGTCTGTATATGTAAATATTTGTTGAATGACTTGTAATGTTATCGTTTATGCTTGTTGGTCTATATCGGAACATGACACCCCGAGTTTTGATTATATAATGAAAAATACATTTCTTTTATGAAATGCTTTGGTAAACATTGTTTTATAATGTTTTGTTTTTAGGAACAAATTCCGCAACTCTTTCAAATCAAAAGGATTTACTTTGAATTTATTTGAAAAGCATAAATGAAAATCGGTCTTTTCTGGCCGAGATTTTGGGGATGTCACACAAATAATATTATTTCTTGAAAAATAAAGAAAGACATAAGATAGTAGACCCTGAATGTTTAAGTGTTAGGGTATATGCCCAGTTTTCGCTTTGGCACGTGGAGTATGGTTATCATGTGCGGAGTTCGACCGTACTCCTTTCGCCAGACCTCCGCTTTATTTTTGATTGAGTTTTCTGCTATGGAGTATGGTTATGCTGTGTAGAGTTCGACCACACTCTTTTTGTTAGGCCCTCACTTTATTTTCAAGTGGGTGCTCTGCAATGGCTACCCCATTCGACTGTGTTTCTATGCCTAATCTGCGGTGAGTGCCTTTTAATGGGTTGGAATTCCCATCTGCCTTTGTCAGCGGTTCCCGACATGAGCGAGATGAACTTTGTTGTTCATACTCTCGAGGTGTATGGACTTTCCTTTCTTCTTGACACAGTGTAGGATGCAGCCATGGGAGGTGACTCCATGCTGCCTGGTGAGAGTTCCCTTCACATTGTCTGGCTCGTCTATCAACTTTGCGTCTGACGCCATTGCCTGGTGTGCCGTTTAGTGCGTCGGGGTGCCTGCCAGTTTTCTCCCGTAGAAAAGTTTTCATGGTGGGAGGATTAGCACTTTGTCCTTGGCTTCAGTACCCATTCCCTTCATTCCATGGATATTCTGCATTGGGCAATATGCTCTTTGAGTTTCGGATTGCTTTCTAGTTGGTCACGGCTCGGTCATCGGTTGTGGGCCTGGCTGTTGCCTTCACCCATGAGTAGGTGCTTTTTTTTCTTTGTGATCTTCGCTTCATACTTTGGCTGATGCATCATTATGCCAGCACGTCCCTCCCTTGGGGGAGAGACGTTGTGATCCGGTTGAATACACCTTGATGTCTTTTCCTAGTCTCACAGGTCAACACTTATGTTGTTGCCTCTTTCCATTGTGGATCTTCCATCTGCAGGCAGCCGTTGCTCCGAGGCAATCGGGTTTCTGGTTTCATTCCTCATTGGGCGTCACATCCATTACCTGTCTTGTATGCTACTACCATTGTCGATCCATCACCCACGTTGAATTTGAGAAGGTCGTGAAAGGTAGAAGAGATTGCTTGTAGTTGGAACAGTGCTGGTCGGCCTAATAGGATATTGTGATCAGTCGGGCGGTCAACGAATGAGAATTCGAGCGCCCTTGTTATTTGTTTGGCTTCATCATGATTGATTAATGTAAATCGGAGCGTGACTGTTCCTGTTGGCCAGATGCCATGACCGGTGAACCCAACTAGCGTGCCCTGGCGTGGTAACTGGATGTGCTTAACTCATTCAATCGGTAACTGCCGAAGGCAGTGTTCGTAAATCACGTTGACCCTGCTTTCAGTATCGATGTATACTTGTTCAACACGGTTTTGTGACATCCCCATTCTCACGGCCAGAAAAGACCGATTTTGTTTATGCTTTATAAAAATCAGAGTACCTCTTTTAATAAAAACATTTGCAGAATTTGTTCACAGTAAAACATGATAAATATGTTATCAAAGCATTTCCGAAGAAAAGTATTTTTATTCATTTTAAAACATTTGGGATGTCGTTGTCAATACAGAAACATAAGCCTAAACAGAACTTACATTCATTATTACTAGTGATTTATACCTCCTTAGTGTAATGTGACTTCATATCAACACCTGTGATATAAATAAACTGAGTGGGTCAGGTTGGGAAACCTGGTGAGTACGTATGGTTTTCAACCCATAATAAATAAGTTTATTAACTTTATCATAGCAAACAAACCCGATTACCCATTCCCGTTATCCTCACTTTACATCCCTAAAACATCTAACACAAGGGACCTAGTCTAAGGGACTTTCATCGGGGTGACAACACATGCTTAGGGGGTTCCTCAGCAATTCATGTCAAATAAGGCAACCATGTGGGGGATGGAGTACTGTTGGTGAGCACACAGTTCAAATAAAAACCTACAGGTTGCGAGCCAACTATCATTCCACTGGACTGTCTAGAATAGTCCGTGGTCGTCATCTATACTCCGCTAGATGACTGTCAATAACATCTATATTGAGGCCTGTCATTATTTTATTTGGTCGCATAGCAACGATTACATCTACCCATGTTTTACCCAACACATTTTCTAGATATAAAATACATATACAGTTTAAATCATTTAAAACATGAATAAAATTGTTCATCCAGCATAGATAGCAAGTATACAGATAATATGCACACACATCACGTAATTTATATAAAATACTTCATATCTATGTGTAAGCTGAAAGTAACTATGCACTCACTTGATAAGGTGGTGACTCGGTACTCGGACAATGCATCGTTTACTTTAAAATAATTTCCTTCGACGAAACCTAGTATTATTACCACTAGAGTTTAGTACATTATTCGCCAAGACTAGTTAATAGTCTAGCTATTATTAATATTATATAAGCATTAAACAATACTTATATAACCCATAATAATATCCCAAGTACTTATTATAAGTTCCCAATAACGTTACTATAGTTAAATAAAAGCTATATTAAAAATAGCATAGGTGTAGCTCATTTACAACGGGTTTTATAGAAAACCAGGCTTTGCTTGGAGCAGCATCCCCGAGCCAAAAAGCTCTTCTTCTCAGAGCCTTCGAGCACTATGAGGCTTCCGCCTCGTGCTAGGGAGGTTCCCTAGGCTTTTTGGGGGGTTTCTGGGCTAGAGAGAGGTTCTAGAGAGAGAGAGAGTATAAAGAAGAAAGAATGGGAAAGGTGTGAAGAAAATGAGGGTGGGAGAGGTTCTATTTATAGGGTGAAAAATGGCTGAACTTGGTGCCACATGACACCATCTAGTGGCAAGACTTGGGGAGAAAGCAATGGCCAAGATTGTGTCACATCACCCATTTCCGCACAACACACTCCCGACTTCTAAAATCCGTAACTTTTACATACAACCTCCGTTTTTAACATTCTTTATATCTACACGTAGGTAAAAATAAGATCTACAACTTTCATTTTGACTCTGTCGGCTAATTCTCGACCGATCTTATATGTAGCAATACGAGGAGATTATATTGTTAAATGTCCGCTTAAAATTCATAACTTCTACATACGGACTCCGTTTTCGTCTGTCTTTTTACCGATGAGTTCCTATTAATGAGATATTTTACGTTCATTTAGGCCGCGTAGGCCAAAAACCACTCGAACTAAAATTCGAGTTTCGGGTCGTGCACTGCTTTGCTGAATGTTAGAAAATTCATAACTTACTCATACGAAGTCAGATTTGGGCGTTCTTTTTATGGACGCTCTCAGTTTAACATATTCTACGACTTTTGTTTAGATTACTAAGGCTAAAAGGTCCTCTATCGTAAATTCACTATTTACATCTCCCGGTGTCTTGCCGATTTTGCCAAAAAACGTCGACGGACCATAACTTATTCGATATAACTCGGATTTCAACGTTCTTTATATGTACAGAACCCTTGAGACGTATTTTAAAACTTAGTTAAGATTATTTTTTCTAAATAGTATTTTGTCAAAAATTCATTTTCGACCCCTATTATCTCTAAATTGACTAGCCCGGATCTACGGGCGTTACAATTACCCCCCCTTAGGATGATTACGTCCCGAAATCATCAACGAAACAGGGATCACATGATGACTCCATACGTTATCTCTTTATCCTAAGTAATAACTGTAACTTTGATGTTTCTTCGAACGAATATCTGACTCTAAGACTTCCTGATTGCAGACGGTACTCGATCTTACACTTGCTCCCTATCTCACGTTAGACTCCAAATTATGACCTTCAGGTCACACTATTGATCCTTACTGGAGACTGATTCTTCTTCTTAACAAACTTAAGATAAGATATTTTATTACTAAAATGGACCGATGTGTCATATTCTAATGACTTATCATCGTATGTTCCCACGCTTAGACTCAGGACTCTTAGAGTCTTCCAGAACAGACTATACATTTCTTCATGTTCTAATCACATCTTAAAAGGTTGCATTTCTAGCCACAAGAAATTATGATACCTCTACAGATCACTTTGATTATCTTTTATTTCAATCTTCCGACTTAAGTCCGATGCTACCTCAAACTTGGTTCTCTGAACCACGTAACATACTTATCATAGTCAGACTCAATTCGATATGACCACTAGGGTCGGAATAACAATCATCCTCTTAGTCATTACCGAAACGATGGTAACGACATATTACAATAAAACAGTATCAATTACTAGCTTCTTGGTAACCTTGTGACTTTCCTTGATCCAAGTGTGAGTCTTGTGCTTCCAGTAGTATAGGCCTCTACTACCTTTCACACCTACTCATACTCATCTCAAGTATTGTCTCGTAGTTCACCCAAGTCACTATACAAGAAAATAAGATAACAACTTGACACATTAGATAACAAAACGAAGGTTTTATATTAAACGATTACATAGGTGTTCAAGTTCAACCTATACTATGCCTCTAATAGGCTACACCACATGGTACTATCTACACGACTAATTCATAGATCCTTATTCCTGATCTCTTTCATTGCCGTCTGCTTCGTCAAGGATCATATGGAACACTCTTGCCTTTGGTTTTGGTGGAATGTTGTGTTGGATAAGGTGTCTAAGTCCATAACTTATTTGGTATATACTTGACCTGACCCGGCATGGTCCATTTGGGTTGCACTTCACCCGAACTATTTATGGATAATTTTATGAGAGTTATACACATATGTTTATTAATATGTTGTAAGTTATAATATATTAATATGAAGTTATTTAATTAGTCTTAGTCTTAAATTAATTATGAATTAATTTAGAGATTAAAAGGAAGACTAATTAAATTGTGGGCTATTGTTTTATATGGTGTGGGCTAACACTCATTAGTTAATGGGCTAGGCTTATATGGAAGTCCATGGATGATCCATGGAGCTTTTAACCCATGGATCCTTGGAAAAGGAAAGGTCATGGGTTATTAGGGTTTCACCCTAACCATGCACACTATATAAGCATGCTTATGTTGCATGAAATAGCCACTAGTGTGTGTGTTTGTGTGTGGCCGAATTTATAAGTGTGTATACACTCTCTCAAAGTTTTCCAAGTGTTTGTTGTGATTTGTGATTTCCATTTGAGGCATTCACACTATTGGTGCTTGGCTCTCAAACTCCAAGGAATCAAACTCATCAACAGGTATGTAATCTCATCTAATTCTTTTATGTTCAAAAGTACCCCATGCCATGTTAGATAGGTTATGAACCTTGGAAAATTGTTATTTTGCATGTATTTAGACAAACATAGATCCAAGGTTTATTAGGGTTGCATGCACACTTAGGAAGTGTTAGATTGCTCAAAACCCAATAGTGGTATCAGAGCCTAGGCTTGCTTGTTTGATACTTGATGCAAAATAGTGAAAAAAGTCGAAATTTTTGCTGTTTGCATGATGGACTCACCGAGTTCATGGGGGGACACGCCGAGTCCAAGGAAAAATTCGTCCTACTCGCCGAGTAGGTTCGTGCACTCGGCGAGTAGAAGGTTCAGAATGCAGATTTTCGACTTTTGCTGCTGGAAATGGACTAGAAACTTTACCCTACACTGTTTTGATGTTTTAAAACTTATTTTAGTTGGTGTAATGGTTGTGCTAATCCATTTACAATGGCTCATATGAAAATTTCATGTCTTATATGTGTTCATGTTTCTTGAAATTTTGATGCTCATGTTCTTATGAATTTAGAAGATGATAGGAATTATTTGATGAATTGTTTAGGATTAATTCTTGATCATTTATGTGTTTTAATGGAGTCCATAATTTTTCCTCAAGTTATGGATATCCAAAGGTCACTTTTCTTTAACACACACTAAAAACACATAAGTTACATAAAATGAAGAGTCTTCATTTTACGAACCTTTAATTCATAAGTTATGAAATGAAAAGTTTTGAAGAGTTACAAAACTTGCCCTCAAGTTTTGGAATTTGTAAAAGTTTCACACACTTTAATAAACTTTAATTCCAACACTTAGAGTTTTAAAAGTTAAAATTCAACACTTATACTATTTATAACATTAATGGTTAATTATTATATATATGTATAATAACAAGTCGTTTTACCGTTATTAGGCGTCATTCACTAAGCCGGTCTATAAGGTGGGTATAAGGTTGTTGCCTATAAAATGGCAACTTAATGGGTGTCCATTCTCACCCACCGCTTGCTTGACTGGTGGAGGGTCGTTAGCCGAACGGGTAAGACAAGGACTTATAAATTCTCATTAAGTATGATGAATATTATAAAGTAACTAAATCTTTTATTTAATTCCCAATCTTAGTTACTTTAGGAAAAATGTGAACTTGGTGCTAGTCCATGGAATTCACACTTTGTACCTTACCAAGTCGTTGGTGGAGCGTGTGTGGTTAACCGGCACACTAACTTGGACTAGTTAGGATCATGAAGTGTGACTTAATGTTTGTCATAGATCAATGGAGCATGTGTGGTTAACCGGCACATTGATTAGGTGATAATATTAAGGGTACCAAGTGAATTAGCATGGTTATTCACACCTTGTTTTGTGATCATCGGCATCCCAGTCACAAAAATTGAAGGGCACAATCGAGATTGAAACATGCCATTGAAAAGTTCAATGAATCTTAAAAGAATCTAGGAATTTCAAATCCAATTAAAACCTAATAATTCATTTTGTTTTTCATGGTGGAAATTGGTGAATCGTCATTCACCTACCTTTCAAATATATTATTACTTAGATTATGAAATCCCTTTTCTAAGTATAATATATTGTGATTGGATCCTAGCCTTAATATTATATTTGGGTGTCTTATTAAGGACTCTATATATCTAATCTAAACTTGCTTTCTTCTTTCATATGTCTTCCAACACTAATGCTTCGGGCTCTAACCCAACTGGTTCTTTCTCTCTCATGAATCTTTGTGGGAGAGTCATCTTTGATGGTTCCAACTTCATGGACTGGATCAGGAACATCAGGATGGTAACTCGTTATGAGGACAAGGAATATGTCCTTGATAAGGAGTTAAAAGAGCTTGATGAGTCTACTGCTACTCCTGAGGAGATCGTTGAATTCAAGACACATGAGAGAGATGCTACTAAGGTGGTATGCATCATGATGGCCACGATGACAGCCGAGCTCCAAAAGTCTTATGAGGACTTCTACCCTTTTGAGATGCACCAAGACCTGATGGAAAGGTACCATCAGAGTGCTCGTCAGGAGTGGTATGAAATAATCTCCTCCATAATAACAACCCGCATGAAGGACGGTGAATCCGTCACGGGCCACATGCAAAAGATGCAAAGGTATGTGGACTGTTTGCTGAAGGTGAATGTGAACTTCCCTGAGGAGTTAGCAATTGACATCATTTTTCACTTCTTACCTTCTTGTTATGACCATTTTCGTATGACATATCATATGAACAAGGAGGAAGTTACCCTTAGCAAACTTCAAGGACTCTTGAAGACCGCTGAAACCGGTCTTAAGGGAAAGTCGGTTGTTACCTCTACTACTCCTACTCCAACATCTACCCCTGTTTTGGCTATCGGGCAAGGCAAATGGAAAAAGAGGAAGACCCCTTCGAAGGGTACCAAGGGAAAGTCCCTTGAAGGCTCCTCATCAAGGACCAAGAGCGGTTCTGTCACTCCTTCTGCCATTCCCAAAGATGCTGATTGCTACTATTGCCAGGACAAGGGGCACTAGAAGCGAAACTACCCTAAATACTTGCAGGATCTGAAGGATGGGAAAGTGAAACCCACCCACGTAGGTATTTACACAATATTGTCTAATAACTCACCATATTCTAACTCTTGGGTGCTTGATACAGGATTTGGTATTCACATATGTTCTGATTTGCAAGGCCTAAGAAGAAGTGAGGATGTGGAGCACGGGAAGATAAACTTGATCATGGGGAATAGGAAGGCTTCACCTGTTTCCAAGATTGGAGTTTATACTTTGTTGCTGAATAATGGGTTAAAATTATATTTGAATAAATGTGTGTACTCGTCTGAAATGGCGAGGAATATTATTTCCTTTCATGCTTTGTACAAACAAGGTTTTACCTTTTCGTTTGATAATGAATGTGGTGGTATTAATGCTTTCTTTAATAATGTGTTTTATTTTACATCGTTACCTTATGATGGTGTGTATGAAACTGTGTCGATCGTAGACAACTTAGGAAATAATGTGTTGTATATTGATTCTTCTACTAGCCTAGATAAATCATCATTGTGGCATTGTCGTCTTGGACATGTAAACAAGAAACGCATAGGCCAACTCCAAAAGGATGGAGTCTTGGAGTCATTCGACCTTAAATCGGATGATAGTTGTGAATCTTGTCTACTTGGAAAGATGACAAAATCGCCTTTCATTGGAACTTGTGAAAGGGGTGAGGATTTGTTGGACCTAATACACACTGATGTATGTGGGCCATTCAAAACCGCCACAAGGGATGCTAATCGGTATTATGTGACTTTTATTGATGATTTTAGTAGATATGGTTATGTCTACTTGATCAAACATAAGTCAGAAACCTTTGAAAGGTTTAAGGAATTCAAACATGAAGTAGAAAATCAATTGGGCAGGAACATTAAGATGCTTCGATCCGATCGAGGTGGTGAGTATCTTAGTACCGAGTTCCTTGACTATCTTAAAGAGTGTGGGATTGTCTTACAATTGACTCCTCCCAGGACACCACAGCTAAATGGTGTAGCTGAGATGCGTAATGGAACCTTGTTAGACATGGTTCGCTCTATGATGAGTCGAGCTTCACTACCAATCTCTTTTTGGGGGTATGCCTTATAGACTGCCGCCCATATCCTTAATCTAGTCCCTACAAAGAAGGTTACCAAAACACCTCATGAGATGTGGACTGGGAAGGTTCCCAATTTAGGCCACATCAAAATTTGGGGTTGCGAAGCTTTCGTGAGGCGTGAAACTCATGATAAGCTCGAACCCTGAAGTGAAAGGTGTATTTTCATCGGCTACCCACAGAAATCCTTCGGTTACCTCTTCTACAGACCCAGTGAGAATGTGGTCTTTGTAGCAAGAAGAGGGGTCTTTCGTGAGAGAGAATTTATAAGCCAAGGAGACAGTAGGAGGCAAATTGATCTTGAAGAAATCCAAGAATCAATTGGTGAAGGAACCTCAAACACTAGCAATCAACCTGAGGAGGAATCTCCCGTTGAGCCAGCTGACGAGTTTGTACCTCCGAGGCGTTCCACAGGGGTTAGGAACACACCTGCGTTTTATTATGGGTTTCATATTACTACGGAAGGTGATACATTTATCAGCGATAGTACACTGGTAAATTTGGATGAACCTAGCAGTGTTAAGGAAGCCATGGCAGGCCCGGAGTCTGCTAAGTGGAAGGAGGCTATGGACAGCGAGATACAATCAATGTATGACAATCAAGTTTGGAACTTGGTTGACAATGTACCAAGGCGTAAAACAGTCGGGTGCAAATGGATCTTCAAGAAGAAAACCGACATGGAAGGAAAAGTGCATACTTATAAGGCTCGACTGGTTGCGAAGGGTTTTACTCAGACTCAGGGTATTGATTATGATGAAACCTTCTCGCCGGTAGCAAAGATTAAGTCTATTAGGGCTATGCTAGCCATTGCTGCATTTCATGATTATGAAATATGGAAAATGGATGTTAAAACCACTTTTCTAAATGGAAAATTGGCTGAGGATGTGTACATGAATCAGCCAGAGGGTTTTGTCAGTGCAGATTACCCTAATAGAGTATGCAAGCTTGAGAAATCCATTTATGGATTAAAACAAGCATCTCGTAGCTGGAATCTTTGTTTCGATGAAAAGGTCAAAGAGTTTGGCTTCTCGAGAAGTGAAGATGAGTCTTGCGTGTATGTCAGAGCTAGTGGGAGTATAGTTAGCTTCTTGGTACTGTATGTAGATGACATACTACTTATAGGAAATGACATCCCAACGTTGCAGGAGATTAAGTCCTGGCTTAGGAAGTGCTTTGCTATGAAGGACCTAGGGGAAGCAGCCAATATCCTAGGGATAAGAATATTAAGAGAAAGGAGTAAAAGAGTAATTGAACTTAGTCAGAGTACCTACTTGGATAAGGTGTTGAAAAGGTTCAACATGCAGAATTGCAAGAAAGGAGATTTACCGATCCAAAGCAATACCAAGCTGAGTAAGACTCAGAGTCCGAGTACAGAGGCAGAGATAGCTGAGATGAGCCAATTACCGTATGCTTCCATTGTTGGCTCGATCATGTATGCTATGACTTGTACCCGCCCTGATGTGTCATTTTCTTTGAGCATGGTCAGCAGGTATCAGGGGAACCCTAGCAAGGCTCATTGGACTGCGGTAAAGAACATTCTCAGGTACCTGCAGAGGACTAAGGATTGGATCCTTACCCTTGGTGGGAGTGATGACTTGAGAGTATTAGGGTATAGTGATGCTAGTTTTCATACTGATAGGGATAACTTTCGCTCTCAGTCGGGCTGGGTCTTTACCTTAAATGGAGGGGCAATCTCTTGGAAGAGTTCCAAGCCGGAGACGGTGGCTGATTCGACTTGTGAATCGGAGTATATAGCAGCGAGTGAAGCAGCGAAGGAGGCGATATGGCTGAAGAACTTCATCGGAGACCTTGGAGTTGTGCCAGCTATTAAGG
The DNA here is from genome assembly GCF_052625555.1 of Lactuca saligna. Taxonomy (NCBI): domain Eukaryota; kingdom Viridiplantae; phylum Streptophyta; class Magnoliopsida; order Asterales; family Asteraceae; genus Lactuca; species Lactuca saligna. Next base: position 200,909,761 of record NC_136421.1, read on the forward strand.
AGCCTATGGAAATTTTCTGTGACAGCAATAGTGCGGTTGCTTTAGCTAAAGAACTGAGAGATCATGGGAGATCCCGACACATTGACAGAAAATATCACTTCATAAGACACAAGATAGAAGAAGGAATCCTCGTGGCAAAGAGGATATCGTGAGATGAGAACCCTGCGGATCCCCTTACAAAGGGACTGGCGAGGGCTAAGCATTTTCAGCATGCGAGGCGCATCGGGCTGAGGGACGATATTAGTTTTACAGATTAGATAGATTCTATGAAACTTGTAAAATGTAATCGACATTTGATGATGAATAAAATTGTGATTTATTTATGAGTAAGGTGTTGCTATCATTGTCAATTATTTGCAATTGTTTCAGCTTTGCATGTTTTGACTTCCAGAATAATTAATTTATTCAAACCTCCACAATCGGTCATACGTCGGAAGTAAGTATGAATCAAGATTGTCATGAATTGGGTTTGTAGATGGCTAAAAGTGTTTAGACATGGCAATGGTTGCTACAACGTTCATGAGTACTCATAAGTTGTGAGTATTGGAATAAACCCACGCTCACATGTATCACTTCATGGAATTTATCTCGAGTGAACGTGAGACGGTAATATCATATAAGTCTTCAAACCTAGAGATATGAGATGTTACCTATGAGTTGGCTGGGCATTGATTGCACGTAAACGCATCAGTAACTTGATGTTATAAAATGTGCCTTTGTGTACAATTCAACAAGTAGTAGAACAAGCATATGAGTTGAAGTTTATCTGTTCCTTCTAGAAATAGAAGCGATATCTGGGCCCCTCGATGATTTTGTGTTGACCCATGTACCGGGCCCGGTCAGAACTAAATTGATGTGTTCAATTGAGTTCTTTGTCAAACAAATAGGAAATCGAGAAACAACTGCCAGACAATAAGCAAGACATAGTTCCATGTGTTTGTCCGGCTGATATCATGAGAACAGAGGATTATATGATCACTTATCTCAAAATGGCGCTTCATAGTTCAAAAGAGTTTTCGAGAGCTACAATTGTTGGTTGGTTCCTGAAGTAATATAGGCAAATACAGTTATTAGACTTATCCAAGTGGGAGTTTGTTGGATAAGGTGTCTAAGTCCATAACTTATTTGGTATATACTTGACCCGACCCGGCATGGTCCATTTGGGTTGCACTTCACCCGAACTATTTATGGATAATTTTATGAGAGTTATACACATATGTTTATTAATATATTGTAAGTTATAATATATTAATATGAAGTTATTTAATTACTCTTAGTCTTAAATTAATTATGAATTAATTTAGAGATTAAAAGGAAGACTAATTAAATTGTGGGCTATTGTTTTATATGGTGTGGGCTAATGTCACACCGCAAAACCAAGAACGGCGGAAACGTTCTGGGGCGGAGGACGTCATGTAAAGTATCACAACACATTAAATGTAAATAAGCAAACAACATCATCCATTGCATTAAATATATAATTTTAATACAAGCGTGTTCTATACAGTTTTAGACACCAAAAATATAATGTGAATCAAAATAATATGAGGAGTCTTGAATGCGCTCCATCTTCTCAAAAGCTGGCATCGGTACCTGTCTACTGATGACCTGAGAATACAAGTTATTTTGAAAGAGTTTATCAGCATTAAGCTGGTGAGTTCATAAGTGTTTTAGTGTCGGTGTTTGTTATTAAAAACGTTTGAACCTGTTGCAAGTATAAGTTGTAAAATGTATGTAAGTGTTTGTAAAAGTTTGAATCTCTCAGAAAAACCTATATTTCCTATTAAAGTAGCCTTCTACCCAGGGCTTAACTGTTTTGTATGCTCGTTCGATGTAAAAGTGTGTAATTTCCCAAGTATAACTATCTTTTAACAAAATATAGTTTGTACATTAAAGTTTAAGTGAGGTTATCACTAAAAATGTAATGGGTAAATCATTGTAGTACTGTAGTTTTGTATTATAGGAACTACTGTTGTACTAACTACCTTAAACTGGATTTATATTAAGGTATAATGTGATAATTGCACCATACTATCGACTGATAACAACGACATAAAGAACGGTCGTAATAACGGAATGACGTTTGGCACCCGCAGACCTGCAGGTCCGGCTGTAGCTAGCAGCATGGTGTAGGATAGTCAATCCAGTATAGATCTATACGCAAACTCAAGGCTCTCCCTCCAAGAGAATTCTGGCTACAACTCGGGCCATGACATTTAAGGCATGCTCCGATACAGTGGATCACAATTGTTAACGTATTCTTGTATATGAAATGAACTGTTCTAGTATAGTTGTATATGTTCTTTCTCTAGTATAGTTGTATATGTTCTCTGTCTAGTATAGTTGTATATGTTCTCTTTCTAGTATAGTTGTATATGTTCTCTTTCTAGTATAGACTCATGAATGAACTGACTCATTGATCTAGCAGTTGTAATAGTATGATCCTGTGTTACCCCGATGGTAACTTACTAATGGTGTGTCTAGTACGTATGAATATGGAAGTACTTTTATGTCTATATATGCATATTTGATATATAATTAATATGGAAACGACCTTCGGATGGTCACCCGAAATTCCACCAGACCACATCCAAATCGAGGAAAAGGAAATAGGGCTGGTGGCTTTCCTAAGCCCTTTAAACATTATTTATACATCTATACCTATATGGGCATGCAATTTATAAGTAGTAAAACGAAGTTTAAGTAAAATCATTTGATAGGTAAAAGAGTTTGTAACACATTTTGAAGTAAAACAGTTTGAACAGTGATAAAATCATTGGTTTCCTAGTTATTAATCACATGTGATTAATGCAATCACATGTGATTGAAGCAATAACTATAAGTATTTAACTTGTATTCCCCCCATAAAGTATTAAACATTTAAAATCATTTCAAAGGTTGATTTAAGGGGTATGAACTCACTTGAAAGTTTTAAGATAGCGAGATGGAAAACCGGGCAGAGTTTCGTCTTGGGAAACGGATTTTTTTCTCGGGATTCTCGGGAATCTTGGGAGTAAAATCGACCCTCGGGACTTGAGCAAAAAGACTAGAGCTTTGGGTTTGAACGGGCACGGAAATCGAGGCAAGATCGTGAGAGAAAGAGAGAGAATGAGCAAAATTTTCGGAAAGCCTCGTATCCCTTTTATAGGGGTGCTGAACCGCCTCGGTATGCTGGGCGTACGGGGGTACGCAGCGCGTACGAGACGTCATCGCCTACGTATTTCGGATGGGGCGGGTCGGATGGGACGGCGGGTCGGATGGATCGGATAGCTTCGCATAGGGGCGACGTGGACGATCCGAGGCCCTTGATTCGAGTACGCGGGGCGTACGAGGGTACGCAGGGCGTACTCCGGTCCTATCTGCTGACTCCCCTTCGGATATTACCAAGAATTTATATTTAAATTTATATTTATTTTAAATAAACTTCTAAAATTCATATCTCCTTCATACGAACTCCGTTTTCGACGTTCTTTATATCCACGCGTAGGTGAGACTACACTCTACAACTTTTGTTTAGACTCCGTTGGCAAATTCCGAAATTATTTTTATTATTTATTTATTAAAATGACGTGATTAAGGAATTTCTTTAAAAATTCATAACTTCTTTATCTGTCGTCGGTTTTTGCCAGACTTTTTACCGTTGAAATACCATTGACGAGACCTTCGATTCTCGTTTAGATCATTCCGGCCAAAAGTCGCCCGATCTCCGATTCGAGTTTTTAGCTGTCTGTTGCTAAGCTGAACTTGGAAAAATTCATAACTTCAATACACGAAGTCGGATTTGGCCGTTCTCTTTACGTACGGACATGGTTTGATGACATTTAAACATAGAAGGAATTTAAATAGGAACTTTTTGGACTTTTTAATATCAAAGTAAATTTTATTACTCAAAAGTGGTTAGAATACTTGACTTTTTAGGTCACTACAAAGAGTTGAAATATCGGGTTGTCACAGCTAACACTCATTAGTTAATGGGCTAGGCTTATATGGAAGTCCATGGATGATCCATGGAGCTTTTAACCCATGGATCCTTGGAAAAGGAAAGGTCATGGGTTATTAGGGTTTCACCCTAACCATGCACACTATATAAGCATGCTTATGTTGCATGAAATTGCCACTAGTGTGTGTGTTTGTGTGTGGCCGAATTTATAAGTGTGTATACACTCTCTCAAAGTTTTCCAAGTGTTTGTTGTGATTTGTGATTTCCATTTGAGGCATTCACACTATTGGTGCTTGGCTCTTAAACTCCAAGGAATCAAACTCATCAAAAGGTATGTAATCTCATCTAATTCTTTTATGTTCAAAAGCACCTCATGCCATGTTATATAGGTTATGAACCTTGGAAAATTATTATTTTGCATGTATTTAGACAAACATAGATCCAAGGTTTATTAGGGTTGCATGCACACTTAGGAAGTGTTAGATTGCTCAAAACCCAACATGTTGGTCTTGCCGCCTCTTTCTTCTTCGGGCAATCCTTAGTAACGTGCCCTTCTTCACGGAATTCATAACACACCCTCTTGCTAGCGGTGCACTCGTTGGCGTAATGGCCGGTCTTCCCACACTTATATCAAGTCACTTCCTCGCTACATTTCCCGAAGTGCTTCTTCTTGCACTTCTCGCAACATTTCACTTTGTTTCCTCCTCCGCTAAACTCCTTTAAACCAGACTTGGTCTTCTTATTGGGCCTCGTAGACCCCTCAAACTTCCTCTTTTCACCAACTTCAATCTTGTTGGCAGCTCTTCCCTTAATCATATCCTCCACAGACTTGGCAGCCCAGATAACTGCCTCTAGAGTAGGTGCCTAACGCACTGGCACCGCGTACTCCCATGGTAGTCCCTTTGCGTACTTGTCGATTTTCGTCAGCTTATTCGGAACAAGACGCAAGGCGAAATCCATCTTCTATGTAAAGTTGTTGGTGTATTCGTCAATTGACATGCTTCATTTCTTCAAGGTCAGGAACTGGTTCTCTAGCTCGAGTAGGTTTTGGGCTGAGCAGTATTTGCGTTGGAACTGCACCAAAAACTCTGCCCATGTCAGTTCCAGGGGCTCATTGGGGCTTAGAGTCTTCCCCAGGGTATTCCACCAGCGTACAACACCTCCTTTGAATTGACGTACTGCAAAGGTGGTCTGTAACTTGCCTCTGCAACCACACATCATGAGAGCTAACTCCATCTACGAGATCCAATCCATGACTCCGATCGGATCTTCCTTTCAAGTGAAAATCAATGGCTTGCAAGTCAGAAAATCCTTGTACTTGCATCCATTCCTCTCGACTCCGTCATACTGGTTGTTTTGTCGAACTATTGGTGGGTTGGCTTGACCAACGGTCCCACTGTAGTTCCCTCCTTCTGACTGCCCATCATTCAATTCGGGCTGGTCAACTGGCATTGTAGGTTCGTCCCTATTTTCATGCAACATTTGCCTCATCTCTTCTCGTTGTTCAACCAACATAGCCCATATCATGGCTTGTACTCCAAACATTGTAATTGGCTCAAGAGCATCTGCTACAATAGCTATTTGTTCAATCACTGGTGGTTGATTCCTGTTCCCATTTTCATTTCCAGCCCCACTACGGGTTCTTTCCATTTCGATCTATATACCAAATCAGACGTTCGGTGTGCAATGGCGAGAATTAAGATAGGAAAGATGTTATTTACGATTGACGTGTAATCCTCCCCATTTCTCCGAAAAGTTATATGCCGGTTCTAATACCGTAATTAAACGTTTAGAAATCTGAACACACAAAGTTTCCAGATCCGGTTGGCATCAGACCATATATCCGATCATACAATGCATATCATAAATCATTCAACACATAAAAGCATGTTAGGCATTTTCTCTAAATTAGCTAGTGTTGTCTATTCAGGTGCTTTACCTAAATTTTATTAGACGCACTCCTCACAATCCTTGCTTATAATTCTAAGTTTATGTCTATAAATAAATCCATATTCCCAGTTCTCTTAAACTAATGCTTTGATACCAACCGTGACATCCCCATTTTCACGGCCAAAAAGGCCGATTTTGTTTATGCTTTATAAAAATCAGAGTACCTCTTTTAATAAAAACATTTGCGGAATTTGTTCCCAGTAAAACATGATAAATATGTTATCAAAGCATTTTTGAAGAAAAGTATTTTTATTCATTTTAAAACATTTGGGATGTCATCGTCAATACAGAAACATAATCATCAACAGAACTTACATTCATTATCAGTAGTGATTTATATCTCTTTAATCTCTCAGTGTAATGTGACTTCATATCAACACCTGTGATATAAATAAAGTGAGTGGGTTAGGTTGGAAAACCTGGTGAGTACATAGGGTTTTCAACCCACAATAAATAAGTTTATTAACTTTATCAAAGCAAACAAACCCGATTACCCATTCCCGTTATCCTCACTTTACGTACCTAAAACATCTAACATAAGGGACCTAGTCTAAGGGACTTTCATCGGGGTGACAACACATACTTCATGGGTTCCTCAGCAATTCATGTCAAATAAGGCAACCATGTGGGGGATGGAGTACTCTTGGTGAGCACACAGTTCAAATAAACACCTACAGGTTGAGAGCCTGCTAGCGTTCCACTGGACTGTCTAGAATAGTCTGTGGTCATCATCTATACTCCGCTAGATGACTGGATCATCAATAACATCTATATTGAGGCCTCTTATTATTTTATTTCGTCACACAGCAACGATTACATCTACCCATGTTTTACCCAACACGTTTTGTAGATATAAAATACATATACAGTTTTAAATCATTTAAAACATGAATAAAATTGGTCATCCAACATAGATAGCAAGTATACAGATAATATGCACACACATCACGTAATTTATATAAAATACTTCATATCTATGTGTAAGATGAAAGTAACTATGCACTCACTTGATAAGGTGGTGACTCGGTACTCGGACAATGCATCGTTTACTTTAAAATAATTTCCTTCGACGAAACCTAGTATTATTACCACTAGAGTTTAGTACATTATTCGCCAAGACTAGTTAATAGTCTAGCTATTATTAATATTATATAAGCATTAAACAATACTTATGTAACCCATAATAATATCCCAAGTACTTATTATAAGTTCCCAATAACGTTACTATAATTAAATAAAAGCTATATTAAAAATAGCGTAGGTGTAGCTCATTTATAACGGGTTTTATAGAAAACCAAGCTTTGGTTGGAGTAGCGTTCCCGTGCCAAAAAGCTATTCTTCTCGGAGCCGTCGAGCACTCCGGGGCTTCCGCCTCGTGCTAGGGAGGTTCCCTAGGCTTTTCGGGGGTTTTCTGGGCTAGAGAGAGGTTCTAGAGAGAGAGAGAGAGTATAAAGAAGAAAGAAAGGGAAGGTGTGAAGAAAATGAGGGTGGGAGAGGTTCTATTTATAGGGTGAAAAATAGCTGAACTTGGTGCCACTTGTCACCATCTAGTGGCAAGACTTGGGGAGAAAGCAATGGCCAAGATTGTGCCACATCACCCATTTTTGCACAGCACACTCCCGACTTCTAAAATCCGTAACTTTCACATACGACCTCCGTTTTTGACGTTCTTTATATCCACACGTAGTTAAAAATAAGATCTACAACTTTAATTTTGACTCCGTCGGCTAATTCTCGACCGATTTGAAATTTAGCAGTACGAGGAGATTATATTGTTAAATGTCCGCTTAAAATTCATAACTTCTACATACGGACCCCGTTTTCATCTATTTTTTACTTCTGAGTTCCTATTAATGAGATATTCAACTTTCATTTAGTTCGCGTAGGCCAAAAACCACTCGAACTAAAATTCGAGTTTCGGGTCATGTACTGTTTTGCCGAATGTTAGAAAATTCATAACTTACTCATACGAAGTCTAATTTGGGCGTTCTTTTTATGGATGATCTCAGTTTAACATATTCTACAACTTTTGTTTAGATTACTAAGGCTAAAAGGTCATCTATCATAAATTTACTATTTACGTCTCCCGGTGTCGTGCCGATTTTGCCAAAAAACATCGACGGACCATAACTTATTCGATATAACTCGGATTTCAATGTTATTTATATGTACGGAACCCTTGAGACGTATTCTACAACTTAGTTAAGATTATTTTTTTCTAAATATTATTTTGTCAAAAGTCATTTTCGACCCCTATTATCTCTAAATTGACTAGCCCGGATCTACGGGCGTTACAGTTTTTGCTAATGAAACCGGTGATGTGTAAAGGGTCATTTGGATCCCAGTGCTCTACCCGGGGATCGTGCATTGAAAATGTTATGTTAATAATGTTTTTATGGTATACCTGTGTGCCCATGCGCTGGTTCTGGCGGTTGTCACATGGGCGACACCTTGTAATGGTGTGTATGCCGACCCTTCTTTCGTTATCCTTGCCCCCATCTTTTGATTTTGGGTTGGTGCTTGTCTCCATCCAATCTCGCCCTGAGGTCCTTCACTATATCGACTATATTTCCCACTAGTTGTTTCTCATCAATCTCACGCTTCAATACTGTACACTCACTGGTCTGGTGTGTTTTGCTTCGATAGTACTCACAGAACTTGGTGTTTTCTTTGTTCTCCCTGGCTGGAGTCTTATTGATTGTGTGGACATCGGTGTGGCTACTTGTGCTATCATCCCTTTTGAATGGTCTATACCGTCATGACATGTGCCTGGAATGACAGTTGTGTTTCTGCTGGTTGCCATCTTGCTTTTCTTGCTGAATCGGGCTTGGTCGGGGAGCCATTTCCTCCTGTTTGAGGTAAGCGTTGGCCACGACTTTGAGATTTGTCTGTTTTTTGTTCCTCCCCCTCGATTTGACGCATGTATTTTTCCACACAAAACTTGAGTTTGTCCCTGAATCTGGGAATTATTCCTTGCATTTTTCTTGATAGGGATCCAGGAATCATACCTTGGGCAAAGGCGCTTGTCACCTGGAACTTTTCATGTCCCGAGACATTTAGGGTAGTTAGCATGAACTGGTCGTAGTAGTCACGGATCGATTCTCCTTTTTTTTGTTTTCACGCCATCACGAAGTTGGCGTCTCTTTTTCCTTTTCTTAATTTCATGAAGTTGTTGAGGAAAAGGTATTTCAGCTGCTAAAAACTCAAGATACTACCTGGCCTTGTTATGAGCATAACATCAATCATATGGTGTTCATGCAACCCTAATTGTTTTTATCTAGGTTTTTCTAATTCTGTGACAACTGTCAAATTCTGGTCAATTCAAAGTCAAATAAAGTCAACAAGTCAAACCGGTCAGCTCAACTAACCCTTGTGTACTTGGACTTACGTTCAGTATTTACTAAACAACTCGCTATTCTGATAAGAAAACATAAATCGAAAAGTACGTACAACTAGATCTCTTTAACCTAAAAGCTGCGGTAAGTGGCAAGCCAAACTGATAAAACAATGATGCATACTCATCGGGAGTGTGTAAGATCCTTAAACAAGGCTTAACAGGGTTTACGAACCATGCATTGCGATGCCGGACACTCACAATTGTCACACATGGACCCTCTCTCAATCGTTTTCACTCTATCCCTCTCTATGTCAAATCTCTCCCTAATCTCTCCAAGTATGTGAAATCTCTCTCTAATATCTCTCTGTATTATAAATCTCTCCAAGAATGTCAAATCTCTCCCAAATCCCTCTAGGCATGTGAAATCTTTCTCAAATATCTGTCTGTATGAGAAATCTCTCCAAGAATGTCAAATCTCTCCCAAATCTCTCCAAGTGTGAGAAATCTCTCCCAAATCTCTCTCAAAAGTTTCTCGTAACTTTTTGGAATCATTCGGGTCATTCCGGCCCTTAACCGGGTCAAAAACGGCTTGAAACGGGGCGAAAACGAGAAAAATAGGCTTTAGGAACCGAAACCGGAGTGAGAGGCCTCTTAGGACCAGAGACCGAGCCTCTGGTGGCTAAGAGACCAGAGACCGAGCCTCTGGTGGCTAAGAGACCAGAGACCGAGCCTTTGCCTCTGTCGCCTCACGCTCTGCTTCTCTCGGTCTCGGTTCGCTACTCCGCCCCTCTGTCTCTGTTCGCGCCCTCTGTTCCCTTCTTCTCGCTCTGCCTCTGTCTCGCACCCTCTGTTCTCTCCTTCCCCCTCTCGGTTCCTTCCCTCTTCCTTCTTCCCTCTCGGTTCTGCCTCCCTCTCTCTCTCGGTTCAGCACCAGAAGGCCGAGCCTCGGCCAGAAATTCGCATATTTGTCATTTTTAGCCCATTTTTGATATTTTTAACATTTTAAGCCCGTTTTCATGATTTTAAAGCGGGATTTTCTCCAGAAATTATATTTTAACATAATAAACTCTAAATATTCATAATTTAAACATATTTTGATGAAAATCATTATTTAAATAATAAAAATCAAATGGGTGAATTATTAAAGGTGGAGTGTTGACTTTGCCTTATCCAATGTCACAAGCAACCACCCCACACCCACTCTTTGACTAACCACACCTCTCCACCTTACCTAGGTCACATCAAAGTCCTTTCCACCCAATTTACACTCATTCCCACGTTTTTAGAGCTGGAACAAACATCCTTTCTCCTCATTTTCTCTCATTTGCCCTCATTTCACTAAGTATCAAACACCACTTTCTCTCAAACTTTTCCCACTCCAAACTCGAGATTCAAGGCTGATCTTCATGTGTTCTTCCACTCTTAGTAATTAAAATTCATCCTCCTTATGATTATTTCACTTCATTCTACTCAAATCATGAATATCTTACACAAACTCCATCATATTAGCGTTAGAGCTTCGAATCTTCGAGTGATTCTTCAAGTGTTCTTGGGTTGAACACTTCTCTTCTTCAACACTTATCTACTGAAATCACTCAAGGTGAGTTCATACCCCTACATTTTCATGTTTTCTCAAGTTTTCAGGGGGGGAATACAAGTTAAAATACTAAGAACATAACTAAATTTTTCTAACAGCCTTCATCAGAAAAGTTCAACTCCATTCACGGACTGTTTTGGGCATCTTAAACATTTTTGTTTTCAAAACTGTACAAGGTGCAAATAGTTCAAGTTTTTATCTTTAAAATGGCTACTTGCACATCTCCATACGATTTTTCTACAATTTATGGTGATTTTTACAAAACTGCCTATCATTTCAAACAACAATCCGGACCAGTCTGTGATTTTGGACTTTTTCACCCAAGTTGGAGGTCATTAAAAATCGTGATAAAAATTATGAGTAAACTAGACACATTTTTTGAACTCTCAGAATTTACGGATCTAGTTTTCGACTTCGTATGATTTTTCTATGATTTTTCCAAAAACAGGGCAGAATGGCTAAAGTTAGCCAACAGCATGTAAATATCATAACACTTTGTATTATGTTGAGCAAAGTGTATAATCATAAGTTCTAATATTTGAATATGTTTCCTTATTAGTTTATCATTATGAACAGAAACTAAGACATTCATATTAAATATTATTCATTCATTTTGGAACACGTATTATTTAACTATAAAAAGTATAGTTTGAATATATTTATAACACTAATACATTTCCATAAAAGGGTTCATACATATTATATACATTTTAGATAAACTATAATTGGTATAGTTTATGATACATCACTCAACGCACTCGTACAAGAAGGGTACATTCATACAAGAAAGATTTCTATTCACACACATTTCACGTAAATTTGTTAATCTATGGTTTGATAAATTCACAACACTAATACATTTCCATAAAAGAGTTCATACATATTACATACATTTTAGATAAACTATAATAGGTATAGTTTATGATACATCACTCTACGCACTCGTACAAGAAGGGTACATTCATACAAGAAATATTTATATTCACACACATTTCACGTAAACTTGTTACCCTATATTGTGAGACTCTCTCTCTCTCTCCCCGTACGTCCGAGTGCGGGATATAATTCCTGGTAGTTATAATCAGAATCTCCTTGAGGGAGAACGTGATACTTGTATATAGATCTATATTGGGATTGACACCCCACACCTTGCTGCTAGCTACAGTTGGACCTGCAGGTCTACGGGTGACAAATGTCATTTCATTTTTCGCGACACTGAGAACGTCGTGGCAGGTTCACATAGTCATAGTATGATTATAACGACTCACATAAAGATATAACAATTCATAAGTTTACGGGATTTTATTTTAAAAATCTAAATGAGTTTTATGTCGATTTAAAATCACTTTTTTTTTATCTCTATGAGTACAAATATTACTGTACACTTTTGGTTTTGGTAGTTACGACTACGTATGGTCAATATTTGTTGTGTATGGTCAATATTTGTTATTTCTCAGTCCTCTAATTTAGGACTACGTATATACAAAGTGCCGGGTCTCTATACAAAGTTATTATGATATTAAAACTATACTTCCTCTAGAATTGTTAGACTTCAACTATAGTCGCTAAGCGTATATGTTTGAGTCATATAAGAATTTAGTCTTGGTTGGCCTAGAATTGGTGGTGCCCGCCTCATCTCCTGTTCCTCGTTGGGTTGTGGACCTAGGGCAGACCCACTATATTCAACGTTTTATCTAATTTAAATCTTATATAACTTATATACACTGGACGATTATAGAGGAACTCTACGGGTCATTCTAGGGTTCATTAATGCATCATATAGGAATATTTCTATGCACACTTAACTAAGAAAATATTGGATTTTCTGGAAATCAAACTATATCGATCTTACAAGGAAAAACGGTTTCTAGTTCAAACAAAACTCTTATGAACTCACCAACCTTTGTGTTGACACTTTTTAAAACTACTTGTATTCTCAGGAAATCAGTGAAACAGGAAAACTTCATCGCTTTGAGGATGGGACGTTAAACCGTCAACAAATTTATTTTGTCATCATAATGTAATTGCTTTTGAAACATGTAAACATATACTTTGGTGTAACTTTTGCAATTATATTTATGGTGGTTGTTTTTACTTTGAGCACTATTATACACGTTGTTGTGATACTGTACATGAAGTCCTCCACCCCCAGACATTTCCGCCATCCTTGGTTTGGGGGTGTGACAAATTCGAACATACAACATTGAATACCAAAGCAATAAACCCTAATCTTGCATGCTTATTTCGAAATTGATATAATAAACAAGTTAGAATGATTACCTCAGCTTGTTATGTAGTAATAACAGTATCATATTGACTTTTGAAAGCTTAGTGCCCCAAGTGTTGCACCTCTAATGGTTTCACAAACACTCAATGCAAAGGAAGATGTAGGAGAGAGGATGAAATCGGCCGTCTAGGGTTTCTGAAAGCATATCCCCGATTTTTACAAGGCAAGGGTCTATTTATACTTGTGCCTGCTACGGTTTTAGATGGAAACCTTAATATGACTGCTTTAGCCTTAAGCAGCCCATGGATTCCTTCTAGAATAGCCCTTGGACGAATTCTTTATGAGCTTCCCACAAATTCGTCCAACCTTAATTCTAAGGTGATCCATTAGCCCAATTGCAACTATCATTGATTTTCACTATCAGTCCTCTTAATTTAATCAGTAACGTGAAGGCAACCCAAAATGACCATGCTCATAATCGGGTCAAGTACATACCAACATAGTTATGGGCTTAGACACCTAATCCAACAGTCTCCCACTTGGATAAGTCTAATAACTATTTTGAAAATACAACTTCAGAACATGATCGGCAATCATAGCTTTCAAAAGCCGTTGTCGAACTCTGATCTTATCAGTAACATGTCCTTTAGATAAGAGATCATATATTCCTCCATTCTACAAGATATCATATGAATTGAGACATAGATTTTAATCATTCTCTATGTTCATCTGTTGTTTCCCGATTTCTGATTTATGATGACTGAGAACAAACTCCAATTGAACACATCAACTTAGTCCAGGCTTGGCCTAGTGCTTAGGGGTTTCATCAATAAATCATCGAGGGGACCACAAATATCTCTTGTATCCCCTTAGGGTAAAAGGAACAAATAAAAGCTGACTCATATGCTTTCTCTATTTACTCATTAGATCACACACAACAATACGTTTTATAACACCATGTTACTGGTGCGTTTACGTATTATTAATGTGCAACCGACTCGCAAACTGCAACTCATATCTCTTCGTTTTAAGAATATAAGATATTATTGTCTCACAATCACTCATGATAAAATCCATGAAGTGATTCAGGTGAGCGTGGGTTTATTCCAATACTCTAATCTTATTACAGAAGTACTCATGAACTCTGTAGCATACTTGTGCTATTTCTAAACACTTTAGGCAGTCTACAGAATTAATAACAGTCTTGCCTTAATACCTACTTCTAACGTATAATCGACTGTGGATGTTTGAATAACCTAGTTATTCTGGAAGCCAAAACATGCAAAGTGAAACACAAGAATAATCAACTCAAATATGGTCTCAAACTTGTGAGTATAAATAAAACACTTATTATTTAATCACCATAATGATTACACATTATTCATTGTATATTGTTTCGAGTAATCAACTTACTACTTGAATTGAAACAATAGTTATTCCATGCTCCAAGCATACATACTATGTTTACTTATGGTCCTTACTTTGTGAAATATATCAATTGAAAACTATTTCAATGATGTTTATTTCAAAATTCCTAACCCTTATTATAAGTGTAAGAATACCAAATTCTTGCCACTATCAGAATATATTAGATTCTAACATTTTATGCAATGATTCTTTTGTAATGTCATAGCACCTAAGTCACAAAGACTTTTCCAATGAAATTACAAAATGTTCCATTTGGAGATTGTTACAAGACAACTCCATAGACATGAAGTCTCACATTCAAAGTACATTCCTTTGAACATCCTTCTTGCATAAAGGTTTCTAATCTAGATAGACTCTTAATACCCAACTCCCATTATGGAAACATTTCCATATTTTCCATATGACAACTCATTCCAAATAAAATCATATCTATTTATAATAATGCCAATATGTTCCACTCAATATTTTACTTCCAACTGCCCACAAACGACTAATCCTCAGCGAACCTTAGATCGTCCTTGACAGTTGTTTAATTATTTTATTCATATTCGGTTCTGGTCATTTTTCCCTCTTAATGCCCTAGGCATTTGGAAAATCAGAATGGTTGAATATTACAACATATGCAATCGATCCTATACTCAAAGCGTATGGGATACGATACACAATGTCCTACATAAAGATATGATATTTTACCAGTTTCTTGCTATAATATTGTCATATATAGAATTCCCTTATGTTAAACCTTTTCAACATAACATTCATATATGTCCTTTGACTAAATTTGATTAAAATTTCTCGATCTAAGTTTTTATATTTGATGTGATGTATAATATTCTCTCCCTTAATTATAGCAAAAACAACGTTTCAACCTCTGTAACTCTGTGAATTGAAACTTTGTTTTCTATAACTAACATTGCTAACTTACATAATAATCATGCTCCCACTACATGATAATTAGATTCTTACCAGCATAACACTTAGCTCCCACTAACTTTGACATGTATTCAGAAATCAGTTGAACTTCTAGAAATCAATACTTATTGAATTTCATTACCAAATCTCATATTTCTAATACGAGATGCTTCGATAAGCTTTATCTAAGCTCATAAACCTTTTATTAGAAAGCTCATGTGTGTCTAAACAATTTCAGAACTCACAGCAGTAAGTTCTGAATGTTCAAACTAATTGTCAAATCTCACAATTCGAACTATGAAGATGGATACCTTAATCATAATCGAATTTGAGACTACAAATATCACAATCATTATCTCCTTAAAACATTCTTAGTGAAAGCGTTTCCTCACAATCATTTTCATGAATTGGAGAGAAACCTTATGACACTTAGATTGTATTGTGTATGTGCTCCTATCCATGTAAATTTGTCAATTCCAACCATTATCATAAGACAAGGTCTATGACAAAATCAAACTCATATGGACTAAACTCGTTCAATCTCAATTTCTTGCCACCTGGCAGCATAAGTGCCCACCATGTCTTCGAAGTTGTTCGGCAGCTCACCCATACAACTTAACGAACTTATTGCCGATTAAGGTGTTTTGCCTTTATGCATTCAAATGAGACCTCATAGACCTCACATGCATAATTAACTCAACTAGAATGGCACAGAAATAAGAATATGTCAACACGATTGGTTATAAAACTCAAGTTGTGTGCTAGTGATGATCAACTAGGTTTATTCTTGATTTGTTCTTGAAATTTTTCAAGATCTTTAACACTCCCACTGACTTCTTGACATATAAGATACTCTTGTCAAGAAACATTCATTGACAAACAAATATTTAAGAGTTAGTGTGGGTTTTTATCAAGACAAAAACACTTCTCACAGTTGGTCCTAGTTGGTCTTTGTCTTATCCAAGACATCACAACTTACCAATTTCAAATGTGCAAGAGTAACAAACATTTCTTCCTCCACATTCGATTACTGTTATAAACCTTCTTACAATTATTTCACTCAAGTTATAATCTTGGAGTTTAACTCTAAGACTTGATCTTGGAACGAAGTATTATTCACCTTTTGATTTAACCATTCCAACAATTTTGACTCCTTTTCTTAGCCATACTAGTGCACTAAGGTGTCATTAGAAGATCAATCGTGAATGGCTTCATAATCATTAAGACGATCATAAAACATGATGCCTAAGTACTTTCCCATCTTTTCAGATTGGAGAAACTTTTATATTTCTCCCTAATTGATTCTTCTTATTTGTTCTGCCATACATTGAAACTTTTCCAATGATTCATAATTACACTTAATCTTGTAAGCATAATCATATCTACTAATCTTTTAGTAAATCATGACGAATAATATTATCATTCCTTGAGGTGGACTTGACCAGTGCAAAACAATGTGTAATGGATCCCATAGTACTTCACTTGACTCACATCTATATGTGAACAAGGAATTAGTCCAAATTTGCCCAAGATGAAGGTTCTCATTCATCACACAATATAAGTTTCTGTCCAATTAAAACTTGGATGATGAGAATCTTTCCTTATTTGGTAAACCTTGGACACTACCACAAACGAAAGAATCAAACCCATTCACAATATTGCTAAAAAATATATAAACACCAATTTTCACGAATGTCATTGCAAGGAAACATAAATAAAACAAAAAAATCAAATTTTCTTTTATTTAAAAAAATGCGGAAAAACTTATCCTTACAATACAATTGAAAAACTATGTAAATATTCCTAAGCAATCTATCATAACTCCTAGGTAGCAACATAAAATCCGATCATTGCCCATGCGATCGAAATCAATTTCTTCGTGATCAGACTCAGCTCACTCTTCCTTTAAGCTTCCTTTCTCTTCTTCGATCCTACAAAACATCAAAACGTAATCTTATTACATCATGTATTGAGAATCTACAAACATGAAGTTAATAGAGTTAGATAGTGAACTTTACCTGAAGTAGAGTCATACATCTTGACTCTCCCATCTATTAGATCCCTTAGGTAGTTAAGGAAACTGCACAACCAATGTCCCTTCTTTTGGCAGTAGAAACATATGGACTCTTTGGGAATTACACAAGGGACTATCTTAGAACTTGTCTTTCTCTTATGATCAAACTTTTTGACCATGGCAGATTTCTTTCCCTTACGAGAAGAAACCCTTTCTGGACTATCATTGTCATTGCCTATGTCCATGGAAGTTTGGGAAGTCAATCTACCAATCAACTTTTCTTTACGAGTGCGCTAAATCATTGCATATTCAGCAACAATATGCAAATAGGTACGATCAATAAGGGTCATGTCGAGGTCTGTCATATAGTAATCATTTATGAACTCACTATACGACTCAGGAAGTGATTGAAGAACCAAATGAATAGCCAACTTCCTTGAAACATCGACATCCAACATTCCCAACTTGTCAATGTGTGACTTCATCTCCATGACGTGTGCACACACAGACCTTCTATCTTCGTGTTTTCTTGCCAATATGGCTTAAGTGACCTTGAACTTTTCAAGTATTTGAACATGTGGGTCAGGCATAATTATTGGAGGAGGTGTAGGAAGTGAAGAATGATTTGCACGATCCAATCGTGAAACATCATCTTCATGTGGAAAACCTTTTCCAAAGGATTCAGGAAGACCATAGTTGTCAGAACTGGACAACTAATTAAGGGAGAAAATTCAAGTTAGTTGATTGAGTCCTTAATCTTACACCCAAATGAAACATTAATGCTAGGACCCAATATAACATTCTACAACTCGGAAGAGGGATGTCGTAATCCAGTTGCAGAGTATTTGAAGGTAGGTAAATGACGATTTACCAATTTCCACCATGAAAAACTGAAAAGAAGTTTAAGTTTTAAAGGAACTGAAACTCCTATATCTTTTTGAGATTCATTGAACTTTTCAATGTCATGTTTAATCTCGATTATGCCCTTCAAGTTTGTGACTAGGATACCGAGGATCGCAAACAAGGTGTAAATAACCATGAAAATTTGCTTGGTACTCTCGATATTGATCACCTAATCAATGTGCCGGTTACCTACACACACTTCATCGATCTATGATATTTAACGAGCCACCCATTGCCACCATACATTAGTCCTAGATTAGTGTGCCGGTTAACCACACACACTCCACTAATGACCAACAAGGTGCAATGTGCAATTTCATGGATTAGCATCAAATTCACATTTTTCCTAAAGTAACTAAGATTTGGGAATTTATAAAAGGTGTTTAGTTACTTTGTACTTCATTATACTTATAATGGACGGTTGTTCCTATCCTACCCGTTCGGATAACGACCCTCCACTAGTCAAGAGTGTTGTGGGTGAGAGTGGACACCCATTCAATCGCCATTTTATAGGCAATTTCCTTAAACACCCCTTATAGATCATCTTCGTGAATGAGGCCTACTAACAGTAAGACTGACTTTTACTTATACATATATAATATTAAACTTTTAATTCTATATATTATAAGGGTGTATTTTATACTTTTAAAATACTAGATGGTCTAATTTTAATAAATAATACCTTTAATTTTTTTAAATATAAACTGTTACATTATGGATTTATTAATTACACACTTAATCAATTCAATATAATCATCAGGGTCCAATTTGAACTATTCAAATTACTAGGGTTTTAAAATTTAATATTTCAAAATTAAAACTTTTAATTAAATTTTAAATTCCAAAACTTGAGGACAAGTTTTGAAAGCTTTCAAATCATTAGGGTTTAACTATTTAAATTTCAAAAACCAAACTTTTAAGTTCAGATTTAAAACTATGAAACCTTAAGGGTGTAATTTATTTTTTTTATCAAAATTACTAGGTTAAATATTTGAATCATAATAATCTTGTATTATCCATATTTAACCAAAATCCATTAATTTTGATAAGGATAAACATACCAATCATGAAAAATTGATTTTAGGCAAGAAAAACGAGTTTTGGTAACTATCCTCATCAAAAACTGCTCAAAAAATCGAAAATCCCGGCAACAGCAACATGGACTCGCCGAGTTCATGCAACTCGTCGAGTCCATGCATAAACTCGCCGAGTCGGCTTCGTAGTCCACAAACATTCGACTTTTTGATCCTTTCGCAGTTCACTTTTGCATCAATTCAACTAGAAAAACGACCCAGGCTCTGATACCACTGTTGGGTTATGAGCATAACATCAATCCTATAATGTTCATGCAACCCTAATTACTTTGATCTAGGTTTTTCTAATTAGAACATACAACATTTGTAACATCCTGAATTCAGGTGTGTCTCTTAAACCCTTCACCTTTTCCCAAGTTGTCATAGTAAGCCCGTAAATGAATTATTAGGCTTGTGACTACGCTGGGCTTACTGAAGGGTACGTTGTGCGTACTCGCGCGCTTAATTTCGGATGCGGACTTGGCTGGCTACGCTGGGCGTAGCGGGCCCAGGTGTAAACCCTAATTTAGGGCTTGTGCACTATAAAAGGAATGTTATGGCCTTGACCTCAGCCCCATTTCAGAGAGTGAAACCCTAATAGAGAGTCCTTCTTCGTTTATAGATAATGTGTTGGTGTTCTAAGCTTCAAAGTGTCATTTCTAGGTGGTGGAAGAGAAGAAGAGGCCATTTTGGAGGCTAGGAGTTGTGGGCAAGAGTAGATCCTAGATTTTAAGAGGTTGGATCTTCTTCCTGAGGTAAAAAGCTCAAATCTTGACTTGTCATTTGTGTGGTGTGCTTCTTGGACCAATTTCTAGGGTTTTTAGTCCCAAGATGGAGACTTTATGAGCAAATGGTCTCCATTCGCCTAGATCTATCATATTTCAGGACTATAAGAGTTGTATGTTCATAAAAATGCAGTCTTGGACGTGGATATTGAGCCATGCATGAGATCTAGACCTTTTGAGGAGGAAGGAAAAGTGTTAGAGGGTATTGGGACCTTTACAGCCATGCAAAGGCTTAAAGGTTCCAACTTTATGGGATAAGAAGTCTAGAAACTAGAAAGAGTCAGATCTGGAAGTTGAATGAGTGTCTTAACCGTTTAAGACCAAAAACCAAGGAAAGGCTGGAACTGAGACTTACACTAGGCGTAACTCTTAGTATGCGCAGCGTAAGGGGTTGAGACCCTGTTTGTGACTCGCCAGCATACACCCCGCGTAAAGAGAAGGTATGCACCGCGTACTGCCTTCTGTTGACTTCTATTGAATTTTAGGGTTTTGGTCAACCCTTGGACATTTAGGGTAAAGGAGGGGTAAAATGGTCTTTTACCCTTCTGTGGAATTATAGAGTGGATTAAATCTAGCCTTTGAGAGCCATTATTTATTTGAGAGTGTTGTTATGTGTTTAGGCGGGGGCTAGATCAGTGTGTTCGAGTGCGAGATTATCCGAGATACCCGAGGTGAGTCTTCTCACTGTACTTTACCTAGAGTGGTAATTAGAGTTATGTGACAGAGTATTTTGTATGTTATTTATATGATGTGATACACTGCATTATTTCTATATGATTTATGCTATGTATGTTTCAGAGTTTACAGAGTTAGAACCGGAAGGTTCATAGAGTTAGGACCAGAGGGTCCACAAAGTTAGGACCAGAGGGTCCACAGAGTTATAGCCTCGAGTGGCTAATATGAGTTATATATGGTATTTTGGGGAACTCACTAAGCATTTATGCTTACAGTGTTGTGTTATGTGTTTCAGGTACCAGTGAGGATCGCGGGAAGGCGCCGACATGATCAGTACACACACGAGGAGTTTTTATGTATTATGATCTTGGGTTGTGTTCTATGGATGTTATATGATACAATGACATTTTTATAATATGTATGAATGAAAGTATGTTTTGGAAAATGTAAAATTTGTTTTGAAAAATTTGGGTGTTACAAGTTGGTATCAGAGCCTTGGTTTGAGGGATTCGGGTGCACCTGCGGGCGTATCTGAACTCAAACTGAGGATTTGAAAGATGTTCAAAATAAAATTCACAAAATTTTCTCAAGACTAAAAGGTTTTTGAAAGAGCAGAGCAGAGTAGTGTGTACAATCAACCAGCGCCCGAACGGTGATTTCCCAAAATATCCTTACATTATGAGTTATGCGATATGTTATGATATGATATGCATGCTAGAGTAGGCTAGGTATTCTTATTAAGGATTGAGTGGCCTGATTTGTGATGCCTTAGCCTAGGGATTTTGCTGCTAGGAGATGCTTGAGAGTGAATAGATGGCAGCGAGGAGCTTCTGAGAGATCTACTAGAGGGTAGACTGTGTATTGAGAGAGTAGAGTACTTGGGACTTGGGATCCTAGGAGGAGGACTTGGGATGAATGCTTATGCGGTGTGGACGGTAGTATTGGGACCGTACTACTGAAGACACCGGAGCAATGTGCAGCCCATGTAACAATCCTTGGGGTACCAAGGAATGAGTAGGGTCAAGTTATCGAG
Source organism: Lactuca saligna (assembly GCF_052625555.1). Taxonomy (NCBI): domain Eukaryota; kingdom Viridiplantae; phylum Streptophyta; class Magnoliopsida; order Asterales; family Asteraceae; genus Lactuca; species Lactuca saligna. The sequence continues at coordinate 200,931,635 of NC_136421.1, forward strand.
TGCGTGTATATCCGAGTGAGTCTCTGATATGTTTTATGTTGTATTTCAGAGACATCATGGTTAGGACACACCACGGACCGGGGACTAGCATGGTGAGCGATGAGGAGCTCTGCCAGATGATTCATGAAGAGGTGGTTGCGGCCATCCATGTAGAGATTGCAGAGATGTTTGGGTCTATCAAGACCACTCTGATCGAGACTTTTGATGAGAGATACGCGGCGGTTACTAAGGCTGCAGCCGTTATAGCTACCGTAGTTGTTGTTGCTGCCAGACCTCAGGGTGGCGATTCGTTGCTGTACCAGGAGTTCAGCAACACAAAGCCACTAGAGTTTGATGGAACACAGGATCCGATTTCTGCGATGAGATGGGTTTCTGATATTGAGGGATGCTTCTATACGTGTTCATGTCTAGAGCATCTGAGGGTCCGGTTCGCGCTGAACCAGCTTCGCTTGGGAGCGAAGGACTGGTGGAACTTTGTGACGGCACACTTTTCCTTTGCTGAGCTTGCCGTGGTGACATGGGAGAGGTTCACCACTATGTTTCATGATGAGTACGTTCCCCCAGTAGACAGGGAGCGTTTGGCCCAGGAGTTTCTGACCCTCAAGCAGGATACTGAGTCTGTTACTGTGATCACCAGGATGTTACATGAGAGGGCAGTGTTCTTCCGTGAGCATGTGTCTACCGAGCAGGCACGTATGAGTCATTATTTCAGTCATCTGAGGAGAGACATACAAGAGTTCGTGGCGAAATCGTCATACCGGACATTTGCTGAGCTTCGGGCAAATGCTCGGAAGAGGGAGATAGAGCTGGAGACTCAGGTTAGGGAGGAGGCAGAGTCTCAGGGGAGGGATCGGCGACCAGCTCAGTCCCTACTGGCAGCCAAGCGGGCCAATCCCGCCAATTCGAGATCAGGGAACCAGAAGGGCCGTACTTGTGGCAAGTGCGGAAAGGGTCATGAGGGAGTGTGTAGAGCAGGGTCTTGCTACAAGTGTGGCAAGGAGGGGCATATGACTAAGGATTACCCCAAGGGATTTGCAGTCTGTTTTCACTGCAACCAGACCGGACACCGGAAGGCTGAGTGTCCACAGCTGCAGGGATCCGCCCCTGCTGTTGTTCGAGCTACAGAGAGTTGACCGGTGAAGGACGAGGCACCGAAGACACGAAGGAGAGCTTTTCAGTTGACCGCGGAGGAGGTCCGCGCGGCGCCCGATGTTGTGGCTGGTATGTATTCTTTCTCATATTTCTATGATTTTTATGATATGGTGTTTATATTATGTTATGCATATTTACTTTCCTTGTGTGTTATGTGCCTGCTTTAATGTTAATTGACTCGGGTGCGAGTTGGTCTTTTGTATCGTTAGCCTTTAGTCAGCACATCAGTATCCGTCGAGAGGCGTTGAGTCGACCTTTGCGAGTTTCCATAGCTGATGAGAGAGCAGTGTATGCCACGAATGTGATTCGAGGATGTACTCGAGATCTTCAGCATTGAGTTTCCGATTGAATTGGTCCCGATTGCTAAGGGTGATGTTTGTGTCATTGTGGGTATGGACTGGTTGAGTAGATTTAGAGCGGTTATCGACTGCGAGCGACAGCTGGTGACCATACGAGACCCTAGTGGGTGAGTTCTTACGGTTTATGGCGAGGGTACCTGTTAGGGGTTAGCATTTTGTTCAGCCTCAAGAGCGAGGCAGAGTCTCCAGCAGATCTGTAGTGGCTTTATGGCTTATGTGGTGGATACGAGAGTAGGTGCAGAGAGACCGAGGTCGGTCGATGAGGTCCCGATAGTGCGTGAGTTCCCAGACGTTTTCCCTGAGGAGTTGCCGGTGTGCCTCCCGAGAGGTAGGTGGGGTTCCGTATCGATTTGGTTCCGAGGGCAGCGCCTATCGCGAAGGCGCCCTATCGCCTTGCACCTCCAGAGATGCAGGAGTTATCCTCGTAGCTTCAGGAGCTGCTGGGAAAGGGGTTTATATGGTCGAATAGCTCACCGTGGGTAGCGCCGATCCTTTTTGTAAAGAAAAAGGATGGTTCACACCGGATGTGCATTGATTACCGGGAGTTGAACAAGCTGACGGTCAAGAACCGTTATCCCTTACCGAGGATCAACAATTTGTTTGATCAGTTGCAGGGAGCATCTTGGTTCTCCAAGATTGATTTGAGGTCTAGATATCATCAGATGAGGGTGCGTGATGAGGATACCCAGAAGACAACATTCAGGACTCGTTATGGGCATTACGAGTTCGTGGTGATGCCTTTCGGGCTCACCAATGCACCGACGGCATTCATGGACCTCATGAATAGGGTGTGTAGGCCGATGTTGGATCGTTCAGTAATCATGTTCCTTAATGATATATTGGTGTATTCGAGATCTAGAGAGCAGCATGAGGAGCATTTGATGGTGATCCTCGGAGTTCTGAGATCGGAGAGGCTTTATGCCAAATTCTCCAAGTGCGATTTTTGGTTACGAGAGGTTCAGTTTCTAGGACACCTCTTCCACCAGAACAATATATTGGTCGATCCAGCTAAGATCGAGGCGGTGATGAGTTGGGAGGTGTCGAGATCCCCCTCGGCGATCAGGAGTTTTTTGTGGCTGGCCGGCTATTATCGGAGATTTATCAAAGATTTCTCCAAGATTGCGATTCCTCTCACCAAGCTGACCCGGAAGGGCGTAGCATTCAATTGGGGTCCAGAGCAGCAGACCTCGTTTGAGACACTTCACCAGAAATTGTGCGAAGCCCCAATGTTGGCCATTCCGGAAGGAATGGAGGACTTTGTGGTATATTGTGATGCGTCGATATCGGGACTGTGTGTGGTGCTTATGCAAAGGGGACATGTGATAGCATATGCATTGAGGCAGCTAAAGCCTCATGAGACGAGGTAATCCACCCACGATCTAGAGTTGGGGGCAGTAGTGTTCGCCCTCAAGATCTGGCATCACTATTTGTATGGGGTTCGGTGTACTATATACATGGACCACAAGATCCTAAAGTATTTGATGGATCTTCCCAATCTAAATATGCGCTAGAGGAGATGGTTGGATGTGGTAAAGGATTATGAGTATGAGATCCTATACCACCCGGGCAAGGCTAACGTGGTAGCCGATGCCTTGAGTCGTAGGGTAGAGGGTGCCTTATTACGAGATGTTTGTTTGAGGTTGACAGTGATGACCCTGGTGTTGGACACCATTCGGGAGGCCCAGGTGGAGTCCATGAGACCGGAGAACCACAAGCGAGAGCGGGTGATCGGGCAGATATCTAAGTTGATTACTGATATTCGGGGGCTTATAACCTTCCAGGGCTGGATTTGGGTGCCATTTAAGGGTGGGGCACGTGCCACTTTGATGGAGGAGGCACACAGATCGAGGTTTTCGATCCATCCTGGGGCCACTAAGATGTATTTGGACCTGAAAAGAGACTATTGGTGGCCCTGTATGAAGAGGTACGTAGCGTGGTTTGTAGAGAGGTGCTTGACCTGTCGCAGGGTTAAGGCCGAGCACCAGTGTCCACATGGCAAGTTACAGCCACTTGAGGTTCCCCAGTGGAAGTGGGAACAGATTTCCATGGATTTTATCACCAAATTGTTGAGGACTGCGAGAGGCGTCGATGCAATTTGGGTGATCGTTGACCGGCTGACAAAGAGCGCTCTTTTTCTTGCTACCAGTGAGAGTTCTTCCGCAGAGAGGCTGGCAGAGGTGTAGAGGGAGGTGGTATCGCGGCATGGTGTACCAATCTCGATTGTGTCAGATCGATATGTGCGTTTCACTTCCAGGTTCTGGAAGAAGTTCCATGAGGAGTTGGGTACTAGGTTGCATTTCAGTACCACTTACCACCCACGGACGGATGGACAGAGTGAGCGGACGATTCAGACGCTCGAAGACATCCTTCGGGCATGTGTGCTGGACTTCGGAGGGAGTTGGGACATGTATCTGCCTTTGGATGAGTTTTCTTATAACAACAACCACCATTCGAGTATTGGTATGCCTCCCTTTGAGTTATTGTATGGGCGGAGATGTCGGACTCCCATCTACTGGGGAGAGGTTGGGCAACGAGTGTTGGGTAGCACTGCATTAGTACTTCAGACGACAGAGCAGATACAACAGGTCAGACAGAGATTGTTGACAGCTCAGAATCGCCAGAAGAGTTACGCGGAAAGGCAACGATCCGAGCTCGAGTTTCAGGTCAGAGATTTTGTACTTCTGAAAGTGTCTCCTTGGAAAGGAGTGATCCTATTCAGGAAAAGGGGCAAGTTTGGGCCCCGGTACATTGGACCGTTCAGGGTGATCGTGAGGGTGGGCGGGGTAGCATATCGATTGGATCTACCTGCGGAGTTGATCCAGATTCATGATACCTTCCACGTGTCTCAACTAAGGAAGTGTATTGCCGATGAGTCGACAGTGGTACCGTTGGAGGATATTCAGGTAGATACGAGCCTGAATTATGTTGAGAGACCGATCACGATTCTGGATCGGAAGGTCAATATTCTGAGGAACAAGGACGTGCCTTTGGTTCAGGTCCAGTGGCAGCATCGGAGAGGGTCTGAGCTGACTTGGGATTCGGAGTCAGAGATGCGGAAACAACATCCAGAGTTGTCTGCAACATGAGACTTCGAGGGCGAATTCTGGTTGCAGTGGGGGAGAATTGTAACATCCCAAATTCAGGTGTGTCTTTTAAACCCTTCTCCTTTTCCCAAGTTGTCAAAGTAATCTCGTAAATGAATTACTAGGCTTCTGAGTACACTGAGCGTACTGAAGGGTACGTTGCGCGTACTCGCAAGCATAATTTTGGATGCGGACTCTTCTGGGTACGCTGGGCGTACCCAGGGTTATGCTGGACGTAGCGGGCCCAAGTGTAAACCCTAATTTGGGGCTTGTGCACTATAAAAGGAATGTTATGGCCTTAACCTCAGCCCCATTTCAGAGAGTGAAATCCTAATAGAGAGTCCTCATTTGTTTCTAGCTAGTGTGTTGGTGTTCTAAGCTTCAAAGTGTCATTTCTAGGTGGTGGAAGAGAAGAAGAGGCCTTTTTGGAGGCTAGGAGTTGTGAGCAAGAGTAGATCCGATCTTTTCAGAGGTTGGAGCTTCTTCCTGAGGTAAAAAGCTCAAATCTTGACTTGTCATTTGTGTGGTGTGCCTCTTGGACCAATTTCTAGGGTTTGTAGTCCCAGGATGGAGACTTTATGAGCAAATGGTCTCCATTGGCCTAGATCTATCATATTTCAAGACTATAAGAATTGTATGTTCATAAAAATGCAATCTTGGACGTGGATATTGAGCCATGCATGAGATCTAGACCTTTTGAGGAGGACGGAAAAGTGTTAGAGGGTATAGGGACCTTTACAGCCATGCAAAGGCTTAAAGGTTCCGACTTTATGGGATAAGAGGTCTAGAAAGAGTCAGATCTGGAAGTTGAGTGAGTGTTCTAACCGTTTAAGACCAAAAACCAAGGAAAGGCTGAAACTGAGACTTACGTTGGGCGTAACTCTCAGTACGTGCAGCGTAAGGGGTTGAGACCCCGTTTGTGACTCGCCGGCATACGCCCCGCGTACAGAGAAGGTACGCGTCGTGTACTGCCTTCTGTTGACTTTTGTTGACTTTTAGGGTTTTGGTCAACCCTTGGACTTTTAAGGTCAGGGAGGGGTAAAATGGTCTTTTACCCTTCTGTGGAATTATAGAGTGGATTTAATCTAGCTTTGAGAGCCATTATTTATTTGAGAGTGTTGTTATGTGTTTAGGCGGGGGCTAGATCAGTGTGTTCGAGTGCGAGATTATCCGAGATACCCGAGGTGAGTCTTCTCACTATACTTTACCTAGAGTGGTAATTAGAGTTAGGTGACATAGTATTTTGTATGTTATTTATATGACGTGATACACTGCATTATTTCTATATGATTTATGCTATGGATGTTTCAGATTTTACAGAGTTAGAACCGGAAGGTTCACAGAGTTAGGACCAGAGGGTCCATAGAGTTATAGCCTCGAGTGGCTAATATGTGTTATATGTGGCATTTTGGGGAACTCACTAAGCATTTATGCTTACAGTGTTGTGTTATGTGTTTCAGGTACCAGTGAGGATTGCGGGAAGGCGCCGACATGATCAGTACACACACGAGGAGTTTTTATGTATTATGATCTTGGGTTGTGTTCTATGGATGTTATATGATACAACGACATTTTTATAATATTTATGAATGAAAGTAGTTTTTGGAAAATGTAAAAATTGCTTTGAAAAATTTGGGTGTTACAACATTGAATACAAAGCAATAAACCCTATCTAGCATGCTTATTTCGAAATTGACATAATAAACAAGTTAGAATGATTACGTCAACTTGTTATGTAGTCATAACAATATCACCTTGACCTGTGAAAGCTTAAGCCCAAGGTGTTGCACCTCTAATGGAGTCACAAACACTCAATGCAAAGGAAGACGTAGGAGAGCGGATGAAATTGGCCCTCTAGGGTTTCTTAAAGCATAGCCCCAATTTTCACAAGGCAAGGGGTCTATTTATACTTGTAGCTGTTAGGGTTTTAGATGAAAACCCTAATATGACCGCTTAAGCCTTAAGCAACCCATAGCCTGCTTCTAGTATATCCCTTGGACGAATTCTTTATGAGCTTCCCACAAAATTTGTCGAACCTTAATTCTAAGGTGATCCATTAGCCCAATTTCAACTATTAGTGATTTCCAAAATCAGTCCCCTTAATTTAATCAGTCTCTTTCGATCACCAAATTAATTTCCGATCAATACTAATTAAATAATAGGATTTCCAAATGATATATTAATCGTGTAACATATATTAATAGAACCATTTTGAGTACAAATTTATTATACATATAATAAATTCTACTCTCTATCTTCTTGTCATACTATCAAGTTGCATGAGTGAAATCAACCTAAAAGGACCATGCTCATAATCGGGTCAAGTACACACCAAAATAGTTATGGGCTTAGACAAACAACTAATCCAACAACTTGAGCCACTTGCTTGTGTTTCCTGTTAAGGTACGGGAAATACGTGCAGGTGAAGCAGCGATCCATCTTAAGAGATGTCATTGTCCATTCGTAATTGTCCATGTGGTCATCTAGGTTTGTAATGTCATCATACTTTGGCATGTTTGGAATCATCGCAGTGTGCGGGATCTCGTACTGCACGAGTTCATGGGTGAACTTGGAACTTGCGCTTCGGATGGGGTTGTCCATGTATGAATATAGCATACCACCATAAGCTATGTGTTGCTGCATCTGGTAGGAGTTCACATACATCTGGTTATGCATGGCCATCTGTGAGATGTATGGATGATATTGTTGTAGGTTTGGGTGCAATCCCAAGTTCTGGATTGCATATTTCCTTGCCGGGCGAACTAGATATGTGCTTGCTCCTATGTATTTTTGTGTGTACGGATTGAATGGTTGACCGGCTGTCATGAAGGGGTTGAATTCAGACGTTACCGAGAACTGGACGCCGGATCCATAAGGGCCAGGTCCCTGGCTGGATGAAGTCGGCACACATGTTACTTGCGGCTGAGAGAGTTCAGGGGTTGGAATTGGCGTTAGTTGTGCAAGTTGTTTGAATCTTGGTGGTTGCTGTGAAATTTTCGGCAAATGAGACAACCCTGTCATAGCGGTGTGTGGGTGGACCATCGAGGGATATTTTGGTTGCGGCTGAATGGTGAGAGGGATCCAGGTTCTGATTCCTGAAACGTGCGGGAAGGACTGTTGTTGCGATGCATGGATCTCTGTTTATTGCATTGCGATTATTTGTGGGGTTGTTATTACAATTGCTATTTGTGGGGTTGTTCTAGTCGTTGCACGCCATAGATTGGCAATGTAAGTTGTCGCCGTTTCGACCGCAGAACTGGACGGTGTCTATGAGACCGGTGTACGGTTTGACGTGTGCTCCTCCTGAACGGAAGTCTTCCAGCCATCAAGGGACTGCATTAGGTGCAACGGGCTTTTCGTCACTGCTCCTGATGTCACTGGGATATCGCCTGTCATTGTTGCTTTCCGGGTTTGTTTCATGGATGTATCGTTCTAAAGATACCCCCGGATGGTGCCAAATCTTGTGATATGTTGGAGAGGATGGAGTCGAAACTGCTGGAGGGATTCGTGTGAGTATCTTCTACTGTTATCACAGTGCAAAAGAGATAAATGACTGTTACTCGATGTCCGGGTGGAGTTCCCGGGACGAAGCTCCGACAATTAAGTCAGTATGAGATCTAAGAAAGATGGTAGAAGATTTTAGGAAAGAGATAATTTCGTCCCCTTCCTTGTGAGGAAGAATGACCCTTTTATACCTTTTTTTAGAGGCATGTCCCTCAACCGATTCTGTTGAGGATTCCCTCATGAGGTACGACGTGGTGGACCCATATTGGAGGATCCTTCATCACGTCTTTTTCCTTATCCCTTCATTGGCTGGGATGGGATCTTGTAAACGTTTACGAAGATCATGGCTATCATCTAATGGGCGAGTGGGACTCTCTGATTGGTCCCACGTTTGTCGGGATGTAACTTCCTGGAGAAGGAGTTAAGGCACGGTTCTGCACCTTAACCGCCATATTAGTGCTCTTTGCATTAGCGAAGGCTCGAACATGGCTTTGGACTAGGCTCTAACTAGGCCAATCTCGGTGTTAGTTTAACTTCTATCTTGACGTTCCCCAAAGAGATACATTATCAATAACAAACACAATTTGTAGATTATTCTAACTGAATATACTATAACATATAGTATTATAATTATATTGTAAATTATTCTGTCAGTGCTTTCTTTTGTGAAAATCATTGTCCATTGTTCATCTTCATCACACATGCCATCATCAAACCTTCAAGCACTTGATCATCATGTTCCTTTCACACATTCTTTAAGAATAACTTCCTTAAAATCGAGAATTCTATGAGAACAACTGCCATGAAATCGAATATGTAAGAGTAAAATTCTATACATTCACCATGAACATTCTAAATTATGTGCATTATAAAAGAATAAAACTAAATTACAATAGAATATGGTAGAAAATAAAGAATTGTATGTAATTTGATCAAAATTAATCTATAAAATCAGATGCAATTACTCAATTTACTTTTTAATGTCAAATAATCAACTATTTTGTGTACACACTCAAACATTCATCCATTCGATTTCCTAAAAAACTTTAGAACGAAAACGATTGAGTGGGAAGAGTCAATGTTAATGATTTATCACACATTTTGTTATATACTGAGTTTCTTATATGAAAATTAAGGCCTATTCATTCTATGAGAATAAATATTACTAAAATATCTGTTACTAGTAATTCATACATAATACATTCTCGCAGAATATAACATAATACATTGAATATGACAGAAGACATAGAATACATTTTGACAGAATATATAGAATACATAGAATATGACAGAATCCATGTTTAAGATTACTAGAAACTATGTTTTAAATATGAAATTAGTCAATTATCGAGAATTTGGCTTGAAACATCTCTTATGCATTCTATCGAATACCTTATGTGCATTATCCAATCGTCCTAACTTAACCTTGAAATACAATGTCAAACTCCTTCAACAAGTTGTATTAAACACCAAACACCTTCACAACACTAAAAATCACACCGAAAGCATGAGAAAGATTCATGAAATCATGGGGAATTGATAGAAATCGATTACAGATGTGGAGATAATCAGAAATCAAATGCAACTATACCAAACTTGAATTAAGAGAGCGCATATCTGATTCCATTAGTGAATTTTCAGAACCAGGAGATCTTAATTCGAAAGAACTTACCAGCTTGATTCAAATAAAATGCAAAGATATACATCCAAACAGATTACAATCATCGATTTTTCAAAAATGACATTCACAAAATCATTTATCCAAAACCAAATACATAAAATCAATTAAATAAAAAAACTAGTTCATTAGAAGAAAAGAAACTTATGAGTTGATTAGAGAAGAAATTTATCTGTGGTCATGGGTCTGGAAACTTGATGATTGATAGTGGAGAGTTTAGGGCTCGAATCGTAGAAAGTTTATGACTCGATGTGAATTGGAATTGGGCACCATTAGGGTTCATGTTTGTATTGTGCGTCAGGTTGATGATGGTCGACATGGTGGGTTTCTTCTCCTGGTATCACGAAGGAGTCGATGGTGAAGATTGAAGAAGCAATTTAAGGATGAATAGTGGGTGTTTTTCTAGGGTTAACAAACTAATTTCCCAAATTTGAAGGATATTAAATGTTTTAAATATTTACCAAAATTCAATGTAGCCAAAATTAGTATTATAACCTTTTTTGATTTATTATTGAATTTATTTTTGTTTAATTTTGATTGATTGTTAGAGGCACACAATATTTGTTGAAAACATTTGAACATAGCTATATATATATATATATATATATATATATATATATATATATATATATATATATATATATATATATATATATATCCCTCTCTATTCTAATAAATAAATAAGTTTATTCTCCTATTGACGAATGTCATAATATTAGAAAACCTCATTAATATTATATGTCACATGTCAACCTAGTAATTCTCCATTTTAAATTTTAAATTTTAAAATTTTCACTCTAATTACCTTAGATTAATAATTGATTATTCATTTCAAATTTAAAATTTTTAATTTCACACCTAATTAAATTAAATTAATAACATTAGAATAGAAAATAAAATTATATATATATTATAAGGTAATATAATTTCATGTATTTCTTTAAATCAATGATTAAAATTATATAACTAAAAAAATATTTCTGAATTAATAATGTATTTAAATAATTTTTTTGAAATAATTGATTAGTAATTTTAAGTTTTTACTATAAAATTTTAATTTATTTTATAACCATGTATATCATGGTTTATTATATATATCCATATTATTCTAATAAATGAATAGTTTTAATTTCTTATTGATAGGTATCACTTTAATACAACTTCCCATTAATATTATGACATGTGCCATGTACATATATTAGGCAACTCATTTCAAAATTCAAATTTACATTTTCTTATGAGAAATTAAATTACCTCATACTTTTTATTCCTACAAGTATTCCTACCCACTAAAATTATGACAAATCACCATTTAATTTAATTGTGATTGATATATTCCTAATATAGCCTTAAAGTGTTAGTTAAAAAAATATGGAATGATGATATTTGTCATAATTTTATTGGGTAGGAATATTTGTAAGCATAAAAAGTAGGAAGCAATTTAATTTCTCTTTCTTATTATATGTTAAATTTCAAGTTATAATAAATTTAAAATTTTGATATATCTCTTAATTAATAATTTATTTAAAATGACTTATTTAAAACAATTGATTAATAATTATAATTTTTTATTATAAAAGTTTAATTAATTTTATAACTGTGGATCCTACGGGTTATAAACTAATATATATATATATATATATATATATATATATATATATATATATATATATATATATATATATATATATATCATCTCTAATAAGTGAATGTTGTTTTGCCATTTGTCACACTCTCATTTAATTTGTCAAATATCATTTTGTGGTTATTTTGAATTAATTTTTTTTCCACATGTCATTTTATGAGTTTTTTCTATTTTATTAAATTTCATATAATATTTTAATGTAATAATTGCAATAAATGTAGTAATAAATGGATGTCAATTTCATTAAATAACTTACTTTTTAATTTCAAGATTCTCAAAATTAAAGATCATTAGTTTCTTTTATTTATTAAAATTTAAAAGATAAGAAAACATTTCTATTATAATAATTCATTATTTTTCTTATTTTCTTATAAATTTTAAGTTCTTAAATATTTTGATTTTTCTGTTTAACTTTTTTTAATTAACTCTTGTAATACATGAGTCTCACAAATAATATATATATATATATATATATATATATATATATATATATATATATATATATATATATATAGAGAGAGAGGGTTAGGTTATTGTGTGCATGTAGGATTCATTGTGGATTAGTCATTTTAGTTATTTTAAGAAAAGTAATCACTACATATTACATGTTGAAGAGAGGAAAGTTAAGTCTAAGGTTTATTGGAGTTCAAAGTTCTTCATATGATTGGGAACCAAGCTTACAAGCTGGAATTGCTGGAAGAGCTAATTGGTATTTATAACACTTTCCATGTATGTTACATGAGGAAGTTCACCGGAGAAGTTCCCGATATAATTCCAATTTCAGAGTTAAAGATGGATGAAAATAAGAGGCTAATCGAAGAGCCTGAGACAATTGTTAACCGTAAGAGAAAGAAGTTGTGACGCAAGATGGTCGACTTAGTGCTTGTGCAATGGAAACATAAGAATGGGCCGAACCTCACCTGGGAAATAGAGAGCGACATGATGAGTCGCTATCCACATCTGTTTGCCGATGCATGATTCCGGGACAGAACCGGAATCATCCTAAGGGGGAGAGAATTATAACGTCCATGTTTCTAGGCTAAGCATTAGTATTATAATGTAATCATTAGGGTCAACGATTGTAACCTACTTTGAAGTAATAAAGAAGAATTATTTGAGTATTGTGTGTTTTATGTGATTTTATGCGCATTATATTTATATATAACGACGTAATAAAATAGTAATAAAAATAAGTGAAAAAATAAACTAATAGATAGACCCAATATCTATGATGAAATTTGAAGTAGTCGTAATAAGGATTACAGGGATATAAGAAACACTAAATTCCGACTTATAACGAATAAATTATGACCCGTCGAAGTTTCATTACAAAACCGGCACGACGCTGTGTGACGTAAAAGGTAAGTTTACGATCAAGTACTTTTTAGCCTTAACGATTTAAACGAAAGTCGTAGTATACGTTAAACCAAGAGCATGCATAAATATAACGCCAAAATATGACTTCGTATGAGAAGTTATGATTTTTCTAAGATTTATCATAGCAGTGCAGAGTCTGGAAATTAAATTTTTAGATCGGTAGATTTTTAGCCAAAACAATCTAAACGATAATTGAAGATCTCATTAATAGGAGTCCAACAATAAAAAGACAGTCAAAAACGTAGCTCGTACGCGAGAGATATGGACGAAACTTAGTCCCTAATCTTCGAGCACGATGAATTCGATATAGATTTGTAAATTCGAGATAGAATGAGAATTAGTCAATGGAGTCTAAATGAAAGTTGTAGTACTCGTAAATACCAACACTTGGATATAAAGAAAGTCCAAATAGAGCTCGTATGTTAAAGATATGGATGAAACTTAGTCCCTACTCTTCGAGCACGATAAATACTGATACAGTTTTGTAGATCTGAGATAGAATGAGAATTAGGCGGCGGAGTCTACATACAAGTTGTAGTAATCGTAAATAAAAACGCGTGGATGAAATAAAATGATGAGAGGTCTCGATGTTGAACGCTAGCAGTGTAACGACCCGTTCCCGGTATGTTGATTTATTGGTAATTATAGTGAGTTTTTCAAGAGGGACTCGGCGAGTTCTAGCCTGACTCGCCGAGTAGGGTCGCGTCTGAGGGCACGCGTGAGCCGGGGACTCGACGAGTCCATATCCCCGACTCGGCGAGTCCATCTGTCTGGGTGAAACCCTAAAATCCCCGGGTTGCCCACTATTTATACCACCTTATAGCCCCCATTCTCGCCTCCCTCACCCTGAGAACGCAGTGATAGAGCCCCAAACCTCCATTGAAGAGCTTATATGTGTTTTGGTGCCATTTTGTGAAGGTGTGAAAAAGGAGAAGAAGGAAGAAGCAAGGAGAAGTGTTGTAGTGCAAAGATCCAAGGCCAAATCAGAGTTAATTGAGGTATTTTCGGAGTTCCATCTTGTGTATGCTTTAAACTTCCATAAGAGCTCTCCTAAGGGCTAGTTGATGCTTGTTCCAAGCCTTACACTTGCATGAACGTCTTATTAAGTCGATATACCTATGGATGTGAATGTTGGGGTGTTGTAGAGCCCAGATCTACTGTCTTTTTGGAGTTATATTGCATGATAACCATAGATCTACCCATTTTATGCATCTTTTAGCCTTATTTCCCTTATTCATGAGGTTGTGCATGTAAAGTTGGAAACTTTACGTGGTAAAACAGCTTATTGGACTCAGATCTATCAATTGTATGCATTGGATTCAAACAAAATCAAGTAAAAATCAGTTGCATGGCGGCGACTCGGCGAGTCGGAAGAACGACTCGACGAGTCGGGTCGCGAGTCCCGAGTCCTTCAGTTTTATCAGTGTCGAGTGGACGAGGTGAGTCAGGAAGTGGACTCAGCGAGTTGAGAGTAGACTCGGTGATGGGGGGAATCGACGAGTTTGTTCATACAACTCGGCGAGTCCAAGGCAAGCTTCTAGGGATCAAGAACAACTCGTCGAGTCTGTTCATCCGACTCGGCGAGTCGGATGAAGATTGTCTGAGTTCTTGGATCAAGAGGGTACTCGTCGAGTCGATGCCAGACTCGACGAGTAGCAGTGAGTAAGAGTGAAAAGTAAGAGTGGGACTCGGCGAGTTGGGTGGCCCAACTCGGCGAGTCAGCCCAAAAGATAATTGACTTTGACCGAGGGTAAAAGAGACATTTTACCCCAAGCGCAGTGTTTAGTATTTGATTGAGTGTGTTTATGGACTTGTAGCCGAGGAGATTCAGGAGCAGCCGCCGTTAGCTTCCCGAGCCACACACTCAGCAGCCAGCTTACGAGGTGAGTTTCCTTCCAGTAGGAACGGGTATAAGGCCACAATGCCGGCCCGTTCAGTTAGCAGTAGTTTCCGGATTTAGGTCCGATGCAGTAGTTGGTATGTTCGACGCCTTCGTGGTTCGAACAGGATTTGTGTGCTATGTTTTATGTGTTAAGTATTATGTGTTCCGGGCCACGGCCCGATGTAGCATGTCGTATATGTGTTATGCTATGCCATGTTCAGTCGGACAGTTCCGGACTTCAGTCCGATGCAGTCAGTTCCGGACTTCGGTCCGATGCAGGGGACAAGGTCCCAGTCAGTTCCGGACTTCGGTCCGATGCAGTTAGTTCCGGAATTCGGTCCGATGCAGGGGACAAGGTCCCAGTCAGTTCCGGACTTCGGTCCGATGCAGTTAGTTCCGGACTTGGGTCCGATGCAGGGGACAAGGTCCCAGTCAGTTCCGGACTTCGGTCCGATGCAGTTTCCGGGCTTCGGCCCGATGCAGTGGGCAAGGCCCAATATGTGTTTATATGTTATTGTATGGTATGTGGTAGTTTGGGGGAGCTCACTAGGCTTCGTGCTTACAGTTTCAGTTTGGTTTCAGGTACTTCCGCAAGCAAAGGGAAGAGCTCGGGGTGACAGCATCGCACACACCACAGCATAGCTTTTATCCTGGGGATGTCTTTTGATGTTTTGGATTGTTGTTGTATGATACAGTTTCCGCACAATATTTTATTATGTTTTGGGGATACATCGCGTATGTTTTATGTTATGATACTTATATTACGGTTTAGATTATATTGAAAAACGAAAATTTTTGGGTCGTGTTTTTGGGTCGTTACAAGTTGGTATCAGAGCCCTGGTTTGAGGGATTCGGATACACATCCGGGTGTATCTGAACTCAAACTAAGGGAAATAAAAGATTTTAGTAAAATAAAAATGTTTTACAAAAAGAATTTTGAAAGCACTTGGAAAGAAAGAATTGTTTTTAACAAGATAGAGGTGTGTGCATGCGGTCAGCCGAGCTCAAGTAAGTACTCCCAAATTACCCATACAAGTTATTTGTTCAGTTTCAGTTTCAGTAGAACAGCATGCTAGTATAGGGCTAAGGATCTAGGAGAATGCCTTATGTGCCTGCTTATGTGTTACAGCTTTATGAGTATTGCATGCTAGAATTGAGTAGACAGCAGTAGGATAGCCTGTTTAGGTTATGCCTGATAGTATGAGCTTAGCATCCTATGCTAGTGCAGTTTCTTGTTATAAGAATAGTTTTGCCTGAGTCTATTTCCCGTGTCCGAATGCTGCTTGCTTCGTGCTTAGTGGGGTTCTGAGTAGTGGGAGTTAGCCATTAGGTGAACACGTCACACCACATGTGATCAGGTTTGAATAATCCCAGAGTGCTGGAACTGGCTCTACTGCGCAGCTCTTGTTTGAGTCCAACCGTTGTAGGGACGGATCTTTTACTTGAAGGATTATCTGATCCTCATCACATGTGATGGTTATTAGGTGGTGGCTAACTGGCATTATGAGGAGACCTACAGCAGCTGAGGACCAGTCGCGTTGAGCTTGAAGTTTCCCTAGGGCAAGCCTAGGATGAGAGTAGCAGAGAATGGCAGTAGTAGAAGTGACTTGGTGGAGTGAAGGCAGTTCTTGAGGAAAGTACGGATAGATGTGGAAGGTAGTAGGGGCCCATACTACTGAAATCAGAGGATCCATACTCGAATTAAGGAAGGCCAAGACAAGACCAGGAAGCTAGTAGTAGTATCATGATCCCTTGAGATATTTCAGTGTTCTGATGTTGTTATGATATGTTTCAGAATGGTAGTTTTGCGTCCGAGGCCAGCAGCCGGCAGTTCAGATGCCGGAGGGGGATCAGGATCGGGATCAGGCCCGGAGGCCGGGCAGATGGATGAGCAGACTAGGGAGTTCCTTTCTTCTGAGGTTAACCGCATCATACTAGAGCAGACTCCTGTGATCTTCGGTTCGATCAAGGAGGGTATTTTAGAGCTGATGGATGAGAGATTGAGTACTTTCCGTGCCGAGATGGCGGCCGTGATGGGGTCGCGCACACTTACGTTCAGGGAGTTCAGGGCATGCGGGGCTCCTGACTATCATGGGGCACGGGACCCCATAGCGAGTACCAGGTGGTTGGCAGATGTGGCCAACGCATTCCGCACTAGCAGATGTCCCGAGGGGGACAAGGTCAGATTGGCGTCCTGTCTTCTGAAGGACAGGGCACGAGACTGGTGGGAGGAGGTCGGACATGCCATCGGGGATGATGCGGCACTGGATGCCATGACCTGGGCTGATTTCTCTACCAGGTTCAGAGCGGAGTTTGCACCGGTCATCGAGGTGCAACAGTTAGCTAGGGAGTTCCAGGATCTTACCTAGACTACCGAGACAGTGGCGGAGATCACCACCAAGTTCAGGGAGAGGGCCCTTCTTGTTCCTCAGTATGCAGCCGATGAGGAGATGAAGAAGGCCCGTTATCATGAGATGCTGCGGAGTGACATTCGCATGTTTGTGAGCCGGTCCAGTTGTAAAACGCTGGACGACATGATTGCTAGAGCCAGAGAGAGGGAGATTGATCTCGAGATGGAGAAGAAGAGGAAACCGGAGGCGGTTTCGGGTTTAGGCAGTGTGGGCAAAAACCCCAAGGTTTCAGATCATAGGTCCAGGGGTCAGCAGAGCCACGGTCGGTGTGGCAAGTGTGGGAGGTTGCACGAGGGGGCGTGCAAGGCAGGGAGTTCCGGCTGCTACAAGTGCGGTCGGACTGGGCATTTGAGTAGGGATTGTACGGCCCCTGCTACTACGGTTACAGCATCAGATCTGATTTGCTTTCAGTGCAATCAGAGGGGACATAAAAGGTCCCAGTGTCCCAGTTTAGCTGCAGCAGGGAAGGTGGTTGCACCTGCCCCTGCCACCCTGAGGATTACGGATGGCCGGCAGGGCCGAGCTGATGCGCCGGTGGCGAAGAGCAGGGCATTTCAGATGACAGCAGAGGAGGCGCGAGCGACTCCTGATGTGGTGTCGGGTATGAATCTTTCCTTCATCTTTAATTGTTATTATATCGTTTGAATATTACTTGATGATACGTTTTATTTAGGGTCGTTCTCGGTGAACGGCATCCCTGCTTTGGTATTGTTCGATTCGGGGGCTACCCGATCATTTGTATCGCTTGCGCTTAGCAAGAGATTTAGCAGAGCTCCAGGGGAGCTGGATTGTCCACTAGAGGTTGAGATAGCAGATGATAGGACCGTGAGGGTCGGCAGAGTACATAGAGGGTGTTCCCTTCAGATATTTGATGAGCAGTTTTTCAGTGGACCTGGTTCCTATTCCCCTGCGTGGGAATAAAGTTATTGTGGGCATGGATTGGCTAAGCCCCAATGGGGCGGTGATTGATTGTGAGCTACAGTTAGTGAGGGTTCGCACTCCCAGTGGGGGAGAGATAGTGATTCAGGGCGAGAGGCCCCAGCGAGGACCGATCTTTTGTACCGCCGCAAGGGCGAGGCGCTATGTTCAACAGGGTTGCGCCGGTTTTGTAGCTTACGTCTTGGATGCCTGGGAGAAGGGCAAGACGACGATTGATGATGTTCCTATTGTTCGTGACTACCCGGATGTGTTTCCCGAGGATTTGCCGGGGATACCTCCAGAGAGGCAGGTTGAGTTCAGAATCGACCTAGTTCCTGGTGCGGCTCCGATAGCCAAAGCACCGTATCGACTTGCTCCCCCTGAGATGCAGGAGTTGTCTACACAGCTTCAGGAGCTGTTAGACAAGGGTTTCATTCGGCCGAGCAGTTCGCCTTGGGGAGCGCCGATCTTATTTGTGAGGAAGAGGGATGGGTCACATCGTATGTGCATTGATTATCGGGAGTTGAACAAAGTAACGGTGAAGAACCGTTACCCACTTCCGAGGATAGATGACTTGTTTGATCAGCTTCAAGGAGCGTCTTGGTTCTCCAAGATCGATCTACGCTCCGGTTATCATCAGATGAGGGTTAGAGATGAGGATGTACAGAAGACTGCTTTCAGGACCCGGTATGGTCATTATGAGTTCGTGGTGATGCCATTTGGGCTCACCAATGCCCCAGCCGCATTCATGGATCTCATGAACCGCGTGTGCAGACCGATGCTGGATCGGTCGGTGATAGTGTTTATAGATGACATCTTGGTGTATTCCAAGAAACAGGGGCAGCACGAGGAGCACCTGCGGGAGGTGCTGGAGACTTTGAGGAGGGAGAGACTTTTCGCAAAGTTCTCCAAGTGTGAGTTCTGGTTGCGCGAGGTGCAGTTTCTTGGTCATCTCGTCAACCAGAAGGGTATTTTGGTAGATCCGGCCAAGATTGAGGTCGTGATGCAGTGGGAGGTCCCGAGGTCTCCATCTGAGATTCGGAGCTTCCTGGGGTTGGCAGGGTATTATCGGAGATTTATTCAGGACTTCTCCAAGATAGCAGTGCCGCTCACCCGGCTAACCAAGAAGTCGGTGGTTTTTCGTTGGGGGCCTGAGCAGCAGGCGGCGTTCGAGACTCTCAGGCAGAGATTGTGCGAGGCTCCGATCCTTACCTTGCCAGAGGGAGTAGAGGATTTCGTAGTCTATTGTGATGCTTCGATCACAGGTATGGGAGCAGTATTGATGCAGCAAGGCCATGTACTAGCTTATGCCTCGAGACAGTTGAAGCCTCACGAGGCTAATTATCCTACCCACGATTTGGAGCTGGGGGCGGTTGTGTTTTCCCTCAAGATTTGGAGACATTACCTTTATGGGGTCCGCTGTACTATTTACACGGATCACAAGAGTTTGCGATATCTTATGGATCAGCCGAGTTTGAACATGAGACAGAGGAGATGGTTAGACGTGCTGAAGGACTATGACTGTGAGATCCTTTATCATCCAGGGAAGGCCAATGTGGTGGCCGACGCCCTGAGCCGCAAGGTGTCGACGGCCCCTATCAGAGATCTGTGTATGAGGATGACAGTGATCACTCCGTTGTTGGAGCGGATCAAGGAGGCTCAGATGGAGGGCCTCAAGGAGGAGAGGCAGAAGTGTGAGAGGATAGTGGGCCGAGTAGCTTTATTTGATTACAACAGTCGGGGCTTGTTGACACTTCATGGTAGGATATGGGTACCGTACTGGGGTGGGGTACGGAAAGTATTGATGGACGAGGCTCATAAGTCTCGGTTTTCTATCCACCCAGGAGCGACGAAGATGTATCGAGATCTTCGATCTGATTATTGGTGGCCCTGCATGAAGCGAGATGTCGCTTGGTATGTGGAGAGATGTTTGACCTATCGGAAGGTCAAGGCGGAGCACCAGAGACCTCACAGCAAGATGCAACCGTTAGACATTCCCGTGTGGAAATGGGAGGACATCACCATGGATTTTGTCACCAAACTCCCTAGGACCGCACGCGGGGTGGACTCGATATGGGTAGTAGTGGATCGGTTGACGAAGAGTGCCCATTTTATTCCGATTCAGGAGAGTATATCGGCGGAAAAGTTAGCCGATATCTATGTGCGAGAGATTGTGGCATGTCATGGAGTGCCGGTATCGGTGGTGTCGGACCGAGATGTTCGTTTCACGTCCAGATTCTGGAAGCGATTCCACGACGAGATGGGTACTCGTCTCCATTTCAGCACCGCTTTTCATCCTCAGACTGACGGGCAGAGCGAGAGGACGATTCAGACTCTCGAGGACATGCTTAGGGCATGTGTTCTAGATTTTGGGGGCAGTTGGGATACGTATCTTCCGTTAGCGGAATTCTCGTATAACAACAGTTATCATGCGAGCATTGATCGACCTCCTTTTGAGATGTTATACGGCAGGAAGTGCAGGACCCCGATTTGTTGGGGCGAGGTCGGTCAGCGAGTCATAGGGAGCACCGAAGTGGTGCTCAAGACGACGGAATTGATCCAGCAGGTCCGTAGTAGGCTGCAGACTGCGCAGAGTCGGCAGAAGAGCTACGCCGACAGGAGGCGTTCGGACTTGGAGTTCCAGGTGGGAGATATGGTTCTTCTGAAAGTCTCACCTTGGAAAGGTGTCGTCAGGTTCCGGAAGAGGGGCAAATTGGGCCCCAGATTTATTGGTCCCTTCAGGGTTTTGGCCCGGGTGGGTCGGGTTGCTTATCGGTTAAATCTTCCTGAGGAGCTTAGTCTGATACACAACACCTTCCACGTGTCGCAGTTGAGGAAGTGTTTGGTGGATGAGACAACAGTCGTTCCCTTAGAGGACATTCAGGTTGATAGCGGCCTAAATTATATCGAGAAGCCGGTCGCGATTCTGGAACGGAAGACCAAGACCTTGAGGAACAAGGTAATTCAGTTAGTAAAGGTGCAGTGGCAGCACCGGAAGGGGTCTGAATGGATGTGGGAGGCTGAGGAGGAGATGAGAGCGCACTACCCGGAGTTATTTGCAGATCCAGCCGTAGCAGACTTCGAGGACGAAGTCTGAGACAAGTGGGGGAGAATTGTAACGACCCGTTCCCGGTATGTTGATTGATTGGTAATTATAGTGAGTTTTTCAAGAGGGACTCGGCGAGTTCTAGCCTGACTCGCCGAGTAGGGTCGCGTCTGAGGGCACGCGTGAGCCGGGGACTCGACGAGTCCATATCCCCGACTCGGCGAGTCCATCTGTCTAGGTGAAACCCTAAAATCCCCGGGTTGCCCACTATTTATACCACCTTATAGCCCCCATTCTCGCCTCCCTCACCCTGAGAACGCAGTGATAGAGCCCCAAACCTCCATTGAAGAGCTTATATGTGTTTTGGTGCCATTTTGTGAAGGTGTGAAGAAGGAGAAGAAGGAAGAAGCAAGGAGAAGTGTTGTAGTGCAAAGATCCAAGGCCAAATCAGAGTTAATTGAGGTATTTTCGGAGTTACATCTTGTTTATGCTTTAAACTTCCATTAGAGCTCTCCTAAGGGCTAGTTGATGCTTGTTCCAAGCCTTACACTTGCATGAACGTCTTATTAAGTCGATATACCTATGGATGTGAATGTTGGGGTGTTGTAGAGCCCAGATCTACTGTCTTTTTGGAGTTATATTGCATGATAACCATAGATCTACCCATTTTATGCATCTTTTAGCCTTATTTCCCTTATTCATGAGGTTGTGCACATAAAGTTGGAAACTTTACGTGGTAAAACAGCTTATTGGACCCAGATCTATCAATTGTATGCATTGGATTCAAACAAAATCAAGTAAAAATCAGTTGCATGGCGGCGACTCAGCATAGCTTTTATCCTGGGGATGTCTTTTGATGTTTTGGATTGTTGTTGTATGATACAGTTTTCCGCACAATATTTTATTATGTTTTGGGGATACATCGCGTATATTTTATGTTATGATACTTATATTACGGTTTAGATTATATTGAAAAACGAAAATTTTTGGGTCGTGTTTTTGGGTCGTTACAAGCAGGCTTGCAACCTGTAGGTGTTTGTGAACGATTTGTTCACCAGTGTGTACTCCATCCCCCTCATGGTTGCCTTACGAACATTTATTGCTGAGGAACCCCCTTAGCAGTAGTGTCCATCCTGATGATAATCCTTAAGGTAGGTTCCTTATGATAGGTGTTTTAGGGACATAAAGTGAGGATAACGGGAACGGGTAATCGGGTTGTTTGGTTTGATTAAATTAATAAACTTATTTATTGTGGGTTGAAAACCCTATGTGCTCACCAAGCTCCCAAGCCTGACCCACTCAGTTTATTGTATTACAGGTTGTGACATAAGAGCATAATTAGATGACTCAATGATGGATTATAAATTATAGGCTTGTAGATATAAATAAATGTTGTAAGACATATGTTGTTCTGTTTATGCTTTTGATATGTATCGAACATGACATCTCGAGGTTTTAATATAATGAAATACATTTATTCGGAAATGATTTGATAAATCTTTATCATAATTTTCTTTTGGGAACAAATTCTGCAACACTTTCTTTAAAAGATTACTCTGATTTTTAAACAAAGCATAAACAAATCGGTATTTTCTGACCGTGAAAATAGTGATGTCACAATATATATATAGGCTTAGGTTATTCTATTCAAAATAATTATTGTGTTATTGTATGCATAATGTGAGCCAATCAAATTTACTTAGTTTAAGAAAGTGATTAATATATATTATTGAATTAAATATAATTGAAAAATATCATTTTAATTAATTAAAATGGTATTTTAGTAGATTAATATTAGATTTAATCAAGGGAAATTGCATTTTTTTAAGGGATCATAGATTCTATTAATTTTAAAAATCCGATTTTACGAATTATAATTCTTTTAATTCGGACATTCTGACAGAATATGTTTATGGGTATATTAAAAAATATATTCTTGAACCATAAATAATAAATATATTCTTGAACCTATTTCTTGATCATGACTTTAAAAACTTCTTGTAGAATAACAAATTATTGAACAAACAATTTAAGAATAAAAACAAAAATACATTATTTCTTATAGAATACGGGTAACAATTGTTAAGAATTACATTTATTGTTAAAGAATAAAACTAAAAAAAAACTTTCAAAACGGAAAAGAAAACATCAAAATCTAACAACGACTAATACATTCTAAAAGAATAATGTGGTCTGTTTCGATTTTGTAGTCCGTTCTTCAACCATCAACTTCTGTGATTCCAACAGAATTGGAATTCGTCATTCCATTCCAATAGAATTAGAATTCATGATTCCATTCTAATCGAATTGATGGTCTATATATAGGAGATTATTGGCATGAAAGCTCCATGAAAACCATAAGGCACTCGATATTGCAAGGTAATAATTGCAACTAGCTCATTGGTAAACTTTTGTGCATCTACTAGGATAACCTGTGAAATTAAGCCAATTTGTGTCCCATTGATATCCAAGAAACATTAGTCCAATTTGCTTTATAATAATATCTATACATGTAATAAGAGATTGATATAAACTTACCCGAGATATATTCAAATGTTCATCATGTACAAACGAGATCACCCAACCATCATCTTCTCCAAGACCATCGGGCTTCGGCATAAACACATCACTTGAACAGAATGTGTTTTTAGTGGGACCCAATGAGGAGGATACTTAAAGCGAGCAACATCTAAAACAAATGACGTGTCTCTTCCATCATGATAACCACCAATAGGCGAAAAGTGGCCACTACCTGTCTGTAATAGAAAAACAACACAGAGCAATCTAATAAGCTCCTTTGATCACCAAACAACCAAATGGCTTAAAACTTGCATGTTTAAAAGTTGCTATGTTATATGATGAGATCATATGACAATCATCAGAAGTAAAACATGAGATCACATGACAATTACCAAACTCAAGAAAAAGAAAACTAATTTTAAACACATCGAGATTCTGTGCAAAGAACTGACCTTCCCTCAATCTCCAGTCAACTAAAACCCGAAATCAACAAACATTCAATAAAGGAAATCAGTTTCCAGATTCCTAGCAACTCTAAAAAATCCAGAATCACCAGAAAAAACCCAAACTATGGTGATATGAAGGAGGCAGAAGTGGTCGGCGGTGAAGAAGAAGGAGGACGAAGTTGGGCTGATGTCAAATTGAAGAGATAGAGGTGCTATGGTTGGCCGACAGAGTAACCATCTACATTTTAGATAGAGGAACACTTACATGTTAGCGATCATAGCAGCAACCTCCAACCATTACCACCATCTCTAGTCTTCTCCATCACTGAACCACTATCTGATCCACTCACCTCATATCAACCGTAGAAAAACCACCACTAAAGCCTCGATGCTTCCCCCCCCCCCCTCGTTCTTCAACCTTGCCTCGCTGTAAAGAACTACTCCTATTATCGTCACCCCGAAACCAAAAATCCCATCCCCGTCACCAGATTTTTGAAAATCATTACAAAAACCACCACTGCAACAATAGGCTTGGCGTCAACAACAATCTTTGAACCACCGGGAAGATGATGACCAATTGCAATCGTTTGAGGCGATGTAAGTAGATGACTTAAAGAGGGATTAGCTTAAAATTGATTCGACAACAATTGATCAGATCCGTCGTATATAAAAGGGGGATTAGGTTAAAATCAAAAGTAACTAGTCAAATTATAGGGAGTATTTGTGGAAGTTATTTCTCAAATTACCTAGTTACCCTTATTGATTTATTTAATTATTGTTTTTTCTATTAAATTTTGATTGGTTCTTAATCATACATACAATAACACAATACTTACTTTAAACACCTGAACATATATATATATATATATATATATATATATATATATATATATATATATACATGCCAAATAATGGTTTGTGAGGTACGGTTCTGGCATATAGATGCCATATATATATATATATATATATATATATATATATATATATATATATTTATATATAGAGAGAGAGAGAGAGGGGTCAATTGAGAAAAAAAAAGGTTGAGAATGGGGGAACCATTCTCAGCCAATCATTTAATGAGCTTAAAAAACGCATGGTGGAAAACTTGTAAATAATCCAAATACATTAATGAGCGGTGGCAAATTTGTAAATAATCAAAAAACATTAAACCATCAGGGCACTTGAGTAATTTGATATCACGTCAAATCTCGACAGAAAAGCACAATTTCCCTCTTCGATACACCATAACTCGAAAACCATCTAAAGAACAATCGACAAGAAGAAACACATTTGTAGAAACACCAAATAACATAAACGAAGAAAAATGTCTTCCGATGAAAACATGAACGAGACCATTTCCTCACTCTTGACAATGAAAGGTAACCATCGACGTTTTTTCTCGAGTTTTTAACGATTTCGAATCATTTCTAAAATTATCACTTGATTACTTGAAATTTCTCGTAATGTTCGAAAATTGTTAGTTGATTTAGAACTAAAAACATTGTTCTCACACTGTTCATTCTTCAAAAAAGGTTGTTTACTTCAATTTTACTTGAAATTTATTATATTCGTTCATTCTCGTAACCCTCCTTCGTTATTACTTTATTTACTTGAAATTTTTGTAAGAATCATCCATTATTATTTGATATATAAATGATTTTACATCATCTCTTCATTTTCATCTTTATTGAAAACTATTCTATCAAAATACAAACGTTACTTAACATTTTGCTTATGTTTTCCTAATATTAACTACTTACCCTTACAGAAACGACACCAACAGTGAAGAATACATATAAACGAAAACCAAGAACAAATCAAAAAGGTAAATAAAATATGTTTTGTTTACTTCTGAACACAAGCAAAACTAATATTCATTTGTGAATATGTATAGCTTGCTGCCATACATACATTATTAATATGTGTATTCAACAAGAACTACTTACGTATGTTCTATTCACATATGAATATAACAAAACATATTCATATGTGAATAAAGAAAATATGAATACATATGTTTTATTCAAATATTCATTCATGAATATATATCTTATATTCACATAGAACATAACTTGCTGCCATACATACATTATTAATATGTGAATACAACAAGAATTACTTACATATGTTCTATTCACATATGAATATAACAAAACATATTCATATGTGAATAAAAGAATATGAATACATATGTTTTATTCAAATATTCATTCGTGAATATGTATGTTATATTCACATATAAATAGAACATAGCTTGCTGCCATACATACATTATTCAAATGTGAATACAACAAGAATCACTTACATATGTTCTATTCACATATGAATATAACAAAACATATTCATACGTGAATAAAAAAATATGAATACATATATTTTATTCAAATATTCATTCGTGAATATGTATGTTATATTCACATATGAATAGAACATAGTTTGCTGCCATGCATACATTATTCAAATGTGAATACAACAAGAATCACTTACATATGTTCTATTCACATATGAATATAACAAAACATATTCTTACGTGAATAAAAAAATATGAATACATATGTTTTATTCGAATATTCATTCGTGAATATGTATGTTATATTCACATATGAATAGAACATAGCTTGCTGCCATACATACATTATTCAAATGTGAATACAACAAGAATCACTTACATATGTTCTATTCACATATGGATATAACAAAACATATTCATATGTGAATAAAGAAAATATGAATACATATGTTTTATTCAAATATTCATTCATGAATATGTATGTTATATTCACATAGAACATAACTTGCTGTCATACATACATTATTCAAATGTGAATACAATAAGAATCACTTACATATGTTCTATTCACATATGAATATAACAAAACACATTCATATGTGAATAAAGAAAATATGAATACATATGTTTTATTCAAATATTCATTCGTGAATATGTATGTTATATTCACATATGAATAGAATATAGCTTGCTGCCATACATACATTATTCAAATGTGAATACAACAAGAATCACTTACATATGTTCTATTCACATATGAATATAACAAAACATATTCATACGTGAATAAAAAAATATGAATACATATGTTTTATTCGAATATTCATTCGTAAATATGTATGTTATATTCACATATGAATAGAACATAGCTTGATGCCATACATACATTATTCAAATGTGAATACAACAAGAATCACTTACATATGTTCTATTCACATATGAATATAACAAAACATATTCATACGTGAATAAAAAAACATGAATACATATATTTTATTTGAATATTCATTCGTGAATATGTATGTTATATTCACATATGAATAGAACATAGCTTGTTGTCATACATACATTATTCAAATGTGAATACAACAAGAATCACTTACATATGTTCTATTCACATATGAATATAACAAAACATATTCATATGTGAATAAAAAAATATGAATACATATGTTTTATTCGAATATTCATTCGTAAATATCAAACTCATTTATCTTCTACTTACTATTGAATGAATGTAAGAACACTAACATTTCCGATAAAGATTTACCAACAATGAGAGAAACAAGATCAATGCAAAAGAGGAAAAATGCGAAAGGTACAAAATTCCTATCATATCTAATATATTCATATATAATAAAATTGTATATATTAGTTATTTTTTTGAAATAAATAAATATTAATAAATCAACGAGCATATATCATATTCATATATCAGTAACTTATTCAAATATTATATGTTTTCATTTCACAGATAAAAAAGAAACAAAAGTACCAAAGAAAATGAAGCATCAAAGTAGGAAAAGTCCATCAAAAAGGAAAACTCCTGAAAAACAACAACTACAAGATTCAGACTCTGATTTTGAAAGTAGTCATCCATCGAAGAAGGCAAAAAAAAAAATTTACTCAATGAAAAACAGATGTTCACCAGAGGCATTACTATCTATAATCCTTGGGATGAGAAAAGAACAAAAAGAATCTGTAAGATCTATGGGTTTTGGAGCTTTGTTAAAAATGAACTTCACGGATATACCACTGAAGCTGGGATTTTATGTTCTTCAAAAAATTAATTCTGAGAGAATGGTGATAGATAATGAAGGAAAGGAATTGAAAGTAACAGCAGAGTCTGTTCATGACATGTTGGGCATACCAATTGGTGGAACCAAACTTACACTACTGGATCAATGGCCTAAGGATGATACAAGTTATGATGAATGGAAGCAACAATTTAAAAAAGATTCAATCATCCGACTGAGTGCAATCAAAAATGTTATTGTTTCTACCACACAAACTGATTTCAATTTCAAATTAAACTTCTTAGTTCTTTTTGTCAACACTTTTTGCGAGTCAACATCAATGGGAAGATGCAACCTGTTTCCCTTGAGTTATATTTCAAGAAAAACAGATATCAGCAACATAGACTGGTGCAACTATGTTTAGGATTGTCTTGTCAGAACAAAAAACCCATACATACCATACTCAGATAACAACTTCTTTTTTAGACCTTCAGCTTTCTTGGTGGTAAGTTATTATAATATTTATACTCAATTTTTAATAATATTGATTATTCATAATCTAATAGCAAATATTCATATCTGAATAAGAAAAATATATTTGTTCACACGTAATGCTTTACATTACTTATTCATTTATGAATAAGTAAAAAATAATATTACTTGTTCATATATGAATATCAATTAGTTATCATTTACGTGCATTTGTTCTATGCTGATAACATCCACTCAGAAGCTTTAACAGTAACACGTAAACGTCCAACAATTTGTTATTGGAGTTCAGAGAGGATTAGATATCGAGAGACATTTGAATAAGAAAAGGGTAGATTTGGAGTTGGAGAACTAAACGAAGAATTTGTTAATGAACAAAATGAAGGAGATACAGATCTCGAAGACAGTGATTCTGATAAAGATGAAGATCATTCTGTTGAGGTAATTAGTTTTAACATGTTAATAATATATTATTACATTAAATTATTATATTAAATTCTAATCATATACTTCTTTTTGTTACATAAGCATATGAATCAAAAATATCAAAAATGATTAATAGTTTTGAGAGGATGAAGGAAAAGCTGAATTCAAAGCTTAATGATGCGATGACAAAGTTCCCTGAAAAGGAAAGTTTTAGAATTTTCAAAGAAAAGATGAAAAATATGATTGTTGAAGAAAAAACTGAAAGCACAAAACTTTTTAATTTTCCAATTAATGAAATTGGAGTTGAAGGAATCAATTTGACACCAATAATGGGTCGAAAAACAAATGATCAAACAGAAAATGAAGATAAAGAGGGAAATGGTGAAGAAGACAGTGATAATGGTGCAAGTCAACCAGAAGTAGATTATTTGCTTGATTCAAATGAAGCATATAATGAAGGAATAAAGAATGATGCAGATAAGAATAAAAAAGAAGGTGAAATTAGAGTAAAAGAGAAAGATGCAAAGAGGAATGAAAATCAGAATGATGAAGAAGAAAAAGATGATCGTGCTGAGGAAACAAATAATCATGAAGAGACTATTCAACAAACTGAAAATCAAAATTTGTTGGATAAAGTTGTTGACAACATTGTGGACAATGTCCTTGGAATTGGAGTTTCAAGCTTAAATAGTCAAGAAGATGAAATCTGGAATCACCCTGAAATGAAAGCTATTTTCGATAATATTGATATAGGTAAATTTTGTCTTAATTTTATTTTAAAAAAATATATAAAAATATCAATACACAATAACAATTTTGTTTGTTAAATTTTGACCAGGATCACCAATGAGTACAGGTAAAACTAATACTCTTGCAGAAAAGGAAAAATCAGAAGATGTACATGAATAAGGAACAAAAGTTGAAAAAACAAAGGGAGATGATACAGGTAAATGAATGATTTAAAATATATTACAATATTTATATTGATTTTTTTAATAACATTGTTTATTCATAAATGAATAATATACTATATAAATGAATAAAAAATAAAAAATATTCATATATGATGTATATGTTTCAGGCAAGGAAAACTCTGAAGATAGAAATGAAGGAGGAACGGAAGCTAAGAACACGAAAGATGGAGGTGAAGAAAAACAAACAGAAATTGAAAAAGGAAATGAAGAAGATAGAGGTAAATAGTTGATTCACTAATAAATGAATATAGTAAGTTTTATTATTCATAAATGAATAACACAATATATGAATAAATAAAAAATATAGCATTACTTATTCATAAATAATGATATGTATTACTTATTCATAAATGAATACATTACTTATTCACATATGAATTACTTAATCACATTTCTTTATCTTTCAGGAAAGAAAAAGTTAGAAAATCAAAACAAGAAAGGAGAAAAAGTTGACAAGACAAAAGGAAATAAAGGAGGTAACAATTTGGATAAACATTTCAAAATATAAACTCAAATATTATAATTAACTTACAACTATTTATATGATAAATCTTCTGGCATGCATATACTCATCCAAGCTTTAGTCTAGGTCTCAGTCAAGATTCAGATCAAACTTCAAGTAAAAAATCTAATGAATCTTCACCAAAAATAGCACTTACAAAGAAACAAATCAAAGACGACCATCAGAAGGTTGTTATCAGATTAGCAAAGAAAAATGTTCTTAATCCAAATCCAATCTCTGTATCAATTCCTACTGAAGTACCATCAAAGCATGATCTGGATCAACCAAGAGAGAAGAAGCTTGTTGATGCTTTCAAATCACCTTTCAAATGCAGAATAACAGACACAAAACCCAAACTGACACATCAGGAGAGTATTGTCTGTGAATGGTTGTTCAACTTACAAGGCAATACACCGTAAGTAACTTTATTTTATATACATTCATATATGATTATTATATAAATAATAATTTATGAAATTTTGATTATATATTTGCAGAGATGTGGCTGTCCAAACAAAATATGGTCAGATAGCCGAAAGACCAGTTATGGAAAGTCTATATGCAAACACAGAGATTTTTGGAGAAGTTTTAGACACTTGGTCTGATTTACTTAACCACCAAGAACTGGAAAGGGATTTTGGAAATTCACCATACAGACTCTTCTTGAAAGTTGGAGTTTTTGTAAGTTTATGTTCTAACCTTAATTCCTTCCTTATTCATAAATGAATACACCAATATGATGTATTCATTATGAATATTATATTTTTTCACAACTTAAATTCACATATGATTATACAAATATGATGTATTCTTTAACATAATTATATATATTCAACCGAAATTCACATATGATTATATTGGTTACAAACTGCTTATCTAACTTCAACATTGTCTGATGAAAGAAAGTATGAAAAATTCAAGGAGAACTTTCATGACAGTACCAATGGGTACAAAAAAATCTTGAACATAAAAGATATTGACATGGTATGTTAATTAAAGTTGTTTTTTTATATATATTTTATCAACAAAATACTTAGCATTATATACATAAAAACAGGTATTCTTTCCAGTTGTTAGAAGTGCTCACATTTTTGTGATTGTCTTCAACTTAAAGAAACCGTCAATTGAAATTCTAGACAATAGTGCAGTTGAGGGGGATTATGAAGGGAAATACGGAGTAATAATGAAACCTTTGGTATGTACCCAGTTCACAACAACATAAAAGAACCAATTTATTACATATTTAACTTTTATTTTATTTAATGATCAGAAAAATTTGTTTGTGAGATATTTTGAAGAAATAAACCATCCAAGAGCAAATGCAATCTCAAAAGAAAGTATCAAACCCCAACGACTTGAAATGTCATGGAGAACAGTTAAAAACAAAGTTGATTGTGGGGTCTTTGCAATGAGACATATGGAGACCTATATGGGAAAACCACTCTCAAAGTGGAAACCAGGTCTTCATAAAGAAAGTGCAGTTCAGCAAACTATTTTAGAGAAGCTTAGGCAAAGATATGCATACATAATGCTAACTTCTGAAATTAACATGTTGAAGGCTAAGGTGTTGGATCTTGCTGAAAAATATCAAAAAGTTGAATTCAAAGTGCGTACTGATCATGCATACAAGGCTATGCAAACAATTCAAAAAAGGTTAAAAGAATATTAATGATTGCTTGTGAAGATGAAAGAATGTTGAAGTGTGATGCTATAGAACAGTTTGTGTTGAAGATGAATGGATTCGAAGTACATGTAAGATGATTATGCGAAACAAGTTTTAAATGGTTTGTTAAATATTGTTGAACATCGTTTTAATATTTTGTGAAATGCTTATGAACAGCTTTTATTATCTTGTGTTGAATGATTATGTAATAGAAACAACTTCGCTTATTTCTGTCAGTTTTTTATATTTAAATATTTTCAAAGTTTATTTATGTTTATTCATAAATGAATACGAATATGATATCTTCATTTATGATTAAATTAGGAGTAATATGTCAGTATAACAAAGTTCATATATGAATATAACAAATTTCATATATGAATATAACTAACTTATTAGTAGAAACAAGTTTGCTTATTTATGTCATTTTTTTATATTCAAATATTTTCAAATTTTATTTTTATTTATTCATAAATGAATACGAATATGATATATTCATTTATGAATAAGTTCAAAGTAATATGTTAGTATAACAAAGTTCAGATATTAACATAAAAAAGTTCAGATATGAATATTACTTATTTATTAGTATAACAAATTTCACATATTTATATTCATTTATAAATAATTTACAATATCAATATAACTTATTTTATAATAATTTAAAAAACAAATATCAACATATCAATTTACCATATCAATATAAATTTGTATTATTCATACATGAATATTATTGTTTATTGTTTTTATCTGCATATATTCATAAATGAATTAAAAAAAATCCATAACTTTCTTTTGCTGATTTAGCAGCTCCAACTCTTTTTGGACAAGTACGTAAATTGTGTGGAACTCGCTTTCCACACCCTAAATACATTCTATGTTCTTTTTTAGAATCTTCATATGCTACTTCACCTGCACTTGGAATTCTTTTCTTGATTCCAGAACCTTTATTGCTTTGAACTTCAGGAACATGAATATTAATCTCTTCTGGAATAGGAATAGTAACACACAAAATCTTGCATACGACTTCACCATCTATCTTGCTTTTCAATCTAGGAGAAATATAATCACTCTCTAATTCCTTCAACAACATTTGTTGTTTCTTTGCAAACAAAGCCAATCTCTTTTTTTCATCTCTTACAATATCCAAACATGATTCAAAACTATAATATGAATCATTGACTAGCTTTATATTCTCACGATCACCTGAATCGGATTGAACAGAACTAAAATGATAATTTCTTGATATCACATCCTTTCTCCATCTCTTCAAAATGTACCTTTCAGGAATTTCATTAACACCACATCTCATCATTATTGTAAAAGCATGTCTGCATAAAACACTCATACACTTAAAATGTTCACAGCTGCAATTTATTTCTTTCTCTTCAGCTTTTATTTCAACCTGATACAAAAACAAAATTTACACATTTACATTCATATAAGAATACTCATATCAACACTCATATATATTCATATATTCATATAATATTCATATATGAATATTATTACATTTTTCATAAAAAAACAAGTAAAATTACCTTAAATTCATTTTTAAAATCACTTTTACTGTTGTTGTGCTGCATAATGTAAACTTCCCAACCATCTTCAATACCAACATCTGAGTACGTACAGAAAAAACATGCTTTATATATTTCTTTTTGCACCTCAAAAAATAATGTACTTGTATAAACCTTTGATGCTTGCAGTTCTATTTCTCGAGGTGTTTGCATTTTATATGATGCTTTCTTTGATGCCCTATCAAGCTCTCGTTGAGTATTCCTTTGCTTTTGAATGGCAGTGTCGTAATTCATCATGAAATTCAAAACTAAGTTCCCACTTTTTGAATATGTATTAAAGAATGAATTCATACTCTCTGACCTCGATGTAGTCTTCATCAAACCACACATTGGAATATCACTAAAATATCCAGGTATCCATGAATCATGTATTGTAAACATGTCTTTAAACCATCTTGTGTCTTCAAGATTGAATTCCTTCATAAGCAACCCCCACTTCACCTCAAAAACATCAGGTTTCATATTAATGTCCCAAACAAGCTTCGAAAACCTTTTTCTAAAGTCTATGTTTGTAAATAAATCATCTGATATCTGTATTAAAACAAAAATATTCATAAATGAATAAATAATAATAAGTAAAATAACAATCAATATTCACAAATGAATATACTAATAAGTAATATATTTGAAATATATTAAAATAATACTTTTTTTCAACTTTTCCATTATATGTCACATACATAATCGATGCTTTGAATTATGAAACACATTCTCAACAACTTGTTTTATTGCAGCATCTTGATCAGTTAAAACAAGTGTTGGTTCTTTCCCATGAGTTTTAAGAAATGCTTTAAGAAACCAAGAGTAAGACTCAATGCTTTCATTGCTTAGCAACCCATATCCAACAGTTCCAATTTTTTATGATGGTCAATAGCAGTAAACGGAACAAAAACCATTTGATACCTAACACACAAAAAAATGTTCATTAGAGTCAAATTTTGATGTATTAATAAGTGAATATAAAAATATTCATATATGAATAAGCTATAAAAAAAAGTAGAGAAAATAACTTACTTGTTTGTTCGGAAAGTCGCATCAAACGAGATAACATCACCAAATTCAGCATAATATGCCTTCTCCATTTCATCAGCCCAAAACATACAGTCCAAAACATCATCTTGACAATTAAACTCAAATGAGTAATTTGGATAGTGAGCTCGATGGTCATTCATTGTGTTCACTATCATTTGGGCATCTTTATAACCAATAACCCTGTTGATATCTCTCCTTAAATTTTTATAGTCAACTACTTTGGGCTTTACAAACTCATACCCACCTCTCAGACTTGCCCTCAACTTATGAGCCATAGTTGGACCTATTTTTGATGTGGAAGCACGCACAATAAACTCTTTTTCTGAATATGACATTTGTCTCGCCTTTTTTAAATCGCTTCTCTTCTCAAGTGGATGGTTGTAAAGTTCATCAAACTGAAAAACTTTATAATCTGGAGTTCCATACACAGATTCAAATATAATCTTTGCTTGACAACCAATAGCTCTTGAATTTGAATTTCGTTTCCTCCTAACACCATTTTTACCTAATGTGTCACAAGATTTCTTTTTCTGTTTACCATCACGATTACATATAACATGTTTCTTCTTTATAATCTTGTTATCAAACCTTGATTGTGTGCTCAGTCTAACATCAAAACCACCAATTTCAGCATACTCAGAATACATTTTGATAGCCAACTTTAATGATTTGAAGATTAAACCCTTAAAAAGAATAAGTTGAACAGGTACATCTGACTTATAGACATGTTCTCCAATTATATCATCAAAATATTGTGCATCATGTACTGAACTTGAAGATTCACCACCTAAAATAATAATGCATGAATAAAACAATAATATATATGAATACATAAAACTTATATAAATAAAACAACAAACATTCATATATGAATAAAACATTCATATATGAATACATAAAATTCATGAGGATTCAAAATATATAAAATAAAACATAACTTATTCATATATGAATAAAACGAAAAAAATAATAAATTCGAAATTACAATTAATACACGTTTATTCATATATGAATAAGAAAACAATTTATTCATTTTAACATATTCATATGTAAATAAACCATAACTTATTCATATATGAATAAAACGAAAAAAAAATAATAAATTCGAAATTACAATTATCACACGTTTATTCATATATGAATAAGACAACAATTTATTCATATTAACATATTCATATGTAAATAAATGATAATCAACAAAATTAAAAACAACAAAATAATTCAATAACTGATACCTTCAAAAAACGAGTTCTCAACATCTTCTTCTTCATTCTCACTCATAGAAGAATACAAATCATCATCAATAACACTAGAATTCGATATAATACACCAAATGATCTATATAAATAAACAAAAACAATCTTAATATCGAATATATCGAATATATCTCACAAAAAAAAGTCGTAAAGATGAAAACCTGGTTAATTTTGAATATATCTCACCTCAACGTACAAAATATATGAAAGAAACTTAAATCATATATGATCATATGATGTAATTAAGCAATCTCTCTCAGTACATAACGTAAAAACTACAACGATATAACTGATGAAATAAATATTTCAAACCACTTAACAAAAATCCGATGAAATAACTCCAATACATATTCAACACTTGATAATCTTGATAATGAACTCCGATGAAACAACTCCAAAAGGAATATAATAAGCGTAATTCCAAATAAATTATAAAAAGCAATAATCTTGATAATGAACTCCGATCTATCTGATTCAAACGATATACATACCTGATCAAATCGGAAACTCAAAACGAAGTAGAAAACTGAAACATAGATGCGAAACTTCATGATTAATTGAATGAAAACGTATGATTGCTAACGAGTTATATAAATAACTCCGATCAATCCGATTCAAACGATATACATACCTGATCAAATCGGAAGATGAAAAAGAAGTAGAAAAGTGAAACACAGATGCAAAACTTCACGATTAATGGAATGAAAACGTATAATTGCTAACGAGTTATATAAAGAAAATAATCTTGATAATGAATTCCTCATATCCGATTCAAACGATATAAAGATATCATCAAATTGGAACCTAATAACACGAACATGTAAGTTCTATGTAAAAAAGTTGCTAATTTACAAAGATACCCTTAATGAAAATTGACACGCGTATTTTTTTTTAATTTGCACATGTTAGATAAACGATTGGCTGAGAATGATTCCCTCATTCTCAACATTTTTTATTTTCTCAATTGAACCTACGTCTATATATATATATATATATATATATATATATATATATATATATATATATATATATATATACACACACACACACACATATACTAGTCGTTACCCGCGCAAAGCGGCGGTGACAAATAGGTTGTTTCTGCAAATTGTTTCTTTTCATATTATTTTCAATTTATTGATTCTTTTTTTCTTTTCGAGAAACAATGTATTCTTTGATGTATTTGTCATTTTTGTTTATATTGGGCTCACGAATAATTTTTTTTTCGGCGATACGTTTATTTTATAAAAATGTTATGTTCCATAGAAAGTAAAGTCTAATTCTCTAAGAACAATATAATTATATTTTAACGTTATTTGTGACATAATACATCAACGAGTTTGTTAGTGGAACAAATTTATATTAATATGGTATTTTTTTTTCTATAGGCCCCATATTTAATTAGAAATCATTTTTATGATATAACGTCCATTATCAATTAAAGTTTATAAAAATTTAAAACGTGTAGACCTAAGGGGTTATTATCAAGTTATGACAATTGATGATTCCTCATTCACATTTTTAAATTTCAAATTAGGAGAATTGATACGGAATTCAAATGTTAAGATAAAAAGAGATAAAGAGTAAAAGAAGGAAAAAGAAGAGCCAAGTCAAAGTTGTTGATGTCCTATATATCTGGAAAGATAAGGATATGATGTTTGAATGTTTCAAGCATTGTATTTTGTAGAATTTAAATTATTATATTATTTTAATGTTGATTTGTTGTACTAGTACTTTAAACACTTGAAGGTCTTAAATATATTTTTAGAAATATTAAGGTTTGTATAATATATATATATATATATATATATATATATATATATATATATATATATATATATATATATATATATATATATATATATATATATATATATATATATATATATATGCCAAATAATGGTTTGTGAGTTACGGTTCTGGCATATAGATGCCAAATCAATGTGCTGGAAAAAGCAGAAAAGGGTGGTTTAGTTTACACGGAAACCGTGTTAATGGTACTCGCGGTGTATAGACGACACGTGGAGGTGAAGTTGGGTTTTGTGATTAGAGAGAAGTGTCAGCGTTTCACGGTGGAAGTTAGCGCGTGTGGCAAATTTGTGATATGGGGACTTGTATTGTAACAGTTGGGGAGATGAGTTCAATTCTCCTAAAAACAAAATTATCGACTCTACTTGGACTTTAGGTATATATTGTTACCCATGTCAACTATGAATTAAATATATTTGGCTGTGTTCATATTTCAATCATCCATCCATGTTATTTACTTGAATTTTTTATAGTATTTTTATTATAATTTTAACAATTAATTAAATATAATCTTTAGGAGTGTTTGATTGTTTATTTAAAACGTAATATCTTGATTAGTTTATATGTTTTGAAAATAGAGTTTTGGAAAGAAAAAAAATCAATTAGTTTTTATCTCGTATCAAATATAATAAATTGATAAGTTATTTTTTTAATTTGTCAAAATTTTTTAATACGTGTAAAATGACTGGATTTGTTTCTTTAAATTAAGTGTAAAAGTGTAATTTAGCTTTAAGAAAATGTTTTTGATAAGCTAAAACAAAACAAAGTTATAAACAATTGTTTTGATCACATCTAAATAAGAAAAAAAATGTTTTGCAACCCAAAACATTAAAAGTGTTTATTAAATGTGTCGAAAATAAAAAGAAGTTAATAAGACTGTAAATGAATCATCAAACGTTCAATGAACTGTTCAGCGAGAATTTCGTATATGTGTTTATTTAATAAATGAATGAACATGAACAATGCTTTTATTCGTTCATATATGTTCATTAACGTTGGTTCATGTTATTCGTTTAACTTCGTTTATATTTAGTTATTATATTACATTATACATAATAACTCTAAAATATGTTCTTGTATCTGCTGCAAAATATCGAAACTAACATTAAGAATGTTTGACGAACAATAATAAGAATCATTGTTATTTTGACATAAGAAAAATAATTTCTACACCCCTCTCCTGTGTCGAATACTAGGAAATTGACTAACCCAACATAGAAATATATTTTGCGTTTACTTTTTGTATAGTATCTAGCCAAATTCAATTTTATTATACTGAAATGCATTTTATAACATTTTAACATGCTAATAGCAACATAATAACATCATCCAAACTTTTATTAAAAAAAACATCAACAACAAACAAAAGCAAATAAACAAGGGATGAAGTGAAATAGTCTTCTTCACAATCTACATATTATGATATATGTGTTTATTTATCCATGATCATTTAATTTCATTTGTTTATGTTCATTTAACATCTTAATGAACATAAACGAATGAATATTAACAAGACAATTTGTTAAACGAACAAACATGAACAATAAAATATGTTCGTTTATTCGTTTGTTTGTTCGGTTAACTTAAACGAACAGACATGAACAACCTATTTTTCGTGTTCGTTTACAGCTCTAATAGTCGGTGTCAATGACATGCATGAACATCAAAGGCTTATTATTGAAAAAATGGTTGGCAATTTGGCATTACCACTCAACTAGCCTTTGAGATTTTTATTATTATTATTTTAAAGAAAAAACTATAAATACACAGATCAATCCAATACAAACCTAACCTAATTTCAGTACCAACCCAATCCAAACACCAACCATTACCCAACCTGATCCTGAGTCCGAGTTCAAGTCCGAACCCAAACCCAAGACACAACAATACCATGAGAAATGAAGGATCAAAACTATTTGAGTAATGTGAGTGTAGAGAAAGAATTTGCAAATAGGTGGTACAACATTTTTTATTTTTTAATTTTTTAATTGTTTAAATGTCATCTATAGTTTTTAATTTCCTAAATATCATTTGTATTTCCTAGTTATTTAATTTTTAAGTTTTTTTATTTAATGAATTGTTTGGTTTTTTAATTTAGTGTCATGGTTTTTTACAGGGCAAATCCTGAGAATTCAAATGGACACGACACACAAAAAAATGGTAATATGTAACGAATATATATATATATATATATATATATATATATATATATATATATATATATATATATATATATATATATATATATATATATATATATATAGTATTGTCCTGTGCACCTTGCGCCGGATGTCACTAAAACATAAACTATATTAAGTTATCTATTTATATGTTTCAATGTGTATTTAAATCATGTGTTTAGTTTTATACATATATGAAGCTGAACGTATATATTTCAATATATTCGACTACAAATCTCTTAACAGACATTTACATTGAACTCTAATTGTTAGGTGACTTGTTTTTAACATTTTCTTTTTAACATAATCTTGAATTTTTATAAGTAAGTAGGATTAAGATTTGAGTGGTTTGGAGTACTTATCAGTTTTAATGTAAATTATTGTTAAGTTAGATTTTATATTGAACAACATACACTCAATAAAATGAAGTAAACATATATTCATGTAACATCCTAAAATCCAATGCCAAAAATTTCATTTTTAAATAAGTGTCAATAGTGAAACATCTTATCATGAAATAATATCAGAGTGTAATACCAAAGATCTCATGTGCGGAAAACATAGTGTGATGCGCTGCGATCAAGTCAACTCCTTTCCTTTGAAAACAAAGCACGTGAAACCAAACTAAAAACTGTAATCACGAATCTTAGTGAGTTTCCCAAATACCACATACCATACATATCACCATACTGTTTAACATATCAGGGTGCTGGCCTACCCCTTCGGTCTCTTTCAACCGGATACTAGCTAGCATATAAGCACATAACTCGCATACTATCATACATAACCATGAGCCATACATATATCATAATCAGTAAAGATGTTATGTGCCAAACATAGTCTTTCCATTATGCCACGGGCCACCACGTGGTCTTTCTTGCCAAGCTGGGGCCACCCCCTCGGTCTCAAGGAAAAGTGCCAAGAGCCACCTCTTGGTCTTCCACGCATGTAACACCCGGTTCCTATTACGTACTTAAATTCTAGTAATTTCATGTTTTTCCCTGAGACTCAGCGAGTTGGAGGATCAACTCGTCGAGTAGACTCAACATCCATGGGGAGTTTAAGTGACCTACTCGACGAGTCGGGGAAACGACAACGACTCGACGAGTAGGAGGTGTCCAGATGAAACCCTAAAATTTAGGGTTTGCACCCTATTTAAACAACTTATCTTCTCCCAACCAGCCTCCATCGTCCCTCTTACTTCTAGATGGCCCTAAACCGAAACCCTAGCATTGTTTGAGTGTTATTAAGCCATTTTGTGCATTTTTGGTGGTTGTGAAGCTTGAGAAGAAGGAAGGAGCTTGAGAGATCGAGTTGAAGCTAGTAGATCCAGAGGTTGTGTTCCATTTCCAGTTCATTTAAGGTAAAAACCTCCAACCTTGGTTTTTCCATTTGATAGATCCTCCTTAGGGCTTGAATCTTGTCATTTTGGGGGAATTTTAAGTCACCTTCAGGTTTGGGGCATTATATGGAGAAATAGCTTCAGATCAGGATCATAGGGTGGCTCTCATGGCATAAAGATGTCAACTTTACTGCCATAAGAGCCCATGCATATTGAAGACTCCATTTTAGGGCCTTTTGAGTTGAATGGCCCATGCATGAACGTAAAATTTGCAACTTTATGTATAAAAGGGGCCCTAGGAGGCCGGACCTATGATTTGAATGCATTAAGAACCATTATAATCGAATGTATAGTTTTGGACAAAGATGGACTCGGCGAGTCGTTCATGGGAGTCTGCGATTCGGGGTGTATTTTCCACCAAATCCTTTCTATTATGGACCAGAAGTTAAGATTGAAGGTCCCTCAGTTGTTTAGGATCATTAGGGACCTGGAAATCATAGAACTCGGCGAGTGTATGAACAGACTCGACATGTTCAAGGCAATGTCCCAACCACATGAAGATGGGCTCGACGAGTTCAAGGAGAACTCGGCGAACCATAGACTGAACACCTTCATATGGATGAAAATGAAATCGATGAGTTCAAGGAGGAACTTGGCGAGTCAATTGAAGATAGTCTAATGTGTTGTTGAAGGCGAACTCGTCGAGCTCTTGATAGACTCGATGAGTAGGGATGGGATTATGGCATTTTGTGCATGTGGAGACTCGGCGAGTTGGTGAACCAACTCGGCGAGTCGAGTCAACCAGATGTTGACTTTGACCAGATGATTAACCATTGACCAAGGTGTTGACCTTGACTTTGACTTGGAATTGAGTGACCCTTGTAAGGGTTATGAGTATGAGTTGATAACTTAGAAATGTTGTCGTGTAGGGATTGAGGAGTCGGGGAGAGTCGATTTTCACACCGAGGACAGTATAAACACTACACGACATCGAGGTGAGTTACCTTCCAGTAGAAGTGGG
The DNA here is from genome assembly GCF_052625555.1 of Lactuca saligna. Classification (NCBI taxonomy): domain Eukaryota; kingdom Viridiplantae; phylum Streptophyta; class Magnoliopsida; order Asterales; family Asteraceae; genus Lactuca; species Lactuca saligna. The sequence continues at coordinate 200,973,956 of NC_136421.1, forward strand.
TCTAAGGCACCAAGGCCGACCCACTAGTAGTTGATTACAGTTAAGATGATTGTCTTTGTGATAATTTTATGGTTTACTATTACTTGATATGTTCTATGTTCTAGTATGTTATGTTCTATGTGATTGTGGTAGTAGGAGGGGAATAGTCCCCCGATCGGTTGTTAGGACCGAAGGGTAGGTCGGACACCCCAGAGATGTCTGACAGCATGTTTATGATATTTTATTATGTCATAGTAATAGGGGTGAAATAGTCCCCATGACCAGGTGAGATAGACCAGAGGGTAGGCAGGCACCCCATAATGGTCTGCACGGGTATTCAGCACCCCGAAATGGCTTCATACGAGTAGTCAACACCCCATAATGTCTTGACATGGGTAGGTCGGGCACCCCAAAATTGCCCGGAAGTATGTATGATTGTATGGTATGTGGAATGATGGGGGAACTCACTAAGCTTCGTGCTTACAGTTTTAGTTTTTGTTTCGGGTACCTCTTCAGCTAAGGGGAAGGAGCCGGTAGGGTAGCAGCGCATCGCACACACATGAATTCCGATTTGAGAACCCTGGGATTCTACTCTAACATTTTACTATTTGATGATATGATTTTGAGACTTATCATTTGTAACTTGATGTTTGAAGTGATAACAATGATGTTTTCCGTAAACTATTTTTACAAGTAATATACAAACAAAAAAATTCGGGTCTCGATTTTGTGATGTTTCAAGTTGGTATCAGAGCCTTGGTTTGAGGGATTCGGGCACACCTTCGGGGTTGTATGAACTCAAATCAAGGGCTTGAAGGATTTTTACAAGAAAAATAGTTTTCTAAAATTTAAAATAAAGAGTTTTGAGAAAGAACAAGGTGTGTGATGCGTGCGACCAACCGAGCTCAAGTAAGTTTTCCCCAAGATACCCATACATGTTATATTATGTTATATGATGTGATTATGAGAACTGCATGCTAAACTAGGGCTAAGGATCTAGGGAGGATTCCTTGTATGTCTGTTATGTGATTATGAGAACTGCATGCTAGATTAGGGCTAAGGATCTAGGAAGGATGCCTTATATGCCTGTTGTATGAGTTTATTGAGCTATATTCTAGGGCTGGTTAGACAGCAGTACGATAGCCTGATTAGGTTATGCTTGGTAATGGTTACTCAATGCATGAATGTTGCTTGCTTTGTGCTGATAGGGGTTCCGGCTAGCGTTAACTAACTAGTAAGTGGATATGTAATAGTATCTGCAAGCTAGTTAGGGAAAGATGGTAGGGACTCATTGTACAACTGATGGCAGAGAGTAGGTCGGAGAGTGCCCTAGGACAAGCCTATGATGGGATTAGTTGGAAAGTTGTATTAGTAAAAAGGGACTTGGTGAAGACGAGGCAATTCTTGAGGAAAGTACGGATAGACGTGGAAGGTAGTATGGGCCCGTACTACTGGAAGCAAAGGATCCATACTCGAATCAAGGAGGGTTGAGAAAGGACCAGGAAACTTAGAGAATGTGTAAGACCTCTCGAGAGTATGCATGACTCTGACGTCTTTGTGTTTATTTTCAGTATGGCTATTACGCGACATGGAGCAGGATCTGGGTCAGGATCAGGATCAGGCTCGGGTGCAGGATCTGAGCATGTTGATGACGGGCTATGTGAGTTCATCTCGTCTGAGATCACGAGTGGTATTCTTGAGGAGACCCCGACTATTTTTGGGTCGATGAAGGAGGGGATTGTTGAGTTGATGGAGGATCGCCTCCGAGCATTTAGGAGTGACTTGGCGTCCAGCAAGTCGGGTACGCGCACATTGTCTTCAAGGACTTCTAGGGGAGTGGCGCACCAGACTTTCACGGGGCGAAGGACCCCATTTGTAACGACCCGTTCCTGGTATGTTGATTTATTGGTAATTATAGTGAGTTTTCTAGAGGGACTCGGCGAGTTCTAGCCTGACTCGCCGAGTCGGGTCGCGTGAAACCCTAAAATCGGCGAGTCCATCTGTTTGGGTGAAACCCTAAAATCCCCGGGTTGCCCACTATTTATATCCCTCACCCTGTGAACACAGTGAGAGAACCCTAATCCTCCCTTGAGAGCTTATAAGTGATTTGGTGCCATTTTTGCGAAGGTGTGAAGAAGGAGAAGAAGAAAGAAGCAAGGAAACGAGTTGTAGTGCAAAGATCCAAGGGCAAATCTGAGTTTATTGAGGTATTTTCGGAGTTCCCTTCTTGTTATATGCTTTAAACTTCCATTAGAGCTCTTCTAAGAGCTATTTGATGTTTGTTCCAAGCCTTATGTTTGCATGAATGTCTTAATAAGTCGAAATACCTTTGGATCTGAATGTTGGGGTGTTGTAGAGCCCAAATCTACTGTCTTTTTGGAGTTACATTGCATAATAGCCATGGATCTACTCATTTTGTGCATCTTTTAGCCTTATTTCCCTTATTCATGGGGTTGTGCACGTAAAGTTGGAAACTTTACGTGGTAAAACAGCTTATTGGACTCAGATCTATCAATTGTATGCATTGGATTGAAACAAAATCAAGTAAAAATCAGTTGCATGGCGGCGACTCGGCGAGTCGGAAGAACGACTCGACGAGTCGGGTCGCGAGTCCCGAGTCTTTCAGTTTTATCAGTGTCGAGTGGACGAAGTGAGTCAGGAAGTGGACTCAGCGAGTTGAGAGTGGACTCAGTGGTGGAGGGACTTGACGAGTTTGTTCATACAACTCGGCGAGTCCAAGGCAATCTTCTTGGGATCAAGAACAACTCGTCGAGTCTGTTCATATGACTCGGCGAGTCGGATGAAGATTGTCTGAGTTCTTGGATCAAGAGGGTACTCGTCGAGTCGATGCCAGACTCGACGAGTAGCAGTGAGTAGAAGTGAAAAGTGAGAGTAGGACTCGGCGAGTTGGGTGGCCAACTCGGCGAGTCAGCCCAAAAGAGAGTTGACTTTGACCAAGGGTAAAAGAGTCATTTTACCCCAAGTGCAGTGTTTAGTATTTGATTGAGTGTGTTTATGGACTTGTAGCCGAGGAGATTCAGGAGCAGCCGCCGTTAGCTTTCCAAGCCACACACTCAGCAGCCAGCTTACGAGGTGAGTTTCCTTCCAGTAGGAACGGGTCTAAGGCCACAATGCCGGCCCGTTCAGTTAGCAGTAGTTTCCGGATTTAGGTCCGATGCAGCAGTTAGTATGTTCGATGCCTTCGTGGTTCGAACAGGATTTGTGTGCTTGTTTTATGTGTTAAGTATTATGTGTTCCGGGCCACGGGCCGATGTAGCATGTCGTATATGTGTTATGCTAGTTGATGTGCTATGCTATGCCATGTTCAGTCAGTTCCGGACTTCGGTCCGATGCAGTTAGTTCCGGACTTCGGTCCGATGCAGGGGACAAGGTCCCAGTCAGTTCCGGACTTCGGTCCGATGCAGTTAGCTCCGGACTTCGGTCCGATGCAGGGGACAAGGTCCCAGTCAGTTTCGGACTTCGGTCCGATGCAGTTTCCGGGCTTCGGCCCGATGCAGTGGGCAAGGCCCAATATGTGTTTATATGTTATTGTATGGTATGTGGTAGTTTGGGGGAGCTCACTAAGCTTCGTGCTTACAGTTTCAGTTTTGGTTTCAGGTACTTCCGCAAGCAAAGGGAAGAGCTCGGGGTGACAGCATCGCACACACCGCAGCATAACTTTTATCCTAGGGATGTCTCTTGATGTTTTGGATCGATGTAGTATGATACAGTTTTCCGCACAATATTTTATTATGTTTTGGGGATACATCGCATGTGTTTATGTTATGATACTTATATTATGGTTTTGATTATATGGAAAAACGAAAATTTTTGGGTCGTGTTTTTGGGTCGTTTCAAGTTGGTATCAGAGCCCTGGTTTGAGGGATTCGGATACACTTCCGGGTGTATCTGAACTCAAACTAAGGGAAATAAAAGATTTTAGTAAGATAAAAACGTTTTACAAAAAGAATTTTGAAAGCACTTAGAAAGAAAGAATTGTTTTGAACAAGGTAGAGGTGTGTGTGCATGCGGTCAGCCGAGCTCAAGTAAGTACTCCCAAATTACCCATACAAGTTATATGTTCAGTTTCAGTTTCAGTAGAACAACATGCTAGTATAGGGCTAAGGATCTAGGAGAATGCCTTATGTGCCTGCTTATGTGTTACAGCTTTATGAGTATTGCATGCTAGAATTGAGTAGACAGCAGTAGGATAGCCTGTTTAGGTTATGCCTGATAGTATGAGCTTAGCATCCTATGTTAGTGCAGTTTCTTGTTATAAGAATAGTTTTGCCTGAGTCTGTTTCCCTTGTCTGAATGCTGCTTGCTTCGTGCTTGGTGGGGTTCTGAGTAGTGGGAGTTAGCCATTAGGTGAACACGTCACACCACATGTGATCAGGTTTGAATAATCCCAGAGTGCTGGAACTGGCCCTATTGCGCAGCTCTTGTTTGAGTCCAACCGTTGTAGGGACGGATCTTTTACTTGAAGGATTACCTGATCCTCATCACATGTGATGGTGTTTAGGTGGTGGCTAACTGGCATTATGAGGATACCTACAGCAGCTGAGGACCAGTCGCGTTGAGCTTGAAGTTTCCCTAGGGCAAGCCTAGGATGAGAGTAGCAGAGAATGGCAGTAGTAGAAGTGACTTGGTGGAGTCAAGGCAGTTCTTGAGGAAAGTACGGATAGATGTGTAAGGTAGTAGGGGCCCATACTACTGAAAGCAGAGGATCCGTACTTGAATTAAGGAAGGCCAAGACAAGACCAGGAAGCTAGTAGTAGTATCATGATCCCTTGAGATATTTCAGTGTTCTGATGTTGTTATGATATGTTTCAGAATGGTAAGCGTCCGAGGCCAGCAGCCGGCAGTTCAGATGCCGGAGGGGGATCAGGATCGGGATCAGGCCCGGAGGCCGGGCAGATGGATGAGCAGACTAGGGAGTTCCTTTCTTCTGAGGTTACCCGCATCATACTAGAGCAGACTCCTGTGATCTTCGGTTCGATCAAGGAGGGTATTTTAGAGCTGATAGATGAGAGATTGAGTACTTTCCATGCCGAGATGGCGGCCGTGATGGGGTCGCGCACACTTACGTTCAGGGAGTTCAGGGCATGCGGGGCTCCTGACTATCATGGGGCACGGGACCCCATAGCGAGTACCAGGTGGTTGGCGGATGTGGCCAACGCATTCCGCTCTAGCAGATGTCCCGAGGGGGACAAGGTCAGATTGGCGTCCTGTCTTCTGAAGGACAGGGCACGGGATTGGTGGGAGGAGGTCGGACACGCCATTGGGGATGATGCGGCGTTGGATGCTATGACCTGGACTGATTTCTCTACCAGGTTCAGGGCGGAGTTTGCACCGGTCATCGAGGTGCAACAGTTAGCTAGGGAGTTCCAGGATCTTACCCAGACTACAGAGACAGTGGCAGAGATCACCGCCAAGTTCAGGGAGAGGGCTCTTCTTGTTCCTCAGTATGCAGCCGATGAGGAGATGAAGAAGGCCCGTTATCATGAGATGTTGCGGAGTGATATCCGCATGTTTGTGAGCCGATCCAGTTGTAAAACGCTGGACGACATGATTGCTAGAGCCAGAGAGAGGGAGATTGATCTCGAGATGGAGAGGAAGAGGAAACCGGAGGCGGTTTCGGGTTCAGGCAGTGTGGGCAAAAAGCCCAAGGTTTCAGATCATAGGTCCAGGGGTCAGCAGAGCCACGGTCGGTGTGGCAAGTGTGGGAGATTGCACGAGGGGGCGTGCAAGGCAGGGAGTTCCGGCTGCTACAAGTGCGGTCGGACTGGGCATATGAGTAGGGATTGTACGGCCCCTGCTACTACGGTTACAGCATCGGATCTGATTTGCTTTCAGTGCAATCAGAGGGGACACAAAAGGTCCCAGTGTCCCAGTTTAGCTGCAGCAGGGAAGGTGGTTGCACCTGCCCCTGCCACCCTGAGGATTACGGATGGCCGGCAGGGCCGAGCTGATGCGCCGGTGGCGAAGAGCAGGGCATTTCAGATGACAGCAGAGGAGGCGCGAGCGACTCCTGATGTGGTGACGAGGTCGTTCTCGGTGAACGGCATCCCTGCTTTGGTATTGTTCGATTCGGGGGCTACCCGATCATTTGTATCGCTTGCGCTTAGCAAGAGACTTAGCAGAGCTCCCGAGGAGCTGGATTGCCCACTAGAGGTTGAGATAGCAGATGATAGGACCGTGAGGGTTGACAGAGTACATAGAGGGTGTTCCCTTCAGATATTTGATGAGCAGTTTTCAGTGGACCTGGTTCCTATTCCCCTGCGTGGGAATAAAGTTATTGTGGGCATGGATTGGCTGAGCCCCAATGGGGCGGTGATTGATTGTGAGCTACAGCTAGTGAGGGTTCGCACCCCCAGTGGGGGAGAGATAGTGATTCAGGGCGAGAGGCCCCAGCGAGGACCGATCTTTTGTTCCGCCGCGAGGGCGAGGCGCTATGTTCAGCAGGGTTGCGCCGGTTTTGTAGCTTACGTCTTGGATGCCCGGGAGAAGGGCAAGACGGTGATTGATGATGTTCCTATTGTTCGTGACTACCCGGATGTGTTTCCTGAGGATTTGCCGGGGATACCTCCAGAGAGGCAGGTTGAGTTCGGGATCGACCTAGTTCCTGGTGCGGCTCCGATAGCCAAAGCACCGTATCGACTTGCTCCCCCTGAGATGCAAGAGTTGTCTACACAACTTCAGGAGCTGTTAGACAAGGGTTTCATTCGGCCGAGCAGTTCGCCTTGGGGAGCGCCGATCTTATTTGTGAGGAAGAAGGATGGGTCGCATCGGATGTGCATTGATTATCGGGAGTTGAACAAAGTAACGGTGAAGAACCGTTACCCACTTCCAAGGATAGACGATTTGTTTGATCAGCTTCAGGGAGCGTCTTGGTTCTCCAAGATCGATCTACGCTCTGGATATCATCAGATGAGGGTTAGAGATGAGGATGTACAGAAGACTGCTTTCAGGACCCGGTATGGTCATTATGAGTTCGTGGTGATGCCATTTGGGCTCACCAATGCCCCAGCCGCATTCATGGATCTCATGAACCGCGTGTGCAGACCGATGCTGGATCGGTCAGTGATAGTGTTTATAGATGACATCTTGGTGTATTCCAAGACCCAGGGGCAGCATGAGGAGCACCTGCGGGAGGTGTTGGAGACTTTGAGGAGGGAGAGACTTTTCGCAAAGTTCTCCAAGTGTGAGTTCTGGTTGCGCGAGGTGCAGTTTCTTGGTCATCTCGTCAACCAGAAGGGTATTTTGGTAGATCCGGCCAAGATTGAGGCCGTGATGCAGTGGGAGGTCCCGAGGTCTCCATCTGAGATTCGGAGCTTCCTGGGGTTGGCAGGGTATTATCGGAGATTTATTCAGGACTTCTCCAAGATAGCAGTGCCGCTCACTAGTGATGTTTCATCTTTGTACTTTGTTGATGTTGTTGAGCCAATTACTCAAGAATTGTTTGAGTTATCTAACGGTGATATGTTGGAGATGATCTTAAGCAAAGGATTCGATTGTGGGAAGCTAGCCGAGCAATTAAAGTTTTATTCTTTGGATCCGGAAGTTGAGAAGTTGGTAAATAAAATGGAAATGAAAAAATCCACAAGATTAGATGTCAAGCAAATTGAATTGTCCCAAACTCATACAAAATTGTCTCCATCCCTTGTTCAACCACCCGAATTGGAATTAAAGGTCTTACCTCAACACTTGAAGTATGCCTACTTGGGAAAGAATGAAACCCTCCCGGTTATCATCTCAACTCATTTAACCGAATTTGAAGAAGAGCTACTCCTCAAGGTGTTGAAGGAGCATAAAGAAGCTATGGGTTGGACGATTGTGGATATCAAGGGTTTGAGCCCCTCCACTTGTATGCACAAGATCTTAATGGAGGATGAATGCAAGCCAAGTAGAGACGCGCAAAGAAAGCTAAATCCACCAATGATGGAAGTCGTGAAGAAAGAGATATTAAAGCTTCTTGATGCGGGGATGATCTATCCAATCTCGGATAGCAAGTGGGTGAGTCCGGTGCAAGTCGTTCCAAAGAAGACGGGAATCACGGTGGTCGAGAACAACAAAGGTATGATGGTTCCCACCCGTGTGCAAAACGGGTGGAGAGTATGTATTGACTACCTCAAACTCAATGCGAGCACACGAAAAGATCATTTCCCATTGCCTTTCATTGATCAAATGTTAGAAAGGTTGGCTGGGAAATCCCATTATTGTTGTCTAGACGGGTACTCTGGTTTTCACCAAATCCCGGTGGCTCCGGAGGACCAAGAAAAGACAACATTTACATGCCCATTTGGTACTTTTGCATACCGGAGAATGCCATTTGGATTGTGTAACGCCCCGGCCACTTTCCAACGTTGTATGGTTAGTATCTTTTCGGATTATGTTGAAAACATAATTGAGGTTTTTATGGATGATTTCACGGTACATGGCAACTCTTTTCAAGAATGTTTGACTAATCTCACAAAAATTTTAAAAAGATGCATTGAAACAAACTTGGTTTTGAATTTTGAGAAATGTCATTTCATGGTGAGTCAAGGTCTCATTTTGGGTCACATTGTGTCTAAAAAAGGAATTGAGGTAGATAAGGCAAAAATTGATGTTATTCAAAGCTTACCTTACCCGACTTGTGTTCGGGAAGTTCGTTCTTTTCTGGGCCATGTAGGTTTCTACCGAAGATTCATCAAGGATTTTTCAAAGATAACAAGACCAATGTGCCAACTCTTGCAAAAGGAGGTCGATTTCGAGTTCAATGAGGCGTGCAAAGAAGCTTTTGACAAGCTCAAAGAGTTGCTTACATCCGCTCCCATCATGCAAGCACCAAATTGGGATCTCCCTTTTGAGATCATGTGTGATGCAAGCAACTATGCGATTGGCGCCGTTTTGGGTCAAAAGAATGGGAGGGCCTCCCATGTGATTTGTTATGCATCAAGGACACTAGACAATGCCCAAAGCAACTACTCTACCACGGAGAAGGAGCTATTGGCCATAGTGTTCGCCTTGGAGAAATTTAGACAATACCTACTTGGTACCAAGGTCATAGTGTATTCGGATCACGCAGCTCTTAAGTACTTGATGAAGAAGAAGGATGCAAAGCCGAGACTCATCCGGTGGATCCTACTGTTACAAGAATTTGACTTGGAAATCTGGGATAAGAGCGGATGCGAGAACCTCGTTGCCGATCATCTAAGTCGGATCACTTCAAATGAAACTCCTCTCCCATTGCGGGACGAGTTTCCGGATGAGCATCTCTTTTCCCTTACCCAATCTATTCCTTGGTATGCCGATATCGTTAACTTTTTGGTCACAAAAAGGTATCCCGACACATTCACGCGTTCTCAAAAAGACAAGTTGAAAAGTGATGCAAAATATTATGTGTGGGATGAACCTTATTTGTGGAAACATTGTCCCGATCAAATCATTAGGCAATGTGTGCCCCAACAAGAGCACCAATCCATTTTGCAATTTTGTCATGAATTTGCTTGTGGGGGACACTTCGGACCTAGCCGGACTTTGAGAAAAGTCCTTGAATGTGGATTATTTTGGCCAACCATGTCACGCGATAGTTATATGTTTTGCAAAAGTTGTGAGCGGTGCCAAAAGACAGGAAACATTTCGCAAAAGAACCAAATGCCCCAAAATGCAATCCTTGTTTGTGAAATTTTCGACGTATGGGGGATTGATTTTATGGGCCCATTTCCCGTATCATTTGGCAACGTTTATATTTTACTCGCGGTTGACTATGTTTCTAAATGGGTTGAAGCCAAAGCCACAAGATCGGACGATGCCAAAAAGGTTATCGAGTTTTTAAAGTCTAATGTTTTTGCGAGATTTGGTGTGCCTAGGGCTTTGATTAGTGATAGAGGGACGCACTTTTGCAACAAAATGATGGAGGCTCTATTGAAGAAGTACCACGTGACTCATCGTATCTCCACTGCCTATCACCCTCAAACGAATGGTCAAGCAGAGGTCTCGAATCGTGAAGTGAAGTCTATTCTAGAGAAAACGGTGAATCCGACAAAGAAGGATTGGAGTTTGAGACTTGACGATGCCTTATGGGCATATCAGACCGCTTATAAGACCCCGATTGGAATGTCGCCCTTCAGATTAGTTTTCGGAAAACCTTGTCATCTTCCCGTCGAGTTAGAGCACCGAGCATTTTGGGCGGTCAAGAAATGCAACTTCGACATTGACGAGGCTGGAAGGCATATGAAACTTCAACTCCAAGAGCTAGACGAATTGAGAAACGAATCCTAGGAAAACGCAAGGATTTATAAAGAGAAAACGAAGCTCTTCCACGACAAGTCCATCACCCGAAAGAATTTTGAACCGGGACATAGGGTCTTACTTTACCATTCACGGTTGAAGTTATTCCCGGGCAAATTAAGATCAAGGTGGATTGGCCCATTTGTTGTAATAAAGACTTTTGACCATGGAGCGGTGGAAATCCAAAGTGAAGAAACGGGACATATTTTCAAAGTTAACGGGCACCGATTAAAGCCATTCTATGAAAGTTTTAATGCAAGTGTTATTGAAGTCATCCACTTGGATGCACCGGAGTGTCGAACCAAGCTAGAAGGACGTCTCGCCTAAGACGTTAAAGAGAGGCATTTTTGGAAAAGCTTTATGCTTTCATGTTTATACGTTCGAATAAAGAAGTTTTGAAAATGTTTTGATACGTCTTTTGAAGTCATTTTTGAGGAAATCAAGAGTTTCTAGGTGTTTGGGGCATTTGGGATCAAGAACTAGTGAATAAACGGAAGAAAACAGAGAAAAATCGATTTCCGGGAGCAGGAGTCTGCGCGACCCGCGCACGGGTGCGCGGCTGGTGTGCGCGGCCGGTCTTCAGCATGCAACAAAGATCAAATCCAAACTGCAACGTGTGCGCGACCCGCGCGCCCCCTCTGCGCGGCCCGCGTGCTGCTTTGACGACTATCCCCTATTTTGTTGACCAGCTTTGACTTTCGTTGACCAGGTGGTTTAATGAGTTGACCAACATTAACCGGGTGTTGACCACACTTGAATATGGATTGAAAACCTCCAGCAACTCTCCTTCTTCATTTCATTCTCTCAAAACCCTCTCATTCTCTCTCAAACTCTCAAGAACACATACACCCACTTTTCACAAAAATTTGATTTCCCGGAGTTCCACCGGTCGGAATACGACGAGACCACCACCATTCTTCACCATTTTCCGTGCTCTACAAACCCCACCTAAAGTTTACTCCGATCCATCGCCGGATCTAGGGGCGCCACCACCACCCAACTCGCGGCTTTCCGGCCATTTTCCGGCCAACTCCCACCACCTCTCGCAATTCCGACACCACCAAAGTGTTTCTTTTTCGGGGATCTTTACGTCTAACCAAACAAAACCTCAAAACCTCACAAAAAAAAATTTCCCATAATTGTTGAGCCACCACGAGCCGCCGCCGGATTTTTCACACAAATCAAGTTGAAAATATCCCTTCAATGAACAAGACTTGCATTTAGGCACCCACGAATAACCAAAGCTTGGGGTACACGGTAGCGGATTCCGGGTTCAAGTTCAATTTTGGAATAAAACGGGTATTCTCTTTCCTTGGTTTTTATTACATTGCATTGTTTCAATTCAGTAATTGCATTCAATTGTGCTTTGGAAATTGCCTAAGATCGTTAGTTGTTGCCCGGTTTATTTGGAAACATTGATATGAGAAAGGTTGAGATTGGTTAATTTGTTTGGAAATTTGTTCAAAAAAAAAAAATGATGCTCCCCTTTCAACTGGAATGTGAGGATTTCCGTGTCATCATCTCGTGCATATGTGCTAAGAAATTCCATTGTGGGTTCTTCGTAAGTTCTGTCACAAAGTCGAAGAAAACCACGCCAACCGAGTTTTATGAACAAATGGTATACACCATCATGCACCCCAAGCTTTTTCATGGACTTTTTGTGGTAGAATTTTGTCGGCTGGATTGCACGACCCCGAAGATTGGAGCGATAGGTTTTGATCTCAGCATTTGTAAGGGAAGGATCGCTTCCCTCTTCTCCTCTTTTTTTTCGTTTACCGGCTGCTTTGCGTGATGGACCGCCGGTATCCTTTTGCGGGTTAGGATCGATCGATGATCCATGGGTGCGTGTCCGAGCCGTGGTTTTGCCCATTTTCGAAACCTACAATATCAAAAACAACTTCACCAACGTAATCCCTCACCTCACCACTCTCAAATCAATGCAACTATCTTTAGACCGAACACAAAAAAAAATCCAAGAAATAATGACACCCGACTTTTGACAATGTAAAATGGTTTCAACAACAACAATAGGATAATTTGATAATCCCAACAAAAATTTGGTGGTTGTCGAGGCCAACACAAATAATAACCCTAATTATTACACACTAAAATAGTGTATAGTGGTAAAGGGATCGAATCCACGGAGACTGGTTCAATTTCTAACTCTATGAAAAATCTCTTTGTAAAAATACTTGTAAAATAACGATAAAAATAAAATGGGGGGTTTTGGTGTTTTGAAATACTTGAAGCTAACTAGAATTAACTATGATTTAAATAGACAATTGCAACAAAAATAAGAATTTGATGTAAAATCAATAAGGGAAAGATGGTTGACTTAAAGTTTTCTCACTTTGACTTTTGATGAACATATCATTAGAATTCAATGGTGCAATACTTGTTTTAAATCCTCAATTTGGCTATAGTAATCCAAGGAGCTTGAGATTACCTAGACTTTTCTTAATTGTTGAAATGGCTAGAGAAGCTCATAACAATTTCCTTAGTCAAAGTCACTAATTCCAAATAGCATGTAATTAGTGAAAGTCAACTAGCATTAAGAACCAAAAAGTCACCAAATCCAAGAGGGGTCAAATGCTTTCACCACCATGTTGGAGGAAATGTTTTTATGATTGTGTGAAGCAAAAACAACACAAAAATCATTTGTTGCTTGCTAATTTGAGGATCCTTTACTTAATCAAGAAATTAGCCAACTAATCACCACAAACACATTTAAACTCATGAACTAAAACATACAAGTAATGATAAGATGTTAAAACACAAAACATTTCCATAAAGATTCAAGAACATGTTCATGGATTCTTCAAAATTCAACAAAAGTTCAAAGGATTAAACAAAAGTCAACCAAGATTAGTTTAGCCAAGCATGGCTAAACACAAAGAAACAAAGTTAGAGAAATTTGTACCAAACATTAAGCAAGAATCAAGAGGTAAAAATATGATGTTCTTCAAGGGTTCTTGGCCTTCAAAAGTCTCCAAAACTCCAGAGAGAATCTCCAAAAATCGGATGTGCAAGTGTATCCAAAAGATGGGCACCAACCTTCCTCAAATAGCTCAAAAGAAGAATTCCCGAAATTGCCCCTGCAGGGCCTTGCGCGACCCGCGTGCTGCTGCGCGGGTGGTGCCTGACATGGGATTCTTTGAGATTTTGGGCCTCTAAAGCATATCCCACTAGCCCAGATCGAATCCAATCACCTCCTAGCCCATTTTCTTCAAGTTTTTCTTCATTTAAAGCCCAATTTGACCTCTCCAAATCCTCCAAAGCTCGTGAACTCGCCCGATTAATAATTTTCATACGCTTGAATGTTCCCCCGCATCTTTCAAATTTAAAGCTCAATTCTTCCAAGCCTTCAAGCAATTGACAAGTCCACCCCATGAATCACCTTCATAGCCATCAAGCATGAAATCTCCAATTCCCTTCAAGCCCAATCGCCTCGCAAGAGTGTCGCCCCGCTAGTTTCCAAGAAAATCTGCAATAATGCTCAAGAAACTAGAAAGTACCCCGAAATGATCATAAAAATAACAAAAGGGAAAATATGCATGAAAGTTAACTAAAATGCGAATGAAATGTACTAAAATAAACTATAAAAATAAGTAAATAAAATGAAGCTATCAAATCACCCCAAGCTTAAACCTTACTTGTCCTCAAGTAAGACAAGACTAAATGAACTTGGGATGAACTACCCTAGAAATAAAAAGAATGGATAGAACCATGGAACCTGTCCGACGTTAGTCAACATGGTCAGAATTGATTTCGCTGCTATCTCACAACTTTTTCATCCGATGACAATGGAACCATAAACCACAACCAGGACAACTCCTTTAGGTGAGTAAGGAGGGATGAGCAGTCGCAGCCTCAATGGAACATGTATACAATGAAGAACATCTGTAGTAGGGAGAAAGCAACTGGATGGGCTCCGGTGGAGCTCTTCTTTAAGTGCACACTCTGATCTCACATCTGCCGGTTTCTCTCATGTGTAACTAGGTTTAATCGCTCGGGCACCGTTGTAGGAATCAGTTCACTTAGTGTTGGCCCAAACCTCCTGTAGTATCCGACTCGACAGTCTCCCTAACATCACCAATTTGCGAAAAACAACTCGATCTATATACAATAAAACATACCTAAATAAATGAATATCAAACGCCGGGTGACCAAGATGTTGGGAAATTTGTTCAATAATTGAACCGGCCACCTATCTAAGATAGTTGCAACTGAAAATTTGCATGCTTCATTTTGTTTTGTTTTGTTTTGTTTTGTTTTTTGTTTTGTTTTTTTTTTTTTGTTAAAAGATAAAACCCTTTGACTCAAAATTTGGTTCCCAAAGGTGTGTAGGTGGAACCGAAAGGGTAATGATATAATCCGAATGGCCTAAGTATGAAAATGACCATGTGTGGAGCATAAAGATGTAATGTAAGCTCCTTCAAACTTGTGGTTTTTCAAAGATAATGAAAATGTCCAAATGTGGACTAAAAGACTCTCTAAATTCTAAGAAAATCGCAAAAATATATGGTGATGTAAAGAGACCGGATATGGATTCTACTCGGGGACAAGCACCAATGCTTCATCCTAACAGTTCAAACATGATCAAGTGTGATCCTCTCCGCGGTAGTGACCGCAAGGCTAAGAACACCCATTGCTATAGTATATCCTACAGTTGTTAGTATTGTATGCATAATTCTTCATGAAAACTACCTGTCCATGATCACTTACCCCTTTAAGCTACCAGCATCTGATCCCAAGTATGAAATCCCAAACTGCAGCTAGTGGTCCCGGTTCGATGGGTGAGATAGCAACAAGATCCTGGGCCAATAATGATACAATAACTATGAACCTGTTCCATGGCATCCAAGAGAGGTGAGAATAAACAGACAACAAAAATGCATGAATGCTAATGTCTTAAGCTAAATGTTATGCAAAAATAAAAAGTAGAAAAGAAGAAAATAAAATCTTCTTAAAATTTAATAAAAAAAAAAAAATGAATGCAAATTAACTTAAACTAATATGTTATGCAACCTAACTAAAAATGCATGAAAAAGAGTAAGAAAAAAAAGGGAAATGCCCCACCCCAAGCTTAAGAACAAGCATTGTCCTCAATGCTTAAGGAAAGGGCGGAAAGGACCTAAATCGGAGGGTCGGGCGGCGGTAAATGTCTGTGGCGGTGGTTTCATGAAATTACGACCGGTAGAACTCCGCCAATCTTGAATTTTCAAGTGAGGTGGGTGCTGGAAGGTTATATGAGAGGAATGGAGTGGGAGGTCAAGATGATTAAATGAAGAAGAAGAGAAGCTGAACATTTTAATCTATGGGTCAAAAGGGTCAATTTCGGTCAATGTTGGTCAAGAAAAGTCAAAAGGTCAACTCATTAAAACCTTTGGTCAACACCTGGTCAAATAATAGCCAAAAATAGCCCAAATTGCCCAGCACAGTGCGCGGGTCGCGCAGTGTAGCACGCGGCTCGCGCAGACCTTGCAGTTAAGTCTTGGGCCAATGTCGCTTCATCACACCTGGCCGCGCAACCCACCCGCGCAACAGCACGCGGGTCGCGCAACCCCCTGATCCTGATCTTCATTTTTGCTTCATTTTTCTTCGTTTTTCACCCGTTCTTGCTTTGAAAGGCCCCAAACACCTAGAAACTCTTGATTTCTTCAAAAACAACTCTTTTGAATCCCAAAAATATCTTCCAAACTCATTTATTCAAATTAAAAACACGAAAACACAATGCTTTCCAAAAATGCCCTTCTTTAACGTCTTTGGCGAGACGCCTCCAAACTTCACTTTAACACTTTGGGGGGTCCAAATGGACAACATATTGGACATTTGAATCAAAAAATTCATTGAATGGCTTCAATCGATGTCCATTAACCTTGTAAGTTTTCCCCGTGTCGACATTTTTTAATTTCCGCACCTCCATTGGGACTCTTTTCTTGTATTTGACTTTCTTTTTACGGGAGAACCATACCGGACTCAAACCTTTGATAATAGCAATCATCCAACCATATTCTTTCTTGTACTTGTTCATTAAGGTGACCAACTCTTCCTTCTTTGACATGGTTTTTGAGTAGGTGACCGGTTGGGCGTCTTCTTTCTTGTGATACGTATCCTTTGAAGAGTCCGACAAATTTATCGCTTCCATCTCTTGTGGTTGGTCCACCAATAGAGTTAGTTTCTTAATGGTAGTGGGCGGCTCAACCTCTCTTTCATTAACCCCTATCACTTCCTCTATAGTTTCATTGTCAGCTTTTTCAATTTCTTCTTCTTCTTTGACAACCTCTCCCACTTCTACTTCTTCTTCTTCCTCTTCTTCATATAACACTCTTGGGCCATCAAAAAATTTCTTATCATTCAAAGGAATGGAACATGCACTATGCGATGGGCTCTTTTCGGATGGTAATTTGTCTTGAGCTTCCATTAAACTAATTGATTGAGCAATTTGTGTTATTTGTTGCACTAAGCTTTTGAGGCTAGCTTGGGTTGTTTCCTGAAAAATTTGGGTAAAAGTGGCAATGCTTTTAACAATGTCCTCTAAGGACATGCTTGGCGTTTCAGTTTGTTGAGGAGGGTAAGGATAGGGTTCTTGGAACAGTGGAGTTGGTGGGTATTGGTTATTTCCCCAAGTTTGGTATGGGTTTTGGTATTGGTTATTTCCCCAAACTTGGTTGTTGTCCCACCATTGATCATGTTGAGGTTGATCATAACTCGATTGGTTTGACAAATAGTAGCTTCCCTTCTCTTGCACGTCTCCCCATTCTCCTTGTAAATATGAACACATGTCGGAATGATGTCCATTTTGGGCACAAAAATCGCAAAGAAGAGATGTGGGCTGCACACTTTGGTCACTTTCAATCATCATAACTAACTGAGCTAGCTCAGAAAGTCGCTCTTCGGTGCAAGGAGTGTTCATCTCCGAACCATACTTCTTTTTTTTTTTTTAATTTCAGGAATTTAAATTTGAGTACCTGCACAATGAGATCTAGGCATAGAGAAACAAATTGATTAAAAATAAACCAATCCCCGGCAACGGCGCCAAAAATTTGGTGGTTGTCGAGGCCAACACAAATAATAACCCTAATTATTACACACTAAAATAGTGTATAGTGGTAAAGGGATCGAATCCACGGAGACTGGTTCAATTTCTAACTCTATGAAAAATCTCTTTGTAAAAATACTTGTAAAATAACGATAAAAATAAAATGGGGGGTTTTGGTGTTTTGAAATACTTGAAGCTAACTAGAATTAACTATGATTTAAATAGACAATTGCAACAAAAATAAGAATTTGATGTAAAATCAATAAGGGAAAGATGGTTGACTTAAAGTTTTCTCACTTTGACTTTTGATGAACATATCATTAGAATTCAATGGTGCAATACTTGTTTTAAATCCTCAATTTGGCTATAGTAATCCAAGGAGCTTGAGATTACCTAGACTTTTCTTAATTGTTGAAATGGCTAGAGAAGCTCATAACAATTTCCTTAGTCAAAGTCACTAATTCCAAATAGCATGTAATTAGTGAAAGTCAACTAGCATTAAGAACCAAAAAGTCACCAAATCCAAGAGAGGTCAAATGCTTTCACCACCATGTTGGAGGAAATGTTTTTATGATTGTGTGAAGCAAAAACAACACAAAAATCATTTGTTGCTTGCTAATTTGAGGATCCTTTACTTAATCAAGAAATTAGCCAACTAATCACCACAAACACATTTAAACTCATGAACTAAAACATACAAGTAATGATAAGATGTTAAAACACAAAACATTTCCATAAAGATTCAAGAACATGTTCATGGATTCTTCAACATTCAACAAAAGTTCAAAGGATTAAACAAAAGTCAACCAAGATTAGTTTAGCCAAGCATGGCTAAACACAAAGAAACAAAGTTAGAGAAATTTGTACCAAACATTAAGCAAGAATCAAGAGGTAAAAATATGATGTTCTTCAAGGGTTCTTGGCCTTCAAAAGTCTCCAAAACTCCAGAGAGAATCTCCAAAAATCGGATGTGCAAGTGTATCCAAAAGATGGGCACCAACCTTCCTCAAATAGCTCAAAAGAAGAATTCCAGAAATTGCCCCTGCAGGGCCTTGCGCGACCCGTGTGCTGCTGCGCGGGTGGTGCCTGACATGGGATTCTTTGAGATTTTGGGCCTCTAAAGCATATCCCACTAGCCCAGATCGAATCCAATCACCTCCTAGCCCATTTTCTTCAAGTTTTTCTTCATTTAAAGCCCAATTTGACCTCTCCAAATCCTCCAAAGCTCGTGAACTCGCCCGATTAATAATTTTCATACGCTTGAATGTTCCCCCGCATCTTTCAAATTTAAAGCTCAATTCTTCCAAGCCTTCAAGCAATTGACAAGTCCACCCCATGAATCACCTTCATAGCCATCAAGCATGAAATCTCCAATTCCCTTCAAGCCCAATCGCCTCGCAAGAGTGTCGCCCCGCTAGTTTCCAAGAAAATCTGCAATAATGCTCAAGAAACTAGAAAGTACCCCGAAATGATCATAAAAATAACAAAAGGGAAAATATGCATGAAAGTTAACTAAAATGCGAATGAAATGTACTAAAATAAACTATAAAAATAAGTAAATAAAATGAAGCTATCACTCACCCGACTAACCAAGAAGTCGGTGGTTTTTCGTTGGGGGCCTGAGCAGCAGGCGGCGTTCGAGACTCTCAGGCAGAGATTGTGCGAGGCTCCGATCCTTACCTTGCCAGAGGGAGTAGAGGATTTCGTAGTCTATTGTGATGCTTCGATCACAGGTATGGGAGCAGTGTTGATGCAGCGAGGCCATGTAGTAGCTTATGCCTCGAGACAGTTGAAGCCTCACGAGGCTAATTATCCTACCCACGATTTGGAGCTGGGGGCAGTTGTGTTTGCCCTCAAGATTTGGAGACATTACCTTTATGGGGTCCGCTGTACTATATACACGGATCACAAGAGTTTGAGATATCTTATGGATCAGCCGAGTTTGAACATGAGGCAGAGGAGATGGTTAGACGTGCTGAAGGACTATGACTGTGAGATCCTTTATCATCCAGGGAAGGCCAATGTGGTGGCCGACGCCCTGAGCCGCAAGGTGTCGACGGCCCCTATCAGAGATCTGTGTATGAGGATGACAGTGATCACTCCCTTGTTGGAGCGGATCAAGGAGGCTCAGATGGAGGGTCTCAATGAGGAGAGGCAGAAGTGTGAGAGGATAGTGGGCCGAGTAGCTTCATTTGATTACGACAGTCGTGGTTTGTTGACACTTCATGGTAGGATATGGGTACCGTACTGGGGTGGGGTACGGCAAGTATTGATGGACGAGGCTCATAAGTCTCGGTTTTCTATCCACCCAGGGGCGACGAAGATGTATCGAGTTCTTCGATCGGATTATTGGTGGCCCTGCATGAAGCGAGATGTCGCTTGGTATGTGGAGAGATGTTTGACCTGTCGGAAGGTCAAGGCGGAGCACCAGAGACCTCACGGCAAGATGCAGCCGTTAGACATTCCCGTGTGGAAATGGGAGGACATCACCATGGATTTTGTCACCAAACTCCCTAGGACCGCACGCGGGGTGGACTCGATATGGGTAGTAGTGGATCGGTTGACGAAGAGTGCCCATTTTATTCCGATTCAGGAGAGTATATCGGCGGAAAAGTTAGCCGATATCTATGTGCGAGAGATTGTGGCATGTCATGGAGTGCCGGTATCGGTGGTGTCGGACCGAGATGTTCGTTTCACGTCCAGATTCTGGAAGCGATTCCACGACGAGATGGGTACTCGTCTCCATTTCAGCACCGCTTTTCATCCTCAGACTGACGGGCAGAGCGAGAGGACGATTCAGACTCTCGAGGACATGCTTAGGGCATGTGTTCTAGATTTTGGGGGCAGTTGGGATACGTATCTTCCGTTAGCGGAATTCTCGTATAACAACAGTTATCATGCGAGCATTGATCGACCTCCTTTTGAGATGTTATACGGCAGGAAGTGCAGGACCCCGATTTGTTGGGGCGAGGTCGGTCAGCGAGTCATAGGGAGCACCGAAGTGGTGCTCAAGACGACGGAATTGATCCAGCAGGTCCGTAGTAGGCTGCAGACTGCGCAGAGTCGGCAGAAGAGCTACGCCGACAGGAGGCGTTCGGACTTGGAGTTCCAGGTGGGAGATATGGTTCTTCTGAAAGTATCACGTTGGAAAGGTGTCATCAGGTTCCGGAAGAGGGGCAAATTGGGCCCCAGATTCATTGGTCCTTTCAGAGTTTTGGCCCGGGTGGGTCGGGTTGCTTATCGGTTAGATCTTCCTGAGGAGCTTATTCTGATACACAACACCTTCCACGTGTCGCAGTTGAGGAAGTGTTTGGTGGATGAGACAACAGTCGTTCCCTTAGAGGACATTCATGTTGATAGCGGCCTAAATTATATCGAGAAGCCGGTCGCGATTCTGGAACGGAAGATCAAGACCTTGAGGAACAAGGTAATTCAGCTAGTAAAGGTGCAGTGGCAGCACCGGAAGGGGTCTGAATGGACGTGGGAGGCCGAGGAGGAGATGAGAGCGCACTACCCGGAGTTATTTGCAGATCCAGCCGTGGCAGACTTCGAGGACGAAGTCTGAGACAAGTGGGGGAGAATTGTAACGATCCGTTCCCGGTATGTTGATTTATTGGTAATTATAGTGAGTTTTCTAGAGGGACTCGGCGAGTTCTAGCCTGACTCGCCGAGTCGGGTCGCGTCTGAGGGCACGCGTGAGCCGGGGACTCGACGAGTCCATGTCCCCGACTCGGCGAGTCCATCTGTCTGGGTGAAACCCTAAAATCCCCGGGTTGCCCACTATTTATACCACCTTATAGCCCCCATTCTCGCCTCCCTCACCCTGTGAACACAGTGAGAGAACCCTAATCCTCCCTTGAGAGCTTATAAGTGATTTGGTGCCATTTTTGTGAAGGTGTGAAGAAGGAGATGAAGAAAGAAGCAAGGAAACGAGTTGTAGTGCAAAGATCCAAGGGCAAATCTGAGTTTATTGAGGTATTTTCGGAGTTCCCTTCTTGTTATATGCTTTAAACTTCCATTAGAGCTCTTCTAAGAGCTATTTGATGTTTGTTCCAAGCCTTATGTTTGCATGAATGTCTTAATAAGTCGAAATACCTTTGGATCTGAATGTTGGGGTGTTGTAGAGCCCAGATCTACTGTCTTTTTTGGAGTTACATTGCATAATAGCCATGGATCTACTCATTTTGTGCATCTTTTAGCCTTATTTCCCTTATTCATGGGGTTGTGCACGTAAAGTTGGAAACTTTACGTGGTAAAACAGCTTATTGGACTCAGATCTATCAATTGTATGCATTGGATTGAAACAAAATCAAGTAAAAATCAGTTGCATGGCGGCGACTCGGCGAGTCGGAAGAACGACTCGACGAGTCGGGTCGCGAGTCCCGAGTCTTTCAGTTTTATCAGTGTCGAGTGGACGAAGTGAGTCAGGAAGTGGACTCAGCGAGTTGAGAGTGGACTCAGTGGTGGAGGGACTCGACGAGTTTGTTCATACAACTCGGCGAGTCCAAGGCAATCTTCTTGGGATCAAGAACAACTCGTCGAGTCTGTTCATACGACTCGGCGAGTCGGATGAAGATTGTCTGAGTTCTTGGATCAAGAGGGTACTCGTCGAGTCGATGCCAGACTCGACGAGTAGCAGTGAGTAGAAGTGAAAAGTGAGAGTAGGACTCGGCGAGTTGGGTGGCCAACTCGGCGAGTCAGCCCAAAAGAGAGTTGACTTTGACCAAGGGTAAAAGAGTCATTTTACCCCAAGTGCAGTGTTTAGTATTTGATTGAGTGTGTTTATGGACTTGTAGCCAAGGAGATTCAGGAGCAGCCGCCGTTAGCTTTCCAAGCCACACACTCAGCAGCCAGCTTACGAGGTGAGTTTCCTTCCAGTAGGAACGGGTCTAAGGCCACAATGCCGGCCCGTTCAGTTAGCAGTAGTTTCCGGATTTAGGTCCGATGCAGCAGTTAGTATGTTCGATGCCTTCGTGGTTCGAACAGGATTTGTGTGCTTGTTTTATGTGTTAAGTATTATGTGTTCCGGGCCACGGCCCGATGTAGCATGTCGTATATGTGTTATGCTAGTTGATGTGCTATGCTATGCCATGTTCAGTCAATTCCGGACTTCGGTCCAATGCAGTTAGTTCCGGACTTCGGTCCGATGCAGGGGACAAGGTCCCAGTCAGTTCCGGACTTCGGTCCGATGCAGTTAGCTCTGGACTTCGGTCCGATGCACGGGACAAGGTCCCAGTCAGTTCCGGACTTCGGTCTGATGCAGTTTCCGGGCTTCGGCCCGATGCAGTGGGCAAGGCCCAATATGTGTTTATATGTTATTGTATGGTATGTGGTAGTTTGGGGGAGCTCACTAAGCTTCGTGCTTACAGTTTCAGTTTTGGTTTCAGGTACTTCCGCAAGCAAAGGGAAGAGCTCGGGGTGACAGCATCGCACACACCGCAGCATAACTTTTATCCTGGGGATGTCTCTTGATGTTTTGGATCGATGTAGTATGATACAGTTTTCCGCACAATATTTTATTATGTTTTGGGGATACATCGCATGTGTTTATGTTATGATACTTATATTATGGTTTTGATTATATGGAAAAACGAAAATTTTTGGGTCATGTTTTTGGGTCGTTTCACCATTGCTGCCATGAGATGGATCGCAGACATCGATTCTACGCAGTTAACGAGCTTCTGCCTGGAGGGGTCGAAGATCTGCTTTGATGCAGGTTGCTTGAGGGACAGAGCTAGGGATCAGTGGGATTCATTCGGTGACTCGCTGGGATCCTCAACCATCGAGGCTATGACTTGGTCAGACTTTGTGACCAGGTTCAGGATTGAGTTCGCGCTAGTTGTGGAGCTTAAGCAGTTGGCCAGGGAGTTCCTTGATATGAGACAGACTATGGAGTTAGTGGCAGAGATCACCGCCAAGTTTAGGGTGAGGGCCTTGTTGGTACCTCAGTATGCAGGAGATGAGGATATGTGGAGGACCCGCTATCACGATATGTTGAGGGCTAATATACGGGAGCATGTCAGCTTCTCAGCATGTCTTACCCTGGAGTCCATGATTGCCAAGACGAGGGAGAGAGATATTGACTTAGAGCACCTCATAAATAGGAAGGCAGAGATAGAGCAAAGTATTGGGGTTTCGGGGAAGTAACCCAAGGGATCCGACACAAGGTCAAAGGGCTAGCCAGGCCAGAGCCGCTACAGGAAATGCGGCAGGCCACATGAGGGAGCTTGTAAAGTGGGATCATCAGGCTGCTATAAGTACGGCAAGACGGGGCGCTTTGGCAGGGATTGTACTGCTCCTCCCCCCCACTGGTCAGACTTTAGACCTGATTTGCTTTCATTTCAATCAGAGGGGAAATAAAAAGGACAACTGCCCTAGGTTGACAGTAGCAGTAGCGCCAACAGTGGCGCCAACTCCAGCGACTGCACAGGTTACGGATGGCCAGAAGGTCATTTCAGAGGCTCCAGTGGTGAGGAGCCGAGTATTTCAGTTGACATCCGAGGAGACATGTGCCGCACCTAATGTGGTGATGGGTATGGTTTCTTCTCTATAAATTTTATTATATTTCGCTTGTGGGATTGATGTATTATGCTAAATGTTTTATTTAGGATCGTTCCATGTGAACGGTATCCTGGTCCAGGTGTTGTTTGATTCGAGTGCTATCCGATCATTTGTCTCTCTTGCGCTTAACAAGAGGTTTCCTGAGTCTTTGGGCGTGTTGGATTACCCTCTGGAGGTTGAGATTGTGGACGACCGATTAGTACGAGCATCACAGGTTTTCAGAGATTGTGTTCCGAGGTTGTACGAGGTGCGCTACTTGGTAGATTTGGTTCCCATACCCTTGTGGAGGAACAAGCTTATCGTAGGGATGGATTGGTTGAGCCTCAATAGGGCAGTGATCGACTGTGCACAGTAGTTGGTTCAGATCAGGACCCCAAGAGGGGGAGAATTGGTGATTTAGGGAGAGAGGCCACAACGTGGACCAACTTTATGTTCAGCAGTGAGGGCTAGGCGCTACCTCCAGTAGGATTACGCAGGGTATGTTGCCTAGGTTTTGGATACCGGGAGGCGGGACATGCAATGGTGAGTGATGTGCCAGTAGTACGAGAGTATGCGGATGTATTTCCATAGGAGCAGCCTGGGATACCTCCGAAAAATTAGGTATAGTTCAAGATCGACCTAGTCCCTGGTGTGGCTCCGATAGCCAAGGCACCATATCGGTTGGATCCTGCTAAGATGCAAGAGTTGTCTACACAGCTGCATGAGTTGTTAGACAAGGGATTCATCAAACCTAGCATTTCTCCTTGGAAGCCTCGATTCTAATTGTGAAGAAGAAGGACGGGTCACATCGAATGTGTATAGATTATCAGGAATTGATAAAGTAATGGTGAAGAACTGTTACCCACTCCTGAGGATTGATGACCTCTTTGACCAGATTCAGGGAGCATCTTGGTTCTCCAAGATTGATTGGTGTTCAGGATATCATCAGATGAGGGTCAGAGAGGAGGATGTGCAGAAGACTGCTTTTCGGACGCGATATGGTAATAATGAGTCTGTGATAGTTTTTTTATTGATGCCATCTTGGTCTATTCCAAGACTCGGGAGCAGCATGAGAAGCACTTGCGGGAGGTATTGGATACTCTTAGGAGGGAGAGCTTGTGTAACAAGTTCTCAAAGTGTGAGTTCTGGTTGCGTGAGGTGTAGTTTCTTGGGCACCCTTTCAACCACGGTGGGATTTCAGTCGACCCGGCCAAAGTGGAGGTCGTGATTAGGTGGGAGGTCACGAAGTCTTCATCTAAGATTTGGAGCTTCTAGGGATTGGCAGGTTACTATCGAAGATTTATTCATGACTTCTCCAAGATAGTCGTGCCTCTGACCCGATTGACAAGGAAAGCTATGGTCTTTCGTTAAGGGCCAGAGCAGCATGCTGCATTCAAGACGCTGAGACAGAGATTGTGCGAGGTGCCAATCTTAGCCCTGCCAGAGGGCATGGATGATTTTGTGGTATATTGCGATGCGTCCATCTCAGGTTTGGGTGCGGTATTGATGCATATGGGGCATGTTATCGCCTACGCTTTGAGGCAGCTGACGCCTCATGAGGAGAACTATTAGATGCATGACTTGGAGTTGGGGGCATTTGTTTTCACCCTCAAGATTTGGCGTCATTACCTCTATGGGGTGCGTTGTACCATCTACACGTACCATAAGAGTTTGAGGTATGTTATGGATCAGCCAAATCTAAATATGAGACAGCGTCGATGGCTAGATGTGGTGAAAGATTATGATTATGAGATCCTTTACCACCTGAGGAAGGCTACTGTTGTGGCCAATGCGCTTAGCCACAAGGCAGCCCAGATCAGAGATGTTTGCCTAAGGATAACGGTAGTGACTCCACTGTTAGAGCAGATCCGCGAGGCGCAGGTCGAGGGCCTGAAGGAGGAGTGCCAAAAGTGCGAAAAGATCATAGGCCAGGTGGCCTCTTTTGACTATGATAGTCGCAGATTGTTGACCCTGTATGGGAGGGTTTGGGTACCGTAGTGGGGTGGGGTATGACAGATCTTGATGGATGAGGCCCATAAGTCTAGGTTCTCTATCCATCTAGGGGCGACGAAGATGTACAAAGATCTTCGTCTCGGCTACTGGTGGTCCTGCATGAAGCGGGGCGTCGCCTGGTACGTTGAGAGGTGCTTGACCTGCAGAAAGGTCAAGGCCGAGCACCAGAGGCCTAACAGCAACACACAGTCGTTGGACATTCCCATGAGGAAATGGGAATATATTACTATGAATTTCATCACAAATCTTCTCAAGACTGCATGAGAAGTCTATTCGACTTTGTTCATCATGGATTGGTTGACCAAGAGTTCCCATTTCATACTGATCCAGGAGAGCATCTCGGCTGAGAAGTTGGCCAATATCTACATTTGAGAGGTAGTATCTTGGCACGAAGTGCCAATCTCAGTTATTTCAGACCGACACGTGTGGTTTACTTCCAGATTCTGGAATAAGTTTCACGACGAGTTGGGTACTCATCTACACTTCAGCAGTGCTTTTCACCCGCAAACGGATGGTCAGAGTGAGCGAACCATCCAGACTCGAAAGGACATGCTGCGGACATGTGTTTTAGACTTTGGAGGTAGTTGGGATACTTACCTTCCTTTGGCTGAGTTGTGACATCCTCATTTTCATGACCGAAAAATACCAATTTTGTTTATGCTTTATAAAAATTAGAGTACTCTTCTATTAAAAATGTTGCGGAATTTGTTCCTAGTAAATGTAATGACATAATTTTTTCAAACCAAAATTTTCAATTTTAAAATTCATAAAACATATGTCTTATCATTAATTCTAAAAAACAAACAACAAGTTTTCAAAACAATTACTCAAATTCAGGATCCTCTAACATGCTCCATCTCGACTGCGTCTGTGTGTACAATCATACTGGTGCCTTCCCTCTATCTCCCGAGGTACCTGAAACACATAACACATAACATGGTAAGTAAAAATTCTTATTGAGCTCCCCAAAATGCCACATACAACAAATTCACTACACGAGGCTATACTCTGTAAGACCCTCCGGTCCATGTGTCTCAGTGAGACCCTCCAGTCCTATAGCTCGTTGGACCCTTTGGTTTGGTATAGCTCATTGGACCCTCTGGTCCGGTCTGATTGAGAACCCTCTGGCCTCATAGTTCGTTGGACCCTCCGGTCCGGTCTAAGTAACAAATAATATAGCATACAATACATATCACACAATCATGTATAACTCAAACAAGCACATAAGACCCTATAGTCACACATAGTTAACACTCTAGGTAAAGTATAGTGAGAAGACTCACCTCGTAAGATAGCTAGTAAAAATCTAATGCCCGAAATCCTCGGTCTAGCCTCTGCCTATCACAAGTTAATATTTCTAATTAATATTCTACTCTTATATCTTAAAAGTGGGTATAAGACCATTCTACCCCTCTCTGACCTCTTTCACTCATTTTGACCAAACCCTAAAGTCAATAGAAGTCAACTCCAGTCAACAGTCCAACTTTGACTAGACTCGTTGAGTGCACTCGGGAGACTCGTCGAGTCCAGTCGATTCATGGCAACCCCATCAAGCTCCAACTCGACGAGCTAACCCCTAACTCGACGGGTCACCATCTGACTCAGTTTATCGGGACAAAACCCTAGGCTACTCACGGAGTCAGCGGCTCAAATCGGCAAGTCTATTCAGACTCTTTTGCACTCAGGCGATTTAGCGCAAGATACTTTCAAAAACTACGGATCGATGTACTCAAGGCTCATTAATCACGTAAAGGTTCAACCTTTATGTCCATTTATCACTCATCTAGCCCTATTTGACAAAATAGCCCTCATAATGGTGTCTTAGTCTCAATATTCTTATGTGACTACATAAAGATGGGTTCTTGGGGCTCTCTGAACCTCTCAAGGTCCAGATATGATGTCTAGCCCTCAAAGGGACTTCACATATTTCATAACTCAACTTAAAAGAGGGTAAAGAAACCCTAACTTCAAGAGATCTACTAAACATACGAAAACAGGTATAGATTCATACCTTTTGTAACACCCCAATTCTCAGGTATTGTTTTAAATAAGATTTCTTGGGTTAATCCCTACTTGACGATTTGGTTGCCCTACTCGTCGAGTAGCAACAGGGTGGGATCACGTGTTAAGTGACCTACTCGACGAGTCTATATTGGGACTCGGCGAGTAGGAGCTGGCAGATGAAACCCTAAATCCCGGGGTTTTGCACCTTATTTAAAGGAACCTTAGCTTCTCTTGGGCCTCTGTACAGTTCTAGAGAGTCCTTAAGAACCCTAATACGTGTGTGTGTGCCCATTGTGTGTTTGAAGCTTGAATAGAGGACCTTTAGAGGGAGATGGCTTGGAGGAGAAGGAGATTGGAACAAGTAGAGTGTGGGAGTCAACACTTATCTCGGTTATCATATTCTAGAGGTACCCAAATCGCCATTTTCTTAGTGGATCTCTTATATTGGTTAAGTTTTAGGGTTTTTATGGAATATTAAGTTGACAAGATGAGCTATGGGATAGATCTGAAGTTGTAACTTCATATATGGACCCTCCTTGGGTTCTAGAAGCATAAAGTTGCAGTTTTGGTCATGATTTAGGTCCCTAAGATCCATTAAGAACTTAAAATAGGAATTTAGAGCCTTTATAGCCATGCATGCACGTAAAGTTTGCAACTTTACGTGATAAGCATTCCCTATGAGCTTGGATCTGTGATTTGGAGCCGCTGCATGGCTTAAAAAAAGTCTCTATGGAAAAAGGATCGAATGGACTCGGCGAGTCACATGAAAATGGTCGTGGACTCAACGAATTGGATGAACAACTCAGCGAGTCCGATGAAGTTTGCCATAAACTCAACGAGTTGAAGACCAACTCGGCGAGTCGGATGAGTTTTCTCCAGGATATGTATGCGTGTGTATCCATCGAGTTGCAAGGAGGAAACTCGAAGGATGGCCTTAAAGTTTGATCGAAAATCAAAGGAACTCAACGAGTCACCCCGATGACTCGGCGAGTTGGAAAGTGCTCCAAGGAACTCGGCGAGTAGTCGAGGGTACTCGACGAGTTAAGGTCAACATGGACTGTTGACCTTGAACATGGGTTGACTAGTGGGATATGGAGTACTTTATAAGGTTAAGGACTTATGAGTATGTTGTACTATGATAATAGGTGGTGGAGCCTGTGACATTTGATCCGAGAGTTGGAGTTTACCTTTCGAGTCGACATCTGTGAGGTGAGTTATCCTCACTATATCGATAGGGTCTACGACACAAAGGCCGAAGCTTTAGTTGTTATTGTTATGGTATGCTATGTGTGGTTATGATCTGTTAGATCAGAATCAGGGTAGACAATATGTTATGATCTTATGATCCATAGGGATTGGTATGTTAGTGACATGCTAGGTCGGTGCTCTAGTTACGAGAGAATTCTATGATTGATGATCAATGAGATAGATGTGTTTGATGTTTGTATATGCCAATATATGATAGTTATGTGCACATGGTTATTTGCTTGTTGGTTGGGTTGAGGCGGTCTTGCTTTGTGCTGAAGGCCAACATATCCTATGAGCGGTCTGGGGAGACTGTAAGCCCACGTGGCAGACCAGTCATGCCGAAGGCTCGGGATAGATCCAGATAGACTGTAGGCCCTGTAGGGCGATCCAGTCAGGTCGAAGGCCCAATATGCATGTTGTTGATTATATGTTATTGATATGGTATTAGCGATGTGGTATTGGTATTTTGGGGGTAGCTCACTAAGCCCTTGGGCTTATAGTTTTCAGTTTATTGTTTCAGGTACTTGAGGAGATCATGGCAAGGCGAAGGCGTGACTGTACCGCTCCTTACCCTTATGTTATGATTTTGGGACACTCTGATGGATATTGATTTGAAAACATTTTTGTAAACAAATGTTGTTTGATTTTATTTATGATTGGAACAGTTTAAATTTGGCATAAAATTTATGGATGTTACAAGTTGGTATCAGAGCCTTGGTTTGAGTGAATTGGAGGAACACTCGTGTGAATCCAGTCTCAAGTCACGGAGATTTTTGGAAAGTAAGTTTTTAAAATGGTTTTCAAAATAAAGGATGGATGGTGCAGAGGGTACGATCAGGTGGAGCCTGTAAGTAATCCCCAAAATATGATACTGTTATTTGATATTTTGATATGTTAGAACAGCATGCTAGTGCTAGGCTAGGGATCTTCAGGAATGGCATGATAGATTTGCCTAATTATATGATGCCTATTAGCCTAAGGTTTCTTGTATATGGAATTGACATCATAGCTGTAGATGTTTAGTGTATGCATCACATATGTGTATAGTCAAGATCTAATAGCCTGAGAATGTCTGATTCGACCTTAGTGTAGGATTGGATATTCAAAAGTCTATCGGGTCCAGCGTTATGCGTGGCTAGCGTACACTAGCATTGCAGGGGTTGATGGAAGTTTCATGGATGTGTGAGTTGTGTAGAGTTGTGGGATCAGTTGTGACATAGGCGATGTCCCCTAGTAGAGAGGGTTGAGCGCATATTATGTTGAGTATAGTATTAGGGCGTTGTGGTGATACTTGAGAAAAATATGGGTAGGTGTGGAAGGTAGTATGGGCCCGTACTACTGGAAGCACAGGACCCATACGCGTAGCAAGGAAGTCACAACGCCTAGGGTTGAGGGTATTGGTCCCCCGATATTATATTGTTTATCTGACGTCTTGAGTATGGTTTTTTCTGTATGGTGGTGAAGAGACGTTTTGTTGATGGATACGGGTCAGGATCAAGGATGGGAGACAGAGGGTCGGAGGTTCCGTTAGCACCTGAGCCCGTGGTTCAAATAGGGACTGAGGAGCTAGATGCTAGGATCTGGGAGATTATGCACGATGAGGTCGCTATGGCTTTCCGAGCACAGCTACCAGAGATGTTTGGGTCGATCAAGACCGCGATGGTTGATTATTTTGATGAGCGATATGTAGCCCTGGCAGAGATAGCAGCCGCTGCAGCCACTTCGGCTATAACTACGGCAGGTGTTGGAGGCGGAGCCGACAGGGCTTTCCAGTACCGGGACTTCGATAGACGAAGCCCCCGACGTTTGATGGTACACAAGATGCGATTAGGGCTATAAGGTGGTTATCTGACGTGGAGGGTTGTTTCTTCACGTACTTATGTCCTACTGACCAGAAGGTCAGGTGTGCCCTAAACTTGCTGAGGCTTGGGGAAAAGGACTGGTGGAGATTGACAACTGGGTCATGCACTGATGATCAACGAGCAGTTCCAGGATATGTTTCACACCCGCTACGTTCCATGCGTGGCACGGGAGCGACTGGCTCGGGAGTTTTTGACATTGAGGCAGGATGGGGAGTCCTTGATGGATATTACTCGGATGTTCACTGAGTGGGATATGTTTTGCCTGGAGTTTGCATCAGAGCAGTCTCAGATGATCCGTTATCTGAGTATGCTCAATACGGATATACGACAATTTGTGGCTACACAACGTTCTGATATCCTCCTGGATCTTCAGGAAGCCTCGAGGCGGCATGAGTTAGAGATTGAGCTGCATCTTAGGGAACAACGTCAGGTTCCGACATAGTCTCATCCAGCACCTAAGCAGTCTAAGACCGTTGATACTCAGACCGGGGGTCAGCAGAGTCGCACCTGTGGAAAGTGCGGCCGTGGTCATTCAAGGGTTTGTCGAGTGGGAGGAGGTTGCCACAAATTTGGCAAGGATGGGCATTATGCCAGGGACTGTCGTCAGTCCGCCCCTCCAGCAGATATGAGGATTTGTTTCCATTGTCATCAGGTTGGTCACATGAAGACCAACTATCCACAGCTCGCCGCTAAGTCAGCACAAGGTCCCGCGCCAGCTACTGTGAGGATTGGAGATGGGAGACCAGTCAAGGTGGAGCCTGAAAAGGTTCAGTGTTGCGCCTTCCAGCTCACAGCCGAGGAGGCCAAGGCAGCACCGGATGTGGTTGCTGGTATGTTTCTATATTTCCATTTCAATTATTATATATGTAATATGCTTATCGGTTGTACGTGTGTTTAGGTACGTTTTTAGTAAATTCTTTTCCTACTTTGGTATTATTTGACTCGGGGGCGAGTCGGTCGTTTGTATCTCAGACCTTCTCTAGAAGGTTCAATGTGCCGATAGATGATCTTGAGTGTCTGTTACAAGTTTTGATCGTCAACGAACACGGGGTTTCTGCTTCTTCAGTCTACCGGGGATGCGAGTTGGAGATTTTCGGGGTGTGCTTCTCGATAGATTTGATCCCTATCCCCATTGTGACATCCGGATTCCCAGGTATCTTATTTTAATTATCTATTTTGAGTTTTAAAAAAAATGAAAAATTGTTTTGAAAATTTACGTTGTTATACCCATGGGGGAAGTATGCGTGATTGTAGGGATGGATTGGTTTAGCCGTTTTGGCGCCATGATCGACTGTGAGGGAAAACATGTGGTGGTTCGAACCCCAAGTGAGTGAGAACTTGTAGTATATGGTGAGGGCACCAGGTTGGGATCAGGGTTTTGTTTGGCAGCGAGGGCTCGACAGTATATTCAGCACGGGTGTGCCGATTATTTAGCATATGTGGTGGATACGTGGGTTAGGGAGCAGCTCTCAGTTTCTGAGGTCCCGATGGTTAGGGAGTTTGCTGACGTGTTTCCAGATGAGTTACCCGGAGTGCCTTCGGAGAGGCAGGTTGAGTTCAGAATTGACTTAGTGCCAGGTGCGGCCCCTATCGCCAAGGCGTCGTACCGTTTGGCACTGCCTGAGATGTAGGAGCTATCATCTCAGTTGCAGGAGCTGCTGGGTAAACAGTTTATTCGCCTGAGTAGTTCACCCTGGGGAGCATCGATCCTTTTTGTCAGGAAGAAGGACGGTTCTCACATGATGTGCATTGACTATTGGGAGCTAAACAAGTTAACGGTGAAGAACCGTTATCCGCTCCCGAGGATAGATAATCTTTTCGGTCAGCTGCAGGGTGCATCATGGTTTTCCAAGATTGATTTGAGATCAAGATATTACCAGGTCAGGGTGAGGGAGGAGGACGCGGAGAAGACCTTGTTTCGTACTCTTTATGGTCATTACGAGTTCGTGGTGATGCCGTTTGGGCTCACCAACGCGCCAATAGTGTTCATGGATCTGATGAACCAAGTCTGCAGACTGATGCTCGATCGCTCAATCATTGTGTTCATAGATGATATCTTGGTGTATTCCAAGACTCGAGAGCAACATGAGGAGCATCTTAGGGAGCTACTAGAGGTTTTGAGGCTAAAACGGCTGTATGCCAAGTTCTCGAAATGCGAGTTTTGGTTATGAGAGGTTCAATTCCTCAGAAATCTCGTTAACCAAGGTGGGATTTTGGTCGATCCGGCCAAGGTGGAGGCGGTGATGCAGTGGGAGACTCCGAAATCTTCCTCATACATCACGAGTTTCTTGGGCTTAGTAGGGTACTACCGGAGATTTATTCGAGATTTATCCAAGATTGCAGTACCCCTTACTCGTCTAACGAGGAAGGGGGTGGATTTTCAGTGGGACCCTGAGTATCAGAGGGCATTTGAGACCCTTCGGTGATGTTTATGCGAGGCGCCAGTGTTGTCACTCCCCGAGGGAGTTGAGGATTTCATGGTATTTTATGATGCATCTATCACAGGCTTAGGGGTAGTCCTCATGTAGAGGGGACGAGTGATAGCTTATGCGTTGAGGCAGTTGAAGCTGCATGAGACGAGATACCCCACGCACGATCTTGAGTTGGGAGCGGTCGTATTCGATCTCAAAATTTGGAGGCACTATCTGTACGGGGTCCGTTGCAGTATATACATGGATCACAAGAGTTTGAGACACATCATGGATCAGCCGAACCTGAACATGAGGCAGCACAGGTGGCTGGATGTGGTCAACGACTATGATTGTGAGATCCTTTACCATCCTGCTAAAGCGAATGTGGTTGCGGATGCTCTGAGTCGCAAGTCAGATGGGTCCTCTACCCCAGCCAGGTGTATGAGGATAGCGGTGGATTCCCCACTGGTGGGTTTAGTCAGGGATGCTCATATTGAGGGTGTGAGACCAGAGAACTGGAATTTGGAAAGGATTAAGGGAGAAAGCGCCCGAATTGTTCAGGATGACCGCAGATTGTTGACCCGTTACGGTCGGGTTTAGGTGTCGATTTCTGGAGGGGTCCGACAGACAGTGATGGAGGAGGCTCATAAGTCTCATTTTTCAATTCACCCGGTGCCACCAAGATGTACCGTGATTTGAGTTCGAGTTATTGGTGGCCTGGTATGAAGCAAGATATCGCTTGGTTAGTTGAGAGGTGCTTGACCTATAGGATGGTCAAGACTGAGCATTAGAGGTCGCATGGTAAGCTGCAGCCTGTGGAGATTCCCATGTGGAAATGGGAACGGATCGCAATGGATTTCATCACGAAGTTGTCGAAGAAGGCAAAGGGGTTTAATGCAATATGGGTCATCGTGGATCGATTGACCAAGAGTACCCATTTCCTAGCCATAGGGAGAGCTCGTCGGCAGAGAAATTAGCTGACGTGTACGTCAACGAGATTGTCTCTCACTATGGGGTCCCAATTTCCATTGTTTCCGATCGGGATGTCAGATTTACTTCATGTTTCTGGAAGAAGTTCCACAAGGAACTGGGTACGAGACTGCATTTTAGTATGACGTTCCATCCGCAGACTAATGGGCAGAGTGAGCGGACCATTTAGACCCTCGAGGATATGTTGAGGGAGTGTGTCATTGATTTGGGTAGGAGTTCGGATTCCCACCTACCGCTTGCAGAGTTTGCCTACAACACCAGCTATCATTCCAGTATTGGCGCCCCACCTTTCGAGCTGTTGTATGGGTGGAAGTGTAGGACCCCAGTCTGTTAGGGCGAGGTTGGGCACAGGGTGATGGGTCGGATAGAGGTAGTCCTACAAACTACTGAGATGATACAACAGATTAGATAGCGACTGCAGACCACTCAGAGTCGGCAGAAAAGTTATGCCGACAGACGCCGATCTGAGTTGGAATTTCAGGTAGGTGACATGGTTCTCCTGACGGTCTCACCCTGGAAGGATGTGATCCGCTTCAAGAAGAGGGGAAATTAGTTCCCTGTTACATTGGGTTGTTTAGGATTGTTGCCAGGGTTGGTAGGGTGGCTTATAAGCTAGAGCTTCAGGAGGATCTTACCCGGATCCACATCACATTTCATGTTTCGCAATTGCAAAAATGCATTATGGACCAGGAGGTAGTGGTATCGTTGGATGATATTCAGGTCGATGAGCGCCTGAACTATGTAGAGAGGCTTGTGGCTATTTTGGAAACGAAGAAGAAGATTCTGCGGAGCAAGGAAATACCTTTAGTAAAGGTACAGTGGGAACATCGGAGGGGATTCAAGTGGACATGGGAGCCGGAGCCGGAGATGCGCGAGCATTACCCGACATTGTTTATTCCAGCGGACTTCAAGGGTGAAGTCTAGATTCAAGTGGGGGTGAGTTGTAATGCCCCGATTCTCAGGTATTATTTTAAATAAGATTTCTTGGGTTAAGCCCTACTCTACGAGTTGGTTGCCCTACTCGTCGAGTAGCAGTGGGGTGGGATCGCGTGTTAAGTGACCTACTCGACGAGTCCATATTGGGACTCGGTGAGTAGGAGCTGGCAGATGAAACCCTAAATCCCAGGGTTTTACACCTTATTTAAAGGAACCTTAGCCTCCCTTGGGCCTCTTTACAGTTCTAGAGAGTCCTTGAGAACCCTAATACGTGTGTGTGTCCATTGTGTGTTTAAAGCTTGAAAAGAGGACCTTTATAGGGAGAAGGCTTAGAAGAGAAGGAGATTGGAACAAGTAGAGTGTCGGAGTCAACATTGTCACACCCAAAACCAAGAACGACGGAAACGTTCTGGGGCGAAGGACGTCATGTACAGTATCACAACAATGAATAGTAGTAAATAAGCAACAATATCATCCATTGCATTAATAATATAATTATAATACAAGTGTCCTGACATGTTTAATAGACACTAAAGTATAAATCAAAATGAAAAATGAGTCTTGAACGAGCTCCATCTTCTCTAAACCTTTCATCGGTACCTGTCTACTGTTGACCTGAGGATACAAGTTATTTTGAAAGTGAGTATCAGCTTTAAAGCTGGTGAGATCATAAGTATTTTAGTGTCTTGATTTATAAGAAAGTATTTGTAAGTATATGAAGTGTAAGTATGTAAAAGTTTTGAACCTCCTAGAAAACCCTATGTTTCCTACTAACAGTAGCCTTCTACCAAGGCATCTAGTATCTGTGTGTGACTCTTGTAAGAGTGTGTATTTTCCCAAATCTGACTATCATTAACCAAAAATATAGCTTTTACATTACCGTGCATCGTGTGAATGTTCACGAAGTGAATGTATTGGGAAAAATATTATAGTACTGTAGTATTGTAATAAGTTACTACTGTTGTACTAACTACCTTAAACTAATTGTAATTTAAAGTACCATGTGATAGGCATGTACCCTCCTACCGACTCAATAGTAAAACGACGATGTAAGATGCCTTAAGAAATGACATTTGGCACCTGTAGACTTGCAAGTCCCACTATAGCGAGCAACAAGGTGTAGGATAGTCAATCCAGTATAGATCTATACATAAACACATATGCTCCCCAATTAAGGAGATTTTGGATACAAAAATGGTCATGGCAGGTAGTGCCATGCCCCGTTTAGTGGCTCATATAACTGTATTAATGTATATGTAATGTATGTTCTAGCTGTATTGTGTGTTATTTCTTTGTCTAGCCTGTATTGTAATGAGCTCTGTGTACTAGCTGTATTGCGTGTTCTCTCTCTATCTAGCATGTATAGTAATGTAGTGTGTGTATTAGCTGTATTGTGTGTTCTCTCTCTATCTAGCATGTAATGACTCATGTATGAACTGACTCATTGTATGATTTATTGTTCTAGTAATAGTATTAGTAACTTCCCAAACTATGTCTATTGTAGTTTACTAGTAATATGACTTGTACTTATGAACATGACAGATACCCTTGCTACCCAAGGGTATTGAATTGACTGATAGAACTTTTATGTCTATATATGTATACATAATATATATCTAATATTTAGACGACCTTTGGACGGATAACCGATACCCTAAAGCCACATCCCAACGAGGAAAAGGAGATAAAGCGAGCTAGCCTTCCTAAGTCCTTTAAACATTAATTATATAACTATACATACATAGGCATGCATTTGACTATATAGAAGTATAAAAGAAGTTTTGTAAAACCATTGAAAAGTTCAGTGACTAAGGAAAGACGAATTGATGTCAGTTTGTAAAACGATTTGAAAGCAGTTTGTTTGATAAGAATAGTTTAAAGTATAAGGAAACCTTTGTTTGAAACACAATTGTAATAGAGTTTGAAAAGAAACATTCAGTATGTAAGACATTTTGATAAAGAGTTTTAAACATGTAAAAATGTTTAAAAAAGTTATTTAAAGAAATCTGTTTGGTAAAACAGTTAACGTATAGTAAATCCATTTGCATGCTAGTTATTAATCACATGTGATTGATATAACAATTA
Organism: Lactuca saligna; assembly: GCF_052625555.1. Classification (NCBI taxonomy): domain Eukaryota; kingdom Viridiplantae; phylum Streptophyta; class Magnoliopsida; order Asterales; family Asteraceae; genus Lactuca; species Lactuca saligna. Next base: position 201,011,341 of record NC_136421.1, read on the forward strand.
GCATGATTTAACTTGTATCCCCCCATAAAGCATTTAAAAACATTTAAAAATATTTAAAAGGTTAATTAAGTGGTATGAACTCACCCGCAGTGATCGGATCGGATGGAAGTGTCGGACAAGTGTTTGGTGTCAAGTGGAGACTTAGACACACACAATGATCCTAATAACATATGAAGACATATGTGTGTGTGTGTATATATATATATATATATATATATATATAATTAGTGATTATAACACTAATTTAACATGTAAAAACATCCTTATGTGATGAAAACACTTTGGTCAAAGTGTTAGGAGGCCATTGGGTTGCGATAAAGGAGTGCAAGGCCTTATACGGGAGTTTATGGTCAATGGACCATGTTTGTTGGAGTTTACGACCTAGGGGAATTTACTCCTGGCTGTAAACTCTCAATTGGTCAGCAAAAGAGGCTTAAAACTATAAAGGCTTAAGTGCTCCAAAGCTTAAACAAGTGTTTGGGTGAGTTTAAGGTCTAAAAATGACCATAACTTGTGTTTACGGTCTCGGGACCACTTCCCCATGAGTTTATGATCGTAAACTCATGGTAAGAAGTACCATTTCGTGAATAGAGGTCCTTAGATCAATGGTGTAAGGTTCTAGGCTACTATCCAAGGCTTAATAAGGTGTTTAGGGCATCAAAACACACTTTTGGGGAGTTTACGGTTTTGGGAGATCCCCAAACTGTAAACCCATATTCAAGGGGGGGGGGGGGTGGGGTTGGTTTTTTTCATGAGCTAAACTCACCAAGGGAAAGTTCTATGCTAAGTTCTAGGCATAAGGAAGGAGTTAGGAACACTTTGGCACCCAATTTAGGGTTTATGGCCTAAGAAGATCTTGGGCCGTAAACTCCTTTTTCTTGTGATTCTTGGGTGATTTCAATGATATCTAGACATGTAATAAGCTTTAAAACACTCTAGGGTAGAAGTACTTACAATTTGGGTCGAAAGATTGAAGATCCTTAGGAGAGAAATCGGGTTTTCTCTAGTTGAAAAAGGAAGAAATGAAGTGAAAATGGCTAAGTGCCATATATATACCCCATGGAGTTTACGGTTCAAATGCCATTTGGGCCATAAACGCCAAACTCTTGGAGTTTTTGGAACTTTAATGATGTACCATAAATCCTAGGGCATCCTCTCTCCTGATATCTCCTAAAGTGCTTGTAACGACTCGTTTCCGGTATGTTAATTCCTTGGCATTTGTTTTGAAGTTTTGCAAGAGGGACTCGGCGAGTTCATAGCCTGACTCGCCGAGTAGGGTCGGGGTTTCGAGCACGTGTTAGCTGGAGACTCGGCGAGTCCATATTCCGGACTCGGCGAGTCTGTCCGTCTGGGTGAAACCCTAAATCCCCGGGTTGCCCACTATTTAAGCCACCTTATGGCCCTCATTCTCGCCTCCTTCACCCTCAGAAGTTGTGAGAAAAACCCTAGTTCATCCTTGAGTGTTTGTAAGTGATTTTGTGTGCATTTGTGAAGGTTTGAAGAGAAGAAGAAAGGAGCAAGGAGAAGGAGTGTAGAGCCGAGATTCAAGGGAAAGCAAGAGCTCTTTGAGGTATTCTTCTAGTTTCCTACCCTTTTTATGCTTAAAAGCCCTTTTTAGATCTAGTTGATGCCTTTCTCAAGCCTTATGTTGATATGGAAGCCTTATCATGCCGAGATATCTCTAGATCTGTGTATTTAGGATTTGTAGAGCCCAGATCCACTGCCTTTTTGGAGCTATTTTGCATATTAACCCTAGATCTACCCCTTTTATGCATCTTTTAGCCTTTATTCCCGTGCTCTTGTGTTTGTGCACGTAAAGTTGGAAACTTTACGTGGTAAACCAGCTTATTGGACTCAGATCTATCATTTGTATGTTTTGGATTCGAGCAGAAACGAGTGTAGAATAGTTGCATGGCGGTGACTCGGCGAGTCGGAAGAACGACTCGGCGAGTCGAGTCGCGAGTCCCCGATTCCTTCCTTTTGAGCGGAGACTGTCGTGTGGGACCAGTGAGTAGTAGGGTGGACTCAGTGAGTTGAGGGTAGACTCAGTAATGGAGGGACTCGGCGAGTTGTTCATACAACTCGGCGAGTCCAAGGCAATCTTCTTAAGTTCAAGAACAACTTGTCGAGTTGTTCATATGACTCGCCGAGTCGGATGAAGATTGTCTGAGTTCTTGGATCAAGAGGGTACTCGTCGAGTCGATGCCATACTCGACGAGTAGCAGCGAGTAGGGTTGAGGTGTGAGAGTAGAGACTCGGCGAGTTGGCGGCCCAACTCGGTGAGTCAGGTCAAATTAGAGTTGACTGTGACCAAGGGTAAAAGAGTCATTTTACCCAAGTGCAATGTTTAGTATTTGATTGAGTGTGTTTATGGACTTGTAGCCAGGGAGATACCGGAGCAGCAGCAGTTAGATTCCAGAGTCATACACTCAGCAGCCAGTTTACGAGGTGAGTTTCCTTCCAGTAGGAACGGGTCTAAGACCACAATGCCGGCCCGTTTAGTAGCAGTAGTTTCCGGACTTTGGTCCGATGCAGTTGTTAGTCTGTTTGATGCCTTCGTGGCTCAGACAGGATTTATGTGTTAAGTGTTATGGGCTACGGCCTGACGTAGTATGCAGTATATGAGTTTATGATCATGTGTATTATGCTATTTGAAATATGTTTTGCTATACTATGCTATGCCCAGTCAGTTCCGGACTTCGGTCCGATGCAGTTAGTTCCGGACTTCGGTCCGATGCAGTTAGTCCCGGACTTCGGTCCGATGCAGGGGACAAGGTCCCAGTCAGTTCCGGACTTCGATCTGATGCAGTTAGTTCCGGACTTGGGTCCGATGCAGGGGACAAGGTCCCAGTCAGTTCCGGACTTCGGTCCGATGCAGCTAGTTCCAGACTTCGGTCTGATGCAGTGGGCAAGGCCCAGTATGTGCTTATTTATATATTGTATGGTATGTGGTAGCTTGGGGGAGCTCACTAAGCTTCGTGCTTACAGTTTCAGTTTTGGTTTCAGGTACTTCCACAAGCAAAGGGAAGAGCTCGGGGTGATAGCATCACACACACCACAGCTTTAGCTTTTATCCTGGGAATTGATTTAGTTTGTTTTGATTTGACATAGTATGATACAGTTTTCCGCACAGTGTTTTTATTATATTTGGGATACATCACGTATGGTTTTATGATATGGCACTCAGATTATGGTTTTGGTTATACTGAAAAACGAAATTTTTGGGTCATTTCAGTGCTAATCCTAAAATACTCAAACTTATTCCAAAAGCTTTGAAAATTAGTAGAAACTGTTCCGACTTCTGATGAAGTGAAGGGTTGTACAAAATAGAAATTTCAGGTTTTCACAAACACTTATCTCAGTTATCATCTTCTAGAGGTACCCAAATCACCATTTTCTTTGTAGATATCTTCTATTTGTTAAGTTTTAGGGTTTTTATGGAATATTAAGTTAACAAGTTGTAACTTCAGATCTGGACCCTCCTTAGGTTCTAGAAGCATAAAGTTGCAGTTTTGGTCATGATTGAGGTCGGTGCTCTAGTTACGAGAGAATTCTATGATTGATGATCGGTGAGATAGATGTGTTTGATGTTTGTATATGCCAGTATATGATAGTTATGCGCATGCGGTTACTTTCTTGTTGGTTGGGTTGTGGCGAACCTGCTTTGTGCTGAAGGCCAACATACCCTATGAGCGGTCCAGTGAGACTGTAGGCCCACATGGCAAACCAGTCATGCCGAAGGCTCGGGATAGATCCAGATAGAGTGTAGGCCTTATAGGGCGGTCTAGTCAGGCCGAAGGCCCAGTATGCATGTTGTTGATTATCTGTTATTGATATGGTATTAGGGGTGTGGTATTGGTATTTTGGGGGTAGCTCACTAAGCCCTTGATCTTATAGTTTTCAGTTTATTGTTTCGGGTACTTCAAGAGATCATGGCAAGGCGAAGGCGTGACCGTACCGCTCCTCATCCTTATGTTATGACTTTGGTACACTCTGATGGATATTGATTTGAAAACATTTTTGTAAACAAACGCTATTTTATTTTATTTATGATTGGAAAAGTTTAAATTTGGCATAAAATTTATGGATGTTACACCTTCAACAATAGCCTTGAATGAAATAGTGAAAGATTTGAGCCCCTCTAGATGGCTAAGCTTGAATCCTCTCATTCTTCCTTGCAATATTACACCAAAATGAAGAAATTAGCTCCCTCTCTCTCTCTCTCTAAGCTCTCTGGATTGATTAGGGTCTCTCAAGGGAAAGTGTGCCTGGAAATGGAGGCCATAATATCCTTTAAATAGGCCACAAAACCGAGCAATTAGGGTTTCCCTCAGCAGCGCTGACTCGGCGAGTCAGATACCCGACTCATCGAGTCCATATATTAAACACGTCACCAAGTCGCGATCCCACTCGACGAGTTGAGGCACCAATTCATCGAGTCCACCCAAAATCCTTAAAATAAATACTTAAATTAATATACCTAGAAAACCGAATGTTACAATTCTCCCCCACTAGAATTAGACTTCGCCCTCGAAGTCTTGCTCTGCAAATAGCTCGGGATACTGCTCTCGCATCTCTTACTCTGGCTCCCATGTCAGATCGGATCCCTTCCGATGTTGCCATTGGACCTGGACCAGGGGCACTTCCTTGTTCCTTAAAACCTTCACCTTCTAATCTATGATCACGGTCGGCCTCTTGATGTAATTCAGGCTCGCATCCACCTGAATGTCCTCTAGTGTTACCATTGTCGTCTCGTCGGCCACACACTTTCGCAAATGGGACACGTGGAAGGTGTTATGAATCTGACTCAACTCTTTAGGCTGCTCCAAACGGTAAGCTACCCTCCCTACTCTGGCGATCACTCTGAACGGACCGATGTATCGGGGTCCCAACTTTCCCCATTTTCTGAACCGAATCACCCCTTTCCTTGGGAAAACTTTCAAGAGTACAAAATCTCCGACCTGGAACTCGAGTTCAGATCGTCGCCTATCCGCATAACTCTTCTGGCGACTTTGGGTTGTCAGTAACCTCTGTCTGAGCTACTGAATCTGCTCAACCATCTTCAGCACTATCTCAGTGTTGCCCATAACTATCTACCTCACCTCTCCCCAACAGATGGGGGTGCGACACCTTCTTCCATATAGGAGATCAAAGGGAGGCGTACCAATGCCCGAGTGATGGTTGTTGTTGTAAGAAAACTCATCCAAGGGTAGGTAGGTGTCCCAACTCCCACCGAAGTCCATAACACATGCTCAAATCATGTCCTCAAGCGTCTGAATTGTTTGTTCGCTTTATCTGCCTATCTGTGGGTGGTAGGCGCTACTAAAATGCAATCGTGTTCCCAACTCCTCATGGAACTTCTTCTAGAATCTAGAAGTAAAACGCACATCCCTGTCCGACACTATGGACGTCGGCACTCCATGCCGAGCTACCACCTCTCGCACATAAATCTTTGCCATCCTCTTAGCATAAAAGCTCTCACTAATAGCAAGGAAGTGATCACTCTTCGTCAACCGATCCACAATCACCCAGATCGCGTCAACTCTACGTGTCATTCTTAGTAATTTAGTGATAAAGTCCATCGAGATCTACTCCCACTTACACTGGGGAATCTCCAAAGGTTGTAATAGACAATGTGGGCGTTGGTGCTCTTCCTTGACCCGACGGTAGGTCAAGCACTTCTCGACCACCCAAGCAACATCCCTCTTCATACAGGGCCACCAATAGTCTCTCTTCAGATCCAAATACATCTTAGTGGCCCCGGGATGGATCGAGAATCTCGATCTATGCGCCTCCTCTATCAGTATACTTCGTGCCCCGCCCAAAAAGGGTACCCAAACCCGACCTTGGAAGGTCATAAGCCGCGGCCATCCATCACGAACATGGATACTTGCCCAATCACCCGCTCCATATTACGGCTTTTAGGTCCCACGGCCTCTGCCTTGGCCTCTCGAATGGTATCCAATACCGGGCACTCTCCGTCTTGCAGCTCTGGGCATCGGCTACCACGTTAGCCTTGCCCAGGTGATACAAAATCTCAAAGTCATAATCCTTTACCATGTCCAACCACCTTCTCTGGTGCATGTTCAGGTTAGGTTGATCCATCAGATACTTCAAGCTCTTGTGGTCCGTGTATATGGTACACTGAACCCCGTACAAATAATAGCGCCAGATCTTGAGGGTGAACACTACTGCCCCCAACTCTAAATCGTGGGTGGAATACCTTGTCTCATGAGGCTTCAGCGGCCTCGATGAATATGCTATCACGTGCCCTCTCTGCATAAGCACCGCTCCTAACCCCGATATAGATGCATCACAATAAACCACAAAGTCCTCCATTCCCTCAGGAAGGGCTAACACTGAAGCTTCGTAAAATATGTGGCGAAGAGTCTCAAACGAGGTCTACTGCTTGGGACCCCAAGTAAAAGCAACGCCCTTCCGGGTCAACCTGGCGAGAGGAACGGCGATCCTAGAGAAATATATAATAAATCTCCGATACTATCCGGCCAACCACAGAAAACTTCTGATCTTGGTGGGGGATCTTGGCACCTCCCAACTCATAACTACCACAATCTGGCCAGGTCGACCAAAATCCCATTTTGATTAACGAGGTGTCCCAAGAACTGGACCTCTCGTAAGCAGAAATCACACCTGGAGAATTTGGCATAAAGCTTCTTCGATCTCAATACTCTGAGGAGTTCTCTCAAATGCTCCTCATGATTTTCTCAAGACCTCGAATATACCAAGATATCATCGATGAACACGATCACCGAATGATCCAACATAGGCCTGTATACCCGGTTCATGAGATCCATGAACGCTACTGGTGCATTGGTGAGCCCGAAAGGCATCGCCACGAACTCGTAATCCCTATAACGAGTTCTAAATGCTGTCTTCTGAATATCCTCCTCACGAACAGATTGTCGATCCTCGAGAATGGATAATGGTTCTTGACTGTCAGCTTGTTCAAATCTCAGTAATCAATGCACATCCGGTGTGAGCCATCTTTTTTCTTGACAAAAAGGATTGGTGCTCCTCACAAAGAGCTACTAGGCCGGATGAATCCCTTCACCAACAGCTCCTGAAGCTGCAAGAATAACTCTTGCATCTCTGGCGGCGCAAGGCGATAGGGCACCTTGGCGGTAGGTGTTGCCCCCGAAAGTAAATCAATACGAAACTCCACCTGCCTCTCGGGAGGCACAAGTGGTAAATCCTCGGGGAAAACATCCGGAAACTCTCTCACCACCAGAACCTCAACGACAGTACCTGGTCTCTCCATAACATCCCGCGTATCTGATACATATGCTAGAAAACCCATGCAACCCTGTTGCAAGCTCTGCCTCGCTCTAGCAGCCGAACAAAATGCTGACCCAAATCGGGTACCATCGCTGAATACTGTAAGTACTCCCCTACTAGGGTTTCGTATGGTCACCAGTTGATGCTCACAGTCGATCATGGCTCTGAATCGACTCAACCAGTCCATGCCCACGATGACACAGACACCCCCATAGCGATAGGTACCAAATCTATCGGAAACTCAACTCTAAAAATCTGAAGCACACATCCTTGGATGACATCAGTCGCAAAAACATCATGCTCATCAGCTATGGAGACTCTCAAAGGTCGACTCAACGTCTCAGGTCAGATACTAATGTGATGATTAAATGCTAGGGATACGAAAGATCGACTCGCACCTGAGTCAAATAACACCAAAGCAGGCATAGAATTCACAAGAAAAGTACCTATGCATATCACAATATAAGCATAACATATCTTAATAATAGAATAAGTAAGAGAACATACCGACCACAATGTCTGGTGCTGCGCGGACCTCTTCTGCTGTCAACTGGAAGGCTCTACCGTTAGCCTTCGGTGCCTCGGCCTTCCCAGGCCAACCCTTTGAAGCTCGAGCAGAAGAAGGCACAGATCCCTACACTGATCCCTGATGTAACTGCGGGCACTCATCCTTCCTATGGCCAGTCTGGTTGCATTGGAAGCAAATCGAAAATCCATTGGGGGCAATCCTTCGCGATATGCCCCTCCTTTCAACACTTGTAACACACCTGCTCTGCACACCTTATCATGGCTCTTGCCGTACTTCCCACAAGTGCGGCCTTTCTGACCTCCAGATCTCGAATCAGCAGGCTTTGACCGCTTGGCCGCCAGTTGAGACTACGTCGGCCACCTACCCCTCCTCTGAGACTCCGCCTCCTCCCTGGCCCGAGTCTCTAGCTCAATCTCCCTCTTCCGAGCATTTGCCTAGAGCTCGGCAAATGTTCGGTATGTCGAGTTTGCCACGAACTCACGAATGTCTCTCCTTAGAATGCTCAGATATCATCTCATACGTGCCTGCTCAGAAGACTCGTGCTTAGGGCAAAACAACACCCTCTCATGAAACATTTGTGTGATCCCAGTCACAGACTTAGTCCCTTGATTGAGGGATAAGAACTCATGGGCCAACCATTCCCTCTCCACCGCGGGAACGTACTCGTCTCAAAACATAGAGGTGAACCTCTCCCAAGTCACTGTGGTAAGCTCTGCAGTAGTAAAGTCAGTTGTCACAAACTTCCACCAATCCTTCGCTCCCAAGCGAAGCTGGTCCAACGCGAACCGTACCCTCAGATGTTATGGACAAGAACATGTATAGAAGCATCCCTCAATGTCAGAGATCCATCTCATCGCGGCTATTGGATCATGAGTCCTATCAAACTCTGTTGGCTTCGTGATGCTGAACTCCCGGTACAGCAACGAGTCATCCCCTACAGCCTGGCAGCAGCGACGGCTGTAGTGGCTGCAACAATAGCAACATCGGTAAGAGCAGCGTATCGCTCGTCAAAGGTCTCAAACAGCATGGTCTTGATAGACCCAAACATCTCTGGTGTCTCAGCTCGAATGGCTGCAACCACCTTATCATGAATCATCATGCGAATCTCATCCTCACTAACACCGTTACTCTCTGGATTGTTGCGCGTACCCACCATGATGTCTCTGAAACACAACACAAAAGAAATCAGAGACTCGCTCGAGTATTCTCGTACTTAATCACTCAAGCCTACTTGTTCCTTAGTAACCTAAGGATTCTTAATTGGTTTGCTCACTGATCCAGTGTTTCCAGTAGTGCGGGCCCTATACTACCTTCCACACCACATCAATATTCATCCTAAGTCCTCCTCCTATGATCCTAGATCACAAGTACTCTATATCTTGCTGAGCGCAGGCTACCACCCAGTAGACCTCTCATAAGCTCCTCTATGCTATCTACTCACACTCGAAGAAATTCACAGTAGTAGTAACTCCTAGGCTAAGGCATCACAAATCAGGGCACTCTAGTCCTAAATATGGATACCTAGCCCACTCTAGCATGCATAACACATCTCATAACACATAATGTAAGGGTATTTCGGGAAATCACCGTTCGGGTGCTGGCTGATTGTACACACTGCTCTTTTCCGCTCTTTCTGGAATCTTTTACTCTTTTTATAAAAATTGTTTCTTTTTGAAAACTTTCTCAAATCCTATGTTTGAGTCCAGATATGCCCGTAGGTGTATCCGAATCCCTCAAACCTAGGTTTTGATACCAACTTGTAACGACATAATTTTTTCAAACCAAAATTTTCAATTTTAAAATTCATAAAACATATGTCTTATCATTAACTCTCGAAAACAAACAACAAGTTTTCAAAACAATTATTCAAATCCAGGATCCTCTAACATGTTCCATCTCGACTACGTGTGTGTGTACAATCATATCGGCGTCTTCCCTCTATCTCCCGAGGTACCTGAAACACATAACACATAACACAGTAAGCACGAATGCTTAGTGAGTTCCCCAAAATGTCACATACAGAAAATTCCCGTAGCTCGTTGGACCCTCCAGTCCCGTAGATCGTAAGGGTCCATGTGTCTCAGCAGGACCCTCCAGTCCCGTAGCTCGTTGGACCCTCTTGTCCGGTATGATTGAGAAGCCTCTGGCCTCATAGTTCGTTGGACCCTCCGACTCGATCTAAGCAACAAATAATATAGCATACAATACATATCACACAATCATGTATAACTCAAACAAGCACATAAGACTCTCTGGTCACACATAATTACCACTCTAGGTAAAGTATAGTGAGAAGACTCACCTCGTAAGATATCTAGTAAAAATCTCATGCCCGAAATCCTCGGTCTAGCCTCCGCCTGTCACAAGTTAATATTTCTAATTAATATTCTACTCTTATCTCTGAAAAGTAGGTAGAAGACCATGTTTTGAAAACCGGTCCCGGATTCGATTCATAAAGGTCAAAAAACCGGTATTTGTTTGAACTGGTAAAAACCGGTCGAACCGGTAAAACCGGTCCGGCTGAACCGGTCAAAACCAGAAATTTTAAAAAATATTTATTTTTTTCATTTTTGTATTTTTTATATAACCAAATATAATTATTACATCATCCGGTTTTTCCGGTTTTTGAGACCGGTCCGACCACTTGAACCATCGAACCAGTAAGACAACCGGTTCGGTCTCCGATCCGGTTTTCAAAACCTTGGTAAAAGACCATTCTACCCCACCCTGACATCTTTCACTCATTTTGATCTAACCCTAAAGTCAACAAAAGTCAACTCCAGTCAACGGTCCAACTTTGACCAGACTGGTCGAGTCCAGTCGATTCATGGCAACCCCAACAAGGTCCAACTCGACGAGCTAACCCCTAACTTGACGGGTCACCATCTGACTCAGTTCATCAGGACAAAACCCTGGCTACTCGCCAAGTCAGCGGCTCGACTCGTCGAGTATATTTAGACTCTTTTGCATTCAGTCGATTTAGCGCAAGATACTTTCCCAAACTTCAGTCTATGAACTCAAGGATTATTAATCACGTAAAGGTTCAACCTTTATGTCCTTTCATCACTCATCTGGCTCTATCTGACAAAATATCCCTCATAATGGTGTCTTAGGCTCAATATTCTTATGTGACTGCATAAAGTTGGGTTCTTGGGGCTCTCTCAACCTCATAAGGTCTAGATCTGATGTCTAGGCCTCAAAGGGACTTCACATATTTCATAACTTAACTTAAAAGAGGGTAAAGAAACCCTAACTTCAAGAGATCTACTAAACATATGAAAACAGGTATAGTTTCATACCTCCAAGAGCAGCCTTGAACGAAATAGTGAAAGATCTGAGCCTCTCTAGACAACTAAGCTTGAATCCTCTCCTTCTTCCTTGCAAGAGTGCACCAAAATGAGGAAATTAGCTCTCTCTCTCTCTCTCTCTAAGCTCTCTGGATCGATTAGGGTCTCTCAAGGGAAAGTGTGGCCGCAAATGGAGGCCATAAGAGCCTTTAAATAGGCCACAAACCCGAGCAATTAGGGTTTCCCTCAGCAGCGCTGACTCAGCGAGTCAGATACCCAACTCATCGAGTCCATTCATTAAACACGTCACCAAGTCGCGATCCCACTCGACAAGTTGAGGCTCCAACTTGTCGAGTTCACCCAAAATCCTTAAAATAAATACTTAAATTAATATACCTGGAAAACCGGATGTTATAGTAAAACATGATAAATATGTTATCAAAGCATTTCCAAAGAAAATTATTTTTATTCATTTTAAAACATTGGAGATGTCATTGTCAATACAGAAACATAAGCATCAATAGAAGTTACATTCATTATCACTAGTGATTCATATCTCCTTAATCTCTAAGTGTAATGTGACTTCATATCAACACATGTGATATAAATAAATTGAGTGGGTCAGGTTGGCAAACCTGGTGAGTACATAGGGTTTACAACCGACAATATTATAATTATTTTGTTTAATCATCAAACAGTTAACCCAGTTATCTATCCCCATTATCTTTTTTACTCTTAAGGATCTACCCTAAGAATCATCTATTTCTCATTCATTCATTCCAAAGGATTATCCTAAGGAATGGGTACGAAGTCTATTGTTGTCAATGACACAACTGTCAAGCACAACTACTAGTTCTAACACTTAGGTGCAACTGCCAGAATTGTGACATTCTTTATGAGGCGTAGGTGCCGGTATTGTCCATCGGGCACAACTGCTAGGGTTATCTCGTTTATTGGAAATATCGTTATCGAGAGTCCACATGCAATACATGTCAATCGGTTTTTAGAGTACACCGATGAACACATCGTTCACAACACCTACAGGTTGCGAGCTTGCTAGTATTCCACTGGACTGTCTAGAATAGCCCATGGTTGTTATCCATACTCTACTAGATCACAGGGCCAACATTTGGGAACAAGGCTTCTCACATCATCCACCTCTCACCCTTACCTCATGGTCTACATCACCTCTCAACTCATCATCCAACTCATATTTCATCCTCCCATGTTTTACCCAACATATTATGTAGATATAAATACATATACAGTTTAAATCATATAAAACTTGTATAAAATCGTTCATCCAGCATGGATAGCAAGTATACAGATAATATGCACACATAGCACGTAGTTTATATAAAATACTACATATCTATGTGTAAGATGAACGGGACCATGCACTCACTTGAAAAGGTGGTGACTCGGCACTCGGACAACACTTCGTTACTCTTAACACAATTTTCCTTTGACAAAACCTAGTATCATTACCACTAGAGTTTAGTCTAATATTCAACGAGACTAATTAGAAGTATTGCTATTACTACTATTATATAAGCATGAAACAATATTTCTCAACCACTATATACAGACAGGGGCCAGGCATAAAACACCGGAGGGCAGGACGATTTTGGCATATAGCCCTTCTGAAATCCAACAACCCTATGTGGCCCTTTAAACCAGATTCTCCGTACCACGAGTGGTTAAAAAGATATTATAAAGACACTTATATAACTCATAATAATATCCTAAATACTCATTATAAGTTCCTAATAACATTACTATATTGAAACATAAGATATACTAACGATAGGGTAGGCGTAGCTCACTTACAACAGGTTTTTTTCGAAAACCAGGCTTCGTCGGAACAACGTTCCTGAGCCGAAAGGCTCTTTTCTCGGATCCTTTGGGAGCCTTCGGGGATTACTTCGGGTTCTAGAGGGTTTACCTTTTCTTATTTGGGGGGGGGGGGGGGGGCTAGAGAGAGAGAGAGTTTAGAGATAAATAGAAGAAGTTGAATTGGTATGAAGAATGAGGGAAACTGACACTTCTATTTATAGGCTGGAATCCTGCTCTACTCATAGATTAGGAGGTCCTGCTCGTCGAGTCCATGGCCAGGTGTCACCATCTGGTAGCTTGCCTTGGGAGAAAGCCTTGGCCCATATTCAGCCACGTCATCCGATTTCACACAGCACCCTGCCGACTTCTAAACCTCGTAACTTTTGCATACGAGCTCCGTTTTCAATGTTCTTTATATTCACACGTAGTTAAAGACAAGATCTAAAACTCTCCTTTTGACTTCATTGGCTAATTCTTGACCGGTTTGAAATTTAACAATAAGAGAAGATTATACTGTTAAATGACAGCGTAAAATTCATAACTTCTATATATACAAACTCCATTTTCGTGTCTTTTTATTGTTCAGTTCCTATTCATGAGATCTTAAACTCTCATTTAGGTCGCATAGGACAAAAACCGCTCGAACTAAAATTCGAGTTCCAGGTCGTGCACTGCTATGCCAAATCTTAGAAAATTCATAACTTCCTCATACGTAGTAAGATTTGGGCGTTATTTTTTTGTATGTTCTCGGTTTAACATATACTACAACTTTTGTTTATATTTCTAAGGCAAAAAAGTCCTCTATCGTAAATTCACTATTTACATCTCCCGGTGTCGTGCGCTTTTTGCCGTAAAACTTCGATGAGCCATAACTTCATCGTTATAAGTCCGATTTCGGCATTCTTTATATGTACGGAACCCTTGTAACATATAGTACCACTTGGAAAAGATTGATCCTTCTAAATAATCTTCCATCAAAAACTCATTTTTGATGCTTATTGTCTCTAAATTGACTTGCCCTAATTTGCAAGCGTTACATGAGTTCTCATATAATAACAGCTATCATGCGAGTATTGACCATCCTCCCTTCGAGATGTTGTATGGGAGGAAGTGCAGGACCCCGATACGATGGGGTGAGGTTGTCTAGAGGGTCTTAGGGAGTAGCGAGGTGGTACTCAAGACTACAGAGAGGATCCAACAAGTTCAGAGTAGGCTTCAGAATGCTCAGAGTCGGAAAAAAAATTATGCCGACAAGCAACGATCGAACCTGGAGTTCCAGGTCAGGGACATGGTGCTCCTGAAGGTGTCGCCTTGGAAAGGCGTCACCCGGTTCAGGAAGCGGGGCAAGTTGGGCCCCAGATACATTGGACCTTTCAGGTTTGTAGCCCAGGTGGGAAAGGAGGCATATTAGTTGGACCTACCGGCCAAACTCAGTCAGATTCACAGTACGTTCCACGTCTCCCAGTTGCAGAAGTGCCCGGTAGACGACTCGACAGTGGTTCCCTTGGAGGATATCTAGGTAGATGATAGCGTGAACTACATCGAGTGGGCTGTGGCGATCCTCGACTGGAAGTCGCAAGATCTAAGGAACAAGAGGGTTGAGTTGGTGAAGGTGCAATGGCAGCACCGAAAGGGCTCGGAATGGACTTGGGAGCCGGAGGACGAAATGAGGGAACACTACTCCGAGCTTTTTCCGAATTCGGTAGCAGACTTCGAGGACGAAGTCTAAAACAAGTGGGGGAGATTTGTAACACCCAATTCCAAGTACATATTTAAATTCTAGTAATTTCATGTTTTGCTCTAGGACTCGGCGAGTTGGAGGATCAAGTCGTCGAGTAGACTCGAATTCCATCGGGAGTTTAAGTGACCTACTTGATGAGTCGGAGAAACGACTCGATGAGTAGGACCTTTCCAGATCAAACCCTAAAATTTAGGGTTTGCACCCTATTTAAAAAACCTATCTTCTCCCCAACCAGCCTCCATCGTCCCTCTTACTTCCAGAAGGCCCTAAACCGAAACCTTAGCATTGTTTGAGTGTTATTAAGCCATTTTTGTGCATTTTTGGTGGTTGTGAAGCTTGAGAAGAAGGAAGGAGTTTGAGAGATCGAGTTGAAGCTAGTAGATCCAGAGGTTGTGTTCCATTTCTAGTTCATTTAAGGTAGAAAGCTTCAACCTCGGTTTTTCCATTTAATATATCCTCATTAGAGCTTGAATCTTGTCATTTTGGGGAAATTTTAAGTCACATTCAGGTTTGGGGCATTATATGGAGAAATAGCTTCAGATCAGCATCATAGGGGGGCTCTCATGGCATAAGATGCCAACTTTATTGCCATAAGAGCCCATGCATATTGAAGACTCCATTTTAGGGCCTTTTGAGCAAAATGGCACATGCATGAACGTAACGTTTGCAACTCTATGTATAAAAGGGGCCCTAGGAGGCCAGACCTATGATTTGAATGCATTAAGAACCATTATAATCGACTGTATAGTTTTGGACGAAGATGGACTCGGCGAGTCGTTCCTGGGACTCGGCGAGTCGGGGTGTATTTTCCACCAAATCCTTTCTGTTATGGACCAGAAGTTAATATTGAAGGTCCCTCAGTTGTTTAGGCTCATTAGGGACCTGGAAATCATAGAACTTGGCAGTGTATGAATAGACTCGGCGAGTTCAAGGAAATGTCCCAACCTCATGAATATGGACTCGATGAGTTCAGGGAGAACTTGGCGAGCCATAGACTGACCACCTTCATATGGATGAAGATGAACTCGGCGAGTTCAAGGAGGAACTCGGCGAGTCGATTGAAAATAGTTTGATGTGTTGTTGAACGCGAACTCATTGAGCTCTTGCTATACTTGAAGAGTAGGGACGGGATTATGGCATTTTGTGCATGTGGGGACTCGGCGACTTGGTGAACCAACTCGGCGAGTCAGGTCAACCAGATGTTGACTTTGACCAGATGATTAACCATTGACCAAGGTGTTGACCTTGACTTTGACTTGGAATTGAGTGACCCTTGTAAGGGTTATGAGTATGAGTTGATAACTTAGAAAAGCTGTTGTGTAGGGATTGAGGAGTTGGGGAGAGTCGATTTTCACACCCATGACAGTATAGACACTACACGGCATCGAGGTGAGTTACCTTCCAGTAGAAGTGGGTCTAAGGCACCAAGACCGACCCACTAGTAGTTGATTATAGTTGAGATGATTGTCTTTGTGATAATTATCTGGTTTGCTATTACTTGATGTGTTCTATGTTCCAGTATGTTATGTTCTATGTGATAGTGGTAGTAGGAGGGGAATAGTCCTCCGATCGGCTCTTAAGACCGAAGGGTAGGTCGGACACCCCATGTATGTCTGACAGCATGTTTATGATATTTTATTATATCATAGTAGTAGGGGTGAAATAGTCCCCGTGACCAGGTGAGATAGACCGGAGGGTAGGCAGGCACCCCAGAATGACCTGACATGGGTATTTAACACCCCGAAATTGCTTGATACAGGTAGTCAGCACCCCAAAAGGGCTTGACATGGGTAGGTCGGGCACCCCAAAATTGCCCGGCAGTATGTATGATTGTATGGTATGTGGTATGATGGGGGAACTCACTAAGCTTCGTGCTTACAATTTTAGTTTTTGTTTCGGCTACCTCTTCAGCTAAGAGGAAGGAGCCGGCAGGGTAGCAGGGCATTGCACACACATGACTTTCGCTTTGAGAACCTTGGGATTCTACTTTGACATTTTAGTATTTGATGATATGATTTTGAGACTTATCATTTGTAACTTGATGTTTTAAATAATAACAATGATGTTTTCTGTAAACTATTTTTACAAGTAATATACTTTAAAACAAAAAATTTCGGGTCTCGATTTTAGGATGTTTCAATGTAAGCATCACAAACACAACTAGCATACATACTAATCTACTTAGCTAATCAGCATATAGTGTGCCAAAATCCACCTCTGGGTCTTTCATACATAATAACATACAGTGTGCCAGGAGCCACTTCCTGGTCTTTCATACATATTGCCTAGGGCTAACCCCCGGGTCTTCCTACCACACATAATAACATAGTGTGTGCCAGGAGCCGCCTCCTGGTCTTTCATGGATAATGCCTAGGGCTAACCTCCGGGTCTTCCTATCATACATAAACTAAATGGGCCAACATTGGTGCCTTAGACCCGTACAAACAGTGAGGAGACTCACCTCACACTGTTGAAGTCCTGCGGATAAATTTGTGGCTGTTGGCTGACAGATTCCCGAATCTTTCAACATCGAAATAACACCCAATTAATAATTGGGTCCCAACACATATCCATAAGTCCATGTTTGGGGTAAAAGACTGCTTTACCCCTATCTTAGCTTGATTCAAGCCCAAGGCACAATCCAATGGCCCAAAAGTCAACTATGAGTCAAAGCCCAACACATGGCCAAATTTTCCAAATTGGGCCCAAACCTTTTACATGGTCTTATTTTGAGGCCCAACCATTTAGTCCAGTCCAAACATTTGGCATTTCTAATGGCCCAATATCTCTTAATCATAAAGGCCCAATTATGGAAAATTAGTCTCAAACCCTCATATGGGCCTTACCCTAAAGCCCATATAATTATTCTAGTCCACATGATTGTTCTTGGATGGCCCATATCGGCCCAAACACCAAAGTCCAATAGAAAGGCCCAACACAAAGCCCAAGTGAATTTAGGGGTTTCACATAAAATAACAATTATGGTTAAGTGTTTCTCACTTAAACCATTAAGGACTTAATCCATTAAGTCCATCATTCTACTAGATAAATCATATGGTGTGATTGGGTGTAATTCACAATTCTATTCCAATGGTCCAAATGTGGGTCCCGATAAGTCCATGCCAATAATTCCAAAAATTAGGGTTTTCTAAACCCTAATTAGGGTTTTTAACTCCTCACAAACCAATTAGGCCCAAAAGGTAAGTCCTTAGGCCCATTAGGATTTCACTAGGTCAATTAAAGTTTTGCAAGTCGGGCACCACCCACTACCACCTCAGGTAGTGGTGGTCAACGGCGGATCACGACGATAGCCACCACCTTACAGTGGTAGTTTTGAGTTTCTTTTCATTATTCTTTTTGCTAATTACAATTACAATGCTATAAAACAAAAATAAAAACACACACTAACTAACATAAACATACACACACAACCACCCTTGTGGTGGTAGGCGGTGGCAGCCACCACCTCATGGTGGTGGTGGTGGGTTTTCCATGAATTCCTGTTACACAACACACACACACGCTCAATGCAATACATCAGCGACACACACACCTAAATAGATGGTAAACACACACATACACACACAACCACCTTCCAGGTAGTTGGTGGCGACGGAAAAATGACAGCAAGCGGCGGAACGGCGGTAGCAAGCGGTGTTGATGAGTTTTCCTTTCGGTTCCTGGCCAAGAGAAGACCTACACATAAATAACCTTACAAAAAACGGGCATACACATAACCAATCACGCACACAACCACCTTCACATGGTGGCTGGTGGCGGCAGAAAAGAATGACATGGCGGCAACCACCATCGTTGCCATCCACGGTGGGTTTCTTTCAAGTTTTCTCTGGCCAAACATGCTCCCAAAACCATTCCAGGTTCTAATAGAAGTCTCATCTCTTCCAGGCACAAGACAACAACTCTTAACCACCGACTAGGTGGCTGAGGAGGCTGGAACAAGCAAAAACAGCGGCCATAGGGACATCGGCGTTAACAATCGGTGTCCCCGACATCAATCCACCAAGAAGAGTGGAGGAGAGGAAAGATAACGTTAGTAGGTGGTCTTACCCGATGATTCTCGATTATTCACGACCACACAACAACGAATGCGGTCAGTTCGTCGGTCTCCGAAAACTGCGTTGTGGCGCTACGATGGCGAAGGAGCGGCAACAACGAGCTTGGCAACACAACGGCGGCTGAGAAGGCTCCGAGAACATGGTGGCGGCTGGATGTTGCGGCTAGGGTTACGGTTGGTATGGGCTAGCTTTTAACAGGAAGAAGACACCACCGGTTTCAAATCCCGCTTCCATCCAAACTTCCTACAAATTGACAAAACCAGTCCCTCCTTACCAAATCTTTATCAGTTTAAATCCAAAACTTACACCTTAGCCCCTGCCTCCATAAAATCTTTTAAACTTTAATCTAATATTTACCATTCAGCCCCTTTCTTCAAGATTTAATTTCAATTTAAATCCATAATTTTACCAAACCGCCCTCAACCTCTAAAATTCTCTACAAATTGATTTGAAATTACATTTTAATCCTCAAAAACAATGCCTTGCTCAATTATTCCGCACTTAGGGCCACTATTCATTTATTAAACTTATCTATTTATTTATTAAATAAACGGGGTGTTACAATTCATATCAAATTTTAGAAATTCTCATGAATTTCACTGTTGTTTCATGGCAACATATTGAATTTTTTTTCAAATTTATTATGTGCAATAAGGTTTAAACAAGAACAAGTTAAATGTAAGCTGCATGACATGTTTTCAGTTTCTAATAACATAATTACATAATTAGATAATCATTTAATCTGATCAGTGAGAGTGGAACAAAAAGAAAACTAGAAATTTGATAAGTGGAAGTATTTATTATTCAACATTCAATTTTTGAACTCTTATATCATAAATACATGAATGATTGCTAAATTGATTGCCTGATTAGCAATAGAAGGACTGCTGGAGCATTTTTCGTAGTCGATTAACCCTCCTCACTTGATCTTGAATGATCGCTGATTCGCTTCTACCCAATCTGCCTTCACATGGACTACAACTCCACAACCAATCGTGATCAATTAGAGGAGTTAGGTCTGGATGCTCGACTATCTTCATTCCTTTGCATTTGGGCTTAATTGTTGATTGCTGAATATAGTATAAAAAATTAAAAAATTAAAAAATGGGCCCTGGACACATGTCCCACTTGCCACTGCCCATAATCGGGTCGAGGTTTTTATTTTAAAATGTTATTATAAGTTTGGTTTAAAAAAGTTGTACTAAAGGTCTTATATATAGGCTTCATAATCGATTTAGCCTTATATGTTTTTTTTATTCAATGAAGTTTCAAAAATCGGTAATTGTATTCATTTGGAGCATTTTATCCGATCAACAAGTGATTCAACTTTTAAAAATTATACTTTTGGCATATATTTTAAATTTTATTGTAAATTTGGTCCAAAAATTACACTTTTGACCCATATTTAAATTTTATTAAAATTTGGTCAAAAACTTACACTTTTGGCCATGATTTCTAATTTTGTTACAAATTCATCTTAAATTTAGTTTTTTTACATTTTTTTTTCAAAAATTTGTTTCGAATGTGTTGTTTTTGCTTTATAAAATCACGTATATACAAAAACATATTTTTCCCATAATAGACCTTCTTTTTCTATACAATAACATTTTTTAAATATTTTTGCCACAAAATACCTATTTATAAAAATATATATTTATATGAAACACGTAGTTTTTAAAAACGTATACAAATACGTTTTTAAAATCTTTTTGCATACGAAACACGTATTTTATAAAAAAACCATTTTTGTATATGGAACATGTATTTTATGAGGACACATATTTCATATTTGATAGAATGGTATACAAACACGTATTCACGTTTTTATAAAAATGTGTCTCAAATAAAAAAATGTTTTAATTTTTATATAAAATATGTGTTTGGTATACAAAAATGTTTTTAAAAACGTATTTGCATACATTTGTAGAAAATACTTATTTCATATAAATACCGATTTTCATGAATATGTATTTCGTATATAAAAATGTTCAAACAAAATATTTTCATATAGAAAAAATAAGGGTTTTATGTGAAAATATGTTTTTTTGTATAAATATGATTTTATAAAGAAAAAAAATGTATATATATATATATATATATATATATTATAAAAACACGTATTTCGTTTTTTATAAAATGGCATACAAAGACGTTTTGATAAAATACATGTTTCGTGTACAAATATGCTTTTAAAAACATGTTTGTATACATTTATAGGAAATATTTGTTTCATATAAATATCTGTTTTTACAAATAGGTATTTTGTATACAAAAATGTTTTAGAAAATGTCTTTATATAGAAAAAAGAAGGGTTTCTTTATGTGAAAATATGTTTTCTTTGTATAAATATGATTTTATAAAGCAAAAAAATATATTTTATAAAAGCACGTATTTTGTTTTTTTTATACAAACACGTATTTTATAAAATAATATACAAAGATGTTTTTATAAAATACGTGTCTCATATACAAATGTTTTTTATATTGAATATGTACTTCTTATACAAAAATGTTTTTTAAAACATGTTTGTATATATATTTAGAAAATACTTGTTTCATATAAATACCTATTTTTATAAATAGGTATTTTGTATTTTGTATACAAAATACACATCTTTATAAAATACATGTTTTGTATACAATTTTTATTTAAAAACATGTTTGCATACATTTTTAGAAAATATGTGTTTCATATGCATACCTAATTTTATAAATATGTATTTTGTATACAAAAATGTTTTAAAAAATATTTTCATTTAGAAAAGAAGATTTTTATATGGAAATATTTTTTTATAAATATGATTTTATCAAGAAAAAAAACATGTTTGAAACAAAAATTTGAAGAAAAAAAAGATGTAAAAAATTAAAACTACATTTAAAATGAATTCGTAACAAAATTTAGAAATTCTAGCAAAAAGTGTAAATTCTAGACCAAATTTTTAACAAAATTTCAAATATAGACCAAAAATGTAAATTTTTAGGTCTGTTTGTATTAAAATTGGTGACCATACATTAGGTTTTTGCTATAAACATATTAGTAAAATTATAACATATCTATGCAACCAAAGATATGAAGAAATCTAACATTTTGTTTCTTACTGTTAAACCTTAGATGAAGGTATTTTTGGAAAAGTTGAAAGGGATCATTTAAGAGATTAAGTAAATGGAACTCCAAAGCTTGGAGTGTTAACAAGAGCCTAATTGAAAGAACATGAAGCTCACCTTAACCAACGTCAAGTCTTTTATTGCATGATTATTGTTGTTTATTTGTAAAATTATCATATTTTAACCTTTATAGTCTTTTGTTATGTTTTGGACAAAAAAATGAAGGTGATGATTTATGATTACAATTTATTGATGAGAAAAAACGATTGGTGGATGCAAGGTTGTAGAACTCGTTACTCGGTATCTGTTCGGCTGACTACTGAGTAGCGAGTACCCAGGAGTATTCGGAGAGTACTCGAATTCGGTAATTCTTATAGAAATATTCTTAGGGAAATTATATATGTCAAAATCATAAGTTAAAATCATAAGTTGATTGAAATATATAACAAAATTAAATATATGTGAATACACAAAAGCTAAAAAACAGTGCCGGTGAAGACCAGGGGCAAGCAGGACTAAGGCACAGGGCCCATTCTTTTATGGGGCCCATTTTTTTTTAACTATATTGAGAGTAGCCCATGAATGTAAAATTGTGCAGGCCGCAAAAAACAAATAGGAATTACCTTCATTTGTAATTAGTCCATAAATCAACTTGTCCAGTCCACATTTGTAATTAATTGATCAATGAATTGAGTTTGGGACGCACGCAAACAACGAATGGCAAAAAGAAGGCAAAAGCGATTGGCCAATTGCGATTGATTATTCAAGCTTGGCGCTTAATCCAACATTCCAGCGAGTCGACGACCATCGATAGGAATTACCCTCTGATTGTGTTTAATCAATCACTAATTGCTAACCATGTAAAGGGTTTTAATTTTGCAATCAAACACTCAAACCCGAATTGAACTTACAGAATTGAGAATTGGTATCAAAATTGTTTATTGTTGGTTGTAATTTGGTATTTCATTGCAAAATTAGATTAGAGTTTTACGATTTTAGTTTATATATATATATATATATATATATATATATATATATATATATATATATATATATATATATATATATATATATATATTCTTTTTACAGTAAAACAAGAAATCTAGAATATATTATATTATTATATATGTTATCACTTATCAAGATTTAGAATAATAGAATTCAGTCAATTTCATTCAACATTCATGTATCAGATTTATACTTTATGTCTTTATACTAATATACTTTATGTCTTTATACTAATATACTTGATTGAATAGATTATCATAATCACTTTATTAGATTTATACTTGAATGGTATATGAAATTTGAATGAATGTTGATTGTTAAATGTTGAACTTTTAGTGATGAAGTCGAAACAACCATCTGGTAGTAAAAAACGTAAGAAAAGAAAACTAGATGAAGAAAAGAGAAAGGTTGACGCGGGTGCCCTAGATAAATTTATCTATAGACAACCTGTTGAAGAGCACGTTGAAGAGCATGTTAAAGAGCATGTTGAAGAGCATGTTGAAGAGAAAGAGCATGAAGAAGTAGAAGTAGAAGAGGTAGAAAATCAAGAGCATGTTAAAGAGCTTGTTGATATATGTGATCCAAGAAGGTGGGAAAAACTTAATTATGATGAGATTAAACTTTTGGTCGAGAAAGGTCCTAAAAGAGATACTAGTATTACGTATGGTCCCTATGATAAATTTGGTAGACGATTTTCCGCAGCTTTATATAATAGAACTTTACCAAATTTGGAGAAGTGTGATAGAGAATGGCTAGTATATTCAAAAGAGCAAGACAAATTATTTTGTTTATGTTGTAAATTATTTAGAAAAGGGATTTCGAAAGGTAAATTGGATGGTGAAGGTTATGCAGATTGGCATCATGTTACCACTAGGGTTAAAGAACATGAAATTTCCTTGGATCGTCTTACAAATAGGAGTAAGTGGTTTGATATGCGTAAAAGATTGAACTTGAACGAAACAATTGATAAAGTTCAATACGAGCAATTCAAGAAAGAAAGAGATTACTGGAAAGTAGTCCTTTTGAGAATCATTGCAGTCGTGAAGTTTCTTGCTAAACATAATTTAGCATTTCGTGGATCCAATGAAAAGTTGTATAAAAAAGGTAACTATAAATTGTTTTTTTTTGTTCTAGTTCCACCAAATATCTTTTTCTTAATTAAGATGCCTGATTCCACTTCTTATTTGTTAATTATATTTAATAGGTAATGGGAATTTTTTGGGTGTCATTGAAATGTTGGAAGAGTTTGACCCGGTTATCAAAGAGCACGTACGGCGGATCACAAATGACGGGCTTCATGTGCATTATCTTGGCCACACGATCCAAAATGAACTAATACTTTTGATAGCTCAAGAAATTAAAAAAGAACTTATCAAGAGAATAAAGGAAGCAAAGTACTACTCAATTATACTTGATTGTACTCCCGATTCAAGTCACCAAGAACAGATGACTATAATAGTGAGGTATTTAAAGTTATCATATAATTCTGTTACTATCGAAGAGTCCTTTTTAGGTTTTTTGAATGTTGATGATACCACTGGAAAAGGATTATTTGATATTACATTTGAGGAGTTAAAGTCTCTTGGTCTTGAAATTGATGATATGCGTGGTCAAGGCTATGATAATGGAGCAAACATGAAAGGAAAACACCAAGGAGTGCAAAAGAGATTTTTAGATATAAATCCTAGAGCATTTTACACTCCTTGTGGTTGCCATTCTCTCAATCTAACATTATGTGATATGGCTAACAAATGTGTTAAAGGAAAAAACTTTTTTGGATTTATCCAACGCATTTATACTATCTTTGCAAATTCTACTAAGAGGTGGGAAATTTTGAAAGATAATGTTAAATTTTGGAGTCTTAAGTCATTGTGTCAAACTCGTTGGGAAAGTCGGGCTGAGAGTGTAAAGGCTATTAAACTGCAACTTGTGGATGTCCGGGAAGCTTTACTTCAAGTTGGAGAAAATGATAATGATGCTGCAATTGCTAGTGAAGCAACTTCACTAGCAGAAAAAGAACTTAGTGACTTTGAATTTTTGGTATCAACTGTTATTTGGTATGAAGTACTAAACCATGTGAATATTTTAAGTAAGAAGTTACAATCAAAGGATATGCATCTTGAAAATGCTATTACAGAAATAAACAAATTGATTGGGTGCTTCAAGGATTATAGAGAAACTGGTTATTCAAAAGCGATTGTTGAAGCTAAGGAGATTGCTATTGAAATGGGTATCAATCCAATATTTCCACAAAAACGTTTGATTGAAAGGAAAAAAGGATTTGATGAAAGTTCAAGTAGGGAAGAAGTTTCATTTACACCTGAAGAGAACTTCAGAGTCAATTATTT
This sequence comes from Lactuca saligna, assembly GCF_052625555.1. Classification (NCBI taxonomy): domain Eukaryota; kingdom Viridiplantae; phylum Streptophyta; class Magnoliopsida; order Asterales; family Asteraceae; genus Lactuca; species Lactuca saligna. Next base: position 201,036,566 of record NC_136421.1, read on the forward strand.
CTTGTACATTGTTGATCAAGCCATTTCTTCTCTTGAGACAAGATTTGAACAATTCAAAGAATATGACAAAGTATTTGGTTTTTTATTTCCACATAATTTGAGAGGAATTGAAGATAAAGATCTTAAGTCGTATTGTCATCGTCTTGAAAATGCACTCAAGTTTGAAGAAAGATCGGATATTAATGCCGAGGAACTTTATACGGAATTGAAATTATTTGAGACATTGAAAACCAATGAATTTAGCAACCCTATAGATGTTTTGAAGTTTTTGAAAGAACTTGATTATTTCCCAAATGCATGCATTGCATATAGAATATTGTTGACTATTCCAGTAACGGTCGCATCTGCAGAAAGAAGTTTTTCAAAATTGAAGTTTGTGAAATCTTACTTACACTCCACAATGACCCAAGAAAGACTTAGCGGTTTAGCGATGATATCTATCGAGAACGAACTCTTAGAGAGTATAGACTACGAAGATTTGATCAACCAATTTGCAATCAAGAATGCTAGAAGAGCTTCACGGATAGTTGGTTAGCTGTTACAATATGTAATTACTTATTAAAATACTATGATTTTGCTATGTTTATTGATATAAGTTTATTGTCCTTTTAATAAAAATTTAGTTTATGAAATTTAATTCGTTACATGTTAAGGTCTAAGGGCCTTTTTTATTCGCCTCGTCCTGGGTATTTGAATCCTCAGGACCGGCCCTGCTAAAAAACATATAACTGTCTCACTTCCTGAATAATTAGTGAAAATTAAAAAAATATATGTAGTAATAATCACATGTGTGTGTTAAATAATAAATCATTAAGTATATTATACATATTAATCACTGAGTTAACCATGTTTTACAACATTACTCAGTTCAGTAAAGGGGCCGATCACGGAGTACTCGGGATTCTGTAACTCGTCTCGGTAAGGGGCCGAGTAGCGAGTACTCGGAGGAGTAATCGGTCAACTCGGCGACTTTTACAACAATGAGTGGATGTATCGAAAATTGAAGAAGTTGAGACGAAAGATGATTGATTTAGTATTTGTCAAATGAAAGCATATAATAAGGTCAAATTTCATGTAGAAAATGCAAGAGGGGATGAGGGTGGGACCTAACTTCAATCCCATTTCGAAACAAATACTATCCGATAACCAATTGATACCAAAATATATTAACTAATTGTAATGATTTTTGGTTCAATTTCGGCGGATAACCTAACTAAATCGTCACATACATACCTTTAATTTTCTGTTGACTTTTAGCCATGGGAAAACAAGCTCAAACATTAGTGTATATATATATATATATATATATGAAAAGTTACAACATTTTATGAGCATATATTATAAAAGAGTGTTTTTTCATCAAGTTTCGATTTTGCAATCTATTTTACATATCAGAATATGTTCATTCACTTTGTTAATGAAAAATATTACCCTCGTTGCCTACAACCTTTAAACTCGACGAGGTCTTGAAAGAATTTTAGTATTAACCAACATTGTAAGAATTTAATAATAATTATCCTTATAGATAGTGTTTGTACACATCCTTATTTTTTTTGGTTTTAAGGTTTAGGGTAGCGTCCAGTTTATTACCATATTTTTAACTCCAAACGTGGTTGACGGTGGATTCGAACCAATAAGCCTAATTGGCCAAACAGTTAGACACAACAAAAATAAGTTTAGTATTAGAGTTATTTAGTGAACAAGTCAAAATCGTCACTACTAAATATCTTTCCTAACAAACTAAATCGGTCATTTATTATAAAAATAAATGTTTATTCATTATGATGTTGAAATGATTTAAGATAAAGATTAATATATATATATATATATATATATATATATATATATATATATATATATATATATATATATATATATATATATATATATATATATATATATAAAGAGAAGTTATAATTTAATTAAGTTTGTAAGTTAATAAATGTTTATTCAATATTCATTATGATGTTGAAATTATTTAAGACAAAGATTAATATTATATATATATATATATATATATATATATATATATATATATATATATATATATATATATATATATATATATATATATATATATATATATATATATATATATATATGGGAAAAGTGAGTATACCCTTAAGGGTATATAAGCTTAGGTACCCAAACTCACCATACCAAGTCATTTTGTATCATATAATACATTCTAATTGTCCAATATTCTTATAATTTAACTTCTAACTTGATGTACTTCCAAGATTTTTGTAAATTACATATTTATCTACCTCTTACATAATTTTCATTTTCAACTACAATATATATAGCCTAGTAGATGTTTGGCAAAAAGATGTGATTTAAGAGAAAGATAATAGTGAAATTTTGAATATCTTGAAAGTAAATCAAATTAACGTTGAAGTTTAAGAACATTATAATAAATATATCAATAAAAATGATGTATTATAGTTTGTTTGGGTACCTAAACTTATATACACTTAAGGGTATATTCACTTTTCCCTATATATATATATATACATATATATATATATATATATATATATATATATATATATATATATATATATATATATATATATATATATATATATATATATATATGGGAAGTGATTCGTACACAATAACTTTTTACTATAAATAACAATTTATGCATTATAGAGTTATACAATACAACACTTTAAAATACATATATATTAGAAGTTATAATTTAACTTAATTTGACTAACAAGACCCCAAAACTTATAGTTTTCATTCGTAAATTTTACGTAAAACTGAATTGAAATATATAATAGTGTTGCTTAAAATAAACTTGACATAAGTGAATTTGATTGCATAATTAGATGTTTTTATTTGTTCTAATAATTATCAAGAAAAACATTTAGAGAATACAAAATTCAGAATTCTTTTTAATTGTCTAAAAATAAAACAACATCACTTGACAAAACAAGATACGTATAATATGCGTAGTGCTTACAACTCATTTGATCAAACAAATGAGAACATACTAAATTTAGAAAGTTTTAAGTTTGGGGAAATATGAAAAAAATAGTTGTGAGATAAAAGTGTTCATAAATATGGTAGGTGTAGTCTTTGTTGATCCATGTGACAAAATACTTTCGAAAGTACATAGTTTCAAAGGTCATTGGGATCATTTGCATACTCTCTCTTCCTATCCCAATCAACCATTAAATCCATGGCCCATCAATCAAAGCCGCAAAAGACTAAATTAATAATTATAATTTATCAAAAATAAATCTTAATTATGAATTATTGAAATCATCCTTATGATTTGTTAAAATTGCACATTTGACCCCTAAAGTTTTCTTTGCATTCGTATCATCCATATAATATAATTTTATTACGTTTTTTGTCCTAAATTGATTTATAATGTCCAAAATACACTTATTCATTATTTTATTTGTGTCATTTATTATTAATCTATTCAAAATGTTTTAATATATGTGGGGCCCACTTAACCTTTTAACCTCCCTATTGCATACATACTCCATCGATTCAACCCCTCACCCAAACTCTCCACCTCCTTCTTCCTTGTCGGAAATCACCATCGATAACGATCTTTCTTACCAGAAACCATAACCATTATATTTGTTTGATGGTGTAGATGGCTGATGACGATGATAGGTTTTATAGGTTACAAAAAAATATGTGGCAGAAAAACTTAATCCTAAGTTCACATACAAACTAAATGATCTATGTTTTCACTATTGATTTACAACAAACAATTGAACATCAAGAACCCTAGGAGTACTCTATTATTTTTGAAATTCATAAAGGGTTTTAGGGTTTACATATCTTTAGATTATTATAGTAACTAATCAATAAAATACTTCTAGATCAAGCTTCAGAAATATCGTGTCTCTAATGGTTTGTACCCAAACCATAGCAATAAAAGACTTTAGAGGAGAGAAAAGAAGGAGTCTAAATGAAAGTTAGATCTCGTCGATAGCTATGCGTGGATATAAAAAACGTAAAAAATGGAGCTCGTATGCAAAAGTTATGAATTTTACAAGATAATTAATTTCGGCTAAACACTGTGCACCCCCTTCATCCCCACGACTTGCCATCTAATGCTAACACTTGGCCCACATTATGCCCAACGTCATTTGGAGTATTCCTAACGTAATGGCCCCCTGGCAGCCTATAAATTGAGCATGAATTTCACAAATTTCTTCACACATCTTCATTCAATCTCTTCCAAAACCCTACCAAGGTCCCCATGACTTGTTCTAGAACTTCCTAAGGGTTATTGGTGAAGCTTTAGAGTGTCATAAATCCCCAAGAAATATAGCTTTCGGTTTAGAAGTTCTGCCTACCAAAAATCCAGTTTGTTGCTAAACCACTTATAAGTCAAGTTATGCTTACCGTGCTTTAAGTATAACTTATGTTTAAATTCAATATTGTTATTATGAAACTATAAAAAAGATTCGCTAAACCACCTATAAGTTGAGTTATGTTTGTTGTGTTTTAAGTATAACTTATGTTTAAGTTCATTATCATTATTATGAACCTATAAACATGATTTATCAATGATTTCAAGTTGTTATACTGATTGATCTACTTATGGGGATGATGACAAGGCTAGATTTAGTAAGGTGTTTAAAGTGGGCTTTCCAAACATTATACTGTATATACCAAACGTACCCTACCTATGATATTATGTTACCCGATTGTCCCTTATCAGCTATAAATCAGTAGACTTTAAATTAATGATGAATCTAGCCTAATAATTAGCCGCAATAAATATTAAACTAAGACTTAGTGATAATGATACTAGGTTATGTCAAAGGAAAGTACAGTTGCTATAAGCAAAGCGCTGTCCGAATTTCGAGTCATGACTTTAACAAATGAGTGCATAATTATTTTCATCTTACATATAGATATGAAGTATTTAAGATAATTACATGTTATATGTGCCTTTTATTTGTGTTCCTCATATGTATGCTAGATGAACGATTTATACACATTTTACTTGATTTAAACCGTGTATGTATTTTTACACCTATAAATATATTATGTAAAGATGAGTAGATGAAAGATGATATAGATGATGAGAAAAGAAAGATGATATAGATGATGAGTGAAGAAAGATGATATATATGATGAGAGATGAAAGTTGAAATAGATGATGAGAGGCCTTGACTTTAAAGATGACGTCATCTAGCAATGTATAGATTATAACCATGGACTATTCTAGATAGTCCGGTGAAACGCTAGCAAACACACAACCTGTACGTGTTTGTGAACCATGTGTTCTTCAAATGTGCTCTAAAACCCATTGACATATATTGTGGGAGGACTCCTTAAAATTATACCATCAATAAAGAAGATGATCCCTAGGATAAATCCTTAGGAATAAATATAGAAAAAAACTACTGACAAGTATCATGGAGGAATCCCTAAACTAGTATTGTCAGCATAGATGATCCTTATGGTAGATCCTTAAGAATAAAGAAGATAATGGGGATGAGAAATTGATTTAATTTTTTGATGATTAAACATATTAATTATATTATTGTGGGTTGAAAACTCTATGTACTCACCAGGTTTCCCAACCTGACCCACTCAGTTTATTTTATCATAGGTAGTGATATGAAAGATACATTCTGCTGAGAGATTCGAGGAGTATTAGGCCACTAGTTTAATTAATATAAGGCTTGTAATATTTCATTATGCTTATGTTTTTGTATTGATGATGACATCCTAATGTTTTAATATAAATTACATTTCTTCGAAAATGATTTGGTAATATCTTTATCATATTTTTGGGAACAAATTCTGCAATATTATTCTTCAAAAAGGGTACTTCTAATTTTTAAATAAGCATAAACAAATTGGTCTTTTATGGCCATGAAATTTGAGGATGTCACACACGATGTGAATAACCATGCAACCCCACTTGGTACCCTCGATGTCACTTATCATCTCAAATTAATGTGCCGGTTAACCATACACGCTCCATTAACAATGATAATTTTCGAGATGCCCATCATTTCTCTTTTAAGACCATATTAGTGTGCCGACTAACCATACACGCTTCACTAATGACATATTAAAGTATGATGTGTGTTTTAATATATTAGCATACATCTCATATTTTTCCTAAAGTAACTATAGTGAGATTTTATAAAGAAAATTCTAGTACTTTGAATCATTATATTTATTAATGAGATTATGTCCTATCAAACCCGTTCAGCTAACGACCCTCCACCATACAAGGGAGCGGTGGGTAAGAGTGGACACCCAATGACGGTCATTATATAGGTCGCTTCCTTATACCCCCTTATAGTATGACTTTGTAAATGAGGCGTGCTAGTGAAAATAGGCTAGGATTTATCAGGTATATTTTAAAACCTTTTAAAATATGTGGTTTAAATATTAATTATTAAAAGCTTTAAGTTAATTAATATTAACCGGTTGTGATTTATCTTTATCTATTAATTAAACAATTAATTAAATTAATTAAATCATTATGGATTAAATAATTATTTATAATTAACCAAATACAAAAATAATTCAAATTTACTCCTAATCCTAAGTCCCCTAATTATTTAAAATAAGCTAAGGTTTATCAGGTTTTAATTGTTCAAATTTTAAGACTTTTAAAATAACAAATAAGGAAATAATGTAAACCCAAAAAAGGGCTCCTCAATTTTCGAAAATGGCTAAGGAGGCTAGGGTTTCAAGAACCCTATCAAATTTCAAAAACCTAAGGGTGGAGGTTAGGGTTTCAAGAACCCTAAAATTTCGAAAATTGCCTCATTAGGGTTTAGTTTCTATAAACCCTAATTTTGATCTATTCAATTTTGTGCAAGATCAATGAAAGCAATGTTTCTAATACCACTGATAGATTTTATAGGTTACAAAAAATATGTGGCGGAAAAACTTAACCCTAAGTTCAAATGCAACCTAAATGATCTATGTTTTCACTATTGATTTGCAACAAACAATTGAACATCAAGAACCCTAGGAGTACTCTACTATTTTTGAATTTCATAATGAGTTTTAGGGTTTACATACCTTTTGATTATTATAGTAAATAATCAACAATTCCTTATTCATCAAACTTTAGAAAGCAAGCACTAGAAATCCCATGCCTCTTACCCAAACCCTAGCAATAGAAGACTTTAGAGGAGAGATTAGATGGGAACGAATTTCGGCTCTAAGGCTCTTAGAATAGGGTAGCCGAAATTATGAACCTATAAGGGGTTTATATAGATGAGTAAGGATGCTAGGATAAGACAGGTTTCCTTGGATAACCCTTATCCCCTTTCTTGCTCCCCAAGGTTTCCTAAGGCTTCCAAAAAAAACCTTAGAACCCTCCTCCAAATGGGAAGGTTCTGGAATTCCTCAATGCTCAACTTTTGAACATTATCACCTTTAGTCCTTATACTTTTAATTAATTCCAATTAATTTTTGATTAATTATAAATTAAATAATACTATTTCTAATTAATATATATTAACATCATAATATATTGATAAATTAATTATTGATATTTATTAATCATATAATAAACCGATAAATCAACATCTCTCTCCAAAAAGTCATTATGTCAATTACTAGATTTTTGGGCAACCCAAAAGGACTGAATTTTTAATTCAAGTATATACCAATTTGGTTATTGGATTAGACACCTAATCCAACAGATGGTGCAGATGAGAGTCGTCCATTTAACATGAAACGAGGCCACAACCACTATCATCTGTAATGTTAGGGTGCAAAATCACACTTGAATGTAATTAGTGCTTACCCTCTTGTATTGTGTAATCAGTTGTATTCCCTATAAATAGAAAGCGAGAGGCACTCATTTATGTAAAAAAAACATTTGTGAGAGCATTAGTTTTAGAGAGAGAAATAGCAAGACCCATTTGTACTCTTTCTATAAAAAACTAATGAGAGCTTAAACCTAACTTTATTTACTCTCTTGTTTTCTTAATGTTATTGATTCTTAAAATGATTCACTAGATCTTTTATATTCTGCATTCGTCATCATAATCAACACCACTACTGTGACAACCCGAAATTTCAATCCAGTTCAGTCAACCACTTCATTAAAAGTCAAACTCATTGCTGTTACCTTTTAGCACAATTAGGAGTTTATTTGAGCGTTTTGAACCTTGTACACTTAAGGAATAAGTGTCGGGGTTTATCTGCTGAATCCATAGCTCAAAGAACAAGTCCGGAACATTTTAACCAGGATTTCATGACCACCACCATGGAGTTTACGAACCTAAACTCCATGTAGGCCGTAAACTCCTCCCATAATGTCAAGTTATGGCCACTTTGTTCATTCCTTTCCTCCTCTTGGCCCAAATCCTCTCAAGTATCATCCCGATCTTCGTCCCCGATCTTCAAAAGTCGTAAGCTTATTGTCTTAACTAGTTGTTATCTTGCATAAACTAGTAATCTTACATGAGTTCATCTGTGAAATCATTCCATTTTGTAGATCTTCAAGTTCCACCAAGAACACCAAGAACACACACTCGTGTTCTTGGCCAAAACCGACCATTCAAGCTCCTAGATCGTAAGTACTCTTGTTCTAACTCATTGTACACTAGTTTTATCATGTTTAAGGCTTAGAAAACATACGGAATCATAGGATTCAAGGAGTTTATGGCCAACACATGTTCTTGGGCCATAAACCCCTTTTAAGGGTGCAAATGACACCCTAACCCCTTAGTGAGCCTTGGAACTTAGCATAGAACCTTATACCATTGAACTAGGGACTTCATTGCATGATTTGGTACTTCATACCATGAGTTTAAGGCCATAAAATCATGGGGAAGTGGTCCCAGGGCCGTAAACACCATATAAGGCCATTCATGGACCTTAAACCCCCCCAACCTCTTGTTTAAGCCTTGGAACACTTAACCACTTAAGTTATAATAGTTTTGTGCCTCATTTGGTGACCCAATTGAGAGTTTACGGCTAGGAATAAACTCCCTTGGGCCGCAAACTCCTTAATACATGGTCCATTGACCATAAACTCCAGTATAAGGCATTGCACTCCTTTGTTGCAACCCAATAGCCTCCAATGTGACAACCCGATATTTCAACTCTTTGTAATGGCCTAATAGGTCAAGTATTGTAACCACTTTTGAGTTAATAAAATTAACATTGATAATAAAATGTCCAAAAAGTTTCTATTTAACTACCTACTATGTTTTATATCATTAGACCGGGATCGTACGTAAAAAGAATGCCCAAACCCGGCTTCGTATATGGAAGTTAAGATTTTTCCAAATTCGGCTTAGCATCAGACAACTAAAAACTCGAATCGGAGATCGAGCGACTTTTGGCCGGAATGACCTAAACGAGAATCGAAGGTCTCGACATTGGTATTTCAGCGGTAAAAAGTATGGCAAAAACCGACGTCAGATAAAGAAGTTATGAATTATTTAAAGAAATTTCTTAATCACGACATTTTATAAATAAATAATAAAAATAATTTCAGAATTTGCCAACGGAATCTAAACGAAAGTTGTAGAGTATGGTCTCACCTTCGCGGGGATATAAAGAACGTCGAAAACGGAGTTCGTATGAAGGTATGAATTTTTGAAGTTTATTAAATAAATTATATATTTATTTAATTAAAAATCCGGTATTATCCGAAGGGGGAGTCAGCGTACTCATCCGAGCTACGCGCCGCGTAACCCCGTACGCCCCGCGTACGCCAAGACCTTGGCCTCGGATCGTCCACGTCGCGTTTGTGCGAACTACCAACCCGTCCCATCCGAGCTCCGAGGCAGTCGAGGACTCGGTCACGCATGACGTACGCGTACGCCCAGCGTACGTGCGTACGCCCCACGTAACGAGGCCTCTTAGCCTCCTATAAATAGAGGTGTGAGGGTTCCGAAAAATTTACCCCATTCCTCTCATTTCTCTCACGATATTGCCTCGATTTCCGTGCCCGCACTACCCCGAAGCCCTGGTCATTTTGTGCAAGTCCCGAAGGTCGATTTTACTCCCGAGATTCCCGAGAACCCCGAGAAAAATCCGTTTCCCGAGACGAAACTCTGCCCAGTTTTTTCCATCTCGCTATCTTCAAACTTTCAAGTGAGTTCATACCCCTTAATTAACCATTTTTAAATATTCTAAACGCTTTTATATGCTTTCTAAGGGGGGGGGGGGAGAAATACAAGTAAAACACACGACTACTATCGGGTGTTATATATATATATATATATATATATATATATATATATATATATAAAGATTATTATACACTTTTATTAAGTAGAGTCATATGTGATTTATAAACTTTATAGGAAACTCCCGTATACGAATTATATTACAATAACATTCTATCTTTAAAACTATAAATTGTTGTAGTGCATGTATAAGCTAAACATTTTTCCTAGATTTAAAGTATATGTGTCTATTTTAGACTCTACAAAAATATATGCTTTCATAACAAGTGGTTCATTTTCTAGATATTCTAAAATAAACGAGGCACACTTTTAGAAAACTATAATAGGTATAGTTTTATGAGGATATTGCTAACTTTTACATACTAGAAACATGATTTTCAAGAAATCACTTTCATATACAATAGCAAATGAACATTTTAACACGTAAATCTGTGTTTATACTACGGTTCTGTGAGACATTAACTTCACGTACGTTCGAGTACACATTTCAAGTCCTGTATTATATACCAGAATCCCTTGGAGGGGGAGCATGGTGTTTGTGTATAGATTTATACGGGCTTGACAACCCGCGCCCTGACTGTTAGCTACAGTCCATCATTTGGGGTGACAAACGTCATAACATTCCAACGCTTGAAGAACGTTGTGTATAGGCATCCCGAGTCAATAGTATGGTTATAAAACTCACAGGAGGTATTAAAAATACATTGATTTACAAGGTTTTCAAACGTATTGGTTATTTTTACACTTACATACATTTTTGGAAACAAACTTTGGTCTGGAAGGAAGACTACTTTTATACTAGTAGAAAATATAGGATTTTCTAAACACAAACAAACAAGGACAAGATATTTCATTTCATACAAACATTGTCATTAAATACTTATGAAACTCACCAGCTTAAATGCTGATCTACTCTTTCAAAATTACTTGTATGTCCCAGGGATTCAGTAACTACAGGTATCATTATGCTTTTGATGAAGGGATGCTGCGGCGCCAGTTTAATCTCATATTTTGACATCATATTGTAATTGGATTTGAACATGTAACTTTTGACAAATGTAAACTTTCAATTATATATATGATGGTTGTATTGCTTTCTTTACTATGTATTCATTTGTTACGTTACCACATGAAGTCATCCGCCCCCGAACGTTTCCGCCGTTCAGGTTTGGGGGTATGACATCCAAACACTTTGACCATATGTTATTAGGATCATTGTGTGTGTTTAAGTCTTCACTTGACACCGAACACGTGTCCGACACTTCCATCCGATCCACTCGTTGCAGGTGAGTTCATACCCCTTAATTAACCTTTTAAATGTTTATAAACGCTTTATGGGGGATACAAGTTGAATCATGTTTAGTTATTATATCAATCACATGTGATTAATAACTAGCATGCAAATGGATTTACTATACGTTAACTATTTTACCAAATAGATTTCTTTAAATGACTTTCTTAAACGTTTTTACATGTTTAAAACTCTTTATCAAACTATCTTACATACTGTAAGTTTCCTTTCAAACTCTGTTACAAATGTGTTTTCAAACAACGGTTTTCCTTATACTTAAACTGTCTTATCAAACAAAATTCTTTCAAATCGTTTTATAAACTGACATCAAGTCATCCTTCCTTAGTATTAAACTTGTCAAAGGTTTTAAAAACTTCGTTTGTGCTTTTATATTGTAAAATTTATGCCTAGATATGTATAGTTATATAAATAATGTTTAAAGGACTTAGGACGACTAGCTCGCTTTATTTCTTTTTTTTTCGTTGGGATGTGGCCTTAGGGCATCGGTTGCTCGTCCGAATGTCGTCTAAATATTAATTATATATCATGTATACATATATAGGTATAAAGGTTCCCTGAGTCAGTTCAGTACCTTTAGGTAGCAAAGTTATACTCCCGGTTATACTCGTACGTCACTAGTAACTATAATAGGTGTAGTTAGGAGATACTATTTACCATTCCAAGTACAAGGAATCACACAAGAGTCAGTTCATTCATGAGTCTATACTAATACATTACATGTTACATGAATACGCTTACATGAATACCTTTACATAGATACGCTTACACGATTACACTTACAATACACGATAACAGAGCTAACATAACAAAGTGCTATAGCATGGAACAAGTTCAGGATCTAACTATACCAATGAATCACTCTGCATTATGATAATTATATTGTGTATACATGATCATAGTAATGTGGATGTTCACGGCTTGTAGAAGTGCAGGATCATGTTTGGTTCCCAGAATCTCCTGATAGAGAGCATATAGTACAGGTTCTAGCCACCACATTATACCTTAACCCTCAATTAAGGCAAATTAGTACAAAGTAGTCACTTATTACAAATACTACAGTACTTACACTTTGCATACGATAATTGCAAACAAATTAAAAATCCGAGTAATATATTATTAATACCTTTACCATGTGCCACATTCACATAATTGATGAGGTAGAAAATAATATCAATAGGCGTATAGTCTAGTCTTGGTAGAAGGCTACGTTCAAAACAGTCTAGTCTTGGTAGAAGGCTACTTTCAAAACAGCTAGGTCTTGGTAGAAGACTACTTTTTATACTAATAGAAATCATAGGGATTTCCTAGGTGTTCAAATGTTTTCAACTACTTTCAAACAGTTCATACTTATACAAAATTTTTCCAAATGTTTACAAGTCTTTACTTTCCAGTATTATCAATCAAAGACGCACTAATACTTATGAATTCACCAGCTTTATTGCTGATACTCGCTTTCAAAATAACTTGTATTCTCAGGTCACAAATAGATAGGTACGACAACCAGGTTTTGTGAAGACGGAGAAATCTAGACTCCTCTTTTATTTTGATTGTTCGTTATGTTGTCTTATACTATGAAAGAACACACTTGTAAATAAAATTATACTATTAATGCAATGGATGATATTGTTGCTTGTTTACTACTTTTGCATTGTTGTGATACATTACATGACATCCTCCGCCCCAGAACGTTTCCGCCGTTCTCGGTTTTAGGGTGTGACAGATTGGTAACAGAGCATTGTTTATAGTGAATTAGGTATATCAACCCATAAAAGATATACTAACTATAAATACAATGGGATTAAAAATACACTGACCACGAGTTTATACTTTTAAATAATAAAATATTTAACAAAGTATACGTGTTTGCATTCATACTAAAATCCGTGTCACAATGACAAGAACAAAAGTATTACGATTGTTGAATATCACAGGTAAGCTCGGGGATGTATGGTCAGTCGTGGGAGTGGCATAGCCTGATCAACTAGGTTGTTCCGAGGAGTGATTAGCACATGCCCAAGAATGGTTGTGATGTGTCAACAAGTCTAAAAACTTACCAACACTACTACAATGAGAACATTATAACAGAATCCAGGTCTAAAATACCATAGGGGTATTTTGTGTTACTATAATTACTTACTTTAGAACTAAAAAGGATCTTCATTACTAAGTTGATAGTTGCTAAGTGGATACACTAAGGTTATATGTAACTAGGATGTTATAGACTTAGAATCTGTGAATTTTTGCTTTACCCCAGTTCCTTGTGAATTTGGAGTTAAGGTCACTTATTCGAAGGCCTATTCTGTTTTGATTACATATGACTGGTATGCACTTTATAAATAGTGATGTAACTAATGAAGATTTTGTATGTTATCAGAGTTGTCGTTGCATCCGGTGATCTCGTCGGAGCAGACAACTTGTGGATCTAAAACCCACCTTATCCCTCATTGTCATATCTTCACTTTGCTGCCATATCGTCACCTTATCCCTATACCTCTCGAACCTACTTTCATCTCTCTTATTTTACCTAAAAATTGTCACCTCTCCTGAACCACTACTCTCCCTCCGTCACCTATATTTCTGCACATAGCCACCGAAACCCATAAAATCGACAGATCGGGAGATTTCTTGAAACCCACATAACCAAAAGATTGACAAACAAACTTTGTGTTTAATTTTTGGAATGATTTCTGGAAAATACTTTGATGCTAGGTTTCCGTTTTGTATACATATTTTGATTTTTCTTTTGGTTTCGTTTTGATTTTGTAAAGAGTGGTAGGGTGTAGTAGTTGGTAACGATGTTTGATAGTGAAGTTAGTGGTGTTTGAAGCTGATGTAGTGGTTTGACGGGGAGAATGGTTTGGTTTGATTACATATTATGATTGTGATTATATATATATATATATATATATATATATATATATATATATATATATATATATATATATATATAGAGAGAGAGAGAGAGAGAGAGAGAGTTTAAATTCTTATGATTTTGGTGCGTTGGCCAGAAATAAGACTTTGGAGGGTTGAATGGAAGTGTTGTTCGATGTCAATTGTGGTGGTTGAATGGGGTTGCCGAAGGTGGACAGTGGGGAGGTTGTTAGAGGTGGATGTGTGTAGAATGGGTGTGAGTGGAGTAGTTGGATCCACTTATTTATAAATTAGTTTAATTTATTTTTTAATTAATAAATAATAATAATTAGAAAAGAAAATACAAAGGGTAATATAGTCTTTTCATGCCTATTAGGGACAAAAACACAACAAAATGACACCTTATGACGGTCTTAACATAAAAAAAAGATAGAAACTAACGTGAAATTTTTACAAACCATGGAGACCATTTCAATAACTATTCAAAGCAAAAATAAAACAATAATAACAAAAAAAAATAATAATAAAGTAATAATTATAATTTATCTAAAAATAAATCCTAATATTAAAAGCAAAAATAAAACAATAATAACAAAAGAAATCACCATAAAAGTCAAATTTTCTAAATTTTTTAATATGATTATAATAACCATAGATTACGAAAATTTAGTTGGTTTGTGATTTTTTTTTACAGATTTTGCATGTTACCACATACAAAAATGCTGTATTTTTTTTTATAAAACTAAAAACATGTGATTTTTTATTAAATTAAAAAAAATAAAGTTATTTTTTTTGCAGGCCAACAACTGCAAAAATCTAAGTGAGCCAATATATTTTTTTAATTTTTTTAAAGATTTTTGCGGTCCATCATCGTAGACTAGATGTTCTCATGATTGTTAAAAAGTTTGTATGTGAAATTTATAACTTTCTGTCTATAATTTTCACTGAATAACTCAGTTTGAAGCTTAAAATATATAATAACTTTACGACACCTAAATTAAGAGTATAATATATTCAAAAACAAACATTGTTACATAGAATAAAATTAAAAAATTGTTACTAAACTCCAATGTGGTAACTTGTCTCACTTTGTCAAGCGTTCAAAAACGAATTATTACTAGTTTATTATAATAAAATAAAATCTATCAAAATCAAATATGATTACAAAATAAGACAAATGAAAAATGAAAACCAAATCATAGTCCATACCGAGATCCAAAAAACACTGATCTACAAGCATGGGACTAAATGGTTTGGAATTCAGTAATACATATACAGAAAAAATTATACTTTTGTTCATTTTAAATATATAAATAAGTCTTGTACTTATATTTATCTATCAAACATGGAATTCAAAGTATTCAAATCTCAAAATCCAATTACATCAAATTCTACCAAAATCAACAACCCCTCAAAACAAGCATATCACATTATTAAATCTTGCGCTTTCATACATCCCAAAAGGGTCCCAAAAAAAAAAAAAAAAAAAAAATCCAAATTCCCCCTTTTAGAAATGGTTCACAAGCACACATCAACTACAAATACGCCACTAAACCCTACAACAAAAAAAATGTTTCAATGTCAAAAAAACCACCTCAAATTTATCATATTCCTCACTACTCCATAACAACTTTAGCACCAACACCTTTCATTTTCTCAATTATTTGCTCACATTCTTCTTTACTCACCCCTTTCTTAAACACAACCGGTGCCTTTTCAACCAACTCTTTCGCTTCCTTAAGCCCTAAATCCGTACAACTCCTAACCTCCTTAATAATCTTAATCTTCGAAGCCGCTTCAAACGACTCCAACTTCAATTCAAAAACCGACTTTTCCGGCTTCACCTCCTCCTTAGCCGCCGCCTGCCCACCGCCAGATCCCGCGGCGGCCAAACCGGCGGCACCCGGTTTCATCACCGCCACCACCGGCGGCTCTTTCATGCCCATTTTTTTCATCATAATTGAAGAGAGTTCGGCCACTTCGAGTAATGTGAGTGATGACATCTCGTCCACGAGTCTCCAAACACGGTCTGTTGGTGGGCTCCGGTGTTCGGTTGGATCGAATGTTGTGGGGTCGTAATCGGTTGGGAGACGTTTTTGGTCGATTTCTATTTCTTCTTCTTCGTGTTCTTGTGTTTGTTTTGCGGGTTGACTGAAGTTTCTGGTCAACCATGTTGAGTTTATGGAATTGAGGGAAATTATTGGAGCACGTGTGTGAAATCCATGGGGTAAATGGTGCCTAAGCTTTAGAAATAAACTCATTTCTGATTATTTATGGATAATCTTTCGGTTTTTTTTTTTTTTAACTTGATTAAAAATAGCCCATTCGCGATACCTGCAAAAAGAAAAAAAAAAGTAGAAATAGAAGTTGGGTAGTCTATTTAAGGGAAAAAATATAAGGTTATAAAAAATAACAATGTGCTTAAGTTGACATTACATCTTATTTTAATATATATAAAGTATGTTGTTATTTTATGAAAGGCTTGTAGCTAAGGATATACATACATTGTATTATACTAGAAGAAGATTGTACAATTGAAATGATATTAGTCATGTAAGAAGAATGATGTAAAAAAAATATATAAAGTGATTCTCAAAATGAACCTCTTATATTGTCTATGAAGCCATTGTCAATTCCACATGTCGTTCAATAAAATAAGTCCAAGATAGCATGTCATACAACTGTAAGGACAGATTGAAAGGTGATGTTTTTGAGCTAAAACTGTAAAATTAACCTACTACAGTATGAAGTCTAACAGATTGGAAGGCGTTGTTTTTGAGCTTTAACTCTAGAAGCTAACCTACAATATGAAGTCTAATAACAGATTAACAGTCTATCCAATTGTAATTCTGATCTTCCTAAATTTGACTCGTATTAATTGCATTCAAGGTAAGCATCTAAAGAATTTTATTGATAATTGAAGCACAGACAAAAACGCAAACATATACACAGAATCACAAATCTGATTTCACAGATTCATATCAGATTCAAATTCAGAATTTTATTGATAATCGACAGCTCAAATTCAAAGAAAAAAAATCAACACAACACAAATCCAGATAACCAAAAAATTGACAACAATACAGATTCATATCAGATGCAAAAGAAGGAAAAATCGACAGCACCCATTCTAACCAAAAAATCAACACAACACAAATTCAGACAACAAAAAAAATCGACAGCACTGGAGTGAAACTGACAGCAGCAAGAGAAAGGAGAAAATTGACAGCAGCAGCAAGAGAAATCGACAATTGGAGACAGCAACACAAACACGAAAGAAAACGGAAAGAGAACGGAAAAAGCACAAACCTTTTGGGCTGCGACGATCTCCGGCCGGTGGAGACGAGAGGGATACCGGCGGCGAGCAGGGAAGGGATGGCTCGACAACAGAAGCAGCAGCGATGGAAGAGAACGCAAGCAACAAAACTCGATTCGGAGGCGTTGTGTGTAGATGGAGGCGATGTTTAACGTTAGGGCGAGGGCTATATTGGTCAATTTCTTTAAAGAGGAACCGGTAATAAGTCTAAAAACTAAAATTTTAAGCTTTGTCAAACCCCCACTAATATAACGAAACAAATTTGCACTAAGATTGATTGCAATTAATTCCTTCTTAGTTATCTTCAACTTAGTTTAATCGATAAAGGGATCAATTAAATCCTTACACCTAGATATGAATCCACGGTATTCATACCCATGCAATAGACAAAAACTAGATTTTACACATTGGAAAATCTCATTAACACCGGCAGAGATCACTTATTTTTCATGTATTGACTATGAATTCAAGGTACTATCACAAAGAGTAAAAAAAAAAAAGAACATTTAACACTTGCAGCTTCAAATAGAATGACAAGAACGAAGAAATCCGAAACGAGAAATGAGAAACATCCATCGGAAGAGATCTATGGCAGTGTCGAAACAAAAGCATACCTGTTTCAAATACACGGAGTGCCAGGGAGACGCTTGACGATGGAGACAACCGGCAAGACGGTGATCGAAGACGAACTAGAAGAGTGTGAGGGTCGACGGCGGGGAAGAGAGAAAAGGTATTAGGGTTCAATTGGTAAATGACTATGGGTATTTTCGTAATTTAACATTTAATTTTAATAACCGTTTATTTGATCCCTAAATCATAACGTACTTAAATGTTGAAAAAGAGATATTTTCATAAAAACTAAACTCTGCATCTCTGATAGTAAGAACTGTTATTTTACGAAAATTGTTAAGATAAGTAAAATTTTTTCCTAAAAAGACTTCAAAAATATACATATACATGCAGTACTAAAATTAACCGGTAGCTATGATAATAGAGCTTATACCGAATACCAAATCAATGAAAACTAAAACACCAAGATACATAAGGTTTTTTTATGCATTCGGAAGTATTTATTCATTTACGAAAAAGAAAATGAATTTAAGATTTTTTATTTTGGAAGTATTTATGCATTTGTAGAAAAATATTATGTGGTACATGTGAATTTTGGGATAAAATACAAGCATTTAAAGTGGGTTTATTTTGTTTTGTTTTTGTTTTTTTAACAATTTTTTTAAATAAAATATCGTAGTTATCTATATAACGAGTAAGATGATAAATTGACAACAAACTACACTGCTAATTATTTTTGTATAATAAATCCAATTATTTTGAATACTATATCCATAAATTTAGAAAATATGATATTATATATGATTCGTTGTAATATGTTAAAAAACTCTATTTTATTCGACATAAAAAAACCTAAACTTATCAAAATTATGCAAATTGTATTAATATATATTAAAACAACAACAAATCATGGAAATATGTAATTCAGTGGTGTTCGGACTTCAGCTCACGCAGGCCGGAGCCCAATAATTGGCCCAGAAATCCATTAATGGTTTAGTAGTTTACAATTTACATGATTCAAAAGATCGAACACCTGGAAGGCGCTCAATGAGATGGCTAGTTCTTCATCTTCGTCCTCCTCCTCGGAGGTTTTGATTAAAACCCTAATTAACCGAGGCTGGTGTTTTCGAGAAATCAATCAAATCAAGTCGCTAATCGAAACGAAGTTCAATGGAAGCTCTACCACCGTTCGTTCTGTTGAGTCGGAGCTCTGTAACATGGACTTACGAGCAATCGGAGGGAAATCTTTGCCTGACATTTCCACCCTCCGAAAATCCACTCACTTAGATGGCCCTAAAGTTCTCCAGGTAAGTTTATGCTCCATTGTTATCTTAAATGTCTTCGAAAATCGATCTTTGTTTCTCAACAAGATCTGTAGCTCACTAGAAAGAATTGAACATACGAACTGGTCAAGTAAATGCGGATACTTGGTGCTTTTGTGTAGGTAGCTTCTGCGAGGGATATAAGTAAAAGTACTATAGCTGAAAGTTCAGGGGGTTCACATGGTAAACGGCTATTGAAATTGAAGCTTATTGATGGACATTCAGAAATTACTGCTATAGAGTTCACTCATATTCCCTCGATTCCTGATAATGTTGTTCCTGGATCCAAGGTACATACAAAGAGGAAAGATAGATTGGGTACTATGCTGATTGCACCTTAATTAATTAATGAATTGAGATGTATGGAATGAATCATAAAAATAAGAAATTTCGAGATTGTATTCCATCAGTAACCAAAACATTTCCTGTTGTTATGTTGAAAAAGTTGATGAATGTTAGAATATTTATTATTGAAAAAGTGGCTAAATAAATTAAACTCTCATATTTCTGGTTTGCAGATTCGATTGGAAAATAAAGTTGTAATGCATAGTGGTATTTTATGCTTGAATGCAAAGGCAATAACAGTTGTTGGAGGTATTGTTCCATCATTATATCAAGAGTGGGAAATGAACCAAAAGTATGCAGGCTTTACCCGTTCTACCTTAAAATTCTCACATACTGATGATCACAGTGGTCCCCCTGGCCCACCACCTTTTCACAAGTTACAGGCTGGAGTATCTCCACATCAGATTCGGATCAATCAACAAAATACACCTTCTGGTAAAGATAAAACAATTAATATTATCTTCAAAAAAAACTTTCTTTTATTTCAAATTCACTAAAACCTTTTGAATGCCTCTTTCTTTTATCTACACATCTAAAGCTTCTGGACCCACTGTTGTTGAAAAGGGTATAAAAGGGGGTGAGAATGTGAAGTCTGGTTCTCTTTCAGAGAAAACCACACAAAACCAACCTTCTACTGAAGCAAGACCAAAAGAAGGTATTGTATATAATATAGCAAGAAATAGCAATGTACTTTCATTTATATTTTACTTGCCAACTTTTTTTTTTTTTTTTTTTTTTTGTATAAAAAATCTACCCTTATGTTGTTATTTGGATGAAAGTATGATAAAAATGATACCAAAAACCATAAATTCAATAACGACAGAATTGTTTATATTTTTGAGTTGCCGAGTCTGCCCCTGTACAAAACCAAGCTGCTGCACAAAAGCTTCTCCAGAAAATGAGTAATTCCAACCGAAATGAAGGGCATTCTAGGGGGTGGAAACAAAGAGGGAGGGGTAAGGAGGAAGAGGAGGAATCCGCTGTTTTAACTCTAGATGAGTGGGAGAGAAAAAGAGCTGGTGGGAGTTCTTCATCAAGACCAGAAAACCCTAATTTTAATCAAGATGAGGATCTCGCACGCCAACTTCAAAACCAATTTGATTTAGAAGACATTCATGTAAGCATATAATATAATACACCTTCTAATTTATTGTTTGTTTCTATTTTTTTTTTTTTTTTAATACTTTGACATTGTTGAGGTGTGATTGTTTCAGGAACATAGGAGTGGTCATGTGACGAAAGCAGATGATATCAGAATGAGCATGTTTAGTTTTGAAAGAGATGAAGATGGTGGTGGTGGTGGTAGAGGAAGGGGAAGGGGAAGAGGAAGAGGGAGGGGAAGAGGGAGGGGACGTGGTAGAGTTGGGTGATGCTTACTTTATTTGGTAAACTTTATTTTCATAAGCACCAGGTTCTAATATGAAAGATATTGTAAGTGCAATGCTATAACTGGATAGAATTTTCAAAGTACAATGTATACAAAAAGGACTTGGGCTATGAGCCTTATAACAACGAGAATAATAATCCTAGAAATCGAGTACCATAGAAAAAAGAAATAGAAAAAGAACAAACGATAACTTGAAATAGACATTTAATATAATTTGTGTTATTGACATATCAGCCTTATTTTTTGAGTCTAGTGCTCCTCGAACGTTGTATTGCAGTGTGTATGACATTTTAAGCTAATGTATGTGGTTCATGGTTTTAAACTTAATCTCGCACTAAAGTTTGGAAAAATGAGTTGCTTTTTATGACGTTGTGATATAATCATATAAATGCAAATTAATTATTACTAGGCGTGAGACCTGTTTACTGCATGTGTTGGGGTTCGTATTGTAAAATTGTTTATGAGTTTGGATGCGAAATAGTGTTCAGTTTTTGATGTAATAGTTTCACTTGTAATTATGAACAATATGTTTGTGTTTGTATCTTCTTGTTCTTAGGTCTGCAGCTTCTGTTAGTTTATTTTGACAGCTGTGTTGTACCTAGGTGTCTTGATTTTATTGGTTAGAAGCATAACCGACTTCCTTATGTGTCATATATAAGGATGGATAGTTAGTAGTAGTCTAGTAGAGTATCTTTTAAAAGACGTCTTACACAATTGTAATTACATTTCTTATACTCTCTAATGAAAAGTTAAATTTTATTTATATCCGTGTGTCTATTCTTGATTACGTCTTGATATGATTTCATTCTAAAAGAATCTTACGATCTAACAAGTGGTATCGGAGCGACAACGGGGAATTTCTGTGAGCTCTTTTTTAAATCATTACATTTGATCTTGTTCTTTGTGTATTTTGTTCTCAGAATTTATTAGATCTATTCCACATTTTGCAATCATTTGTAATTTGATCTAAAGTTCTTTGTTTAGATTGTGTGTTTTAATTTGAATTCAGTTTATGCTTAGTGAAATGATTTTCTCAATTGTATGGAAATCATGTTTAGAATCGATTCGTCAAACGTCAATTTGCCTAGTAGGATTGGTTCTAATACTTGCATTCTATTTTTTTTTTTTTTTTTTCTAGGGGATTATGAAGTTTGGGCGATGCATTTTGAACCTATCATCATAAATTAATGTTTCTATGTATAAAAGTCAATAGCTAACTCGATAGATAGCATAATACCCTTTGGTGGGTATATTATTAGATCTTTTATAATCAAAATAAATTCTTTTTTTGTTTTCATCTGTTTTTTTTAGAGTTGTTGGATAATGGACTTGATATTAAAATCAAAAGTAGATTGGAAATTTGTATGTTAATATACAAACACATTTATTTATTTGTTTTTTATTTTATTTTTAATTTTAATATAATTGTCGTTCAAAGAAAAAAATAAGTTTGGCGAGATTAATTTCAAAACATTTTTAGTATGACCCACATTACCTATGATATAAAAACATTATTTAATACGAATATGTAATACTTATGTCAGTATAAAAAAAATAATAAACAATATATTCAAAAACTATTTCAAATATCATATGAAACTTGATAAATAACTTGATAGATAGCATAGTACCTTTGGTGGGTATATGCTTGGATATTTTATTATCAAAATAATTTTTTCTTTATTTTGTCTGGCTTTAGAGTTATTTGTAGGATAATGGGCTTTTAATATTCAAATCAAAACTTTTAAGTTGATATCCACTGATATATTTAGGTTGATATTTTGATTATCACCGGTGACATATTTACACTTGATGAAGATGTTTGATTGTTACTGTTGAAATTAGAAAACAATGAGAAAAAAACACAAGATGTAAGTTATACTATGCATAAAAAATATTTGTAACTTAACATATTTATTACGGTAAAAGACAAAATAAGCATATTCATATCATTATAAATGACATATAACATATATATTATATCAATTTCGAAAATAGATTCAAAGAAATGATAATTATAACGAACATTAGGTATGAAATAATAACAACAGGTAATACAAATATGCATTGTTTATGTCGGAAAAAAAAAAAAAAAAAAAAAAAACAGTTGCCAACAAACACGTTTATTTATTTGTTTTTCATTTTTAATTTTAATATAACTACCGCTATAAAAAAGTTTGACGAGATTAATTTCAGAATTTAATGTTATAAATTTAGATTTCAAGAAATCAGTCCTGGCATTTAATTTTAACATAACTTTCATTGTTTGACATTTGCTTCATTTAATTTTACGAAATCAAAATTTGACGTTCATAACATTTTAAATATGTTTGATATTATTCGACATTTACTCTGCATTTAATTTTGGTAGTTTTATTTGACAAAAATAAAATTAGATTAGGATTTAGAATAAGGAAAAGAAGGAAAATATTCATTACAGATTATTATTTCATTCACTGCATTTAATACATTACATATATAAATAGAAGTATTATGTTTTTTAATTTAAAATTTTTTAAAAAAACACACATTGATTGTAAATATTATTTATTTCAAAAATAACAAGTGTGAAAACTAATGAGTGATTGACATATAACATAATCAATCTTGATTTATTATAATAGACTAGTTATGAAACTGATGTATTAAATGAGTTAATTTAAAAAAAAATAGATATAAAAGTCTAAATATTTGAGAACTTTAAATTTATAAGAAAATAAGAAAAATAATGAATTTTCAAAATTGAAATGTTTCTTTTTATATTTTAAATTTAAACAAATCATTTAAATAAATAAACAAAAGAAATTAATAAGATTTAATTTGGGAATTTTGAAATTAGAAGGTAAGTGTATTAATGAAATTTATATCTATTTATTACTACATTTATTATAATTATTACATTAAAATATTATTTGAAATTTAATCAAATAAAAAAACTAATAAAATGACATGTGAAAACAAATTAATTCAAAGTAACCAAATAATAACATTTGACAAATTAAATGAAAATATGACATGTAGCAAAAGAACCTTTATTTATTAGAGAAAATTTTAAAAATGCTTGACATGTATACATTTAATTTTGGTAGTCTTATTTGACAAAAATAAAATTAGATTAGGATTCAGAGTAAAGAAGGACGGAAATTATTCATTACAAATTATTATTTCATTCACTATATTTAATACATTATATATATATATATATATATATATATATATATATATCAAGGTTGCAAAAATCGCTCGACGTTAGCTAGTCGGTGGACTGGGGTCAAGGGATTAATCGGCTAGGCGGAGATTAATCGGGTACCATTAATTGCTAATTTGTTGAATTTTAGAAAAAAGAATATGACTAATATCATATCAAAGCTCGTAAATACCACTAATATGATAACAAAATAGGTTAATATGATTAATACAACACTAATCATGCCTCAAATAGTTTCCATTGAGATAAAATTTCTTCAAAATGTTAAAATTTCATCGTTTTATAATGATTCACTCATTATGTATGCAAGGATTAAACGCTAGGCGCCCTCTAATCGGTCGAGTAGCGCCTAGGGATTAATCGGAGATTAATCGGGACCTAGTCGGGATTTTTACAACAGTGATATATATATATATATATATATATATATATATATATATATATATATATATATATATATATATATATATATGAGTAGAAGTATTATGTGAGTTTTTAATTTAAAAATTAAAAAAAAACACCTAAAAATTGATATGTGGATATTATTTATTTAAAAAATACTATAAAATGACAAATATCAAAACTAATGAGAGAAAGACATATAACAAAATGAATATTGATTTATTATAATCGATTTTAAAAATGTTTGACATTTAATTCAACATTTAATCTACATTTAATTTTGGTAGTTTTATTTGACCAAAGTAAAATTAAATTAGGATTTAGAGTAAGGAAAGAAAGAAAATATTCATTAGTATTATGTGAGTTTTTTAATTTAAAAATTAAAAAAAAAAAAAAAAAACTGAAATTGAAATATATATATTATTTATTTCAAAAATATCATATAATGACAAACATCAAAACTAATGAGAGAGTGATATATGTGTATTTTTAATAATCTTATAATACTTATTAATGATTCAATATGATTATAAAACCTAACATTTCATGTAAAATTTTGGAAAAATATGAAAAAAAAAAAAAAAACATATTAGATCTCAATGCTCATAAAAACCATGATATTATTTTTGGGACTATTAAAATCTGTTAGTTATATGTTTATGCTTTGTGACTGGTAAACCTACGTGTGAACTTGTCACACTTTTATGAATCCAACCTATTACATGTGAATTCCAAAAAAAAACAACCTATTATATACAAATGCTTTGAAAATCATTTTTTATGTATATTTAACCCCTTATAATATTTATGTAACAGCCAACTTTGTTCTATTTTGTGAAATCTGCGAAAAAGTTCCAATATTTTAGCCCAATTTACGATTTAGTTCCATATTAAATTTTGTTTACAAAAAAGGACAGATTACCGGCTAAAACTTCGGATTAACCCTTCGTGGCCGGTTTCACAGATTTAGCCGGTATCTCGTCTTTTTTCGTTAATTAATCCAAATTTTGGGGCTTTTTCATTAATTAATGAAAATTTTAGGGCTTTTTCATTATTTATTACCAATAAACCAAAATATTTGGATTTTTCTGAAGATTACCTTTAAACTAATATATATTATATGATCTAATTTAATATGTACTATTTCATATCTTCTTTCTTATGCTCTTCTAGGCTCACCGTGTGTTTTTATCGGTGTCGTCAAACCCAACAACAAAAATCTCACTCACAAGCCTCGTTAACTCCATCAATTTTCCAAAATTATATATTCACAACTCTATGATCATCTTTCAATCTCCAAATAGAGAATGGAGAAAATCCTTGTTGATTACGTGGATGTCCCTATTACCTAACCATGACTTAAACCGTGGTTCCAACACTTGGATGTTCCTGTTAGCTAACCATGAATTGAATCATATTTCGAACCCATACACTATTCGCATTTTCCATAGTGTTGTTCACAACAAAATACGAATCCCACATGGTTTAACCACTGATACCTTGGCTCAAGTCTTACATAACCCTTGTTTCCTTACAATAGGGCTTGAAAACCATGAAGAATGAACCATTAAGCTTAAAAAACACAACATAGGTAAAAAAACCAACTCGATATTATGTACTGAAAACCATGAAGAATGGTAACTCTAATTGTAAAAAAAATGTCAACAAGCTATCCATCATAGACTATTAAAATATTAATTTGGTATACCTACGAGCTACGGTTCCAACACTCGGATGTTCCTATTACCTAACCATGACTCGAACCTTATTTCGAACCTATACACTAATGGCATTGTCCATATTTTTATTAACAACAAAATACAAATCCCACATGGTTTAACCACTGATACCTTGGCTCAAGTCTTACTTGACCCTTGTTTCCTTACAATAGGTGTAACATCCCGACTTCCAGGTATAATATTTAATTAATTTGTATTCTTGTTGTCTTATCAACTTGACGAGTTAGAGGCCCCAACTCGCCGAGTAGAGAGTGTTAATGGTCACGTAATTTCTAGAGTCTACTCGACGAGTTGGAGGACCCCAACTCGGCGAGTAGGAGCTGAGTTTGAAAACCCTAATTTTCAGGGGTTGTGTCCTATTTAAAGGACCTTAAGCCTTCATTTCCGCCTCCCTTGTCATCTTAACACTCTGATAGAAACCCTAATTGAGCTATATGCTTGTAGGAGAGAAAGAGGGGATAATATTGCATATTGTAGTGCATTTTTTGGAAGAAGATTGAGGAGAAAAAGGCTTGGGACGAGAAGGAGCTCTTGGATCCATCAATAAGATTGTGTTCCGATCTTTATCAAAAACTTCATCATTTATTGGTTTTTGTCTTGCCAAAAACTAATTCATTCTGGAAGCCCCAAATAAACTAAAATGTAATAATGACAATTGTTGTGATGTTACGTTTAAGTCATAATGACAATTGGTGTGATATTACAATAATTGTCATTATTACATTTTAGTCTACTTGGGGCTTCCAAAATGCTTTACTTTTTGACAAAAAAAACCAATAAATGATTAACCATGTGGGATTCATCTTATATTGGGGCTTCTATAGTGTTGTAAGGAAACAAGGGTCAACTAAGACTTGAGCCAATGTATCAGTGGTTGAACATGTGAGATTCGTCTTCTATTGTTAACAACACTATGGACAACACCATGAGTGTATGAGTTTAAGCCATGGTTAGGTAATAGGAACATCCAAGTGTTGGAACCACAATTTAAGTCATGGGTTAGATGATAGGGACATCCACGTAATCAACAAGGATTTTCTCCATTCTTTATTTGGAGATGGAAAGATGATCATAGAGTTGTGAATATATAATTTTGGAAAATTGATGGAGTTAACGAGGCTTGTGAGTGAGATTTTTGTTGTTGGGTTTGACGACACCGATAACAACACACAGTGAGCCTAGAAGAGCATAAGAAAGAAGATATGAAATAGTACATATTAAATTAGATCATATAATATAATATATATTAGTTTAAAGGTAATCTTCAGAAAAGTCCAAATATTTTGGTTTATTGGTAATAAATAATGAAAAAGCCCTAAAATTTTGATTAATTAATGAAAAAGCCCCAAAATGTGGATTAATTAACGAAAAAAGACGAGATACCAGCTAAATCTGTGAAACCGGCCACGAAGGGTTAATCCGAAGTTTTAGCCGGTAATATGTCCTTTTTTGTAAATAAAATTTAATTTGGGACTAAATCGTAAACTGACCTAAAATATTGGAACTTTTTCGTAGATTTCCCTTCTATTTTAAATCTTTTATTTGACAATATAAAATTTTGATCTAAAGCCATTTCTTTTATAGTGCATTCATAACAAAATTTTGTTTTGTAGAAAACATAAAACAACTACAAAAAAAAAAAAAATCTAGCATAACAAATTTTTCTTCATTTACAAAGTTTAATAGTAAGCTTACATTTAAATTTGAAGTAAAAAAATACATAAATATACACACATAAATACGTGTATATATATATATACGTGTGTATATATATATATATATATATATATATATATATATATATATATATATATATATATATATATATATATATATATATATATATATATCGTATTTATGTATTTTTTTAAGTTTTTCTAAAGATTTTTATATATATTTATGTAATTTAAATATATAAATATATTTTTTACATATATATATATATATATATATATATATATATATATATATATATATATATATAAAAGAAAATATGTTTTATGCATGAGTAAATTACTGAAATCATCCGTATGGTTCAGTCAAAACTGCATGTTTGGTTCTTAACTTTTTTTTTTTTGCATGCGGATCGTCTGTATGGTTTTTGATTTTGTTGCGTCGTCTTTTACATATACATAAAGATAGGGACCAAACGTGCAATTTTTACCAAACGATATGGACGAAAAACGCAACAAAATCAAACGACATAGATAATCCAAGTCAAAAGAAAAGTTTGGGTGCAAACATACACTTTTGACCAAATCAGAAGGATGATTTCAGTAATTTACTATTTATTCATTGTATATAAATTTTGAAAACATCTACAGAAAAATCATATTATTTTGAGCTAAATAACGATTTGCTCCCATGATCTTAGGTCAAAATAAAGCGAATAAATTTTGGCGGTTTCTTTGAATTATTTATTAAAAAAAAAAATAGTACTTAATTGTTAATTTTTAAAAAAATAATGAGATTTTTCTAAAAATTTCTCATGTTGATACATAATAATATAATGATTTTTAAATAGACAAAAAAATAAAATGATCATGACAAGCATTTACGTACGGGTTTTTGGTTGCCATTTCACATGTACCGAAAAAAGCAATGCCCTGTTCATGTTATGTAAAGGTTTACCGAACATAAACATAAAATTAAGTGGTTTTAACCACTGATTTCCCTAGGATTAGTTTTGAAATGTTTTACAGCTTCAACAGTAACTTATAGAGCTAAACAATTACATATTAAAAAACATGTAACTTTCTTTATCATAAACAAAACATCAAGTAATCATATCTTAACTTAAATTACTTTCACTGATTATCATACATGACAACAATCACCTTAAAAAATACTATAATCCTAATCAAATACTAACCAAAAGAATAGACACCAGACCATAATATACATAACACCATTGTTACACCAACAATACCAACCATTGGAGCTTCTTCTCATCACATTTCTTGAGATCAAGATTGCTCACAAATATCCTTCCTTCAAAATCTAAACTCTAATTCACTAGCAAGACACTACACACGTGGCACCACTTTTCTCCAAACCCGAAACACTCCCAACCACTGGCAACCGGAAACCGCCACCACCACCACCAGCAACCTCCTCAAGGTGCTCCCATGTCAACCGCCGCCGCTCAGCCACCGCTGTGGTGGCTGATTTGTCCTCCTCAAACTTCCCTTGGCATGAAACCACCAAGGGCTCATCCACTTCATGAAACATTTTCATGACATTTTGTGTTAAGTTGAGCACAGTTCGATTCCAATGGTTGTTGGAGTTTCTTTGTAAAGAGGAGAACACAATTGGCATAATCACTTGTCGATTACACATTATAAGATGGTGTATGTGTTCGTTGTTCCATAAAAAGTGCGCTCTTTCTGCCACCTAAAACATAATTAGCGCCACATCAGCATTTAAATGGACAACGTACATTTCTATTATTGGTAAAAAATGAAAGCAAGATGCTAAAATACACAAATAAATGTATCTACATTGGTATATTACCTGAAAATGGTAGCTATCAAGACAGCAACTAATGCGCCTAAATAATGGAACCATAATCTTCTCAAATTCATCGGTTCGAATCAACTCAAGCAATTCTTCCAACTCACTCAAAAACATCAACTGCTTTTGACTATTTGTCACAGGCCAATATTTCAACAACCCACTAATCACAACACTCGTAAGCTTAGGTTCTTTTTCAATAAACTGAACAACACAATACGTTAATTGATGATGATAAACACCGATTGATTTCGGTTTATGTAAAGGAATCAAAGCCTTTAACAAAAACATCTTATGTTCTTTCTTCAATGGCAATGCAAAGCCACTAATCACACTCCCAAATATCTCAAGTAATTCAGCAATCCCGTTGTGTTTTTCAGTTTCAAACACGAATTTGTAGATTATATTGCTCACACCCGTTCGAATAAACGGCCTATGAACCATGAATTTCCCGTAAATCCGGTGTAAAACCGATTTTAAACATTCGCGTTCTCGTGGGTCTTCCGAATCGAAAAGATCTAATAATTTTAACAAGAACGAATGATCGATATAAAGTTTGGCAGTTTTTGGATCGAGAGATGAGAAAGAAACGAATCGAAGGAGGATTTCGTATACGAGTTGTAAATGTGTCCAAGCGGGATCGAACCAGGGATCGTCGTCTTCGGATTCGCCACGTGGTGAACAACCATTGGGTTTCGGTGGGAATTCGCGGAAAAGATTGGCACCACACATTCGACAGATTGCTGACATGGCGGGTTCAGTGAGTTTGATGGATTCGGAGACCAGGAAATCGAGGATTTCGATTAAAATCTGGCGTTTTTGATCTTTTGAGGTGATATCTTTATCTTGGTCGTTGAAATCGTAGATCTTTGAGCAGAGATTTAATTTGCTGATAAGAAGTTTTAATTTGTCGGAGTTTTGGGCGTCTTTGAAAGGTAGATGAGGTTGGATCATGTCGTTGTTGTTTCCTGATGTTGGGAAAATTGAGGATGACATTTTCTTCACGACGTTTAATCGGCTTGAAATAACGTTACAGGTGTTGGTGAAGCTGCCATTGTTGTTCACATCGGTGGTGGAATTGTTTCCGTCTGAATATATTGGATTTGATTTCGTTGATTTCCGAGGGATTTTAGCGAGGATTTGCTTGAGCATAGTCGGGATTGTTGAATTCGCAGCCAATAATAAACCTGAATCGGAACAATTAAAAGCTATGATCTCATGTAATCATGAAAATTTTCAAGAACACAAACACCCATTGCTCACAAACATATGAAAATCGTATTTACAGATCTGAAACACAAAAAGTACAGAACAGAGTAGTAGTGAAATGCGTAGATCTGTAACCCCAGATCAGGATCTACTAACTTACCGGAAAGAAATGTGGAGGACAAATTGGGAAGAAATCCCAGATCAAAAAAAGCCCTAAAACCCAAATTTTGAAAGAAAGACTACAGCTTTAACGATTATATGGCAGCAAACTGAAATACAATAAATAAAATTGGTAATGCCAGTAGGGCTTTGTGAAATAGCAACATGTCTTTAGATTAAAAGATTGAGGACGACAGTAATAATATAATCGAAAATGTCAGAGCACTGAAGAATCAGGTGGTATTCGCAGAAGATCTATACATACATAAGCATATACATATGGAGAGAGAAAGAGAGAATATACCTGGGCTTTCTGGGACAAAAATGGACATGGGTTTTTGAGAGAAGAAGGCGTGCCAATGAGAGAGAAAGTGTGTGTATGTGTGTGTGAGAGAGAGAGGGAGAATTTTCAGGTTAAAATGTTGAGATTGAAGACATGATAATAATGGTGAAAATGGAGCCCAGTTCTCTTTTTCTGTAAGGATCCAAGAAATGGTGTTGGTTTATGGTTTTGTGTGTTTGAAGTTTGAAGTTCTATTTTGTTATGGTTTTTGCTTTCTCTTTTTAACAATTTTTTAAAAAAGAGGGGAAATTATAAAAGCAAAAAGTGAGTTAATTGATTCGATTTTTTCTAAAGCAATGCTGGCTAGCACTATGTAAAATTATTATTAAATTAGGTGTAAGATCCATGTATTACTTTTGAGATCAATTCACATTGGATATATCATATAGAATCTTTCATTGTTATGATACTATTATAGTGTATGCATACAAGATGTATTGGGGCCAATCCTTTTATTTACAGTCTTATCTTTTATGATAAGAAAGCGCTCTTAGTTCAGTTCGGTAGAACATGTAGTGCTTGTCGACGCCTTTGAACAGTGTATCACAGTCGACACCAGCTTCCTTAATTCTGATCTGGTAAGGCTTACCTTTCTTTATGCAAAGTGCTCCATTCAATTCTTTGGGAAAAACTTCCATTACTGTCCTAAGACATACAAGGTCCATGGAGGGTTGCGGGTGATTTTAACGCCATTTGGGTTCATTTAAAAAAAATATGAAATTCTAAACATTTAAGAAGTTTATAAAAAAAAATACGAAATTTATAAAAAAAATTTCGAAAAATATTGAATTATTAAAATTAAAATTTTTTTCTCCTTTAAATTTAAACATATAATGTAGATGAATACACAAAGGAAAATAATGAGGTTTTAATTTTGAAAATTTGGAATTAGAAGTAAAGTCAATTAATGAAATTGATATCATTTATTAATATATTTATTGCAATTAATACATTTAATCAATTATTATATGAAAATTAATAAAAATGAAAATAACCACAAAATGCCATGTGGACAGAATTTAATTGAAAATAACCTCAAAATGACAAGTGACAAAATCAATGAGAGTGTGCCATATGATAAAAATATTTTCATTTATTAGAGTAGATACTATCAATTAATTTATGAAGTTATTTTATAAATTTATTAATGCATCTCAAAACAAGAGAGGACTCGAATCCTCGATTTAAAAAAAGAAATTAAATATCTTCCTACTTTTTGTTCATACATATCCTCCTATCCAATGAAATGGTGATATGTATAACATTTAATGCTTATTTAATGAGATTTAATGATATTTTAGAATACTAATATGAGACATATCATCATCTAAATGTGTAGGAGGATTGGTAGAATTAAAAAGTAGAAGAATATTTAATTTCTCAAATAAAAATAACATTTGATTTGGGTGGAATAGAAGTCCTTTAATAGGAATAGAAGTCCTTTAATAAGATATCTACTTACAAATAATTTAAATAAAATTTGATTTTGATTATCGGACTATCTTATTTTGTCAACCGATCTACTATTTTAAAGAAAATATATGAAGTATAAAATCATCATCCTCAAAAGAATCTATTTAATACGTACTTTTTGTAAAATACGTTACATTTTTTTTAAATCAAGTTTTGGTGGTTAGAAGTTAATATTATAAAGTTAGTAGAAATTGTTAACGTCACCCAAGATTTCCGATCTAAGAAGCAAAATCACTATGTAAAATAACTAGATTGATTTTTACTGAATAAATATTATTTTTAACTTAATTTGAAACAATATTATATGGATGGACATAGTACGTGTTTGTAATATAGTTCCACAAATTTTATCGAGGGAGGAGGGATCAACTTACTTTACATCACTCCCTATCAACTTTTTTTCTTTTCTATCTTTTTCATTTTGGGAAAATGACTTGTTTCAAAAATATATAAAAAAATCATTTTTTTTACACAAAATACAATTTTACCGGCTATTATAGGTTATCCGGTTTCCAAATGTTCAAAAAATACTATCGTTGTTTTTTTAGTACAAAAAATACCATTAATGTTACTATTTGTACATAGAATACCAAGGGAATACACATGTGTTCAACTAAACATTATGGTAACCGGGTACTTCAGGTAAATAAGAAAATAACTTAAAGTGTAACGAAGTTTCCAAAATGTTTAACAAAATACCACATTATTTGTTAATTGTGTTGTTGTCGATTATGTATAACACAATCACTAGAGATCATGAACTGTTATATCAGTTCACAATAATTGTGCAAATCTCTTTCATTCTTTTACTCGATTGTTTTTATGGTAACAAGAGAAGTAAGTGGGTAATAACATTAGTTAAACATTCTTTCTTCCCGATCACATTATATGCCTAAAACCTAAAACATATATACGTTATATAGATGCACATATTATACATCAATGTTAGCCGTTCATTAGTGTTGCGACACAAGAGAGATACAAAGGAGAAATGAATGTGTTCTATATAATCCGGAAACAATGAAGTTAACAAAATGTGTTCTGAAAAAATAACAATGTTTTTTTTGAACATTTTGGAAATTTCAATGGTATTTTTTTATACTAAAAAAATAATGGTATTTTTTGAACTTTTTTGAAACTTTGTTACCTTTTTATGACATTTTTCTGTTACCCGCGGTAACAGGTTACCCACAAGGTTTTATTTGAACACATATGTACTTCATTGGTATTTTGTGTATGAAAAATACACTTTAATGGTATTTTAAGTACTAAAAATAAAACAATGGTATTTTTTGTACATTTTTGAAACTTCATTACCTTTTTGAATCATTTTCTCTTTCATTTTTTTAAAAACTTTATTTTTTCTCATTCAACACATTCAATTTTAATTTTAAAATAAACACAAACTAATAAAAATTATGCAAAACTAATTATAAAATATTAAAAATATACAAACTAATTTAAAAACATATAAAATTATTTTGATACAAGTCTTGAAACAAGAAGTATACTTGGAGGTACCGATGATACCTCCAAGTCTTAAAACAAAAAGTAATCAATGAACAATGTTAAAATAGTTTGAGACTTTGAGCGGCTTAGCTAAACCACAAATCGTCCCATTTTTGCTCAACCTGCTGCAACCGATGCTCCGATGAATCACACCTTGGAGGTACCAATGATACTTCCTTCCCACTCCGATGAATCACACCTTGGATAGGGAAGTTAAACGAACTAAACAGAGTCGCATTCCAATAGTAAAG
Organism: Lactuca saligna; assembly: GCF_052625555.1. NCBI lineage: Eukaryota > Viridiplantae > Streptophyta > Magnoliopsida > Asterales > Asteraceae > Lactuca > Lactuca saligna. The sequence continues at coordinate 201,071,664 of NC_136421.1, forward strand.
GTCCGATGGAATGCTAAGAGGGGACCCGAGTTCACGTGGGAACGAGAAGATCAAATGCAACAGAAGTATCCACATCTCTTCCTCAGCCCCTAAGACTCTTCTTTTGTATTAAAATTTCGGGACGAAATTCCCTCTAACGGGGGGATGATGTAACAACCCGTTATTTCAAGTTAGTAAAAATCGAGTCCTATAACCTCTTTGAGGAAGGAATTAGAATATCATCGAAAAATGAAGTATTCAAAAACTCTATTTGGAGTACACTATGTGGATGGTATCGTCTTAAGGTTTCCAAACATATAAATAACACAAAAATCCGAGTTATAACGAAGAAATTATGACCATTCTAAGTTATCCGACAAAAACCGGCAATACGAAGTTGCGTAAAAACGCAAAGTTTCAATAAAATACTTTCTGACCTTAGGTGTCTAAATGAAAGTCATAGATATCGTTAAACTACAAACATACATAAAAAGAACGCTCAAATCGGACATCGTATGAATAAGTTATGAATTTTTAAAGAAATTCCTTAATCACGTCATTTTAATAAATAAATAATAAAAATAATTTCGGAATTTGCCAACGGAATCTAAATGAAAGTTGTAGATCGTAGTCTCACCTTCGCGGGGATATAAAGAACGTCAAAAACGGAGTTCGTATGAAGGAGATATGAATTTTTGAAGTTTGATAAATAATTTATATATAATTTTTATTAAAAATTCGGTATTATCCGAAGGGGAGTCAGCCTAGGGCCGTAGTACGCGCCGCGTACCCTCGTACGCCCCGCGTACTCGAGGCCACGGCCTCGGATCGTCCACGTCGCCCCTATGCGAGCTACCTCCTCCCCGTCCCATCCGAAACGCTGCAGCCGAGGATGCGATCAGCGATGACGTCCCGTACGCGCCGCGTACGGGAGTACGCCCCGCGTACGCACGCTTCTCAGCCCCCTATAAAAGGGATGCGAGGGTTCCCGGGCAAATGGCTCATCCTCTCTCCTTTTTCTTGCGTTTTACCTCGTTTTCCGTGCTCGCACTACCCCGAAGCCCTGGTCATTTTGTGCAAGTCCCGAAGGTCGATTTTACTCCCGAGGAATCCCGAGAATCCCGAGGAAAATCCATTTCCCGAGACGAAACTCTGCCCGGTTTTCCATCTTGCTATCTTCAAACTTTCAAGTGAGTTCATACCCCTTTCAAACACACTTTAAATACATTTTAAATGCTTTTATACTCTTTTAGGGGGGGAATACAAGTAAACATACGGTTATTATCGTGTAATTTATAAAGTTTCACTTCGCTTGTTTTACCGAATAAATCACTTGGAACCCATTACTATTATGGAAAACTCTTGACATACTTTGTGTGCATTAGACTTATACAAAGTATATAATGATTTCAAAGTACCTTTCATTGTTAAGTCGTGTTATACATTCTAAAAAACTTATGATTTTGCTTTGTCAAACATTGTGAAAAAGGATCAACTTTGCATACAAAACTATCACTTTAATACAGGCTTAGTTGAGAATCCATGAGACGTGTATATCTTCAAAGGTTACTTTTCTTTATTAGAAAGTAATGCTGCAAGTCCTGTCTATAACCAGAGTCTCCTGTTCGGAGAACGTGTCAAATGTGTATAGATCTATACGGGAAGTCATGATCCCGCGCCCTGACTGTTAGCTACAGTCCGTCTTTTGGGGTGACAGTTGTCATAACGCTGCGACGCCTGAAGAACGTCGTTACAGGCATATTATGTTTAGTATGGTTATAAAACTCATCGGATATACAACTATTATGGTATTATGCTTTTATGAACGAGTAGCTATTAAAACTATTCTTCATCTAACATATGCGATCTTCGTATAGCTTTATTATATAAAACTATGACACAACTTTTGAGAACGTCGGTTTCTTGCGATTTTCGGTCTTAGAGACTGCCATTTATGTTAGGAAAATAAGGGATTTTCCTGGTGCAATTATTTACAACTTATAACACGAACATTCATATGCATTTCATACTTTTATAAGAAAATAAGGGTTTTTCTTGAAAAACACAACAACTCGTATCTCAACCATTAGGGAAAATATGGGATTTTCTGGATCTAATACATTCACTTTCAACACAACAAATCACAACTCTTTACATTTGAAATACTACGTTTTCTGGAAAACATACACCCATTTTGGAATGGCATCCAATTTTTCTAAACTACTTATGAACTCACCAACTTAATTGTTGACACTTTTTCTTTGAATTAACTTGTATTCTCAGGGAACCGCTAAGCAGGTTTGGGAATCAACTTTTGGGATTAACGCGTTGGCGTTAATTACTTCTTTTGAATGATGTTTATGTATTTACCTTTTGAACATGTAATGAATACAATTATGTAAACATCTTGGAAACTTTAATATATATGGTGGTGTGTACTTTCCTTTCTATGAACTGTTATGATACTGAATATGATGTCCTCCGCCCCCGAACGTTTCCGCCGTTCTGGTTTGGGGGTGTGACAGATTGGTATCAGAGCTTTGTTTATAGGGAATTAAGTATATCAAAACCATTTCTTTTTGGTATACAACTATAAACTCAACTGGGCAAAAGCACTCTGAGAAAAGTCATACTTTTGAAATTAAATTTAATTAGTTTTAAGGTAAGCATGCACTCATTTTATACTAATAACAGTTTCATAGTAAATAACCTTAGAAGCATTATAAATAAGTTGTGCAGTATAGGTACGCCTTGGGACATGTAATCGGAACTGGGAAGAATATAGCCTGATCAACTATATTTGTCCAAGAGCCGACTAACGTATGCCAAAGAGTGTCTGCAATGGACAACAAATTTAAAACTTACCAAAAGCATATCGTTAAAGAATACTAAGGGAGTAATTGAGTGCCATCAACCATTAAACTTAAGGGTAAGTTTCATGTGCTCTAGCTTATAGTAAATTTTTAACTCTATTCTTGTACAGTCTAAATGGCGGGATTCCATCACCCCAATGACCCCTACTACCCCAACCAAGGTAATGGAGGATGGATCGAAGAAGATCCTGAAGAAGACGAAGAGCCTATAGAGTTAGAGGGAGGGGATGACTCTGGCACGGATTCGGAGCCAGAAATTATAAATCCACCAACCCCACAACCTCCCGTCCACGTGAGGAACTTCCAAGGACCCACTCCAGTGTGGGGAAGTCACCTCCATCATTGGAGCCAACAACAAAGCTTACACCCTCCCTACGGCATGTGCCGAGACTTCTATGATGTGAGAGGCGGGGGATCAGCCGACCGAGCACTTCCGGTCATGGTTGGCAAACTCGCCAACCAGTGCTATCAATCCGGAGTGCAAGCCAACCGAATCCGAGAGGTCAATGTGGAGGTACAAATCCACACGGCCGATATCAACCTCCTAGAGATGTTGCAGAACGACATCCACATTCGCACTGAAGCATTTCAAGCACAAGCAAATGCGGCCTTCGCAGAATTGAGAGAACAACAAGCTACGTTTGATAGACGCCTCATGGAGTCAAAGCAGTCTGACACGGAGTCGAGCTCCAAACGCAAAGCGCGCCGCAAGTAGTACTTGCCCGACTCTCAAATTTTGTTATAAATTAGGACTTCGGATAAAAGTATTATTTTCTTTAAATTGTTCTGTAATCGGAGGCCTTTAGAAAGGTCAAGAACTTTTGTCTAGACCCCGCTGTAACACAACTATATGTTTAATATATATAAGGGTATACCCCTTTTCTTGTTGTTGTTAATCATGCGCAATTCGTTCAATTCATTGGTACATCTATTCAAACTTTACTTTCAAGCTCAAAACATTGTGTCGGTCAAACCCAACTTCTTAGAACTATTAGAAGTTAACTCAATATCATTCAACTCTGAACTGCCAAAACTTATAAATTTTTCCATTTTTTTCTTTTGGCAGCGCATGCCTCCTCGTCCAAACCTAAGGCCTAGGCCGGGCACGACACCACCACCACCTCCACCACCAGCTTATGATCCAGCCATGGTCCAGGCTGCTATCACAGCAGCAGTAACTGCAGCCCTCTCGCAAATAAACTCCCACGGAAATGGAGGAGCAGGAAGCAGCACGAATCATCCAAATCATGGCACTGGTCATGGCCAAGTAAGAGAATGTACTTACAAGGAGTTCTCTAACGCTAAGCCAAAAACTTTTAATGGAACTGGGGGAGTCATTGCACTAATGCAATGGTTCGAGAAGACCGAAACGGTCTTCGAGATCTGCTCATGCTTGGAAGCAAGCAAAGTCAAGTTCGCTGCTTGCACTTTCGTAGATCGAGCCCTCACTTGGTGGAAAAGCCATGTGAATTCGGTGACACTCACTGTCGCCAACGCCATGAGTTGGGACGATCTAAAGGTTCTACTACTGGAAGAATACTGCCCAAGGGGCGAAGTGCAAAAGCTTGAGCAGGAGCTCTGGAATCTGAAAATGACTGGGTCTGACCTAGTCACCTATATAGCTAGGTTCAACGACCTCGCTGCACTGTGCCCTACCATGGTCAACCCAGAATCAAAGAAGGTTGAAAGGTACATTTGGGGGTTGTCACCCCAGATTCAAGGGCATGTCCTAGCTTCCAGTCCTGTTACCTACAACAGCGCTAAACGCCTGGCTCAGCGACTCATCGACCACAGAGTAAAACACGGTATCATTTCAACAACCACAAATCCACCTAGGGAGGCTCAGGGCCAGAGTAGGCCTTGGAACAAAAGGAGGGGACAAACCCTCCAGGAAAACCCCAAGAAACAACAAGTAATAGCGACCCACGCTATGACTGTACCTGCGAACCCTGCCCCCACAAGCTTATATAATGGGAAACTTCCTAAGTGCAACCGATGCAGCTTCCACCACCACGGTCCTTGCCATGATCTTCAATGCACTAAGTGTAATAAGAAGGGACATACAGCCCACTATTGCAAAGAGCCAACCCAACCATCCGTCCCTACTACTAATGCCGGGGTAAGCCGCGCCTGCTTTGAGTGCGGAGACACGGGGCACTACCGCAGGGACTGCCCAAAGGCAAACAACCGGAATACCGGCGGAAGGGGCCGAGTTTTCGCAATGGGACAAGATGAAGCCATTGCGGAACCTACTGTTGTTACGGGTACGTTTCTTCTCGATAACTCGTATGCATGCATTTTGTTTGATAGTGGAGCGGAAAGGAGTTTTGTGAGGCACGACTTTAAAGGCCTGCTAAAATCAATACCACAATCATTAAGTGAACCATTAATAGTAGAAATGGCCAACGGGAAAACCGAAGGCACTAAGGAGATATACTTAAACTGCACCCTAACTTTAAACGATAATCCCTTTTCAATCAACCTCATGCCAGTCTTGATTAAGAGTTTCGATGTCATCGTTGGCATGGATTGGCTGAGTTCTCATCATGCGGACATTCTATGTTACGATAAGGCCGTTCGCCTTAATCAGCCAACCGGCGAAACTTTCATTGTTTTGGGCAACAAACCCAGTACCACTCTTCGTATCATCTCAAGTATCCAAGCTCGGAAATGCCTATGCAAGAAGTGTCACGCATTCCTGGCACATGTTGTAGATGTGAAAAGCGAAGTCCAGGACATCAAGAGTGTGCCCGACGTATGCGACTTTCCCGACGTTTTTCCCGAGGACCTTCCGGGAATACCTCCCGCAAGACAAGTTGAGTTCAGAATCGATCTGGTTCCCGGAGCCTCCCCAGTAGCCAAAGCACCCTATCGATTAGCCCCGACAGAGATGCAAGAGCTATCCATCCAACTGAATGAACTACTTGGAAAAGGATTCATCAGGCCGAGCTTCTCGCCATGGGGAGCTCCCGTACTGTTCGTGAAAAAGAAGGATGGATCATTCAGAATGTGCATCGAATACCGAGAACTCAACAAACTTACCATCAAGAACTGATACCCCCTACCCCGAATCGATGACTTATTCGACCAACTCCAAGGAGCCAACTACTTCTCCAAGATCGATCTGAGGTCGGGATATCACCAGCTACGAGTCCTGGAGAGTGATATTCCCAAGACGGCCTTCCGAACACGATACAGACATTACGAGTTCGTAGTGATGCCGTTCGGACTAACCAATGCCCTGACCGTATTCATGGATCTAATGAATCGGGTATGTCGTCCATTCTTGGATAAATTCGTGATAGTATTCATAGACGACATACTCATTTATTCAAAGAATAAAGAAGAGAATGGTCAACATCTGAGGCAAGTTTTAGAGACGTTACGGACTGAGAGACTGTATGCAAAATTCTCAAAATGTGAGTTTTGGATTAGAAAGGTGGACTTCCTCGGCCACGTGGTCAGCAAGGAAGGAATCCACGTGGATCCATCAAAAATCAAGGCTATCAAAAACTGGTCTGCGCCAACTACACCAACAGAAATTTGCCAATTTCTAGGTCTTGCTGGTTATTACCGAAGGTTCATTCAGAATTTCTCTAGCATCGCAAAGCCTCTTATCGCCTTAACCCAGAAAGGTATGACCTACAATTGGGGAGAAAAGCAAGATGCTGCATTTCAGACTTTGAAATAGGCCCTTTGCAGTGCGCCCATCCTTTCTCTCCCAGAAGGGACCGAAGATTTTGTGGTGTATTGCGATGCTTCGAAGCAAGGGCTGGGCTGTGTACTAATGCAGAGAGGAAAGGTTATTGCATATGCCTCACGACAACTGAAAACGCATGAGGTCAACTACACCACTCATGATTTAGAACTTGGGGCGGTTGTCTTCGCTCTTAAAATCTAGAGACACTACCTATATGGTACTAAATGCACTATCTTTACAGACCACAAGAGCCTACAACACATCTTCGACCAGAAGGAGTTGAACATGAGACAGCGACGTTGGGTCGAATTGCTCAACGACTACGAATGTGAGATTCGCTATCATCCAGGAAAGGCTAACTTCGTGGCAGATGCCCTTAGTCGTAAGGAGTACTCTGGCCGAAGAGTGAAGTCATTAGCCATGTCAATCCATTCGCACCTGTCGACACAAGTCAAGGAAGCTCAAATAGAGGCCCTGAAACCCGAAAACGTGACAGGTGAGACCCTTAGGGGAATGGACAAGAATTTAGAAATCAAGAGTGACGGAGCACGCTACCTCATGAACCGAATATGGACACCCAAGTTTGGTGGACTTAGAGAGGTAGTTATGAGCGAGGCACATAAGACTCCATACTCCGTACACCCCGGGTCAGAAAAGATGTATCAAGATCTCAAACAACTCTACAGGTGGTCAAACATGAAGGCAGAGATCGCTACATATGTGAGCAAGTGTTTGACTTGCGCCAAGATCAAAATAGAACACCAGAAACCCTCAGGACTACTCCAACAACCTGAAATTCCTGAGTGGAAATGGGAGCAGATTTCCATGGACTTCATAACGAAACTGCCCAAAACTCAGGGTGGCCAAGATACTATTTGGGTAATCGTCGATAGATTAACCAAGTCCGCTCATTTCCTACTGATCAAGGAAATGGATAAAATGGAAAAGCTATCGAGAATCTACATCCGAGAGATCGTACGACTCCATGGAGTGCCAATGTCTATCATCTCGGATAGAGACAACAGATTCACGTCTAGATTCTGGCAATCATTGCAAAAATCCATGGGAACAAGATTGGACATGAGTACATCCTATCACCCCCAAACTGACGGACGGAGTGAAAAAACGATCCAAACCTTGGAAGACATGTTGCGAGCATGTGTAATTGACTTTGGTAAAGCATGGGATGTTCACTTACCGTTGGTTGAGTTCTCTTATAACAATAGTTATCATACTAGTATCAATACTGCTCCGTTTGAAGCCCTTTACGGCCGTAAGTGCAGATCACCTCTGTGCTGGACGGAAGTGGGCAACACACAACTAGCAAAAGGTCTAGTCCCTGATAGCACCCTCACTGGTCCAGAGATCATCAGAGAAACTACTGAAAAGATCGTGCAAATACGAGAACGACTGAAATCCTCGAGGGATAGGCAAAAGAGCTATGCCGACAAAAGACGTAAACTTTTGGAATTTCAGATTGGCGATTGGGTACTACTGAAGGTCTCACCCTGGAAGGGCATGATACGCTTTGGAAAGCATGGGAAGCTAAATCCTAGGTACATTGGACCCTTCGAGATCATTTCAAGGGTTGGTCCAGTAGCCTACAAACTCCGACTTCCAATAGAGCTTAACAAAGTACATCCAATATTCCACGTATCAAACCTGAAGAAGTGTTTGTCCGACGAAACACTTGTAATTCCACTCGATGAGATCGAACTAAATGAAAATCTTAACTTTGTGGAAGAACCCGTCGAGATCATGGATAGGGAAGTTAAACGAACTAAACAGAGTCGCATTCCAATAGTAAAGGTCCGATGGAATGCTAAGAGGGGACCTGAGTTCACGTGGGAACGAGAAGATCAAATGCAACAGAAGTATCCACATCTCTTCCTCAGCCCCTAAGACTCTTCTTTTGTATTAAAATTTCGGGACGAAATTCCCTCTAACGGGGGGATGATGTAACAACCCGTTATTTCAAGTTAGTAAAAATCGAGTCCTATAACCTCTTTGAGGAAGGAATTAGAATATCATCGAAAAATGAAGTATTCAAAAACTCTATTTGGAGTACACTATGTGGATGGTATCGTCTTAAGGTTTCCAAACATATAAATAACACAAAAATCCGAGTTATAACGAAGAAATTATGACCATTCTAAGTTATCCGACAAAAACCGGCAATACGAAGTTGCGTAAAAACGCAAAGTTTCAATAAAACACTTTCTGACCTTAGGTGTCTAAATGAAAGTCATAGATATCGTTAAACTACAAACATACATAAAAAGAACGCTCAAATCGGACATCGTATGAATAAGTTATGAATTTTTAAAGAAATTCCTTAATCACGTCATTTTAATAAATAAATAATAAAAATAATTTCGGAATTTGCCAACGGAATCTAAATGAAAGTTGTAGATCGTAGTCTCACCTTCGGGGGGATATAAAGAACGTCAAAAACGGAGTTCATATGAAGGAGATATGAATTTTTGAAGTTTGATAAATAATTTATATATAATTTTTATTAAAAATTCGGTATTATCCGAAGGGGAGTCAGCCTAGGGCCGTAGTACGCGCCGCGTACCCTCGTACGCCCCGCGTACTCGAGGCCACGGCCTCGGATCGTCCACGTCACCCCTATGCGAGCTACCTCCTCCCCGTCCCATCCGAAACGCTGCAGCCGAGGATGCGATCAGCGATGACGTCCCGTACGCGCCGCGTACGGGAGTACGCCCCGCGTAAGCATGCTTCTCAGCCCCTATAAAAGGGATGCGAGGGTTCCCGGGCAAATGGCTCATCCTCTCTCCTTTTTCTTGCGTTTTACCTCGTTTTCCGTGCTCGCACTACCCCGAAGCCCTGGTCATTTTGTGCAAGTCCCGAAGGTCGATTTTACTCCCGAGGAATCCCGAGAATCCCGAGGAAAATCCATTTCCCGAGACGAAACTATGCCCGGTTTTCCATCTTGCTATCTTCAAACTTTCAAGTGAGTTCATACCCCTTTCAAACACACTTTAAATACATTTTAAATGCTTTTATACTCTTTTAGGGGGGGAATACAAGTAAACATACGGTTATTATCGTGTAATTTATAAAGTTTCACTTCGCTTGTTTTACCGAATAAATCACTTGGAACCCATTACTATTATGGAAAACTCTTGACATACTTTGTGTGCATTAGACTTATACAAAGTATATAATGATTTCAAAGTACCTTTCATTGTTAAGTCGTGTTATACATTCTAAAAAACTTATGATTTTGCTTTGTCAAACATTGTGAAAAAGGATCAACTTTGCATACAAAACTATCACTTTAATACAGGCTTAGTGGAGAATCCATGAGACGTGTATATCTTCAAAGGTTACTTTTCTTTATTAGAAAGTAATGCTGCAAGTCCTGTCTATAACCAGAGTCTCCCGTTCGGAGAACGTGTCAAATGTGTATAGATCTATACGGGAAGTCATGATCCCGCGCCCTGACTGTTAGCTACAGTCCGTCTTTTGGGGTGACAGTTGTCATAACGCTGCGACGCCTGAAGAACGTCGTTACAGGCATATTATGTTTAGTATGGTTATAAAACTCATCGGATATACAACTATTATGGTATTATGCTTTTATGAACGAGTAGCTATTAAAACTATTCTTCATCTAACATATGCGATCTTCGTATAGCTTTATTATATAAAACTATGACACAACTTTTGAGAACGTCGGTTTCTTGCGATTTTCGGTCTTAGAGACTGCCATTTATGTTAGGAAAATAAGGGATTTTCCTGGTGCAATTATTTACAACTTATAACACGAACATTCATATGCATTTCATACTTTTATAAGAAAATAAGGGTTTTTCTTGAAAAACACAACAACTCGTATCTCAACCATTAGGGAAAATATGGGATTTTCTGGATCTAATACATTCACTTTCAACACAACAAATCACAACTCTTTACATTTGAAATACTACGTTTTCTGGAAAACATACACCCATTTTGGAATGGCATCCAATTTTTCTAAACTACTTATGAACTCACCAACTTAATTGTTGACACTTTTTCTTTGAATTAACTTGTATTCTCAGGGAACCGCTAAGCAGGTTTGGGAATCAACTTTTGGGATTAACGCGTTGGCGTTAATTACTTCTTTTGAATGATGTTTATGTATTTACCTTTTGAACATGTAATGAATACAATTATGTAAACATCTTGGAAACTTTAATATATATGGTGGTGTGTACTTTCCTTTCTATGAACTGTTATGATACTGAATATGACGTCCTCCGCCCCCGAACGTTTCCGCTGTTCTGGTTTGGGGGTGTGACACGAAGTTCGGGTGTAACACCCCGAGTTCAGAAGTGCAAGTTCAGGGATCTTAGTGTAAATGAGGAAGGCCAACTCGGCGAGTCGATGGATAGACTCGGCGAGTCGAGTCACGATTCTGGTAAGGTGTTAAGTGACCGACTCGGCGAGTCGGCGGCTGGATTCGACAAGTTGGTGCCGAAGGAAGAAAACCTTAATCCGGGGGTTGTGCCCTATATAAATCACCTTATAACCCACCCCAGCCTGTTTTGCACTCCGTTTGACGCCCAAAAGCTTTCCCCCATCGATTTCAAACCCTAATTTGAGAGTGAGAAGGATCTAAGTGTGTTTGGAGCTTGGAGAAGAAGGATACTTGAAGCAAGAGTTTGTGGAATCATAAAGGAGCGAAGTGGACCTGATTTCCTTGCTTGTTGGCATCAAATTGAAGGTAAAAAGTTGTTGACTTGACCTTGTTGTGCTTAGATTCTTCATGGATGAAGTTTAGGGGCAAATTGTCATATATGAGTCTCTTTTCGAGTATTAGGCTCAGATCTGTGGTTGCTACTACAGATCTAGATTGTTCTTGACTCGTGAACCTGGAAAGTGATAGCTTTGGGGCTTGATAGAGAGTGTCCTTTCCTTAAACCTCCATTTTAGTTTTATTAGAGCTTGTTGAGCCTTGCATACACATAAAGTTGGAAACTTTACGTGTGAACCTGGCCCTAGGAGTCCAGATCTATGTATTGGAAGCAATGAAATGGCCTGAGATCGTCTGAATGAAGATATTACGTATGGACTCGGCGAGTCTGGGAGATGACTCGGCGAGTCGGGCTTGGTATCAGTCTTAAGTTGCATAGTAACTCGACGAGTCACATCAGTAGACTCAGCGAGTTGTATGAAGATGGGCAGGAACTCGACGAGTTGGAAGAACAAATCGACGAGTCTGTTGAATATTTCCTTAGACTCGGCGAGTCTGGTCGTGGAGTCCTAACCTTTTCTGGTTGAACGGTGAATCGGCGAGTCGAGGGACGACTCGACGAGTTGAGTCGCGATATGGGAGTTTTCAGAGCATAGGGACTCGATGAGTTAGCGGATTGACTCGGCGAGTAGAGTCAATCAGGGAGTTTGACTTTGACTGAGGACTTCGACTTGGACCAAGGGTTGACCAGTTTGACTTCCAAGGGTATGTTGGTAATTAATGGTGTTTATTGGTTTTGGTTATTTGGTAATGATCAGTGGTGGAGTTCGTGCTGGTGGTCGGAGCAGCGTGGTTTTACTTCTTCAAGTCAGCAGTTGCAGGTGAGTTATCCTCACTATATCGACAAGGTCTAAGGCACCAAGGCCGACCCTTTATCGGATGGAAATCCGGGTAGTTGTTATGTTATTGCTTTGCTATATGGTTGCATCCTGGTAGTTAAGATGGTATATGTTAGAGACCTGGTTAAGGTCAAAATCCTGGTATATAGGATGATGCTATGTTAGTGACCGGTTAGGTCGGTATCCTAGTTAGAGTGTGATATATATGTGATCTGCTAGATTGGTTGATTAGTGATGAATTGTTATATGATTATATGTTTATGTGCACATTGTTGTTTAGACTGGGGTTGGGTTGAGGCGAGTCCTGCTTTGTGCTGTAGGCCAACATACCCAGGGCAGACCGGATATTCCGAAGGCCTAGCGAGGGGTCCAGATAGGCTGTAGGCCCCACAAGGGTGGACTAGACGTACCGAGGCTCGGAGAGTGGACCTGGCCGACTGAAGGCCCGGTGCGGGCGGACCAGTCATACTGTAGACTCAGAAAGTGGACCAGGTGAGTTGAAGGCCCGGTGCGGACGGAACAACCACACTGCAGACTTGATGTATGTTGCTAGACTCGGAGGGTGGACTAGGTGGACTGAAGGCCTGGTGAGGCGGACCAGTCACACAGTAGACCCGAAGTACATGACTGTTTTGTTTATGATATGATATGTTATGTGTATGGTATATGTGGTTGGTATTTTGGGGGTAACTCACTAAGCTTTCGGGCTTACAGTTTTCAGTGTATTGTTTCAAGTACTTCAGGAGATCGTGAAGGCGAAGGCGTGATCGTACCGCTCCTCATGTTTTATGTGTTTATGATGTGGTTCTGGGGAATACTCTGATAATAAATGAATTGAAAACCTTTTTGTAATGAATTAATGAATATGGGTTGTTTTTGAAAAGTTTAAATTGGTTGAAAATTTTAGACGTTACAAGTTTGTATCAGAGCCTTGGTTTGAGTGAATTGGAGGAACATTCATGTGAATCCAGTCTCAAATCAAGGAGAGTTTTCAAAGAGAAATTAAAAATGGTTTTCAAAAAAATAGTAAAAGAGGACGCAGAGGGTACGATCAGCCGAAGCCAGTAAGTTACCCCAAAAAATTTCCATACAAGTTATTTGTTTATGTGATATGTTAGAACAGCATGATAGAGTTAGGCTAGGGATCTTCAGGAAGTGCATGATAGAGTTAGGCTAGGGATCTTCAGTAAGTTACCACCCACGGGTGTGAACCCAAACACAACTTAACCGACAGTTCCTAATTCTTGAATGGTCCTACACTCAAATCTTGAAGACCAAAAGATAGTTACTCCAACTAATACTTCAACAACGAGCTAATACCCTTGGCACTTTCATCCACCAATCAATAACGGTTAATAAAACTATTGAATCCTGACAATGTTAAATAACCATCCTATGGGCCCTGTCCGCAGACCTCACACATAATACCCTTCTTCCCAAAGTGCTCCAAACAAACCTCTCACTCTTGGGCTCTAGAAATCATATCATTTAGGGTCTCACACCCTGACTCACTTACCAGGTAAGTTGTACACATCTGAACTATATTACCTGAGGCAACCTCTACCCTAAACCAGGCTACAACAACTCCCAAGACAAAGTACCTAATCCTAGGAGTGCAATAGATCATACAAAACTGAAGTTGATCATAATCATCACTTCCTTCCTGAATCCCCACGACTCGCATCCCAGCCTCAAGCAAGACCCATGAAGCCTCAAATATAGAAAATCCTATGCTAGCCTCTCCCGCTCAACCCGCATAATGTAACAAGTACCGAACATATCCCTGATCCCAAGTAACTACAGCCCTCTACTCATCATAATATATCCCAGTAACAAGTCCTGGTACTGGAAAACTTAACCAACTGTAACACTCAAAATCAGAAAGGCCAAGAAGGAAAAGAAAACCCTAAGTCATAGGGTCAACTCGTCGAGTCCAGGGAGGAACTCGACGAGTCAGAGCGGGATCCGGGTGTAGAATAAGTGATCGACTCGGCGAGTCGGCGAATGGACTCGGTGAGTCTGGTCTGAACAAGAAGAAAAACCCTAATCCGGGGGTTTTCACCTTATTTAAGGAACATTACACCCATTACCTAACCTCTTTACTCCTCTTTAAGATCCAGAAGCCCTAGAATCATGAGTGAAAGCCATTGGAAGCAAATTAGGGCATTGTTAAGTGTTTTGTGAAGAAATCTTGAAGATCAAGAAGCTTGGATCAAGGAGGTTCATGGAGATTCGGATTCCCTTTCAGTAGTAGGACGTTTTGGAGGTAATGAATCGTTATCCTTGGCTTTTCCCTTTCTAGATCCATCTTTCATGGAGTTTTAGGGTTTCTTTGAAGAGTATGTGATGAGAAATTGGTGCACAAGTTGGATCTGGAGTTGAAACTCCAGATCTGAGCTCTATTTGGATCCAAGATGCAGAAAGCCCTGTTAGTTTCTATGCAAAAGCCATGCCCCATGAGTTAAGTTCCTTTCTAGCTTGGTTTTTGGCATTAGGAGACAAGAAGCACGTAAAGGTAGCAACTTTATGTTGCTAATGGACTCTAGAAACCCAGATCTATGGTTTGGAGCAAAGGAGTAGCTCTGTAACTCGAGATTATGGGAATGCACGTATGGAATTGGTGAGTCTGGGAGATGACTCAGCGAGTCGGGCTAGATACCTGTCTTAAATCGCGTAGTAACTCGGCGAGGCACATGAGTGGACTTGGCGAGTTGGATGAAGATAGACATGAACTCACGAGTTGGAAGAACAACTCAACGAGTCTGTTGAAGATTGCCTTGGACTCAACGAGTCAAGTCATGAAATCCCAAACCCCTCGAGTTAAGACTCGGATTAGTGAGTTGAGTGGGGACCCAGTGAGTTGGACAGGTCAGGCTCGGAAATCAGTAGACTCGGCGAGTCGAGTCGCGTATTAAAGGGGTTTCTGAGCTTATGAACTCGACGAGTTAGTAGGCTAACTCGGCGAGTAGGGTCAACCTGGAAGGTTGACTTTGACCAGGACTTTAACCTTGAAAAGATTTGACTTAGTTGACTTTTGGAGGACTGTCAAACTAAGTGTTATATTGATATTGGTAGCACGGAGAGCTAGAGGAGCAGCACCTCAGAGGGTTGTCGGTTAGCAGCCAGAGGGTTATCAGCAGAGCTCAACAGTTCAAGTGAGTTACCTTCTAGTAGCGGTGGGTCTATGGCCACAATGCCGGCCCACCAGTAGGAGTTGTGTGTTAGATGATTGTCTTTGTGATATCATATAGTTTTGCTACTACCTTATATGTTATATGCTAGCTTGATGTGTTATACTAGTAGAGTTCGGTTGTTAGGACAGAAGAGTAGTCAGACACCCCAAATACGTCTGATAGTATGTGATGTCATGATTATATGCTAGCATGATCTGAGATATGTGTTAGGGGTAGTAGGAGGGGAACAGTCCCCGAGTTCGGTTGTTAGGACCGAAGGGTAGTCAGAAACCCCATATATGTCTGATAGTATGTTATGTTATGATATGTGATAGTAGTAGTGGTAGGGGTGAAACAGTCCCTGAGGTTCGGTTGTTAGGACCGAAGGGTGGTCGGTACCCCAGAATGGCCGCACGGGTAGGACGGCACCCCAGAATGGCCGCACGGGTAGGTCGGCACCCCAGAATGGCCGTACCGGGTGGGCCGGGCACCCCAGAAATGCCTGACAAGTATGGTATGTTATATGATTGTATAGTATGTATGCTATGTGATTGTATGGTATGTGGTAGTTTGGGGGAGCTCACTAAGCTTCGTGCTTACAGTTTCAGTTTTTGGTTTCAGGTACTCGGTTTTCAAAAGAGGAGCTCGAAGAGGTTGCAATGCACACACCACAGTCAGTTAGCCTGGGAATGTTTAGTCTGATAATAAGATTATGTTTTAGATTAATACTCAGAAATTATGTTATGACTTACGATGCAGTTTTTATAAATATGGTTTTAGTAATGTTTTTTTTAAAGAAATTTTTAGTCGTGATTTTTGGGTCGTTACACCAGCTCCTCCCCTGTCGTCGTTACAGTTGTTATAGCTGTTGCGACAGCCGTCTCAGTAGGGTCTGCATAACTCTCATCGAAAAACTCAACCATGGTGGTCTTAATAGACCCAACATCTCTGGCAACTATCCCCGGACGATCTTGATTACCTCCTCCCGAATGATCTCACTAACACGATCCTCTGATAATACTAGCTTATGCTGGCTGCCAGCTCCCGGTCCTGAGCCGGACCTAGTCTCAGGACGTCTCGTAACCATCATTATGATAATACACTAGAAATATCTCTGATAATCCATATGACGACAGGAAACCAATTCCCAACTAAACCCCAGGGGTTGTGACTTCCTTGATACACATATGGGTCATGTTCTTTCAGTAGTACGGCCCCATACTACCTTCCACACCTACCCATATTTGTCTCAAGTATCACCACAACAACTTAACTGTATGCATAACATTGCGAGCGCTCAATCCTCACTCCTAGAGGAATGCTAAATATCTCATAACTGGATTACCAGCCTCACACAACCCACCCCTGAAACTTCCACCAAACCTGCAACACTTGTGTATGCTAGCCATACATAATGTTGGACCCTATAGACTTTTGAATACCTGATCCTACGCTAAGCCCTTCATCAAACAAGAACAAGAAATTAGGCCAAACCAAACATTCGTAGGCTATAAGATCTTAATTATGTACAACCATGATGCATACACAATCAACTTTAGTAATGATGTCAATTTTATATAAGAAAACCCTAGGCTATCAAGAATCATGTAATCAGGCAGTTCTATCATGCAATTCCTGAAGATCCCCAGCCTAGTACTATCATGTTGTTCTAACATATCACAATATCAAATAACCGTATGGTATTTTTGGGTCTACTTACTGGCGTCGGGTGATCGTACACCTTGCATCCTCCTTTGTTATTTTGAAAATCTTTTCCTTAGTTTGGGCTTTTAGGTCAATTAGGGCTTCATTGGAACCATTAGAGTTTCATTAGGCCTATTAGGGTTTCATTGGGCCCACTAGGGTTTGATTGGTCCTATTCTGTCCAAGCATCCCAAATGAGTCAAAACGCAAACTAGGCACACCGCCACCCAACACGGTGACTGGTGGCGGCAGAAGGCGCCAACCACCTCCCTACGATGGTGGTTTTTGAGTTTTCTTTTGATTATTCCTACCCTATTATAGTTTTACAATGAAAATCTCAAATAACACACACTAAGATTCACACACACACACATGCACACACTACATTGCACACACTACATCACACATACAACCACCGCACATGGTGGCTAGTGGTGGCAGAAGAGCAACATTCGGCCGACAGCCACCATGGTTGGCTGCCATGGTGGTTCCAACTGTTTTCCGGCCTGCCCAAAATGCACCCACACGCCGACATATACGGAACCACGCACACACTTGTGCAGAAACACCCACTGAGTAGCTCTTCATCGATCTTGAAGGAGGTTGATGGTGGCAGTCGAAGCGGAAACGACAACATGAATGGCAGTGACAGCAGCGGCGGTCATCGCGTTTGGTAGCAGCTCTTATCATTGACTGTGTTTTCACTTGGCGGTACCTAGGGCCGGCCCAATACCTGGGCGAGTTGGGCAGAGGCCCAGGGCAGCAAAGAGGAGTAGGGCATAACTTTAGTCCATCGTATTAATGTTATAGGTATTTGGCCCAATGAGTTCAACATCTCAGATCAACTGTGAGCGCTTCTTCTGGTTACCATCTTCCTAATCATCGCCTAGAAAGATGAGAAGTCGATTGGTTTTTCAAATCTTCGATTGGTTAAGAGACACGTATTCGGATACGCAATGAATAACTCTCCAGATTTACGTCAAACAAAAGAACCATAATTTCTATAAACTCTGCTCGTCTCTCGATTTCTATCAAGAACACAACAATTTTTTTTTTCAATTTTTGGATACCCTTTCCTCTTCCAATTTCTGTGACTCTATCGATATTTCTCTTTTCTATGATCTAGCACTCAACAGTGTTGCAATGGAAGTATTCTCCTGTTGCTTAGTTCTTATTATGAATGATCTTGCCCCTATTGTTACATAACTAACAGGTTCTTAATATGTTGCACAACTTTTTTCGGGATGTCATTTTTTTTCTCAACTATGTTAAGTTTTTGTGTTTGAAATTTTACCCAGGTGAAAGGAAATGTGTGACTCATTTTGGATGGTTTGGATTTAAAGTTGTTTCCTCTTTATGTCATTAAATTTTTTTTCAATCTGGATGATTCTGCCCTTATGATCTAGCCCCTGTTCACAGAGGTGTATTTAGTCTATATTTTTAATTTGAAGTGATATGGAGTTTGGTTTCAAGGAATATTAGAGGGATATCTTGGCTTGCCGATTATGCCCTTGGCGATGATTTCCCTATAAAGTTGATTGCCTAATTGGGTGTTGCTGCAATTATAAAAATGTTTTGGTGCTGAAAACATTCTTTGTTCCCGGTGTTGCTGCAATTATAAAACCATTCTTTGTTCCCAATTTTGATAGTCGATTTAAAGAATATCCATGTTAATTTGATATTATGTTACAAATGGATGAAGACGGTGACAAATTTTGGTTTCTAATTTAATTTTATATAGACATTTAAGATAATGAAGGTAGGGGTAGTGTGTTTGTCACAGTTTAATGTATCTAGTTTTTATTTTCCTCCTTCACAGTTCGCTATTTTGTTTGAAATATAGTTTTAAATTACTATTTTAAAATCAATTACATTATGAGTAACCAGGTAAGACTAAAGAACTCGTTAAACATGCTAATGTATAGTTTTCTTTGATTCACATAAATCTCAAGACAATGTTTTAGGGATGTTGGCACATTTCCTCATATGGATATGTAATTGTTTGAAAAAAATACACTAGTTAATTTATGTTGTATATACATTTAAATCATTTAATACAACTATCGGGGCATTATTAATTTTTTTCTCCCTGGGCATTAAAAACCCATGGTCCGGCCCTGGCGGTACCGACGACGTGCTTTATGGAAAAAAGGAGGAGGTGGGACGTGTCTCTGAGAACGAAAACCACGTAGCCACGATGTCGACCTTCATCAGCCCTTAGATTCATCGACTACAACTTCGATGGTGGTGACGTAGTACCAGAATATAAATGGAGAAGGGGTCTGGTCTTCTCCAACCACGAGCGATAGTAGCTACCGCCACGATTATCATCGTCGGTAATGAAATAGTGGCAAGGGACATCTCCGCCGGCAGCAACAGTCCACCGTTGACCTTGGTTGAACGGAGCAACAAGATGAGGAAGGGAGGTGGCAGCTAGAGGGACAAGGATGGTGAAGTTAACGGCTGGGTAAGTGTGTCTAGGGTTAGTGTTAGGAAGTACGGTGATGGGTTTATGGTCCCGTCCATCCAAACTATAATCCATATTGACACTATTAGTCCTTCCTTATCCTTTTTCTTTCAGTTTCAATCCAGAATTTACCATTTCTACACTGCTCCTAAAAATCCTTCCAGATTAAGTCCAAATGTTAGCAATTACACCCTGCTTTCTAAAATCCTTACAAAATAAGCCTCGAAATTACACTTTAACCCATGGAGATTCAAATATTGTCATTTGGCTTCCCAAAACCAACACCTTTCTAGTTATTATTATTTTATTTTGGCTTTAATAATATAAAATAATAATAATAAAATTACTTCTTGAGGTTCTAGGTTTATTATTTAATTATTCCATTTTAAACGGGTTGTTACAACAAGGTGAGTTTGCTCACTGGGTAAAAGGTGTCTAAGGCACTAAGGCTTGCTGGATTAGGTGTCTAAGTCCATAACTATAATTGATATGTACTTGATCCGATAGTAGCATGGTCCATTTTGGGTTGCATTCACTAGAACAATTTGATAGAATGGATATTTGTGAAAGAGGTTATTTGTGATTTATTAATATATTATAATTATAATATATTAACTGAGAAATCATATTATTTAACTGGTATTGATCAAGAAATAGTTTAGAATTAATTTAGTGATCAAAAGAGACTGATTAAATTAACGGGGGCTGATTATGTAAATCAATGATACATATGGTTTGGGCTAATGATCCATGATTAATTTGTGATGGACTAAGCTTATGAGATAGTCCATGAAGGGTTAGTCCAAATCAATTGGTGGATCGTAAGCCTAAGTGTTAGAATTAGGTTTTACTGGCAACTCTTGGAATTATACACTATATATGTAACCCATATAGCCTAAAATCGAAGCCAAGAGTATTCTAAGAGGTATAGCCGATTTTTGGTGCTGCAAGCTCCCTCTCATTGTCATCTAATTATTGATGTGTTTTGTGAAACATTTTAGGCCTCAAACTAGAGGTGATAAGCTCTTGAAAGGCCAACTTCTACAAGATACAACAAGAGGTAATCATCTAACTAATTTTTGTGATTCAAATATCAAATTTGTATGCTAGTTAGGCTTCATGCTTTGAAAAATGAAATTGCATGTATAAATAGAAAAAACTTAGATCTAAATCATTAGGGATATGTGTGCACCATAAGGATGTTATAGTGCTCAATACACAACAGTGGTATCAAACCTTAGGCTGTTTTCTGTTATATTGATGCAACAATTTGTATTTCAAAGCTGAAAAAATGTTGTTTCTGGCCACTGACTGTTGGACTCGTCAAGTCCCATATGGGAACTCGACGAGTTGGATCACATGACATGAACTCATCGAGTCCATGCCATGAAATCAATGAGTAGGATCCCTGTTTACTATTATGTGATAAGCTAATTATTTGTAAATTTTTGATTTGAAATTATCTTGCTTTATGAATTAAAAGAGATCAATTTGGTAAATAATAAATTATATCATATTTATATTAGTTAAATTTGATCTAAATTTTTCTTGAAGAGTTTCATAACTTTCCCTCAAGTTATTGAATATGAAAAGTCTCATTCACGAAACATTAGCTCCTTAAGGTATGGAATTCAAGAGGTTTTAAAGAGTTTCAAAACCTACCCTCAAGTTTTGGAATTTGAAAAGTCTCGTTTATGAAACATTAAAATTTCGAACCCTAGAATTTTAAAAGTTTAAAATTTAACCCTTATACTATTATAATATTAAAAGTTTAATACTTATATATATATATATATATATATATATATATATATATATATATATATATATATATATATATATATAAGATAAGTCAGTCTAACCATTAGTAGGACTCATTCACAAAGCCGATCTATAAGGGGGAGGGGTATAAGGAAATTACCTATAAAATAGAGATTGAATGGGTGTCCACTCTCACCCACCGCTTCCTTGACTGGTGGAGGGTCGTTAACTGAACGGGTAGGATACGATATTAATTCTCATTAAAAACTATAATGATAATTTTAAAGTAACTCAATGTTTTATAAATTCTCAATCTTAATTACTTTAGGAAAAATGTGAAAATGATGTTATTCCATGAAATTACACATTGCACCTTGCCAATTCGTTAGTGGAGCGTGTGTGGTTAACCGGTACACTAACTTGGACTAACAAGGGTGGTAAAGGTAGCTTGATGTTTATTGTAGATCAATGGATCGTATGTGGTTAACCAGCACATTGATTAGATGCTAAATGACATCGAGAGTACCAAGTACATTTGCATGGTTATTCACACCTTGTTTGTGATCATCGGTATCCCAGTCACAAACTTGAAGGGCATAACCGAGATTTAAGCATGCCATTGAAAAGTTCAATGAATCTCAAAAGAATCAAGGAATTTCAAATTATTTAAAACTTAATCCTCAAATTTCATTTTTCATGGTGGAAATTGGTAAATCATCATTTACCTACCTTCAAATATTTTGCAGTTAGATTACAACATCCCTCTTCCGAATTATGAAATATATGTTGGGTCCTAACCTTAATATTTCATTTGGGTGTTATGTTAAGGATTCTTATCTAATCTAAACTATGTCTTTTTTTTTTCATATGTCTTCCAACACCGCTTTTGGCTCAAACCCTTCTGGCTCTTTCTCCCTCATGAACTTGTGTTGGAGGTTCATTTTCAATGGATCAAATTTCAATGACTGGATTTGGAACATTCGGATGGTCACTCGTTACGAGGATAAGGAATATGTCCTCGATAACAAGATTAAGGAGATGGATGAAGCAACTGCAACTCATGAAGAAATTGTTGAATTTAGGGCTCAAGAGAAGGATGTGACAAAGGTGTCGTAAATCATGCTTGCCACTATGACAACTGAACTCCAAAAATCCTATGAGGACTTCTATCCTTTCGAGATGCACCAAGACTTGATGGAAAGGTACCATCAAAGTGCTCGACAAGAAAGGTATGAAATCATTGCATCCATGATAACAAAAAAAAGGAAGGATGGAGAGTCTATCACAACCTACTTGTAAAGATGCAAAGGTTTGTGGACGACTTGCTTAAGTTGAATGTCAACTTTGATGAAGTGTTGGCCACTGACATTATCTTACACTCTTTACCTCCTTGTTATGATCAGTTTAGAATGACTTATCATATGAACAAGGAGGAGGTCATTCTAAGAAGGCCTCAAGGCCTACTAAGAACTTTTGAAAGTAGTTTGAAAGGAAAATCTGTTGTTCCCACTCCTACCACCACTACTGCCTTGTCCTGGTAATTGGACATGGTAAAGGGAAGAAAAGGAAAGCTCCTTCAAAGAATCACAAGTGAAAGTCTCATGATGGATCCTATTCTAGTGGGTCCAAAGGTGGTTCTGTTGCTTCTTCTTCCTATCCAAAAGAAGCAGAGTGCTTCCACTGTAATCACAAAGGGCACTGGAAACGAAGGTGCCCCAAAATACTTGCAGGACATGAAGGATGGGAAGATCAAATCCACCTTTTTAGGTATTTGTACTATTCATTCTAATAACTCAACGCATGCTAATTCGTGGATCCTGGATATAGGATGTGGTTTTCACATTTGTTCTGATTTGCAGGATATATAAAAAGAAGTACGGATGTGGAGCACGGGAAGATGAAACTGATCACGAGGAATTTGAAAAGTGTCGCCTCTCACCAAGATTGGAGTTTATTATTTATTGCTTAGTGGTGGGTTAGAATCAGATTTGAATAATTGTTGCTACTCATCCGATATGGCGAGAAACATTATTTCCTTTCATGGTTTGTATAAACAAGGTTTTAGATTTTCATTTAATAATGAAAATGGTTCTATTAATACTTTTTATAATGGTAAATTTTATTTTGAAGCATTTCCTTGTAATGGTGTATATGAAATTGTGATGGTTGTAGACAACTTAGGAAATAATGTGTTGCATATTGATTCATCTAAAGGTTTGGACAAGGCATGCTTGTGGCATTGTCGTCTTGGACATGTCAACAAGAAGCGCATAGCCCAACTTCAAAAGGATGGAGTGTTGGATTCATTTGACTTAAAGTCAGATGACACATGCAAATCTTGTATGCTTGAAAAAATGACCAAGTCACCCTTCACCGGTACTTGTGAAAAAGGTGAGGATTTGTTGGATCTCATACACACCGGTGTGTGTGGACCCTTCAGATCTGCCACAAGGGATGCTAACCGCTTCTATGTGACTTTTACTGATGATTACAATATATATGGGTATATCTACTTAATCAAGCATAAGTCAGAAACCTTTGAAAAGTTCAAAGAGTTTAAACAAGAAGTGGAGAATCAGTTGGACAGGACGATAAAGATGCTTCAATCATATTGAGGTGGAGAGTATGTTAGTATCGAGTTCCACGACTATCTTAAGGAATGTGGAATTGTTTCACAATTGACGCCACCTAGGACACCACAACTTAGTGGTGTGGCTGAGAGGCGCAATCAAACCTTGTTGGATATGGTTCATTCCAAGATGATTCAAGCTTCACTACCTATCTCATTCTAGGGGTATGTCTTAGATACTGCCACCCATATACTTAATCTAGTCCCAACTAAGAATGTTACCAAAACACCTCACGAAATGTGGACAGGAAAGGTTCCCTCATTGGAACATATCAAGGTTTGGGGTTGCAAAGTTTTTGTAAGATGAGAGACTCACGACAAGCTCGAACCTTGCTGTGAACGTTGTATTTTCATCGACTACCTACACAAATCATTTGGATATCACTTCTGTAGACTGAGTGACAATGTTGTCTTCGTTACAAGGAGAGGGATTTTCCGTGATAGAGAACTCATATTCCAAGAGGATAGTGGGAGAAAAATTGACCTTGAAGAGCTTCAAAAGCAAAGTGATGAAGGAACCTTAAATACTAGTACTCAACCCGAGGAGGAAACACCAGTTGAACCAGTTGACAAGTCCTTACCCCTGAGATGTTCCATTAGAGTTAGAATGGCACCTGATTTTTATGGTTTCCATATTACTACAAATGGCAATACATTTATCAGTGATAGTACACTGGTAAATTTGGATGAACCTAACAACTACAAGGAAGTAATGGAAGGCCCTAAGTCTGCTAAGTGGAAAGAGGCTATAGACAACGAGATTCAGTCCATGTATGACATTCAAGTTTGGAACTTGGTTAACTATGTACCTGGTCGCAAGACAGTCGAGTGCAACTGGATGCTCAAGAAGAAGACCAACATGGATTGGAAAGTACACACATAAAAGGCATGATCGGTTGCGAAGGGATTTACTCAAACTCTTGGAGTTGACCATGATGAGACCTTCTCACCAGTAGCCAAAATCAAGTCTATAAGGGTTATGCTAGCCATAACTGCATTTCATGATTATGAAATATGGCTAATAGATGTCAAAACCGCTTTCCTAAATGGGAAGTTGGCTGAAGATGTTTACATAAGTCGGCCAGAGGGTTTTGTCGATGCAAAGTACCCTAATAAAGTGTGGAAGCTTAAGAAATCCATTTATGGATTGAAACAAGCATCTCGCAGATGGAATCTTTGTTTCGATGAGAAATTCAAAGAGTTTGGGTTTTCAAGAAGCGAGGATGAGTCTTGTGTGTATGTAAAGGCTAGTAGGAGTATAGTTAGCTTTATGGTATTGTATGTGGATGACATACTGCTCATACGAAACGACGTCTCAACCTTGCAGGAGATTAAGTCCTGGATTGGGAAGTGTTTCGCTATGAAGGACCCCGGGGAAGCTGCGTACATTCTAGGGATAATGATATTGAAAAACAGGAGTAAAAGACTAATAGGACTTAGGAAAAGTACCTACTTGGACAAGGTGTTGAAACATTTCAGCATGGAGAATTCCAAGTAAGGTGAATTACCCATCCTGAGCAATACCAAACTGAGTAAGACTCAGGGTCCGAGTACCGATACTGTGATAGCAGAGATGAGCCGAGTACCATATGCTTCCACAGTTGGCTCGATCATGTATGCTATGACATATACTTGTCCTGATGTCACCTTTTCCTTGAGCATGGTCAACAGATATCAAAGAAATCCTAGTAGAGCTCACTGGACTGTGGTAAAGAACATTCTTAAGTACCTGTGGAGGACTAAGGATTGGGTCCTTACCTTCGGTGGGAGTGATGACTTGAGAGTGACAGGGTATAGTAACACCAACTTTTAGATCGACAAAGATAATTTCTGCTCTCAGTCAGGCCGGGTATTTACCCTTAATGGAGGAGCAATAACTTGGAAAGTTCCAAACAGGAGATTGTAGCGGATTCAACGTGCGAATCAAAGTACATAGTAGCAAGCGAAGTGTTGAAGGAGGCGATATGGCTAAAGAACTTCATCGGAGACCTTGGACTTGTACCAGCCGTAATGGAGCCTATGGAGATTTTCTGTGACAACGAGAGTACGGTGGCAGATCCAAGCACATCGATAGAAAATATCACTTCATAAGACATCGGATAGAAGGACTCCTCGTAGTGAAGAGGGTATCATCAAAGGAAAACCCATCAGATCCCTTTACAAAGGTATTGAGTAGGGTTAAGCACTTGCAGCATGCTAGGAGTATTAGGCTGAAGGACGATATTAGTTTTAATGATTAGATAGCTATTTAGAAACTTGTAATACATAAAATGTAATTGACATTTGATGATTAAATAAAAGGAGTTTTATTTATGATTAAGGTTACTATCTTGTGTCAATTGTTTACTATTGTTTCATTTTGCATGTTTTGACTTCCAGAATAATAAGATTATTTAAACCATCCGCAGTCAATCATACTTTGGAAGTAGGTATTGAGACAAGACTGTCATGAATTGATTTGTAGATTGTATAAAGTGTTTAAACATATCAAAGTTTGCTACAAAGTTCATGAGTGCTCCTGAAATAAGATTTGAGCATTGGATTAAACCCACACTCACACGAATCACTTCATGGAATTTATCACGAGTGATTATGAGATGATAATATCGTATAGTCTTCAAACCATGATATATGACTTGTTGATTACGAGTTTGTTGTGCATTGATAGTATGAAAACGCATCAGTAACTTGATGTCATAAAATGTGTTGTTGTGTATAATTTAACAAGTAATTAGTACAAGCATATAAATCGAATTTGATCTATTCCTTTTATCCTAAGAGGATTAAAAGCGATATCTTGGGCCCCTCGATGATTTTGTTTTGACTTATGTGCCATGCCCGATTAGGACTCAATTAATGTGTTCAACTAAGTTCTATGTCAAACGAATTAGAAACCGGGAAACAAAATGCTAGACAATAAGTATGACTATGTTCCATGTATTTGTCCGCATGATATCTTGAAGAACAGAGGATTATATGATCCCTTATCTAAAGGATGCGTCAGAATTTGACAACGGCTTTCGAGAGCTACGATTGCTAATCGGATTTTGAAGTTGCATTAGCAGTTATAGCTATTAGACTTATCCAAATGGAAGACTGTTGGATTGGGTGTCTAAGCCCATAACTATAATTCGTATGTACTTGACCCGATAGTAGCATAGTCCATTTTGGGTTGCATTCACCAGAACAATTTGATAGGATAGATATTTGAGAAAGAGGTTATATATATATATATATATATATATATATATATATATATATATATATATATATATATATATATATTAAAAAGGGACAACGCTTTGGAACAGTGAAGTTCCTAAGCTTTTGGCAGATTTCGTCTTTTGTTTTTGTCTGATTTTACAGTCCTGATCTATTTCTTTTAGGGGGGGGGGTATATGTTGTCATTTTCTATTATCTAGGTGGAAATCTATTGTTTCTACTTAGCTTCACCGCTTCTCGACCCAATCAGATTCCTATCAGTGTTATTCTTCATGACGTGCTTCCCTGGGGTTAACCCGTCCACCAATCCACCATCTCAAATGCTTCTTCATTATTATCCCCTCTGGTTTAAGCATTTTTTTTGTTCATCGTTTTTTTATTGCGTAAATTATTGCTTATTCTCATTCATATTGACTTTCGCTTTCTTCAATCGCAGTTGTAGTACACAATGTCGATGCGCTTCTTATCCACCTTTTGTACTTTTTTCTCCTCCTGTGACCTCCTTGCACCTCCTTAGTCCCATCGGTCCGATTATGGAGTTCGTACTCAGATGAAAAATTCTAGGGTAATCGGATTTTAATACCTACTAGATTGGTCCTGCAAGAAGCAACTCGCTCTATCACAGATTTTGTACAACCTCAATCGTTGACCAATCGATTCATCACCTCCCCATCCTATTACGTTACTGCAATAAATTTCATTCGACCACGAGTCGATCGACGACGCTGAGGAAAGATTGTTCCTTTTTCCTCTCCTTCACTTTCTTTGATTCCAAAATTGTAGGGTATGATTTTTTCTTTAATTAGTTTTCATCTTTTGTTGTTGTTGTTTACATTATGGATTCTTTTTTTATTTGTGGGTATATATGGGTGCTCAATTGAGGAATTAGGGATTTGTGACTATAAGATAGCTATAGCCTATAAGATTTCACTATATGTTTATCACGGGTATATTTTGATTTTTAAAGGATTTTCAAGACAAAGTGATATGGAATAGATTGATGCCCAAGTTGAGGTTGATTTCAAGTCAACAACCGTGTTGAGTTTAATATGTAGTAGTAATGATGGCTTGCAATTATAGATCAGGTGAGTTTGGCACGACTCATTTCTAAGGCTACTGGCCACATAAAATTACGAGGCTCTTTTTATGCAATCAAAAATTTATTTGCCTCATCGGTGATTTC
This sequence comes from Lactuca saligna, assembly GCF_052625555.1. NCBI lineage: Eukaryota > Viridiplantae > Streptophyta > Magnoliopsida > Asterales > Asteraceae > Lactuca > Lactuca saligna. The sequence continues at coordinate 201,099,959 of NC_136421.1, forward strand.
TACTTTTTTAGTAGAAACTAATAGACACAGTGGGATGCATACACAACTCTTATAGAGCAGAAATAGTCGGATTAGCCCATATCAATGGTGTGGTGGTGTTAATAGGTTATTATTGAAGTATTTTGGGTTGCAGGTTCTGTTTCGTGGTGGGGGAAAAGGGCTGTTACGGAGATTGATTGTAGGTAAGGGTTGAGGTTCCAGGGAGGGAGGTGATGGAGGAGGGGATGGGGTTGTAGGTGGGTCAGTAGGAGTGGATGGAGTTGCAGCGACAAGGCTGGCAGGTGAGTTTTCCGAATCAAACGCAAACCAGATGGTTCTATTGAAAAATACAAGGCAAGACTTGTGGCCAAAGGCTTCCTTCAACAATTTGGAAAAGATTACTTTGACACTTTTAGCCCGGTCACTAAACCCATCACCATTCGTACTATACTATCCATTACCTTATCCACAACTGGCCACTACGACAACTTGATGTCAATAATGCCTTTCTTCAAGGCACTCTCCATGAGGAAGTCTATATGACCCAACCACCTGGCTATATTGATCCACAATTTCCAAAACACCTATGCAAACTCAAGAAATCCATCTATGGACTTAAACAAGCACCTAGAGCCTGGTACAATGAGCTTACCTCTTTTCTGCTCACTTACGGTTTCAAAAAATCCTCTGCTGATGCCTTACTTTTTATCTATCACTCCAACAATATCATTTGCTACTTCTTAGTTTACGTTGATGACATTGTCCTTACTTGCAATAATTCAGCCTTTTTATCCTCCTTTATCATAGCTCTCAGCAATAAGTTCTCTCTCAAGGATCTCAGCATGCTTCATCATTTGCTTGGTGTTGAAGTTATTCCCACGAAATCCGGTTTGTTCCTCTCCCAACATCGTCATATCCAAGATGTTCTCACCTCATTTCACATGGAAGGTGCTAAAGATGTCAGAACCCCTCTAAGCACTTCGGATCCCTTAACAATTCTTGATTCAACTCCAACGGTTGATGCTACTCCTTATCGAAAACTCGTTGGATCTCTTCAATACCTAGCTTTCACCCGTCTAGACATCTCATTTGCTATCAACAAACTCTCCCAATTTATGCAAGCTCCGTGTCAGTCTCATTGGCAAGCTCTTAAACGCCTACTTCGTTACCTCAAAGGTACCATCCACTATGGTGTTTTCCTAAACCGTAACTCTCCTATCACTCTCACAGCTTTTTCGGATTCCGATTGGGGTGGAGTGCACGATGCAGGTCGCTCTACTACTACCTATATTCTTTATCTTGGATCTAATATTGTATCCTGGTGCTCTACCAGACAAAAATCTGTGTCCAGATCATCAACTGAGGCAAAATACAAGGCTCTTGCTAATGCTGCTGCTGAACTAACATGGTTAAAAAATCTACTGCAGGAATTGGGTATTATCATTAACACTACACCTACTTTATTTTGTGACAACACAGGTGCTACATATGTGTGTGAAAACCCGGTTTATCACTCATGCATGAAGCATGTGGCTTTAGACTACCATTTTGTACGTGAACAAGTGACTGCTGGTCATCTTCGAGTCCTCCATGTCCACTCTCAAGATCAGCTAGCCGACATGCTTACCAAGCCTCTTTCTCGAGCTCCTTTTCTTCGAAACAGGTCCAAGATTGGTGTCTCTGACGGAGCCTCCATCTTGCGGGGGCGTATTACTGTGAATGGATCATCCGATCCATTAAGCCCATCTAGATACATTTAATCATGTTGTAAATGTTTAATGCATAGTCAAATTGTATAGTCAATAGTTCCTATGACTTCTCTTGTAAATGTGGATGACCACAACAGTGTAATCAGCATATATAAGGCGTGTATTTCATCCAACAATATATAAATTTAAAATCATTGATTAAATACCTTTATACTTTCAAGGTATCCCTCCTCTCTCTATATTAATGTTTTTGAGTTTATTGACATAATCAAAATGTTGAACAAGTTAATATGCACTTCGTTTCTTGGCTTACTTGATAACCCTAAATAAAATCTAAATTGTCTACCCATTTCTAGAATTGGATATATAGAGGTTTCACATTCATAGGATAACATAAAAGATCAGGTGTATGCTTTTTACACTTGAAGTTATTCTTCTTTATGCCACATTACAGTTAAGTTACTTACGCCTAAAACCGGAACAACTTTTACAGTGTACAGTGGAAAAAGATTTCACAAGATTTACAACTACTATATACGTGTGGTTTTTCTAGCAAACTGCTCAAATTGCGAAATACCAAAACTGGTCTCAGTTAATTAGGATATTTCTGAACTACATATAATGATTATGATTTTTTAATAAACAAATGGAGATTTTTTTCTTAACATTTATTGCAATACTCAATTACCTAATAAATTATAAACGACCATGTAAACTACGTTTATGGAGCAGAGGCTTTTCCTTTGTTTATTATCAAATCGTGAAAAACCAAAAGGTCATCCCAATTAATAATGATATTTTTGGGGCTAATGAGAAGTACATATTATGGTTTTTTCATAAACAAATGTTGTTTGTTTTTATTTTTTTTAAACACTTATTCCAATACCCAATTAGCTATAATATATAAACGACCATGTAAAGTAATTTCTTAGAGTGGTTTCCTTTCCATTATTAATCAAAATTATCTGAAGTTAAAGTTGGATCATCTTCTTTGTACATGTAATTTTGATGCTGTAAAAGTTACAATATTGGCTACCCTATTTTTGTATATGAATGCAAGAATTTGTTCCCGACGACGACCATAAACATATATGAACTTCATTCCGAAAATAACTACTTTAGGACGAAAATAGAACACTACACCAGAGCATCCAATCATACAGTTTACTTTGATCCCTATTTACTTTTATATGATGTATGAAGGTTTTCATATTTTTCCTTTTAATTTTACATGCAAGATTTAAGCTCTAGCCATGCTTATGGTAGGAAGACGTCATATCCAGGTGTCATAATTTCAAATAAGTCAACTCTTGAAGCTATTATAAAGCATCATCTCACTTCTTTCAAAACAGTTCCTATAATTATGGCTGATATGATTTATTTAACTAGGTATTTATTTAACGAATACATATACAAAGTGCATTTCCATTAAAAACTATTATTTCTGTATTCATTATTCATGACCTTACATCAGATTTTCAGGTCAAAACATACATGTAAAAAGTTATTAACGGTTAAGAAGATTCTAAATGGTGGTGGCAGCCTTTCAGCTAAGGTAATTAAAGTAGCAATAAACATTTTCTAATTTTCTCTACACATGTGCTTTTCTCAGCTTATGGTCTGGTTATATTTATGAGGTTTCACGTAATGATCCGATATTCCAATGAAATTAGGTTGGCATGAAAGTGGTGATACATAGCAGATAGATGATGATGGGAAGTAACTTGTGGCTTATTGGACGCATGAAAGGTCGCATCAACACTTGAGGAGAAAACACCTATCATGAAGAGGTAAGCTACCAATATAGGCGATGTACTTTGTTTTGTGACAACCCGATATTTCAACTCTTTGTAGTGACCTAAAAAGTCAAGTATTGTAACCACTTTTGAGTTAATAAAATTAACTTCGATATTAAAAAGTCCAAAAAGTTCCTATTTAAATTTCTTCTATGTTTAAATGTCATCAAACCATGATCGTACGTAAAAGGAACGCCCAAATCCGACTTCATATATTGAAGTTATGATTTTTCTAAGTTCAGCTTAGCAACAGATAGCTAAAAACTCGAATCGGAGATCGAACGACTTTTGGCCGAAATGACCTAAACGAGAATCGACTTTTGGCAAAAACTGACGTCAGATAAAGAAGTTATGAATTTTTAAAGAAATTCCTTAATCACGTCGTTTTAATAAATAAATAATAAAAATAATTTCGGAATTTGCCAACGGAATCTAAACGAAAGTTGTAGATCGTAGTCTCACCTTTGCGGGGATATAAAGAACGTCGAAAACGGAGTTTGTATGAAGAAGATATGAATTTTTGAAGTTTGATAAATAATTTATATATAATTTTTATTAAAAATTCGGTATTATCCGGAGGGGAGTCAGCCTAGGGCCGTAGTACGCGCCGCATACCCTCGTACGCCCCGCGCACTCGAGGCCACGGCCTCGGTTCGTCCACGTCGCCCCTATGCGAGCTACCCCCTCCCCGTCCCGTCCGAAACACTGCAGCCGAGGATGCGGTCAGTAGTGACGTCCCGTACGCGCCGCGTACGCATGCCTCTCAGCCCCCTATAAAAGGGATGCGAGCCTTTCCGAAAAATTTGTTCATTTTCTCTCTTTCTCTCACGATCTTGCGTCGATTTCCGTGCCCATTCAAACCCGAAGCTCTGGTCTTTTTGCTCAAGTCCCGAGAGTCGATTTTACTCCCGAGATTCCCTAGAATCCCGAGAAAAATCCGTTTTCCGAGACGAAACTCTGCCCGGTTTTCCATCTCGCTATCTTCAAACTTCCAAGTGAGTTCATACCCCCTTAAATCAACCTTTGAAATGATTTTAAATGTTTAAATACTTTATGGGGGGGGGGGGGGAATACAAGTTAAATACTTATAGTTATTGCTTCGATCACATGTGATTGCATTAATCACATGTGATTAATAACTAGGAAACCAATGATTTTATCACTGTTCAAACTGTTTTACTTCAAAATGTTTTACAAACTCTTTTACTTATCAAATGCTTTTATTTAAACTTTGTTTTACTACTTATAAATTGCATGCCCATATATGTATAGATATATAAGTAATGTTTAAAGGGCTTAGGAAGGCCATCCGCCCTATTTCCTTTTCGCGCACTGAGATGTGGTCTGGTGGGATTTCGGGTGACCATCCGAAGGTCGTTTCCATATTAATTATATATCAAATATACATATATAGACATAAAAGTACTTCCATATTCATACGTACTAGACCCACCATTAGTAAGTTACCATCGGGGTAACACAGAATCATACTATTACAACTTCTAGATCAATGAGTCAGTTCATTCATGAGGCTATACTAGGAAGAGAATATATACAACTATACTATGAGAACATATACAACTATACTAGAACGAGAAACATTTCATTACATATACAAGAATACGATAACAAATGTGATCCACTGTATCGGAGCATGCCTTAAATGTCATGGCCCGAGTTGTAGCCAGAATTCTCTTGGAGGGAGAGCGTTGAGTTTGCGTATAGATCTATACTGCATTGACTATCCTACACCTTGCTGCTAGCTACAGCCGGACCTGCAGGTCTGCGGGTGCCAAACGTCATTCCGTTATTACGACCGTTCTTTATGTCGTTGTTACCAGTCGATAGTATGGTGCAATTTATCACATGATACCTTAATATAAATCCGGTTTAAGGTAGTTAGTAAAACAGTAGTTCGTATAAAACAAAACTACAGTACTACAATGATTTACTCATTACATTTTGGTGATAACCTCACTTAAACTTTAATGTACAAACTAGTTACACTTGGGAAATTACACACATTTACATCAAACGAGCATACAAAACAGTTAAGCCTTGGTAGAAGGCTACTTTAACAGAAAATATAGGTTTTTCTGCAAACACTTACATACATTTACAACTCATTCTTGCGATAGGTGCAAACGTTTTGATAACAAACATTGACACTAAAACACTTATGAATTCACCAGCTTAATGCTGATAAACTCTTTCAAAATAACTTGTATTCTCAGGTCATCAGTAGACAAGTACCGATGCCAGCTTTTGAGAAGATGGAGCGCATTTCAAGACTCATCATATTATTTTGATTCGTATTATATTTTTGGTGTCTAAAACTGTAAACAACACGCTTGTATTAAAATTATATATTTAATGCAATGGATGATGTTGTTTGCTTATTTACATTTACTGTGTTGTGATACTTTACATGACGTCCTCCGCCCCAGAACGTTTCCGCCGTTCTTGGTTTTGGGGTGTGACATGTTTTATTCCCATAAAAGGGTAAATGAGTTGCTACTCTCTACACTAACCGTCAGAAACCATTCTATACTTTTTTGTTGTCTGAAGTTCATATTTTTTGTAACTCTATAATGTATTCCTATGTGTAAACTGTAATGAGAAAATGGCTTGTGCACTTTTAATTTTATATATAATAATTTAAAATGAAACATATAGAAGAAATAGGTGATTTCAACTAACCGTTGGGGGTAAAATGCTTTTGCATCAGGCCATTTCAACACAAAAAAGTAAAAATAAAGATTAGCATAAAGTTTTCAATTGAGATTGCTAACAATGATGTTGCTTTTTTTATACATGATAGATTAAGATGGATGGGATGGCGAGGTTTGTGGTGTTGCCTCTTTACCTACATTTTTCTATTTCAATAGTTGGATCAAGTACATGTATACTCCAAAATATCTTCTGGTAAGTGCTTTATTTGATTTGCTGTCAGATTTTTGATATGAAAATTATGATAAGGGCATTAATCTGAGTCATATCACATGCAAGGAAAACAAATTTTACCCAAAATTGAAATTTCATGATTGCATTTTTGTTGTGATCTACATGACATATAATTTGTAGTCAAAGATCCAATCATTCATGTAAATTCTTGATTGAGAAGTATACCGGTATTTCATTTTGTGTATATTTTGTTTTGTTTGATTTTTGAATGATTAAACTCTCTTTTCCACAAGAATCTATTATTCTTGAAATTCATATCACATTGTTCTTTGAGTTCTTCTATTATAAGTATGTGTGGATGATAACGTCATACTTTCATTTTCTATTTTGTCAAATATAGAAAAATGAAAGCAGAGTGCTCTATATGGGTATATATTAAAAAAATACAAACCATCACACCTCATTTATAATACCCAAACTACATTGATATTTTTTATTTGTCTGTTGTTTGTGTGTTGTGTAATGTGTGATGTATGTGTGTGCTAACTGATGTGTTCTTCGATCTTACAACTGAAGTACTAACAAGATGAATGTTCCCTTATTTGGGTGTGTACAAATGTCTAAGGACAAAATCATCAAAAATCTACTTCAAGAACGATGCTCAAACAATAACACCCTCTTTAACCTAATGTCATGTTCAAAGTATAAACAAATAGTTCGTGAGAATATTTACAAAGAATAAACCGAACAAAAAATCTCACATCTGACCCCGCAATACTTGTCGCTCACCTAGTTATAAGTATAATATATTAATTGAGAAATCATATTATTTAATTAGTATTGATCAATAATTAATTTGGAATTAATTTAGTGATCAAAAGAGACTGATTAAATTAATGAGGACTGATTATGAAAATCAGTGATACATATGGTTTGGGCCAATGATCCATGGTTGATTTGTGATGGAGTAAGCTGATGAGATAGTCCATGAAGTGTTAGTCCAAATCAATTGTTGGATTATAAGCCTAAGTGTAAGAATTATGGTTTACAAGTGACTCTAGGAATTCTACACTATATATGTAACCCCTATAGCCTAAAATCAGAACCACGAGTATTCTAAGAGGTATAGTCATATTTTGGTGCTCCAAGGTCGCTCTCATTGTCATCTAGTTGGTGGTGGTGTTTTGTAAAATGTTTGAGGCATCACATGTGACAACCCAATATTTTGAGATGATAAAATGTAGCGCCAGTCAAATTTAAGCCAAAACTTAAACTTTCCTAAAATCATATTTGGGTTAAATAAAGTGGTAGGACTCGTATCAAGGTTTTCGTACATATAAAGAACACTAAAATCCGAGTTATAACGAAGAAGTTATGATCAATCTAAAATTCACGGCGAAAGCCGGCAACGTTGGTAGACGTAAAACGCAAAGTTTCGATACAATAATTTTTAGCCTTAGGTATCTAAACGAAAGTCTTAGATTACATTAAACCGTGATCATGCATAAAAAGAACGCCCAAATCTGACTTCGTATGAGGAAGTTATGATTTTCCGAAGTTTCTAACCTAGCAGTAGACAGCTAAAAACTCGAAACAGAAATCGAGCGATCTTCAGCCGACACAACCTAAACGAAAGTTGGAGAGCCTGACAATAAGAGTATAATAATAAAAAGTCTGATGCAAACGGAATTCGGATAAAGAAGTTACGGATTTTTAACGAAGTTATCGTGTCCCGACCTATTAATTAAAATATAATTAAAAATAAAATCAAAATTAGCCGACGGAGTCTAAATGAAAGTTGTAGAGTATTTTCTCACCTTCGCGTGGATATAAAGAACGTAAAAAACGGAGCTCGTATGTGAAAGTGACGCATTTTTGAAGTTCTTGGCACGCACTTAAAAGTCTTATCCAAAGGAGTACGCCCTGCGTACCCTCGTACGCACCGCGTACTCGGATACAAGGCTCCGGATCAGCCACGTCGACTAGAACTTCGCCCGAGGATGCGGTAAGCAGTGACGCAAACAAACGCCCCGCGTACCTTTGGAGTACGCCCTGCGTACGAAGAACGCCCCGCGTAAGTCCGAAGTACGCCCTGCGTACCGAGGACCTCCAGCCTCTATAAATAGGCTGCGAGGGTGCCAGCTGTTTTCACAAAAATACCTCATTTCTCTCTCATTTTCGCCTCGTTTTTCGTGCCGACAACATCCCGACTCCCCGGTTTCATATTCAAGCCCCGACGAAAGTCCGAAGCCCCGAGATTCCCGAGAATCTCGTCACTTTCCGGTCGAGATGCCGCCCGGGAAAATCTCGTTTTCTTCAAATCACGCACTTTCTTCGGTGAGTTCATACCCCTATAATCTACATTTTTAAATGTGTTATCAATATTGTTTTAATATACACTTTTGAGGGGGGGGGGGGGGGGAATACAAGTAAACACACGATTATTATCGTGTGTAACTCAAAGATTCACTAAATACTCATTTTTATCAAGTAAATCATATATGATTCACAACCATTATATGGAATCTTTCATACGGAAAACATAACACGATATCGTATGATATATATATTGAAATTAAATATGTTGTTATACGTAGACGAATCAAACAGTTTATTTATACTTCGAGTACAAGTGTTCATTATGTCACCACAAAAAGTTACACATTTCATAACAAGTGAGCATTACACTAGGGTTACTATACAAACGAAACGAACTTTTGGAAAAACTATAATGGTTTACGACAAACATTTATACATGTTAAAAACTCTTTATCAAACAGTCTTACATACTTTATGATTCCTTTCAAACGCTGTTAGAATCATGTTTCTAACAAAGGTCTTCCTATATTTAAAACTGTTCTTATCAAACAAACTACTTTCAAATCATTTTATAAACTGACATCAAGTCATCATTTCTTATGTATTAAAATTTTCAAAGGTTTTACAAAACTTCTTTTATATTTTTGTGCTTGCCTATACGTGTATACTTATATAAGTAATGTTTGAAGGACTTAGGACGACTAACTCGCTTTATTTCCTTTTCCTCGTTGGGATGTGGCCTTAGGGCATCGGTTATTTGTCTGAATGTCGTCTAAATATTAGTTATATATATGTACATATATAGACATAAAAGTTTCCGTCAGTTCGTTCAGTACCTTTGAGTAGCAAAGGCATATTTCGAATTATACACACACACTATCAATAACTATAATAGGTATAGTTAAGACATACTATTTACCATTCCAAGTACCAGAAGTTATACAAGATTCAGTCTATTCATGAGTCAATACAAATACATTACATACTATGCGAAGAGAAACAATTATATACGATTAAAAAGGCATACAATCTTAAGACATACAATTACAAAAGCATACAACTTCAAGACACACCATTTCAAGGAATACAATTACATGAGATAGTATACTAGATATTCATAACATTTTATATACTACAAGTACCATATCAAGAAGGTATATTCATATACAAAAACAAAATGGACTTTTATACGTAAATCTATTTAGTACTAAGAATTGTGAGACATTTCAGCTTCACGTACGTTCGAGTATGCATTTTAAGTCCTGTATTATAAACCATGATCCCTTGGAGGGGGAGCGTGATACTTGTGTATAGATCTATACGGGATTGACAATCCCGCACCTAAACTGTTAGCTACAGTTAGACCGGCAGGTCTGGGGTGACAAATGTCATAACATTCCAACGCCTGAAGAACGTTGTTACAGGCCATCAATGTCAATAGCATGGTTATAAGACTCACATGAAGTATTAAAACCACGTTGATTTACGGAGTTTTCATATATCTTAGGGTTTATAACTGTACACAAATCTACTATTTTATGTCATGAAAAACATCATGGTAGTTCATTTTAGGACTTTTAAACTACCACTCACTTACAAACAAATATTGGGATTCTGAAGCAAACATTCAAAACAATCGGGTCTTGGTAGAAGGCTACATTTTATACTAGTAGAAAATATGGGATTTTCTAGAGTTTTCAAACGTTTACAGATATTTACAAACATGTTCATTGGTACAAACTTTCCTTCAAAAACATTTACAGGTCTTTCAATTACAGCTTTACAAATCAAAGTCACATAAATACTTATGAATTCACCAGCATTATCGCTGATACTCGCTTTCAAAATAACTTGTATTCCCAGGATACGGATAGACAGGTACGACTACCAGGTTCTGTGAAGACGGAGCAATCAAGACTCAACTTTTATTTTTGAATATTCATTTTGTAGAATTATACTATGAAAGAACTCAAATGTAATTAAAATTATACTATTAATGCAATGGATGATGTTGTTGCTTATTTACTACTTTGCATTGTTGTGATACATTACATGACGTCCTCCGCCCCAGAACGTTTCCGTCGTTCTCGGTTTTGGGGTGTGACAGATTGGTATCAGAGCATTGTTTATAGTGAATTAAGTATATCAACCCATAAAAGATATACAAACTATAAATAGAATAGGGATTAAAATACTCTGATAAAGAGTCTATACTTTTAAGTAATAAAGTATTTGAATTATACATGTCTGCATTCATCAGTGTCACTAAGATAGAACAAAAGTATTACGATTGTTGGGCAGCACAAGTAGACTTAGAGACATATAGTCAAAACTGGGATGATATAGCCTGATCAACTATATTTTCCAAGGGTTGACTAGCATGTGCCTAAGTGTGGTTGTGAGTTGCAACAAGTCTAAAAACTTACCCACAATACCACAATGGGAACAATAGAACGTAAACCTAAAATACTATAGGAGTATTTTGTGTATTCTATATACTACTTATGTGTTAGATTCTTATACCCCAAATTACCGTATAGATAACATAGTTGGACCCCATCCCCACGACAACTCGTACTTCCCGAACAAAGGCAATACTGGATGGTTCAGAGAAGAACCAGAGAATGATCATCCAATCCCCTTTGAATGATCACCATACTGAAGATCTTTCGGATGATGATAACTCTGAACTCGAGAAGGAGAACCTACCCCCGGTAGCTCCGAATTCAAACCCTAACCCTCATCTAGCTCTTCATGGCCCGACGCCTCCTTAGGAAGAATACTTGGAAACATGGAACGAAGAGCAAGATCGACCTATGTCGTCAAAAGGAGACCGAAGCTACTACAACTTAAGCGAAGGGAGCTCAGCAGGCAAAGTTCTAACAATCCGGATCCGCAGAGTTGGTCGAAACTAAATTCAAGGCAGGACGACTCTCCATTGTATCAAAGAGGATAAATACCAACGCAAGAATGCACACCATCTACACCAATCATCTTGAAAACACTCGTGAGAGAACTAAGAGAGACCATGAGACCCTGCTTCAAGCATTAGCTGAAACATAAGCCGAAGTCATAGAACTCCTATGGGTATACGAAGGACACCTACTTGATATGGAACGTCAACTGACTGAGCTGAGAGTCCACCAGAGGGATGACCGTCGCCATAAGTAGATGCCTTACTTTAATTTCCCTTGTTAAAAGAATTATTTTCTGTCTGTGCCCAATGCAGCATTTTCTACGAAGCTATCTTGTATTGTAAGTACTGTTAGTTAGGCCTTTATGCGGCCTAAACCATTCTACTCTGGTTATGATGTAAGACCTTCTTCAAAGTCAAATTTTTCCTAAGCTTATTACATCGTAAAGCATCGATGATATTAACAGTCGGCTAACTCCCGTGTCACCTTTTGTTCAAAAACCCTCATCATACCTTCGTTAATATGATTTAGTCAAGTCATTGGACTATAGTAATTTAACTCCGGAGGCATTTCCATATCCCTTCTAGTGGTTGGATCATATTATCCACCAACCAACGATACCTCGGCTTGAACGACAAGCGTCTTAAAAAGATCATTCTACAAACATACTTCTACTCTATACTATGATTGCATCATGGGGATGTAGATCAAACCATCACGAACATACTTCCAATCCGTACTAGGACTGCATCATAGGGATGTAGGTCAAACTTTCGAGAACATACTTGTACTCTTTACTTAAAGCAATCGAAGTACATCTAGAGTCAACCAGAATCGCTCACAAAAATCTTTATCTTTTGTATTACAAAAAACATGTCGTCATCCGGAAACGATCCGCCGAGCAACGAAAACTCTATCCTCCATATCGACGCCGCTTCATTTCAATCTGCAGTAGCAGCTGCGGTGACAACTTTCCTTACACACATCAACTCAGGCAACATAAGCAAGACCGACAAAGAAGTCGAGAGTTCCGATGGTAATACCGAAATGGGAAAACAACAAATGGCAACAGTCATAGACTCGCGAAGCCGTAAGACCGAGAGGAAGAAGCGATATCGTCAAGCCCTAAAGGAGCACAAGAGATCCCAAAGACTTGCCATGCCGCAGCAACAAATGGCAACTCCTGCAGAACACTTTAGGAAGCAGTTTCCAAGGTGGTGTTATGAGGAAGACACTCGTGTCCACATAACTCTGGCTAAACACCTCACTCCTGCCACCAAGGCTAGTACTAGCCAGTCATGCCACCAATACAGAGAGATAGGGCATCTCAAGAAGGATTGTCCTATAACAAAGAACTCTGGCGCAGATGGTAGGATTCTCAGGGTCACAGTTGCAGGAGAACCTACTACGAACCCACGTTAATGTAATTTAGGCATTTCTTTGTAACAGGCTTATAAACCATCCAAAACTAGAACAAATTAGAGTCTTATCCCTTGCGGGATCCCGTCGGTATAGGGATGCTCGTACTGTGTATACTTGCCATTTATAGTATACCTTATTCACGGCAATAGACTTGTAGTAGTCTAAAGTACTGTGACTCTGTTGATGGTTGCACGATTGTGTTTTATTTGTAAACGTTTCATATTCAAATCAAATGTCTTTAAGTTTCCTTATGACTCCAACATTATCTTACGACTTGATTCAATTTGACCTCACAAAAACAGCTTCATACGTACATCTCCTTCTCCGAAAACGTCTTTCTAGCGAAACCATCATCCCGAAACACCAAAGTACCCATGTATAGAATACCTCATAGTATTTTCTTTTCCAAAGGAATCTCCGAATTACCACTTGTACAGTACGCCAAGTTCAAATCCAAAGAGTCCATACGGTTGAACTTCGCTGATGAACATATACATAGGGGTGATATATAATCAAGGTTCTACAAGTTTGGAATTGACAATTCCACTTTAACTTCTTTTTCCTCGAGGGGATGAGGGCTTAAAGAAGAATCATTTATTCGACTACCTTTTCAACCTTAATTATAAACGACTCGTATAACCAAGACTGTGATGGATGAAGCAGGTATGAGTTCTACTATGAACTTCAAGAGGGAGACTGCCCAAGACTGCGAGTGATCGTGCGTCCGTAAGAATAAACTTAGAAATACCTATCCTTTTCCCCTAATTCATGAGTAGTCATACTTCTATTAGATATTCACGGCAGCTAATCCACCCCAAGGTTTCAACATCATTATCAGCAAGAGTTGGTTAAGTCTACATTGAACCGACATCAGGTGCTTTGATAAAGCAGTTCGTCCTAACCTCCCTAAAACAACGAAGCTCTAGTTATTTACAGCGACAAACCAAGTACGAACCCTCTCATCAAATTCGTGTATGCAAGCTCAGAAATGCTTACGAAAGGAATATCATGTATTCCTTGCACACATCGCCAAAACGTGCCAAGAAATGAAGGACATTCAGAACATCCAAGAAGTACACGGCTTTTCCCAACACCTTTCCGAAAGGACAACCGAGACTACCAACACGGCGTCAAGTCAAATTCAGAATCGACTTAGTTCCAGTAGCCAAATCAACTTATTGTCTAGCTCCAACCGAGGTGCAAGAACTTCCTAACGAGCTTAACAAACTCCTCAGAAGGGGATTCTTTAGGACAAGTTACTCACTTAGAAGAGTATCGGACTTTTCTGTAAACAACAAAGAGCGTTCCAATGCTAAATTAAGCCTGATGCCTCGCATCAATATTATCCCTCCCAAAAGGAATAGAATAATTCGTGATGTAATGCGATGCATCTAACCAAGGGCTTGGTTGTGTTCTTATGCAAGAGGAAATATCACTGCCTGTACCTCAAAACAGTTTAAGACACAAGAATTTGACTATTCGACACATGACCTTGATTCAGGAGCAACGTTGGTTGCTCTGAAGATCTGGAGACACTACTTGTAGGATACAAGGTGTAATACTCTCACCAAACACGGAAACACACAACACACATTCAACAAGGAAAGAATATCATACCAGTGAAGTCAAACGAAAGAAGCAAAGTCGTATCCCATTAGTGTAAGATTCACTGGAATACCAGGCGAAGACGAATGTTTGCTTAAGAACACGAGTATCAAATAGAACTCCTGTCTGTAGCATGATTGTTAATACTACTTAAAAATCGAATTTCGGGACGAAATTCCCTCTAACAGGGGGATGATGTGACAACCCAATATTTTGAGATGATAAAATGTAACGCCAGTCAAATTTAAGCCAAAACTTAAACTTTCCTAAAATCATATTTGGGTTAAATAAAGTGGTAGGACTCGTATCAAGGTTTTCGTATATATAAAGAACACTAAAATCCGAGTTATAACGAAGAAGTTATGACCAATCTAAAATTCATGGCGAAAGCCGGAAACGTTGGTAGATGTAAAACGCAAAGTTTCGATACAATAATTTTTAGCCTTAGGTATCTAAACGAAAGTCTTAGATTACGTTAAACCGTGATCATGCATAAAAAGAACGCCCAAATCTGACTTCGTATGAGGAAGTTATGATTTTCCAAAGTTTCTAACCTAGCAGTAGACAGCTAAAAACTCGAAACAGAAATCAAGCGATCTTTAGCCGACACAACCTAAACGAAAGTTGGAGAGCCCGAAAATAAGAGTATAACAATAAAAAGTCTGATGCAAACGGACTTCGGATAAAGAAGTTACGGATTTTTAACGAAGTTATCGTGTCCCGACCTATTAATTAAAATATAATTAAAAATAAAGTCAAAATTAGCCGATGGAGTCTAAATGAAAGTTGTAGAGTATTTTCTCACCTTCGCGTGGATATAAAGAATGTCAAAAACGGAGCTCGTATGCGAAAGTTACGCATTTTTGAAGTTCTTGGCACGCACTTCAAAGTCTTATCCGAAGGAGTACGCCCTGCGTACCCTCGTACGCACCGCGTACTCGGATACAAGGCTCCGGATCAGCCACGTCGACTAGAACTTCGCTCGAGGATGCGGTAAGCAGTGACGCAAATGAACGCCCCGCGTAAGTCCGAAGTACGCCCTACGTACCGAGGACCTCCAGCCTCTATAAATAGGCTGCGAGGGTGCCGGCTGTTTTCACAAAATACCTCATTTCTCTCTCATTTTCGCCTCGTTTTTCGTGCCGACAACATCCCGACTCCCCGGTTTCATATTCAAGCCCCGATGAAAGTCCGAAGCCCCGAGATTCCCGAGAATCTCGTCACTTTCCGGTCGAGGTGCCGCCCGGGAAAATCTCGTTTTCTTCAAATCACGCACTTTCTTCGGTGAGTTCATACCCCTATAATCTACATTTTTAAATGTGTTATCAATAGTGTTTTAATATACACTTTTGAGGGGGGGGGGGGGGAATACAAGTAAACACACGATTATTATCGTGTGTAACTCAAAGATTCACTAAATACTCATTTTTATCAAGTAAATCATATATGATTCACAACCATTATATGGAATCTTTCATACGGAAAACATAACACGATATCGTCTGATATATATATTGAAATTAAATATGTTGTTATACGTATATGAATCAAACATTTTATTTATACTTTGAGTACAAGTGTTCATTATGTCACCACAAAAAGTTACACATTTCATAACAAGTGAGCATTACACTAGGGTTACTATACAAACGAAACGAACATTTGGAAAAACTATAATGGTTTACGACAAACATTTATACATGTTAAAAACTCTTTATCAAACTGTCTTACATACTTTATGATTCCTTTCAAACGCTGTTAGAATCATGTTTCTAACAAAGCTCTTCCTATATTTAAAACTGTTCTTATCAAACAAACTACTTTCAAATCATTTTATAAACTGACATCAAGTCATCATTTCTTATGTATTAAACTTTTCAAAGGTTTTACAAAACTTCTTTTATATTTTTGTGCTTGCCTATACGTGTATACTTATATAAGTAATGTTTGAAGGACTTAGGACGGCTAGCTCGCTTTATTTCCTTTTCCTCGTTGGGATGTGGCCTTAGGGCATCGGTTATTCGTCTGAATGTCGTCTAAATATTAGTTATATATATGTACATATATAGACATAAAAGTTTCCATCAGTTCGTTCAGTACCTTTGAGTAGCAAAGGCATATTTC
This sequence comes from Lactuca saligna, assembly GCF_052625555.1. NCBI lineage: Eukaryota > Viridiplantae > Streptophyta > Magnoliopsida > Asterales > Asteraceae > Lactuca > Lactuca saligna. The sequence continues at coordinate 201,116,732 of NC_136421.1, forward strand.
GAATTATACACACACACTATCAATAACTATAATAGGTATAGTTAAGACATACTATTTACCATTCGAAGTACCAGGAGTTATACAAGATTCAGTCTATTCATGAGTCAATACAAATACATTACATACTATGCGAAGAGAAACAATTATATACGATTAAAAAGGCATACAATCTTAAGACATACAATTACAAAAGCATACAACTTCAAGACACACCATTTCAAGGAATACAATTACATGAGATAGTATACTAGATATTCATAACATTTTATATACTACAAGTACCATATCAAGAAGGTATATTTATATACAAAAACAAAATGGACTTTCATACGTAAATCTATTTAATACTAAGAATTGTGAGACATTTCAGCTTCATGTACGTTTGAGTATGCATTTTAAGTCCTGTATTATAAACCATGATCCCTTGGAGGGGGAGCGTGATACTTGTGTATAGATCTATACGGGATTGACAATCCCGCACCTAAACTGTTAGCTACAGTTAGACCGGCAGGTCTGGGGTGACAAATGTCATAACATTCCAACGCCTGAAGAACGTTGTTACAGGCCATCAATGTCAATAGCATGGTTATAAGACTCACATGAAGTATTAAAACCACGTTGATTTACGGAATTTTCATATATCTTAGGGTTTATAACTGTACACAAATCTACTATTTTATGTCATGAAAAACATCATGGTAGTTCATTTTAGGACTTTTAAACTACCACTCACTTACAAACAAATATTGGGATTCTGAAGCAAACATTCAAAACAGTCGGGTCTTGGTAGAAGGCTACATTTTATACTAGTAGAAAATATGGGATTTTCTAGAGTTTTCAAACGTTTACAGATATTTACAAACATGTTCATTGGTACAAACTTTCCTTCAAAAACATTTACAGGTCTTTCAATTACAGCTTTACAAATCAAAGTCACATAAATACTTATGAATTCACCAGCATTATCGCTGATACTCGCTTTCAAAATAACTTGTATTCCCAGGATACGGATAGACAGGTACGACTACCAGGTTCTGTGAAGACGGAGCAATCAAGACTCGTCTTTTATTTTTGAATATTCATTTTGTAGAATTATACTATGAAAGAACTCAAATGTAATTAAAATTATACTATTAATGCAATGGATGATGTTGTTGCTTATTTACTACTTTGCATTGTTGTGATACATTACATGACGTCCTCCGCCCCATAACGTTTCCGCCGTTCTCGGTTTTGGGGTGTGACATCACACTTGAGGTGTTAAGCTCTTGAAAGGCCAACTTCTACAAGATAAAACAAGAGGTAATTATCAAACTAGTTTTTGTGATTCAAATATCAAATTTGTATGCTAGTTAGGCTTCATGCTTTGGAAAAATGAAATTGTATTTATAATTAGAGAAAACTTAGATCCAAAGCATTAGGGTTGTATGTGAACCATAGGGATATTATACTACTCAAAACCCAACAACGTTGACCCTCGTTTGGTTATGTTATTATACTTGTTGTTTGTGTGATACTTGTATGTACTTGTATATATATATATATATATATATATATATATATATATATATATATATATATATATATATATATATATATTGGGCAGGGCCCGTTGTGTGAGTGTGGGCGGGACCCGTATCTCATTATTATTCAAGTGTGGGCGGGGACTGTATATCATTCTTATTTGAGTGTGGATGGGGCCCGTATCTCACTGTTATTCGAGTGTGGGCGGGGTCCATATCTCACTATTATCTAAGTGTGGGCGGGGCCCGTATCTCATTATTATCTGAGTGTATACGGTCTCCGTATCTCAGTATCATTTTGAGTGTGGGCGGGGCCCGTAAGTCACTATTATTTCAGTGTGGGCGGGGACCGTGTCTCATTTAGACGGGGCCCGTTATATGATATGTATGATATGTGGTATCTTGGGGAACTCACTAAACTTTGTGCTTACAGTTTTCAGTATATGTTTCGCGTACTTTGGTTTTCAAAAGGAAGAGCTCGGGATGATTGCAGAGCACACACCATATGTTCCTGCATTCTGTGTTTTACTCTGATTTGATAATGTTTTGATAATTCTTGATGACTTTGGTTTCATGGAAATGATATGTATTAATGATTTATTAATCTAAAAATAATTTTTTTATGCCATTATTTTGCGGACGTTACATTTACACTAATGATTTACATCTCCTTTAATTTTTCAGTGTAATGTATATTCGTATCGACACCTATGATAAAAATAAATTGAGTGGATCAAGTTGGCAAATGTAACACCAGCAGATTCGGGCTAGTCAATTAAGATATAATAAGCGTTAAAAAATAGTTTTTTTATTATAAAAGATTATCTCGATAAATAATCAAAACCAAAGTAATAGTTATAATCAGCAATTGTAACATATTTGATTTAGTAAAGAAGAATTATGTGAATATTATGTGTTTCATGATTATTATAATATAATAAAATAGAAAAAATAAGTTGAATCGTCCATAGATCGTAAAAATAAGTTCCCCAAAACATATATGTTTTTATATATTTAGAAAGTGCACATCCTCCCGATCCCGAAAATATAAATTTCATAGAAATCCGACTTCGTATGAATTAGATATGATTTTTATAAGATATAAACGTCAGCCGCGCATAATGAATGTATAACGTAAAAAAGCTATGAAGAGAATGGTTGAATTTTAGCTAAAGACACTAAAAAGAAAATCGTAGTACTCTTTAAAATAAAATTTTTGAGAAAAAGAATGTCAAAAAAGGATTTCGTATAAGAAAGTTATGATTTTAGCAAAATCATTTAATTTTATAAAAATATGGACATAAAAAAAGTCAAAATTAGCCGATGGAGTCAAAACAAAAGTTATAGATTTCGTCGATAGCTACGTGTGGATATATAAAGAACATCAAAAATGGAGTTCGTATGAACGAGTTATAATTTATAATAGCATATTTACGTATTAAAATAAAATATAAATCATATATACGTATACATATATCTAGATATGTATATATCATTAGAAATGTATCGACGATGCGGTCGTTATAAGACTAGTGTTGATTACTTTCGACATTAGTTTAGTACAAATATTGTTAAATATATGTAAAATAGTATTATAAATGGGTGTTTAGTCGTTTAAATAACTATACGGTCATTAAGTAACTATAGAGTGTACTTTTTGAAAATTCAATTATTATAAATAAGAGGCTCTAGGCTATCATATTTCTTGCACCATTCTTTTGATTTAAGAGTCTTTCTCTTATTATCCCCCAAGCATTTCGGTCCCTTGTGATTAGACTTATCTTTTTGTAGTTTTAGTATAGTAAGGTGAGTGCTGAAGCGTTACAAAAATCTTTTTAAAAAAGATTCAGCGACGAAGTTATGCTCGCGCAATGCCCGGTTTCTTGCTAAACCACATGTAAATAAAGTTATGTTTACCGTGCTTTATGTATAGCTTATGTTTAAGTTCATTATCTTTATTATGAATCTATAAACAATATACGCGCTAAGTATTATAATATATAAAGTGTTATTATAATATTCTTTAACTACATGTGGTACGGGGAATCTGGTTTGAAGGACCGTAGCGTTATTGGATTTCAGAACAGCTTTTATGCCAAAATGGTTTTGCCCTCCATTGTTTCATATTTGCCCCGTGTCTATACATAGTAGTTGAAAAGTATTGTTTAACACTTATAAAAATGTATCGGTCATAAATCTAGACTAATAATTAGTCTCAATAAATATTAGACTAACATCTAGTGGTAATGATAGTAGGTTTTGTCGAAGGAAAATAAAATCGTTAGAAGTGAAGCGTTGCCCGAGTTTGGAGTCATCACTTTAACAAGTGAGTGCATAGTCCCTTTCATGAACGTGTGACAACCCGAAATTTATTCCGTCATTTTTAACCCCTTCTTCCATTAATAAGCCTCGTTTTATTTAATTGTCCGTTAACTTTTAGACTGGTTAAATTATGTGGGACTTTTATAATGACTTGGTAAGGGTTGAAACAAATTAGAAACACCCACAAAATACCCTTAAAAATGTTTAGTTTCAACCAAGTCAAAAATTCAACCACTAAATCGGGTGCAACCAAAAGCCCCGTTTAACAGCAGTATCGGGTAGATTTGCACTGAGCCCCAACTTAAGCCCCTATATAAGGGAGAGTAAACTCCATTTCCACCTTTTTCACTCTCTCCCCACTCTCTCTCTCTCTCTCTCTCTCTACAACTTAAATTCAAGCAAAAAATCATCCGTTTCGAGCCCCAAACGAGTAAGCAATCTACCCTAACTTGTTGTATGGCTTAGCTAACATGCAAATTTGTGTTTAAAACATCAAATAGTGGCCAAGGTATGTGTTTACGGCCCAAGAACACTCTTGGGCCGTAAACACCATTAAATGGGGTTTTTAAGCCCCAAAACCCCTCTAAACTACCCCTAAGGCTTAGATATGGCTAAATGACTTATGGAAACGGACTTAGAACACATTGAACTTACATTTTGGGGAGTAAACTTGAGTTTACTGCTCAAGAACTTGCTTGGGACGTAAACTCCTCTTCATGGGGAGTAAACTCAAGTTTAAGTGTTAGAAATGCCCCTAAACACCTCCTATGGCCTTGGAAAAATGTCTAGAAGCAATTCCACGAATGTAAATGCTTTAAACTTTAAAGAAACCAAGGAAATAGGAGTTTACGACTGTAAACCCCCCTAGGAAAGGTCCATGGGCTGTAAACTCCTAAAACGTGCCCAAATAATGCCCTAAACTCCCCATTTGACTTGGAAAAATGCATAGAACTTTGTTCTCTACCATTTAAGACCTCAAAACACAAAAGGAAAGGGTGAGTAGGAGTTTACGACCATAAAATCCATGTCTACTGCCATAAACTCCCTAAAATGGTGCATTTGAGGCCTTAAACCCTTTATAAATCCTAGATTTGAGCCTAGCATAATTCCACAAGTGATATAAGACCTTTTAGCATCCTAGAACACCCTCACCATGAGTTTACAGCCGTAAACTCATGGGGAGTTTGTCCCAGGGCCGTGAACTCTATAAAGAGTTTACTCTTGTAGAGTAAACCCCCTATCTAAGCCATACACACCCTTAGATGTTACCCGGGACACTCCAAGCATTTAACCAAAGTGTTTTCTGCACTTTAGGATGCGTATACGTGTTTAATTAGTATTATATTTACTAATTGTATGTAAACATATGTCATCATATGTTAATAGGTCACTAAGTGTGTTCAAGTCTTTACTTGACACCGAACGCCCAACCGGCACCTTCGTCGGATCCACTTACATCAGGTGAGTTCATACCCCATGAATTAACCTTTTAAATGTTTTTACATGATTTTAGGGGGGGGGGGGATACAAGTTAAACATGCCAGTTATCATATCAATCACATGTGATTGATAACCCGCATGCACAAGGATTCATTACACTGTCAACTGTTTTACCAAGTATGATACTGTAAATGGTTTCCTAAAACGTCTTTATGTATCCAAAGCTTTTCTCAAATTACCACTCGTGTTGTATGTTTTATTTCAAACTCTGCTACAGCAGCATTTTAAACAAAGGTTTTCTCTACTTTACCAAGGTTATAATCAAAACTTGTTTATGAATGATTTGCTTAAAGTATAAAGGTTTTCCAAAGATTTCATCAATTTTTTCTTCCATGTTATTATACTCCTACTTTGTTAGATATTACTGCTTCGTTATACTTCCTCGTAGTTAATCCTACTACTTTGTTAACACTTTTACTTCGTGATACAATTTTACTTCACGATACGATTTTACTTCACGATATGCTTTTACTTCACGATACGCTTTTACTTCACGATACGCTTATACTTCACGATACGCTTATACTTCACGATACGCTTCTACTTCACGATACACTTTTACTTGTTAACACTTATACTTTGTGAAACACTTCTACTTCGTTAAACACTTAAACTTCATTACATGTTTCTACTTAGTTAAATGTATGCCTGTGGTTGTATAAGTTATATAAATAATGTTTAAAGGACTTAGGAAGGCCAGTTCGCCCTATTTCCTTTTCTTTGTTGAGATGTGGTCCGGTGGGATCGGATGTCCGTCCGAAGGTCGTTTGATCATTAGTTACATATTATGTATACAAGCATAGATATATAGGTTTACATTATTCAGTTCAGTTGTGAGTCTCTATCATTAGCCCAGTATTTTACATCAGATCTCACTACACGAGATACATCTTCAGTACACGACCTTCTCCGTTGTCAGGATAGTAACCAGAGTCTCTTGTGGGGAGACCGGACATTGTTTGTATAGCTATACGGGATTGACACCCCCGCACCCTAACTGCTAGCTACAGTCCCTGGCCTACCAAGCCCAAAGGGTGACATATGTCACATTATTACCGACGCTTGCAGGGAGTCAAGTTATCTAGTGTCTATTAGTATGGTTGTGAGTATCTCGGGGTTACCTTATAATTCATGGCCTTAAGGTAACGGGTTTTAACACTGTATTCACTATATTTAGACCTTGCTAGACGTATCATTCATTTGACACTGTCTAGGGTCTGTGTTCACTGTTTTTAGACCTTGCTAAACGTATCCTTCATTTGATACTGTCTGGGGTCTGTGTCCACATTTTGATAATGAGATTGTAAGGTCACACCTCATTGATTGTTTTCTTTCTCCTTATCTTCTTTCTATTTTTGTCTTGTGCCTTATTAATACAATAACAGTGAATCCTTGATTCTGGACTTCAACTTAACTCTATGATACATAAGTTAAACCACTTGTTGTTGATGAGCTGACATTGTTTACGATTCATGCTGATTTCACCTCAGCATGATTGAAAGATTCCTTTTCTCTTCCATAAATCTTCTCCATAGAACTTAATGATTCACTGTGAAATACCACAAACTGATGAAAGTTTGAAAAATCTGTGCTCATGGTTAGACTATGTACCATAGTTTATTATATGCACGAACTCACACTTACCATATTTCTTCTTTAAAGCTTAATGATTCAGCATATGAAACCAGATGTTGATGAGAACTTGGAAATTCAGTTCCGATGGTTAGGCTATGTACCATAGCTCATCACATACACTAATCCATTCTTACCATATCTTTTTATTTAATGTTTTATGATTCAACGTATATTACGAGATGCTGATGAGAACTTAACAAATATGTGTTGATCGGTATATCAAGTATCATGATGTACTAAACACACCTATCCATTCTCGCCCTAAAATCTTCTATCATAGAGGTTAATGATTCACTGTATTTTCTATACAATGATAAAACTTTGAAATTCTACGCCAATGGGTACACTAAAACACAAAAATGTATGACACGCATCTCTCCTTTCTTGTCCATGTTCTTATAATAAAAGAAGTTTATGATTCAGCGTAACAAACCATATGCTGATGAATCTTCACAATACCATGTAAATGATTTATATAAAGATTACATGCTATTAGGAGACAACACACTCTCAACTATCTTTCCGCTGTAACTCATGATATGATGATTCTACGTCTCCCAAACATACTGCTGATGCCAAAAAGGGGGAAATATAAACAAAAAATTTCAAAGTGTCTCTTAGAAGCATTCACTTTCTTAGAGGGAGCTATAGTTAAAAGTTTTCAAATGTCTCTCAGAAGCATTCATTTTCTTTGGGGAGCTCAAGTATGCAGCTGAAAGCAAGTTTTCTGACGATTCTTCTAAAGATACCTTTGATGCTTAATTGTGACATTATCAAATAGAGGGAGATTGTAAGGTCACACCTTATGATCTAATGAGTCAAACTTCATTCACACGTTATCCACCAGCCACAATGTCAGCACCATTGCAACATCAACATAGTCTCAGCAACAACATGGCCTTTTGTATAATAGTCTGATACTTTTGTATATTAGTCGGTTAGACACTTTGAAATTATAGATAGCTTTGTATTTATAGAATAGATATGTGATCCTTAATCTTAGTGATTATGATCAGACTATACGTAGATTAGATTACATCCCTTAAATAAAGGGATTTCCTTTATTGTATTCATATATAGTCTTGCATTAAGATAAAACCCTATTATATTGTGTGATTGTCTTTGTGACTGCTTTTTGCACCCGTTCTCTTTGTGAGAACATTTTTCTTAGTGTAAAACCATATTTGTGATCATCGTTGTTCTTTGTTCTTCTATTCTTCTATATTTTATTTTCTTCGTGTCAATACTTGTTTGTACCGATCAAATACTCTAATGTATTATAAAGCATAAAGGTAAGGGAGACAAAGCATGGAGACAAGGAATGGAGAAGCTAGACAAGTAAACTCTTTACCCATGGGATCTATAGGTTTGACACCAAAAGAAAACAAAATTGTCTTCAAGTTTCTTTAACAAAACAAGCTTAAGTAACTAGTTAGGTCATTATTCTTCTTTTTATTATTGTTTTCATAAAACAAAATTTTTCTCTAATTAAATATAAGAGTTGAATTTATTTATTAATAATCAAATACTTAATAAATATTCAATGTACCAACTTGATTAAGGTGTGACCCTATAAGATCATATGTTATTATGTACTGCTCGCAGATTCGGGCTAGCCAATTTAGAGATAATAAACGTTAAAAATGACTTTTTGGTAGAAGATTATTTAGAATAAATAATCTTAAACCAAATTATAGTGTATGTCATAATGATTCCGTACATATAAAGAGTGTTGAAATCCGACTTATAACGATTAAGTTATGACCCGTCGAAGTTTTGCGACAATCGGCACAGCTCCGCGTAACGTAAAAAGTGATTTTTTGATAAATTACTTTTTAGCCTTAGTGATCTAAACGAAAGCCGTAGTATATGTTTAACTGAGAGTGTACAAAAAAATAACGTTCAAATCTGACTTTGTTTGAGGAAGTTATGATTTTTCTAAGATTTAGCATAACAATGCACAACCCGAAAACCGAATTTTAGATCGATCCATTTTTAGCCGACACAACCTAAATGAGAATTGAAGACCTAATTAATAGGAGCTCAATGATATATAGACAGTCGAAAACGGACTACACATGAAAAATTTATGAATTTTTAACGAATTTTAACTGTCTAAGTCTGTTAAAATATAACTTTAAAAATAAATCAAAATTAGCCGATAGAGTCTAAACGAAAGTTGTAGATCCCGTCGATAGCTATACATGGATATAAATAACATAAAAAACGGAGCTCGTATGCAAAACTTACGGATTTTAGAAGATAATTAGTTTTTGAAGTAACCAACGAGCGACACGTTGCACGATCTGAGCCATTGTTTCCTCACTACGGCTTGGTACTAGATGATGACAGTTGGCCACGAATGCCCAACGTTCAGAAAGGGAATTCCCCACATTCGAACCGGACTTAGACTATAAATAGAGCCACAAATCACCCAAAAACTCACACACTTCGTATTCTTTCTCTCTCAAACACCCCTCTTAGCCCCTCTCATTCCCAAGAACTTCCCAAGTGCTAGAGGCAATTCCCAGAGTGCCAGAAGGCTACAAGAAGAAGAGCTTTTGGCTTGGAATTTCTACCCCTGGAGCCCGGTTCCTAGCCAAACCTCCTAGTAAGTGAGTTATGTTTACCCTACTTTAAGTATAACTTATGTTTAAGTTCAATATTGTTATTATGAACGTATAAATAATATATATATATATATATATATATATCTTTATACCTTAAAAAGCATTTACAAGATTTTGCTGAATTTTAAGAGGTACAAGCTTTTAAGTATCATATACAATAATTTTATGCATCGGAGAATAATAAATCTTATCCGGTCAAAGACAGATTTTGAATAGGTCTTCTAAGCTTATCTTCAAATTGAATGGGTTAAATATGAAAAATTCAAATAAGATGATGATGATAAAATTTTGAATGGGTCAAAATTTAACCAAGTGTTCCTCATATCCAATTGAATCGGTAAATACTAAATCTTATCCGGTCAACATTTATGAAAAAGTCCAATAAGATAATGATGATAAGATTTTGAATGGGTCAAAGTTTGACCAAATGTTCCTCATATCCAATTGAATCGGTAAATACTAAATCTTATCCGGTCAACATTTATGAAAAAGTCAAATAAGATGATGATGATAAGATTTTGAATGGGTCAAACATTGACCAAGTGTTCCTCATATCCAATTGAATTGCTAAATATTGAATTTGTCAATAATAATGAAAAAGTCAAATAAGATGATGATAAGATTTTAAATGGGTCAAAGTTTGACCAAGTGTTCTTCATATCCATTTGAATCGGTCTAATACGTTGTACACGTTATAAAACATTTCATATAAACTGGAAGAGGCGCATTGATCTAGCATTCGTCTATCATGAATGCCTTGTCATTGACCGCAAAACCTTGGTTGTCTCTCATGCTTGCTACCTCCTCCTTTGTTTTTCTTTCTATTAAAATCGAATAAGCCCAAAAATATCTTACGTTTAATCCTAGCCTAGGTATAAGAAATCTCTATCTGTTCGTCATTTTGTTTAACAATTTTTTTATGTCATTTTGTTGATCCGCACCTGTCCATTTTCGCGGGTAAACGGCTAGTATATATATATATATATATATATATATATATATATATATATATATATATATATATATAATAAAATATAATATTAGTGCTATAATGCCAAAATGGTTGTGCCCTCTGGTGTTTCAGGTCTGGCCCTTATTTGTACATAGTAGTTGAAAAGTATTATTTAACACTTATAAAACAAAATCGCTTCTAAATAGTCAATATAAATATTAGACTAAAATCTGGTGGTAATGATACTGTGTTTCGTTAAAGGAAAATAGAAACGTTAGAAGCAAAGCGCTGCCTGAGTTTGGAATCATAATTTTACCAAGTAAGTGCATATTTTCTTTCATCTTACACATAAATATGAAGAATTTAATATAAATTATGTGCTATGTGTGCATATTATCTATGTTCTTGATGTCTATGCAGGATGAACAAAATATACATGTTTTATTTGATTTAAACTATATACATATTTTATACCTATAATTAAGATGGGTAAAGATAGGTAGATTAAAGATGAGATGAGATGAGAGGAATGATGAGAGATGAGAGATGATATAGATTATGAGAGGTGATAGATGATGAGAAGCGATGACCGAAGCGATGGCCCCAGTCATCTAGCAGAGTATAAATGACAAACACAGACTATTCTAGACAGTCTAGTGGAACACTAGCAGGATCGGAACTTGTATGTGTTGTGAACAATGTGCTTAACAGATGTACTCTAAAAACCCATTGACATGTATTGTGGGTGGACTCCTTAAAGTAATACTGTCAATAAAAGAGATAAACCCCGACAGCTATGGAATTAGTGCCTCACAAACTAACATTGGCAGCTATGGACTTAGTGTCTTACAAATACACATCGCCAACTATGGAGTTAGTGCCTGTTAAATAAACGTTGGCTGCGATGGACTTCGTACCTACTCCTTAGGACAATCCTTAGGAATGAATGAATGAATGATAGATGATTGTTAGGGTAGATCCTTAAGAATTAAAAAAGATAATGGGGATGGGTAATTGGGTTAATTTTTTGATGATGAAACATAATAACTTTATTATTGTAGGTTGAAAACTCTATGTACTCACTAGGTTTCCCAACCCGAACCACTCATTTTATTTGTATCATAGGTGTCGATACGAAGCTACATTACACTGAGAAATTAAAGGAGATGTAAATCACTAGTGTAAATGAATGTAAAGTCTATTTATGCTTATATTTCCGTATTGACGGTGACATCCCAAAGTTTTAATATAAACAAAATACATTTCTTCAGAAATGTTTTGATGATATATTTATCATCTTTTCTCGAAAAAAATTCCGTAATATTATTTTTTAAAATGAATACTCTGATTTTCAAATAAGCATGAATAAAATTTCTAAAATGATCGTGAATTTGGGGATGTCACATATTAGTAATATCACTCAATAATGATTCTTGAGCAAACAGACCCAACAGGTGAAAGAGTTACTGGACACCAAGTCCTCATACACCCTTCGGGATATGCATGGATTAAACGGGAAACTAACATCATTAAGCCATTTCATATCCATGTCAGCTAAAAAGGCCATACCACGCTTTGAGACACTTAATGGATGCGTGGACAAGAGTAACTTCCAGTGGACAACCGAAGCTAAAACTTCTTTGGAACAACTTAAAAAAGCTCTTCATAAGTTGCCCATGCTAGATAGCCTAGTCCTAGGAGAAATCCTCTCAGTCTACCTCTCGGTCTCTACAAAAACCATATTCTCAGTCCCGTCGGTAGAAAGGACGGGCATACAACTCCTAATATATTTTTTCAAGAGAGCATTGTAAGGAACAAAAACTAATTACCCTATCTTAGAAAAATTAGTATTGTCACTAATTTATTTTGTGCAGTGCCTGAGGTGATATTTCCAAGTGCACTAGAATGAAGTTTTGACTAGCTTCCCGATTAAACAACTCCTTTTCAAGCCGGAAAAATCGGAAGGTTGGGGAAATGGGCCATAGAACTAGGCAAACATGATATCAAAATCGTATGCATACTAGCTTCAAGCGTCTAGTACTAGCATATTTTCTCTTAGAAATACCTGGAGATACGAAGGCATAAACTCAAGACAGTAGAAAAAAAATATCCTCCAATAGACATCTCGGAGAAGAAAAAGACATAGACACTATACACACAGATGGAACCGCAAGCAAGGAGCTTTCGGGGGATGATTGATATTAAAGAAGTAGAATACGAATGAGAAGAAATCACCTATGCACTTCAGTTTGATTTTAAAACATCAAATAACAAAGCAAAATACTAAGCCTTTTTTGGCCAGTATGAAACTAGCTAACAAGGTAAGAGCAAACGATGCAGTGGCAATGAATGACTCAATGTTAGTGGTTTTGTATGATTTTTTATTTTTTTGTTCAAAATTAGGATCCAAGTTATAACAATTAATCAACTAATTTATCTTTCACAATACATCTGAAATTAGGTATCAATTTATCAAATAAAAAAACAAATAAAATTAGGTTAAACAAAACCAAAATTTCATATTTCACTACTTTATTTTGTTCCCCAAAAAAAGTACAACAATTCATATTTAAAAAATTCAAAATTCACACTCACAACTCATAAAGTTAAGTTAGATATACAATATTCTAACTTTTAAAGTAATTTTTAGGAATATGAAATTTCACTCACAAATCATAAATATTAAAAACTCATAAATATTAAAAATTCATATTCCTAAAAATTCAAAATTCACACTCACAACTCATAAATATTGAAATTTCACACTCACACTCACAACTCATAAATATTAAAAACTTTTAAAGTAATTTTAAAATATTGTATTTTAGGAATATTTTAAAATATTCAAAATTCACACTCACAACTCACAAAAAAAGTACCAAAATTTCATATATATATATATATATATATATATATATATATATATATATATATATATATATATATATATATATATTAAAGGAGTACACTTTTTAGGAATAGTAAACTTATGTATTTTTGGCAAAAATGATCCTTTGTTTATGTGTTTGTGTTCAAATCCGTCTTTAGGTCATTTTATGTCATTACCCATATTTTGTGCGGATACGTGTTGGGAATAGTTTCGGTTTCCCGGTCATATTGTGTTCATCTCCGTCTTAAGATGCAATTTTTGTTTTTTAAAACAAATATATATATATATATATATATATATATATATATATATATATATATATATATATATATATATATATATATATATAACAAACTTTTTACATTCTATAGTGAAAATGAAGATTTAAAAAATAGGAATTTAATTTTTTTTAAAAGTCATTCTTAAAATGTAAAATTATTTTGTTCATATTTCCATTTTACTGAAAGACCTATCATATCCGACCCCCGCAACGTGGGGGTTCCCCACCTAGTTTGTATGAAGTATGAACACCATCTCTAATTCAATTTTTAGCAATGCTAGAAATTGTCATAGTTATATGACTTACTTTTGCAAAATCCTTCAATGATTAGTCAATGTGTGAACTTTAAATCTTATATTTGAATACAATTTATCAAATTACTAAGGATATAATGATCAAAAAATCTTATATTTGTATACAATTTATCAAATTACTAATGATATAAAAGATCAAAAGTCAAAAATATTATTTATCCAGAAATTCTATAGAGAAACTAATAAAGTATGTATGAAAACCCAAAGTTTGGTACATTATTGAGAAACTATTTGTCAATGAACAATTCGTAAAGTAAATGCAATATGGAAAAGGTTAGCATATGAGTAAATGCATTATGGAAAAGGTTAGCATGTGAATTGAGCGTTTATATGCACCTCTTTACATTTTGAAAAAACAAGCATCAAAATAAAGTTTTGAACAAGAGTAATATTGGAAATTTTGAAGTCAAACTCCTATCTTTATATTTATAATCACAAGATAACAGAATACAAGAAAGTATATATATATATATATATATACTATCTTATAAAAGAAATGTTACTATTTCTAAAAGTAAATTGAACATAATAATATTATTTTTTAAGACGTTCAAATGACTAAGCTAATAGTACAAGTAGTCATTAATAAAATAATATTAAATTTTAACATGTGTTTTGAATCCTTATATTTCTCAACAAATTCTATCTCATTCCCAGAATTTCGAATAATTCAAAATTTGAAACCATCAGAAAATGCATATTGATTCAAATATCCCTCCTGCAGATGGCTCTTTCTTAATATGTTTTTATTTTAATCCTTACTTGTAATTGATTTCATCATTTTTAATTTTTTGTATTTTTATTTTATAAATATATTGGGTGAAGGCTTTATTATATCAGATTTGTTCCTAAAAAAGTTTTTACTATGTTTCTTTAAAGTGTTGGCTTTGCAGGTTCAATGAACTCAACCAAAATGGCCAGTTAGAGCATTGTATTATCATTAGTTTGTATATTTTGGCATCTTAATTTTGCAATAAAGAACGGTTAAACACAAGATTTGACATTATTAAGGTAGTTTGTATATTTTTCATCTTGTTTAGTCTAAAAATGAAACATTTTTCATCATTGGTCCTTATAATATCAAGTTTCATCACATGGACTTCCTGATTACCTTGATTATTGTCCTTATTATAAGGTTCTATATAGATTTTGTTAAATATTTTAAGGTTTTGAGAACCTAAATCAATATGAATCATTGAATTACATACCATCGTTGAAAATGTTTTAATTTGTGACCAAACTTGGTTTAAAATCACAATGAACAAGTTGACACCTGAGTATTTTGCCATTCTCAAAGACCTATTTATCGACTTTTGAATCACAACACCTGATATTCTAAAGGTTTATTTTTATAAACTATTATTTATATATTTTAGCATTTTACTTAGTAGGACATTAAATTAATAAAGAAATTAAGGAAAACGAAAAAAAAGAGAACGATAAACAGTACAAGTGGTTTGGGTATGTTTAAATGGAAGTAATAACCATTTAGGGGGTGTTTGACAAAAAAGTTTATTGCTTATTAGTTTATTAGCTTATAAGTTAATAAGTAAGTATATGGTAACTTATGAAAAAATGACGTATTAGAGGTTCCCCACCGGAATAAGTTATTTTAATCCAATCACTTTGTTAACTTATAGTGATGTGGAACCTAATAAGTTGTTTTAAAAAAACTTAGCCAAACACCCCCTTAATATGATATGGTAATGCTCTTGAAAAATAGATGTCATTTAATATTCATTTCTCGAAGTGAACGCAAAATGGTTTTAACTTTAAAGAGATCAAATTATTCGCCGTCCGCCGCTTTGCGCAGATAGACAGCTAGTATATATATATATATATATATATATATATATATATATATATATATATATATATATATAATCTTAATAGAGAACCATTATTAATCAAGTAACTAAAGAACTGATCTAAAGCGTCGGAATTTAAAATGATCAATGGCAAAAGGAAAAGTTGTAGACTTTTACAATGATCGCAATACACTGGATTATAACAAAACATACTTTTTTTCGTTTAATTTATTTAGGCTGTGTTTTTTATCGGAAAAAAAAACGAATATACAATTGTTAATTATTTTTTGTCATCTTTCTATAGAGATCTATAATGATAAACATAAAAAATGATTAAAAAAACCCACTTCATTTCTTTGTTTTTTTGAAAAGTTAAGATCTATTTTTTATAAATAAAAATTAATAAACATATCAACATTCATATTTTTTGATACTCTTTAAACCTAGATTTATATTTATGTAAAAAAAAAATTCAGCTCAAATTCACATCAGATTCACATTGCGATTCTACTCAGACTAACATTGCGAATCTGCTCAGATTTACAGTGTGAATAATATTAAATCAGATTTTTATTGTGAATCTACTCAGACTAACATTGTAAATATGTTTTTTCGTTAAAAAACATGGTCTTACATAAATGTAAACAAAAAAAAGCGGTGTTTTTTTTGGTAAAAATGTGTGCTTTTATGGTATAATCTAATGTATGTGCGTCCAATATATAGTGTATATTCAACGCTCACGTAAGTTCGTTTAATAATCTAAATATTTGTGCGAACTTAAGAACTACTAATTAAAACATTATTTTTATAAACTAAAACCACATATATCAACGAAATGCAGTGTCTAAGCCATATCCATGCTAAAAAATTGACGATTTTTTTGATCGTAGGATCGCACACTTTTTTTTAGTTCGTACAATAACTCAACCATATATATATATATATATATATATATATATATATATATATATATATATATATATATATATATATATTGAGAGAGAGAGAGAAAAAAAATGATCATTTGAGAAAGTATAGTTTCTCGAGAGACCGAAAACCAAATAAGGACTGTTAGATCAAAATAATAGAAGGCTAAGATGCATTATGATAGTTTTGTAAATAATTAAAAGAATAAGACATATGGGTATCTGATTCAAATAAATTAAAGATTATTTTAGTGAAAACAAAATTTACATCCCTTAATGATTCTCTCGTTGTAACTGTCGGTTTCCCCCAAAATCAACTCCATGGTCGATTTCATCTCGTTACCGCTTACATATATGGATCCCAATTAATTAGATCTAAGGTAATTATCATGCACCCTCGAAACCCAGGTTTATTTGTTTGTTTTCAATGCACAAAATTAAATGAATCTGATTGAATGGTTTGATGTTTGTGTGATTGATTGATTAACAAAGCGGAGCGAAGATGTTGATGAAGTTTGAATCCGAAAGCAATACAATGAAAGGGCTGAGTTTCCCCAACAAGAGACCATGTATTTTGGCTAGTCTTCGCAACATTGTGAGATCATATGAAGCTATTGGCACGGATCAACATGTTTACATAACGTACGCCATATCACTAATGCCTCTAAGCTTAAACCAAGTGTATGTTTATACTTTCTTATCGGTTCACCTTTACCCTAATGTAAATGAAACTATCTATAAAAGTAGGCTATATTAGTATATTTCACTTTACACATCTATGGTATGCCTTACATCAATTTGAAAATACCCACAAAACCTGCTCCTTGTATAACAGCTATCGGATATAATGGCATCCAACTATGACAAAATGGTAAAGTTACAACCATTATTATGTTTTTGATGTCTTTCTTTTATAAATACATTGAATTTTAATTCTTTTTGTTTGTTATCTATTAAATAATGAGCATAGGGCTTTGTTAGTGGCGAGGTTCTAGTTTCAACCCTTGAGAAAGAATGGTGGAGTCTTCATGTTCAGGTACTAGAGAAAGTATATTATTTTCTTTTCTTCTTTCTTGCTTCATTAGGGTTGTTTTCTTGATTTAAGTTGTATTTTGATTTGTAAGAAAAAGTATAAATTGTAAATTTGTAATTGAATTTTCTTCTTAAGGAAACAATTGCCACTTTTTTATTTGCAACACTTGTCTCCAGAGAATCTGAACAATTTCCCTATGCAATTCCTCCTTCCACATCACGTGAAGTTGGAAGTTCTTCAACATTATCAATTAATACAAATGACAATGCTTCAATGGATAAAAAAAGATGTAGATCATGGCAAGAAATTTGATAACTCTGCACCCGAGGTAACTAACTAGGTTGTTTAAAAAAATATATGAAAAAGAAAACACTAAATCTTATCATATCACTTATTAGTGTTTTTGATTATTTATACAACAAAAGAAATTTAAAGTTGGTGATAAATTGGAAGATCTAGTTACAACAAGTAGCAAATCAATTAAACAAGTGACCACAAATGCAATTGAATATGAAGTTGACAAAAAATCAAGATTGAGTTGTACATAATATATACATATGCATTTTTGTGAGTGTTCTTGTATTAATAAAAAAATTTAAACTTTCTATTAGATTTGGAATAATTTGTAGAAAATATTGAAGAAGGGAAAAGTGATATATTGAAGAAATATGAAAATCTTGACCCATGTGATTCACATGTAAATCATATGTGATTCGCATATGAATCACATGTGATTCACATTTGAATCACATATGACTCACATATGAATCACATGTGATACACATATATATTAATCATATTTGATTCACATCTGAATCACATGTGATACACATATTAATTATATTTGATTCACATGTAAATCACATGTGATTCACATATGAATCACATGTGATTTATATGAAAATCAAATGTAATTCACACATGATGTCATATGTAAATGTGATTTATATGTGAACCACATCTGATTAATATATGAATCACATGTGATTCATATGTTAATCATATATTTATTTTTGTGAGTATTTTTGCATCAATCAACTTTTTTTGTAATTTTCATGTAAATTTGGAAGAAATTGTGGTGAATATTGAAGAGGTGAAAAATAATAAATTGAAGAAAATATGGAAATATTGACACAAAGACATGAAAACGCTTTGAAATTTTGTAGTATTTTTTTTTGTTTTTTATATATATTTTTGTATCAAATAAAATATCTAGTCTATTGGGTTTATAGATTATTAAATAAAATGAGTTTTCTTTTGATTTCCTTACACATATTATAATATATGAAATATGCATATATGCATTCGTAAAAATATGCATATATGTACTTAAAATGTTGATTTTTTTGGTTAAAAAATTATAGTATTTATTAAGTATTCCAGTTTTTTCTTTTTTCTTTTTTATTAATTTTATTGATTTTTAATGCTTTAAAAATTGCAATTTTTTTACAAACAAATATATTATTTTTTCAAATTTTTTTTGAAAAATTCATGTTTTCAATAAATAATTAAAAAAATTTGCATTTTTTTTAGAAAATCGAAATATACTCTTTTTTTTTAAAAAATATGAAAATTTGATTTATTATGTAAATTTTTAGATATTTCTATTAATATTTCTAATAACACAAAAAGTTAAATATTAAATGATATTGGTAAGATGATTATCATGCACTTAATAAATTAATTTTAATTTAATGCTCCACTTTTATTTTGCAGGTTTTCAGTAAACTATAAATTTTCAACCAATTTCACTCATATATATATATATATATATATATATATATATATATATATATATATATATATATATATATATATATATATATATATATATATAGGTTCAGGTTCATTTAAGACCATTCTAATTTTGTGAGACCGTGAGACCAAATCTAAAAATAATTTTAAAATGCAAAATAAATGGAAAAATCCAAAAATTCTTTTTTTAAATATTATTTTCGGAACTTGAATTAACTAAAAAAAATATTAAAAAATAAAAAAAATAAAAAAATAAAAAAAATTCCGTTTTTTTTTTTGAAAAATACGTGAAATATTCTAAATAGAATATTACACTGACATATTCTAAAAAATAATTTTAAAATGCAAAATAAATGAAAAAAATCTAAAAATTCTTTTTTTAAATATTATTTTCGGAACTTGAATTAACTAAAAAAAAATTAAAAAAAAATTCTATTTTTTTTGAAAAATACGTGAAATATTCTAAATAGAATATTACACTGTATATATTCTAAAAATAATTTTAAAATGCAAAATAAATGGAAAATCAAAAAATTCTTTTTTTAAATATTATTTTCGGAACATGAATTAACTAAAAAAAATTAAAAAAAAAATAAAAAAATGCGTCTCACGGTCTAACAAAATATAGGTGGTCTCAAATGAACCTAACCCTATATATATATATATATATATATATATATATATATATATATATATATATATATATATATATATATATATATATATATATATATATATATATATCACCATCTTCTTATTTGTAAATTAAAAAAATAAATTAACTCAAGCAGTTTATAGGAGCTACGGCCGAACTGTTTATCTTTTTAAATAGAAAAACAAAATTCCACTTTATGCGGAAATAATAATTTACTTGAACTTCATATATCAAAAGAACCCTAAGAAGATGAATAAAAACCACGGGCCAAAATTGTATGTGATATATCACTGTCATGCCTTAACCATGGTTCATGTTCGAAACGATCCAATTATAAACCCCCTGTAAATTAAGAAAACTCATAACTCATGATTACGAAAATAACAGGGGAATTTAGATATACTCTTAGGATAAGTTCTTATTTGGGACCGTCACATGTGGTGGCCTAATAATGCAATGTCTCTTTGCATACTCATTATCACACCCATGTGAATATGATTGTTCATCAAGAAAAGGATCCTCATTTTAGAATTCTCAATCATGAAATCAATGCTACAATACATTGAAAATAACATAGAATACTCGTGTTGATAATTAGTGTTTCCACATGATTGTTAACTTATATATATATATATATATATATATATATATATATATATATATATATATATATATATATATATATATATATATATATATATATATATATATATATATATATTAAAATTGCATCAACAACATTACGAGTAGGTGCTAAGTGAAACATCCCAAAAATATAGTCCAAAATTTTCGTTTTAAATCATTTAAGAAAACCCATACTTCATCAAACAACTTAATAAAATCATAAGTTATGTATCTCAAACATCATATCAAATTACTATATCAAAACAATGCATCAAATATTAGAGTCTAAATCATCCCATGCGAAAAACTATGGTGTGTATCATGCAGTCATCCCGAGCCCTTCCCCTTGCTAGTGGAAGTACCTGAAACCAAGACTGAAAACTATAAGCACGAAGCTTAGTGAGTCTCCCCAAACTACCACATACCATACACATAATTACGTTCTGCAAACATTGGGCCTAGCCCGCTACCTCGGGCCCTGCCCGACATTGGACGCATCCGGCATCATGTCCCGCCTGGCATCGAGCCCCGCTCGGTATACAAATCTATTTCTACTAGGCCTCTCCTATCTCTGGTCCCCGCCTGTTACGTGTATACAAACAATAACATCTAATCGTGCTAGTACATAACATACAATCACTACACTATAACTGCTAGTCTCAAGGCCTCGCCTATCTTGGGCCCCGCCCATACTCTGCTAATAATGAGATATGGAAACCCGTCCACACTCAACTAGTGATGAGATACGGGCCCCCGCCCACACTCACCTCCCTACCAGGCATATACAGGTATCAAAAAGATAGAAATTATAACTAAACATGAATTCCTTCCTCGGGTACCACCCGACATCGAATCGTATTCCGGAACCATACATATAAACCTTCCTCAGGCCTCGCCCGACATTGACCGAAATCCGAAAGATATAAACTACACAAGGCTAACCCGGCTGTAATGACCCGTTCCCGGTATGTTAATTTAGTAATTGTTTTAAAGATTTGCAAGAGGGACTCGGCGAGTTCATAGCCTGACTCGCCGAGTAGGGTCGCGACTTCGAGCACGTGTTAGCTGGAGACTCGGCGAGTCCATATCCCGGACTCGGCGAGTCCATCCGTTTGGGTGAAACCCTAAATCCCCGGGTTGCCCACTATTTAAGTCACCTTATAGCCCCATTCTTGCCTCCTTCACCCTGAGAACACTGTGAGAAAAACCCTAGTTCATCCTTGAGAGTTTATAAGTGATTTTGTGTGATTTGTGAAGGCTTGAAGAAGGAGAAGAAGAAAGGAGCAAGGAGAAGAAGAGTTGTGCAAGATCCAAGGGCAAATCTGAGTTATTTGGAGGTATTTTCGGATTCCCCTCTTGTTGTATGCTTTAAACCTCCATTAGAACTCTTCTAAGAACTAGTTGATGCTTGTTCCAAGCCTTGTGCTTTCATGAACGCCCAAATAAGCCGAGATAACCTTGGATCTATTCATTGAGAAGTCCCATAGTCCAGATCTATTGCCTTTATGAGGATACTTTGCATATTAACCCTAGATCTATCCCTTTTATGCATCTTTTAGCCTTATTTTCCCTTATTCATGTGTTGTACACGTAAAGTTGGAAACTTTACGTGGTAAACCAGCTTATTGGACTCAGATCTATCATTTGTATGTGTTGGATTCAAGCAAAATCGGGTGAAAAACAGTTGCATAGCGGCAACTCGGCGAGTCGGGAAGAACGACTCGGCGAGTTGAGTCGCGAGTCCCCGATTCCTTCATTTTTAGCAGTGTTGAGTGGTACCAGTGAGTTAGAGAGTGGACTCTGCGAGTTGAAGGTAGACTCAGTAATGGAGGGACTCGGCGAGTTGTTCATACAACTTGGCGAGTCCAAGGCAATCTTCTTAAGATCAAGAACAACTCGTCGAGTACTTTCATACGGCTCGGCGAGTCGGATGAAGATTGTCTGAGTTCTTGGATCAAGAGGGTACTCGTCAAGTCAATGCCATACTCGACGAGTAGCAGCGAGTAGGATTGAAAAGTGAGAGTAGGACTCGGCGAGTTGGGTGGCCCAACTCGGCGAGTCAGTCCAAATGAGAGTAACTTTGACCAAGGGTAAAATAGTCATTTTACCCAAGTGCAGTGTTTAGTATTTGATTGAGTGTGTTTATGGACTTGTAGCCGGGGAGACACAGGAGCAGCAGCCGTTAGCTTCCAGAGCCACACACTCAGCAGCCAGTTGACGAGGTGAGTTTCCTTCCAGTAGGGACGGGTCTAAGGCCACAATGCCAGCCCGTTCAGTTAGCAGTAGTTTCCGGGCTTTGGTCCGATGCAGTAGCTAGTATGTTTGATGCCTTCGTGGCTCAGACAGGATTTGTATGCTATGTTTTATGTGTTAAGTGTTATGTGTTCCGGGCTACGGCCCGATGTAGTATGCAGTATATGTGTTCATGCTAGATGATGTGTTATGCTATGCCATGTTCAGTCAATCAGTTTCGGACTTCGGTCCGATGCAGGGGACAAGGTCCCAGTCGGTTCCGGACTTCGGTCCGATGCAGTTAGTTCCGGACTTTGGTCTAATGCAGTTAGTTCCGGACTTCGGTCCGATGCAGTTAGTTCCGGACTTCGGTCCGATGCAGGGGACAAGGTCCCAGTCAGTTCCGGACTTCGGTCCGATGCAGTTTCCGGGCTTCGGCCCGATGCAGTGGGCCAGGCCCAATATGTGTTTATATGTTACTATATGGTATGTGGTAGTTTGGGGGAGCTCACTAAGCTTCGTGCTTACAGTTTCAGTTTTGGTTTCAGGTACTTCCGCAAGCAAAGGGAAGAGCTCGGGGTGATAGCATCGCACACACCACAACTTAGCTTTTATCCTGGGGATGGTTTTAGTTGTCTTGATTTGATATAGTATGATACAGTTTTTCCGCACAATATTTTATTATGATTTGGGATACATCGCGTATGTTTTTATGTTATGATACTCAGATTATGGTTTTGGATTACATTGAAAAACAAAATTTTTGGGTCGTATTTTTGGGTTGTTTCAAGTTCGTATCAGAGCCCTGGTTTGAGGGATTCGGATACACTTCCGGGTGCATCTGAACTCAAACTAAGGGAAATAAAAGATTTTATTTTTTTTTTAAAAAAATAAATAAATAAATATAAACGTTTTACAAAAAGAATTTTGAAAGCACTTAGAAGGAAAGAAATCGTTTTTTTAACGAGATAGAGGTGTGTGCATGCGATCAACCGAGCTCAAGTAAGTACTCCCAAATTACCCATACAAGTTATCTGTTCAGTTTCAGTTTCAGTAGAACAGCATGCTAATATAGGACTAAGGATCTAGGAGAATGCCTTATTTGCCTGCTTTATGTATTACAGCTTTATGAGTATTGCATGCTAGAATTGAGTAGACAGCAGTAGGATAGCCTGATTAGGTTATGCCTGATAGTGGGAGCTTAGCATCCTATGCTAGTGCAGTTTCTTGTTACGAGAATAGTTTTGCTTGAGTCTGTTTCCCTTGTCCGAATGTTGCTTGCTTCGTGCTTTGTAGGAATCTGAGTGATGGGAGTTAGCCATTAGGTGAACACGTCACACCACATGTGGTCAGGGTTGAATAATCCCAGAGTGCTGGAACTGGCCCTATTGCGCAGCTCTCGTTTGAGTCCAACCGTTATAGGGACGGGTCTTTTACTTGAAGGATTATCTGATCCTCATCACATGTGATGGTGTTTAGGTAGTGGCTAATTGGCATTATGAGGAGACCTTCAGCAGCTGAGGACCAGTTGTGTTAAGTCTGAGGTTTCCCTAGGGCAAGCCTAGGATGAGAGTAGCAGAGAATAGCAGTAGTAGAAGTGACTTGGTGGAGTCAAGGCAGTCCTTGAGGAAAGTACGGATAGATGTGGAAGGTAGTATGGGCCCGTACTACTGAAAGCAGAGGATCCGTACTCGAATCAAGGAAGGCCAAGACAAGACCAGGAAGCTAGTAGTAGTATCACGATCCCTTGTGATATTTCAGTGTTTTGATGTTGTTATGATATGTTTCAGAATGGTAGTTTTGCGCCCGAGACCAGCAGTCGGCAGCTCAGATGCCGGAGGGGGATCAGGATCGGGATCTGGCCCGGAGGTCGGGCAGATGGATGAGCAGACCAGAGAGTTCCTTTCTTCTGAGGTTACCCGCATCATACTGGAGCAGACTCCTGTGATCTTCGGTTCGATCAAGGAGGGTATTTTAGAGCTGATGGATGAGAGATTGGGTGGTTTTCGTGCTGAGATGGCGGCCATGATGGGGTCGCGCACACTTACGTTCAGGGAGTTCAGGGCATGCGGAGCTCCAGACTATCATGGGGCGCGGGACCCCATAGAGAGTACCAGATGGTTGGTGGATGTGGCCAACGCTTTCCGCACTAGCAGGTGTCCCGAGGGGGACAAGGTCAGATTGGCGTCCTGTCTTCTGAAGGACAGGGCACGGGATTGGTGGGAGGAGGTTGGACATGCCATCGGGGATGATGCAGCATTGGATGCCATGACCTGGACTGATTTCTCTACTAGGTTCAGGGCGGAGTTTGCATTGGTCATTGAGGTGCAGCAGCTATCTAGGGAGTTTCAGGACCTTACCCAGACTACAGAGACGGTGGCGGAGATCACCGCCAAGTTCAGGGAGAGGGCTCTTCTTGTTCCTCAGTACGCAGCCGATGAGGAGATGAAGAAGGCCCGTTATCATGAGATGTTGCAGAGTGATATCCACATGTTTGTGAGCCGGTCTAGTTGTAAAACGCTGGACAACATGATTGCTAGAGCTAGGGAGAGGGAGATTGATCTCGAGATGGAGAAGAAGAGGAAACCGGAGGCGGTTTCGGGTTCAGGCAGTGTGGGCAAAAAGCCCAAGGTTTTAGATCACAGGTCCAGGAGTCAGCAGAGCCACGGTCGGTGTGGCAAGTGTGGGAGAATGCACGAGGGGGCGTGCAAGGGAGGGAGTTCCGGCTGCTACAAGTGCGGTCGGATTGGGCATTTGAGCAGGGATTGTACGGCCCCTGCTACTACGGTTACAGCATCAGATCTGATTTGCTTTCAGTGCAATCAGAGGGGACATAAAAAGTCCCAGTGTCCCAGTTTAGCTGCAGCGGGGAAGGTGGTTGCACCTGCCCCCTGCCACCTTGAGGATTACGGATGGCCGGCAGGGCCGATCTGATGCGCCAGTGGCAAAGAACAGGGCGTTTCAGATGACAGCAGAGGAGGCGCGAGCGACTCCTGACGTGGTGACGGGTATGTATCTTTCCTTCACCTTTTAATTATCATTATCGTTTGAATATTACTTGATGATATGTTTTATTTAGGGTCGTTCTCGGTGAACGGCATCTCTGCTTTGGTATTGTTCGATTCGGGGGCTACCCGATCATTCGTATCGCTTGCGCTTAGCAAGAGATTTAGCAGAGCTCCAGGGGAGCTGGATTGTCCATTAGAGGTTGAGATAGCAGATGATAGGACCGTGAGGGTCGGCAGAGTACATAGAGGGTGTTCCCTTCAGATATTTGATGAACAGTTTTCAGTGGACCTGGTTCCTATTCCCCTGCGAGGGAATAAAGTTATTGTGGGTATGGATTGGCTAAGCCCCAATGGGGCGGTGATTGATTGTGAGCTTCAGCTAGTGAGGGTTCGCACTCCCAGTGTGGGAGAGATAGTGATTCAGGGCGAGAGGCCCCAACGAGGACCGACCTTTTGTTCCGCCGCAAGGGCGAGGCGCTATGTTCAGCAGGGTTGCGCCGGTTTTGTAGTTTACGTCTTGGATGCCCGGGAGAAGGGCAAGACGACGATTGATGATGTTCCTATTGTTCGGGACTACCCGGATGTATTTCCCGAGGATTTGCCGGGGATACCTCCTGAGAGACAGGTTGAGTTCAGGATCGACCTAATTCCTGGTGCGTCTCCGATAGCCAAAGCACCGTATCGACTAGCTCCCCCTGAGATGCAGGAGTTGTCTACACAGCTGCAAGAGCTGTTAGACAAGGGTTTCATTCGGCCGAGCAGTTCGCCTTGGGGAGCGCCGATCCTGTTTGTGAGAAAGAAGGATGGGTCGCATCGTATGTGCATTGATTATCGGGAGTTGAACAAGGTAACGGTGAAGAACCGTTACCCACTTCCAAGGATAGATGACTTGTTTGATCAGCTTCAGGGAGCGTCTTGGTTCTCCAAGATCGATCTACGCTCCGGTTATCATCAGATGAGGGTTAGAGATGAGGATGTACAGAAGACTGCTTTCAGGACCCGGTATGGTCATTATGAGTTCGTGGTGATGCCATTTGGGCTCACCAATGCCCCAGCCGCGTTCATGGACCTCATGAACCGCGTGTGCAGACCGATGCTGGATCGGTCGGTGATAGTATTCATAGATGATATCTTGGTATATTCCAAGACATAGGGGCAGCACGAGGAGCACCTGCGGGAGGTGTTGGAGACCTTGAGGAGGGAGAGACTCTTCGCAAAGTTCTCCAAGTGTGAGTTCTGGTTGCGCGAGGTGCAGTTTCTTGGTCATCTCGTCAACCAGAAGGGTATCTTGGTAGATCCGGCCAAGATAGAGGCCGTGATGCAGTGGGAGGTCCCGAAGTCTCCATCCGAGATTCGGAGCTTCCTAGGGTTGGCAGGGTATTATCGGAGATTTATTCAGGACTTCTCCAAGATAGCAGTGCCGCTCACCCGACTAACCAAGAAGTCGGTGGTATTTCGTTGGGGGCCTGAGCAGCAGGCGGCGTTCGAGACTCTCAGACAGAAATTGTGCGAGGCTCCGATCCTTACCTTGCCAGAGGGAGTAGAGGACTTCGTAGTCTATTGTGATGCTTCGATCACATGTATGGGAGCAGTATTGATGCAGCGAGGCCATGTGGTAGCTTATGCCTCGAGACAGTTGAAGCCTCACGAGGCTAATTATCCTACCCACGATTTGGAGCTGGGGGCAGTTGTGTTTGCCCTCAAGATTTGGAGACATTACCTTTATGGGGTCCATTGTACTATATACACGGATCACAAGAGCTTGCGATATCTTATGGATCAGCCGAGTCTGAACATGAGGCAGAGGAGGTGGTTGGACGTGCTGAAGGATTATGATTGTGAGATCCTTTATCATCCAGGGAAGGCTAACGTGGTGGCCGACGCCCTAAGCCGCAAAGTGTCGGCGGCCCCTATTAGAGATCTGTGTATGAGGATGACAGTGATCACTCCGTTGTTGGAGCGGATCAAGGAGGCTCAGATGGAGGGCCTCAAGGAGGAGAGGCAGAAGTGTGAGAGGATAGTGGGCCGAGTAGCTTCGTTCGATTATGAAAGTCGGGGTTTGCTGACGCTTCATGGGAGGGTATGGGTACCGTACTAGGGTGGAGTGCGGCAGGTATTGATGGACGAGGCTCATAAGTCTCGGTTTTCTATCCACCCAGGGGCGACGAAAATGTATCTAGAT
This sequence comes from Lactuca saligna, assembly GCF_052625555.1. Lineage (NCBI taxonomy): Eukaryota > Viridiplantae > Streptophyta > Magnoliopsida > Asterales > Asteraceae > Lactuca > Lactuca saligna. Next base: position 201,145,001 of record NC_136421.1, read on the forward strand.
CTTCGACCTGATTATTGGTGGCCCTGCATGAAGCGGGACGTCGCTTGGTATGTTGAGAGATGCTTGACCTTCCGGAAGGTCAAGGCGGAACACCAGAGACCTCACGGCAAGATGTAGCCGTTAGACAATCCCGTGTGGAAATGGGAGGACATCACCATGGATTTTGTCACCAAGCTTCCCAGGACCGCACGCGGAGTGGATTCGATATGAGTAGTAGTGGATCGGTTGACGAAGAGTGCCCATTTTATTCCGATTCAGGAGAGTATATCGGCGGAAAAGTTAGCCGATATCTATGTGCGAGAGATTGTGGCACGTCATGGAGTACCGGTATCGGTGGTGTCAGACCGAGATGTCCATTTCACATCCAGATTCTGGAAGCGGTTCCACGACGAGATGGGTACTCATCTTCATTTCAGCACCGCTTTTCACCCCCAGACTGACGGGCAGAGCGAGAGGACGATTCAGACTCTTGAGGACATGCTGAGGGCATGTGTTCTAGATTTTGGGGGCAGTTGGGATACGTATCTTCCGTTAGCGGAGTTCTCGAATAACAACAGTTATCATGCGAGTATTGATCGACCTCCTTTTGAGATGCTGTATGGGAGGAAGTGTAGGACCCCGATTTGTTGGGGCGAGGTCGGTCAGCGAGTCATCGGGAGCACAGAAGTGGTGCTCAAGACGATTGAGTTGATCCAGCAGGTCCGTAGTAGGCTGCAGACTGCGTAGAGTCGGCAGAAGAGCTACGCTGACAGGAGGCGTTCGGACATGGTGTTTCAGGTGGGAGATATGGTCCTTCTGAAGGTCTCACCTTGGAAGGGTGTCATCAGGTTCCGGAAGAGGGGCAAATTGGGCCCTAGATTTATTGGTCCTTTCAGGGTTTTGGCCCGGGTGGGTCGGGTTGCTTATTAGTTAGATCTTCCTGAGGAGCTTAGTCAGATCCACAACACCTTCCACGTGTCGCAGTTGAGGAAGTGTTTGGTGGATGAGTCAGCAGTCGTTCCCCTAGAGGATATTCAGGTTGATAGCAGCCTGAATTATATCGAGAGACCGGTCGCAATTCTGGATCGGAAGGCCAAGACTTTGAGGAACAAGGTAATTCAGCTAGTGAAGGTACAGTGGCAGCACCGGAAGGGGTCTGAATGGACGTGGGAGGCTGAGGAGGAGATGAGAGCGCACTACCCGGAGATATTTGCAGATCCAGCCGTAGCAGACTTCGAGGACGAAGTCTGAGATAAGTGGGGGAGAATTGTAACGACCCGTTCCCGGTATGTTAATTTATTAGTAATTGTTTTAAAGATTTGCAAGAGGGACTCGGCGAGTTCATAGCCTGACTCGCCGAGTAGGGTCGCGACTTCGAGCACGTGTTAGCTGGAGACTCGGCGAGTCCATATCCCGGACTCGGTGAGCCCATCCGTCTGGGTGAAACCCTAAATCCTCGGGTTGCCCACTATTTAAGTCACCTTATAGCCCCATTCTTGCCTCCTTCACCCTGAGAACACTGTGAGAAAAACCCTAGTTCATCCTTGAGAGTTTATAAGTGATTTTGTGTGATTTGTGAAGGCTTGAAGAAGGAGAAGAAGAAAAGAGCAAGGAGAAGAAGAGTTGTGCAAGATCCAAGGGCAAATCTGAGTTATTTGGAGGTATTTTCGGATTCCCCTCTTGTTGTATGCTTTAAACCTCCATTAGAACTCTTCTAAGAACTAGTTGATGCTTGTTCCAAGCCTTGTGCTTTCATGAACGCCCAAATAAGCCGAGATAACCTTGGATCTATTCATTGAGAAGTCCCATAGTCCAGATCTATTGCCTTTATGAGGATACTTTGCATATTAACCCTAGATCTATCCCTTTTATGCATCTTTTAGCCTTATTTTCCCTTATTCATGTGTTGTACACGTAAAGTTGGAAACTTTACGTGGTAAACCAGCTTATTGGACTCAGATCTATCATTTGTATGTGTTGGATTCAAGCAAAATCGGGTGAAAAATAGTTGCATGGCGGCAACTCGGCGAGTCGGGAAGAACGACTCGGCGAGTTGAGTCGCGAGTCCCCGATTCCTTCATTTTTAGCAGTGTTGAGTGGTACCAGTGAGTTAGAGAGTGGACTCTGCGAGTTGAAGGTAGACTCAGTAATGGAGGGACTCGGCGAGTTGTTCATACAACTCGGCGAGTCCAAGGCAATCTTCTTAAGATCAAGAACAACTCGTCGAGTACGTTCATACAGCTCGGCGATTCGTATGAAGATTGTCTGAGTTCTTGGATCAAGAGGGTACTCGTCGAGTCAATGCCATACTCGACGAGTAGCAGCGAGTAGGATTGAAAAGTGAGAGTAGGACTCCGCGAGTTGGGTGGCCCGACTCGGCGAGTTGGGTGGCCCAACTCGGCGAGTCAGTCCAAATGAGAGTAACTTTGACCAAGGGTAAAAGAGTCATTTTACCCAAGTGCAGTGTTTAGTATTTGATTGAGTGTGTTTATGGACTTGTAGCCGGGGAGACACAGGAGCAGCAGCCGTTAGCTTCCAGAGCCACACACTCAGCAGCCAGTTGACGAGGTGAGTTTCCTTCCAGTAGGGACGGGTCTAAGGCCACAATGCCGGCCCGTTCAGTTAGCAGTAGTTTCCGGACTTTGGTCCGATGCAGTAGCTAGTATGTTTGATGCCTTCGTGGCTCAGACAGGATTTGTATGCTATGTTTTATGTGTTAAGTGTTATGTGTTCCGGGCTATGGCCCGATGTAGTATGCAGTATATGTGTTCATGCTAGATGATGTGTTATGCTATGCCATGTTCAGTCAGTCAGTTCCGGATTTCGGTCCGATGCAAGGGACAAGGTCCCAGTCGGTTCCGGACTTTGGTCCGATGCAGTTAGTTTCGGACTTTGGTCCGATGCAGTTAGTTCTGGACTTCGGTCCGATGCAGGGGACAAGGTCCCAGTCAGTTTCCAGGCTTCGGCCCGATGCAGTGGGCCAGGCCCAATATGTGTTTATATGTTACTGTATGGTATGTGGTAGTTTGGGGGACCTCCTCATGGTCTTAGCCCAGTGCTATAGGAACCCCTCATGGTCGTAACTACTTTCCATGGGAACCCCCACATGGTATTAACTAACTGCCATGGGAACCCCCGCTTGGTCTTAACTATTAAACAGAAATGTCATACAACCCATATAAATCGTACATACAAACATATAAAGGTGTCATGGAAACCCTCCACGGTCTTACACCGAGTGCCATAGGAACCCCCACATGGTCTTAGCCCACTGTCTTTAGAACCCACACATGGTATTCACCAACTTCCATGGGAACCTCCACATGGTCTTCACTGACTGCCATGGGAACCCCTACATGGTTTTAGCTAACCAAGGAAATATCATGGAAGCTAGACATACAAGCATACTAGGATGCCATGGAAACCCTCCAAGCTCTTACACCGAGTGCCACTGGAACCCCACGTGGTCTCAACCAAATGTCATGGGAACCCCCACATGGTCTTAGCCTGGAAGGCCATGGGAACCCCTAATAGTCTGACATCCAATTACCTCGGAAACCCCATGGAGTCTTCCATGCAAGTATCACAGAGCCTGCTAGCATATCATATATCACATAATCATGTGGTATACCACACATCACATAATAGGCTATGGGAACCCCATATGGTCTTCGCATAAATACATAACATACTGACAGCACATTCGTAAATATCCACTACGTGAAAGAGTCACGAAGACTAACATACTACATATAACTAATTTCTATGGGAACCCCCACATTGTCTTTAATTAAATACATAATGTATCGATAACATATCCACAATAATCATTACAACTAAATAAATGGGCCGACCTTGGTGCCTTCGACCCATTGGTATGGTGAGGCGACTCACCTCACACTGCCAAAGTTTTGTGGATAAAACCCTAGTTGTTGGATGGCAGACTCCCGAACTGTCCATATCCAAACAACACCTAATTAATAATTAGGTTCCAATACATAACCATAAGTCCATACTTCAGGTAAAAGACTACTTTAACCCCAACCTTGCCTCATCCAAGCCTAAGGCCCAAACACACCCTCTGAAGGCCCAAAAGTCAAACAATGAACCAAAGCCCAACATATGGCCCAATTTATCCAAATTGGGTGCAAACCTATACATGGACTTATCTTATAGCCCAACCAATTATCCTAGTCCAAACATTTGGCATTCCGATGGTCTAATATCTCATAATCATCAACGCCAAGTTATGGCCCGCCTATGGCCTAATTTTCCAAATTGGGTCCAAGCCTTTCAAATCGGCCTTATCCTAAAGGCCAACAATTTCCTTAATCCATAAACTTGTTCCTAATTTGGCCCATGCATTCCTGCAACAACTTTGCCCAAGTAATGGCCTAACTAGAACCCAAACCTAATTAAGGTTTTTCACATAAAATGATGATTAGGGTTAATTGTTCTTACTTAACCCATTAATGACTTAATCTATTAAGTCCATTACTCTACTAGGCTAACATACAATGTAATAGGGCTTAAATCATAAGTTCAATCCAATGGTCTAAAACGCGGGTCCAGGCAAGTCCAAACTAAAATCTCCAAAATTAGGGTTTTCTAAACCCTAATTAGGGTTTCCAAACCCACATGTGTCAATTAGATCCAAAAGGTTAAGCTTTTAGGTTAATTAGCATCTAATAAGTTGGGCACCACCTACTACCACATCGGGTGGTGGTGGTCAAAAACGGTCTGCGACGACAGCCACCACCTCATGTTGGTGATGGTGGTTGTGTTTTTAGGCCAAATACACATAGCCATCGGAGATGGTGGCTAGCAGTGTCAGAATGGCAGCACTAGGTAATAGCCACCACCTCATGTGGTGGTGGTGGGTTTTCGTGCCAGATATTGCACAAACAACCTCAAAAACACAATAAGTAACATATATACTCAAGCACATGACCGTCCGACCACCTCCTAGGCGGCTGGTGTCGCCTGAAAAAACAAGATCATTAGCCGAAGGCCACCGGTGGCAGCTGTGATTTACCCAACGCCGAACAAATGAGAGGAAAGAATAGGTGGGAGGTGGTTATACATACTGAGAACCTTTAGGTCATGTATTTCTTACTCAACGATGCACACGATTACCGTCACCGATCTTGGTGGCTCTTCAGGCGACCCTTGACGTCCGACAGTAGGTGCGGTGGTTACGTTTTGGTGGCGACGTAGTAGGGGGAAGGGTGGCGGTCGGCTCAGTCTCGCAACTCTAGACTTCGCTGGCAAGGAGAGCGGAGGCGGGTGAGGTTTCAAAGATAGTGGCGGCTGTAATAACTTAGGGTTAGGTTTTTCTACTCACTAAAACGAGAGGGAGGGTAGCAGATTCCACTCCTATATCCTCATTCAAACTTACTTCCCTTTTTGAATTTTTGTCTCTCCATAATATCGTCTTTCAACATAAGTCCTAAGCTTACCAAACAACCCCTGACTTCTAAAAATCTTTAGAAAACTTATCATAGAATTTACACTGCTAAATTATTATTGATTTTGGCTACAATAATATAAAATAATAATAAAATTTACATCTTAGGGTTTTTTTAGAGTTTATTATTTATTTCATTTCAAACGGAATTTTACAGCAACACTATGGTTCATTGTTAGATTTGTAGGAGGTAACTAAGGATCAAGATGGAGCTCTAGACGAGGGAGAATATGTAGGTGCCAACACAGTCTTGGCCTACGTCGAAGCGGTTCAAGGCCACTGACGTTAGATATGGGAGTCCAAGGGGCCGTACTTGTGGAAAGTACGACAAGGTTCATGATGGTTCTTACCGATCTTCTTCTAGATGCCACAATTGTAGCAGGCAGGGCCACATTGTGAGGGATTGCTGGTAGTAGCCTCCAATACCCCACACCAGGATTTGCTTTCACTAAGACCAGGTTGGCCATATAAAGGCCAACTATCCATTTCTTACTGCTAGATCGGTGCAGGCTCTAGTGCCAGCTACTTTAAGGATCACGGATGGGAGCCAGGGTAAGCCGAAGCCCCTGAGGGCCGATGATCACACTTTTTAGCTTACGGATGAGGAGGTCAGAGCAGCGCAAGTCGTTATGGCCGACATGTTTCTATTTACTATTTTGTTAATTATTTAGTGGAATGCTTTTATTTATGTTTTTAATAGGTACATTCTTAGTGATCTCTTTTCTTGCTCTTGTGTTATTTGAATCAGTCATGAGTCAGTCCTTTGTGTCTTGATCAGTCAGTAGAGAGTTTATCATGCCTATTGGGAACTTAGGTTGACTGTTGTGGGTTTTTATCGCCAACGAACAGAGGTTTTTGCATCCACAGTGTATCAGGGATGTGTATTGTAGATCATCAAGGTGCCTTATCTGATTGATCTAATCCCTATACATAATATATCAAGGTTGTGTAATGGACTGGCTGATCAGGTTTGGTGCCATGATTGATTGCAAGGGCCAGCGAGTGGTAGTTCGAACCCCAAGCGGGGGAGAACTAGTTATTTATGGATAAGGTACCAACGGTGGTTTAGGTTCTTATTTGAAATCTACAACTCGATAGTATATGCAGCAAGCATGTGCATTTTATCTGTCTTATGTAGTTGACACTTGGGTTAGAGAGCAGACCTCATTTTCAAAGGTACCTGTTGTTAGGGAATATGCTGATGTTTTCCCGGAGGAGTTATCCGGTGTGCCTCCCGAAAAACAGGTTGAGTTCAAGATTGATCTAGTGCTAGGTGCAGCCCCGATTGGCAATGTGCCATACCACTTGGCACCGTCTGAGATGTAGGAGTTGTCCTCTCAACTTTAGTAGCTGTTCGGCAAGAAGTTCATCCGACCGATCAGTTCACTGTGGGGAGCATCAATACTGTTCTTCAAGAAGAATGATTCTCACTATGGATGTGCACTAATTACCAGGAGTTGGACAAGCTAACGATCAAGAACCATTATCCCCTTCCATGGATTGATGATCTCCTTGATCAATTATAGGTGCATCTTGGTTCTCTAAGATCGACCAGAGTTTCGGGTATCATCAGGTGAGTGTGAGATAGGAGAACATGGAGAAGACTGCATTTTAGACTCATTAATAGAATTATGAGGTCATGGTGATAGCATTTTGGATCACCAATATGCGTGTTGTGTTTATGGATTTGATGAATCGGGTGTGCAGGCTGATGCTCAACCGATTTGTCATTGTATTTATTGATGATAACTTGGTGTATTCCAAGTCTAGAGAGCAACATGAGGATCACCTTTTAGAGCATCTAAGAGTATTGAGATGGGAATGGTTGTTTGCTAAGTTCTCAAAGTGTGATCTTTGGTCACGATACGTCTAGTTCTTAGGGCACCTAGCTAACGAGGATGAGATTTTTGGTTGATCCGGCCAAGATCAAGGTTGTGATACAGTAGTAGGTTCCGAAGTCTCCCTTAGATATTAGGAGTTTCTTTGGTTGGGCGGGATACTATCAAAGATTTATTCAGGATTTCTCCAAGATTGTGGTACCCCTCACTCATCTGACGAGGAAGGGGATGGATTTTTTATGGGACCTGAGCAGCAGTTGGCATTTGAGACTATTCGTTGGAGGTTATGTGAGGCCTTGGTATTGACCCTTCTATAGGAAGTTGATGATTTTGTGGTATTATGTGATGCATCTATCAAAAATTTGGGGGTGGTCCTTATACATAGAGGACGAGTGATTGCTTATGCTTCACGGTAGCTGAATCCACATGAGATACGATATCCTATGCGTGAACTGGAGTTCGAAGCAGTGGTGTTTGCCCTCAAGATTTAGAGACAATGAAGGATTATGACTGCGAGATCCTTTACTATTCGGGTAAAGTAAATGTGGTAGTCGATGCTTTGAGCTGTAAGTTGGTTGAGTCTTCTGTTGGGGAGATGTGTATGAAGATATCTGTTGATTCTCTGCTTTTGGGTTTGGTTAGGGAGGCCCAAGCAGAGGGGGTTCAGAAAGAGAACTGGAAACAGGAAAGGATCAGGGAGAGATCGACAAGTTTGTCATCGATAGTTGGGAGCTGTTGACCCGATGCGGTCAAGATTAGGTTCTAGTATCCAGTGAGATTAGGAAAATAGGAGTAAAGTAGGATCACGAGTCTCATTTTTTATACACCCAGGAGCCACCAAGATGTATCAGGATCCGATATTGAGTTATTGGTGGTCGTGTATGAAAAAGGAGATAGTCTGATACTTCGAGAGGTGCTTGACATGTAGGATGGTCAAGGCTAAACAATAGAGGCTGCATTGGAAGTTGTAGCCTTTGTAAGTTCCCATGTGGAGGTGGGAAAAAGCACCATGGAATTTATCACAAAGTTGCTAAAGATGGCTAAGGTTTTTGATGTTATATGGGTTGGAGTAGATAGATTGACTAAGAGTGCCGACTTTTTAGCCATATAGGATACCTCTTCGGCCGGGAATTTGGCTGATGTATATGTCTGAGAGATTTTTTATCATCATGGGTTTTTGGTCTCCATTGTTTTAGACCGAGATGTTCAGTTCACTTCCTGATTCAATTGAAGATCCATGAGGAACCAGGCACGAGACTACATTTCAGCACAACTTATCACCTGCAGACAGATGGTCAGAATGAGAGGACCATCTAAACCCTTGATGCTACTTTTCGATCCTATGCTATTGATTTTGGTGGGAGTTATGATTCCTACCTACCTCTAGCAGAGTTCTCCTACAACAACAATTATCACTCTAGCATTGGTGCCCCACTTTTTAAGCTCTTTTATGGTCGGAGATCTTGTACCTTAGTATGTTGGGGAGAGATTGGTCATAGAGTCTTAAGAAGGGCGGAAGTAGTCCTTCAGACCACAGAGCTTATTCAACAGATCAGACAGAGACTGCAGACTGCTTAGAGTCAGCAGAAGAGCTATGCCGACCGAAACTGATCAGAGTTGGAGTTGCAAGTCGGTGATATGGTGCTACTGAAGGTCTCACCCTGGAACGGTGTGATTTGCTTCAGGAAGATGGAGAAATTGGGTCCCCAGTTCATTGGACATTTTCTGGTGATTTCCAAGGTTAGCAAGGTGGCTAACAAGTTAGATTTGTCGAGCGAGCTCAATCAGAACGACAACACTTTCCATGTCTCTCAGTTGCATAAGTGTTTGTTGGACAGCAAGATAGTTGTTCCATTAGATGATATTCAGGTTGATGAGTGCCTGAACTATATCAAGATGTTGGTAGCTATTCTAGAATAAAATATGAATGTCCTGCGTAACAACGAGATACCTTTGGTAAAGGTAAAGAGGCAGCATCGGAGAGGCTCTGAGTGGACCTGGGAGCTGGAGGTTGAGATGCGGGAGCATTACCCTGAGTTATTCTCAACAGCTGACATTGAGGACGAAGTCTAGTTCAAGTGGGGGAGAATTGTGACATCGTAATAATGAGGTACTTCTACTTTTGATCCTATAATTGAATTATATTTCATTTTATTCCCCAAGTAAAAGAAAGAGTGAAACAGGGGCCCATGGTGGCACTTTGGTAAATTTGGACATTGCGGAGTATGTTGAGCATACGTGTGTATGCTACGCTCACTAGGGTGCACCTTAGAATGTTGGGCATACACCTAGTATGCAGGGCATACGTGAAGATCATGCAAACTGTAGTTTTTTGGGTTTTGGCCCTATATAATCATCATTAAAACCTCATGTTCCCTTTCTTCTTCAGCTACCCTTTGTGAGAATGACCTCCAAGCAACCCAAAGTGAAAGAGTGCCTTTTTGAAGCCATTGGAATTTTTAGAGGAGTTCTTCAAGGTGAAGAGTGAAGTATGGAGAGGTTGGAGTTGGGAAGCACCTTGGATCTATGATTCCTACATTGATTGGAACCTCTTGAAGTTATTAACTTGCAACTTTACCACTCCATCTTCTAGATCTAGGTTTTTGGTCTTTTAAGTCACTTTTTGGTCACAAAATGGTGATTCTTGAGCATGTATTGTTCTTGACCCATTAAGTCGTCCTTTCTGACCTTAGGAAGGGTCTTGAGTCATAAAAATAGGGTCATAATAGATGGTTTTTCTCAATGCATTATTTAGAGTGTCTTAATATATTAGGATGTTGAGTTAAGAACTTCATGGGCATGAAAAGTCATAAAGTTTGAAACTTTATGACTCTTGACGATGATTTAGCCTTCAATATGAAAGTTAGACGTAAGAGATTAAGGTATTTAGCTCTTAATGTAGTTTTGAGAAGTCTAGGCATATGCCTTGCATAACTTGAGTACGTAGCTCGTACAAGGTCAACTCTCCCATCTGCATTCAAGGTTTGGGTATGCCTCGCATATGCGTTTTGTTTCAACTCGGCTAAGTTGGCTCAAGTGGGTAGAATCGGCTGGGTTGACTCAGCTGACTTATTGATTTTGGCCAATTTAACTTTGACTTTGACCAAGTTTGACCAAGCGGTATTTTGTGTATTTTGAATGGTATATGAGAATTGGTAATTTGGATGAACATGTGACGGTTAGAAGTGAGATTCGGATTTGGGACCTCATTAGCTATTGTTTAGACTGTGAGGTGAGTTTCCCATATTGAACTTATGGTTCGAAGTCCCCAAGGCCGGCCCATTGGATTGATATCCTAATATACATTGATATTCTGAGTTTAGGATAGATCTGCATGATTATATGCTAGTGTTGATATGCTTAGACTGGTAAATTTTTAGGACTACCTATGATTCCTATGTGCATTATTATTTGTCTATTCCTTATGTTTGTTATCTGTTATGTGTAGACATATTGAGTTGGGTTAACATTATACTACTTTGTGTTGTAGCCAACAAAGCCAGTAACATTCTAGAAATGAGCTGAGGGCCGGTTGGCATGCCAGACTCATACTGAGGGATCAGGAGCATTGCAGATTCGAGTTGAGGGGTCGGTTGGCATGCCAGACTCGTACTGAGCGCTTGAGGGTATTCTAGTCTTATGACTAAGTGGACCCGTTGTATATTGGCATTCCAACATAGGGTATTCCATCCCAAGGATGATTGGACCTAAATGTTGATTGGGTCTCGGTATTCCAACCGCATGGTTGATTGGACACAACATTTTGTGTTATATATATATATATATATATATATATATATATATATATATATATATATATATATGTTATTTTTTGTGTGTAGGTACTTTAGGGGAAATAACTAAGCTTTGGCTTACGATTTTTAGTTTTAGTTTTAGGTACTTCTGATGATCGCGGGAAGGCGAAGGTGTGACCGTACACATCCTATTTTTATGGATTTATGATTTTTGGATACTCTGATATGGATAAAAAGTTTGGAAATAATGATTTAGAAAACATATATAATTTGTTGTGATTTTTGAGTCGTTAAATTGGTTTAATGCTTGAACGATTTCGATCCCGTTTATGGTTTATCTTCTTCATTTTCTATTCTGATGCAATGGATTCCATTGCTGGTTATGGTTTATCTTCTTCATTTTCTATTCTGATGCAATGGCTATCACTCGCTAGTTCAATGAAAATTTACTGTAAGGAAATTGATATAGTGACGTTCCAGATTTAATCGAAAGGAATAATGAAGTTAGTGAAGAACAAATTTACATAGAATCTTCAGTTGCCATCCACTGGTCTGTTTGATGTTCCTACTTATGATCAAGTGCTTTGCATGTTGACAAAAATGTGATACAACCTCCTATTTCAGTTATTAGTGATTTCATGAATTCGAATTTACCAATTCTATGGAGTTTTTTCCTTGGTGTTACAATTCAATGTCTGACGGGGAGAAACTTTGTCCTTAATAAAGCGAAGCTTAATTTTTATTATGTTATAGCTAGTATGTTCTATGGGTTGAAGTTCGATTATGCTTCATTGTTATGGTCTAAATTTACAACCTATGTTAAGTATTTAAAAACGATGTTTGAGATTGCAAGTGCTAGATTTTAGAGTTTGATTTTATGTGAAGAGTATAATCAAGCTGGAATTCAAGCTCCTGGAGGGGTTAAAGTTTCTCATTTTTTTTATATTGATATGCCAAAGATTGTTGTTGATAATCCTATTGCATTTCCTTCAGTTGCAAGGATTCATGAAGCCATGCTTAGTTTGGTGGTTGATTCGAATCATGTAACATCCCGATAATAAGGTACTTCTAATTTTAACACTATAATTTATTTGTGTTGCATTTTTGTCCCTAAATTTCAAGGAAGTGTGTAAATGAGACCTAGTGGCATTTTCATAAATAAGCTTGGGGAGTATGCCATGCATACACGTGTAGGGTGAGCGTACTACAGTGTGCCCTAATACATTGGGTGTACATGCTATATGTTGGGCGTACATGCTAATATATCGAAACCCTAATTTATAGGGTTTAGTTCGTATTCAAACACCCATATGGCCTAATTTTCCTCACCTCATTAGCCTCCATCCCTCTTAATATGTTTTGCAACCCTACACCTTGAGAAGATATTTCATACCTAAGAGTGTGCGTTTTTGTGGTTAGAAGAAGAAGGAAGGAAGCCAAGCTCAGTTTGGAAGAGTGAAGCACTTTAGATATGGGGTTTCTACATCATTTGCAACCTTTTTAAGGTATAAAGCTTGAAACTTTATCCCTCCAAGATATTGATATAGAAATGGGTGTTCTAAGGATGCTTTTGGTCCCAAAATGATAGATCTTAAGCGTGGCATGTTTTTGACCATTAAGATGTCCTTTCAAACCCTAGAAAGGGTCTTTAGTCATGAAAATGGAGTCCCAATGGTTGGTTTTGTCACATGCATGTTAGGGAGAGTCTTAAGGCATTAAGATGTTTGGTTGTTTTGGATTAAGCACTTATTGAGAACCCAAGGTCATAAAGTTGGAAGCTTTATGACTCCTAATGACATTTTAACATTGGATCTACATTTGGGCGTGTTAAGATGTTGTATAAAGAACTTAATGAGAAAAAGGAAAGCTTGGGGTTACGCTGAGTGTACCTGGGTTACGCCCATCATACACAGTAAACGACCGTGTTTTTGGTCAGCAGAGGAGTACCACTAGCGTACCTCTAGAGTACACCCCACGTATGCTTGTTGAGTTGACTCGACTGGGTTGACTCGGTTAGGTTGACTCAGTTGATTCATGGACTTTGACTAAGTTTGGCCAAGTTTAACCTTAAGGGTATTTTGGTTATTTTGGGGTTTTTATGGAGATTTATCATTTGGTTGGAATATGTGTCGGTTAGAGAGCTGAGATCCGAAGTCAAGACCTCATCAATTTTTGTGGAGTTTGCAAGGTGAGTTTCCCTCACTGTACTTGCGGGTCGAAGGCACCAAGGCCAACACTTTGGATTTGATATCCTATTATGTGATAGTATGTTATGGTGTTGTAGTGATCTTTTAGATCGGTATCCTGGTAAATAGGATGATGTTATGCTTAGTAATCAATAGATCCACCTGACTTTCTGTAGGCTGTTTATATGATTGTCTGCTATATGTGCACATATCTGATTGGTGGTTTAGGCTTTACTTCTTTGTGTATAAGTCAACAGGCCGGGTGCATACTATCCCGATGGTTGATTAGGCCCAAGGGTATTCCATTCCGAGGATGAAAGGACCCGTTGTAGATTAGCACTCCAACCTAATGGTTGAATGAGTGTGGGGTATTGCACTTTGATGATTGACTGGACCCATAGGATATTAGCATTCCAACCCGATGGTTGATTGGGCATGGGGGTATGCAAACCTGATGGTTGATTGGACCTGACATGTTGTTATTATATATGTTATCTGTTTATGTGTTGATACTTTGGGGGTCTCACTAAGAATTGGCTTACAGTTTTGGGTAATGTTTCAGGTACTTAGGATGACTATGGGAAGTCGAAGACGTAACCATACACATCCTGTTGTTTATGACTTATGATTTTGGGAGACTCTAATGTTTAGAAATGTTTTGAAAACTATGTTTTTGAACCATTTGTGAATTTGAGTTGGTTTTTAAAAAGTTTAAATTTCTTGTGATTTTGTGGGTGTAATGAGTTGGTATCAGAGCCTTGGTTTGAGTGAATCGGTGGAACACTCGTGTGAATCCATTATCTAACTAAGGAAAAACATTTTAATGATTTTTTTTTTCAAATTGTTTTCAAAATAATCGAGAAGGATGCGATGTGTAAGATCAGCCGGAGCCAGTAAGTAGACCCCAAATTACCACACTATTATCTGATATTGTGGTATGTTAGAGCAATATGCTAGTGATAGGCTAAGGATCTTCAGGAATTGCATGATAGAGGGTTTATCCTTATATGAAATTGAAATCATTACTATATTTTCTTTGTGTATGCATCATAGTTGTACATAACTAAGATTCTATAGCTTGAGAATGTTTGGTGTGGTCTTATTTTATGTTCTTTTTTGATGAAGGGATTGGGCTAGAATCAAGTATTCGACTATCTATAGGGTCCAATGTCATGTATGATTAGCATTCACGAGTGTTGTAAGGTTGGTGGAAGTTTCATGGATGAGTTGTGTGGGGTTAGTCGGCCGATTTCATAATGTTTAGCCTTCCTCTAGGAAGTGAGGATTAAGCAACAAGAATCCCTACAGCTGCAACGGTTGTGGTGGCTGCAGTAGTAGCAGCCTCAGACATTGCTGCATATCACTCTTAAATTACTCCACCATGACGGTCTTAATAGACCCAAACATCTCTGGTAACTGTGCCCGAAAGAGGGAAACAACATCCTCCTGCATAATCTCCCTAACCCACCCCTCAGTCAAAGTTGGCCTATCGTGGCCACCGGCTCCCGATCCTAATCCAAATTCCACCTCAAATCACCTCTCCATCACCATACTGCTAATAAACTAGGGCAATATCATATAAAATGTATATCATACTACGGGAACCAACTCTTAAAAATCCATAGGGGTTGTGACTTCCCTACTACGTGTACGGGTCATGTGCTTCCAGTAGTATGGGCCCATACTACCTTCCACACCTACCTGTATTTTTCTCAAATGATCATCACAAAAAACCTAACAAAACACACTAGCATACGCCTTTCAATATGGGGACTTCGACAATATGAAGCCTCCAATATTTGATGGAGTTATGGATCTGATCATAGCCATGTGGTGGCTTTCTGACATCCTGGTATGCTTCTTTACTTGCTCTTGCCTAGCTGACCAAAAGGTTAGGTGCACTCTGAACCTTCTAAGGTCTGGAGCGAATGATTGGTGGAGACTTGTTATCAGCTCGTATTCTCTTGAGCACAGGACTACAGTGACTTAGGAGCAGTTCTCAGAGATGTTCCGTTCTAGACATGTTCTGTAGTGGAGCGTGAGAGGTTGGCCCAGGAGTACTTGGATTTGACACATAGGATTGAGTTGGTGACGAAGATAATTAGGATGTTCACAGTGAGTGCCACGTTTTGTCCTGAGTTTGCTGCTTCTGAGCGAGCTCATATGACCCATTACTTGAGCATGCTCAAGACGGACATCAAATAGTTTTTATCCACTCAGCGTTATGGTTCATAATTGGAGTTGTAGGAGGCCACCAGGCAACGTGAGATTGAGATAGAGATCCAAACGAGGGAGCAGATACCAGCCCCGATGTAGTTGCAGCCAACACTGATGCGGTTCATGGCTGCTGATACTAGATCTGAGGGGAAGAAAGGTCATACTTGTGGGAAGTGTGGCTAGGTTCATGCTGGATCTTGTCGATCTTCTTCGGGATGCCACAAATGTGGCAAGCAGGGCCACATTACGAGGGATTGCCAATAGCAGACTTTAATATCATATTAGGATTTGTTATCATTGTGATTAGATGGGCCATATGAAGGCCCAATGCCCCTTGCTTGCTGCTAGCCCGACACAGGCTCCAACAACGGCTATTTTGAGGATCACAGATGGGTGTTAGGATAGGGCAGAGCCCTTGAGGGCTAGCGGTCACTCTTTCCATCTCACGACAGAGGAGGATAGGTCGATACTAGGCTTTGTGACCGATATGTTTCTATTTATTATATTTGTTGATTATGTTTTATGTTATGCTTGAAGTAGGTACGTTCTTAGTGAACACTTTGCCTGCCCTTGTATTATTTGACTCCGGCACGATTCGGTCCTTCTTATCTCAACCATTCAGTAGGGATTTTGATATGCCTATTGGGGAGTTAGAGTGTGTGTTGCGGCTTTTTATCGCTAATGAACACGTTTCTTTTGCATCTACAGTGTAGCAGGGCTGTATATGAATGGTTTTGAGCATTCTAACACTCCTAAGGTGTACATGCAACCCTAGAAACCTTGGATCTATGTTTTACTAAGATACATGTAAATTTGATTTTTCCAAGGTTCTTAACTTAACTAGCATGGCATGGGGAACTTTAAAACATAATAGCTAGTAGAAGAACATACCTTTTTGTTACTTGGATTCCTTGATAACCTTCTGAGCCTAGAACCTCAAGTGTGAGGCCTCAAATGTCTCACACAACACCACAACACTTGGAATAACCTATAGAGAAGTTCACTAACACCACAAAATCGGCTAGCCCTCTTGTTCTCTTATTAGTAGCTGATTTTTCTTGCTATGGAGTTTCTTATATAGAGTGCGACATGTAGGGTTACTCCATGTAAACCATAATGTGCACGAATTTTCATATTCCATGATCCATGGCTTTATAACCTCCATGGACTACCCATGGAGCACCTCATGGGTTTTAGCCCAATACATATAAACCATGGATCATTAGCCCACTAATCAAGAATGGATGATTTCCACAATCAACCCCATATATTTAATTAGTCTCTTTTTTATCACTTAATTAATTTCAAAATAACTATTTGATCAATACTAATTCAATAATATTATTAATATATTAGAACTTATAATATATTAATAAACCTTAAGTGTCCTTTCTCTCATTTAGTCTATTCAAGTGTTGCAATGCCATGCAACCCAAATGGACCATGCCAACCGGGTCAAGTACATTCCATAATTAGTTGTGAACTTAGACACCTAATCCAATTGTCTCCTACTTAGATAAGTCTAATAACTATAACTGTAAGAATGACTTCAGGAACCGATCAACATTCATAGCAGTCTCAAGGTCTCGTGGAATTGAGATGATGATGATGCGCCATTTAAGATAAGTGATCATATAATACTTTGTTCTAGATATCAACCGGACAAATACATGGAACAGTGTCTTACTTATTATCCAACAGTTTGTTTCCCGATTTACGATTTGTTTCACATAGAACTTAATTGAACACATCAATTTGGTTCTGACCGGGCCCGGTACATAGGTCAAAACAAAATCATCGAGGGGCCCAGATATAGCTTCTAATCCAAGAAGGAACATATTAACTTTGACTCATATGCTTGTTATGCTACTTGTTGAATTATACATAAAGGCATGTTTTATAACATCGAGTTACCAATGCATTTTGGTATAATCAGTGTATAACCAACTCATATTCAACAACTCATGTCTCTAGGTTTGAAGACTTAGATGATATTACCGTCGCACGATCACTCAAGATAAATTCCATGAAGTGATATAAGTGAGCATGGGTTGCATCCAATACTCAAAATTGATGGGCACTCATGAGTGTTATAGAAACTCTTGCTATGTCCAACAACCTAGACGTCTACAAGCCAACTCATGACAGTCTTGATTGATATCTACTTCCAACATATGACCGACTGTGGAGAATTTCAATAATATGATATACCATAACATAATTATTTTGGAAGTCAAAACATGGAAAATTGAAATGATTGTAAGCGATTGACAAAAGATAGCAACACTTATACTTATAAATAAACAACAACTTTTATTTATCATCAAATGTCGATTACACTTTACAAATTTCAAAAGCTATCAAATTTCTAAAACTAATATCATCCTTTAGCCCTATGCGCCTTGCATGCTGAAGATGCTTAACCCTACCCAATCCCTTCGTGAGGGGATCTGCTGGGTTCTCATCTGATGATACCATCTTTTCCATGAGGAGTCCTTCTTATATTCGATGTCTGATGAGATGGTATTTCCTGTCGATGTTTTTGGATCTTCCGTGATCCATTGGTTCCTTGGATAAGGCAACTACACTTTCACTATCACATAAAATTTCCATAGGGTCCTTTATACCTGGTACAATCCAAGGTCTCCAATGAAGTTCTTTAGCCATATAGCCTCCTTCGTTGCCTTGCTTGCTGCTATATACTCGGATTCGCAAGTTGAATCAGCTACTGTCTCTTGCTTGGAACTTTTCCAAGTAATTGCTCCTCCGTTTAAGGTAAAGACCCAGTCTCACTGAGAGCGTAAATTATCCCTATCATTCTGGAAGCTAGCATTACTATACCCTGCTACTATAAAGTCATCACTCCCACCAAGGGTAAGGACCCAGTTCTTAGTCCTCCGCAGGTACTTGCGAATGTTCTTCACCGCAGCCAGTAAGCCTTGCCAAGGTTCCCCAGATATCTGCTGACCATGCTCAATGCGAAGGCCATATCAGGACGAATACAAATCATAACATACATGATTGAGCCTACAGCGGAAGCATACGGTACTTGACTCATCTCAACTCTCTCAGCCTCTGTACTCGGGATTTGAGCCTTACTTAATCTGGCGTTACTCTGGATCGGTAACTCTCCTTTCTTGGAATTCTGCATGCTTAACCTATTCATCACCTTATCCAAGTAGGTACTCTGACTAAGTCCAATTAGTCTTTTACCCATGTCTCTCAAAATCCTTATCCCTAGGATTTAGGTAGCTTCTTCAAAGTCCTTCATAGCAAAACACTTCCCAAGCCAGGACTTTACATCCTGTAGAGTTGGGATATCATTTCCTATGAGTAGTATTTCATCCACATCTAATACCAAAAAGGTAACTATACTCCCACTAGCCTTGACATATACACAAGATTCGTCTTCGCTCCTCAAAAAGCCAAACTCTTTGACTTTCTCATCGAAACAAAGATTCCATCTGCGAGGTGCTTGTTTCAATCCATAGATGAATTTAGAAAGCTTACACACCCTATTAGGGTAATCTGTACTGACAAAACCCTCTGGCCGACTCATGTAAACATCCTCAGCTAACCTTCCATTAAGGAAAGTGGTTTTGACATCCATTTTCCATATTTCATAATCATGAAATGCAACACTGGCTAACATAACCCTTATAGAATTAATTTTTGCTACCGGTGAAAAGGTCTCATCATGATAAACTCCCGAAGTTTGAGAAAATCCCTTTCCAACCAGTCGCGCGTTATAAGTGTGTACATTACCATCCATGTTGGTCTTTTTCTTGAAGATCCATTTGTAGCCGACTTTCTTACGACCTGGTACATTGTCAACCAAGTTTCAAACTTGATTGTCATACATGGATTGTATCTCGCTGTCTATAGCCTCTTTCCATTTAACAACCTCAGGGCCTGCCATGGCTTCTGTGTAGCTGTTAGGTTCATCCAGAATTACCAGTGTGCTATCACTGATAAGTGTATCACCTGCCACAGTAATATGGAAACCATAGTAATGCTTAGGTGCATTCCTAACTCTCATGGAATGCCTCAGAGGTACAGACTCGTCAGTCGGATCAACAGGAGTTTCCTCCTCAGGTTGATTGCTAAGGTTTGAGGTTCCTTCACCACTTGACTCTTGAATTTCTTCAAGGTCAATTTGCCTCCCACTCTTTCCTTGGCTTATAAACTCTCTCTCGCGAAAGACTCCCCTTATTGCTACAAAGACCACATTATCACTGGGTCTGTAGAAAAGGTAACCAAAGGATTTATGTGGGTAGCTGATGAAAATACACCTCTCAATTCGAGTTTCGAGATTATCGTGAGTCTCGCACCTCACGAAATCCTCACAACCCCAAATCTTGATATGGTCCAGACTGGGAACTTTCCCAGTCCGCATCTCATGAGGTGTTTTGGCAACCTTTTTGGTATGGACTAGATTAAGGATATGGGCGGTAGTCTCTCAGGCATACCCCCAAAATGAGATTGGTAGCGAAGCTCGACTCATCATGGAGAAAACCATGTCCAACAAGGTTCGATTATGCCTCTCAGCCACACCATTAAGCTATGGTGTGCTAGGAGGTGTCAATTGTGAGACAATCCTACATTACTTAAGATAGTCAAGGAACTTTATACTAAGATACTCACCACCTTGATCAGATCCAACCATCTTAATGTTCCTAGCTAGCTGATTCTCCACTTCCTGTTTAAACTCCTTATAGTTTTCAAAGGTTTCTGACTTATGCTTGATTAAGAAGACATATCCATATCTACTATAATCATCGGTGAAAGTCACATAGATGCGGTTAGCATCCATTGTGGTGGTTTTAAAGGTTCCACACACATCAGTATGTATGAGGTCCAACAAACCCTCACCCCTAGCACAAGTACCAGTGAATGATAACTTTGTCATTTTCTCAAGCAAACAAGATTCACAACTATCATCTAACTTTAGGTTAAATGAATCCAAAACTACATCCTTTTGGAGTTGGCCTATGCGTTTCTTGCTTACATGTCCAAGATGACAATGCCATAATGATGCTTTATCCAAGTTAATAGTAGAATCATTGCACAACACATTATTTCCTAGGTTATTTACAACCGACACAATTTCATATACACCATCACAAGGTAATGCTTTAAAATAAAGAACATTGTTAAAGAAAGCACTAATACCACCACATTCATTATCAAAAGAAAAGGTAAACCCTTGTTTGTACAAACCATGAAAGGAAATAATATTTATTGCTATTTCAGACGAGTAACAACATTTATTCAAGTCTAATACTAACCCACTACTTAGCAACAAAGAATAAACTCCTATCTTGGCAACAGGTGAAGCTTTTCTATTCCCGATGATCAAGTTTATCTTCCCATGCTCCACATTCTCACTTATTCTTTGTCCCTGCAAATCAGAACATATGTCAATACTACAATCTGTATCAAGGACCCAAGACTTATAATGGTGTGAGTTATTAGACAATATAGTGTAAATACCTGCATGGTTGGGTTTCACTTTCCCATACTTAACATCTTGTAGGTACTTTGGGCAGTTTCGCTTCTAGAGCGACTTTTCATGGAAATAGAAGCATTCAACCTCTTTAGGGTTGGATGAAGGAGTGACAGAACCTTTCTTGGTTCCATTTGAAGAGGATTCATCAAGCGACTTTCCCTTGGTACCCTTCGAAGGGCTCTTCCCCTTCTTTCCTTTGCCTTGCCCGATTGCCAATATAGGGGCCACGATAGGAGTAGGAGTGGAAACAACCGATTTACCCTTAAGACCACTTTCGATGGTCTTCAAGAGTCCTTGACGTTTGATGAGTGTAACTTCCTCCTTGTTCATGTGGTATGTCATTCGGAATTGATCAAAACAAGAAGGTAAGGAGTTTAAAATGATGTCAATTTCCAACTCCTCGGGGAAGTTCACATTTAGCTTCAGTAAACGGTCCACATACCTTTGCATTTTCCATAAGTGGCTTGTGATGGGTTCAACATCCTTCATCCAGGTTGTAATCGTGGAGGAGAGGATGTGCTACTTCTCTTAGTGAGCACTTTGATGATAGCGGTCCATCAAATCTAGGTGCATCTCAAAAGGGTAATAGTCCTCATAAGGATTTTGGAGCTCGGATGTCATCGTGGCCATCATGATACATGTCACTTTAGTGGCATCTCTCTCATGAGTCCGAAATTCAACGATCTCCTTAGGAGTAGCAGATGACTAATCAAGTTCCTTAAGCTCCTTGTCGAGGATATATTCCTTGTCCTTGTAAAGAGTGGCCATCCTGATGTTCCAGATCCAATCCATAAAGTTGGAACCATTGAGGATGACTCTCCCACAAAGGTTCATGAGAGAGAAGGAGTTGGTAGGGTTTGAGCCAGAAGCAGCATTGTTGGAAGACATCTGAAAAAGAAAGACAAGTATAGATTAGATATAAAGATAGTCCTTAATAAGACACCCAAATGTAATATTAAGGGTTAAATTTTAACTTTTAAAATTCTAGGGGTTGGAACTAAAGTTTTTTAAAGTGACTTTATATTTTCCAAAACTTGAGGGCAAGTTTTGTAACTTTCAAAACTTTTCATCTTTCATTGTTAATGGTTTATTAAAATGAGGGCCTTTTCATTTTATGTACTCTATGTGTTTATTAAAGAACTTTAAAAGAATGAGTTTTGGTAATCCATAACTTGAGGACAAATTATGGATTCCATTAAAACACATCAAGATCAAGAATTAAACTAACAAATTGTTTTCAAATAATTCCTATGATCTTCTAAACTCAGAAGTTTATGAACGTTCATATCAATAATTTCAAGAATCATAAATAACACATACAAAACTTGAAATTTTGATAATAGCCATTGTAAATGGATTAGCATAACCATTACACCATCTAAAACAAGTATTATAAGACCAAAACAGTTTAGGGTAATGTTTCTAGTCCATTTCTAGCAGCAAAAATAAAAAAACTACATCCAGGGCCTCCTACTCGTCGAATGCAAGAACCCACTCGACGAGTAGGATAAATTAACACATAGACTCGTCGAGACACCCCCCCCCCATGGAGTCAGCGAGTTCACTCAGCAGATAGCAGTTTTTTTAAGTCTATTCAACAAGTTTGCATGAAGTATCAAGAAAACAAGCCAAGGCTCTGATACCACTGAAGGATTTTGAGAATTCTAACACTCCAAAGGTTAACATGAAACCCAAGAAACCTTGGATTTATGTTTTACTAATATACCTGCAAATTTGATTTTTCCAAGGTTTTTAACGTAGCTAGCATGGCATGGGGAACTTTAAAACATAATAGCTAGTAGAAGAACATACCTTTTTGTTGCTTGGATTCCCTAAGAACCTTGTGAGCCTAGCACCTCAAGTGTGATGCCTCAAATGTCTCACACAACACTACAACACTTGGAACAACCTTGAGAGAAGTTCACTAACAGCTCAAAATCAGCTAGCCCTCTTGTTCTCTTCTTAGTAGCCGATTTTGCTTGCTATGGAGTTTCTTATATAGTGTCCCGCATGTAGGGTTACTCTATGTAAACCATAACGTGCATGGCCTTTCTTATTCCACGATCCATGGGTTTATAACCTCCATGGACTATCCACGGAGCAACTCATGGGTTTTTAGCCCAAGACATATAAACCATGGATCATTAGCCCACTATTCAAGAATGGATGAGTTCCACAATCAAGCCCATATATATTTAATTAGTCTCTTTTTGATCACTTAATTGATTCTAAATTGATTCTTTGATCAATACTAATTAAATAATATTACTAATATATTAGAACTTATAATATATTATTAAACCTTAAGTGTCCTTTCTCTCATTTAGTCGATCTAAGTGTTGCAATGCCATGCAACCCAAATTGACATGCCAACCGGGTGAAGTACAATCCATAAATACTTATGAACTTAGACACCTAATCCAACAATATATTGGATATTTTTAGATTGCCTTATTCAACTAATTTGATCCTTATCCCCATGGGGTGTATTTGTGATAATGTGTATGGACTGGCTGAGCAGGTTTGCCATGATTGATTGTGAGTGCCAGTGAGTGGTAGTTCGAACCCCAAATGGGGGAGAACTGGTTAACTATGGAGACAACACTATGGTTCGTTCAGGGGTTTATTCGGAAACCAAGGCTCGACAGTATATTCAACATGGGTGTGCAGGTTATTTCGCTTATGTTCTTGATACTCGGGTTGGGGAGCCGAATTCAGTTTCAGAGGTTCCGTTTGTTTAGGAGTTGCTGGTGTTTTCCCAGAGGAGATACCCTGTGTACCTCCTAAGATGCCAATTGAATTCAGGATTGATCTTGTGCTAGGTGCAGCACTAATTGCAATGGAGTCGTACCGCTTGGCACTGTCTAATATGCATGAGTTGTCATCTTATCCGTAGGAGCTGCTAGGCAACCCGTTCATCAGACCGAATAGTTCTATGTGGGAGCTCCAATACTATTTGTCAAGAAGAAGGATGGTTCACAACGGATGTGCATTGATTTCCAGGAGTTGAACAAGTAAATGGTGAAGAGACGTTATCTCCTCCTATGAATTGATGACCTATTTGATCAGTTGCAGGGTGCATCTTGGTTTTCCAAGATAGATTTGAGGTATGTGTATCATCAAGTGAACATGAGGGAGGAGGCTAGCGAGCATCATGTGGAGCAACTTTGAGAGCTTATAGGTGTTTTGAGGTGAGAACGGGCTTATGCCATGTTCTCGAAGTGCGAGTTTCAGTTACGTGAGCTCTAGTTCCTCGGGTACCTCATTAACGAGGATGGGATTTTGGTCGATACGACCAAGATCAAAGTTGTGATGCAGTGGGAGATTCTGAAATCTCCCTCAGAGATCAGGAGTTTCTTGGATTTGATAGGGTACTATCATAGATTTATTTAGAACTTCTCCAAGATTGTTGTACCCCTCACTCTTCTGATAAGGAAGGGGGTGGATTTCTGATGGGGCCTTGAGAAGCAGTTGGCATTTGAGACTTTTTAGCAAAGTTTATGTGAGGCTCTACACTACTAGAAAAATAGCCTTTTACGACGCGCGAACCATGACACGTGTTATTTTATATTACGCAATAGTGTGTGTCCCAAAAATAGTGTCGGCTCTCCAAAAATTAGAAGGATTTAGGGCATGCATTTTTGCGCGTCCTACAATAAGTGTCACATTGAAAAAACACGGAGGGCACATAACATCAAATGCATGTCCTCTAAGTATGTCACTTTGTATTTTTTAAATGAAACGCGTGGTCACTTCTTTTGGGGGAAACGAAATTCCTAAACGTTTGAAAGGCCCGCCATGTTATTACCTTCTTTCCATTGTTCTTCTCTCCCTAACTCAAATACCCCAAAAAAACCCTAATATACTCTCATCTTTTCTCCCACAGCAAACTCGCACCATCACATACATGTGAAGGAGATCGCTACCGGAAAAGTGATCTCCGGTTGCTTCCCTCTAAATAATTCAAGTACTTGCCATGTACGCCTTCCTCTACTTCTCCTTCTCTCTTCGACGTCCCTTTCTCTTCTTCTCACTTCGACAAACCCTTTCTCTTCTTCTCAATTCTCGACGTCGATAACTACTCCCACCTCCGATGTTTCTCTTGGCGCTGTCGCCTCCCACCTCTGACCTCCGTCCAGCCCCGCCCCACTGTCCAACGCTTTCTAGTGACACCCAGCCCGCAACCCCTCCTCTCCGGCACTTTCTAGCGAGACCCAGCCAGTGGAGTCCCTCCTCTACGACAGTGAAGTTTGCTCTTCAATTTAAAAATCGATTCTCTGGCCTGATAAATCAGTGAAGTTACTCCTCAAAAATCAATTTTGGAGTTGTTGGTCGAATCCCCTGTTGTCGATTCCCAAGTGTTGGGTTTTTCTGATTCCTACAATTGTTGTTGCAATTGATGCTAATTTCCGGGATGTTGACTTTCCCAATTTCTGTCAAACAGGGTTACCTCAATTCCTACAACTATGTCTGATTGTTTCATTTTTTTGTGTGCCTCGATGATTATCAATCGTTTTAGGGTTGGGATTTTGTTGTATGACTCATACTTCATAATGATATCAAGAATATAAGTATAAGTTTTTATTATTTTTCATAAAACCAACAATCGGAATTAAAGCTTCAAAAATTATGATTTATGCATAGGGTGGACTTACAGAGACCACAACAGAGTTAGCAACATCACTTTCACTTGCTACTTCAAAAAGGATAGTTGAAGCTGATGGGTTCATGAGAGCTAGCCTATACGATGGATGGCGTCCACATCTATAAAATCTCATATTTACCCTTCACCAAAACCAAAACATTTTCTCCTTTATTGAATTGTTTAAACAATTACTCTTTATTAATTTGTTGCAGGTTTGTGGGGAATTTACTTAAAGGACAAACTGTTGATGTGATTGGAGCAGGTCGTATTGGATCTGCATACGCTAGAATGATGGTAAGGGTTGGAATTTACAATCTTACCCTTTTGTGATTAAACTAAACTTGAAAAAGAAAAACTTTTGGTTAATTATCAGATTGAAGGATTCAAGATGAACTTAATTTATTATGATCTTTACTAAGTCACACATCTAGAGAAGTTTGTTACATCTTATGGTCTATTCTTGAAAGCCAGTAGCGAAGAACCTATCACATGGAAAAGCGCATCATCAATGGATGAGGTTCTTCAAGTAGCTGATGTCGTAAGTTTTCCATAATTACCCCTTCATATTTATTTTAATATTTATATCTATCTGATGTGCTAGTTCATATCTATAAGTTTATAAGGATTTTGTTGGGTGTAGAAAAAGGGATACCTAAGGGATTGATTGTGTTAATCACATAAGGAAACAAATATTAGGATACATAACATGGGCTGAGAAATTAACAAATAACCATATTTATTATACTTGTATGATCCACTATTAGGGTTGATTATGTGTTACTTATTCACTTATTTGGACTGTGCATGTATGGCAACTGATAGCCAGATAGTTTGATTGGTATTTTGATTTGTGAATGATGAGCTAAATGATAAATAATTACCATTTTATTCCTCTGTCTGAATAAGTATTAAATGAAAACATGGTTGTTTGATAAGTTTTCTTATTTTTCGTAAATCTTGATACTTTTTCATCAAAGTAACACCATTTAGGTTTTTTTTGTCCCTTTGTAAACTATCACATGCATCATTCATATGTCACAAGTTTCCATATAGTTAGCGTTTGAGATTGATATTTCTTGCTGACACATGTGAATACACTTTTACATAATGCATAAGCTCCTAATTTTTTTCAAATAAATGTATTATTAGGAATTTTGCAGTTAAATTGGCTTCTTAACTGTTTCAGTTAATAATTAATAGTTCCTGTTGGAAGCTATCTAGTAGCTCACATCTCATTTGAGTTGAAAATGTTGCAGAAATTAGCAATACTATATTGCAGTTAGAAGTTCACTTAGGTTTCTCCTAGATTTTCCAATGTTATTTAGTTTCTACATCATTCCTTTAAATTAGTCAAACTCTGTTGTAATCTTTTGACCATGTTTGACTCTTGCAGCTGGATGGCTTATATATGGTACCTATCCAAGGAATCAAAAGCTATATGTGATATCATTGAAAAAATGGGTGTTATAGTTTACTAATGGAATGGCTTTTTACCATTTGTACAGTTTTGGTGAGGAAATGAGACCTATAAAGCTGACTACTAAAGTTTCTGGTGATCACTCTCATCAAATATTATTTTTGATTTGTTTTCTTAAGTGCCTTAAATCCATTTAAAATATCATGCAAATACACATCCAGATTTGATTGTTTGTTAAGTTACACCACATTTCAATGTTTATTTCACTCTAATATTTGTTTGTTTGAAATTGTAGATATGATGTCCAATTAAATAATGCCATTCTTGTTGAAGACAAGCATTTGTCCATGTATGTGCTCTTATCTTACTTTATCATGGGACATGGATATTACCTTGTTTTTCATGGTCTTATTCTGGTTTGAATTGTTTCTAGGTATGATGAAATGTCATCCCAATTCACTATAGAGTACATTGCTAACGGTGCTACTCAGTATTCAATTAGAGTTTCCCAGGTAAGTATCTGCAACATTTTTGTGATTGTTGTTCATGAAAGTGAAAAAAGACAGATTTACCCTCTTTATGATGGTTTGTAGTGAATTCTTCAAATCCCTGGTGCAACAAGTTACATGGGTTTTATGTGGCCTTTAATTTGCACGCTAAGTGTTTGTGAAAAGTCCTTATCAATGATTTGGCATTTAGAGGCACCTTTTGGGATTGAGAAAGATGGGCCTTCTTGAGTTGATATATTATAATGTTAGAAAGGGTTAGAATTTAGAAGAATGAAATAAATTTATATGAATGTTTGATTTTATAAAAAAAATATGAATGTTGTAACTTTGTTGTTTCTCTCTCAATTACATTTGTCTATTATTGGAATGATTATTTGTATGACATTAACTTTTGTGCAATGGATTGTATTTTTTGTATATGGTATTTTATTTTCTATTATGAGATATGAAATGCAAATTTAATTTGAAAATTAGTAAATCTATAAATAATTTTTAAAAAATAAAAATAAAAATTACGATACGCAAAAATGTATGTCATCTTCGTTGATGACACGACCTTTCTTGACAGCGGCTTTAATGATACGCATTGCGTGTCATAAATGCACGTCGTCTGTAAAAGCGTGTCGTCTCTTGTTATGACATGGCCTTTCTTGATGCGCATTTGCGCATCGTCTGAGCGTTTTACGACGCACAATGAGCGTCGTAAAAGGCCTATTTTCTAGTAGTTCTAGTGTTGACCTTCTCGGAGGTGGTCGAGGATTTTGTGCTATTATGTGATGTATTCATCATAGGTTTGTGTGTGGTCCTTGTGAAGAGAGGACGAGTGATTGCATATGCTTCTCGTCAGCTGAAGCTACATGAGACTGATATCCAATACATGACCTGGGGTTGAGGGAAGTGGTGTTTGCCCTAAATATTTTGAGACATTATATATATGGGTCTATTGTAGTGTCTACACGGATCAAAAGAGTTTGAGATATCTAATGGATTAGCCAAACCTGAACATGAAGCAGCACATGTAGCTAGACGTGGTCAAGGATTATGACTACGATATCTTTTACCATCTGATTAAAGCGAATGTTGTAGCAGATGCTTTTAGCCACAAGTCGGATGGATCTTCAGTTTGGGAAATGTGTATGAGGATATCTGTTGATTCTCTGCTTTTGGGATTGATCAGAGAGGCTCAGGAAGATGGAGTTCGGAAGAAGAACTGGAAAAAGGAAAGGATCAGGGGTGAGATTGACATATTTGTCACGGATAGTCGAGGGTTGTTGATTTGGTTTGGGTTCCAATTACTTGTGGTATTAGGCAAATTGTGTTAACGGAGGTTCATAAGTCTCGCTTTTCTACACACCCGAGAGCCACAAAGATGTATTAGGATTTGAGATTGAGTTACTGGTGGACGTGTATGAAAAGCGAGATAGCTTGGTATGTCGAGAGGTGCTTGATCTGTAGGATGGTCAAGGCTGAGCATCAGAGGCCGCATGGAAAGCCTCCGCCTCTGGAGGTTCCCAAGTGGAAATGGTAGCAGATCACCATGGATTTTATCACCAAGTTCCCGAAAAATATAAAGCATTGTGATGTTATCACCAAGTTCCTAATTTTTCGCTATCAGAGGGAGTTCTTCTGCAGAAAAGTTTGACAATGTTTATGTCAGGTAGATCTTTACTCGCCATTGGGTTCTAGTTTCCATTGTTTCAGATGAAGATGTTTGGTTTACTTCCCGATTCTGGCAGAAGTTCCACGAGGAACTGGGCACGAGGTTACATTTTAGCACTGCATATGAGATGCACATCGACGAACAGAGTGATTAGGCTATGCAAACCCTGGAGGCTATGTTGCGGGCCTGCGTTATTGATTTTTGTGTTCGGATTCCTACCTACCTCTTATAGAGTTCTCCTACAATAGTAGTTATTACTCCAGCATCGATGCTCCGCCTTTTGAGCTATTGTATGGTTAGATATGTTGTACCTTAGTTTGTTGGGAAGAGGTGGGCCACAGGGTTATGGAAAGGACTGAAGTAGTCCTTCAGACCATGTAGCTTATCCAGCAGACCAGGCAGATACTACACACCACTCAGAGTCGGTAGAAGAGCTATGTTGATCGACAACCATTAGAGTTAGAGTCTCAGGTCGGCGATATGGTGCTACTGAAAGTCTCACCGTGGAAGGGTGTGATATACTTCAGGAAGAGCAGGAATTGGGTCCCCGATACATTGGACCATTTTGGGTGATTTCCAAGGTTACCAAAGTGGCTAACAGGTTGGATTTTCCGAGTAAGCTCAGTCGGATCCACAACACGTTCCATGTTTCTCAATTGCGGAAGTATGTGTTGAAAAGGGAGATAGTGGTTCCGTTGGATGAAATTTGTGTTAATGATCGCCTAAACTATGTTGAGAGGTACGTAGTTATTCTAGAAAGAAAGATAAAGGTCATGCGCAACAAGGAGATACTTTTGATAAAAGTATATTGGCAACATCGAAGAGGCTCTAAATGGAATTGGGAGCTGGAGGGTGAGATACAGGAGTATTATCCTGAGTTATTCATTGCGAAAAACTTCGAGCACGAAGTCTAGTCAAGTGGGGGAGAATTGTGACATCCCGGTGATAAGGTACTTCTAATTTAAACCCTATAATTTATTTGTGTTGCATTTTGGTCCCTAAAGTTCAAGGAAGTGAGTAAATGAGCCCTAGTGGCATTTTCTTACATCTTCTTAGGGGAGTACGCCATGCGTATGTATGTACGTTTAGTGTATTAGGGCATAACCTAGTACGTTAGGCGTACATGTTGTACGGTGGGCATACTTTCCAAATATAGAAACCCTAATTTTTAGGGTTTAGCTTGTATTTAAACACTCGTATGGCATCATTTCCCCTAACCTCATCAAACTTCATACCTCTTGTTATGTTTTGAAACCCTAGTTCACCTTGAGAAGCTATTTCAAGCCTAGGAGTGTGTGTTTTTGTGCTTAGAAGAAGAAGGAAGGAAGGAAGGAAGCTAAGCTCATCTTGGAAGAGTGAAGGACTTTAGATCTGGGGTTTCTACATCATTTGCAAGCTTCTTAAGGAATGAATGTTGCAACTTTATCCCTCCATCATATAGATCTTGAAATGCATGTTTTAATGATATTTTTGGTCCCAAAATGTTAGATCTTGAGCATGGCATGTTCTTGACCATTAAGTTGTCCTTTCAGACCCTAAGAAGAGTCTTTAGTCATAAAAATGGAGTCCCAACGGTTGTTTTGTCCCATGCATGTTATGGAGTGTCTTAAGGCATTAAGATGTTGGGTTTTTATGGATTAAGCACTCATTGAGCATGGAAGGTCATAAATTTGGAAACTTAATGACTTCAAATAACATTTTGACCTTAGATCTTCATTTGGACATGTTAAGACATTGTATTAAGACCTTAATGATAAAAAAAAGATGTTTGGGGTTATACTTAGCGTACCTGGGTTACACCCAACATACGAACTCAATGACCCCATTTTTGGTCAGCGTAGTAGTATGCCAACGTACGTACAGAGTACTCCCCGCATACGCTTCTGAGTTACCTCGGCTGGGTTGACTCGGTTAGGTTGAATTAGTTGATTTATGGACTTTAACCAAGTTTGACCAAGTTTGACCTAAAAGGTATTTTAGGTATTTCAGTATTTTTAAGGATATTAGTCATTTAGTTGGAGTAGGTGTCGGTTAGAGAACTGAGATTCAGATTCGGGACCTTATTAGCTTTTGTCTAGTTTGTGATGTGAGTTTTCCTCACAGTACTTATGGGTCGAAGGCACTAAGGCCTACCATTTGGGTTTGATATACTCTTATGTGATAGTATGTTATCTTGCGATAGTGATCTGTTAGATCGGTATCTTGGTAAACAGGATGATGTTATGCTTGTAGATCTACATGACTGTCTGTAGACTGTTTATATGATTATCTGTTATATATGCACATATCTGATTGGTAGTTGAGGCTTTACTACTTTGTGCGTAAGTCAATTGGCCGGGGGTATACCAACTCGATGGTTGATTGGGCCCGAGGGTATTCCATCCCGAGGATGACAGGACCTATTTTAGATTAGCATTCCAACCCGATGGTTGAATATGCCTGGGGTATTCTAACCCAATGGTTGATTGGACCCATATTATATTAACATTCAAGCCCAATGGCTGATTGGTTCGGTGGTATTCCAATCTGATGGTTGATTGGACCTCACATGTTGTTATTATATATGTTATATGTTCATGTGTTGGTACTTTGGATGTCTCACTAAGCGTTGGCTTACAATTTTGGGTTATGTTTTAGGTACTTTGGATGACTGTGAGAAGGCAAAAGCTTGATTGTACACATCCTCTTGTTTATGACTTATGATTTTGGGAGACGCTGATGTTCGGAAATGTTTTGAAAATTATGTTTGTAAACAATTTGTGCATTTGGGTTGGTTTTTAAAAAGTTTAGATTTCTTGTGATTTTTTGGGTGTTACATTAATTCAATCTTACAGTTTGTCAATGATATTACTGGCTCTACTTCTATTACTAGAGCTAATGTTGAATCTCTTATGAAGACTCGATAAACAAAGATAAAGTTCTTACTCAACAATGTCATGACTAATCATGTGTAGAGACTTGATGACAATTTGACTTCTTATAAGCTTGATCTTACAGAAGCTCAAACTGCAGCTCGAGAAAGACATGAGTTGTTAGAGAATGTTATGAAAGATTCCAGGGATTCTGTTGAGCTAAAAGTCAAAGAACTACAAGATTTGGTTGTCAAAGAAGTGAAGCAGATAGTTTCTTTTTGTACCGGGGTACAAAAGAATGTTGATGTGTTGCTTTATGCTACTTGAACTTTAATTGAAGATATTCGATCATTTAATCTTGAATACAAGGAAGAGTTGAGTAAGAAGAATGAATCGGATGCTAAGCTGTTTAAGGGGATTGAAAATTCATTAAATAAGTTTTAAGAAGATATCTCAAAAAATTTAGTGTCCTCTAAACCTTCCGTTTTTGAAGAAACAATTTCTAATACTATATCTTCGATTGAAGAATCTTTCAAAGTACAACTACCTCCAATTCTAGACTTAGTACTTCTACTACCCACATATGCTCCACAATTAGTGCTCATGTAAACAGGGAGATATAAGGGTTGATCGTTGAAGGTTGGAGTTATCGAGAAGTCGGTTGTGTTTGGAAAAGCCTTTAACTCAAATTCCTACTTTTATCCTAATCAAAACTGTTCAAATAATGACAACAACAACATATTCGATTCCTAATGTGAATATTGATATGTCAAACTTACAGCTAAAGAATGGATTGAGTATTAATAAATTTGGTTATGGTTCTTCGATAGTAAAGCCAGTTACCCAAGGTGATTTAAAGAATAAAGGAAAAGGTGTACATGTTAATCCTTCTGAGGAAGAATAGAAAAGAATGAATGATATAAAGATGGAGAAGCTTAAACAAATGAATAGCAATATGAGGAAAAGAGAAAATGACCCACATGGTCTTGAAAAATGAGATATTAACAAATTTTGGTGCTATGAAACTATTAAGAATGTGGCTTATTGAGAAGACGATGCTTTTGAAAAACAGCCAAAGTAAAGCTACTTGATTAACGAATCATATTTCAATCAACTTTACTTTGCATTTAATCCTTCAATATTCATATTTTCTCAATTCAAACTTCCTGACAACTACCACGCTAGAGAAGACTATAAAAGCTTGAAGATTAGATTTCGAGTTGTCCTTGGAAAAAACAGAAGAAGAGCTCTGGTAATTGGAGAAGATAATCATGCTTATTTTAATAAAAAAAGGATGTGATTTTTGATGACACACTATCGTTACAAGGTTATCAGACCAAACAACACTCCTTTTGAATTCACCATTGATGATTTTCCTTTGGTAAACTGGAATGATCTTATCACGTTCGTGAAGATTATGGGAGATATTCACAATTATCAGATTCAAGATGAAGCAACATACATCATTTGATATGGGCATATTAAGAACTTCGTTGACTAATATTTTGTTTACTTGGGATTAATAGACTTCAAGTTTAATACTACTTTCAAGAAGAAGCCGAAGAATCCAAAATTAGAGTTGAGAGAGGATTTAAATATCAATGCTTACGTGGATGGTCAAATTTTGATGAAACCCAAGGGAATGGTGTTTCAAAGGAAGAATATGAAAGAGGGATGAAAGAAGAAAATTTTCTTCCATACTAATTTCAAAGAGATGTATTCTAATGCGAATCTTACCAACATTCTTCTCCGAATTAACAAGTGCAAGAAGAATTCCAACAAAGATCGAGTGGAGATAAGGAGGATGATTTGTTGTTACATGGAGATTCAAAGAGTTTTTTTAGAATTAGTGTTGAATTTACCTGCTATTTGATGATTTAATATCTGTAGCGCCCGTGTTTCTGGGCTAAAGCATTAAAGATGATGTAATACTCTAGGTCAACCTTTGTAACTTGTTTTGAAGTAATAAAAATGTATTACTTTAGTATTATGTGCTTTATACTTAATTATAATAAATTAAGGATAAATATAAAACATTAGATAAAGTCGATATCTATGAAGAAAGTTGTAGTGGTCGTTACAAGAATTCCAGAGATATAAAGAATACTGAAATTCGAGTTATAACGAAGAAATTATGATCTGTCAATGTTTTGAGACAAAACCGGCACGACACCGGGAATCGTAAAATTGAGTTTACGATAGAGAACTTTTTAACTTTAGGTTGTAGTTTACGTCTCCACCTTAGCGTGGATATAAAGAACATAAAAAACGGAGCTCGTATGCAAAAGTTATGGCCTTCTGAAGATACATTGTCTGAGAGCACGACACGTGTCAGAAAACCCTAATCTGACTCGACTCACGACCTAAGCACTAATTCTCATGATGTGAGGAGTTAAAACGCCACATTTCGCATCTAGAAGATGCATGACAAGTCTACGGGATGATAATTCAAAAGCTCATGACGTGAGCAATGGATTTCTCACGACGTGAGGAGTCAAACAGACACCATGCAATCCTAGAACGTAGATGGCGAAGCTACGAGATGATCAGCCATGGCTCACGACATGAGCAATGAATTCTCACGACGTGAGAGACCAAAAATCATCTTATAAATAGAAGTGTGAGGCATCTGATTTTTGTTTACAAATTTTATACCTTTCCACCCTCTACTTTCTTTTAAGCTGCAATAAATACCCCAACCCTAGAATACCTTCCTAGCATCATAAGAAAGCCCCGGAGAGTCCGAAGTATCAAGGAAAAAGAGTTTTTTGAGTCGAAACTCTGCCCGCGTAAAGCCCAGTTTTTAAGGAAACATCTCGGTTTCATCGAAAAGGATTGTTTTAAAGGACGATGTGCTGTCCAATTACCATTTTATCAAGTAAGAGTGTAGTCATTTTCATCTTACACATAGATATGAAGTATTTTATATAAAATACATGCCATGTGTATAAATATTATTTGTTATTTGAGATGGATGTTGAATGAAGTTTTTATACATGTTTAGAATGATTTAAATTATATATGTATTTTTATCTACAAATATGTTAGGTATAACATGGGTAGATGAAATAATTGATGTGTGTTAAAATGATGAGAGACCTCGATGTTGTTGTTGTTCCAGTCATCTAGCGATATTTAAATGACGACCACAGACCTTTCTAGACAGTATAATGGAACGCTAGCAGGCTTGCAACCTATAGTTGTTTGTGAACGATGTACTCGCCATTGTACTCCATCCCCCTCATGGTTGCCTTACAGACATATATGGCCGAGGAATTCCCTTAGCAGTAAAGTCCATCTCGATGTTGATCCTTAGGCTAGGTCCCTTGTGATAGGTGTTTCGGGACGTAAAGTGATGTTAACGGTCATGGTTATTGTTGCTTGATGAAATTAATAAATTTATTGTTGGTTGATGAAATTAATTAATTTATTATTTGTGGGTTGAAAACCTTATATGCTCAACAGACGCCCAAGCCTGACTGTCACAACTAGCACTTTTGCTAGGAAATTCTACTCTCATGTAATCATTCACCTAGTGTAAATACTCTATACTCATTCAAATACATCTCACATGTTCAACTAAGAGTCTGAAAACCATAAGAATCCCGGTTTGAATCCATATTGGACTAGGATTTCCTTATTGGGCCTAATGGACCAATAAGCATTTAATTCAACTATTTTGGGCTTGGAAACTCTATTTGGATTCTAAATGGAACCAATTCATAAACCTATAACATTTTGGACCATTGGACTTAGAATGATTTATTCTAACCCTAATGGGCCTTATTGTGCCATAACTAATCCAGTTAACCCTAATAGGCTTTAAATTCATTCTTTTATGTCAAATTGGGTCGTGAATACGCTTAAGGGCCCAATGGGCCGAAACATATTTATTGGGCTTCACAAAATCGAGCAAATCCAAGAGTAGGCCAAACTAATTCAATTTCATCAATCTTAAGCCCAATTCTCTGCCCAATGAGGAAAAGAAAAGAAAAATAAAGGGAAATTAGAGGAATTATGAGAGCTTGCTACCTCTTTATTGCATGGAGGATCTCCATGCACATCACCTCAGTCCCTTTCTCCCCTCTTCTTCTTCTTCTTCTCGGCTAAACACCCTCACACCACCTCATTTCATTCAAAAATCCTTCAAAGAATTCTCTCTAGAAAAACCTCATTCTTCCTCCAAAATTTTCGAGATTTTGGGTGTAGCTTCAAGAGATTCTTCTTCAAGATCATCAACTTTGGCAAGTTCTTACTTAGATCTAGGATTTAACTTCTTGATATCTTCAAAAATCACCTCTTACCACCATGTTTTTGTGGATAACGTTTATTAGAACCATCCAAGTTCAAAAACCTCTTCAAGGGGCTTGCTAAAGTCCAGATCTTCTCCAATCTTTTCATCAAACCGAATCCAAACCCCAAAGTGAGTTCATACCCTCTATTTTTCTTGATTTTTACTTTGTTTTGTGGGAGAATACAAGTTGCTTTGTGTAGATCTATGTGTATATGCATGAATATGTGTGTTTCTCATGGCTTATTTGTTGATTATGTGTTATTTACCTCCTAAATCTAAAAATATGTAATAATATTAAGTTTTTCACTTGGATCTACATGAAAACCTTGAGGAAAGTATATGTTATCATATATAATACATGAAAACTTGTAGATCTAGGTCTTATACACTTAAAATAGCAAAAATGAGTGTTATGTTCAAAGATGTATAAACTAAACTCATAAATCAACCCTTAACAGAAAAGTTTGGTCCAATATCGGATTGTTTTGATCAACTTAATGATAATATTTTTCAAAATTCTTTTATGTGCAAAAAGTTCAGGTTTATACTTTTAAAATGACTACTCTCATGTTTTCACACGATTTTTCTACAATTTTTGGCGAATTTTACAAAATTGCCTATCATATTTGAAATAATTTCGGACCAGCCTGTGAAGGTGAGCTATTTCACACTTGTTGGAGGCCATTAAAAATTATTAGATATATTGTGAACAAAGTAGACAAAATTTCCAATCTTCTAGAATTTACGGATCCAAATTTCGACATATGATGATTTTTCTACAAATTTTCCAACAACCAAGTTAGAAAAGCCAAAAACCATAAAAATGTGTATTTTCACAAAAATCATGCAAAAAATGATATTTTGGACAAAAATGGGTTTAAAATGTTATTTTTACCAAAAACAAGTCATAAATACAAGTTTTGAACAAAATGGGGACTAAAGTGTTATTTTTACTAAAATTGGGCCTTTTATGCTAGTTTAGTGAATGATTGAACCAAACCAACAATAAACTAACAAACAGATTAATTTTGATCATTTTTGTATTATCGGGCCTTAATGGCCAATTTATATGTTTAATAGTTCCTGAATACTATCTATATGTTCATTGGGCCTTTTTGACCCATTAACATGTGTGACGGACCTTGGATACTATTTGCATGCTATTTGGGTCCGTAAATACCTTACATGTGAAATGAGCCTTAGTTGTCCTTTCACATATATTTTGGACCCATGTTAAATAAACCTCATTCCTATTAGGTCTTGAAATGACTCACATTTTAGTGATGCCCTAGTGGCTAACTTACATGGTTCGTTGGGCCTGGAATGAGTTTTATACGTTTCTCTTCGCGTAAATTCGATTAAGGATCTAGTGAGTTTTTGTCGGTTGACACCTATTGAGTGTATGATCGTAGTCTGTAATTATAATTAGAGTCTCCTTGAGGGAGAGCGGGGTTTTGTGTATAGATCTATACGGGGATGACACCCCACACCTGAGCTGTTCGCTACAATTAGACTACATCGGTCTAGGGTGACTATAACCTTATTTTATTTTTCAGTCGACGTTCACAAACGCCAAGACAGGCGAAATTGTCATTATTTAGTATGGCTATGACGACTCACTTAGAGGAATTTTGCGAAATACTATTTTCTTTTATGTTGGATTACTCAGAAACTTATTCACGCTGGTACCCAACCTCGGTGTTGGTACGACAGCATTCTCTAGTCTTCTTTTTCGGGCAATATCCAGTTGTCTAGGGACATTCTATTTGCATTCTCTTCTATCAGTTTTAGCATTCTATTAGCAATAACACACATGCATTAATACAAGATCGTACATAAACATACCAAACCATTTTAAGAAAATACATGATTTTCTTGTGATTACAAAGTTATACAAATCATTTTCTCAAATATACTTATGAACTCACCAACATTTTTATGTTCACTTTTTTAAATT
Organism: Lactuca saligna; assembly: GCF_052625555.1. Classification (NCBI taxonomy): domain Eukaryota; kingdom Viridiplantae; phylum Streptophyta; class Magnoliopsida; order Asterales; family Asteraceae; genus Lactuca; species Lactuca saligna. Next base: position 201,183,286 of record NC_136421.1, read on the forward strand.
AACTTGTATTCTTAGGAAAACATTGAAGCAGGTTGAGCAAAACAAACTAATGGATACTTAGTTATATTTTGTTTTATCATACCCTGACTAATTTGACATATAATATTCGAATACAATACTCAATGTAAACAATGAATGTTGTTACATTATGCATGGTGATGATGATGTTATTTTTCATTTAAATTCACTGTAATGATACATAAATGTTGAAAGTCACACTAAGCCTCTGGACGTTTCCCCTGTTTGGTTCGGGGGTGTGACACTAACTCACTCAACTTTCTGTATTACAGCTAGTGGAAAAAGAGCATAGTTGGATGGTGATGAGGGATTTTGCATTATAGGCCAGTAGATGTAAATAAATGTTGTAAGACATATATTGTACTATTTATACTTTTGGTCTGTATCGATGTGGATATCCTGAGTTTTGTAATGAAATGAAAAATACATTTCTTTAAGAAATGCTTTGATACATTTTTATTGTATTTTGTTTTTGGGACAAATTCCACACTACTTTTTGAAAGATTACTCTCATTTTATTTTAAAATCATAAATGAGATCGGTCTTTTTTGGACGTGAAAATGTGGATGTCACAGTTGGTATTAGAGGATTAGTTTAAGAGAACTAGGGATTTATAGGATTTCTAGACTTAAACTTAGAATGCTAAGTATGATCGTGAGATGAGTGTCTACCATATTTTAGACACGAGCACTAGTATATTTTAGGAAAGATGCCTAAAATGCTTTTATGTGCTAAATGTTATATGTTTTCCATATATGATATTATTTGTTCGGATCTATGGTCTGTTGCCGACCAGATCTGGAAACCTTATGTGTTCAGGATTCGATGTGTATGACTACGATATTAGAACTAGCATATAACGTTTCAGAGTGATAAGGAGAATTTAAGTATCTATCCTGAATAAAGATCTAAATTTGCCTAATTTGGTGTATAGATAAAAATGGCAAGAACCCGAAGTGGAGTTGGAAATGCAAATAGAAATCAGCAATCTCAACCCCAAGTGATGGAACAAGTGCCTATAGCAGAAGCTGCACCAGAACCAATCACAATGGCTGGAGTACAAGCCATGATTCAGACTATGGTGGCTTAACAAAGGGATGAAATGAGATAATTATTGTTGAGCAACAGGAGTGAACCTTCAATGCTTGTTGAACACCGTAAATTAAATAATCATCAATCTGAGGAAGGAAACTACAGTAGATCTGTTGGTCAGGTTGAACCACTTGTGGTTATGAGGAATAACCAAGAGGATGGAGCCCAGAGAGATGGATGCAAGTACACAGACTTTTTGACTTGCAACCCGTCAACTTTCACTGGAAAGGAAAATCCTATCGGAGTAATGGATTGGATCTCGGAGATGGAATTTGCCTTCATTGCATGTGGTTGTAAATGCAAGCTACAAACCATATTTGTAGTGCGTCAGTTTAGATGTCACACCCCAAAACCAGGAACGGCGGAAACTTTCTGGGGCGGAGGACGTCATGTATAATATCAACAAAAATGTAAAGTAGTAAACAAGCAACAACATCATCCATTGCATTAATAATATAATTACTATACAAATGTGTTCTATCAAATTTTGATAAACACTAAAGCGTAAATCAAAATGAAAGATAAGTCTTGAACAAGCTCCATCTTCCTTTCTCCTTGCATCAGTACCTGTCTATGATGACCTGAGGATACAAGTAATTTTGAAAGCGAGTATCAGCTTTGAAGCTGGTGAGATCATAAGTATTAATGTGTCTTAATTTGTAAAACTTATAATTTTTAAGACTTGACATTGTTTTGAAAGAAAGCTCGTATAAGTATGAAAATGTTTGTAGAACAACTGTAAATGTTTGAAAAACCCTAGAAATCCCTATGATTCCTATTAGTAACAAAAGGAGTCTTTTACCAAGACTTGACTATTCTTGATGTAATCTTCTATGAAGACCTAACTGTTCTGAATGTAGTCTTCTACCAAGACCTAACTGTGTTACTATTATTATCATTATAAGAAATTGTATCCTTTGGTACTAGGATACTTAAATATAATTCACCTCATTGGTTATGTGAATGAGTCACAAAATAAAGGCAATAATACAACTAACCTAAGTATTACCCTTTGGTACTAGGGTAACTAACATTGTTAACTTTAAGACATCCGTAGACGTACTTTTACCTCTATTGCTAACAGCTGGGTATAGGAATAGTCAGTCCCTTAAAGTATACCTGTAATGGTATCAACCGTTGACATCCGTAGATGTGCTTTTACCTCTGTAGCTAACAGAGATTCTAGGAATGGTCAATCCCGCAACGTATCCTTTGGTACTAGGATATTAAATCTAATCTATCTCGTCGATTATGTGATTGTATCACAAAGTAAAGATAAGAATGAGGATTTTGATAACAGAGTCGATACATATGAAACGTAATAGGACTCCTCCTGATATATCTATGTAACAGTACCCCTATAAGTGTGATCATGTAAAAGTAATCATGTATATGTACTTATGTAAATGTACTCATGTACGTGTAATCATGTATATGTACTTATGTAAATGTACTCATGTAAGTGTAATCATGTAAAAGTAATCATGTATATGTACTTATGTAAAAGTGCTAGCTGTAATGTGTGTTCTCTCTATCTAGCAAGTATAGTAATGTACTGTAATGTTCTACGTGTGATAACTGTAATGTGTGTTCTCTCTATCTAGCAAGTATAGTAATGTACTGTAATGTTCTAGAAGGTATTGACTCATGAATGAACTGACTCATTTGTATGATATCGCGTTCTAGTAATTGTTCTAGTATCTTCCTAAACTACCCATATGGTAGTTTACTAGTAATCTATCTGGTACGCATGGACATGGATGTATACCCTTGCTACCCAAGGGCATATGCTGAATTGGAAGGACCTTTTATGACTATATATGTACACATGATATATAACTAATTTTTAAACGACTTTCGGACGAATACCCGATATCCCACCAGACCACATCTCAAGGCACGAAAAGGAAATAGGGTGGATAGCCTTCCTAAGTCTTTTAAACATTTCTTATATAACTATACATATAGAGGCATGCAATTTATAATATAAAAGCATAAATAAATTTTGTAAGACATTTGAAACATAAATATTATTTTAAGAAAAGATCGACTTGATGTCAATCTATAAAACAATTTGAAGGCATAAGTTTTAATAAAACAATTTAAGTATAAGGAAACATTTGTTTGAAACACAGTTGTAACTAAGTTTGAAAGGTAATGTACGGAGTAAGATGTACAGTGTAATAAGGAGTTTAAAACATATAAAATGTTTATAAAAATCATTTGAAGGAAACTGTTTGGTAAAACGGCTAATGAGTAGCCAAATCATTTGAATTCTGTATAGTAATCACATGTGATTGATGTAATAAGTAATATAATCCTACTTACTAATCACAATGGATTGACATAATAAGTAGCATGATTCTACTTGTATCCCCCCCCCCCCCCATAAAACATTTAAAAATAGTTTAAATCATTAGTTAAGGGGTATGAACTCACCTGTAGTTGGTGATTGGAATGAACTGAACGGTATAGGATTGCTAGGTGTCAAGCGAGGACTTATACACACACTACGATCCTAATGAACATATAATCACACATATATGCATTCAATTAGTCTTAAATCACTAATTGATAATGTTAAGACATCCTAAAGTAAATCAACACTTTATATAAGTGTTTTAAGCCCTAAGGATTGCATCTAAGTTATTGTGGGACAAGGTACTTGTGTTTAGGGTTCCAAAGGACCCTATAAGTGAGTTTACTCCCCATATAACATCACACATGGAGTTTACAGTTGTAAACTCATGAGTTTACGGCCGTAAACTCCCAACCATGGGGGTATGGTGTGTTTTGAAGTCCCAAATGGTTCCTAGAATTATTCCAACCTGGTGGCTAAGTCCTTGGAAGGGTTTGAGGTCTAGAAATACTCCAAATAGGAGTTTATGGCCCTAAGGCCATTCCCCTTGGAGTTTATGGCCGTAAACTCCCTTGGGGTGTTGTTTTTGTTGTTTTCAAGTCCTTTGCACTTGTGGTATGGGTTCTAGACTTTTATTCCAAGCATATGAAGGCATTAGGCACACCTTGGTGCCCTTTTTAGGAGTTTACAGCCCAAGAACCATGTCTTGGCCGTAAACTCACTTTGTTAAGTGATTTTGATGTGGTTTGGTCCTTCCATTAAGTAGGTACAATTCCTTGTAAAGGTCTAGGGCTTTAGGTGTCATGAAAACACCCTTTTTGTCCATTTCAATGGAGTTTACGGCCTAAGATTCACTTGGGCCGTAAACTCACTTTTGTTTGTGTCTTTTGATGTGTTTAAGGCCTTACACTACATGGGAAAATAGTCTAGATACAAGCCTTATAGTCTTAGAGTCCTTAAATCACCATTTTGAGCTTGAAAAGGGAGTTTACGGCCTAACCAACTCTTGGGCCGTGAACTCCCCAAACTTGGGTGATTTGTGGTTGTTTTCTTGTCCCTAAAATGCATACATATGAGTCTAAGGCTTTATCATAACACAAGTGTCGGGTTTGGCTTCGATTCGGGAGTTTACCGCCCAAGAACACCTTGGGGTGTAAACTCCTAGATCTCATGATTTAGCCATCTAAATCATGTTATAAACACATATAAAGCTTTCTAACATTACTATAAAGAGTTACTCACGTTTTGGTATAAAAACCTGAAGATCCGTGAGAGAGAATTTGGCTTTTCTCTAATTGGAATTCAACTAATGAACCAATTTGGTTCAGAATTCTATTTATAGTCCTGAGATTTTTGGCAGAAAATATTTTTATTCCTGGAACGAACTCTAATGTCCTAGAGTAATGGAATACCAGTGTTGCACAAAACCCTAGTGCAACCACTCTCCTAATATCTTCTTAAGTGTAAATCCTGAAAACTGCCTAACTTACACTCGGAATCTGAATTTTTACTGTAACTGATCCACATCTATTGGCTTGATATGGTTTATTCAGAATGGATATTTCAGGTTGTCACATTAGAGGAGGTGCTGTTCACTGGTGGAACACTCTGGGGAACACCCCAAGCCATAATAAGCCACTGCAACTGATTTTGGCAGAGTTCTTGGCGCAATTCAAGTGCAAGTATTGGTCAACCCAAAATATGCTTGAGCTAGAGAACCAATTTCTGACATTAAACAAGGGAAGCTTGTCCATTGATGAATACACTAATAACTTCACAGATAAAATGGAGTTTTCTTTGTGTATTCTCCAATTGAGCTGACGAAAATCGATAGGTACGCAAAGGGAATTCCATGGGAGTACACGGTGCTAGTGCGTCAGGCACTTACTCTGGAAGTAGCTATCTGGGCTACCAAGTCTGTTGAAGATACAATCAAGGGAAGATCCGCCATCAAGGTTGAAGTTGGCGAAAAGAGAAAGTTTGAAGGAACTTCAGGTTCCAACAAGAAGAACAAGTTCTCGAAGTCCGATTCAAAGAAATTTTGAGGAGGAGCGAAGAGAAGTGGTGTGAGAAGTGCAAGAAGAAGTACTCTGGGAAATGTGATGGACAAGTCACTTGTTTTAAATGTGGAAAGTCTAGGCATTATTCCAATGAATACACCTTCAATAAGAATTTTTGTTATGGGTGCAACGAAGAAGGGCACATTTTGAGGGACTGCCCAAAGAAGGAAGTGGCAGCAAGGCCGAATCTCCCACCGAAGCCAAAAGCTAGAGCTTTCCAGATGACATTGGAAGTCGCAAAGGGTGCAATGGATGTTGCTTCAGGTACCTTTCTTGTAAATGGATTGCCTGCTAATTTATTGTTTGATTCCGGAGCAAATTACTCCTTCATATCGCATAAATTTGTTGGAAGACTAGCAATGCCTATAGAAAAACTTGATGATGCCCTAATTGTAGAAGTTGCTAGTGGCAAATTCATACCTGTTAGCGATTGCATTAAGAATATTGTCATCAACTTGAACGGAAATGAATTCCACGAGGAGCTGTTACCCATTCAGTTGAATGGTTTCGACATCGTTCTGGGGATAGGTTGGCTTAGCGCCAATGATGTCGAGATATTGTGCAAGAAAAAGATAGTGAAGGTAAACCCGACTGAAAAAGAGTCATTTATGGTGTACAGAGACAACCGTAGAGTGAATTCTGGAATCATTTCCCTGATAAAGGCCAGAAAATGTTTTTCTAAAGGATGCACATCATACTTGGCGTTCATGATTGGTGCCAAAAAGGAAAAGAATGAAACGAAAAATATACCAGTGGTGTGTGACTATCCGGAAGTCTTTCCCAAAAATATACCTGGATTTCCCCTTGATAGACAAGTGGAGTTTAGAATAGACTTGTTACCAGGAACATCACCAATAACAAAAGCACCATATCGATTAGCACCAACAGAGACGAAGGAGCTTATGATGCAACTTTAGGAGTTGTTGGACTATGATTTCATTAGACTTAGTTCATCACCCCGGGGAGCTACGGTGTTATTCGTAAAGAAGAAAGATGGAAACATGATAATATGCATAGACTATAGATAGCTGAATAAGGGACCAACAAAGAACAAGTACCCATTACCAAGGATTGAGGACCTGTTCGATCAATTGCAAGGTTCGAGTTATTTCTTGAAGATCGATCTTAGGTCAGGATATCATCAACTAAAGGTGAGAGAGTAGGATATTGAGAAGACTGCATTCAGAACAAGATATGGAAACTACAAGTTCTTGGTTATGTCGTTTGGACTAACCAATGCTCTAGCAACATTCATGGATTTCAAGAACTAGGTTTGTAAGCCATTCTTCAATTAATCCGTGATAGTGTTCATAGATGATATTTTAATTTATTTAAAAAGCAAGAAGGAACATGCCAAGCATCTATAAGAAGTGTTAGAAGTTCTGAAAAAGGAGAATTTTTATGCAAAGTTCTCCAAATGTGATTTTTGGATTCAAGAAGTCCAATTTTTGGGTCATGTGGTTAACCAAGAAGGAATTATCATTGACCCAACTAAGATTGAAGCTATAATAAAGTGGGAACAACCAAAGAGTCTTACGGAGATCCGAAGCTTTCTGGGATTAGCCAGATATTACCGAAGATTTAGCCAAGGCTTTTCTTCGATAGCTACTCCATTGACAACTTTGACCCACAAAGTAGCTACTTATACTTGGAGTGGGAAGCATAAGGAAGCATTTGAGAAGTTAAAGAAGAAATTGTGTGAAGCAACGATTCTTTCTTTACCTGAAGGAGTTGAAGAGTGCACAGTTTATAGTGATGCATCTGGAATTGGGTTAGGTTGTGTTCTGATCCAAAGGGATAAGGTGATAGCATATGCATTGAGACAATTGAAGGAACATGAAAAGAACTGCCCCACTCATGATTTGGAGTTAGCAGCGGTAGTATTCTCCCTAAATATATGGAGGCATTATCTTTATGGCACAAAGTGCAACCTTTTCACTCATCATAAGATCTTCATTATCTCTTTAATTAGAAGGAATTAAACATGAGACAACAACGCTGGCTAGAGTTGCTTAAGGATAACGACTGTGAAATACTTTACCACCCTGGTAAAGAAAATGTTGTAGCTGATGATTTAAGTAGAAAAGTGAGCCTTGAAAAGAAATGGCCAAGACAACAAAGAATCGAAGTTTTCCTAACGATTGTAGAAAAAATCAAGAAAGCTCAAGAAGAAGCTTTAGAGAAAAATGACAGAAAGGAAGAACATTTGGGCAAAACGTTAGTGTTCGATATAAACGGTCAAGGACTGAAGGTATTCTAATATAGGATTTGGGTACCTAATACAGGAGGAATAAGAGATCTTGTAATGGAGGAAGCCACAAGACCATGCACTCGATTCATCCCGGCATGACGAAAATGTATAGGGATCTGAAACCCTACTATTGGTGGCCGATGATGAAGCTCAATGTTGCAAAGTATGCGGCCGAGTGTGTGACCTGTAGGAGGGTTAAGGCACAACATTAGAAATAGTATGGGAGTTTAGAACCTTTATCTATACCCATGGGTAAATGGGAAGACATCACCATGTATTTTGTGACTAAACTGCCCAGAACGAAGAGTGGTCATGACATGATTTGGGTGGTCATTGATTGGTTTACAAAAAGTGCACACTTCGTAGCAGCCAATGAAAATGGTCTATGGTTAAACTTGAAAATGCTTACATGAAGGATATAATAAGACTTCACGGTATTCCTTTAACGATTGTATTAGATCGTGATAGTCTTTTCACGTCAAGGTTTTGGAGAAGTCTACAATAGGAATAGGGTACGAAATTGTGTCTAAGTACAGCCTACCATCCGCAAAGCGATGGTCAGAGCAAAAGAACAATTCAAACATTAGAGGATATGCTAAGAGCATGTACCTTGGAATTCCAAGGTAACTGGGATGAACATTTACATATGGTAGAATTTTCCTAAAATAATAGTTTCCACTCAAGCATAAAGATGACACCTTATCAACCTTTGTATGGACAAAAGTGTCGAACGCCGTCATGTTGGCTTGAAGTTGGAGAAAAGCAATTTATGGGACCCAAGATAGTTAATCAAACTACTAAAAAGCTGAAAGTAATTAGGGGACGGATGTTAGCAGCTCAGGATCGTCAAAAGAGCTATCCTGACAAGAAAAGACAACCGATAACATTCGAAGTTGGAGATTTGGTTTTACTTAAATTCTTTCCGTGGAAGTAACTTATAAGATTTGTTAAAAGGGGAAAGTTGAGTCCAAGGTTTATTGGACTGTTTAAAGTTCTTTAGAGGATTGGGAACCAAGATTGCAAGCTAGAACTACCAGAAGAACTAGATGGTAATTATAACACTTTCACGTGTCTTATTTGAGAAAGTTCAAAGGAGAAGTTCCCGACATAATTCCAATGTTTGAATTAAGGTTGGATGAAAGTAAGAGGCTAATTGAAGAACCAAAATCAATTGTTAACCGTAAGACTAAGAAGTTGCGACACAAGATGGTCGATTTAGTGCTTGTGCGATGGAAACATACGAATGGGCCAAATCTTACCTGGGAAACAGAGAGTGACATGATGAGTCGCTATCCGCACTTTTTTACTGATGTATGATTTTGGGGACGGAATCATCCTAAGGGGAGAGAATTGTAACTCCCATGTTTCTGGGCTAAATCATTAAAGATGATGTAACAGTCTAGGTCAACCTTTGTAACTCGTTTTAAAGTAATAAAAATGTATTATTTTAGTATTATGTGCTTTATACTTAAATATAATAAATTAAGGATAAATATAAAACGTTAGATAAAGCGATATCTATGAAAAAAGTTGTAGTGGTCGTTAGAAGGATTCCAGAGATATAAAGAATACTGAAATCCGAGTTATAATAAAGAAGTTATGACCTGTCGAAGTTTCGTGACAAAACTGGTATGAAACCGGGAATCATAAAAGTGAGTTTACGATAGAGTACTTATTAGCCCTGAGTGGTAAAGTACTTCTCCACCTACGTGTGGATATAAATAACATCAAAAACGGAGCTCGTATGCAAAAGTTATGGCCTGTCGAATATACAGCTGTCTGAAAGCATGACACGTGTCAGAAAACCCTAATCTGAATGGGCTCACGATGTGAGCACTAATTCTCACGACGTGGGGAGTCAAAACACCACATTTTGAAGCTAGAAGATGCATGGCAAGTCTACGGGGTGATAAGTCAAAAGCTCATGACATGAGCAATGGATTTCTTACGACGTAAGGATCAAACGGACACCAAGCAGGCCTAGAACGATGATGGCAAAGCTACAGGATGATCAACCATGGCTCACGACGTGTGCAAAGAATTCTCATGACATGAGAGACCAAAGATCACCCTATAAATAGAAGTATGAGGCATCCGATTTTTGTTTACAAATTTTATACCTTTCCACCCTCTACTTTCTTTTAAGCTTCAATAAATACCCCAACCCTAGAATACCTTCCTAACATCATAAGAAAGCCCCAGAGAGCCCGAAGTCTCCATGAAAAAGAGTTTTTTGAGTCAAAACTCTGCCCGCGTAAAGCCCAGTTTTTAAGAAAACATCTCGGTTTCATCGAAAAATATTGTTTTAAAGGACGAAGTGTTGTCGAATTACCATCTTATCAAGTAAGTTTGTAGTCATTTTCATCTTACACATAGATATGAAGTATTTTCTATAAAATACATCCCATGTGTATAAATATTATTTGTTTATTTGAGATGGATGTTGAATGAAGTTTTTATACATGTTTAGAATGATTTAAACTGTATATGTATTTTTATCTACAAATATGTTATGTATAACATGGGTAGATGAAATAGTTGATGGTTGTTAAAATGATGAAATGCATGTTGTTGTTGTTGTTCCAGTCATCTAGCAGAGTATAGATGATGACCACGGACCTTTCTAGACAGTTCAGCGGAAGGCTAGTAGACTCGCAACCTGTAGGTGTTTGTGAACAATGTGTTCACCAATGTACTTCATCCCCCTCATGGGTGCCTTATGGACATATATGGCTGAGGAATCCCCTTAGCAGTAAAGTCCATCCCGATGTTGATCCTTAGGCTAGGTCCCTTGTGATAGGTGTTTATGGACATAAAGTGAGGATAACGGGATTGGTTAATCAGGGTTATTGTTGGTTGATGAAATTAATAAATTTATTGTTGGTTGATGAAATTAATAAATTTATTAGCTGTGGGTTGAAAACCCTATATGCTCACCAGGCTACTAAGCCTGACCCACTCAGCTTTCTGTATTACAGGTAGTGGAACAAGAACATAGTTGGATGGTGATGAGGGATTTTGGATTATAGGCTAGCAGATGTATATAAATGTTGTAAGGCCTATATTGTAATGTTCATTGTTTTGGTTTGTATCCTTGTGGACATCCCGAGTCTTGTAATGAAATGAAAAATACATTTCTTTAAAAAATGCTTTAATGCATTTTTATTATATTTTGTTTTGGGGACAAATTCCGCACCACTTTTTGAAAGATTACTCTGATTTTTTAAAAAAAAAAAACATAAACGAAATCGGTCTTTTCTGACCGTGAAAATGGGGATGTCACAATATCTATCACAAAGGGGAGACTATAGAGTCAAATGTTGTGATGATATCAAGATGTCAAAGTCTTCATTATATAGAGGTGAAGTATAGCATATCCATCTATATCGAAGGTTTCACATGTTTGAGATATCTATGTATTTTAGTAGGCATTGTTACTTGGTAACATTTTAATAGTCGAAGTCCTACTATACTTTTTGTATCTGTGATGGCAATATAAATAGTGGTGTTGCTTAAGTCATTTGTAAGTTTTCACTCTTAATTTCACACACTTGTATGTTTGCAACTCCCATATAATATGAGCTGAAACCAAATACTTTTTTTTTCCTTTAATGATCATATTTCTGACTATTTTTTCAACATCCTAATAAGTTATTGATTTATCAACTTATCGTAATTAGTCCAAGAAACAACAACAATACATTGGTAATTTCAATAAATATGGGATGAAATCAAACCTGATCTCAACGCTTTGTTCTTCCAGTGAGATAACAATGGCAGTAAAGGATTTTTCAGAAACTGTGGTTGTTTTCAAATCATAACAAAATAATTGAGAGGTTTTCGAAAAAAATGATCGGTTGTTTATGGGAAAGATGAAAGAATGATTTGACGTTAAGATGAACGGCAAATGACTGAATTTTTTGATATGTTGGTTAAGACGAATGACTATAAGAAAGCACATTGCTATTTTTCTAACAAGAAAAATGACAATGTATTCATTCTTTATTGGACTAAATGTGTACAAATATAAAAGTATGTTACCCATTTAAGTCCTAACTTGACAATATAGACAAACAAATTCATTTTTATCTATTTTTTAATGTTTCCGTAATTTGTTTATTTTTTAAATTCAAAACACTTTAAGAGACATAAAAATCTATTACTATAATACTTGAAAATAAAAATATAAATGTATCATCTCTTGGCCTATATAAATTACCATTTCAAACTAAAAGTCATGCCAACCTCTTTCTCTTGCTCATTCCCTTCCAAAACATGAAACCCAACAAACCACAAACAAATAATCACGACCACCAGTGAAGAGAGTCTTTCCGGAGAAGACACTATGTTTTCGGAGAAGAGAGTCATTAGACTACTGCCTACTAGCATCGATTGACCACATCCCTCCCCTATTCTCTCCTCCTCCTTCGATCTGAATACAAACATACATACAACACACACACACACTCTCTCTCTCTCTCTCTCCCTCTCTCTCTCTCTTTATCTCTCTCTCTCTCTATTTTCCTTCTTCTCCAATCAGAATACTCCTCCTTTTTCTCCTTCTTCTTTGGTTCTTCCACCGATATATGTTATCAACAGTGCGCTGCAAACGATATCCGTAAGGTTTCGTCACATGTAGGCCACCATCGGCACCGGCTAGGGTTTCAATAGATATCATCGATCTCCATCGGTGTTGGTTTCGATAGATGTCCAGATCGATATCTCTACCTCTATCGTGGCTAAGATGAGTAGCTGAGATATCGAGACCATCGACTACCAACACTACCACTGTGATGTGGAATCCACCATTGTCCCTCTTCAATTATGTACCATCGTCTAGATTATCACTGCCTAGGGTTTCAAAACTACCACTTAGAGTTTCAGATCGAGCTCTACCGTCAGAATTGAATTCAACACGTTATATATCCTTCTCTCTTTGAAATATAGTGTGTAGAAGATGTTGCTCAATGGTGGCATGAACGTGATAGTTGGATGATGGCAGGTGCAAGGTGGAGAAGACGATAAAGAATATATGGTCGGATTCATATACACTGAAGAAGCTAGGTATAAGGTTTTTAGATTGGGGTTTTGGTTGGAGGAAGTGTTCATGCTGATAAGTGGTGGTATCGAAGGTGTTGGCGGTGATAGGTGGTGGGTAATCTATAGAGAATCTTGTTATAGGAGTTGGGCAAACAGAAGGGGAGGAGAGGGTGGGGATGTTTCTTTATTTTTCTTGTCTTTAAATTTAAAACTGATAAAGAAATAAAAGAAAATGAAAAAAGAAATTATTAAGGGAAAAAAAAAATTATTTCATGTCAACAAGGATGAATCGTGTAAGGTTAAAACAAATGAGGAACGGTCTAAGTTCATTTTTGAAAATATGGAGTAAATGTGCGTTTTGGTACATGCACGAAGGACGATTGGTGAAATTTACTATAACGCCCCAATTCTCAGGTATTGTTTAAATAAGATTTATTTGGTTAAGCTCTACTCGACGAGTTGGTTGACCTACTCGTCCAGTAGCAGCAGGGTGGGATTGCATGTTAAGTGACTTACTCGACGAGTCCATATTGGGACTCGGCGAGTAGGAGCTGGCAGATGAAACCCTAAATCCCGGGGTTTGCACCTCTATTTAAAGGAGCCTCAGCCTCCTTTGGCCTCTTTGCAGTCTTTGAGAGCCCCTTAAAACCCTAATACGCGTGTGTGTGTGCCCATTGTGTGTTTGAAGCTTGAAAAGAGTATCTTTGGAGGGAGAAGGCTTGGAGGAGAAGGAGATTGGAGCAAGTAGAGTGTGGGAATCAACTCTTATCTTAGTTATCATCTTTTGAAGGTAACCACATCGCCTTTTCCTTGTGAACCACTTCTATTGGATGAGTTTTAGGGTTTTTGGTGACATAATAAGTTGGAATGATGAGCTATGGGCTAGATCTGAGGTTATAACTTCATATCTGGACCCTCCTTGGATTCTAGAAGCATAAAGTTTTAGTTTTGGTCATGATTAAGGTCCCTCTTGAGCATGAAGTTCAATTAAGAACTTGAAATAGGCATTTAGAGCCTTTATAGCCATGCATGCACGTAAAGTTTGCAACTTTACGTGATAAGCATGCCCTAGAAGCTTGGATCTGTGATTTGGAGCCGCTGGATGGCTCAAAACAAGTCTGTATGGAAAGTGGATTGAATGGACTCGACGAGTCGCAAGGTTGACTCGGCGAGTCACATGAAGATGGCCGTGAACTCGACGAGTTGGATGAACAACTTGGCGACTCCGATGAAGATTACCATAAGACTCGACGAGTTGAAGAACAACTCAGCGAGTCGGAGGAGTTTTCCTTAGAATATGTATGTGTGTGTATCCGTCGAGTTGCAAGGAAGGAACTCGATGGGTGGCCTTAAAGCTTGAACGAGAATCGAAGGAACTTGACGAGTCACCCCGATGACTCGGCGAGTTGGATTGTACTTCAAGGAACTCGGCGAGTAGCCAAGGGTACTCGGCGAGTTGGAGTCAACATGGACTGTTGACCTTGACTGAGGACTTTGACTTTGATCAGGGGTTGAATAGTGGGTTATGGAGTACCTTATAAGGTTAAGGACTTACGAGTATATTGTACTATGATAATAGGTGGTGGAGCCGGTGTCAAGTGATCCATGAGTTGGAGTTTACCTTCCGAGTCGACATCTGTGAGGTGAGTTATCTTCACTATATCGATAGGGTCTACGGCACCAAGGCCGACCCTTTAATTATTATTGTTATGGTATGTTACATGTGGTTATGATCTGTTAGATCGTAATCAAGGTAGACAATATGTTATGCTTTTATGATCCGTAGGGATTGGTATGTTAATGACCTGCTAGGTCGGTACTCTAGTTACAGGAGAATTCTATGATCGATGTTCAGTGAGATAGATATGTTTGATGTTTGTATATGCCAGTATATGATAGTTATGCGTACATGGTTATTTGCTGAAGGCCAACATACCCTATGAGCGATCTGGTGAGACTGTAGGCCCACGTGGCGGACTAGTCATGCCGAAGGCTCAGGATAGATCAAGATAGACTGTAGGCCCTGTAGGGCGGTCCGATGGCCCAGTATGCATGTTGATTGATTGATTATTACTGATATGGTATTGTCTTTGTGGTATTGGTATTTTGGGGGTAGCTCACTAAGCCCTCGGGCTTACAATTTTCAGTTTATTGTTTCTGGTACTTTAGGAGATCATGGCAAGGCGAACGCATGACCGTACCGCTAATCATCCTTATGTTATGATTTTGGGACACTCTGATGGATATTGAATTGAAAACATTTTTGTAAACAAACGCTGTTTGATTTCATTTATGATTGAAAAATTTTAAATTTTGCGTAAAATTTATGGATGTTACATTTACCCTATTATATTTGATCGATTTTTTTGGGTGCGACTACTGGTAGATATTGGTACGTCCGCTGCTACTTGTGATTGCAAGATCTAAAAAGGGATTTTTATCTCAAAAAGCCAATATGCTTTACAATGGAAAGAATTAAAGAAGATAAGCACATCCATTATGTGAGTTTCAAAGTTACAATCATTTGGGTAAGATCATGAAACTATGCACATTTAGGTAGGTGGAGGAGATTTTGTAATGCTACTCGGCTATCACCGTATTTGGTTTTAGTCACTTTCGTTAGGGAACTATTTAATCAATACTTGAGCATTGCCATTCTTGCATTTTGGTCGCCATCCAGTCATTCCTTTCATGATCTCCCCACCAATCTCGAATTCAAGCAAATGCTGGCAATGAATGTCATCCATAACTATTTTTCCTTTGTGATTGCCCAATATTGAAGTGACAGATTGCAGAACAGTATCCGCAGTACATTCTCGATAGTATTCTAGAGTCATTCTCTCAATCTCGTAATTCTCTGAAATTGTCCTTGGAACACTCTATAATAACAACACAATATTTTAATATATTGTTGGATGGGCATATATACCACATTCATCATTTAATTGCAAGATAATACATTTACCTCAAGGATCCACCTGATGTATTTCGCATGGTTCACATGTTGGTTAATATCCAAGTCGCTCCATCGTGGCTGATATTAACGTATACAAAGAATCCAAGTCATGTAAGCTGTAAATAAACTATAGGCAACTTTTCACTAAAGAACAAACTCACCATTAAACCTTTGCAAATGTGGTCCTTAATAATCTTGTTTCCTTTTGACCACGTTGTAATGTCTTGTTCCACAATAGCCGGTGTATCCACGTAGTATTTCTCTTGTTTAGCCCGAATTTCATTTGGAAATTTAGATAACTTTCTTGTCTTTTTGTTCATCATCACCGAAATGCTACAAGAAATCACCATCAACAAAAACAAGACCTACCACAACCAATTTCTAATTCCGCAAGTTAGGAAAGATTTATACCTTGAAGCTCTTCCCAATATCTCTTCAGTTTTGCAATCATAAAATGTAAAATTGGAAGAAACACCGTTGTTTCGGTATGCACTTTTCCAAGTATTAATTTGAATAATATCACCCCTGTAAAAGATTTGAGCATGCTAATAAGCTCAACCTGACACTTTCTTGTACACAACCATTATTAAGTGATAGTGATATTAATGATCTACTCAACTTCCACTAGCCATTATTAAGTGATAGCGATATTAATGATCTACTCAACTTCCACTAGCATTAGCTTCAAAGACAAAGATAGATTCTTTGTCTTAACTTAGTGTCACCAGAACATATTAATATAACAAAATTTATATTAGTATATATTACTTATGGAGATAAATTATTGATTTTTGAGAAGTAAGGTGGTGTGGAGTGCACTTATGTGTAAAACGACTTTGATTTCGGTTGGACAAAATGGTAAGTAGTTAAAAAGGGCACATAAGAGGGTTGCTCCCCGGCAAGGTGGACCCAAACCCTTATTTTGTTAAAAAGGTATCGTGGAAAATATTATTTTTTGGATTATATATCTTGATAATTACCTTGAAACCACCAACTCTTATTTTTAGGATGAAATCCGCATTTAATACTAATAGGTGTTTACCTTTGGTAATCAGAAGAATTTGAATTTTAAAAAACCTTAGTTCATTGTCTTATAAGAGTGCCTTGATAGGATACTATTCCTTGAATGGTTTTCTGCATAATCTGAATTCCATATAACCAATGCATAGGTTCGAAATATAAAATTCGGAGAGTGATCACACGATCCTTCAAGCTGATCTCGGATTCATATCGATTAACCTTATTCTCCTCCAACCGACAACAATTATATGATAGAGTTTTAGTTAACCAAAGAATTATATATTGAAGAAAATGAGCATAGTACCAAGTTGGATAACGGTCCAATATCATTTGCATCTTTATCGTCACCCAGGTTAGATTCTTCTCGGACATATCCACAGAACCAAAATCATCAGCGAGGAATCCAAATGTCTTCAAATGATTAGCGTTTGTTTCCTGTGAATCCAATTTGAGATTGTAAATAAGAGATGTATATACCAACACATAGACAAACGAAAAGGCATATATGGCTACAAGAATCCATTTAATTACATATATACCTGGAAAAGATTCATTAGTGTTTCTACTGAAGCTGTTCCATCTGGCCCAACTTCATATGATCTAATACAAAAATTTTGCCCAAATATGCGGTCATCATTAACCACACTCCCTAAACCAAGATCCGGAACCAACTTTGGATACTTTTTCTCCTTGCCGAGCATCATCATTGGTTTCATGGGAATAGTTTTAACTGTAGGAAACATCATGCTCCAATTTATAGCACCAACTTTGGTAACATATACTTTGGTAGGAGCCTTAATTTGCAAACCCCAAGAAGAAACGTAGTTTTTCTTAATCATCGCATGCACGTCTACCCCAATCCGTTGGGAAGAGTTCATAGCAGATGATGCACTGGCAGCCATAACAACCATTACTCATGAAATTCTTATGGTAGAATTGCATGCAAATATACAATGTTTAGGTTGAATAATATTTATATCAACAGTGTTTGTTAATTTCTTTTTATTCAATGCTTTAGCACCATAGACCACAATCGAAGTTTTCATCTTTTTCCAGTTAGGGAGGCTACCTTAAAAATTAGGCACAGTTATGTCAACTAACTGGAGCTAATTAAACACAGCCAATTGGTCTATTATTGTCATCGTGAATCTAAACATGACATGTTGTAATGGTTATTGGAATTTTTTCCATATTGATTTATGATTTGTTTGGAATTTAATATTACAAAATATTTAAATTTTCCCCACACTTCAGACAAGAAAATAA
Source organism: Lactuca saligna (assembly GCF_052625555.1). Classification (NCBI taxonomy): domain Eukaryota; kingdom Viridiplantae; phylum Streptophyta; class Magnoliopsida; order Asterales; family Asteraceae; genus Lactuca; species Lactuca saligna. The sequence goes on from NC_136421.1 coordinate 201,201,348, forward strand.
TATTAAACGAAACTTGATCAAGCTTTTGTGCTACGCAAACCGCCTTTAAGATAAAGATACTAGTGTATGTATTACTCTCTATTTAAGTTAGGGGTGTTCGCGGTGAGGTTTAGTGCGGTTTAGAATCAAAACCGCAAACGCTACCACATATGCGGTTTGAGATTTTCGAAACCACAAACCGCACCGCGAAGGTTCTGAACTGCATTATGCGGTGCAATTTTATGCGGGCGGTTTTGCGGTTTTTGTGCGGTTTATGCGGTTTCAAGAATGTAAATAATTAATTTAATTTAAGACTTGTAGAATATTCTCTATAATTATCTTTTGTTTTGTCTTATACTTTAAGAATTTTGCAAGATTTTTTTTACAACCTTAAAAATCACAAATTTGCTTAACAATATAGTATATCATTGATAAAATTTGAATTATATTAAATAGAAGTTTTTAACTTAGCTTAAAAATATAGTATATCATTGATAACGTTTGAATTATATTAAATAGAAGTTTTTTAAAAACTCACGATGGATACTAGGTAATATAAACACAATCAAGCATATGTACTGTTAAGTACTTACTCCTTTCTTGATTGTTAGTAAATTTCAGTTAATTTCTATAGTTAAAAACATTTATAAACTAACATTGCTAAGTATAATTAAAGCTAAAATCATGATATATATATATATATATATATATATATATATATATATATATATATTTCAGTTAATTTCTATATATAATGCGGTGCAGTGCGGTTTGAACTGCGATTTTGTAACTATAAACCGCAAACTGCACCCCATAGTGCGGTTTACGAAAATTACAAACCGCAAACCAAACCGCAGACGTTCAAAACCGCATTATGCGGTGCGGTGTGGGCGGTTTATGCGGTTTATTGCACACCCTTAATTTAAGCATGGTTGTAAAGATAAGCCTATATATACTTGGCTCAGTCCATATATTACGAGGGCGGACACATGAATTTTTAGCATTAGAGGCATCAGTTTTTTTTTTCTTTTTCAGACCTCGCAAATTTGCCGTGTTCGGTCAAGACATTAAATAGGTTGTTGAGAGTGATGGACCCAAACACCGTACAAAGATCCAACACGATTAATCCAATGTCAGCCCGACAAAATGTGTGAAGAGGTTAATGATCGTTGCTTTCTAATAAATCAAGTAAGGTCAAGGAAGGAAAATCGGGACCTGCAATTCACACATAAAGCTGCGTCGATATATCAGTGAAGGAGACATAGGTGCTGTTTGATTTTCTGAAGCAAAAATTCATGAAGTCTGCGGACCACCTCTGCAACCCTCTGCAGTAGAAGAGGTGGACCAAACGGCTGCAGACTATAATAAGAAGCGTGTTTGTTTTTTTAACGTCTGCATACTGCTGCAGATATTAAAAAATTAAAATAAACTAATTTTATAAACCGAAAATAGCTTTTTAATACGTAAAATTTAATAATGTATAACATTTCGGTAAAAATTAATGATATTTCAGTAAAAAAGAATGATATTTCAACAAAAAATAAAGATATTTTAGTAAAAAATAATGATATTTCATCAAGAAATTATCATTATTGAATATAAAAAAATGAAAAATAAATTCAATAAGAATAAACGAAAAAAAAAACGGAAAAAAAAAATCTGAAATAAAATTTTAATAACATATAATCAAAATTTCAGCAATAAAAAAAGAAGAAGAAGAGGTTGGAAGAAGTTAGAAGAGACACTACAAGTGCTGCGCCAAACAGAGCCTGCGCAGAGGTTTTGATTCAGAAGACTTCTAAAAAACAAACAGATGCGAGATGAAAAGTGCTGCGCGTGTGCTGCGCCACGCAGCAGTAAGAAGTTTGAAGAGGTTTTTTCCAAAAAACAAACAGCACCATAGAAATGTTTCGACTTCTGCCAACCTTAATCCCTCAGAAACTTTTGTACAACCAATACACCCCGAAATCTCATGACTTATAATTTTAGTTTCTTAAATTTACCAATTGGTCCCTAAACTAATATATCCTATTTATGAATAGGCGTATTAAAATTTATTTTATATATATCTATACTACTTTATAATGTATATATAATAAAATCCCAAAAGTTTTTAAGACCAAAATCTTAAAAACAAAGAGATGAAATCTTAACCATTAATTTTAGATTGAATATACAACTAATGGTATAAAATCATGATGCTGTGAACTAAAAATAACCAATCAAAAATCAGGTTTAAAGCAATATTAATTTTCACATTGGTTTTCAAAACCTTTTTTCCATTTAAAACCCTCTATTGAAAACTATCCCCTAGATTCTCATTGTTAACTTAATCATCTCCACAACAATACCATTGTCGGTGCATCTAACACTCCGCCACCATCAAAACCTAGATCTAAAATCGCCAACACTAATGCGGCCTTTCACTCTCGATTTACTGTGTTTGTATTGAATCGGTCGGCTTTCCTTCACCGGCGACCTTCACCCTAAGCAACATTACCACCTCGGGCAGCGTTGGTTTTCCATCCGACCATCTTTTGTCGCCATTATGATGGCATCTCTTAACCCACTTTTATTTTCTTATATTGCTAGTTTTTCATATTTTCTGAATACCCATATTTACCTTTATTTGTGTGGCTTTTACTCTGGAAGGGAAGAACTCATCTACAAGTATTATAAATTTTTGCTATGTTACCTGAGGTATTTAGATATTAGGCTTATTTTCCAGATAAGTGATTTGCTCATGGTTCTTATGTTTTCTGAAACACAGATATGTATGGCTTTTACTTTCGAAGGGAAGAACTCATTTACCGTTATTATAATTTTTTTCTATGTTATCTCAGTTATGTAGATCTTGGGTTTATTTTACACATATGTGATTTGCTATTTTTTTTTCTTAAAATCCATATTTATGTATGTCTTTTGTTTTGCAGGGAAAGAACACATCCACGATTATTAAGCCATGTTATCTGAAGTATTTAGATATTTTGGATTTATTTTTACGATATGCAATATATGTAAATGTTTAATTAGTTTGATTAGTGGTTGTAAATATGTATGAAATCGTTTTTTATGTTGATTTTTTTGAGTTATTTTATCAACTTGTATAAATTTTTGCTTTGTTTCAAAATATAATTGTTTATACATGATTTGGTGAAAGGAATTATGAAACAATAAACAGTTTGAAACAAGTATGAAAATTGGCTCTCTTTAAATATTAGATAACATATAAATTTGAATTCAAACACGCACAAACAAGTTTCATATGGTGTATGATTGTATTTTTTTTTTCATTCTTTTAGACAAAGTAATATATTTAATTTCTTTTAATATGAAAGATTCATTGATATTGGAATTGTTAATGAAAATTAGCATTCAATATTAATTTTTTTTTTATAGTTTATGAATTAATTATCATTGTATTTATTATATAATACATATAATAATAAACCAGATGCCATATTGATGAAGTTTTTATATATTTTGAATAAACAATTACGATTTTAAAGATTGCGAAGAAAAATTAGAAAGTTTATATTTATGTGGTTTAACATTATAATTATAATGATCTAATTTGATCTTAATCAAAAAACTTGAATTAAAATTTAAATGTCATATTTAGTGAGTTTTATAAAAATCACTCTGTTTCTCTTTATTGATTTAAATAATCATTCTATTATAATGGTCTTTTGTACTTTTTATATATCACGCTTGTGCATTTGGTTTTGAAGTAAAAATTATATCATTATTTTTTGAATTTTGCATTATTATTATTTTTCGAATTTTAAATCAAGCGAAGTATGCATAACCATCAACACTTTCAGTTTGTGACTTTGTATAGTTTGGTGAAGATCATGGCAAAAAGCAAAATTGTTAAAGGTTTTTTTTATATAGTTTTATTCGTAAATGGTAAATTGGATATATTTATATTTTTAATGCATAATGATGTTAGTAGATTTTGGAAAAGATATTGTGTATAAATGTATACTTCTAAAATGGTGCATATTTTGAAAGTTTTTTGCAGTAACTTTGTGGGACTTTGTGTAAATTAAATTTATTATTATCATATTTTTTATATTTTATTATTATCTTACTTTAATTTCGATGGACTATTTTGCAAATTAAATTGAAAAATCTATTTATATTAATAAGAAAAAAATTGGCACATATAATGAAAGTCTCAGATTATCATAATGTGTAATTAAATAAATTGAAATGCAAGCTTTATATCACAACTCAAGCAATGAAAATACATTACGTCACATTCATTATCATTGTTTCTTTTCATAAACAAAATTATTGATCATATATATATATATATATATATATATATATATATATATATATATATATATATATATATATATAGGGTTAGGTTAATGTGAGACGGTCTAATTTTGTGAGACCGTGAGACGCATTTTCTGATTTTTTTTATTTTTTTTAAAATTTTTTTTAGTTAATTCAAGTTCCGAAAATAATATTAAAATTTTTTTTTCCATTTATTTTGCATTTTAAAATTATTTTTAGAATATGTACAGTGTAATATTCTATTTAGAATATTTCACGTATTTTTCAAAAAAATAGGATTTTTTTTAATTTTTTTTTATTATTTTTTATTATTTTTTTTAGTTAATTCAAGTTCCGAAAATAATATTTAAAAAAAAAAAGAATTTTTAGATTTTTCCATTTATTTTGCATTTTAAAATTATTTTTTAGAATATGTCAATGTAATATTCTATTTAGAATATTTCACGTATTTTAAAAAAAAACGAGAATTTTTTTTTATTTTTTTTAGTTAATTTAAGTTCCGAAAATAATATTTAAAAAAATAATTTTTGGATTTTTCCATTTATTTTGCATTTTAAAATTATTTTTAGATTTGGTTTCACGGTCTCACAAAATTAGAATGGTCTCAAATGAACCTGAACATATATATATATATATATATATATATATATATATATATATATATATATATATATATATATATATATATATATATATATATATATATATATATATATATAAAGCGTCTATATTTTTACAATATCAAATGTCTAACTTTAGATAAAAATAATAAAATTAATAAATCATTATGTTAAATGGTTAAAATAATATATAGTATTAATTAATTTATGTAATAAAAATATGATCTTTATATGACAAAAATCGTAATGAAGTTCAATTATATTAATATTAATATTAGTATAGAAAGAACATGAGAACATAGACATAAAGTGCAATTATGTTGGTAAAAAAAAAAAGTTTATATGCAAAATTTATTTTTTGATTTTGATTTTTTTTGAACCGTCATTTTAGTATTTGTTTGAGATTGAATTCAGACACCATTGTTATAATTCTAAAGACCAACACAAAGGTTTTCTAAAAGTCATATTTTTCTAAAAATTCAATTTTCGTATTATATTTTTATTTAATCAAATTGAATAATTAAGTTTTTAATACAAAAAGCAAAGTGGTAAATATAATTTTGTAACAAATTTTATATAAAACATTAGAACCAAAGGAAACTATTATAAACCGGTCAAATCAATGTTTAAAATATGAAAATTAAGATACAAGTTAAAACTTACAAGGTCGGAAATATATGAATTTGAAAAGAATGTACTTTAACTTTTCTTTATATCCTCTACGTCCATGTCGTGCTTGAATAGCCTAAACCACACCCTTAAACATATTTTCTATTAAAATAATATAAATATAGAGCTAAAGTGTTAAAAAAGGATTTCAGCTGCCAGAAAAAAAAAAAAAAAAAAACTAATTGTTGCAAATAAACTTTTTCTCGAAAAGAATTGTTTGTTGCCTGCCATCAATGAAACTCTTCCCGAAACAACATGCAGAAAGGAAATTAATCGTAAAAAATCTATTTTCTGCCACTGCATTGCGCGGGTATGCTACTAGTATATATATATATATATATATATATATATATATATATATATATATATATATATATATATATATATATATATATATATATATATATATATATATATATATATATGATGTGTGTGAAACTCACTTAGTTTTAATCATACTTTAATTATCAAATAACACACAAAAGGCAATGAACCTATCAATTGTGGTATAGCTAAATAAGCAGGGTATCGAACACAGGGAACGGCAAATCAAATTAAAAACTAATTCTATCTAAGTTGATTAAGAAAATAGGGGTTTTTCTCTAGTTTTATAAGACTAGAAACTTACTAACTATAACTAATTAAAGACTAGAAAATAACAATTTAACTAGATTCAATAATGGGAAAGGAACTTCTGTCTAGTTCAACTCGGTTAACTTTATGGTTGATTTTAAGGTAATAGTGCAATGGATTAATTCTTTCGTTGGTTACCGATTCAAGTGATTAGGTTCATGTTCACTACCCTAATCCTTAGCAAATAAACTAACTCAAACAGTGGCCAATTGCTTAATTTAATTATATTTACTAGATTAATTATTCGGGTTAAGTTAGACTTGCAATAGCTAATTAATTTATTATTCTTAATTAACCTCTTGTTTGATGGTCATCTTACAAGCTTGCACATGAATTTACTCAATTTCCTTATTAATCCTAGTTTCATATTCATTAATCCTGGACATATGGTATAGTGGTCACATATCATATGAGGTTGATAATCAATAGATGTTCATGCTAATCAATTGTCTTCCTATTAACAGAAAATTAATTATCATTCATATACAAGGTTCTTTAGCAAGCTAAAATAACAAATATTCACCAACTTAGAATTAATCCTACCAATCAATCAAACCATATTGTTAACTTTGTATTCCCAAACAGAAGTCTAAAGAATTTAGTTCATAACTAAGGTAAATAACAGCAAACAAACAAGTTCAAGTTGCTTAATCATGTTTGACAAAACAAAAGAATAAGTAGAATGATGAAATTGTGCCTTAATTACTCCCGGAATTGAATTCTAGCTTCCTTGGTCGACTTCTAGGGTTCTTCTGGCTTCTTATTCGCAGCAAAGCACTTCTGAAACTTCCCAGAATTCTTTTCTCTTGATCTGTGGAGTTATCTTTAAATATGCGTTCCGACTCGTCGAGTCAAGTGGTGACTCGTCGAGTCCCTCTCACATTCTTCGTATTGCGATAACTATCTTGACTTCTGAATCATTATCCTCCTGACTCCGCGACCGGACGCGTCGAGTCAAGGCTCGACTCGACGAGTAGAAGCCTTTTTTTTAGGTGTTTTCCTTCTTCATTCCACTCTCGAGCTCCTAACCGCTTCTCTTGCTTCCTTTCGCTTCCGAGCTTCATCTTTGGACTGAAAAACATAATTTAACACTTTTAAGTACCTTTTGTCCATAATATGCAACAATTTAGCTAATATATGAATAAAAACTATACTTAATACACACTAAATATGCACATATCAATATATATATATATATATATATATATATATATATATATATATATATATATTAAAATTCTCTTTGCTTAAGTACAGTATACTTTTATAAGAAATTGGCAGAAAAGGTCCCCTATTTATGGTTTTAGTTGTAATTCCCGCTTGCTTTTTGTAAGGGGCATTTTATGCTATTTTCTCAGTTTTTTTTGGACCTGAATTTGCCTCATTGAAAGTGGGTGGTCAGTGGTTGGGTCGATGTGTACGCCAGGTGTGAATCACATTTAATTTTTCTTAGTCTCTTCCTTACACGTGTCCGTCTCATAGTTTGAATTGTGTCTGCCACCGCCCCAAATATCGATTGGTGTCACCGCCTTCCCTTTCAAGGTACCCCCCTCATATGCTCTTTATCTTTGTTATTCTCCCATCGTTCCCCTCAAATGTGACCGAATCGATCACCATTATCATCGCTTAATCGGTTGTATCTCCTGAATCAACAAACCCATTACCTTTTATCTAAAATCCTCGATCGTCCGCAAGCACCGCATCGATGCATCTCCACTCCTCTCCACATTGTTTCAACTGTTGGAGATCCAAAGCTTTGTCGTTAACAACACCGCTCTAAAATCCCTCAAACCCTAACAACTACTACTGTTGTATCCACTGCTTACCCCTGACCATCGTAGATCACCATCCCACCACCCCTCCGTTTAAACTGCCTTCTCAAATGGAGGGGAAACAAATTGGTCTTCACTTTGTTGTCTGATATTCCCTACTTATCTTTCACCCTGCTTCTTCCCACCGAATCATCGATCTTCAACATCAGACTCATCGATCTTCAACATCAAACGGACCCATCACCACCTCCAATTGTTTCCCTTTTCTCTACCGATATCGACCTAGATGCAAACCAATACCGAGAAACAGAGTTGTTTGACAATGACGACTCCGCCATTGCTTCACGTTTTACTTCTGATTTCTTCGGTTGTTCTGATCAATGTCGATCTCCGATTTCCGGAGAGTACATGTTTCAATCAAACGGCGTCTACTTCAATGGCCACCACCGATACAACACCGTTCTAATTACAAACCGGTGAGATTATCTAACAATTAAACTTTTATTTAAAAGCAATCCTTGGTGTTCAAGTTTGATGTGGTCCTTTTCAAACACCTCATCTTCCTTTATGCATCTGGTGAATCATATGTTGCGGTTTTTTATTTTAATTTTACTAGCTTGCGTAATCATTTTGTTTGAAATTGAACTCTTTTGGTTGTTACTGTTATTCATCCCAAGTTCGATTTTTATTTATATGTTGTTAGAAACATTTATGATAAAAATGGTTTTGTTTTATTGTGAGAAAATGGTATTTAATATTGAAAAGGTGGCTTAGAATTCGTGTATGGATGTAACAAGTTAAAAGTTGTAAATGTCTACAGGTGATGATCATACACCATACATAAAGCCAAGCTGTGCATTTTTTACCCAGAAATGTTGACTTGACTAACCGTTAACTTTTTTTTTCAATAGCCAAACCATCTCTGCTTAATCAAGTAGGTACATACAAACGACACTTTATTCCTTTGATTAGTTATGAGGATGCTTCCATTTTGCTGTTGTTTATCTGTTATATAGGGATTTATAATCATCACCTATAGACATTCGCAAAATTGTATTTGATTACATATGATTTTCTTTTGCAAATTGTTGTATCTTTTATTCTCACAGTGAGTTGTGTTGCTATTGACAAAGGTTACACATGGATTGAGTTTTTTTGAAGCATTCAGCACAACATTCCTGAAGCTGGTATGTCACTCACTATGTACAATTAGCTTAAAGGTCTTCTATATGTAAATAATTCAACACAAAAGTTTTTAATTATTTATATTTTAGTTGAACCGATGATCATTTATTATATATTTGTATTCTTCCATCTTTTTAAAAAAAATTGATGTAGGCAGAAGCTGGAGTCCCATCAAAATCAAGAACTCCAACCATTAACTTTGTATTAGGTAATTAAAAACACATATAAAGAAACTGATGTTTAATGTGTTGTTGTTTAATTATGGGACTTAACATGAAACTTTTGATTAAACCCAAAATTTAATATTATCTTTAACCTGTAACCAAAAACAACCTGTGCAATGTAACCTTTTTTTGGTTTTACGAATTATATTTATCCGTTTTTATATAACTGCAATATATAATAACCCTTTGTTTAAGAAGATGAAAGGGTTCGACATTTTGATTAAATCCAATTATGTTTCTCATTTTTTTGAACAATTTAGGTTTAAATTAATCGATAAACCAAATATACTACTTAATTTTGGTATAATTTATTTATTTTCTAATGTCATTTTCTTTAAAAGGAAAATTATCTTCTTAATCTTCTCAACTATTTTAATGAGTAAATTATTATTCTTTCTGAAGGGTGTTTTAGACATTTGACTAATAATTATATTTTACAGGCTTTTTGAAAGTATGTTGAGAAAGAGCAGAAAGGCTAAAAATTGACGATGGTATTACTTTTTACCATTATTTATAATTGACTCTAATAAAAAAAATTCAGTTTACTAACATTTTTATTATTATTGTAGGATTAAAATCTTTCATTATAATGTATCCTTATGCTTCAAAAAGAAGCTACAGAGATTGTATCAGATCGATATGCTTCATATATTGAACCCACGAATGGAAATATCCAAGACCAACCATTACTACACCACTATTCATTAGTAATTTGCATCTTTTCTCATTATTTAATTCTAAAATACCCTTAGACACAGTTCCTACACTCAAATATGACACAATATAGTAATTTGTGACATTGGGTTCTGTAAACAGGTCCTGAATGCAAAGTTTTTTTGGTAAACAGATCTGTAAACTGCCCCTGCATACTGTTTTTATTGTTAGAAAATTTTGATTCCAAAAGTTTTGAATCAAACTGCCCCTACATATTGTTTTTATAGTTAAAAATTTTGATTATAAGATTTTTGGAACAAACTACCTCGCATACTATTTTTAGAGTTAAAACTTTTGATTTTAACAGCTTTGGACCAAACTGCCCCTACATACTATTTTTATAGTTAAAAAACTCGATTTTAACAGTTTTGGGCCAAAATGTCATTGCATACTGTTTTTATACTTAAAAATCTTGATTTGTTAATTTCTTTTTTATTTATTCTAACAGTTTTGGACAAAAATATACCTACATACTGTTAATTTGGTAAAATAAATTATTCATTTTCGCTTTCATTTATGTTGAGTTAATGTGAGATGGTGCTTCAAGTACAAAAGTCAATTTGCATATCTTTTTTGAAATCTGTTAATTGAATTTTTTAGAAGAGACAGATGGTATGCAGATTTATAATAGTGGTAGATTTATTATGAAGAGTTGTCATACCAATTTGGCATATTTTTCTATAGTTTACCATATTCGTTGAAATACAGAGATATGGCTTTACATTTGACGGGTTGTTGCTACCTATGTGCTGTTGAAGTATCCATATTTATTCTTCTTCTTGCTTGCCCGCCAAGTAATAATCTGTTATCTTTCTTTACTTCTGGTACTAATTCCAAATTTCTTATTGTTATCTTCTTTGATTTGTTTATTTCAGTTTCAAATACATTTTTAGAATTTAAGCTTTGTTAGATACAAGATCCAAAAGTTTGGTTTGTAATCAATGTAATGTGTGTGTATCTCTGAGAGAGAGAGAGGGAGAGAGAGAGAGAGAGAGAGAGAGAGAGAGAGAGAGAGGTACATCTTAGTTATGATGTTTGAGGTAATTATAAGCACTTCCTTTTTGTTACATTGAATAGGCAGTCTTCTACCTTTAAAGATTGCATGTATTTTGCCCTTTTGAAAGTGAATGGAATATATATTTGGATCAGCAACTCGGGCAGCACAAGCACAAGCACAAGCAATGCAGTCTCCATGTAACTCTTCCCATTTTGTCCATTTTTAAAATGAAAGAACAATTCATCAAATTTTTTTAATTTGAAAGGTGATGGGGTTACTTTGTTATCATTGCTAAACTGTTTTCCCAAATCTATTTGTTATTTATCTTTGTATGTTTTCCCAAATACAATCATCCTATAATAGGAAGATTTTGAAGGATGTGTATCATGTGAAACATGGACACATTTCAGAAACGACACATGGTTTCAAGTACTTCATTTTCAAAGGAAAGGAGTTGGCTTGATCACAGGGCATCACACTATGTTTTCTGTACGGAAGGTGTTTGGCATTAAACTCTGATATTATTTTATGACGACATGATTGATTATTGACACACTAGTTTTGACATGAGATATTATTAGGAATGTTTTATACTTATGGTTTTATGTAATAACTTAATTAAAACGAAAATTTTGGTTTGGAATTTTGGGACTTTACAGCATCTCCATGCATTCTCCGTGATTGTGGAAATTGCATTTATTGCACTTAAGTGGGGTTCCTGAGTATTGTTTGGGAGCATTTGGATTAGATGAGGCTGGAGCATGTGGTGTTGTGGTAGCTTGAGTAGCAGCATGGACAGTCACTGTTTGTTGCTTCTTTGATGACTCTGAGTTTTGTCGCCCCTTTTGCTTGTTGTTCTTACCCTTCTTGTTATCACCTTCCTTTTTAACTTCCGCCTCCCCTGCTTTGGCACCCTATATGTTGCCATGGTCGTATAGTTTATTGGCTAGTCTCGTTGCACTGTTATATGTGGTTGGGTTTGCTGCTATCACATTCCCTTGGATTGGCACGGTCAATCCCCAAATAAACCTTTCAATCTTCTTCCCTTCAGATGTGATCATTCATGGACACAAGTGAGACAACTCAGAAATCTTGATATGTAAGCATCGATGTTAGAGTTTTGAATTGTGAGGTTCCACAGATCTTGTTCCATTTTCTAAATTTCTCCCCTTGTACGGTACTTGGCCAACAACATCCCCTTAATCTCCTCCCATTGCATAGCGTTCACCACCGGGAGTGTCATGGCCTCTACGTGGCCATTCCACCAAGAGAGAGCTTGATCGATGAATATGCAGGCCGCAAACTTGACCTTGCACTCCTCAGGATATCCACATATCTCGAACACTGATTTCACCTTTTCTATCCATCTTTTCATGGTTATTACGCCTCCCGTACCGTTGAAGGTTCGAGTCTTGGCGTTTGTGAAGTCTTTGTAGGTACAGATTCTTGTGTGTCCTTGATTTGTTCCCTGATTTGTGCTTCTGGTTCGTTGCCCATTACCTCCACCGTTGTTTCCACTGTGAATTTGCGCCAATGTTGCAGTGACCACAGCTGACACTTCCACTTGGAACGAGGTAGATGCACCCTGAAGTCTATCCAGGTGGTGCTAGGCGGCCTGAAGACGGGCTTCCAATGCTATCTGGTGCGCCTGGTATTCCTTGACTACCTCATGTGTCATCCTCTCCGCGTGCTCAACTACGACTCTCATGGAAACCATCTGGCCAGTGGTTGCCTATGCCTGCTTTTTGATATCATGTGTCCTTCTTACCATCAGATGCAAGGCTCGGTCGGCAGGTCCACCATGACTCAAGTCGTAGTAGTCCCGGTTCATGCCAAATGAGGGTCGCACCCCTTGCTAGCGGCTCCGTCTCCAGATGTCGTGTGCCCATGAGGGCGTAGTACCATTGGGGCCCATCCTGTATGGGGGAACCCTGGCCATGTACAGTGGATTGATGACTTCGGACCTCATATCCGAGTCTTCTGCGTCGTTGCCATCAGCCTCCTCCTCATCTGAGTCAGCTACCGGTCCTTCCTCTTCAGTCTCTTCTTCTGGTTCTTCATCTGGCACCAACCATCCACCATTCCCATGGTTGGGGAAATAGGGATCGCCAGGATGGTGAAATCCGGCCATAGTGTCTGCATGTGGGGTGAGAGACGTTGTAATAAGAGTATGCATATAGTATTTCCAAAAAAACTACCCCTATAGTATTTTTAGTTGTTTAAGTTTGAGTTCCTTAGAATTCTTTGAAATGAGGTAAGCTTCTAGATCCATTTCCCTCCATGATTACTCCCAAACACATGTTAGTCATATTTTGAATAAAAATAGTTAATCATGTTGTATTTATCCCCAATATGACTACATAACTGTCAGGGTTTAGTCACAGTGTTCAATTCCCTCCAGAGACTTTTAGTGTTATAGTTTTTAATGCATTCCTAGGTATCATTTTATTCAAAGTGTTTTAGTCCCATTGCATTTATAGTTGCATATTAAGTATGATCAGATATGCTAGTTCACTATAAACAATGCTCTGATACCAATCTGTCACATGCCGAACCAGATGGCGGAAACGCCCGGGGGCTTATGCGTGACTTCATCTTGTAGTATCATCACAATGTATATAATTGAAACAAGACAACACCATAATCATACATATCAAAATACAAACAAAATTGTTTACATCAAGTATAGTATCATAAGTTACAAGCCAAAATATTCAATGTATGATGATAACAAAATTCAACAATTCCACATGTTCTTATAGACCCTTCCACTTAACGATTCCCTGAGAACACAAGTTATTTTAAAAACTTCAATGTATATAATGTTGGTGAGTTCATAAGCATGTTCGAATGAAAAGTTTTGTATTGTTAGTAAGACACCAGAAAATCCGATATTTTATGAAAAATAGTTTAAACGTGATGTGACAAAATCAAGTATTAATGCATGTGTGTTTTCTATTTTTGGAATGTATATAAAGATGTAATTTGGTTAAAAATCATGTATTTTCTATTGTAAGTAGAAGGTATTGTGTATGTGTGTATTTCCCCAGAAAATCTTATATTTTCTGTTAATAAAAATGTTGTGGTCTCAACCCTAAGACCGAATATCATTGTATGTATGATTTCGTATCAACAAGATTTTATAGGTGTTCCATAAAATTATGTTGGAGAGGATCTCTAGGTGAGCCGTTTTAACCATACTTGATTATGACGAATTCGTCTATCGTGGCATTTTCAGGCACTAGCATGATTTAGGTAAGGTTTGTCACCGTAGACTGGCCGAGTCTAACTGTAGTGAACAACTCAATTGTGGGGTGTCACCTCGTATAAATCTATACACAAACTCTCGCTCTCCCTCTTGGAGACTCTGGTTATAACTATAGTCTACGATTGTACACTCGAGAGGTGTCAACCGACATGTCTCACTAGCATCAGTGACTGAGTTTACGCGAATATTGTATTACATTATATAATGTTTCCATATGCATTTTAAGTTTGCAAAGCCCAATGAGTATGTATATGAATGTATGAGGCCCAACAGACATGTACAAAGACCACTAGGGCCAAATGAACGCGTAATGTATAGTTTAGGCCCAATAAGCATGTAAATGAACCACTAAGACCCAATAAACATGTAATGTATAATCCAGGCCCAATAAGCATGTAAATGGACCACTAAGGCCCAATAACAATGTAATGTATAATCCAGACGCAATAAGTATATAAATGGACCACTAAGGCCCAATAAACATGTAATGTATAATCCATGCCCAATTAGCATGTAAATGGACCACTAAGACCTAATAAATATGTAAGGTATAATCCATGCCCAATAAGCATGTAAATGGGCTACTAAGGCCCAAATAAACATGTAATGTAAGTATTAGGCCCAAGAAATATGTAATCGATGTATTTTAGTTTGTTTGTTATAACGTTGTTTATTTTAGCTTGATTGTTTACCAATATAATGTAAAAGGCCCACTTTTTGTAATGATGACATTTTTGGCCCATTAAGCCATAAATTTACAATTTAGGCTCATTTTTAGTAAGATTGACACTTTAGGTCCCTTAAGACCCTAAGTTTACATAAATGAGCTTAAGTACTGTGAAAACACAGATATAAACCACAATTTGATGAAGAAGAAGAAAGTTTCTTGATGTTTCTAGAGTGACATGAAAGTATAGTCTTTGAAAGGAAAATGTGTGTGTATGAGGGGGCTCTCAGCCGAGAGTAATAAGGGAAGAGAGGTAGAGATGAATTGGTTAATACATGGAGGATTAGGATATAGGTTTTAGATACATGAGGTGTAATTAGCATGTAGATCCTATAAGTAAAGATGAGGTGTCAACTCTTTTCTCCATGTAATACCCCCCCTCCCTTTTTTTGTTATTAGGTCGAGAGATGGGGAAAAGAGAAGAAAGGAGAAGTAATTTGGGTCTTAGTTGCTTGATCTTGATATTATGAGGCCCAAATGGATGGTTCTCGGCCCATTGGGCCCTTATGAGAGTTCACGGCCCGATAGAATAAAAGGAATGGAGTTTATGGCCCATTAGGGCTAATGAAATTAGTTATGGCCCATCATGGCTCATTAAAATAAGATAGATCATTATAGGCCCATATGACCTAAAATACCATAATTTCATGGATGTGGGTCCACTTAGAGCCCAAATAGGGTTCTTAGGCTCAAAGTAGTCAAACTGAAAGTTTATTGGTCCATTAGGCCCAATAAAAGAATCTTAGTCCATAATAACACTGAACCAGGATTCTTAGGATTTCCAATCCATAATTGAATGTATTAGATGTATTGTATTAGGTTTTGAGCTTCAATCAAGAGTTTGGTTTCAAATGGATGATTTTATGTTAACGTATAGCATGATATTCACTTAGAGTACAAGTTATTACACTAACCGATGTTTACATTGGAATAGAATTTTCTAGTTGACAATGCTAGTTGTGACACTATCTAACGTTAAATTATTATTGTTAAGCTTTATGATCCTTTGAGTTAAAATTTATTCTACAATATTACTTGTACTAACATTTATTCAAGTGTGTTACTTAAGTTTTTCTCTCAACAAGGGTTAAAAGACTCTTTAAAATCCTAAGCAAATCGCAAAAAAATATGGTGATGCAAGGAATCCGGATATAGATTCTACTTGGGGACAAGCACCAGTGCTTCATCTTGCCTGTTCAAACATGATCAAGTGTGATCCTCTCGGCGGTATGGACCACAGGGCTAAAAAACATCCATTGTTATAGTATATCCTATAGTTGTTAGTATTCATCCATAATTCTTCATGAAAACTACCTGACCATGATCACTTACCCCTTTAGGCTCCAGCAGTTGATCCCAAGTATGAAGTCTCAGCTGCAACCTAATGGTCCCGGTTCGATGTGTGGGATGACAACAAGATCCTGGACCAATAGTGATACAATAACTATGAGCATGTTCCATGGTATCTGATGGAGTGAGAATAAACAGACAACAAAAGTGCATGCATGCTCATTCCTTAAGCTAAATGTTATGCAAAAATAAAAAGTGAAAAAGAAGAAAAAAATATCTTTTTGGACTTTTATTAAAGAAAAAAATGAATGAAAATTAACTTAAAACTAATATGATATGCAACCTAACTAAAAAATTGCATTAAAAAGTAAAAGGGACTACCCCACCCCAAGATTAAGAACAAACATTGTGCTCAATGTTTAAGGTAAGGGCAGAAATGACCTAAATTGGAGGATCGGATGATGAGAGATGTCTTTGGCTGTGGTTTCGTGAAATTACGACTGATAGAACCCCGAAAATCTTGAATTTTCTGGTGAGTAGGGTGTTTGGGAGCTTATGTTCTTGAGAGAAATGGAGTTTGAGGGAAGAACTTGATGGACACAAGGGAGAAATGAAGGAGAAGGTTGCATTCATAAGTCATATGGTCAACGGAAGTCAACAAGTCAACCCACTTAAATATTTGGTCAAAGATGGTGAAAGATTGTCAAAAATGGCCTAGCATAGTGCGCGGGTCGTGCAGGTCTCCACTTGGGTTACACATACCTTGAAGTTAATTCTTGGGCCAACATCGCTTCATCACACCTGGCTAAGCAACCTACCCACACAACAACACACGGGTCACGTAACCTACCCGCACAACAGCACGCGGGGCGCACAAGCTGCTGATCCTGACTTTCATTTTTGCTTCATTTTTCTTTGTTTTTTTGAATTTTCTTGGATTTGAAGGGCCCGAACATATGGAAACATTTAATTCTTCAAGGATAACTCCAAAATAAACATCAAAACATTTTCAAAACTTCTTTATTCGAATTTAAATACGCGACAACATAATGCTTTCCAAAAATGTCCTTCTTTAACGTCTTTGGCGAGACGCCTCCATACATCACTTTACCACTTCAGGTGTCCAAATGGATGACATATTATACATTCGAATTAAAACCTTCATCGAACAACTTCAATCGTTGTCCATTAACCTTGCAAATTTTCCCCGTGTCGACATTTTTTAATTTCCACACCTCCATTGGGACTCTTTTCTTATATTTGACTTTCTTTTTATAGGAGAACCATACCAGACTCAGACCTTTGATAATAGCAATCATCCAATCACATTATTTCTTGTACTTATTCATTATGTGAAAAACTCTTCCCTCTTTGACATGGTGGTTGAGTAAGTGACAGGTTGGGCGTCTTATTTCTCGGGATACGTATCCTTTAAATGGTCTGACAAATTTATCATTTCTAGCTCTTGTGATTGTTATACCACTGGAGTTAGTTTCTCAATGGGAGTGGGTGGCTCAAACTCTCTTTCGTTAACCCCCATCACTTCCTCTATAGGGAGTGGGTGGCTCAACCTCTAAATGGGAATGGGTAGCTCTTGTAATTTGATAGTTTTATTGTTAGTTTTCTCAATTTCTTCTTCCTCTTTGACAGCCTCTCCTACTTCTACTTCTTCACCTTCTTCGTATAACACTCTTAGGCTATCAAAACTTTTCTCATCTTTCTAAGGAATGGCATATGTGTTATGCCATGGGCTCTCTTCATATGGTAATTTGTCATGAACTTCCATTACACTCATTGATTGAGCAATTTGTGTTATTTTTTGCTCTAAGCTTTTGAGGCAAGCTTAGGTTGTATCCTAGAAAATTTGGGTAAAAGTGGAAATGCTTTTCACAATGTCCTCTAAGGACATGCTTGGCGTTTTAGTTTTTTGAGGAGGGTAAGGATAGGGTTCTTGGAACTGTGGAGTTGGTTGGTATTGGTTATTTCCCCAAACTTGGTTGTTTTCCCACCACTGATCATGTTGAGGCTGATCATAACTCCATTCATTTGAACAGTAGTAGCTTCCTTTCTCTTGCACTTCTTCCAATTCTCCTTGTAAATATGGACACATGTCGGACTGCTGCCCAATTTGGATAAAAAAATCCCAAAGAAGAGGCATGGGCTACACACTTTGGTCACTTTCAATCATCATAACTAACTGAGCTAGCTCAGAAAGTTGATCTTCAATGCAAGGAGTGTTCATTTTCAAGCCATACATGTTTTTCAAATTCAGGATTGTAAATTAGTACATGTACGATGAGATTTGGTCATAGAGAAACAAACTTATTAAAAATAAACCAATCCCCGACAACGACACGAAAATTTGGTGGTTATCAAGACCAACAAAATTAATATCCCTAAATATTTTACAATAAAATAATTTATAGTGGTAAAGAGGTCAAATCTGCGGAGATTGGTTCCATTTAATAACTCTGTCGGGGGAGGGGGGGGGTCTTTTTAAATACATGAACTAAAAGTAGGATTAAACTAATATTTAAATGGACAATTCAACCAAAATAAAAGATTGATGTAAAATCAATAAGATAAAGATGGTTGACTTAAGGTTTCCTTACTTTGACTTTTGATAACATATCATTAGAATCCAATGGTGCAATACTTGTTTTAAATCCTTAATTTGCTATGGTAATCCAAGAAGCTTAAGATTACCTAGAATTTTCTTAGTTGTTAAAATGGTTAGAGAAGCTCATAACAATTTCCTTAGTCAAAGTCACAATTTCCATTAAGCATGTAATTAGTGAATGTCAACTAGCATTAAGAACCAAAAAGTCACCAAATCCAAGAGGAGTCAAATGCTTTCACTACCATGTTTGAGAAAATGTTTTATTGATTGTGTGAAGAAAAACTAACACAAAAATCATTTGTTACTTGGTAATTTGAGGATCCTTTACTTAATCAAGAAATGAGCAAACTCATCACAACAAACACATTTAATCTCATGAATAAAAACATACAAATAGTGATAATATGTTAAAAAAAACATTCCCATAAAGATTCAAGAACAAGTTCACGGGGTCTTCAACATTCAACAAAAGTTAAAAGGATTCCACAAAAGTCAACCAAGTTTAGTTTAGCCTAGTATGGCTAAACTCAAGAAAACATAGTGAGAAAAGATTGTACCAGACATTCAACAAGATTAAGAGGTGAAAAGATGATGTTCTTGAGGTGTTCTTGGTCTTCAAAATGCTCCAAAATCTCCAGAAAAATGTTGATTTTTTCAAATGTGCAATAGTCTAGAAAAGTGGCACACCAACCTTCCTTATATAGGTCAAAAGAAGAATTTTTGGAATTGCCCATGTAGGACGTTGCACGACCCGCGTGCTGAGCTGGGTTCATTTGTAATTTGGGCTCTTTTGTGATTTGGGCCTCCAATGACTAATCCCACTTGCTCAGAACGAATCCACTAATCTTGTAGCCCAATATTCTTCATGTTTTCTTCATTTTAAGCCCAGTTTGACTTCCCTATATCATCCATAACTCATGTACTCGCCCGATCAAAATATTTGCATGCTCGCAAACTCACCAATTTCTTCTAAATTCAAGCCCCATAGCCACTAGCCCATTCCATGTATCAACTATACTATCCATCATGTCCAAGATCCTTGTTGTCCACCAATTCCCATTGTTTTTCATACATCCCGAACATTCCCTCTCTACTAGTTTCCATGGAATCTGGAATAAAGCTCACGAAACTAGAAAGTACCTAAAGTAGTCATAAAATCACATAAAGGAAAATATGCATGGAAATTATTTGTTACGCTTGGTCCAGGTATGAAATAATCTATTTATTTTCAAGTCTTGGGTGGAAATCGACGAGCTGGGAGGCTCCAACTTATCGTATAGAGATTTCCCTAGCCGCACATTTTAATGATCCAACTCGATGAGTCGGGGTGTCCTAACTCGACGAGTTGGTGAAAGAAGTGAAAACCCTAATTTTTGGGTGTTACACCCTATATAAAGGACTTAACTTCTTTGGCTGGCCTCCTTACCAACCTCCTTTGCCCAAAGACAACCCTAGAATCGTTTTCCTTCTTGCATATTGTGTAGAGTGAGCTTGAAGAGTGTTTGTTGGTGGTTCTTGCAAGGATTCTTGAAGAGGGAAGCACCTATCTTGGAGGAGTGACTCTAGATCTAGAAACTCTGCATCAGAGGCTACATCTTTGAGGTATAAAGTTATCACCTTGGCATGTAGTTTATTAGATCTCTTTTCTTGAACTTTTAGTTTGAGTTTTGGGTCCTTTGTTGAGTTGTCCAAAGAGAAGAGTCTTCCATGGGTTGATGGATTATATTTTACCCCTACATCACCTCTTAAGGCTTAAAGTTGCAAACTTTAATGGACTCCATGTCCCATTCATGGAATATTTCCATTATGAAGTCAAAAATGAACCTTAGAGGGTGTTTCTAGCATGCATGGATGTAAAGTTGGAAAGTTTATGTGATTTGTCCACCTTTGGACATCAGATATGTATTTTGGAACGTTGTAGTGGAAGTAAGGGCCTTAATGGGTCAAGATCCTGTTTAAAGAACTAGGGTTTGGGGTTTTAAGCCTTATGGTTGGTTCTTAAGGGTAAAGTTGAAAACTTTACCCTTCTAAGACAACATTATGGAAGGGGTCTGAGGTTTGGAGTCCTTGGACTCATGAAAAATGGCTTAATGCATTAAGTAAGTTGGCAGACTGGAGAACTCGACGAGTTCATATGGGAAATCGATGAGTTGGTTTGTGGTTGTCACGATTTTGTTGGAAAGGGGGAAACTCGAAGAGTTGGATCACGATATCGCGATTTTGCCTTTGAAGGGAACTCGATGACTTGAAGGGTAACTCGACGAGTTGGGTCAACTTGAAGTGTTGAATTTGACTTTAACCAAGGTTGAGTCTTCGGGTTAAAATTTTTGTATTCAATCTAAGAGTTTCTTATGTTTAGTGTGTGAGTGGAGCTGATACTTTGAGCCTGGATCTATTCAGCTGTTGTCAGTATTTGAGGTGAGTTTCCTCACCATATCAATGGGTCGAAGGCACCAAGGCCAACCCATATTATTTAATTGTAGTGTTTATTTGTGGATGTGCTATCTATGTGATATGTATTCATGTGAAGACCGTGTGGGAATTCCCATGGCAGCTGGTCAAGACCATGTAAGGGTTCCCATGGTAGTTGGTTAAGACCATGTGGGGGTTCCCATGGCACTCGGAGTAAGACCAATGAGGGTTTCCATGGCATTCTTATATGATTGTTTGTATGCATGGCGTATGTGGACTTATATGATTGTATGTGTGGTATGTACAGGGAACTCGCTAAGCATTAGCTTACAGTTTGTTGGTTGTTTTAGGTACTTCGGGATCTAAGGGCAAGGGCCCGACATGATAGCGCAACACGCACTCTCCAGCATTTTGTTATGGACACTTTGATCTTTTGAATAATTTATTCAATGTAATGGATTTGTGAAAAATAGTTTTTAATTGGAATTTACAATTAATGAATATGGATTATTAATTAATTGAAAAAGATTTTACTGGAAAAAATAGGTTGTTACATTATCTAAAATATGAATGAAGTATGCTAAAATAAACTATAAAAAGAAGTAAATAAAATGAGACTATCAACAATGTCTGATCTTGTGCACACCATAGCATACATCAAGCTGCCAACTACTAATGCATATGGGATTGTGGCCATTTTTTATTTTTCTTAATCCAACTTTAGGACTATTTCATTGAAAGTTTTATCTGACTTTCTAAAGGTGTACTTCTTGTCTTTGCATCGGTCATGTTGAACTTCTCTACAATCTGTTTGATATCCTTATGTTGTGAAAGCTTTATAGTTCCAGAAAATATGTCTCTGTCTATGCTCATCTTGAGAATTTGTTTGACATCTCCCAATTCCTTCATCTCGAACTCTTTGGAGAGTTGTTACTTCCTTCTATTGATTTCCTATATGTATGATCTAACAACTAACATGTCATCACCACATAATAAAAGAATAATGTAAGAGGACCTAAACTTCTTCAGATAAAAACAATGGTCCGTCTCGCATCTCTTATACCCATTTTTCTTTACGAAGTTGTCATATTTTAAATACCACTGCATTGGAGCATGTTTCAGTCCATATAAACTCTTCTTCAATTTACACACCGGGTTCTCCTTACCATTCACCAGGAACCCTTCTGGTTGGAACATATAAATATCTTCCTCAAGTTCACCATGCAAGAATGTATTCTTAACATCTAGTTGTTCAAGATGTAAATTTTCAGCAACCATAATGTTCATGACCAATCGAATAGTAGTCATCTTCACAACTGGTGAGAATATTTCATTGTAGTCAACCCCCTCCTTTTGTTGGAAACCCTTTACAACTGGTATGGCTTTATACTTCTTTTCGGCATCAAATTCATCCTTGATTCTGAACACCCATTTATTTGCAAAGTTCTCTTTCCTGCCGATAATTTGACTAAGGACCAGGTATGGTTATTGTCAAGTGAATCTAACTCCTCATCCATGGATTTCTTCTATTTTATAGGGTCTTTAAGATTCAACACCTCTAGATAAGACTTTGACTCTCCATTCTCTGTCAGTAACATGTAATTAGTGAATGAATAATATTTTCTAGTGGATCTCTGATCTCTGGTCGATCTTCTAGGATTCGGAGTTTCAACATCAGTCTAATTTGGAGCTTCATTTTTAACTGATTTGGGATTTCAGTTTCTGAGTCTTCATCTTCTTTAGAACTCCCAATTACTTCAATATTTACTGTCACTTTAGCTCTCCCACTATTTTTTGAGACTTCGTCTGTGTAGGTTGTAAAACATCAGCATATGTCAATTCTTTGAACACCGCCTTCTGATTTTGTTTAATTTTTCTTGGAGCTATAGCTAGATCATCTTTATAGATGGTATCTTCATTAAAAGTTACACATTCTGTCACACCCCCAAACCAAGGATGGCGGAAACGTCTGGGGGTGGAGGACTTCATGTACAGTATCACAACAACGTGTATAATAGTGCTCAAAGTAAAAACAACCACCATAAATATAATTGCAAAAGTTACACCAAAGTATATGTTTACATGTTTCAAAAGCAATTACATTATGATGACAAAATAAATTGTTGACGGTTTAGCGTCCCATCCTCAAAGCGATGAAGTTTTCCTGTTTCACTGATTTCCTGAGAATACAAGTAGTTTTAAAGAGTGTCAACACAAAGGTTGGTGAGTTCATAAGGGTTTTGTTTGAAGTAGAAACCGTTTTTCCTTGTAAAATCGATTTAGTTTGATTTCCAGAAAATCCAATATTTTCTTAGTTAAGTATGAATAGAAATAATCCTACATGATGCTGTAATGAACCCTAGAGTAATCCGTAGAGTTCCTCTATAATCGTCCAACATATAAAGTTATATAAGGCTTAACTTAGATAAAACGTTGAATATAGTGGGTCTGCCCTAGGTCCACAACCCAACGAGGAACAGGAGATGAGGCGGGCACCACCAATTCTAGGCCAATCAAGACTAAATTCTTATATGACTCAACATATACGCTCAGCGACTATAGTTGAAGTCTAACAATTTTAGAGGAAGTGTAGTTTTAATATCATAATAGCTTTGTATAGAGACCCGGCACTTTGTATTTGTACCCATAGAGATAAAAGGTGATTTTAAATCGACATAAAACTCATTTAGGTTTTAAAAATAAAATCCCGTAAACTTATGGATTGTTCCCTATGTGAGCCGTTATAATCATACTATGACTATGTGAACCTGCCACGACGTTCTCAGTGTCGCGAAAAATGAAATGACATTTGTCACCCGTAGACCTGCAGGTCCCACTGTAGCTAGCAGCGAGGTGTGGGGTGTCAAACCCAATATAGATCTATATACAAGTATCACGTTCTCCCTCAAGGAGATTCTGATTATAACTACCAGGAATTATATCCCGCACTCGGACGTACGGGGAGAGAGAGAGAGAGAGTCTCACCATAGGTTAACAAGTTTACTTGAAATGTGTGTGAATATAAATCTTTCTTGTATGAATGTACCCTTCTGGTACGAGTGCGTTGAGTGATGTATCATAAACTATACCTATTATAGTTTATCTAAAATGTGTATAATATGTATGAACCCTTTTATGGAAATGTATTAGTGTTATAAATATATTCAAACTATACTTTTTATAGTTAAATAATACGTGTTCCAAAATGAATGGATAATATTTAATATGAATGTCTTAGTTTCAGTTCATAATGATAAACTAACTAGGAAACACATTCAAACATTAAAACTTATGATTATACACTTTGCTCAACATAATACAAAGTGTTATGATATTTACATGTTGTTGGTAAAATTTAGCAATTCTGCCCTGTTTTGGAAAAATCATAGAAAAATCATACGAAGTCGAAAACTAGATCCGTAAATTCTGAGAGTTCACAAAATGTGTCTAGTTTGCTCATAAATTTTATCTCAATTTATAATGACCTCTAACTTGGGTGAAAAAGTCCAAGATCACAGACTGGTCCGGATTGTTGTTTGAAATGATAGGCAGTTTTGTAAAAATCGCCATAAATTGTAGAAAAATCGTATGGAGATGTGCAAGTAGCCATTTTAAAGCTAAAAACTTGAACTATTTGCACCTTGTACAGTTTTGAAAACAAAAATGTGTAAGATGCCCAAAACAGTCCGTGAATGGAGTTGAACTTTTCTGATGAAGGCTGTTAGAAAAATCTAGTTACGTTCTTAGTGTTTTAACTTGTATTCCCCCCCTGAAAACTTGAGAAAACATGAAAATGTAGGGGTATGAACTCACCTTGAGTGATTTCAGTAGATGATTGTTGAAGAATGGAAGTGTTTAATTCAAGAACACTTGGAGATGCCTTGAAGGTTTTCGAGAATCTAACATCATAGTTAGGGAGTTTGTGTAAGCAACCAAAGATTTGAGTAGAATGAAGTGAAATAATAATAGGGAGGATGAATTTTTACTTACTAAGTGTGGAAGAACACTTGAATCCAGCCTTGGATCTCGAAAATTTGTGTAGAAGAGTTTGAGAGAAAAAGTGATGTTTGTTACTTAGTGGAATGAGAGAAATGAGAGAAAATGAGGAGTGTGGTTGATTGTTCCAGCTCAAAAACGTGGGAGTGAGTGAAATTTGAGTGTAAGGGAACATTGAAGTGACATAGGTAAGGTGGGGAGGTATGGCTGGTCATAGAGTGGGTGTGGGGTGGTTGCTTGTGACTTTGATTTTTTTTTTTTTTTTTTTTTTTTTAACTTGCAAGGCACAATGGAATATATTATTCCTATAAAGGAAATTGACTCAATCAAGGACGATTTCACAATTAAAGTTCAGATCATACGTCTTTGGACTCAAAAGTCAAGAACAATGTCTTATAATAGTCTATATCCCATTTTTAGTTTAATTTTCTAAATATATGTGTGGTTGTCTATGTGTGTGTATCTCTTTAAAAAATTCTGCAATTTCATCATTTTATGACCCCCATTTGCGAAGTTGAGTATTTATTTCCAAAAATGCGAAACTCCAGGGACAATATTTGAAATCTTCTGTTTTCTTCCCCAATTCGCATTCTACTGTGAAATACTTCGCATCTTCATTCTTACACCCTTCGCATCCCTTCGCATTAATCACCTTCGCATTTTCATTCTTACACCCTTCGCATCCCTTCGCATTAATCACCTTCGCATTTTCATTCTTACACCCTTCGCATCCCTTCGCATTAATCACCTTCGCATTTTCATTCTTACACCCTTCGCATCCCTTCGCATTAATCACCTTCGCATTTTCATTCTTACACCCTTCGCATCCCTTCGCATTAATCACCTTCGCATTTTCATTCTTACACCCTTCGCATCCCTTCGCATTTTAACCTAATTAATCAAATGCGATTCACAAAATTTTTCATTCCAGATGCGAACACAGTTTAGTTCTTGAACTCTAAACTTGCGAAATCAAAATTTTCATATGTTGAACCCATATGCGAATATTAACCCAATTGACTTCAAATTGATTCATAGATGCGAACACTCGATTGTTTTACTTTCGCAAAATGAGCATCAACAACTCCACAATCGTGTTTTTAAATTCTTGCAACCAACAATTTCATAGTCCTTGACTTCGCGTTTTTCTTCATGAATCATCCCTCAATCATCAATCCAATTTCGAATCAAAAACTCATATGTTCTTGCTTTATCGATTCATCGACCTAATACACAAGGTTTAATAGAGTTGACCGGCTTGACTTGATGACTTGACTTGACTCAAGATTGACGATTGTCACAAATTGACTCGAATATGACGGTTGTCACACATTTGCTCCTGATCATTTTCATGGTTTGGTTATCCTAGCATCTATAGTCTATATCATCCAGCTTGTTCCTGAAAAAATTATACTTCTTATCTTTGGCTTCAAGTTTGTCTTTTTCTGCATCTTTAACCTTGACATAAGAAATACAAAAAACACTTTAAGTTGAGAGAAAGAGATACTTCCCTTTTGTACCATTCCTATTATGGAATCTTAAGCCTAATGGTGACTAAGGGACTGCGATTTATAAGATAAGTAGTTGTGCTTACTGCGTCTGCCCAAAACATTTTTGGCATCCCTGCATATAACCTCATGCTTTTATTCCTCTCATTTAATGTTCTGTTCATCCTCTCCGCAACACATTTTGCTAAGGTTTTTTTGGCATAGTCTTCAACATTATGATTTTGTGTCCTTGCTGTTATATTCACCCTCATTATCTGGCTTTAGAAATTTTATTGGCAGATTTGTCTCATTTTCCACAACAGCTTTGAACCTTATTAAAGTACAGAAAACGTCAAATTTACTTTTTATAAAGTAAACCCATACCTTTCTTATAGAATCATCTATAAAGGTAATGTGGTGTCGGGAACCTCCTGTTGATGAAACTGATGTAGGATCGAAGACATTAGAATGTATCGGCTCAAGCTTTTCTAAATTTGGTGGTTGACCCATCTTCACTAAAGTAACTCTTTTCTATTTACCAAATACGCATGGTTCATAAAAGTAGACTGTCAGATTCTTCAACTATGAGATCCTTCCCTTTGAACCAATCATCTTTATTCCCTTATTACTCATATGGATAATTCTTTGGTGCCATAAAGTAGAGGACTCCCCATTTCTAATAGTTGCATTTGATTCTCCTAAGTTCAACTCCACCATATATAGAGTTCCCTTCTTTTAGCCTTGCGAAATGACAAAGTTCCCTTTAATAACCTTCCATTTACCTTTTCTAAACTTTACATCATGTCACATTTCATCCAGTTGTCCTACTGAGGTCAACATTTTCTTCAGATCAATAATGTATTTCAAATCCTTCAAAATTTAGGTAGTACCCATTGAAGTTTTTAAAGCTACATCTCCAATACCAGTGATATTCATAAATTTACCGTCTTCTAGGAGAACAATACCACTGTAAGATCTAAAAGTTCTTTTGATTTCTTTGTTGTGGCAAGCGTGAAATGATGCTCCTGAATCGATCACCCAATAATTGGCTGGATTCTCTACACAACAAATCAATACATCATCGTAGTCTACAACCACATTCAACTCCTTGACATTATCTATAGGAGGTTTAGATAAAGGTGAGTTTAATTTCTTCTAATGTATGTAATCCTCAATCCGCATCTTCCAGAATCCAAAATCATGTCCTTCAAATTTATCAATTTTCACCTCCCGTCTTCAGCCAAAGCTTTGATACTAGTTGTTAGGTTTGAAGAAACGATAAATAAAACAGATCTGAGAAACATGAGAAATCATAAACGAAATCAATGCACAGAAAACACATAGATTTAAGTGGTTTAAACTATCCTACAATAGGCTACTTCCACTATCTATAATAGGCTACGTCCACTATCGAACCAGAGAGATATTTTATTCCACACATGCTTTTTCTTCTACAATGTTATAGATATGACCATTTATAAATATATAAATGACAAGATTTAACCTAAACATTTAAAAGGCCAAGCTCGATAGAAAAACAAAAAAACAACTACCTAGAAAAAAAAAGTTGGCCCGCCCAAAACATTTTCAATGTTTAAAATTCCAGATCTAATGATAAGTCTCTATATCTAACCAAACATGTTTAAAGAAGTTATTACATTGTTCACCCAAATGAAAAAAATAGGTGTTTGGCCAGATTGCTTCACTCTTCCTCATGTACTTAAGGCGTGTGGAGGAATTACTTCCTTGAAAGTTGGTTGGGTTGTACATGAGCAAATTATTAGGCGTAGATTTAAAGTAGATGCGTTTGTGCATAATGGGATTATGGAGTATATGCCAAGTGTGGTAGATTTTATCATGGACTAGAATCATTTCAACTTACGCTCAAAACAGATAACTAGTTAAAGTTGTAAGAATCTTCAAAATAATGAGGAGTTATGGTATGCAACCAGATTGGATTACTTTGGTTTGTGTTATCAACTTCTATAATGAAATAGAGGATTTTGTTATCTACATTTTTTGTAGGATTTCTGTCAGTTTTAATTTTAATTGAAGGTGAACATATTAAGTGCATGTGAGGTGTTGGATGAAATGCTCAAGTGAGGCTAGACAATAATGTCTTTCATTTTTTGGTTATGTAAAAATGGAGGTGGTGAGATAGGTAAAGAAAAATTCATGATTGAGATGGGCAAGGAAAATGGAGGCTCTTACTTGATAATTAGTGTTTGATTATGTTATTATAATCTAAATTCATTATATGTAACAAACAGATCCTTTTTTTGTCTATTTCTTTTATGAAGTTTACATTATGACATTTTGGAAAATTGATCAACCAATTATGTGATAACTTGATGCAGATTACTTGAAAGAAACAAGTAAAGAACAACGTATATGGATGTAATAATTGTTGACATCATAATAAGATACATTGTTCATTTCATGTTTTTTTTTCCTTTTAACTCATGTCTAGATAAATAATGTTTTAAAATATTTGAGAAACAGACAGTATATTAGAGGAATAGAAAACAAAGCAAATTTTTAAAAAGCAAGGACTTAATGGGGAAAGCCTCTTTTTTCTGACTTTCTTTATTTAGTGTTAACTTTTTACTAATTTGTAATCATTTTTTCCTAAAAGCATGTTCTTAAATCTACACTTCCATTTTTCAACTTTGCAGGATACATGACTCAATTCTTTTATCTGTATTTGAAATGAACAATTGGATATTTTAATCAATTTTGGACTTTGTAGTGCTTTGTGATTAATGAAGCTAACAGAATATTAGAAGCAAACTTTAAAGAGGAAATGAAACAGGTAATAAAAATCTAATCGAATGTATGGTAGGTTGCACCATATTGTTATTTTAGAAGAAATGCAAGAAATAGGCACATACTTATTATTTGTTCTATAAATTCTGATGGTTGTGCTTCTGGGAATACATATCTCTTATTATGTTGTCAACAAAATGGAACCACAATAAAGGAGTACTTGATGAAGTTGGTTGAAGCACTTTAGATGATTAAGTGCAAGAAATTACACATGTCCTTTTTATGTCCGCAAGTGCAGGAAATAACAATGTAATTTGCTATTTCTTATATTTAAGCTTCCTTTATGTCAAATAAATATAAGTAAGTTACTATTTCATGCATCTAGGCCTTTTTTGTTAAACCGTAAGAAATAACAGTATACATTAATTGATTTGATTTGAAGATTCACCTCATCTTCATGTCTTGGATGTTATCTCCAACAAATTTGGTAGTGTTTTGTTACTCTAAATGAG
The DNA here is from genome assembly GCF_052625555.1 of Lactuca saligna. NCBI lineage: Eukaryota > Viridiplantae > Streptophyta > Magnoliopsida > Asterales > Asteraceae > Lactuca > Lactuca saligna. The sequence continues at coordinate 201,231,527 of NC_136421.1, forward strand.
GTCAAGCATCAGAGAAGAGAGGATCTCAATTTTATGTCTTCCTAATTCATTAACTTTTCATACGTTTCTCATTTCTTTAGTTTATGATTTTTTGTAAGTATGTATTCATCAAATGGAAAATAAGAATCTAAATAGATTATCCAATCATTTTTCTATTTCATCTTATTTTCTTTACACATTTATAATAAGCACAACAATATCATTTAGTTATCAAGAAAAAATGGTTTGTAATCCTTGAAAAAATATTTATCCATATATATAATCATAAGGGTCCCTTGATTTTTGTAAAGAGACGATAATTGCAAAGGTTTAATAAAAATAAGCACACCTATTTCATGAATTTCAAAGTAACAATCATTAAAGAACGTAAACACATTTACGTTGATGGGGGAGAGTTGACTATGACACTAATTATTGCCGGACATTTGCGTTACAGAAGTAACTGATGCTCTAAAGTCTTTACTTCTTTCCTTGTTTGAGCCGCCATCTAGTCCTTCCTTTCATGATATTACTATTGTCATCATCGATGTCAAATCGAAGCAAATGTTGGCAATCAACAATGTCATAATTAGATGTTTCATCACTGTTGTTTGTCAATATAGAAGTGAAGGCTTGCAGTATATTGTCCTTTGTAAACTCTCGATAATAATCTAGTGTCATGCTATGAATCTCGTAATTCTCTATAATTGTCTTGGGAGCACTCTACAATAGCAACTAAGTGTCATTATAATTCATGTATCATTCATCCATAAAATATAAATAAGATAAATCTAACTAATTCTTTAGTGATTTTTCAAAAAATGACCAACAAATTATGAAATTACCAAAATATATAGCCATGAAAATATTAGTTAGATTGGATTGGATTGAGCAATGATTTTCTTATCTTGAGTTGCTATTTTCTCCTTTGGGCTACAAAAATCTTCAAGGAGGGAAAATAGGAAAAAGAGAGGGTGATTTTTTAACTTGTGTTTTTTAAGAGGCAAGGCATACACCTTACTGCTAAAGAAGTAGACATATTTTGTAATTAGTTTCCCTCGACTATTATTTACACTATGTATATCAACATAAATATATTTGTAAATTGCACCCAAGTGGAGAAAATCACAGCCCAATCTAGGCGAAGTACGAATGCCATGGCTGTTTTGGTAAATTTTTTTAATTTTGTTGTTATTTCTTTAAAAAAAATGTTAAGGAATTAAGCTAGAATTGTCTTTTTCTCTAAAATATAAGATAAACCAATTACCTCAAGGATCAACCCAACATATTTCACATTGTTCACATGTTGGTTAATATCTAAATCGCTCCATCTTGGCTAATATTTGTGTGTCAAGTGAAACAACAAAAATCATATGTTTAGCTAGATAACCAATATATAATATTTCAAAGTAGATAAAACTTGACCCACCTTTAAACCTTTGCAAATGTGTTCATTAATCTTTTCCTCACTTCTTGACCATGTTCTAGTGTCCTGTTTGATTAAAGGGGGCTTATCTACATAGATTTTCTCGAGTTTAGCTCGAACCTCATTTGGAAATTTGGATATCTTTCTTGTCTTTGTATTCATCATCACCCAATAGCTACAAGATAGAAGTAGTATATCAATACAAAGAAGTTTTAAGTCATTATGTCACGATAAGATTTATACCTTGAAGCTCTTACTAATATCTCGCCTGTTTTGCAATCATGCAATGTCAAATTACAACACACGCCATTTTTTCCATGAGCAGCTTTCCAAGTCTCCATCTGAACAATATCGCCCCTGTAGAAGATTTAAGCATGCCAGAGTATATCATGGTCCAACTAATAATCTCAACATGTTAAATTCCTTGTGGTTCAAAGGAAATGTGAACTTCACAAAGCTAGTAAGTTTCAGGATTTAGTTACTAATCAATATACATAATTGTAAAGAGATGTGTTTTAATGATCTACAAAAAGTTAAATGTATATCATCTTCAAAGACAAAAATGATTGAATGATAGAATTATAGTGAACCAAGGTCCGTGTATATATAGATGAAAATGAGTCATGCATGATGTACCAAATTGGATAACGATCCACAACCATTTGGATCTTTGCCATCACCCACGTTAGGTTGTGCTTGGACATCTCCTCAGACCCAAACCCAAACCCATCATGCATTAATCCACTTTTCTTCATATGATTAGCTGTTGTTTCCTGTGAGTCCATCTTGAGATTGTGAATAAATAGCATGTACATAACTAGAAATGGACAAACCAAAAGGCACATGTCCGTAATAGTCAACTTATTTGTATCTTGCTTTTTTTTTTTACGTGTATACAATCTGAACATATATATATATATATATATATATATATATATATATATATATATATATATATATATATATATATATATATATACCTGCAAATAGTTCATTAGTGTTTCTATCGAAGCTGTTTGATCTGGCCCTACTTCATATAACCTAATACAAAATATTTCTTGGAATACAGAATCATCTTGAATCATTCTTTCTACGCGAAGATCCGAAACCATGTTTGGACTCTCTTTCTTTGGGTCGACCATGCTCCAATCTATGGCACCTACTTTTGTAGCATTTACCTTCATTGGAGCTTTAAATTGCAAACTCCAGGAAGAAGCGTGCTTTAACTTAATCCTCTCATGCTCATGCATGGCTCCTGGAATGCATCCGAACTTGTTGGATGTCATGTAAGGGTATGGGGAAGAGTTCATAGTTATGGATGATGCAGTGGTGATCATAAAAGCCATTGCTAATTAATAAATTCTTATGCCCGAATTGCAATAGACGATGTTTTAGTTATTTAACTATTTATAGAACAATATATCAACATTCTAGATTCGCTTACCATTAATTAATTGCATTACAATTTAAGACAATTTTAATGGTCTATGTGAAGCTAAACATGGCCTTTTTTTGACAATGTGAAGATAAGCATGACTGATAGATTGGGCTACAAAAAAAAAATATTAAAGATATCAAAATGATTTTAAATAATTGTAAAATAAAAAAGTGTTCCAGTACAAGAAAATTGATAAATTACACCTTATATTTTTGTCTTTGTCACAAGATATGGACTCTTCTTTAAGTTTTTTCAAACATTTTCTAGTTCTAATAAATAATTATATTTACATCCAAGTTATTTTATATTGTGCACGTAAAACCAAATTATTTATAGTTCTAATATTCATTACTTGGTTCACAAAACCAAACTTTACTTAATAATATTTATAAAGTATTTATTTTAGTTATACTTCATTTTTTTTTATCGCCGAACTCATTGGAATTCCATATATTTTTGGTGTCAATTTTTGCTTAAACAATATCTATTCATCTACCACCAATATGAATATTTATTTGTTTTTGACTATTCTTGATCCTCTTAAATAACAATGAATGATGTTATCTAATAAATCCACATAAGCATTATAATATAATTTATAATGCTTCTGGAAATCTTTCTCATAAGATTATGACTATAATTAATTATTCAAGTATCGCTATGAGTATGCTTTTGAATCAAATTTAATAATCACTAGACTAGGAATGACACATCAAATGCCTGCACCACTATTTCTTGGCCAGCAACAGAAGTTGATTCCTTCACATGCTAAAAATGAGTTTTTTTTTAAAAAATACTAAAAACGTTGCTATTTTCGAATTCCTTTTTTGGGATTATATCAAATTGCTTTTGTACAAATAGGGGTGGGTGGCCCATATATTTTGTTTGATTGTTTAAAAATAACATAAGTGGTCACTTTCATTCAAGTATTCAACCGTTAAATCGTTAGTTTCAACCCTTTATCTTTATATAATATAATAGAAATGGTCGGTTTTAACCTTTTATCTTATATAATACTATACATAAACGGGTTTAAAACATATTATTGGTCTTTTAATTTCTTTTTAATATATTTATTAAATTTTAACATATAATCTTATTTCTTATAAATATACTATAAATTTTATATAATAATTTATACCATAAAAAAATCAAACTACTCCAAATAAATAAAAATATTGAATATTATTATAATTTAATTTTAGGTATTACTAGAATTATTCAACTAACAAATAAATATATAGTTTATAATTTGAGTTGTCAACTCAATTTTTGAATCCGTAAAAGCAAATAAAAGTATGAAAACAAAAATGTTACTATCCATCTAAAAACTATTAAAAAGTATCAAAACAAAAATGCCACTATCCATCTAAAAACTAATAAAAAGCATATGTATGAATTATCATATCATTACTTTTATTTGAATAATTTTAAACTTTGATGTTATAAATTTGATTATTTGAGTTAAGCATTTTTTATCATCCTTATTTTAGTATTGTGCTTTCTATTCACATTTACATTCTTAATTCTTTCATCTTTCCTTTAAATATGCATCGTTGGGTTTATCATGGTCCTAACATAAGGTATGTATTTTTTTCTAACTATCATGTAAATATTTGATGTGAAACACTAGGATACTAATTGTGTTTTTATCCTATTATTTATTTTGCATTTACATTCATGTATATTTGTTATTATGGCATACATATATAAATACTAGTTTTATAGATCTCCTTCGTAACTATGAGGTAAGATTTTCTTTGCCAAATAATGAAAGATTTGAGATAGATAATGACTTTGGATGTGATAATCCAAACTTCGACTGCAATAGTGAGTCATTCAGTAATTTTAAGGAAGATTATGATGGTGTAAGTGAGACTTCAGTTGTGACCTTTATGAATGATGTTGGAAATCTAGGAGACGGTGACATAGTAGATTTTGAGGACAACGTTCATATAGATCTTTTGAATGAATTTGAAAACATAATTAGGCTCAGAATGAAATTTGAGAGTAAGTTGCGGGTAAAAAAGGCAGCAATACTTTGGTCTATCGCCCAAAATAAAGAGTATAAAGTGTATGAAAGTAAAAATAACAAATTGGTAGCAAAATATAAGACTATAGGAGATCAAGGCAAAAGCTTTAACTCTATGCACCATACACCACCTTGTCAATGGTATATTCGTTCAATTAAGAAACAAAATCATCATATGTGGCAGATTACGTGTTGGGCGGATGCACATAATTGTTTTGGATCTTGTATTGCCAATAATAACAAGAATTTGAAATCATATAACTATTTTATCACACATCGTCCACTCAATTCAAAAAGATGTTGCTTATTAGCTGAAACATATGCACGCAGATATTAAAAATAATCTGAATATTAATGTTTCTTACTGGAAAGCACGACATGGCATGGTAGTAGATAAGCAATAGAGACTATTTATGCAACATTGGAAAGTATTTTTGTTGAGTTTCCAAGTACATTTTAGCTTTGCAAGCTTCAAACTCCGATACAATTGTGTAGTGGTTCCATAACCCAAATGTCTCGCCACATTTAACAATGTTCAAGTATGTTTTTTGGGCTTTTGGACTGGCTATTAATGCATTTCATCTATGTCAGTCTGTTATTTCTAACGAATGTGTTTTTTAGAATTGTCACATGAGGAAATACACATACTGTCCAATATTTTCAACATATGTGTACATATGGTAAGTGGCAAAAGAAAAGATTTTCATGTTCACATACAATTGCAGTTTGTCGATATAGAAGAGATAGCCCTCTTTGCATATATGAATGATGTATATATTAGTATGATGTACAAACAACAATATAACGTTGGTTTTATACAACTTCCTGCTATAAGTATTGATTGGATTTAGAGTGATTTAAGCAAATTACTAAAAATTGTATGTACATCGAGGTCAGAGGCCTGAAAACCGAATTTGTAACGAGATGGACATTCGTCATCTTGATGAACCTCGGAAATATGGACTTCGCTATCAACCAGGCCATAATAGAAAAAATTGTTCAAGTTTTCAACCACGATTCAATGTATAACACCCATAAAAATCATGCCAAATTTAAACTTTTAAAAATGTTTCAAAACCACTAATCATTGCAAAACTTGTTTTCAAAATAATATAATATCAGATTATCCCAGAAAAAAAAGTCATAAACATGAGGAGTTGTACGATCACACCTTTGCCTTCCCGCAATCATTTGATATACCTGAAACAAAAACAGAAACCGTAAGCCCAAAGCTTAGTGAGTTCCCCCAAAACACCGATACACTACAATTAACACATATACAATTAACAGCTTGTACTGAGTCCATAGCTTTACAGACTAGATTACCCCTGGGCCCACAGTGTGAGTCTGGATTGCCTTCCGGGCCCACAGCTCACATCTGGATTGTCACCAAGCCCACAATATGAGTCTCCCTCAGCATGTATTTGGAATGCTCCTAGGCCCACAATATGAGTCTCCCTCAGCTCGTAACTGGAATGCTCCCAAGCCCACAATACGAGTCTAGAATGCCCTACCTGACCCTCAACTCGTACCTAGAATGCTCCTGGGTTTACTGGTTACCGTACAGAGCAGTATCACCTCAACCCATCCCACATAATATGTCAACATATAACACAACTAATGCGCATATAGATAATCACATAATACTACAGGTAGTCCTACAGATCTACCAAACTGGTATAACAACTAGCATGCAACATTAACCCATACTTAACATATTATCATCTGCTAGGATATCATATCCAATTGGCCGGCCTGGGTGCCTTAGTTCCTATAGTATAGTGAGGTAACTCACATCACTGTAAGATCGGATTCCTGGTACGATTCCTGTTTATGTATTTTTCGCATTTTTCCTTGGACTCGGCGAGTTGGAGACCCGACTCGCCGAGTAGGAGCGATTTTGGCACGGAATTTAAGTGAGGAACTCAGCGAGTTGGGTCCCAGACTCGACGAGTCCATGCTGGACGAGTAAAACCCTAATCAGGGTGTTTGCACCCTATTTAAACACTCTAACTCGACCTCCCTTGTCCCTAACACTTCCACAGAGCTGTAGAGTGAAACCCTAGCCCCCATATTGTTCTTGTGAGTTATTTTTGGCTTGGTGAAGGAAGTTTGGAGCTTAGAAGAAGAAGGAGGAGGTTGAAGAGTGCAAGGAGGGGAAGTAGATCCGAAACCTACACTGTGAAGAGCTTCCATTCAGGTAGAAAAGTTCCTACCTTGATCATTAGCTCATTAGATCCCCTTTTTGTCCGTAATTGATGGTTTTCAAGCCCTAAAACCTCAAACTCCATGTAATTATGCTCTATGTTCTGAAAGGACTTCAGATCTGGACCTTATGGAAACCTTAGAAGTGTAAAGTCCTTGTGGTTGAAGTGATTGAGGTCCCTATTGAGTGTATGACCTCCTAAAGAGCTTGGAATTGCCTTTTTGAGCTCATTGGGCAATGCATGCACGTAAAGCTTGCAACTTTACGTGATAAGCATACCCCAGGAGCTTAGATCTATGGTTTAGATCTGTTGCATGTCTCAGATTTGGTCTTTATGGGAGGAGGGTTGAAGGGATTCATTGAGCTCCAAAGTGGACTCGGCGAGTTCTATGAAGATGGTCTTAGACTCGGCGAGTTGGATGAACAACTCGGCGAGTCCCTTGAAGATTGCCTGAAACTCGGCGAGTTGTTCTCAGACTTAGCGAGTCGGATCGCGAGTCGGTCTAATCATCCTAAGTAGCGGTGGGTCTAAGGCCACAATGTCGGCCCACCAGTAGGAGTTATATGTTAGATGATTGTCTTTGTGATATTCATCTAGGTTTGCTACTACTTGATATGTTTATGTGCTAGCATGTTATGATGTTATGTGATAGTGGTAGTAGGGGTGAAATAGTCACTGGTTACCGGTCGATAGGACCGAAGGGGTAGTTTAGTACTCATCCATGCTAGCCAGATTATGATATGTGTGATATGATATTATGTAGCAGTATCCGATTGAAAGGACCGAAGAGGAGGCCAGCACCTAGATATGCTAGGTAGTATCCCATCGAAAGGATCGAAGGGGAGGCTAGCACCTAGATATGCTAGGAAGTATTCGGTCAAAAGGACCGAAGGGGAGGCCGTGTCACGGGATGCTTCAATCACCGTGCGCCACTTAGTATTTTCTCCGACTAAGTTAGGCTAACTTCGATGGCTTAGATGTATTAACGATTAAAGGAAGCAAGAGAAACGACAAGAAACACTTCTAAGAAAAGAGCTTCTTTATACAACTTTACTTCTTACAAAAGAACTTCTTGGATGCCTTGGACAAATGAGCCCTCCTCCTATTTATAGGCATCCTACACCTCCTCAAAGGGAAGTTTCTAGATTTCATATATTCCCGATTATTCTAGATTGTTCTTACAAGATCCTTATCTATATATAAAGTTCTACACAATTCTATTCTATACTTTTGCATCCTAGAGAATTCTAGATCGTTCTAGGGACTTATGGTAGATTATTACTTGTTCTACCATCTTCTTGATCGGTCTGGAAGATTCTAGAACACCGAATCGTGACACCCTCCCCCACTGAAATCCTTGACGTCCCCGTCAAGCCTTGGACTTGTATGCTTCAATCTTGTCTCTGAACTGCCATAAGTCTTGTTCTCGTTCCCAACTGGATTCCGTATCGGGTTGTCCCTTCCATCGAACATAGTACTCGGTCCAGTTGGGTGATCCTCTTTTGCGAATTATTCTATCGGCCAAAATTTCATCTACTTCCTTATCAAAGGAGATCACATTTGCAACTGGGGCTCGTTGTGACTCACTCCTAGACGGGTCTTCTTCATCTCAATTATAAGGTTTAAGGAGACTTACATGGAATACGGGGTGGACCTTTAAGTGGGTTGGTAAGTCGAGCTTATATGATCTTGTCCCAACCTTTTGAATCACCTGATACGGCCCTTCATATCTTCTTGTTAAGCCCTTGTGTACTTGTCGAGTGGACTTGAACATTCTCTGGGGAAATTTCACCATCACTTCGTCGCCAACCATAAATTCACGCGGTTGTCTGTTTCTGTCTGCCCACTTCTTCATGCGTTTGGCTGCTTTGTTCAAGTAAGACCTTATTATGTCAAGTTCCTCGTTCCACCCTTTAGCGAACTTGTATGCGGGTGGACTATTTCCTTTATACCCCCTGGTTAGTTCTTGTGGTGTCAAAGGTTGTTGACCCATGATGATTTCAAAAGGGCTTCTTCCGGTAGCCTCGCTCCTTTGTAGATTATAAGAAAATTGGGCTACATCAATTAACTTAGCCCAATCCCGTTGATTAGCACTAACAAAGTGCCTTAGATAAATTTCCAACAAATGATTCACCCTCTCGGTTTGTCCATCAGTTTGCGGGTGGAAACTGGTCGAAAAGTGGAGCTCGGAACCCATGAGCTTAAATAATTCCCTCCAAAATTTTCCAGTAAATCGAGGGTCTCTATCACTTATGATGCTCCGAGGGAGTCCCCAATACTTTGCCACATGTTTGAAGAATAACCGACCAGCTTCCTCAGCTGTGCAATCTCTGGGCACGGGAATGAACGTCCCATATTTGGAGAAACGGTCTACGACCACCATGATGGAACCACAACCTTCAGATGTAGGTAAGGCCGAGATGAAATCCAAAGTTAGACTTTCCCATGGGTGCTCCGCAATCGGCAACGGTTCTAACAACCCTGCTGTCTTGGACTGTTCCACCTTGTCTTGTTGGCATACGAGACATGTCCGAACATAGGCGTCTACATCGTCCCTCATCCTTGGCCAATACTAAGTCTTCTCTATAATTGCCATGGTTCGGTGTGTTCCAGGATGCCCTGCCCATTTTGAATCGTGGCATTCTTTTAGGACTTCTCTCCTTAAGTTGTCCCATTTCGGAACATACATTCGATTACCAACAGTGAGTAATAGTCCATCTTCGACCCAAAATTTTCGAGTCTTCCCTTCTTTAGCCATCTCCATTAAGCTTTTTGTTAACGGGTCATGGCTTATTCCTTCTTTGATGCGGTCAGTAAATGAGCAGGTTACCCGGGAGATGGTTGCCAATTCCGCTTTCCGACTTAGAGCATCGACGATGACATTTGCCTTCCCTGGCTTATACTCCATGACATAATCGAACTCAGCCAAGAAATCTTGCCAACGGGCTTGCTTGGGACTTAGTTTTTTCTGGTTTTGAAAGTAGCTTGTAGCGACATTGTCAGTTTGAATTACAAACCGATTCCCGAGTAAATAGTGTCTCCATACTCGAAGGCAATGTATAATCGCTGTCATCTCCTTATCATGTATCGGATACCTTCGCTCGGTCTCATTAAGTTTCCGACTTTCGTACGCCACCGAATGACCTTCTTGTAACAAAACACCTCCTATAGCAAAGTCTGAGGCATCAGTTTGTACCTGGAACGGCTTCGAGTAATTGGGTAATGCTAGAATTGGTTCTTTCGTTACGGCCTTCTTTAGCTCCTCAAATGTTTCTTGACACTTATCCGTCCACTCCCATGCGACCTTCTTTTTAAGTAGATCCGTTAGTGGAGTTGACCGTGCCGAGTATTCTGATATGAATCTTCGATAATAATTGACCAGACCTAGGAACGATCGTAGTTCGGACACGTTCTTAGGTGGTTCCCATTCTGAAATTGCTTTTATTTTTCTTTCATCCATGTAGATCCTCCCGTCCTTAATCTTGTGCCCAAGGAATCTTACGTCAGGTTGGGCAAAAGTGCATTTCTCCATCTTCACATACAATTGGTTTTCCTTTAATGACTGAAAAACCAATCTTAGATGTTCCACGTGTTCCTCCAACGTTTTTGAGTAGACTACGATGTCGTCTAGATACACTACTACGAACTTATCCAAGAACGGGTGGAAGATTTTGTTCATGAGGGTGCAAAATGTGGCCGTTGCATTTGTGAGTCCAAAGGGCATGACCAAGAACTCAAACGATCCATACCTGGTCACACATGTTGTCTTTGGCTCGTCTCCTGCTGCTATGCGAACTTGCCAATACCCTGATCGTAGATCTAACTTTGTGAACCATCGAGCATTTGTGAGTCGATCGAAGAGATCGGCGACTAAGGGGATTGGGTACTTGTTCTTCACGGTTACCTTATTCAAGGCTCGATAGTCAATACACATTCTTAGACTACCATCTTGTTTCCTTTGGAACAATACTGGGGCACCAAATGGAGCTTTGGAAGGTCTGATGAAGCCAACATCTAGTAACTCCTTCAACTGTTTTCTTAGCTCTTCTAATTCTGGTGGTGCCATTCGGTAAGGCCCCAATGCTGGTGGCCTTGCTCCTGGTTCTAATTCTATCTCATGATCTACCTCTCTTCGTGGTGGTAGTTTCTTGGGTAATTCCGGTGGCATTACCTCTTTAAATTCCTCAAGCACTTTCTTGATTTTGTTCGGTACCTCCATTTCTGGAAAATTAACTTCTTCTTTTAATGTGGCTAGGAATGTCACCTCGCCCCTCCGAAGGCCTTTGCTAAGTTGCATGGCTGAAATGATACGGGAATTCGCCTTGCTTCTTTCTAAGGGAACGATGTGAATCGAGGATCCCTTGGTGAGGCGCATGGTTTGATCTTCAAATGAAAAAGTTCGGGCTTCGTCTAGGAATTCCATCCCAAGCACCATGCAGTAATCATCCATAGGGACTACCGTTAAGTCTATGATTCCTTTCCATCCTCCTATCTCGATGGGCACATTGTGGGCTACACCAAGGATGGGTTCGGATGGGGAATTTACTGCTTTCAGCCAACCTATCTCCTTGGAGTATTGAATATTCCTTTTCTTGGCTTCATTTTCAGCAAGAAAGTTATGAGACGCACCTGTATCGACTAAGGCTTTAGTTGTCTCTCCATTTATTTTAGTCTTCACGAACATGAGACCTCCTCCCTTTTTTGGTTTTGTCTCTTCCTTAGCCACCGAGTTGAGGAGACGCATCGAGCTTAGTTGTTGTTCGTCCCTTTCTTCATTTTCATCTTCAAAGACCATGGCGTTAAAACTTTTCTTCTTGGGACAATCTCTTATTAGATGGGGACCGTCACATAAATAACACTTCACCTCCTTACGAGTCCCTCCTTCGATCGCCTTTCCTTTAAAAGTTGAGGTTTTGACAGCGGGTCTATCGTCCCTTGGTGACGGCTTTGGCGCAGCTTTATCGCCCCCACTAGTCCTTCTAATCGGTGCATCTCTTCGGAAGTCCATAAGGTCTTCCGCTACAGCAATAGCTTCGTCAACGTCTTGGACATTCCTTCGCTTGAGCTCGTTATAGGCCCAAGATTGTAGTCCATCTTGGAAATAAAATAACTTGTCTTTTTCTTGTAATTCAGGCAACTCCAACATTAAAGCAGTAAATTCTGCTACATAATCTTTAATCGACCCAACGTGTTTCAGTCCCCGAAGCTTCTTCATTGCTACATCTTCGGCGTTATGGGGACAAAACTGCTTCTTGAGCTGCCTTTTGAACTCATTCCAAGTCTCTATGGTGTATAGCCCTTTTTCTATGTCGTTATGCTTCCGCCTCCACCATAGGGCGGCGTTCTCACATAGGTACAGGACAGCCGTGTCTATTTTAGGCTTATCGTACTTTACTCCGATTGCATTGAAATAACATTCTACGGACCAGAAAAATTCTTCAAGAAGTTTAGGGTCACGCTTACCTCTGTACTTTAGGGGTTTAGGTGCATCGGCATGTGGCGTCATCTTTGTACTTGCTCCTCCAGCAATAGCGGCTTTGCACAACTTTACTTCGGCTTCTAGAGTAGCTACCTTCTCACGGAACTCATTCCGAAGCGTGTTAATAAGTCCAAGGACTTCTTCCTTGATGACACGGATGGTCTCCTTCAATCCATCACTCGTGTCACTTATCTCGGCAACGAACTGATCGACGGTATCCTTCCATTCAAGGATCTCACCGACGTTAATCTCCGTCCTTGTAAGCTTGTTCTCTAAGCTTTCCAAGGCATCTATCGATTGGTCCCTCTTCCTGGACTTTCTTCCTTTCTCCTCGACGACAGGGGGCACAGTTGCGACTTCACTACTTCCTGCTTCCGTAGTCATGATCTCTTGCTTGTACGAAACTTGGCTCTGATACCACGTGTCACGGGATGCTTCAATCACCGTGCGCCACTTAGTATTTTCTCCGACTAAGTCAAGCTAACTTCGATGGCTTAGATGTATTAACGATTAAAGGAAGCAAGAGAAATGACAAGAAACACTTCTAAGAAAAGAGCTTCTTTATACAACTTTACTTCTTACAAAAGAACTTCTTGGATGCCTTGGACAAATGAGCCCTCCTCCTATTTATAGGCATCCTACACCTCCTCAAAGGGAAGTTTCTAGATTTCGTATATTCCCGATTATTCTAGATTGTTCTTACAAGATCCTTATCTATATATAAAGTTCTACACAATTCTATTATATACTTTTGCATCCTAGAGAATTCTAGATCGTTCTAGGGACTTATGGTAGATTATTACTTGTTCTACCATCTTCTTGATCGGTCTGGAAGATTTTAGAACACCGAATCGTGACACCAGCACCCATATATGTTAGGCAGTATCCGATCGAAAGGACCGATGGGGTAGGTCGGGCACCCAAATATGCCTGACAGTATTTGTATGTTATGTGATTATATGGGATGTGGTACGATGGGGGAACTCACTAAGCTTTGTGCTTATAGTTTACAGTTTTGTTTTTAGGTACCTCTTCTTCGAAAGGGAAGGAGCTGGCGCAGTAGTGGCACATCATACACACATATTGTTTTCCGCACCATGAGTTATTCTAGGATTTTGTACTCTAACATTATGGTTGTTTTTATGTTTGGTTTTCAGACACGAAATATGTTATGAAATGATAGAATCAAAAGATGTTGTGACATCCCCATTTTCACGGCCAGAAAGACCGATTTGTTTATGCTTGTTTTCAAAATCAGAGTACTATTTTAAAGAAAACAGTTGCGGAATTTGTTCCCAAAACAAGATATGATAATAACTTATCAAAACATTTCTCGAAGAGAATGTATTTTCATTTAATAATAAAACCTCGGGATGTCATGTTCCGATACAGACATATAAGCATAAACAGAACTTACATTTAATCACACAATTGATTTACATCTCCTTTAATATCTCAGTGCAAAGCAGCTTCGTATCGATACCTGTGATACAATTAAACTGAGTGGGTCAGGCTTGGGAGCCTGGTGAGCATATAGGGTTTTCATCCCATAATGTTATATCATATAAATATATATAGAACATCCAAAATTATATAATTTCACCATATAAAAAGTAACTCTTATCCCACCCCATTGATCCTCACAATGCCACGATCTAAACTCTCGTATCTAAACTTTTCCTCTTTATCTGATCCCTACTCACAGATCTAAACTAATCTCTCCACCTGATCCAAACTCTTGGACCTAAAACTAACCTCTTGGTCTAATCCATACTCCCGGATCTAAACTAATCTCTTGGTTTGATCCATACTCCCGGATCTAAAACTGTGCCCAATCCATACTCCCGGACTAGAGACAATTTACTATGTCATAATCCATACTCCCGGATTAATGACAAGTTTACCTATTGGTCTGATCCATACTCCTGGATCTAAAACTGTGCCCAATCCATACTCCCGGACTAGGGACAATTTACTATACCTAAATCCTGTTCTGATCCATACTCCCGGATCTAAACTGTACCCAATCCATACTCCCGGACTAGGGACAATTTACTGTGTCTTAATCCATACTCTCGGATTAATAACAAGTTTATCTCTTTTCCTATTCCATACTCTCGGATCTAAATCCAATCTCTTTATCTAATCCATACTCACGGATCTAAAACTAACCTCTTGATCTGATCCATACTCACGGATCTCATCTACCCATGTCCTACCCAACATATTCGTAGATACAAAATATACATACAGTTTAACTCATTAAAACCTATATAGTTCATCCATTTCATACTCATCTCAAATAAGCAAACAATATATAAACACATAGCAGGTATTTCATAACAAATACTTAATATTTATGTGTTAGAAGAAAGAGACCACACACTCACCCAAAACATATACTTAGTACATTCAAACAATACTTGTATTATAATAGTGTTTATGAAAGGGAATATACACTCACCCATATAAACAACTTTATATTATACACATAGCACGTATATCGTAGCAAATACTTAATACTTACGTGTTAGAAGAAAGTAACTATACACTCACACCAAACATATACTTAATACATTCAAACAATACTTGTATTATAATCGTGTTTATGAAAGGGACTATACACTCACTTGATCAGAAGATGATCAGACAGCACTACGACTTGTAGAAGTAGTATTCTTCGATGAAACCGGGATCACTTCACACACCTAGTTTCTCGCGGGTAGAGCTTCGGCTCGGAAACTCTTTTCTTCTCGGGATCTTCGGGATTCGGGACTTTTACCGGGGCTTCGGGGTACTTCTGGCATGCAAATCGATGCAAAACGGGAGAGAGAAGAGAGAAAATAGCAACCCTAAACGGCTAACCCTTCAAATCTATTTATAGGGCAAATTTGGCCCTTGCCACGTCGTGGCAACCTTTTTCCACGTCGTGGGCTTGGTCGTCACTGCATGCGTCATCCAAAGTTGCATCTGGGGGCCTCCCGGAGGTTTCAGGACACTTGCCACGTCGTGACACTGCTTGCCACGTCGTGGTCTCTGACAGTTTTGGGGTTTCGCGCCCCGAACTTCAGAAATTCATAACTTTCGCATACGAACTCCGTTTTCGATGTTCTTTATATCGCCGCGAAGGTGAGATTATGCTCTACAACTCTCGTTTAGATTCCCTTGGCTAATTTTGACTTTATTTTTAATATATTATAAGTATATTACTTATATATATCTATAGTAGGCCGGGACAGGAAAACTCCATTCGAAATTCATAACTCCTTCATCTGAACTCCGTTTTCGTCTGTCTTTTTATCGTTGGACTACTATCGAATGAATCTTCAACTCTTGTTTAGATCACTAAGGATATCTATCTATCTACCTTAAGTTCACTATTTATGTCGCGATGGGTCGCGCTGGGTCGTGCCGGTTTTGTCGCGAAACTTCGACATGTCATAACTTCTTCATTATAACTCGGATTTTGGCGTTCTTTATATGCACGGAAACCTTGTGAAATATAATACAACTTGGTTAATATTAATCCTTCTAAATAATCTTCCATCAAAAAGTCATTTTTGATGCTTATCGTCTCTAAATTGACTAGCCCGGATCTACGGGCGTTACAGATGTTTATTCACAAATGTTTTCCAAAGTATTAATTTAAAAATGAAATTTTTGGATGTGAAAATTGGATCGTTACAATGGCAGTGCTAAAGTCCCGCGGAAGAAACTCCCACTGCTGGTTGACAGATTCTCGAACTGCCAACATCAAACAATACCTAATTAATAATTGGGTTCCAAGCCAAAGGTCTAACTCACACTCTAAAGGCCCAATAGTCAAGTAATGGGCTAAAGCCCAACATATGGCCCAATATCTTATAATCATCAAGGCCTAAAATATAAAGTATAACCTGACTGAGTACGTAGGGCGTACTCAGCAGTACGCTGCGTGTACTCGCTTAATGGATTGTACATTGCACGTATTGGCTTGTACACCCAACGTACTTCCCTCTTAATCCCATTTTGTCATCAAGCACTTAATGCTTTAAGCCATAATTCCAAGCAACAGATCTGAGTCCCAAACGACGTCTAAACCCATTAACTCAATCACTTGGTGACTTTTCATGCCCCAATAAGACCAAATCTCAAAGTATAACATTCTACTTCCATCGAAATGACTCAACTTCAATAGGGATGGTCTTAAACTCTAAAGGTACCAACTTTATGGACTTTGAACCTCAGAAACACTAAGAGGATTAACTCAAAGCTCCTGGAATGAAATCAAGACCACTAGATCTCATCTTTGGGACCAAAATGAACTAAAACTCACTAGTAAGAGATCTAAGATATCAATGATCAAGTTCAAAGCTTTATACCTTCATCAAGCTGAAAATGAGTCCCAAAAGCCAGATCCATAAGCTTAACCTTGATCCCCATCTTTGCATCAAGCTCCACCTTCTTGAAAATGGACCAAACACTCCAAAAATGGGCTCCATAAGCTCAAAATGCCACCATGAGTGATAGAGGATGATTTTTAGGGCTTAGAGGGATAGAGGCTGAAGATATTAGGGTTAGGTTATGAGATAAAGAGCTTAAATAGGGTCCAAGACCCTAAAATAGAGTTCTAATCTGACTGGAGTACGTCTAACGTACATATGGTACGCCCAACGTACTCCTGGGAACCTTCGTGACCATCCTAGTCAGTATGCCTAGCGTACTCCAAGGTACGCCCCGCGTACAAATTTCTTCACTAGTACCCCCCGTGTAATATTTTTGTATGCCCCGCGTAGGCATACTCTTTTTGTACGCCCCCGCATACTCGGCTAAGTCTGAAAACCACGAAACTTCCGAAGGCCATAACTTCTTCGTTATAAACCTGTTTCCGATGATCCTTATATTCACATAAAGGTAACGAGAAGCCCTACACTTCTATCAACTCATATATTTCTTAAAACCTTCCGAACAAAAATCCATTTTTTCACAAAAGCCCAACTGACACTTTACCGAAATACCCATAGGCTTCAAAACACGAATCGAACACCCGGATCACTTCCATTACATCACCCACACCCAAATGGGCCTAGATCCTACCTTTTCAAAAGCCTTAATCCTTATGATGACCGAGATTCAAGCCACAGCCTCAAACTAGAAGTCGATTCGGAACAGGGTGTTACACCATGTGATATAAACTATATAATTTTTTAATTATCTTGTTATTTAATAATTAGTGATCTTGTAATTTCAAATTTAATTTGTATTGTAATTTCTGAATTAAATTCTGAACGGTTGTAGTTTGCAAATATTATCAACGTAATGTAAATTATGTGTATTTATTGCATTACATAATTATATTTATATTTAATATTAGTATTGCTTTGAAGGTATCTTTACGCGTTAAAATTAAATAATATATAGAATTTAATAATATATTTAAAACAAATAAGGTTATATATGAAATTTCAATAATGTTATAAAATAGAAATTAAAAATAGCAATGATATATTTATAACATATTACAAAAAATAACGGGTTAAAAGTGTAACATTAAATCAAAATTTTCATTCATATTGATCTACGAGAGTTATTTAAAAAAAAATAGTTCAATTAAGAAATTTATAAATTGTTATATAAAATAAGGGTGAAAACTATAACACTATAAGAACCATTTACGTAACTTTTAAATACTTAAGTTGGATGTGTGGGCCAACGGCCCGATTTGTACGATTCAATTTGAAAGAGCCTTATTTGTTGTAATGATTTGCAAAAAAAAAAAAATAAATAAAAAATAAAAAATAAAAAATAAAAAAATAAAAAAAAACATAAAAATAAATAATAATAATAATAATAATAAAAGGAAAAATGAAAAAAACAGAAAAAAAATCTCTTCTAAAACCCATCAATGTGATTATGGTAACCGAGAATAATTATGAGCTTAATGGATAAAATAATACTTGTACTCACCTCTAAAGCTCACCGGAAATAATAGTGTCGTCATCGAGTCCCAAGAATAATCAGCACTTATAAACTCGTAACCTTGCTGCTGGAAATGGAACCTCATACCAAGGCATGTCCATTGATTTTAAGCCCTTGTGAAAATAATCAAAACAAAAGAATGATAGTCACATGAATCGCAAGAATCTCTTAGCATCTTAACATTCAATAAGGTGGGTGAAGGTGAATTAAAATAAAGTTGGTTAAGTAAAAAAATTATTATGCATAAGTGAGGGATAAAGCCAATTAATAAAATTTATCAAAATAAGGTTAATTAGGTAAAACGATTATGCAAAGTTAGGAATAAAATTGATTAATAATGATAAAATACTAAAAAGCGGGAAACCTTCGTCATTTAGAATGAGAGATTAAAGTATCGCACAAGTCATTTTAAAAAATGTTTTCGGAAAACGATCCATAGTATAAAACCGATTTTTGTATTTTACAATCCGAAGGTGGTAAAAGAGGTGTCAAACCTTATTTATTTAGGAGTAAATAAAAGTTGGACTGTTGCCCACTGAACGAGATTTGAAAAGTGTTTACGGAAAGTGTTATACATCAATAAAAAAACGGATTAATAAAAAAACGAAAACTGATATACAATAACTATTAACACTATAATTTGACTAGAACTTTGGGCATGCACACTCCGAACCCCCTCAGGGTCGGGTCTGCCTCATACGAACTTCTGGATGTTTTCGACCTACGGACTTTCTCTTCTTAGCCTAAGTTTTCTTTCATCCGGAGGCTCGTATGTAGGTAATATACGGGCTTCAAATTAGAATCACTCCACTTCGTTTGTATTTCAAGTTGCATTCGATTTCAGAGAAAAGTAAAAGAAATTCGTTTAAAATGCACTAAATGAGAGTACCATCCTTTTGTGTGTTTGTAATTGCAAAGTTACAACAATGGTCCTTCATGTTTTGAACTTAATGTCAACAATTGTCCCTTTGAGCATTAGCTCAACATTTTAAGATTCTCATTTGATCTATTTCGTCCCTTATATTTATATATTTTTTTCATTTTATGTATTATTAATAACTATTATTATTTTCTATAATTATGATTAACCACTAATTAATCACCTTAAATTTATATATTGTCTTTTATTCATTTAATCAATTAGCTAGCTATTAGATGAGAATAAATCTTATAAATTTCTTTTAAAATTTTAAAATGCTAATAAATCCATATTTCTGATTAGTTATTCTTATACTTATATTCCACTTTTAAACAATAAAATAAAAAATGGGTCGTTACAGCACACCACAGACGTTTGGTCCACTTCATCTACTATAAAGGTCTGTAGATTTGGTCCTTATATTGCAGACCTTTCACCTTTAAAAAAATAAACCACACCTAGAAAACATAAAGGTAGTATAAGTTAATAACAATATTGATTGGGGAAAAAATAACAAACCACTAAAGGATTTGAACATGGTTTAGACCCATATAATTGTAACATCCTGTTTCGAAAAGTTTCTTATTTCATGATTGTAGACAATAAATGAATCAAGTAAAGGTCTTGGGCTTCAATGGAATTGGGTTTAGACCTTATTAGATGATGATAATGTAGGATAAGTAATTAAATCATTGGTTTGTGTCTTGGGGTCAAAGGGTAAAATGTGAAAAGTGATGTTTTATAATTCTTTTATAAATTAAGGATTTTATTTCGATGTGTTATAAGTCAAAAGTCTTTATATAAGGTTGTGGGGCTTGTCAATACCTTTGTGTGTATATAAAGAACGTCAAAAATGGAGTTGAAACGAAGAAGTTATGATTGTTTGAAGTTGGAGTGAAATTTGGTGAAAATTCGTTCTCACGAGGTGAGAAGTGATTCTCACAACGTGAGAGTCCTCATGAGGTGAGAATATATTCTCACGAAATAAGAAATATGTAGCCCAAAGCCTACGAATTTTTAGGGTTTTCATCGTATTTAAATATAAGGATTCATGTTTAGGGTATTTTCTTAGCCTCCATCATATCTAGAAACTCTTAGCAGAACCCTAGCCTCCATTTTCAAGATTTGAGCATCCCCTCTACTCTCTCATCCGTATTTTGGAGTTTTTGATGGTTTTGGAGAAATATTTTAATATAAGGTTGATCCTTGAAGCTTGGAAATTAAAGATCTCAACATTCATCTACCTTTTAGACCTTTGTAAGTTATAAAGTTCCAAGCTTTATTGCATTTCATCTTTGGATCTAAGTGTATTTGGTGTTTTGTTCCTTTTCATTGAATTTTAAGTGAGAGTTGGGAATAAAATTGGCAACTTTATTACTCTCCAAGGTCCCAAGAACATTGTATGTTTGAGATCTGGATTCCAACACCTTTTGATCAGTTTAGAATGTTTTCTTGGACCTTATGGACTAGGAAAGTTTTAATATTTTGCCTTCCCATTCATCCATGCAAGTTATTTTGGTCATTTAGGCCATTTGGGTGTATTAAAGTCTAGATCTTGTGTAACGCCCCGATTCTCAAGTATTGATTTTATATAAGAGTTTTCTTAATTTCAAGGTCTACTCGACGAGTTGGTTGCCCTACTCATCGAGTAGCAGTGGGTTGGTCCATGTGTTTTAGTGACATACTCGCCGAGTCCAAGAAGGGACTCGACGAGTAGGAGCTGGCAGATGAAGCCCAAAATTCCAAGGTATTTGCACCCTATTTAAAGGATCATTAGCCTCCCCTTTACAGCTCCTTGGCACCCTTAAACCCTAAACCGCGTGTGTGTGTTGCTTTGGTGTATTAAAGCTTGGAAGAGGGATCTTGGTGAGGAAATACTTGGGGAAACAAGTAAACTGAAGCTAGGAACTCGTGGGAAGCAAAGATCTACTTCAGTTCACACTCTCTTGAAGGTATTAGGCTGTTTCCTTGGCTCATTTCATCTTTAATCTCTTTTGGGTGGGTTTTAGGAAAGGTTCTTGGGTTTGAGTCAAGATCTGAAGTTGCAACTTCAGATCTGGACTTCCTTTGGCCTCTAGATCCATAAAGTTATCAGCTTTGGCAAGTGTGAGCCTTCCCTCAAGTGTAGGACTTCTTTACAAGCTTGGTGTTGTCATTTTAAGACTTTAGAGCTTTGCATGAACGTAAAGTTTGCAACTTTACGTGATAAACATGCCTTGGGGAGCTGGATCTACAATTTGGAGCCTTTGCTTGGCTGAAAAAGCATTTGTATGCACAAAGGTCTGAAGGGACACAGCGAGTAGTATGGTTGACTCGGCGAGTCCGATGAAGATGGTCGTGGGCTCAACGAGTCCGATGAAGATTTCCTTGGGCTCGGTGAGTTAGTCGGATGACTCAGCGAGCCAGCCAGGGTCTTCCCAATCCTTGGACACGCATGAACCCGGAGAGTTGCAAAGAGACTCAACGGGTTAGCTAGAGAGTTATCGACCACAAACCTTAGGAACTCGACGAGTCACTCTAGTGACTCAGCGAGTTAGTGAGTTATGCATGGAACTCGGCGAGTAGCTGTGGGTACTCGGCGAGTTGAGGTCAATATGGACTGTTGACCTTGACAGTTGACTTTGACCAAGGGTTGACCAGTTGACTTATGGGGACATTTTGGGAGATTGGAAATTTACAAGTATGGTTTTACAATGAATATAGGCGGTGGACTTTGGGACGGTAATCCGAGAGTTTGAGCTTATCTTATGAGTCGGCAGTTGCAAGGTGAGTTATCCTCACTATACTCAAGGGTCTATGGCATCGTTTCTGGGGAAAACTTTG
The DNA here is from genome assembly GCF_052625555.1 of Lactuca saligna. Taxonomy (NCBI): domain Eukaryota; kingdom Viridiplantae; phylum Streptophyta; class Magnoliopsida; order Asterales; family Asteraceae; genus Lactuca; species Lactuca saligna. The sequence goes on from NC_136421.1 coordinate 201,253,788, forward strand.
ATATAGACTATTTTGGAAACAAATTTGTAATGACTGTTGGATTTAAATGTTTTAAATTGGTCCAAGTTTTATGGGTGTTACATCTTGATATCTTGAGACATTATTATGGATAAATTTGGAAACTTTATCCACCCAAACATCATGTTGATTTAGGTCTGAAGGTTGGAGACTTGGACTTAATGAATTAAGTTGAGAAATATGCATTTGTGGGCCCTTTTGAGATTGAAAGTCTAGATCTTGGTGGTTTGGACCTTCCTAATGGATAAAGTTAAAAATTTTATCCATTAAGACCCTAAAAAGGATCAGATCCAAGCTTTAGAGCTCTTGAAGTCAAAAGAAAATGGATTAAGCTCGTTTGAGCTGTTTAGGCCAGTCCCCACGGTGTGGACTTAGGCTGCCACGACATGGAGACTGGGGGATTAGTGACTATTTTGGCATTTTGTATCTACAACATGGCCAAGGAAGTCCACGACATGGAGGGCTGCTGATTGGTAATATTGACTTTAACTTTGACCATTGACTTTTTGACCAGTTTGACTTTTGGTCAAACTAGAGTAGAATTAAGCATTTGGCTAAGGATTTGTTTCGGTTTGAATTTAGGAAACTTGGGTTAGATGTTTTTGTTAGATTAGTGTCTAAGTATATAACTATAATTGGTATGTACATAACCCAAGAGTAGCATGGTCCATTTGGGTTGCATATCACCAGGACAATTTGATAGGATGGACTATTGAGAATATGTTATTTATGGTTTATTAATATATTATAAGTTATAATATATTAATATGAAATCATATTGTTTAATTAGTATTGATCAAGAATTAATTTGGAATTAATTCTATGATCAAAAAGAGACCAATTAAATATAAGGGGTTGATTTGGTAAATCATTCATTCTTATAAAGTGGGCTTATGATCCATAGTTATTCATGTTGGGCTAAACCCATGGATACTCCATGGAGGTTTTAACCCATGGAGCATGAGGGATATGGAAAGTCACTAGGGTTTACATGGTGTAACCCTAGTATGCCACACTATATAAGAACCCCTTTAGATCATGAAATTGGCACCAAAGTGGAATACTAGAGGGCTACCTGATTTGTGTGTGCAAGGAATCTCTTCTCAAGTTATCCTTTGTTCTAGGTATGTTGTGATTCCATTTGAGGCATTCATACTATTGGTGCTAAGCTATTAAAGGCTAAAGGTTCAAGGTTTCCAACAAGCTAAAAGAAAAGGTATGTCATCTATCTTGTCTCGTTGCCCAAGTATCAAAGTTTTGTATGCTACTTAGGGTAATACCTTGGAAAGTTCAATTTTGCATGTATAATAGAGAAAACATAGATCCAAAGTATTTAGGGTTGCATGTACACCTTAGGAATGTTAGAATGCTCAAAACTCATCAGCGGTATCAAAGCCTAGGGTTGTTTTCCTATATGCTTGATGCTACATGCTTTGAAATGCTTTAAAAATCGATTTTTTTGTTGTCTGGACAGTGGACTCGCCGAGTCCAAGCAAAAATTCATCCAACTCCCCAAGTCAGTTCTTGCACTCAACGAGTTGGTGCTCTAGAGTGCAGATTTTCAAGTTTTTTTGGCTGGAATTGGATTAGGATCATTAGCCTAAGCTGGTTTTGAACTTATAAACCTGTTTTTATGTGGTAATGATCATGCTTATCCAATTTAAAAGATAATTGTCAAAGTTTCATGTTTTGTATTAGTTTATGTGGTTAGGATAATTACATGAAATTTGTTTGATATGAATTGTCTTGTTCTTATGAGTTTTGTTGGGATTAAAACCCTAATTAAGATTTGATGAACAAGATGCGGAAAATAAGAACAAACACAAATATGAAGATTATGTCGAATGATCAATAGATTTATTGAATTGTGAGGGACAAATTACACTTAAGAAAATAAGAATCTAACTCTACAAGAAACCTCACAACGTGGCGGCTACATTTTGCCTCACTCTTAACCCTAATTGTGAATAATACATGACTATTTATAGGGAAAAGACAAGTCTTGGGCTTTTAACCTAGAATTCATCAAAGGGGCCCATTGCCATCATCCATGGAGTGCTTTGAAACCCTACAATCTCCCCCTCAAAGTATGGAATGGATGACAATGCTTTAACTTCCAAAACAAGCATCTAGCAAATAAAAAGATCTGCAACGAGGAATATATGAAGCAATCCATGAATCTTAATTCTTCAATAGTCTTCAAACACGGGCTCTAGGATATATAAATCAGGCACTGAAGTAATGTCTTTAAACTTCATTTTCGAATGTAATCCCAAAGAATCTTCATGAAAACCAAACCCGCAATAAAAACCCATTTCAGAACAAAGAAACCGAATCACTTCTTGTCTTTGAAGAGCTCCCCCTCCAAGTCACAAAAATCTTTAAATAAGCTAATGATATAAGTCATCAAAAAATATCATGTAACAACCCAAACTTTATGATTCGTAATGCCACTTGATCGAGAAAATACAAGAAGTCGGAGATATAACAAGTCCTTAGCAGAGCTCGATAAAGAACTTCCGCTGTAAAGGATACTTCTCTGTAAAAGCTTTAGCAGAGCTCGATGAAGAACTTCTGCTGTAAAAGCTACTTTCATGATTCTATCATAAGCTTTATCAAAAATCTTCAACTTTGAAAAGTCACAAATCCAATTTCGAATGGCCATACCAAATTCTCCCCCGATTTATAATTAAAAACATGATTATAAAGCCTTCAAATGGTCATGAGAATGATCTTGAATGGATAAAAATTTACTAAGCTCCCCCGCGACAAAAAGATATACACAATGAAATATAAAATCCGAAAAAGTCGTGAAAATTTGACGTTATCACGAAAAACGACTTTTCCGAACCGCCAAGACTTGATGGAATCCATAATTTTCTGTTCACAAAAAAAATATGTGCGTTAAAGAATTCAAAACTGTTCACCAGCCCTCAAATTTGCAAACTTTTCGAAAAGTGGGCTGAAACTGCCATTGCGCTGAAAGTCAATGGACTTAAATGGAAATTCTGCATCATCTTCCCTTTAACTTGTAATAATTTTGGAATTTGGACAAAAGCGGTCACTTTGTTAAAACTCTGGGAACCGAATGTAAAAAATAATGCATCTTCTTGATATAATCGATGAAAAGTCGTTCTTTGACTTTTAAAGTCAAAATAAGATCCGATGCAAGAAACTGTGAATTGCAAGTTCTGTAGCAATTCTGATTCGGTTAATTAAATCCGATTTTGAGTTACAGTTCCAAATACCATCTGATTCCGAACACCAGTAAACTTCGAACAACAATCGATCCGTGATGTGAATTACGGTTCCCAGACGAACTTTCGATTCTTAGACTCCTTTCGTTCAGAATCAATCCGTCCAACATCACACTTCAGATTCCGAGACATATTCCAATTCCGAATCACGTTCTAGATCCTAGTCCCAAATAATTCCGATTGCGAGTATAATTTCATTTGTTCCGATTTTATCTTTGACAAGCCTTTGCGAACCGATACACACAACCATTCCGATTGAGTTTCAATTCAGATTACGAAGCCCGTCACCTGTTCTTGACTTCTAACAAACGCTGGTACAAACAACAAACCTAAATCGTTGATTCTCCAAATCATCTTTAATCTTCACCGAATGATATAATGAATGAATCAAAATTTATAATCGATGAATGAATGTACTGACTTAGATCGAACACAAAATCAGATAAAATCAAAATCGATCTTGATAAAGGTATTGTTTATGAATATCGACTCAATAGCAGAAGAACAATGGATTTCACGGAACGATAATCACATATTTGAGATTAGTCGGTTGCAGTATGTGATTGTAAAGATAAGGATATATGGGCGAGACTAAAACAATATAACGATTGTTGATTTTACACGGAATTAAGAAACGTATCCAATCATGAATACGAACAGAAACACGGATTGGATCAAGGAAAATACTGGATTAACAGTAACAGAACACATAACTTTTCATGAACAGCTGGTTGAACAGAAAGCTTGATTCCAAGTCGCTAAAACATCAAAAATCTTCAAAATCGTGTGCAGAAAATCATCAAATCAAGAACCGATACTTTAAAAATCAATAGATTTTCAAAGACCCGCTCTGATACCAATTGATGAGATTAAAGTTTCTTTTAATCTATGAAGATCGATTAGATCTTGAACAAGTTATGGAAACAATGACGATATAAACACAGTAAAATTATAGAATAAGAATGAATCAAACGTGTTGAATGATTAAAACAAAATCCTCAGAAGAGCTCGATTAAGAACATCAACTGTAGAGGATTGGAAGGTTACAAGTATGATCAAAGAAACCTTTAGTCGTCTGGAAAATATCGTATTCTTAGATCTCTAAAACCTTAACCTAATATGCATGCAAGCATAAGCTTATATACAAAGCATAAAAGATACACGGTTGGACAGGCTCAAACCGTAATACAAAGAATTATAAACAAACGAGCCCAAAAGACGCAATCTTCTAAGCCCAACATCTTATTTCTCTGGCAGATCTTCCCAGTCTGAACCCCCACGATTGGATCTTGCTATACAACATTCTTCTCTCCAACCAGAGAGAATATGAACCAATTCTTTCTCATCTTAAAAGAATGTTGGCTTCCTATGTCCATGAGCTAGCCACTATGGATCAGGAAACAGCAAAGGTGATGAACAAGAAACCGACTGTCAAGCCCACTTCCAAAACCGGAGATGTCCATAAAATGAAGTTGGGGCAGATTGATTCTTCCAATCTGACAGTTATGTTCACAAGGGGGGATAAGCACAAGTTTCTGTTTGCGTTGGTAGACAAGCATCTGTTCTCTACAGAGTGTCTGGAGCACATCATCAATATCATTCACCGATGCAAACAGAACACAACAGCAGATAAGAAGAACTTTACAGATATGCTTCGTTGGTATATTACCTTCAGGCATCATATTCTGGCTTTGATACCGAAAATTTTTCAAACGGTAAAGAAGCCATCTGCTTTGAAGACAGAGTGAAGATCTCGCCCCAAATTGAAGCAAAGGGGGAGATTGTTGGGCTTAGAAGATTGCGTCTTTTGGGCTCGTTTGTTTATAATTCTTTGTATTACGGTTTGGGCCTGTCCAACCGTGTATCTTTTATGCTTTGTATATAAGCTTATGCTTGCATGCATATTAGGTTAAGGTTCACTCTGTCTTCAAAGCAGATGGCTTCTTTACCGTTTGAAAAATTTTCGGTATCAAAGCCAGAATATGATGCCTGAAGGTAATATACCAACGAAGCATATCTGTAAAGTTCTTCTTATCTGCTGTTGTGTTCTGTTTGCATCGGTGAATGATATTGATGATGTGCTCCAGACACTCTGTAGAGAACAGATGCTTGTCTACCAACGCAAACAGAAACTTGTGCTTATCCCCCCTTGTGAACATAACTGTCAGATTGGAAGAATCAATCTGCCCCAACTTCATTTTATGGACATCTCCGGTTTTGGAAGTGGGCTTGATAGTCGGTTTCTTGTTCATCACCTTTGCTATTTCCTGATCCATAGTGGCTAGCTCATGGACATAGGAAGCCAACATTCTTTTAAGATGAGAAAGAATTGGTTCATATTCTCTCTGGTAATTGATACACATCTTTTCTGTGAAAAAGATTTTCATTAGGGTTTTTCCGCAATCATCAATATTTATTGAGCCGTCATCTCTTTATTGACGTATCTTGATATTTATTATTTTGCCCTGATCTGCTTTATTACAAGTCTGATCTTTGAACAGTTTTTTACGATCATAATGGACGCGACACAATCAAACGTTATTAATATTTCAAACAGCATTGGTTCGACGACAAGGATTCCGATCTTATACACCAACGATTATGAAGTATGGGCACATCATTTCGAAGACTACATTATTGGGTCGGAGGAAAATGGGTATTTGATTTGGGAAGCCATCACAAACGGACCGTTCTCTCATTCTGCAACGTCCAGAATCATTAAAACTCAAAAAGAATACAATGATCTGCTCAAGGACGTGAAAGACATTGCACAAGATGAAAAGGACAAGTTCCAATGCAATATCAAAGCACTAAGATTGATCCGGTTCGCCCTTCAGTCCAATACATTCAGATTGGTTAGCTCATGCACGATGGCGAAGGATGTTTGGGACAGACTTCGTGAACTGTACTCTACAGACGAAGATCTCGAACATTCTATTCAAACTCTGCTTCTATCTGAGTTTGGTGAATTCAGACAAGGGGCTGAAGAATTTGTGACCCAGACATTCGATCGCTTCAATCATCTTCTTAGCAAGATGATCAAACATGATATCGAAAGGAAGCTCATCGAACAGAAGGTTACATTCCTGAATGGTCTAAGATCTGAGTGGAGAGCAGTAGTTTCCACAGTTAAAGCCCATGAGCAGTTTAAATCATACTCTTTGGCGAAACTGGTGGGAATTCTCAAGTCTCAAGAGAAAAACGTGGTGCAAGAGAAGAATGTCGTTTCCGGTCTCGGTTCGTTGGCTCTCTTGTCAAAAAGTAAAGCCGTTATGGAGGATGAAGACCTCAGCCTGGAAGAATATGATCTCACATCAGAAGATTATGCCTTGATGGTATCCAATCCCAAAAGGTTCATAAAGAAGAAATTTCCCAACAACAAAAACCGAAACTGGCAGGGAAGTTACAGCTCTGAAAAGGTGGTTAATGAACCGAAAGTTGAGGAGCACAAGAAGGAACCGAAGGTTGACGACGACTCTGGAGTGAGCTGTTTCTACTGTGGTGGGAAAAATCATTATGCTAAGGACTGTGTCCTCAAGAAAATGGCTGAGAAAGATGATGGGAACGATGAGGAAGTTGTGTTGCAGAAAAGGCTAGATGAGTTGAGAAAGAAGAAGTCTACTACTAACCCGCCTAGTAATGCTCTTATTGTGCAGGGTTCTGTTCCAGGTGATGAGTTCGGTAGCACGGAGGTTTGGTCTACCGACTCAGAAGACGAGGAAGTGAGGCAGCCTACTCATGGAAGGGCGTTCGTGTCTAAGGAAGAAGGCAGTGGTGGTAAATGCCTTATGGTTTCTGGTGTATCTCAATTGAGGGGATACAACACCGATGGAGGCAATGATGGACAGAATGCAAAGGAGGACATGTGCTTCACAGCCAAACCACTCAGCCAGCAGTTCAATGAGCTGGATGAACTGATAAAGAAGGTACAATCTGTTTTCATTTCATGTAAAGTACCATCATCCTCTTATGAGAAAGAACTAAAAAGTGTCAATTCAAGAATATCTCATCTAGATAGTAGCTTAACTCAAACCCGGGTCACAAATTCTAACCTAACTGATCAATTGAGCAGGGCAGCGTCGAAGAGTGAGGAGCGGAGAATGTGGATAGAGTTAAAGGAATCGGAATTAGTCAGAGTTAAAGATGAAAACATTTATTTGCAAAGAGACAATTTGAAATTGTTAAAACAACGAAATGTTTTTTGTTTAATTGCTAAACGTCTGTATTCTAATATTACTCAGCTCCACTTGGATTGTGAAATAGGCCAAAGAATTCACCGCATGATCTTGCCCTTCCTAGAATTTAAGGAAGATGAAATCGATGCCGAAGCCTATAACTGTGAAAGTGTGATATCGTCTGATGACATAAATCCCACCTACATGTATGGACTGGACAAAATTAAGTCCTTCATTAAATCTAAAGACCACAAGCTCATGCTTAAAAATCTTTTGGATGAAAATGACAGACTTAAACTGAGGACCGAAACCATGCAAAAATTTGACTCTTTAAACGCCAAAGTAAGCTCAGAAAACAAAATTGATGTTGAAAATGCATCTGAGCTTAACGAGGACGATAATATGAGTGAAATTTCTGTAGAAGACACGGTTGATTGCTCAGAATTTATTAAAACCGAGCCAGAAAATCATAAGAATCTTATTTCTAAAAATTCAGTAGAGTTCGCTCGGTTGTCCCATCAAAAGTCCCCGAAATTAGTTGAGAAAGCTGTGGTGTATCAAAAGGTCAGAACTACTCCAAATCAAGTATACAAGGTAACAGGTGTAACCGAACATCAAACAGCTGAACTTGCAGCCATTGTAAACGAAGACAATGCTGATGGCTGTGATGAATACTTCTGGGAAGCTCCTATTGATAATGCAGACGAAACCATTGGTTTATCTGAAAGAACTTCCTGGAAGAGCAAAGGAAGATACATACCCGAACCATTGAATAAGCCAAATAACTTCAGTGAGCCGAGCACTAGTGGTACAAAAGATACTCCTCAGAAGGATGTTCACTCTCCAAAAGAAAACATTCCTTCGGCTTCTACAGCTCAAAGTAACTCTACCGCAGTTCAAATGGAACCGGTCAAGGAGTCAGCAAAAACGAAAGCAAATGTTCATCATCAACCATCTCAGATGCGGAACAGGAAGATAGAAAGGAACAATAGATACCGGAAGAATCTTTCTGAAAGGAAACAATTCTGGCGTTCCCAGAATGCATACTTCACTCATCAAGACAAGAATCTAAAGTATGAAAACATTCCTGCAGAAAAGCTTGACAGTCCCAAAAACCGAAAGCCGAGGTTCGGTTCACAAGAAGATATAAACCGAAAGCCAAGGTTCGGTTCACAAAAAGATAACAACCGAAAGCAGAAGTTCGGTTCTGAAAAGGATATCAACCAGAACCAAAGGTTCGGTTCCAAAGGTGGCTCCAACCGAACGCAAAGGTTCGGTTCTGAAGACAAAAGAGTACAAAACTCTAAGGTCGGTCCCTCCAATGATCAAAAACAAAAGGGTCACCTAGAGTCTCCTTCTAAGTCTAATCCTTCTCATTCTTCTAATTCTTCTTCACCCTCTGTTTCATATCGATCTCATTCTAAATCTCATTCATCAACTGAGCAAAAGTGGAAGCAGAAGGTCAATAAATCCACACCAGAGACCGAATCTAACACTACTAATCTTAACAAAATAAAAGTGTACACCATTAAAAGGAAAGATAAAACAACTCTCGTAAAAAGAACTTATCTTGTTGATATCTCTCTCATTGCTCCTGTTTCCATGCAAAGCTCACGTGGACCCAAGAAACTTTGGGTTCCTAAATCTCTCTAAATTTTGCAGGTTATAAGTGACGAGCAGTTCGACGAAGAATGGTACATTGATAGTGGCTGCTCACGTCACATGACAGGGAGGAAAGAGGAGCTTAGGGAGTACAGATCGCTTGCAAATGGTGGCAACGTCAAGTTCGGAAACAATTCTTTCGGCACCATAAAGGGATACGGGATGATAACCAATGGGGACTTCTCTATAAGGAAGGTGGCTTATGTGGAAGGACTCCAACACAACCTCATTAGTGTATCTCAACTGGTTGGAGGTACAGGTCTCAAAGTCTCATTCGATGATGAAGGTTCAGAAATTATAGAGAAAAAGTCAAATAAAATAATTCTCAAGTCAGAGCGAAAGGGTGAAATGTTTCCCTTAAACATGAAACCCATCAAAGGAAACCCAGCTGTATGCTTATTATCAAAAGCGCAATCCGACGAAAGCTGGTTGTGGCACCGAAGATTATCTCATCTTAACTTCAAAGATATCAATCGTCTTGTTACAGGAGGTCATGTAAGGGGCCTTCCATTACTCAAGTTCGACAGGGATCATCTATACGCTGCATGCGAAATGGGAAAGCAGAGTCGTCAAAGTCATCCATCTATTATCAACACAAAAGTTGTTGAACCACTCGAATTAATTCATATTGATTTGTGTGGTCCTTCATCTATCGAAAGCATCGGTGGTAGCAAGTACATTCTTGTTATCGTTGATGACTTTTCTCGATTTACATGGGTGTTCTTTCTAAAGCTCAAATCTGAAGCGACTCAAAAGCTGAAAATGTTTATTACGCAAATTGAAGTACAGCTCAAGAAGGTTGTTCGCAACATCAGAAGCGACAATGGTCTCGAATTCAAGAACAGGGAGTTTGAAGAATTTCTTGCAGAGAAGGGAATTAGTCATAATTTCTCAGCTCCCTACACACCACAACAGAACGGAATAGTCGAAAGACGAAACCGATCCTTGTGTGAAGCTGCCCGAACTATGCTAAGTTTCGCTTCTTTACCTCTTTATTTTTGGGCTGATGCTATTTCTGCTGCTTGTTTTACACAGAACAGGTCATATCTCAACAAAAGGTTCGCACTCACCCCATATGAGATATTGAACAACAGGAAGCCAAATGTGAAATTTTTCCATGTGTTCGGCTCAAGGTGCTTCATCTTCAACTCTAAAGAACACCGCAACAAGTTTGATGTCAAAGCCGACGAAGGAATTTTCCTGGGTTACTCTCTCACATCCAAGGCATACAGGGTCCTAAACAAGCGTTCAAGAAAAATTGAAGAGACGTATTATGTGACCTTTGACGACAACTATGTCAAGAAGCTGCAGGCTAAAGAAAATATCACTGGGGAAATCTTTCCTCCAAATGGCATGGTTACAGTCTCGGTTGCTAATCTATTCGAGACATTTCTGGAGCTCTTTGACGAACCAGAGAATGCTTCACTTTCTGAAGCTGGTGCAGCAGATAACAAAGTTGATCGCATGGAGCAGATTGTTGAAGATGTTGCAAGGAGAATGTATGAAGAAGAATTAATCTGTAACGACTCTCCTTCTAACGAAGCTCAAATCGAGGGGGAGCCAAGTGCTCAAGTCGAGGGGGAGCCATACACTCAAATCGAGGGGGAGCCATGCACTCAAGTCGAGGGGGAGCCAAACGCTCAAGTCCAGGGGGAGCCAAATTCCACAACTTCAACCAAAGAGGTCTCAACACCAGCAAGCTCAGGCCCACTAGAATCACACGAACCTCATATCTTCCAAAGTACACCAACTGAGGTAGCACATGATGATGCGACACTCGGTTATGATAGCCAATCTGAACTAGAAGAAATAATCAATGCTGAATTAGACCCAACCATTGATCCAAATTACCCTCCTCTTATCAAATGGACCAGAGATCATCCTGTCTCTCAAGTAGTAGGGGATGTATCTGAAAAGGTTCTGACCCGATCCCAACTGAAAGCAAAACAAACTTCCTTATTTTCAAAGGTAGAGTTTTGCATGTTCAATTCATTCGTATCAAAAGTTGAACCAAAGACAGTTAACACTGCTCTCGATCACTCTGATTGGGTTCAAGCAATGCAAGACGAGTTGAACGAATTCGAAAGGAACAAAGTCTGGCGCCTAATTCCAACTCCTCCAGATGCTTCGGTTGTTGGTCTCAAATGGGTTTTTAGGAACAAAATGGACAAGGAAGGTAATGTTATACGGAACAAGGCTCATCTGGTGGTAAAGGGATATTGTTAGGAGGAAGGGATAGACTACGAAGAGACTTTCGCTCCAGTAGCTCGGCTAGAATCTGTTAGAATATTTCTGGCTTATGCTGCTCACAAGAACTTTGAAGTTTTCCAAATGGACGTCAAGTGTGCATTTCTCAATGGAGAACTTGAAGAGACGGTGTACGTAGAGCAACCTCCTGGATTCGTGAACGAAAAGCATCCAAATCATTGCTATATTCTGGATAAAGCTGTGTACGGCCTTAAACAAGCTCCGAGAGCCTGGTATGAAACGCTTACAAAATTTTTAAAGATGTCTAAATTCAAACAAGGTTCGGTTGACCCAACCTTCTTTCGCAAAAAGGAAGGTAACCACCTTATGATAGTTCAAATTTATGTCGATGATATCATCTTTGGCTCCACGAATCCAAGCTTAACGGCTGAATTCAGGAAGCTGATGGAGACCAAGTTTGAAATGAGCTCAATGGGTCAAATTAACTTTTTCCTTGGTTTAAACATAAGACAGGGACCCGAAGGCATCTTTATTAATCAGGAAGCTTACACGAAGACTCTCCTAGCAAAGTTCGGTATGATGGGAGACTCAAAAGTCAAAGTCCCAATGGCATTCGGCACTAAGCTTACCCCATCTCTAGACAAACCAGCTGTTGATATCACGCTCTATCGTCAAATGATTGGATCGTTAATGTATCTTACTGCTAGCAGACCTGATATCATGTTTTCTGTGTGTTATTGTGCTCGATTTCAGGCAAACCCTCGTGAACCTCACATGCTTGCAGTGAAGAACATCCTACGATATCTCAAGCGAACCACCTCCTTAGGTCTATGGTATCCATCCAACTCAGGCTTCTTCGTTCAAGCCTATTCTGATGCTGACCTTGGAGGATGTGGACTCGACCACAAAAGCACGACTGGTGGATGTCAATTTCTTGACGGGAAGTTAGTCAGCTGGCAATCCAAGAAACAGACATGCGTGTCGCTATCCACAGCCGAAGCAGAATACATTGCAGCTGCATCATGCACATCACAAGTGATTTGGATCCAAAGTCAACTTCGAGACTATGGACTCAATATGAAGAAGATCTCACTATATTGTGACTCTGAAAGTGCAATTAGGATCTGTCATAACCCAGTGCAACACTCCAAAACCAAACACATAGCACTAAGGTATCACTTCATCAAAGATCATGTGGAAGATGGAAATGTCGAAGTTCACTTCGTAAGAACCACTGATCAGCTGGCTGACATCTTTACAAAAGCTCTTCTTGAAGCATCATTCAATCAGATATTGCAAGGCTTAGGCATGATGGTTGCAGAATCGGTCCCAAATCCTCATGTCTCTACTTAAAAAAAAAAAAAAAAAAAATCCGGAACCGAAGCTAACAGAACGTTCTGTTGCTTTCTGCTCTGGCGCTTTAACGGAACCGAACCTAACAGAACGCTCTGTTGCTATCTGCTCTGGTAAAATCAAGGAACCGAATCAACCAGACCGCTCGGTTACTCTCTGCTCTGATACCACTTGTTGGGATTAAAACCCTAATTAAGATTTGATGAACAAGATGCGGAAAATAAGAACAAACACAAATATGAAGATTATGTCGAATGATCAATAGATTTATTGAATTGTGAGGGACAAATTACACTTAAGAAAATAAGAATCTAACTCTACAAGAAACCTCACAACGTGGCGGCTACATTTTGCCTCACTCTTAACCCTAATTGTGAATAATACATGACTATTTATAGGGAAAAGACAAGTCTTGGGCTTTTAACCTAGAATTCATCAAAGGGGCCCATTGCCATCATCCATGGAGTGCTTTGAAACCCTACAAGTTTAATTTAGATCATAGACAAAAATGTTTAATTTTTATAAGTTACAATAGTTGATCTAAAATTTTTGATGAATCCCATAACTTGTTCTCAAGTTATGGACAATGAAAAGTTTTTCTTTTAAAGAGATCATTAAACTTATAGGTTTTGAACTTGAAGAGTCTTTTTCCATAAATGTTTTTATGAACTCCATAACTTATCCTCAAGTTATGGATTTTCAAGACTCTTTTCATTAAAACATATATTAAACTCATAAGTTATGGGTTCCAAAAGTTTTTGAATAGTTTAAACTTGACCTCAAGTTTTGGAATTTGTAAATGTAAAAGTCTAACTTTTGAAACATTTAATTCCAAACCCTAGAATTTTAAAGTTTAAAATTCTACCCTTATACTATTATAATATTATAGGTTTAATATATATAATATATATATATATATATATATATATATATATGTATATATATATATATGTATATATATATATATATATATATGTATGTATAAGAACAAAGACAGTCTTATCGTTAGTAGGCCTCATTCACGAAGCCGGTCTATAAGGGGGTATAAGGTTACTACCTATAAAACAACAGTTTAATGGGTGTCCACTCTTACCCACCGCTTCCTTGAGTGGTGGAGGGTCGCTAGCCGAACGGGTAGGATAGGAATCTAATTCTCCCTTCATTAAAAGTATAATGATAAATATAAAGTAACTAAACACTTATAAATTCCCAAATCTTAGTTACTTGGAAAAATGTGAACATAGTGCTAACCCATGAAATTGCACTTTGCACCTTGTTAAGTTGTTACTGGAGCATGTGTGGTTAACTGGTACACTAATCTGGGACTGACAGTGTGTGGCAAAGGGTAGCTTGATGTTAATCATATATCAATGAAGCGTGTGTGGTTAAACGACACATTGATTAGGTGGTGGTAACATTGGGTGTACCAAGTTAATTTGCATTGTTATTCACACCTTGTTTATGATCCTCGGCGTTCCAATAACAAACTTGAAGGGCACAATCGAGATTTAAACATGCCATTGAAAAGTTCAATGAATCTCAAAAGATCTAGGAATTTCAATCCATTTAAAACCTAATATTCTTTTTTCATTGTTCATGGTAGAAATTGGTAAATTGTCATTTACCTACGTTCAAATATTTTGTAGTTTGGATTACGACATCCCTCTTCCAAATTGTAAAATAATGTCTTGGGTCCTAGCCTTATTATTTCTTTTGGGTGTTATATTAAGAACTTAAATCAGCTAACTTGAATTTCTCCCATTGTAAATATCTAGTTCAGACAACTGTGGTCTTCCCAAATCCTTTAGAACAAGCTTTCCTCCTGAAGATGATGTCCCGCGGTTGGATCGTGGAAGTCATACTTCACTTCCTCCACCTCCTTCAATAATTCTTCTTAACCCACAAGTTCAAAGACTTGAAAAATTCAAGGTCACTCAAGCCCTACTTGCAATGAAACATCAAGATGGAAGGCCTATGTGTACTCACATGTTGGAGATGAAGTCACATATTGATAGGCTGAGAGTACTGGGTGTTGAAGTCTTGAGGAAGTTGGTTATTGACTAGGTTCTTCAATCACTTATTGAGTCATATAGTGAGTTCATTAAAGACTACTATGTGAACGACCATGACATGACCCTTATTGATCTTACTTATTTGCTTGTTGCTACTGAATCAGAAATGATTTGGCACACTTGGAAAAGCAAATTTGATTGGAAGATCTACTCCCCAAACTTCCATGGACATTGACAATGGAAACATTGGAAGTCCAGAAAAGATTTTTCATTCCAAGGGAAAGAGAAAGGCTAAGTCTGAGATTGTCCTGTGTACCATTCCCAAAGAGTCTATATGTTTCTATTGCCAAGAGAAGGGGCATTGGTTGCAAAGCTGCCCTGACTACCTAAAAGATCTGAGAAAAGGTATAATCAAAAAGTTTGAATTTGCTTCAGGTAAGTCTACTGTCTAACTCTATTAAGTTCCTAATTGCTGATTCTTAATACATGATGTGACTAGGTTGCATTTTGATGTTTTGTAGGATCATGCAAATAGAAAGAAGCTTAAAGGAAGAGTATGTTGAATCTGATCGCAAAGATGGATTTCAATCGCATGGTTCGATGATCGGATTTTTGAGCTGCTGCTTAGGAGTTAGGATAGATTGCTAGGAAATATGTAATAACATAGTTTTCAATTGTAATTGCATTGTATGGAAAAGTTTTTTCCGCATTTTTATAAATAGATAAAATTTTGTTTTATTTTTGTTATATCTCCTTGCAATGGCATTTGTGAAAGTTAATATTTCTATGTTTCTATATTAGATATATGAATTTGATTCTTTTGTTTGTCGTAGTGTCGAGCATTTTCCAAATAAGGAAAGATTCTCATCACCCAAGTTTGAGTTGGATAGAAACTTGGAATCATGCAACTTGTATTGTGTGATGAATGAGAATTTTCATCTTTGGTAAATTAAGTTTGATTCCTTATTCACATGTATATGTGAGTCAAGTGAAGGATTAGGGGATCAGGTACACTGGGTGTGCGCTGGTCAATATCCACCACAAGGATTGATATGACTATTCGTCATGATTTACTAAAGTTTAGTAAACATGGTTATGCTTACAAGTTTAAGTAAAATTCTGAAACATTGGAAAATGTTCAATGTATGGCAGAGCGAATGAGAAGAATCAAATTAGGCAAAAAGATAAAAGTTTCTCCAATCTGAAAAGATGGGAGAGTACTTTAGTATCGTATTTTATGACCATCTTAATGGAAAAACCACATCACAATTGATCCTCTAAAGACATCTTAGTACATTTGTATGGCTAATAAGAGGAATCGTGAATTGTGGAAATAGTTTAAATCAAGAAGATGAGTCATATTTTGTTCCCAAAACAAGTCTTAGAGTCATACTCCAAGATTGTAACCTTGAGTGACGTAATCTTAAGAGAGGTTTAAAACACTTATCAAATGTAGAGTAAAATTTTTCTACTGTTGTACATTTGAAATTGGTAAGTTGTGATGTTTTGGATAAAACAAAGACCAACTAAGGCCAATTGTGTGAAGTGTTTGTCTTGATAAGAATCCACACTAACTCTTCAATATTTGATTTGTCAAGGAATGGTTCATGACAAGAGAATCTTATATGTCAAGAGGTCAGTAGGATTCTTAAAGATCTTGACAAGTTTCAAGAACTAATCAAGAATAAACCTATTGTTAAACACTAGCACACGACTTGAGGTTTATAACGTATCATGTTGACATATTATTATTTATGTGTATTCCAGTTAAAGTTGACTATGCATGTGAGTTCTATGAGTTCTCAGTTTTTTGCATAACTACTTGGAAGCAATGGTAGACCCTTGTGCTGCCAAGTGACAAGAAATTAAGATTGAACAAGTTCAGTCCATATGAGTTTGGATTTGTCATTAACCTTGTTATGTGATTATGGTTATGGAAAATTTACATGGATAGGAACACATACACCATAAAATCTAAGTGTCATAAGGTTTCTCTACGATTCTTGAAAATGATGGTGAGGAACCTCTTTCACTAAGTAGATTTTAAGAAGACAAAAATTGTGATATTTGCATTTTCAAATTCAATTATGATTATGCCATCCATTTTCATAATTTGAATTGTGAGAAATGGCAAAGGGTCTAAACATTTGAGACTTATTGCAGTAAGTTCTAAAATTGTTAAGACACACATGTGAGCTATTTAAGGAAATGTGTATGATTTTGAGAAGCCTATATAAAGTTTGATTGAAGCATATCGTATCATAAATCTAAACTTTTGTAAGAAAGTCAATATGTATTGATTTCTAGAAGTCCAACTGATTTCTAAATACATGTCAAAGCTAGTGGGAACATACGTGTTATGCTATAAGTTAATAATTAATATGCTAATGGGAGCATAATTATTATGGTAAGTGTTGCAAGTTAGCAATGTTAATTATAGAAAAGAAAGTTTCAATTCGCAAAGTTGCAGGGTTTGAAAATGTTGTTTTGCTAGAATTAAGGGAGAAGAATTCATACTTCATTTCATATTCTAAAATCTTAGATTGAGATTTTAATCAAATTTAGTCAAATATATATAAATGTTATGTTGGAATGGTTCAACATAAGGAAATTCTATATATGGAAATGTTAACTGCATTCTCAAAATTTTAATTATGATTACGGCATCCCTTTTCATAATTAGAATTTTGAGAACATTGAAAATATAAATATTATAGCAAAAGAATGATTAAGTATCATGTCTTTATGTTAGACATTATGAATCGTATCCCGTATGCTTCAAGTATAGGATCGATTTCATATGCTATAATATTCTCGTGTTCTAAATTTTCCAAATGCCCAGGGCATTAAGAGGGAAAAAGGAATACAAACAGATATGACTAAAGTGGTTAAACAATTGTTAAGGACAATCTAAGGTTCGCCAAAGATTGGTCTCTTAAGGACAGTTGGAAATATAGTAATTGAAGGACCGTATTGACATTATTATGAATAGACAGGAGTTTATTAATAATGAGTTGTCATATGGAAAATATGGAATGTTTCCATATTGGGAGTTGAAGAATAAATGAGAAAGTTAGAAACTATCTTGCAAGAAGGATGTTCAAAGGAATGTACTTTGAATCTGAGACTTCATTTCCATGGAATTGTCTTGTAACAATCTCCAAAGGAATATTTTGTGATCATCAGTCAAGTCTCTATGACTTTTGGCACCTAGATATTACAAAAGAATCATTTCATGATAGTTTAGAATCTTACACTTTCTAGTAGTGACAAGAATTTGGAATTCTTACACTTGCAATAAAGATTTGGAATTTTGAAATGAGCATCATTGAAATGTTTTTCAATTGTTCTATTTCACAAAGTAATGACCATTGACAAACATAGTGTGCATGCTTGGAGCGTGACATAACTATTGTTTAGTCAAACATAATGTGCATGCTTGGAGCACGACATGTCTATTGTTTTAATTCAAGTATTAAGTTGATTACTCGAAACATTATACAATGAATAATAAGTAATTAATATGACTCAAAAGTTTTGGGCCATATAGGATTAGTATTATTATTGTGTTTCACTTTGCATGTTTTGACTTCTCGAATAACTAGGTTATTCAAACCATCCGTAGTCGATCATACTTTGGAAGTAAGTATTGAGGCAAGACTGTCATGAATGGGTCTGTAGTTTGTCTAGGACAAGGTGGCTGCAGTGTTCATGAGTACTCCTGGAATAAAATTCGAGTATTGGATTCAACCCACACTCATCTGAATAACTTCATGGATTTTATCACGAGTGATTGTGAGACGATAATATCTTATATTCTTGAAACAGATACATGTGAGTTGTAGTTGTAAGTTGGTTGCACATTGACATATGTAAACGCACCGGTAACTTGGATGTTATAAAACATATTGTTGTGTGTAATTTGATGAGTAAGTACAAGAAAGCATCTGGGTCGAAGTTTATCTGTTTCTTTTACCCCTTGTGAATCTTTGAAATTTTGCCTGTTTGGACAATTTTACCCTTGATGCTTTAGACCTTTCTAATAGATGTGTATTAGTATATACTTTATATTGTCAATTTGAAGTGTTGGAGTTTGGTTTTAAAGAATATCAAAGGGATTTCTTTGCTAGACGATTATGCCCTTTGTAGTTGATTGTCGTAACTTGGCTCTGTTGCAATTTTAAAAATATTTTGGTGTCAGAGACATATTTTCTTATTTCTATTTTTTACAGTAGATTCCAAGAGTATTTGTTTCGGTTTTTAATATATATTACAAATAGTTGGAGATAATAATATTTCTATTTTCTACTTTTTATATTATATTGACATTTTAGATAATGACATTATTTGAATGTATTTTTTTTAATTCACATTTCACAGTATTATTTGACACATTACTTTTTTTTTTTGAAAATCAATTAAATATGGGTTAACTTTAACATACATGTTATAATTGTTAATGTTAACTATTGAAACGATAATTCATTTTTTTATTCAAAGAAATAAAAAAGATACTAGTTGCATTTTTTTTTATAAATTTAAGTTGTATATAATCTTAATACAAGTATTGGGGCCATCCACATTACCCGACCCTAGTGGCCTTCCACGCATCCCTCTTACAGGTGGTTTTGTACCAGGAGCCAGGTCATCACCTTTGTTTGACCCTAGTGGCTGGCCACACGGTGGTTTTGTATTGGGAGCCAGGTTATTGCCTTTGCCCAATCCTATTGGCCTTCCACATAACATTTTTACGGGCGGTTGTGTATTGGGAGGCAGGTCATCTCCTGACCTTAGTGGCGTTCAACAAAACCCTTTTTTGGTTGGTTCAGCACCGAGAGCTAGGTCATTGCCCGACCATAATGGCATTCCACGCATCCCTTTGTCGGGTGGCCTTTCACGCACTTCAGTTACGACGGCAAGGTCAGGATTCTCAGGGAGTAGTAGCATGGGTGCCATAAATACCCACATGGGCTTAACTGATGCTATAGAATATACAGGGGTGGTATAGAATGTTAGGAATGGTATTGTATATGGTTATGAGATGACAAGCAACAATGAAAAGCCTGCTAGTGATTTTTTCTATAATAGACCCGAGCATGAACATGAGCCTGAGCATGGGCATGAGTCTGCTCATGAGCCTGAGTCACCAATGGTTGTGTAACGACCCAAAATTTAAGACCAAAAATTTCTTTCAATAAATCATTACTTAAAGTAAAGTCATCATTCCAAAACATAACATGAGTATAAGTTTTCAAAATACATGTTCATTATCAGAGTAAACATTCCCAGGCTGTCTAATCTATGGTGTGTGCCATGTGATCACCCCGAGCTCTTCCCTCCACTACCGGAAGTACCTAAAACCAAAACTGAAAACCGTAAGCACGAAGCTTAGTGAGTTCCCCACCCTACCACATACCATGCATAACCACATATCGCACATACTGGGCCACGCCCCCTATCTTGGGCCTCGCCCCTCTACCTCGGGCCTCGCCCGCTACAACGGCCCCGCCGCTCCAGGCCCCGCCTGGCTTCGAGCCCCGCTCGGATACAAATCTGTTTTACTTAGGCCCCGCCTGTCACAGGGCCTCGCCCGCCAACAATTAATAACACATAAACATTTCATAACTAACACATACAACTGGTTCTGTCCTAAGGCCTCGCCTATCCTGGGCCTCGCCCATATCCTGCTACTGATGAGTCATGCAACCCCGTCCATGCTACTAATGGTAGTGAGGTACGGGCCTAGCCCACTCCCACGCCTGTTCTAGTTCGGGCCTCGCCCCTATTATGCTACTATTGAGATATGGAACCCCATCCACACTCTGCTACTGGTGAGATATGGGACCTCGCCCACACTCACCTCCCTACCAGGCACATACATGTATCACACAGACAACAAGTATAAACTATCATATAAACAATTCCTTGGGCACCCGCCCGCTATTACAGGACCTCGCCCTGAGAATAATACTAGCATACTGTGCCTAGGGCTAACCCCCGGGTCTTCTACTCATAACTACATGGGCCGGCATTGTGGCCTTAGACCCATTCACTCAAAAGGGAAACTCACCTGCACTGGCTGAACTTGCAGTTGATCTCACTAGCTGCTGCCCAACAACTCACGGAACTCCTGCTCCCCTTGCTCCCCGAACTACCAATATCAATGCAACACTGAGTCTAACTGACCCCCGAAAGACAACCAAGTCCACCTGGTCCAAAGTCAAAGTCCTGGTCAAAGTCAACCTTCCAGGTCAACCCTACTCGCCGAGTCACCCTACTGACTCGCCGAGTTCATAATATTCAGATTCCTTCCATTCCTGACTCGACTCACCGAGTCAGTCCATGACTCGCCGAGTCTACCGATTTCTGAGTCCAGACCTGTCCAACTCACTGAGTCTCCACCCGACTCACTGATTCGAGTCATAACTCGAAGGGTTTGGGGGTTTCGCGACCTGACTCGCCGAGTCCAAGGCAATCTTCATACGACTCGATGAGTTGTTCATCCCACTCGTCGAGTTTCTCCACAACTTCATGCTACTCGCCGAGTCCACTCAAAGGACTCGCCGAGTCCCTTCAGTTCTCCTTACATGTAGAGGATTTTTGAGTCATGCATGGACTCCAAACTATAGATCCACCCTTCCCAAGCCTATTCCACACGTAAAGTTGCAAACTTTACGTGTAGAGAAGGAGATCTAGGCAAAATATGCCATAAACTAGAGTGTAAGGCCAAGGGGCTTCAAAATTGACTTAATGGATGATACTTTATGCTTCTCCAGGCCATAACACACTTGGATCTGAAGTGGCAACTCCAGATCCGACTTCTAACTCAAAATAATAACATTATGGCTAAAGAGCCCCAACAACCACACATAGATCTAGGTGCAAAAGGGTCCAGGAACTAATTTATTACCTCCAAGTGCTCAGAATGATCTCACAATCCCAGATTTATAGCTCCTTCTTGTTCCTCCAAGTTCCTCCTTCCTTTTCCAAGCTTTAATGCACCTTCCAAGGCTCAACTAGGAGATGTGATGGCTAGGGTTTGATATCTAGGGCTAAAGAGGTAGTAAGGAACCCTAGGAAGAAGATTAAGACATTTATATAGGCCCCAAGTCCCGAATTTAGGGTTTTCCACGCACAGACCAGACTCGCCGAGTCACCTTGGCCGACTCGCCGAGTCGGTCGCTTACACTAGACCTGGATCCCGCTCGGACTCGCCGAGTCCCTCCTTGGACTCGCCGAGTCGGCCCTTAAATTAGGGCTTTTTAAGACTTGGGTGTTACAGGTTGAGACGTCCTATTATTCGGGTACACATGGTGGATCAAATGATGCAGATTCGAATGGCTCTCATTGGCCATTTATCACACGAAATGGGTACAAGTAAGTTTTATTTATTTATTTATATTTATTTTATATATATTTATGATTATTGATGTTATAATTATCCTTATATGGTTATTTCAATAGTATAGGTTTGGGAGACAAAGTATTCATCGAGCGATCTTAAAGATATTTTGGCAGTCTATAAATGAACCTTGGATTACTTATTGAAAAATTCCGAAGGAAGTTGTCACCCAAATGTTTGAGCGTTTCAGGGTTATATATTAATTATTTATTTTTAATATCTATTTCTCATTCATTCTTATTTTTCATTTTAAACTTTTACTTTTTAATTTTTACAGACTCAATACCGGTGGGATCCAAATGAAGAAGGAAGAATTCGTGAAGGTTTTAAGAATACGTTGAAAGATTGCTATAGGGGTAGAATGAAGGATACCAGTGAAGCATCGATAAATTTTGCAAGAAAAGTTGGGCACAATATCACAGAGATTAATGATAACTTTGAAATTCTTACAAATTACAATCCTGTTGAATTACGGTGATGATCCGACTTAACATAATGTGAATGATCCTGAATTGTGGACCCAAACACAGTTGCTTAGGAAAGGCAGGAAACGAAAAGGTCCTATTTATGGGGCAGGATACTCGGATCTTCACTTTCTGATGGCGGGTGCATATTCTTATGAGTCAACTTCAGCTTCTGCTGACTTTGCAAAGTCACAATAGGAGGTACACCTATTTTCATAATATATTATAGAGAAAAAAATCAAGTAAAGAGGTACCTAATATGGCTGAAAAAAATATGTTGATATTGGTAAGGTACATTACTGTTACGGGTGAAAATTGAAATATGTTGCCATTATTAATATTAGGTAAAGTGCATTTTTATTGTTGTTGAAAATGATACTATGTTGCTATTATTAAATTAGGTAAAACATAATGCTATAATGGGTGAAAATTCTAGTATGTTGCTATTATTGATATTAGATAAAGTAAATTGTTGTTATTGATAATAATTTAAGTACATTGATATTATGGATTGGAAATATAAAGTATAATGGTATAATGGATAAAAATATAGTATGTTATTATTATGCATATTAAAAGTTATTATTATGGATATTAAAAACAATGTACATTGTTATTATGAGTAGTGTGTTTTTATATTGAATTAAAAGTAAAGTACATTGCTATTATGGTTTAAAGTTGAATTACATTTACTAACTGCATGTGTTTGTCTTGTTATATTTAGGTAAATGAGTTGCGACAACAAGTGTCAAACATGCAACAAGCCATGGATGAAAAGCAAAGTGAAATGAATTTTCAAATGCAAAAAATGCGAAATGAAATGGAATTGCTAGTGCAACCACAATTGGCGGCCTTTATGAAACAAATCAATCCGTCCTATAATCCACCAAGTAGTTCTTTGTTTTTGTTTTAAAACACTTACTGAATGTTATGTTATTGATTAGTTCTTAGCTTTTGTCATGGTATTGTAATGATATTTTGAGTATTTGAATGTATGAATGGTATGTTATTGACTATTTTAGTATTAATGAATGTAATAGTATTTGACTATTATTTTAATTACTTATTTGGTTTTTTAGCAGAAAATTTAGATATTTTTTAAATTATAAATTTAATCGAGCAATAGATTTTTGATTGAATTACAAGAAATAAATATTTTTTGGGAATTATAAATTTAATATAGTAATAAAAATTGGTAAAAAAATCATAGAAATTTTATAGGAAATAAATATTTTGTAGGTATTCTGTAGGAAATAAAATTCAATAAAGTCTGTAGGTAATCTATAGCAAAAGCTGCTGGTAGGTATTCCGTAGGAAAATATGTTTGTATGTATTCTGTAGGAAAAGTAGTTTGCAGGTATTCTGTAGGAAAATTAGTTTGTAGGTATTCAGTAGGAAAATCAGTTTGTAGGTATTCCGTAGGAAAATAATCCGTATGTATTTTGTAGGTGTTTCGTAGGTAAATTACCCGTAAATATTGTAAGTATTCCTTAGTTATTATGTATTCCGTATTTAAATTTGTAACAGAAAATTACGTAGGAAATGCGTAGGAAGGTTTGTAGCTAATTTGTAGAAAAAAATTAACGAGGGTTTTTCTTAGAATCCTTTTTTATAGGTAATCTTTAGGTACCGTCTTCTTCCTACGGATTTCCTACCAATTCTGCTGTAAGTAAGTACTTAGTTTTCTAGTAGTGAAAGAAGTTAGCAGCTAATCCGTTGACAATTTGAGTTTGATTTTTTTTGGTTTATTTTAGCTGGTGATGTTTTTTTTTTCTATTAATTTCCTACTCCTGCTATAATTTTTTTTTTTGAACTTTGTATTTCTGCTATACTTTTTTTTTAAACTTTGTATTTCTGCTAGTTTTCCGCTAGCCCTTATAATATTTGTTGGTGTTCAAAATACTCTATATAATAATAAATGGTAACATATAAAGAAATAGATTGGACTTATTTATAAACATGTGAAAAGTTTATTGACAGCAAGCATAATTAAGTTTATAAAATGTAGTGGTTTCTAAGTTGATAATGTGGCATGACAATGGTGATTTGGCAGTGATTTAGACCTCTAAATAAGGTAGAGCATTTTGTAAGTACGTATTCATCAAATGGAAAATAAAAATCTAAATAGATTTATTCAATCATTTATTTCTATTTCATCTCATTTCCCTTACAAAATTAAAATCAGCACAACAAGACCATTTAATTATGAGGAACAAATGATTTACAAACCCTTGGAGATTTATGTGCTCATATTTTATAATCACAAGAGTAGTTTTATGTTTGTAAAGAGACGATATGCAAAGGTTTGTTAATAATAAGCACACCCATGCATGGCACGAGTTTCAAAGGTTGTGATCGGAAACCAAGAGTCAATGTCGGTGATCTGTAATTATGTTTGGACACTCCGTTAGGGAACTAACTGATGCTCATTAAGTCCTTACTCTTTGCATGCTTCAGCCGCCATCTAGTCCCCCCTTTCATGATATTACTACCACTTTCAAATTGAAGCAAATGTTGGCAATCAACAACTTCAAAATCAGATATTTCGTCATTGTCGTTCGTCAATATAGAAGTGAAGGACTGCAGTTTGTCGTCCTTTGTACACTCTTGATAGTATTCTAGTGTAATGCTATCAATCTCGTAGTTCTCTATAATGGTCTTTGGAACACTCTACAATAACAATTAACTGTAATTATAACGCATGTATCATTGCACCCTTAAAATATAAGATAAGCCAATTTTACCTCAAGGATCAACCCAATATATTTCACATGGTTCACATGGTTGTTAATATCTAAATCGCTCCATCTTGGCTGGTATATATTTGTGTTAATAATTAATGAATAAAAAAAGTTGTGTAAGTACAACATATACCTATACCTATATAAAAAATATCAAACTAGATAAATTTCGACCCACCTTTAAACCTTTGCAAATGTGTTCATTAATGTTCTTCTCACTTCTTGACCATGTTCTAGTAACTTGTTCGACTAAAGGGGGTTTATCCACATAGATTTGCTCCAGTTTAGCTCGAATTTCATTTGGAATTTCGGATAACATTCTTGTCTTGCTATTCATCATTACCCAAAAGCTACAAGATAGTAGAAGTACTATTACATCATCAATACAAATAAGTTCTACCACAATCAAGTTTTAAGTCATCATGTTACAATTAAAGATTTATACCTTGAAGCTTTTACTAATATCTCCCCTGTTTTGCAATCACGGAATGT
Organism: Lactuca saligna; assembly: GCF_052625555.1. Classification (NCBI taxonomy): domain Eukaryota; kingdom Viridiplantae; phylum Streptophyta; class Magnoliopsida; order Asterales; family Asteraceae; genus Lactuca; species Lactuca saligna. The sequence goes on from NC_136421.1 coordinate 201,279,572, forward strand.
CAAATTACAATACACACCATTTTTCCCATACGCAACTTTCCAAGTATCAATCTGAACAAAATCACCCCTGCAGAAGATTTGAGCATCCGAGAGTATATACATCATTGTCCAACTAATAATCTTAACATGACAAATTCCTAATGGTTAAAAGAAACGTGGCTTTCACAATATATATATATATATATATATATATATATATATATATATATATATATATATATATATATATATAAATTGATTAATATACAAAATTGTAAAGAGATGGGGTTGTAATTAATGATATACTAAAAATAAACTATATCAGCTTCAAATTAATATGAAGATGATTAAATGATAGAATTATATACAGTGAACCAAGGACCATGTATAGACAAAAATGAGTGTTGTACCATGTTGGATAGCGATCCACAACCATTTGAATCTTTGCCACCACCCACGTTAGGTTGTGCTTGAACATCTCCTTCGACCCAAACCACTCATGTATGAGCCCACCTTTCTTCATATGATTAGCTGTTGTTTCCTGTGAGTTCACTTTAAAATTGTGAATAATTAATAGCATGTACATAACTAGAAATGGACAAACCAAAAGGCACCTCTCCATAAGAATCAACTTTTTCTAATTTGTATCTTGCTTTTTCTTCGTAGGTTCTTACTAACTTTAATAAAATTGCGCTTCTAATTAAAAACATGACAAATTGAACATTATATATATACCAGCAAATGGTTCATTAGTGTTTCTACAGTAGCTATTTGATCTGGCCCTACTTCATAAACCCTAATACAAAATTTTTCTTGGAATATAAAACCATCTTGAATCATTCTTTCTAGCAGAAGATCTGAAACCGTGTTTGGACCCTCTTTCTCCGGGTCGACCATGCTCCAATCCACAACACCTGCTTTTGTAGCATTTACCTTTGTTGGAGCTTTAAATTGCAAACTCCAACAAGAAGCATATTTTAACTTAATCTTCTTATGCTCATGCATGGCACCACGATTGCATCCGAACTTGACAGGTGTCATGCCTGTGGAAGAGCTCATAATTATGGATGATGAAGTGGTGATCATAACGGACATTGCTTGTTAATAATTTTTTATGCTGGAATTGTAATAGACAATGTTTTCGTTCTTTAACTATTTATAGAACCGTAGAGCACAATCATACCCTTCAACATTTTAGATCCACTAACGATAAATTAATTACATTACAGTTTATGATGAGTTTAATGGTCTATGTGAAGCTAAACATGGTCTCAAAGTACAGCTAAGGGCAGAGCCATCATTTGAAGATAGGGGATTAAGAAAATTGAAAAAATAATAAAGAAAAAGTCGTATAAATCAAAAGTGCATACTATATTTGTTAATTGAAACTACGTGGACTATAGTGGTTAATCGATAGTTAAAAGAACTATTGAAATGAATTAAAATAAATCAGGGTAAATCGGTAATTAAATTAAATGGTCGAAGTAAAAAAAAAAAAAAAGGGTAAATCTGTAATCAAAATAAATAGGCCTCAATTTAGTCATAGTCATACTGCCATAACCTTAATGCTCATTACTTTTTTTATATAATAATTGAAAGGGTTCATAATTGAAATTGTAAAAGGGATTGGTAGGGGCTTAACATCACAGAAATTAATGTGATCTTCAATTTAATCATAGGCTCGTTATTATCTATACTATATTTTAGACCTGACGGAGCGTCAGGGGAAGCTGGAACAACGCACCGGGAGTACTGGATCGCTGGTGCGGGGAGGAGGTAGAGGGAGAGGTTGCTGCAGTCTCTCTTTCTATTATTGGCTAGATTTTCATTTTTTTTTTCAATTGAACCGTTGAAAACAGTAATAAATAAGAAACTTAATTTTTTCCAATCCAACCGTTGAAAAACGATAATAAAAAAAAATTATTTTTAAAAGATATATATCTAAAAATTGAGCTTTCAATTTTTTTACCCTCTACAACATCTATAAATATACACACTTTAACCTTCAAACTCACACCTCTTCTATCAATTTCTCTCTACTTTCTTCAATAAAATGAATCCTGAGAACCAAATCTGCAACTCCGATAGAAGGAAAAAAGACCAATGTTTCGAGTTCAAGCACCCCAACTCGAAACATTTTCGTTATTGATTCATCTCAATGGGTTTACCGTCTACATCTCGCTGATACCCTTCAATATCCATTACAATTTCAATACCAAAATGTTAGACAATTTTACTGGGTGTAAGTTCCAAATGTTACGCCAAATATGAAAACACCAACCATCTTTCGGGAAGGGCTTTGGAGCTCGTTTTGATGAAAAATGAGCAGATTATGCAAAAATATTTTCCATAGATTGTTGTTTGTTTGTTTGTTTTTTCTAGTTAGTTAAATCTTAGGTTTTTTATTTACTTTTTATTTTAATTAATGTAGTGCTTTTTATTTTTAATTAATTTTATATTTATTACTCATTTAAAAAAAATTATAAATCATAAAAATCAATTATTTTTATTTAAAACAAAATGAATGAAACTTTCCACACACACCCTGGTTTTTGGTTAGGGAAAAAAAGTTGAGGAAATGATGATGTAGCAGACAAAAAATGAAGAAAACTTCTTGCATGCACCTTCCTACCTTAAAGTTGTAAACGAGATTGAGGGATGTAAAGCATCGAACACGCCCCCATTACCTACTATCTCCACCCATGAGTACATATAGATCCTATGAGCCAATGAATAAGCATTTAGGAGACATCAGTTAATTAGAGGATGTTTGACTTATCTTTTGAGATGCTAAAAGTTATTTTAAGAAAAGTTGCAAAAAAGTCAGATTTTCCTAACTTTTTCAAAAAGTTCATTTTTCTTATATCCAAAATCCAAAAGTAGTTTTTAAAAGTGTTTTTACCAAACATCTTTTACCTTTTATCTTTCCTAAAATGACTTTTAGCCTCTCAAAAGATAAGTCAAACACCCCTTAATAATGATGAGCCCTCCTAAGTATTCTTAAAAAAACAAGACTAATCTTTATTGTCCCTGTAGTTTTTAGGAATACCAACTTTAGCCATTTTTTTTTTTAATTTCATAAAAAGTCCATGTGATTCCCTACCATGTATGGTCTCACTCATATAAAAATCCTTTTATTTTTATTTATTTTTTTTAAATTTATTTCTTTAAAATCATTTAATCAATAAATAAATAACACCACCACCATGTCTTCTTCCCCACCCTCCTCCCTTTTGTTTCCTTGATAAAAATATATCAAAGGAATCATATTCTAGTACATGATTCTTCCCAACTGCTTAATCACAGACAAACACAAACCACCATCTTTACAACTCTCTTCCCTAAATAACCTTAAAGCAATCATCTCACCATCTGCTACTATTGCAACTGCACCATAACTTAAACCTCCAGAGCTTTGTTTACATCTATTTAATGATGAACCACATAAGTTAGCATCATTCCCCTAGAATGAATCCACCCAAAATTTTAATCGACCAAACTTAGGCAAAACCCCAGAAAAATTGTTGTAGGAGAGATTCACCTTCTTTAAACTTAAACCAACTTATTCATCTCGGATTTTACTGGAAAAATTATTATTATTAAGATCAAGTTCTCGGAATGTCCTTTTAAACTCAGTTATAAATCCTAGGAAAATTTCTGAAAGTTTATTATGCCGTATTTCAAAGGGGGTGGAACCCTAAACGGAGTAATAGACAAATACAAACTCTGAAGAGTCAAAGTTCTCCGAGCTATAATGGAACTGTGTCGGAGAGGTGCGATGATGGTAGTTAATGGGAACGAAGAAGATATGGGTCTTTCGAGAGCAAAATATTCTAAAATCCTCAAAACTTACCGTAAAATCATGCAAACCTAAAGCTTTCCGGTGAGCATGGTTTTTTATCGATAATCTTTATGGTGGACAAGACTGTTACTGACAATGAGGACTTTCCCTATGCATAGTATTTAGAGGTGCAGGCTTCAGTGATGAATAGAAAGAGGTTGTAGTAGGTTTCAGGAGGCCGAATGCATATACTTTCTTCCCGACGAGATGAATAGGAGGGAAGGGTGGCAGAACAATGTCGGAGAAGAGAGGAACGAATATGCGATTGCAAACGAAGGTAAGACGAAGGTGCAAGGTTAGGCCCCGTTTGATAGAGATCTTTTCAAATCCAAATACATATTTATATAATTATTTTTGGACCTGGGAAACATATCTTACTAGGAAAAACTTATTTTCAGTGCAAATACATATTATCAAACGGCGCCGTCAGGAGAAGATATACATATTACTTTTTTATCTTATAAATAACAAATACAAATATATAATAAACTTTATTTAAATGGTAAATACAAATGAATTTAAAAAGGGTATAAAACTTTTATGTATGAATGCTAACACAGTAAAAATGAAAAAGTAAGTGCATTCAACCAGACAAAAAATTTAGGGATTAAAGTTAACATTTTTAGAAACCATAAGGACCATTTATAAAGTTTACTAAAAGAAAATTTATATAACTATTTTTTTATTTGGAAAGTATGGGTTCATTTAATATTTCTCTTTCTCGAGAAAAACAACTAAAAATATAAGACATTTATAATTTCTAGCTCTTAACTTTTCACAAAACGTTATAGTTTCAATAAGAATCTTTGTTTGATAGTAGGAGTGTTTAACATTTAGTTTAAACAAAATGCTCTATATCAAAAAAACTACTTCATGTAGCGTTTAATAAAACGCTACTAAGCTTTTGAAATCAATTTCTATAGTTGTTCTTTTATATATATATATATATATATATATATATATATATATATATATATATATATATATATATATATATATATATATATATATATAATTGAGAAAAAATAAAAAAGATTGAGACTCATTCTCCGTCAATCATTTATTATTGCCGCAAAACCCTCTAGTGTACCGGGCCGACAGAGGATAATTAATATTCATGTATGAATATTACTCTAAGGTGTTGTTTGTTTTTCCGAAGCAAAAATGTCTAAAGTCTGCAGATCACCTCTGCAACTCTATGTAGGAGCAGAGGTGAAATAAACGGCTACAACATTTAAAAAAAAATATGTTTGTTTTTTAACGTCTGCAGACTGCTGCAGTAAGTTAAAGTAAGACATGAAGAGGTTTGAAGCAGTTGGTTTAGTGTTGCGCCATGCAGCACACGCGCAACAGTTTTTAAGTCAGAATTCTTTTGAAAAACAAACAGTTGCGAATGACCAAGTGCTGCGCGACGCAACAATAAGAGACCAGAAGAGGTTTTTTAGAAAAACAAACAACACCTAAAGTGTATTCATATATGAATACACCACCTTCCATGCGTCACTAACCACCATTGTCGCCGCCACCAACCACCACCACTACCAACTCCACAACCAACCACCGTCACCTCCGCCACAACACACCGCCATCATATTCATGTATGAATAATCAATTCGGCTATACTTATTCATATATGAATATACGTATTTATATACGAATATGATCTGCTCCATCACCTATGATCGATCCATCGCCCTGTACGCTGGAGTTATTAAGCGGCTAATTCGAAATAAGTGATATAGATTCATTCCCTCGTTCTCAACATTTTATTCTCAACTGAACCCTCCCCCCCCCCCCCCTCTCTCTCTCTCTCTCTCTCTCTCTCTATATATATATATATATATATATATATATATATATATATATATATATATATATATATATATATATATATATATATTAGTGGTATACACCCGCACAATGCGGCGGACATCAAAGTAGGGGCACTAAATCGTTTCAAAAAAGGTAATAGTGAGATTTTAGAAATAGGGAAGAAAGTATGATGTTAGTAAAAGTGTATAATCATAAAATAGAAAATTAATTTAAAAATTAATATTTATTGTAATATACATTAAACGGTAATGTTGTAATACAAAAAATCAATAGTTGTTCTTTATTAACAACAATTTTATTTTTAGATAATATTAACCAATAAAATAAAAACTTAACTGCTCCCTAATTTCAACAAAGGTTACATTTATCATCTTTTCTAAACGATTTTTAATTTATGAATTAGCAATTCGTTTTAATATAATTAGATTTCCCAATACTTGATAATACACAATAGAATTCAATTACCAATTCTCATGCAACCAAACATTTTAGAAAACAAATTACAAAATCTTAAATTTAGACATCAACGAAAAGATAAACAAATTGATTTATTTTTGAAAATTTTAAATATCATAATTAACTACTCAATTCATTGGATCCAAATTTGGTAAGAATTAATGGTGATTTCAACGGTCCATAAAATATTACTTGTTTGTCTATGTTTCATTTGTTTGTATATCAAGCTTTATATTGTATATCTCATATATTTCAAGATTCGTCAAATATGTTTTATAATATAATTGATATATATATATATATATATATATATATATATATATATATATATATATATATATATATATATATATATATATATATATATATATATATATATATATATATATATATATAGGGAGCATTTAATCAAGAACATTTTAAAAAAACTCCACTAACCAACACCTGTAACGACCCAATTTTTACGGCTAAAAATTTCATTTTTGGTTTAACGCATTTAACAAACTTTTTACCAAACCATTGTTAATAAAACATCCATTACAAATTCATAATGTTGTATTTCAAACCATAACATCAAAAGTATTGAAAATCAGAGTACAATCCCAAAAACTTCTTGCGGAACATGTGTGTGTGTGATGCGCTGCTACGCCGCCAACTCTTTCCCCTTCGACGAAGAGGTACCTGAAACCAAAACCAAAACTGTAAGCACAAAGCTTAGTAAGTTCTCCAATCATACCACATACCATATAATATCGTCGGTATCTTTCAACCGGTAACATTCATCGGTATCTTTCAACCGGTAACCTTCATCGGTATCTTTCAACCGGTAACCAACATCGGTATCTTTCAACCGGTAACTATCATCGGTATCTTTCAACCGGTAATCAGCATCGGTATCTTTCAACCAGTAACTGGGGACTATTTCAGCCCCTACTACTAACATGCAGTCAAATATATCCGGGTACTAACCTACCCTTGGGTCCTATAGACCACTGTTAGGGAAACTAATCCCTACTAAACACATAACATATAATCCAGATAAATCACATAACAAGACCAAGATAATTATCACAAAGACCATTATCTTCTAAATACCCCTTTTTAGCCGGCCGACATTGTGGCCTTAGACCCACCCCTAATGGAAGGTAACTCACCTTAATGTCGTGCAGTGTCTGAACTATCGTCAGCGCACAAGTCGACTCCCTACGACTCCTCAATCCCTACACGACAACCTTCAAGTCAACACTCATTACATACAACCCTAAACAGGGTCGGCCCAAGTTCAGTCAAAGTCAACATTAGTGAAAGTCAACATTTAGTTGACCTGACTCGCCGAGTTGGCCTACCAACTCGTCGAGTCCCTGCTTCACTAAACCCACACAAAACCCCAACTCCACTCGCCGAGTCTAGCGAACCTCGACTGGTTCTCCTTCAGTCATAACATCGGGACCATATTCATCCGACTCGCTGAGTTCCTTCTTGAACTCGTCGAGTTCATCTCCAACTTAAGAACTCGTCTAGTCTATGACTCGCCAAGTTGTATGAACAACTCGTCGAGTCCATCTTCAAAGATTGGGAGATTGCTATGGACTCGCCGAGTGTACTCATACCACTCGTCTCCCAAGGCTTCCAGGTCCCTTTTCGCGTCTACACCTACAAGGGACTTCCTTCCTATCATTTACCCATTCACAGGAAGGGTTTGGTGCACAATGGTCACCGACTCGTCGAGTGCCAAGAACAACTTGCCAAGTCCAATCTTGACCAGCTCCATACAGTCGATTTAAATGAGGTCTAACACACCAAAACCATAGATTTGGCCTCTTAATGTCCATTTTATACGTAAAGCTCCAAAGTTGATGCACATGCATGGGGTTTTTAGCTCAAAAATCCATATAAAGTGTCTTAATATGTGCATGGGGCTCTCATGGCCCTAAAGTTGGCACCTTTATGCCATGAGACGCCTCTTAAGGCCCATATCTTTAGCTAAAGTCCACACAACACTCCTTAAATCCGAAAATGTCTTGAAAAGCCCTAAATGCACCCAAGATCCACATTCTAAAGATGAACAACCAAATGAAAGAATAAAGCATGGGCATTTTACCTTGATTAATCTGGAAATGGAATGAGATTTCTTGATCTACAATCCCCAAGTCGAATACTCATGCTCCTCTCCATCCTTCCAAGCTTCACAAGTCAACAAAAGCACCAAAATGCCCTTAACACACACATATACGGCTAGGGTTTCGATATGCAGCTCTAGGAGAGTGTTAGGGACAAGGGAGACTGAGTTAATGTGTTTATTGATGGGTTTTGTACATAAGAACATTCCTATGTGCGCATACAAACCCTAATGCTTGGATCTAGGTTTCTCTAATTAAACATGCATTGAATCCAAGACTCCTAATGGCTAATTTGGAATAAGAACAATACAAAATCAGAGTTAGAAGCATACCTTGAAACACTTGTTTGATCTTCTTGTTCTTGGAGCTTTAGAGTCACAATTGTCACTCCTCTAATGGCTTACAAACACCAACTAGCAAAGAGAATGATTTGAGAGAGAGGAGAGAGAGAAGGAAATCGGCCAGGGTATCCTTGTTGTAGAGGAGGTGCCGATTTCCCTATCCCAAGGGGTCTATTTATATTTGTAAGGCTCCTAGGGTTTCACCCTTAAACCCTAATTGGATAACTTAGACTCTAAGTAATCCTAATCCTTTCCAAAGATAAGCCATGGACGAATTTGAGGCTATCCCAAGCCCTAGAATCCGTCCAACCCATATCCTTTAAGGATTTACAGCTTAAAGTGTAACTATCAAACAATTGACAGTTTATACCCTCTTATTTAATTAATCTCTTTAAGTCACCAAATTAATACTAATTAATCTATGACTTATATTAATCAAATAATATTATTATTATTCATTATATTATTCTCATAATATATTAATAATATCCATTCTCTCATATTAAATCATCCTACCAAGTTGCTATGGTGAAGGCAACCCAAAAGGACCATGCACAATCGGGTCAAATACTTGCCTAATATAGTTGCAGCCTTAGACACTATTCCAACATTTATATAGGGTGCAAACCCTCATATTAGTGTTTTTTTCCAGACAGCACGGACTCGTCGAGTCCGATTTTTGACTTGCCAAGTCAGCCACTTGACTCCCGGGTCCAATTCTCTTCTACTCGACGAGTTGAGCCACCAACTCGCCGAGTCCCAGGTCAAAATGCCAAAATGCTTAATTTAAAATACGTATCAGGAACCAGGTGTTACAACACTGCTCACCACCCAAACAATATCATCCACCACCATCACCCGTCACCGCCACCCACCTCCACCACCCAACATCATCACCATCATCGCCATCGCCAACCTCGCCATCATCCACCACAACCACCACCCATCGCCACCACCCACCATAACCAACCTCACCCACCACAATCACCGCCACCTGCCACCACCACCATTATCCACCCCCACCCACCACCCACTATCATCACCACCACCACTACAACAATCACCGACCCACCTTTACCACCCATCACTACCACCTCACCATTACCCATCATTATAACCACCATCCACTACCCATCACCACCACCCGTCACCATCACCTCCACCCATCACCCACCAAAACCACTAACCACCGACCATGACCCATCACTACCACCCCATCCATCACCCACAAAAACCACCATACACCATCACCACCCTCACAGCCAACCACCACCACCCACCCACCCACCACCACCTGTCACCTTTACCCGTCTCCACCACCCATCACCACTGCTCGATTGAATAATTGCTTTTGTGCATTTAATCACATGTGATTATATTTATATAATCACATATGATTTGAGGTGGACAAGATTCATTTTTGTATTCTCAATTCAATAGTTATGCTTATGTACTTAGTCACATACGATTATACATGTAGTCACATGTGATAAAATACATGAGAACAACTATTGAATCGACAAAGAAAAATGAATTATGTCCACATAAATCATATGTGATTGGATTCTATCACACCCCCAAACCAAGAATGGCGGAAACGTTCGGGGGCGGAGGACGTCATGTACAGTACCATAACAATGCACAATAATAAAACAAGAAACAACATCCATTTCATTAATAATATAGTTTATACAAGTGTGTTATGTGTATAGTTGTAAGACACCAAAAATATTAAAAAAAAAAAAAGACAAGCCTTGAACATGCACCGTCTTCTCAAAACCTGGTACAGTGTACCTGTCTACTAGTGACCTAAGAATATAAGTTATTTTGAAAGAGAGAATCAACATTTAAGTTGGTGAGTTCATAAGTATTTTTGTGTCAAAAGTTTGCATTTGTTTCATGAAAATGTTTGTAATTGTTTGATGAAAATGTTTGTATGCTTGCTAGAAAATCTTATGTTTTCTACTAAAATGAAAAGTATTCTTCAACCAAGACTCAATTGTTTTGTATGTTCTGTTCTTTTAAATAAAGGGTAAATTGTAAGTTTGTACTTGAAATAGTATAAATGTATATTTTTCCATATAGGTAACTATCTTTACTTGAAAAATAGTATGCATTTCTCATATGAGAATATCACTATATGAATGTAATGGAAAATGAAGATTTACAGTAGTGTAGTATAAAATACACAACTGATGCATTAATTACCTTAAAACCAAACTGTTAATTAAGGTTAAAATGTGATAAGGTTATAAACATACTTCATAGATAAGTATAAAACACGACGTTCTTCAGACGTCGAAATGGTATGGCACTTGTCACCCGTAGAATTGCAGGTCCCACTGTAGCTAGCAGCAAGGTGTAGGATAGTCAATCCCGTATAGATCTATACAAAAACTCACAATCTCCCTCCAGGAGACTCTGGTTATAAAACGTGACACATCAAGAATATTTCTATGCCATGACATAGTATCTCACATTTTAGTTATTCTTTTCTTATTATAGTATGTATGTTCCTTCTTGTTCTTGTTATAACATGCATATTCCTTATTGTTCTTGTTATAGTATGTATGCACTAACTCATGTATTTTTTTCTGATCTAGAAATAGTATGTAGTGATCCTTTAAACTATACCTATTATAGTTTACTAGTATGTTTGTTTGAATTGTTATTGTCACACCCCAAAACCGGAACGGCGGAAACGTTCAGGGGTGGAGGACGTCATGTCAAGTATCACGAGATATGTATATGGTAAGAAAGTAATGAAAAACCATTTCATTTAGAAAGAAAGTGTTTACAATGTGTGTGTTCACAAAACATAGAAGTCATAAACAAATAACAAAACAAGACTTGACACTGCAATGCTCCATCTTTTGAATCCCCAGCACGAGCACCTGTCTAATAGTCTCCTGAGAATACAAGTTATTTGAAAGAGTTGATCAGTAATTAAGCTGGTGAGTTCATAAGATTTTAGTGATGTGAGTAAGTTGTAAAGCGTTGTGGAAAATGTATATGTAAAAGTGATGTAAGCTGTAAGTTCTGTTTTGAAAGGTTCGCATGTTCCTCTAGAAAATCATATATTTCCTACTTGAATGAAAGTTAAGTAAAATGACACTACAAGCCTTTCTATGGGTACTAAGTGGGTACAAGTTATATATATACTCAGAGTAAACAAACAATCGATTGTGCGCATCTGCCCCAATCTCACAACCCAACGGGGAAACAGCAAGCAAAGCGGATAGCACATATTCCATTGGTTGTTAGATTGTTGTCATATATAACCCTGGTGTATTCACTTGTTACTCATGGAGTTATTTGTAATGGTTCCTTTATATCTAATGAAAACTTCTTTAAGAAAACCTATATTTCTTATAGTAAAATAATGACTACGGTGACTACTTTTATAATAGCTTTGTTTATACTGCTATATATAATCTGATACCGGGTAGAAAGTTAATTGAGTGAATCTGCCCTACGCCCACAATCCAACAGTAACAGGAAGTAAGGCGGAAAACACACTATTAACTATCTATTGGGTATTAGCTTTATATATAAACATGGTGTATAAACTAAGGTGTTATAGAGTTATTCACCTAAAGTCTCTAAAACTGTGCTGGCTTAATAAAATGGATTAAGCCCTTATATGGGAAACCTCTAGTTTTATATACCAAAAGTACTGACTTTGAAAAGTAAGTTTTGTACTAGAAAAGTTATGCGTTGACTCCGTATCCTATAACCTGATCCATACTTGGTACCCTGATGATAACCTAATGGATACTAAGCATATATATATATATATATATATATATATATATATATATATATATATATATATATATATATATTCGGGTAGATAATAGATTTAGTGACCTCATTCCAAGCCCACATCCAACGGGAACAGGAAGTGAAGCGAAGAGCACCCATCCTATTAGCTGTCGGAATCTATTAACATATATGTATCCTATAGTTTGTACATTAAGGAATCATAAAGCTAGCATTATGATCCTAACCTTTAATCGTAGCCTTCTACCAAGGCATCTTCTTATATGTGTTAAACCCGGTTGTTCCTTTGTCAAATGTAAAAGTATATTCTCCCTAGTTTATATCTATCTTGACTAGAAAATAGATCAACTTTCAAGTGGTATTGACACTTTATGAAAGTAATGGGCAAAGTAAGTACACATATGTCATTTATAATGACATGCGGATGTACTAATAACCTAAAAACATATTTGTTTTATTACCGTCATAATGTGAAAGCTAGAACCCCTACTAAACGCTCTCAATGTAAAGAGATTTAAAGAACCAAATGCGACCCCATCAATTCCTTGCAAGCCGTGTAATTCACATTAAAGTTATATGATCATGTATACCCAATATAACTATCACTAATGCGTTAGTGATTCATTGATATAATTAGATCTTGTTTGGGTGTCCTCATGCTATAGCAACTTAACCTATTTGTTATGTTCTGTTCTGGTACTGTTTGATTCTCGTCACGGTTTGTTCTGTTATGGAATTGTTTGATTCTCTTCGTTGTTTGTTCTGTTATTGTACTGTTTCTTTGTGTGCTTCATTGTACTAGAAGTAATGAATAACATTCTCCTAAACTATACCTATAATATTTTACTAATGTTCTACCAGGACTGTCACTGAAAAGACTCATTTATCTACTAAGTTATGCTTGTACTTTAAAATTAGAGTTTTGTATAACTATAAAGTAACATAACTTTTAAAAGAGTTTTGAAATGTTTTGACAACTTATAAATAACATAAGTAACATTTTGAAAGATGTTTAACAACAAACATTTACACAATTATCATTGTATTCAACCTGTATCCCCCCCACCCCCACCCCTTAAAACAGTTAAAATAGTTAAAAGATTCATTACGGGGTATGAACTCGCATGGTGTGGGTGATTCAATCGGGTATGCGCGTACGAATGAGAAGTTCCACGAATGAAGTCCAGAGACACAACAAGTCCTAAATGAAATATAAGGACATATATTGACATGAATATAGTGTTTATAAACAATTATATGAAAGGAAACACCTTCCGGGACTAGGAAACACCTTGGTTAAGTGTTGGAATCACATGTGATTCATCAAAGGGAAGTGAAATGGCATTTAATGGTGTTTACGGTTTTGTAACCAACTCCCCTTGAGTTTACGGTTGTAAACCCATGAGTTTACTGCCGTAAACTCATGTGCTTTTGACCATTTTGTGCTTTGAAGTCCTAGAAGTCATTTTGAAGCATCCTAACTTCAAGTCTTAGCCTTAGGAAGTGATTAGGGTAACATATCACCGCCTTATGCGGTTTACGGTAGTAAACCCAAATAGTTTATGGTCAAATGATGTTTTCAAGTCTTAAACACTTCAAGGTAAGGGTCTACGCTAGTTTCTAGGATTAAGGAAAGAGTTAGGGGCATTAAAACATGCCTTTGAGGTGTTTACGGTTTTGGGAGGTTTCCCAAACCGTAAATACATATAAATGGGACATTTTGGTGGTTTTTCATGTGCTAAACACATCAAAAGAAAGTTCTAGGTTTGTTTCCAAGGTTTGGCAAGAGAATAGGGATATTTTAGCACCCTTTTTAGGGTTTACGGTCCAAGAAGATTCTTGGGCCGTAAACACTTGTTCCTTGTGATCTTTGGGTGTTTTCTTGTTGCTCCTAAGGTCTAAACATGTCAAGGATAGTTTCTATGTTTGGTTCCAAGTTCTATAGGGGAATAAGGCATACTTTGGCATCATCTTTAGTGTTCACGGTCCAAGAAGATCTTGGGCCATGAACACCTTTTCTTCGGGGTTTTGGATGATTTCATGATGTTTAACACTTGATCTAACCATATTAGGGCTAGAAACACTTACAAGTTGAAGATCAAAAAGGAAAATTTGGATGGTACTTTAGAGGATTTGAGTTTGGGTCTTGGAATTGTGAAAAGTGAGAAAAATAACCAAGTCTCACTTATATAGTCATTAAGGTTTACGGTCCAAATACCATTTGGGCCGTAAACTCAAACTCTTAGAGTTTTTGGAACCTAATTGATGCACGATAAACACTAGGGCATCCTCTCTCCAGTTATCTCTTGAATTACTAACTTTAAACCACTAAAACTTATTCCAAAAACCTTGAAAGTTAGCAGAAACAGTTTTGACTTCTATTGAAGTGGATGGTTGTACATAATGGAAATTTTTGGGTTGTCACAGTGTGACAAACCGAAATTTCCATTCTGAACAAACCATATCAAGCCAATAGAAGTTACAACAGTTACAGTGAAATTCCAGACTTTGGGTATACGTTTGAGTATTTCAGGTTTAGCAGTTAAGGAGATATCAGGAGAGTGGATGCACTAGGGTTTTGTGCAACACTGTTATTCCAATACTCTATGATATTAGAGTTCATTCCGGGAATAAAATATTTTCTGCCAAAAATCTCAGGACTATATATAGAAATCTGAACCATATTCATTCATTAGTTGCATTTCCATGTAGAGAAAAGCCGACTTCTCTCTCACGGATCTTCGGGTTTTTATCCCAAATTGTGAGTACTTCTATCTAGTTATATTATATAGCTTAGATTGTGTTTAATAACATCAAAATCATGTCAAAACACTAAGATATGTGAGTTTACCCCGCAAGAATACCTTAGGGAGTAAACTCCTTTTTAACGGCCAAAAGAGTGACCAATGTCCCACAAAGCCTTGGAACTCAAACTAGAAGACACCATTACATGTTTAGACCACAAAATCAATTAGAAACAAAGGTTGAAAGTGAGTTCACAGCCAAGGAAGTTCTTGGGCCGTGAACTCCATTTTAGGTTGCCAAAATACCCTAAATGCCTTTATTGACCCAATAGACTAGCATAACACATTACCTTGATGTGTCTAGGACCCAAAACAATCAAAATACCAACACCTATGGGTGTTCACGGCCGCAAACACAATGCCAAATGGTTCATGGGCTGAAAACTCAAGTTAGGGGTGTTTTGATGCCACAAACACTTTCTAAGGCTTAGGATTGAATTTAGACATGTACCCTAATGAGTTTAGGACTAACAAACACCATTAGAACACCAAGAGTGAGGTGTTCACAGCCCAAGAAGTTCCAGGGCCGTGAACTCCAAACAATAGTGGCAAATGGTGCTATAAACTCTTCTAAAGTCTTGTACACTAGCATAGTTTAGTTCCTAGTTAAATTGGGGACTTGAAAATACCACAAACACCCTCCCAAGGGAGATTACAACCGTAATCTCCAAGGGATTTGGTCCCAGGGTCGTGAACTCCTCAAAGGAGTTAAAAAGGAAGCCCTAACACTTGTTTAAGCCTAGATGCACTTCACCACTTAAGTTGTAATAAATTTAAGCTTCATTTAGAGACCTAGTTGAGAGTTTACGGCCAGGAGTTTAATCCCATGGGCCGTAAACTCCAACACACATGGTCATTTGACCATAAACTTCCATATGAGGTCTTGCACTCCTTTGTTGCAACCCAGTAGCCTCCTAGCACTTGACCAAAAGTGTTTTCCTCGTATTAGGATGTTTATACATGTTTAATTAGTGTTATAATCACTAATTGTTTGTATACATATGTCCTTATATCTAATTAGGACCATTGTGTGTGTCTAAAGTCTTCACTTGACACCTAGCAGTCCTACCTCGTTAGTTCATCCGTATCACCCACAACAGGTGAGTTCATACCCCTTAATCAATGTTTTAACTGTTTTTAAATGTTTTATGGGGGGGGGGGGATACAAGTAGAGTTATGCTAATTATTATATCAATCACATGTGATTAATAAGCAACATTTAAATGATTGGCTACGCATTAGCAGTTTTACCAAACAGTTTACTTCAAATGTTTTTCATAAACACTTTATGTGTTTAAAACTCCTTATTACAATGTACATTTTACTCTGTATGTTCCATTTCAAACTCATTTACAATTGTGTTTCAAACAAACGTTTGTTTATACTAAACTATTTTTATCAAACCCATTCCTTCAAACCGTTTTCTAGATTGACAACAAGTCAATCTTTTCTTAGATAATAATTATGTTCAAAGGTTTTACAAAACTTACTTTATGCGTTTATATTATAAATTGCATACCTATATATGTATATTTATATAAGGAATGTTTAAAAGACTTAGGAAGGCTATCCACCCTATTTCCTTTTCGCACTTGAGATGTGGTCTGGTGGGATATCGGGTACCCATCCGAATGTCGTTTAAATATTAGTTATATATCATGTGTACATATATAGTCATACAGGTCCTTCCAATTCATCCAATGCCCTTGGGTAGCAAGGGTATACATCCATGTCCATATGTACCAGTTAGATTACTAGTAAGCTACCATAGAGGTAGTTTAGAAAGATACTAGAACTATTACTAGAACGCGATATCATACAATGAGTCAGTTCATTCATGAGTCAATACTTGCTAGATAGAGAAAGAACACACATTACAACTAGTACACGCAGAACATTACAGTACATTACTATACTATTACATAGATATGTTTACATGATTACACTTACATGAGTACAATTACATGATTACACTTACATGAGTACAATTACATAATCACACTTAAATGAGTAAGCTTACATATACATAGGACAGACGTCACTAGGTGCTATAGAATGGAACTAGTTCAGGATCTAACTATACTGATGTATCACAACGCAATTGTGATAGTTATATCGAGTATACATGATCATAGTAATGTGGGTGCTCACGGCTTGCATACATGTAGGCGTCGTGGGTAGGTCTCAAAATCCCTTTGACAGGGGAGCATATAGCCTGGGATCTAGGCATCATATT
Organism: Lactuca saligna; assembly: GCF_052625555.1. NCBI lineage: Eukaryota > Viridiplantae > Streptophyta > Magnoliopsida > Asterales > Asteraceae > Lactuca > Lactuca saligna. The sequence continues at coordinate 201,296,965 of NC_136421.1, forward strand.
ATACCTTATCCCTCAAATAAGGCAGTTGAGTACCAATGTAGTTATTTATTTCAAATGCTACAGTACTTAGAAGAATTACCCTAGACTTAAGGTAATTGGTACGGCTGTAGTTCGACACTACACCATAGTACTATTTCATTTTCCCCTTACATTCACTTTGTGAACACACACACGACGCACGACAATGTAGAAACTATATTTTTGGTTAATGATAGTCATACTTGGGAAAAATACACACTCTTACAAGAGAACACACAGACACTAGATGCCTTGGTAGAAGGCTACATATAGATCAGTTAATTCTTGGTAGAAGACTCCCTGTTATAATAGTAGGAATCATAGGGATTTCTAGAGTTTTTCAAACGTTTACAGTTGTTTTATATACATTTTCAATACTTACAATTCTTATACATACAAATTCTTACATACAAATTAAAACACTAAAATACTTATGATCTCACCAGCTTCAAAGTTGATACTCGCTTTCAAAATTACTTGTATCCTCAGGTCAACCATAGACAGGTACCGATGCAAGGTTTAGAGAAGATGGTGCTCGTTCAAGACTCATCTTTCATTTTGATTTATACTGTAGTATCTATTATAATTTGACAGAACACACTTGTATTAAAATTATATTATAAATGCAATGGATGATGTTGTTGCTTGTTTACTACTTTTCATTGTTGTGATACTGTACATTACATCCTCTGCCCCAGAACGTTTCCGCCGTTCAATGGTTTTGGGGTGTGACACACAGCTACTGATTCACAGAAAAGACTCAATTGTTCAACATAAGCAACTGAGTTAAGTATACACTTTTAAAAATGGAGATTTATATTCACTTATATATTTAGTAAGTATAACTATGATTTAACCGATAGTCAGACTAGTGATCCTACCCTAAGCCCACAACCAAACAAGGAACAGGAGTCAAGGTATTTAGCAATAGTCCGAAGTCCTTTAAACCATGCTTCTACGTAAATATATAACCGAGTACGATTTTTGATAATAAGCAGCAGTCTAAAATAGTTTAAAAGAGTTTTTGAAATGATTTTAACAACTTATAAAAGTATAAGAAATCCTTTGTTTGATGTTTTGACATGTAAGTGGTTAACACAATTATATTGTGTTCTACTTCTATTCTCCCCCTAAAAGCATATAAAAGCATTTAAAACTGTAATTTGTAGGGGTATGAACTCACCTTATGGGGTGATTCGATTGAATGTTCGATATAGGATGATAAGTTTCATGGGTGAAGTCTCGAAGCACAAATGAGTCATATTTTTAGAATATTAATACATATGTGTGTAAACATTTAGTGATCATAATCATAAATATAGCAAGGAAACGGATTGAGTTGCAAGCTTAACTTACAAAAGAGGGTGCTAGAGTCGAAAAGGGAAGGCTGGAAGGAGTTTACGACTTGATGTTTTTGACAAATGGGGGAGGATGCAAGGGTTCACGGCCCAACTTCTTGACGAATGATGAATAATTGAAGGTCCTAATCAAGTTCTCTTGAAGAAGAAGAGAATAAGGATGATATCTGAGTGCAAAGGGGTGATTTCGGTTGAAGATCTTTGAGAGAGAAGAGACGTGTTCACGGCGAGAAGAGTAGAAGTGAGGTGAAATCAGTCCACACTTTATATATATAGGAGATGATTTCACGACCGCAAACCGAGGATTCACAGCCCGAAGCCCGTTCACGGCCCGAAGGCTTGTTCGCGACCCGAAGGCTCGTTCATGGCCCAAGGCTTGTTTGCGGTCTTAGTCGGGTTTGCAGTCCTCGATCCATATGGTTTCCTCACTTAACATACAACACTTTAGAATACTAGGTTTGAACACATTCATCTCATTAATCTAATCTAACCATAAGATAATTAAACTAATAAGTTTGACCTTTATTGGATAAGTTTGACTTTATTGACCAAGTTTGACTTTTACAAGATAGAAATTACAGGTTGTCACAGATTCATATAACCATATGTGATTATATGTATTTAATGCATATGATTAATTTGGATAAAGATTTGTTTTTGTGTTCTTGGTTCAATATTTGTTATCATGTATATAATTACATGTGATTGTATGTATCTAATCACATATGATTTATATAGATAAGATTCGTTTTTTTCAAATAAAATCCTATGTGATTAGAAACATATGATCACATCTGATTAAATGTATTTAATCACATATGATTAAAGTGAAAAAAAAACAACTATTGAATCGAGAACGCGAGAATGAATCTTAGCCACATAAATCATATGTGATTAGATACATATAATCACATGTTATTATATGTATCTAATCGCATATGATTTATGAGGACAATATTCATTTTCGTGTTCTCGATTTAGTAGTTGTTCTCGTGTATTTAATCACATGTGATTATACATATCTAATCACATATCTTCCTATTCTAATAAATGAATAGGTTTAATATCCTATTGACAAGTGGCAATATATTAGAACTCCTCATTAAAAGTATATGTCCCATATTATGCCACTTGTTAACATATTAATTATCCATTTCAAATTTCAAAATTTAAATTTCCCACCCTAATTATATTAAATTTTAAATTTCAAATTTCAAAATTTTTCACTTTAATTATATTGAACTAATAACATTAGATTAAAAAATAAAATAAAATTAATACATATTATAATATGATATAACTTCGTGTATTTATTTAAATCAACTATTATAACTTTTTATAACTAAAAATATATATATGTTAAGTAATAATTTATTCAAAATAATTGATTAATAATTTTTATTTTAATATAAAAGTTTAATTAATTTTATAACCATGGTTTTCACGGGTTATAAACTAGTGATTTATGTAAATAAGATTCAAATTCGTGTTCTTAATTCAATAGTTGTTATCATGTATTTAATCATATGTTATTTTATGTATTTAATCACATACAATTAATATGGACAAATAACAACTATTGAATCGAAAACACAAAAATGAATCTTGTGCATATAAGTCATGTGTTATTATATCATATAATCACATATGATTAAATACACCACCCATCACATCACCTTACTCACCACCCACCACCATCACCACCACCCGTCACCATTATCTCTACCACTAACCAACACCCACCTTCACCACCCACCAACATCATCTTCACCTACCACAATCACCACCTACCACCACCAAACATCACTGCATGCCACCACCAGTCGCAATCACTCACACATTAACACCATCATCATTGACCCACCGACCACCCACCATAACCACCACTACCACCCGTTACCACCATACGTCACCTTCAACACCCATCGCCACCACAATACCACCATCTACTATGTACAACCATTAACATTGTATGTGATTAAATACATATAATCACGTGTGATTATATGTATCTAATCACATATGAATTATATAAACAAGATTCATTAAAACAAATATTTTCAAAATATCTCACATATGATTAAATACATTTAATCACATATGATTAAATCATATGTGATTAGATACATATAATCACATGTTAGTAGATTTATTTAATCACATATGATTAGATTTGACAAAGAACAATTATTGAACTGATAACATGACAATGAATCTTCTCCACAAAAATCATATGTGATTGGATACATATAATCACATGTGATTATATATATATATATATATATATATATATATATATATATATATATATATATAATATGATTTGTGTGGACAATATTTATTTTCGAGGTTTCGATCCAATAATTGGTCTCATATATTTTTTTCACATGTGATTATATGTATTTAATCACATACGATTTATGTGGATAAGATTTGTTTTCACGTCCTCGATTCAATTATTGTTCGAGTGTACATAATCACATGTGATTATATGTATCTAATCAAATATGATTTATATACACATGATTGTTTTTTCTAAATAAGATCATATCTTATTAAAATGGACAAAGAACAATTATTGAATTGAGAACGCGAAAATGAATCTTGTACAGATAAATCAAATATGACTGGATACATATAATCACATGTGATTATATGTATACAATCATATATGATTTATTTAAACAATATTCATTTTTATGTTTTCGATTTAATAATTCTTACAATATATTTAATCACATGTCATTGATTACATATAATCACATGTGATTAATAAATATAATCACATATGATTAAACCAAATACCTACTACCCACCCACCTACCACCACCTCTGCCACCACCTATCACTAAGGACTACTAAGCACCCACTACCCATTTTATTCACATTCGATTTAAAACACCAGAAAATCTTATTTAAAACACCAGAAAATTTTATTGGACCACCAAACACCCACTACCCATTTTATTCACCTCTGCCGCCACCTATACAACCTCTGTTTTTGACGTTCTTTATATCCACGCGTAGGTAAAAATAATATCTACAACTTTCATTTTGACTCCGTCGGCTAATTCTCGACCGATCTTAAATTTAACAGTACGAAGCGTTTAGACTGTTAAATGACCGCGAAGAATTCGTAACTCCTTCATACGGACTCTGTTTTCGTCTGTCTTTTTACTGTTAAGTTTCTATTAATGAGATCTTCAACTCTCATTTAAGTCACATTAGCCAAAAACCGCTTGAACTAAAATTCGAGTTTTGGGTCGTGCACTGCTAAGCCGAATCTTAGAAAAATCATAACTTCTTCATACGAAGTCAGATTTGGGCGTTCTTTTTATGGATTTTCTTGGTTTAACATATTCTACGACTATCATTTAGATCACTAAGGATAAAAAGTCATCCTTCGTAAAATCGCTATTTACGCTTCCCGGTGTCGTGCCGGTTCCGTCACAAAACTTCGACGGGTCATAACTTCTTCGTTATAACTCGGATTTCGACGCTCTTTATATGTACAGAAACCGTGTGACATATTCTACAACTTGTGTACTAAATAATCTTTTGTCGAAAAGTCATTTTCGACCCTTATTACCTCTAAATTGACTAGCCCGGATCTACGGGCGTTACAATTATCTCCCCCTTAGGATGATTATGTCCCGGAATCATCAACGAAATTGGGCTCGTATAATGACTCCATACGTCATCTTTGTTGGATTAGTGTCTAAGTCCATAACTGTTTTGGTATGTACTTGATCCGATGGTGCATGGTCCTTTTGGGTTGCCTTCACCAAAGCAACTTGATAGGATGAATTATGGAGAGAAAGGATTAAATATGATTTATTAATATATTATGAGAATAATATATTAAAGGAGAAATCATATTGTTTAATTAATATTAGTCAAGAATTAATAAGAATTAAGTTTGTAGCTAAAAGAGATTAATTAAACTTAAGGGACTAGAATTGTAATTATAAGATAATTGCAATTGGGCTATGGATTACCTTATATTATAAGGTTGGACGAATTCTATGGGAAGACCCATTAGAAATCGTCCAAGGCTTGTTAAGGAAAGAGTCCATGGGTTGCTTAGGGCTTAAGCATCCATATTAGGGTTTCCTTGTTAGATAACCCTAATAGCCTCTCTATTTAAAGAACCTTTATGCCCCAAAAACGTGGTGAACTAATTGGTTAGGGTTTCCACACGTTTTGGGCAGCCTCCTTCTCTTATCCTCTTCATCCTATTGCTCTTGGTGTTTGTGAACCGTTAGAGGAGTGATATTTGTGACTCTAAGCTTTCTAAAGTCGTTACAAGAAGGAATTGAGATTGTTATTGCTACATAACCATCAAGGTAATATCTTAAACCCATTATTATGTTAATATCGATTATCATATGCTAGAATTAGGGTTTATAGTCTTGGATGAATTGCATGTACAATAAAGAAACCTAGATCCAAGCATTAGGGTTTGCATGAGCACATAGGATGTTCTTATGGCTAAAACCTATCAGTGGTATCAGAGCCTTGATTGGTTTTTATTGTATTGATGCCTTGCATGTTTGTTCAAGTTGCAAAATCGAATTCTGGCCTTCTGTTTGAACCTACTCTGCGAGTTCCAATGTGTGACTCGGGGAGTCGGAGCGTCAGACAGAGGGAATTTCGGATTTTATTGCTATTTTGCTTAAGGATAATTACCATATTCGTTTTAAACTTATAAAATATGATTTTTAATGTTTCTTAAAGATTATCCTTGCCAAAACACAAGATAATTACCAATTGATTAGATAATAACTTCCTTACATGATTAAAGATTGATTATTTGTATTAATTGGGTAACTTATCTTGCAAGAAATTGAAATTAGGTCAAATATATATAATGACAAAAATTAATTGTTTAATTTCTATTATTTGTTATTTGATCCTTGTGTTGTGGAAAAGTTTCATTTGTGCCCATGTATGTTTTATAGTTTAAATTTGAACTTAAAGGTTTTGTTTTGAAATTTAAATAGTTGAAACCCTAATGTTTTGAAATGTTTCAAAACTTGCACTCAAGTTTTGGAATTTAAAAGTTGATTAAATGTTTAATTTAGAAATGTTAAATTCTAAAACCCTAGTTTTGAAAAGTTCAAATCACACCCTTATGGTTTATTAATGAATTAAGGTGTATAATTAAAGGAGGTTTAATAAATCCATAAAATTTTGGTTTACAATTTAATTAAATTAAAAGTGTAATTTATTAAATTAGAACACCTAGTTTTTTAAAAGTGTAAAATACACCCTATATTACATATATAACATTAAAAGTCTTACATTATATATATGTATGAGTAAAAGTCAGTCTTACCGTTAGTAGGCCTCATTCACGAAGCTGGTCTATAAGGGGTGTTTAAGGAAATTGCCTATAAAATGGCGATTGAATGGGTATCCACTCTTACCCACCGCACTCTTGACTAGTGGAGGGTCGTTAGCCGAATGTGTAGGATTGGACAGAAACTTTGCATTATAAGTATAATGAAGTATAAAAGAACTAAATGTTTTTCAAAATTCCCAATCTTAGTTACTTTAGGCAAAAGTGAATTGATGCAATTCCATGAAATTACACTTGGTACCCTTGAAAAGACGTTAGTGGAGCGTGTGTGGTTTACCGGCACACTAAATGGTTCTAAGCAAAGGTAGCAAAGGGTGACTCAATGTTTGTCATAGTTCGGTGGAGAGTGTGTAGCACCTGGTTCCTGGTACGTAAAATTTATCTAAGTATTTGTCATTTTAGCCTTGGACTCGGCGAGTTGTAGGTCCGACTCGCCGAGTAGGGACGCGGTCCAGGGGCACGTTTAAGTTGGCGACTCGGCGAGTCCATATTCTGGACTTGGCGAGTCATCGCTGTTTGATGAAACCCTAAATTTCAAGGGTTTTCACCCTATTTAAACCCTCATTTCCGCCCCAAGCTCGCCCACATTCACCCTCAGAGCTCCCAACATCGTTTTTGCCCTTTTCCTTGTGAGATTGAAGTGTTTTGGGTGTGTTCTTGAAGTTTTTGAGGAGAAAGAAGAGTATATCAAGAAGAGGAGAAGGAGGCCAAGCATTTTTGTGACATCTCAACGTTTTCCTTGAGGTATAGCTCGTTTACCCTCTGTTTTCAAGCTTGTAGTCCCTAATAGCTTCATGAAAGTCCTTCTTGAGCCATTCTCCAAGCTTGTTTGTGCTTTGTGGGTTGTAATAAGTTATTAGCCTTTAGATCTAGGCATGATTTAGTCCCTGGAGCTTGGATCTACTACCTTTATGGAGTCATATTGCATGAAAGTCCTATATCTACCCCTTTTGGTGCACTTTGAGCCCTAAAACCTTCATTGGTGATTATATACACGTAAAGTTGGAAACTTTACGTGTAAACCAGGCCCTAGGAACCCAGATCTATGAATGGCATGGACTGGATTCAAGCAAAATCGTGAGTATAGTTTTTGCATGAGGCAGACTCGGCAAGTCGTTCATCTGACTCGGCAAGTCGGGTCGCGAGTCCACGGGTTGTTCCCCTTTTTGTGTTTGCGAGTTGGAGTAGTGAGTCATAGGGTATGACTCAATGGGTTGGAAGCCAGACTCACTCATGAAGTTACTCGGTGAGTTAATGCCATGACTCGGTGAGTTCATGGCAATCTTCTTGTCTCAAGAACAACTCGACGAGTTGTTCATACAACTTGGCGAGTCACAACTTATAGTGCTCTTCGGATGAAGGCGAACTTAGCGAGTTGTTCATACAACTCGGCGAGTAGGATGAAGGACTATTGGACTTGGGTATAGAGAAAGGGACTCACGACTTGTTAAGGGTAAATGGACAATTTACCCTGAGGGCGGTTCACGGTATTTGACTAAGTGTTTGGTGGGAATTACAGCTGGAGGATTTCCGGAGCAGCAGCAGCAGACAGACCATTCCCACACAGATCAGCAGCTACTACGAGGTGAGTTACCTTCCAGTAGCGGTGGGTCTAAGGCCACAATGTCGGCCCACCAGTAGGAGATGTATGTTAGATGATTGTCTTTGTGATATCATCTTGGTTTACTACTACCTAATATGTTATATGCTAGCATGATATGTTGTATGTGATAAGTAGTAGAGTTCGGTTGTTAGGACCGAAGGGTAGTTAGACACCCCAGATACGTTTGACAGTATATGATGATCTGTTTGCATGCTGGCTTTTTACGTTATATGCGATAGAGGTAGTACGAGGGGACTAGTCCCCGAGTTCGGTTGCTAGGACCGAAGGGTAGTTCAGGCACCCCAGATATGTCTGATAATATGTTATGTTATGATATATGTGATAGTAGCAGTAGGGGGTGAAATATTCCCCGAGGTTTGGTCGTCAGGACCGAAGGGTAGTCAGCACCCCAGAATGGCTTGACATGGGTAGTTAGCACCCCAGAATGGCTCGACACGGGTAGGTCGGCACCCCAGAATGGTCGTACCGGGTAGGTCGGGCACCCCAGAAATGCCTGGCAATATGTATGATATGTGATTGTATGGTATGCGGTATGATGGGGGAACTCACCAAGCTTCGTGCTTACAGTTTTTAGTTTTGGTTTCAGGTACCTCTTCTTCGAAGAGGAAAGATCTAGTGCGGTAGCGGCCCATCACATACATGCTCCGTATTCCGCATCATGAGATCTTCCTGGGGATTTGTACTTTGACATTATTATGTTTTATGAAATGTTTTCCAGACATGTGATATCTTTATAAAATGTTATGATCAGTAAACGTTTAATTCGAATGTTTTGCTAAATATATGTTTTCAAAAATGAAATTTTTGGCTCGTATTTTTGGGGTGTTACAAGTTGGTATCAGAGCCCTGGTTTGAGGGATTCGTACACACCTTCGGGGGTGTTTGAACTCAAATCGAGGGATAAAGATTTTGGAAAGAGAAAATGTTTTCTAAAAGGCTAAGTAAAGGGTTTTAAGAAAGAACAAAGTGTGTGATGTGCGCGACCGGCCGAGCTCAAGTAAGTATTCCCCAATGTACCCATACAAGTTTATTTATGTTTATCAGTTTCTGTAGAACAGCATGCTAGAATAGGACTAAGGATCTAGGAGTGATACCTTATGTGCCTGCTTTATGTGCTTCATTATATGAAAGAGTTGCATGCTAGAGTTGAGTAGATAGCAGTAGGGTAGCATGTTTAGGTTATTCCTGATAGTATGAGTTTAGCATTGTATGCTAGTTCAGTTTTTCTCTACGAGGATAGAGTTGCATGAGCTTATTTTCTTTATGTCCAAATGATGTTTGCTTTGTGCTATGTGGGCTTTGAGTGATGGGAGTTAGCTGTTAGGTGGATACGTTAAAGTCACATGTGATCAGGGTTGAATAATCTCAGAGTGTTGGATTTGACCCTATTGCTTAGCTCTTTTTTGAGTCCTAACCGTTGTAAGGATGAGTCCCTTACTAAAAGGATTATCCGAGCCTCGTCGCATGTGATTGTATTCAGGTAATAGCTAAGTGGCATCACAAAGAGACCATCAACAGCTGAAGACTAGGATGGGTGGGTCGGAGGTTTCCTAGGGAAAGCCTAGGATAAGAGTAGCAGTCATTAGCGGTAGTAGAAGGGACCTGGTTGAGTCGAGACGGTCTGTGGGGAAGGTACAGATAGATGTGGAAGGTAGTATGGGCCCGTACTACTGAAAGCAGAGGATCCGTACCCGAACCGAAGAAGGCTAAGATAAGACCAGGGAACTTGTAGTGGGTGTGATCCCTCCAGGGGTATCAGTATCACTAACAGTTGTTATTTCTTTGTATTTCAGAATGGTGGTACTACGCCCGAGGCCAGCAGTTGACAGTACAGGAGAGAGATCGGGTTCGGGACCAGGTTCCGATCCAGTAGATGAGGGGCTACGCGAGTTCATCGCGTCAGAGATCACCAGAGGCATCCTTGAGTCGACCCCCATTATCTTCGGGTCGATCAAGGAAGGGATATTGGAGATGATGGAGGATCGCCTCCGTGGATTCAGGAGCGACATGGCATCTGGCCAGTCAGGACCCCATACACTGTCCTTCAAGGACTTTCGGGACAGTGGTGCGCCGGATTTTCATGGGGCGAAGGACCCCATAGCTGCTAGACGATGGATTGAATACATTGAGTCTACACAGATGATTAGCTTTTGCCCTGAGGGGTCGAAGGTCAGATATGCAGCAGGGTGTTTATGTGATCGAGCTAGGGATTAGTAGGAGTCCGTGAGCGACTCGTTGGGAGCCTCGACTGTCGAGGCTATGACATGGTCGGACTTTGCGACCAGGTTCAGGGCAGAGTTTGCACCGACTATCGAGCTTCAGCAGCTGGCCAGAGAGTTTTTGGACATGAGACAGACGACAGAGACTATGGCGGAGATCACCACCAAGTTCCGGGAGAGGGCATTATTAGTGCCCCATTATGTGGGTGATGAGGACATGAGGAGGACCCGCTACCATGACATGCTCCAAGCTGATATTCGAAAGCATGTATGTTTTTCAGCTTGCCCTACCTTGGACTCTATGATTGCCAGGGTAAGGTAGAGAGAGATAGATCTGGAGCACGTCTGGAAGAGGAAGACTGAGGAGGGACAGATAGGAGGGGCTTCGGGGAAGAAGCCCAAGGGATTAGATGGTAGGCCGAAAGGCCAGTCAGGACCGAGCCGCTGCAGGAAATGTGGCAGGCATCGTGAGGGGGCATGTAGATTGGGATCGTCGGGCTGCTATAAGTGCAGCAAGACGGGGCATTTCAGCAGGGATTGTACCGCCCCTGCACCTATGATACAGACGTCTGAGTTGCTGTGTTTCCACTGCAACCAGAGGGGCCACATGAAGGCCAATCACCCCAAGTTGACATCACCAACGTCGGTTAAGGCACCAACTCCAGCTACCCTGCAGATCACAGATGGCCGTCAGGGCAAAGCAGAGGCTCCAGTGGTGAGGAGCCGGGCGTTTCAGCTGACTGCAGAAGAGGCACGCGCTGCACCCGATGTGGTGACGGGATCGTTCCATGTGAACGGTATTCTGGTTCAGGTGTTGTTCGACTCGGGTGCCACCCGATCATTTGTTTCCCTTGCGCTTAGCAAGAGGTTTACTGAGTCCTCGGGCATGTTGGATTGCCCTTTAGAGGTAGAGATTGTCGATAATCGATCGGTGTGAGCATCAGCAGTGTTCAGGGATTGTGTTTTGAGGTTATTTGAGGAGCGCTATTTGGTGGATTTGGTTCCCATACCATTCCAGGGGAACAAAGTGATTATAGGCATGGATTGGTTGAGCCCTAATGGGGCGGTGATAGATTGCGCACAGCAGCTAGTGCGAGTCAGGACCCCAAGTGGGGGAGAGTTGGTGATCCACGACGAGAGGCCACAACATGGACCTATAGTATGTTCAGCAGCGAGAGCTAGGCGCTACCTTCAGTAGGAATGCACGGGGTATGTCGCGTACATTATGGATACCCGGGAGACGGGTAAGGCGACAGTGAGAGAAGTTCCAGTGGCGCGAGACTACGCTGATGTGTTCCCGGAGGAGCTTCCTGGAATACCTCCGGAGCGTCAGGTAGAGTTCAGGACCGACCTAGTTCTTGGTGCGGCTCCGATAGCCAAGGCACCCTATCGGTTGGCTCCTCCCGAGATGCAGGAGTCGTTACGCAACTGCAGGAGCTGCTAGACAAGGGATTTATTCATCCGAGCAGTTCACCCTGGGGAGCCACGATCCTGTTTGTGAAGAAGAAGGACGGGTCGCATCGGATGTGTATAGATTATTGGGAGTTGAATAAGGTAATGGTGAAGAACCGTTACCCACTCCCGAGGATTGATGACCTCTTTGATCAGTTACAGGGAGCATCTTGGTTCTCCAAGATCGATCTGCGTTCATGTCACACCCCAAAACCGAGAACGGCGGAAACGTTCTGGGGCGGAGGACGTCATGTAATGTATCACAACAAATGTAATATAATAAACAAGCAACAACATCATCCATTACATTATAAGTAAAGTTTTAATACATGTGTGTTCTTTCATTGTAGTAAGACACCAAAAATATACAATCAAAATAAAAGACGAAATTTGTCTACCCCATCTTCTCAAAACCTAGCCTCCGTACCTATCTACTGATGACCTGAGAATACAAGTTATTTTGAAAGCGAGTATCAGCTTTAAAGCTGGTGAATTCATAAGTATATAAGTGTCATTGCCTTGTTTGTGAAAATCTATTATAAAGGCCTTGTAAATCGTTAAATGAAAATGTTGATGTACGTATGAAAAACCTTAGAAAATCCCTTATTTCCTATCAGTTTGAGATGTAGTCTTCTACCAAGACCCGGATGTTTTGTTTGTAAAATGATAGTTTTCCTTTAATTGTTTAGTACTAAAGTACTTAGTATAACTCATCGTTTATGTGAAAGTATCACAAAATAAAGTAAACAGGAAAATGTACTATTGTAAGTGTTGTCACTGGGTACTAGGACTAACACAGCATATGTAACTGTTATCCTGAGGTACTAGGGTTAACACGACCTATATAACCTAATGAACATCCGAAGATTGTCCAATTGTCCTCTGTAGCAGCAGCAGGGGGAGGAAGGGTTAGTCCCTGTAAAGGTACTCCTAGTATAAGTAATAACCGTAGGCATCCGTAGATGTTCATTTCCCACTGTTGCTAACAGATGGGTTCCGGAATGGTTCGTCCCGTCCATATATCCTGAGGTACTGGGGATAGCGTCCTATTCTAGATATCCCGAGGTACTAGGGATAGAGTCCTATTCTAGATATCCCGAGGTACTAGGGATAGAGTCCTATTCTAGATATCCCGAGGTACTGGGGATATGCAGGATAATTTACACAGAAGGTACTAATAAATTATCCTCGCAATTCGTGATACAAATATTCAAATAAGTATACATAGGTAAAGGTATCAACGTAAAGGTACTCCTAGTATAAGTAATAACCGTAGGCATCCGTAGATGTTCATTACCCACTGTTGCTAACAGATGGGTTCCGGAATGGTTAGTCTCGTATGTGACAACCCGATATTTCGAGACAATGTAATGTAAAACCAATCAAATTTAGGTCAAAATATAACTTTCCTAAAATCTTATTTGGGTTAAATAAAGTAGTAGGAATCGTATCAAGGTTTTCGTACATATAAAGAACCCTAAAATCCGAGTTATAACGAAGAAGTTATGACCAATCGAAGATTCTCGGCAAAACCGGCAACACCGATTAAACGAAAAACACGAAGTTTCAATACAATAGTTTTTAGCCTTAAGTATCTAAATGAAAGTTATAGATAACCTCAAACCTTGAGCATACATAAAAAGAACGTCCAAATCTGACTTCGTATGAGGAAGTTATGATTTTTCCAAGATTCGGGTATAGCAGTAGACAGCTAAAAACTCGAAATAGAGCTCGAGATACTTTTGACCAAAATAACCTAAATGATAATCTAAGCTCTCAACATTAGTAGCACAACGGCAAAAATTCTGATGAAAACGGACATCGGATGAAGAAGTTATGGATTTTTAACGGAATTATCGCGTCCCGGGCCGTTAAAAATAAATAATTAAAAATAAAGTCAAAATTAGCCAATGAAGTCTAAACGAGAGTTGTAGATCATGTTTTTAGCTACGCGTGCATATAAAGAACGTCGAAAACGGAGGTCGTACGCGAAAGTTATGGATTTTACAAGTTCGGGGTCCAAAATCCGAGGCTGTCAGGCCCCCACGACGTGGTACAGCTTGGCCGCGACCCGGAAAGTGACTGAGGGCGTCCAATCAATGGAAGGGGATAAGGCTTGCTCCCCACGATGTGGCCAACCTTAGCCACGATGTGGCACACCAGAAATTCCCCTATAGATAGAACTCTTGGGGTGCCGGGTTTAGGTGCTCCATTCTTCTCTTTCTCGCGCCGAAACTCTGCGTTTAAGCCCCCGAGACCCTCCCAAAGCCCCGGTTTTTCACCTTCAAGTCCCGAAGGAAGTTTTTGTGTTCCCGATATTCCCGAGATTCCCGAGAATCCCAAGATTTTCCCGCGTTTTCAACTCTTCCTATCGAAGTTCTGCTCGATTCTTCTCTCGACTACTTCAAATCGACCACTTCAATCAAGTGAGTTCATACCCCTTAACTAATGTTTTAAACTACTTTTAAATGTTTAATGGGGGGGATACAAGTAGAATCATGCTAGTATTATATCAATCACATGCGATTAATAAGTAGAATTACGCTAGTTATTACATCAATCACATGTGATTAATATACAGCATTCAAAAGATTTGGCTACTCATTAGCCGTTTTACCAAACAGTTTCCTTCAAATGATTTTTATAAACATTTTATATGTTTTAAACTACTTAATACACTGTACATCTTACTCGGTACATTACCTTTCAAACTTATTTACAACTGTGTTTCGATCAAATGTTTCCTTATACTCAAAAACTGTTTTATCATACTTATGCCTTCAAATTGTTTTATAGACCGACATCAAGTCGATCTTTTCTTGGAATAATATTTATGTTTCCAATGTCTTACAAAACTTATTTATGCTTTTATATTATAAATTGCATGCCTCTATATGTATAGTTATATAAGAAATGTTTAAAAGACTTAGGATGGCTATCCACCCTATTTCCTTTTCGCGCCTTGAGATGTGGTCTGGTGGGATATCGGGTAATTGTCCGAGAGCCGTTTAAATATTAGTTATATATCATGTGTACATATATAGTCATAAAAGGTCCTTCCAGTTCAACATATGCCCTTGGGTAGCAAGGCTATACATCCATGTCCATACTTACCAGATAGATTACTAGTAAACTACCATATGGGTAGTTTAGGAAGATACTAGAACAATTACTAGAACGCGATATCATACAATAAGTCAGTTCATTCATGAGTCAATACTTTCTAGAACGATTACATTACTATACTTGCTAGGCAGAGAGCACGTACATTTCAGCTAGAACAGTTCGTTACATTACACTTACATTAATACGTTAATAAAATTGTGATCCACTGTATGGGAGCATGCCTTAATTATCATGACCCGGGTTGTAGCCAGAGTCTCTTGGAGGGAGAGCGTGAGTTTGCGTATAGATCTATACTGGATTGACTATCCTACACCTCGCTGCTAGCTACAGCGGGACCGACAGGTCTGCGGATGCCAAACGTCATACCTTATTTTTCGACTATACGTTGTCGTTGTTACCAGTCGATAGTATGGTGCAATTTATCACATAATGCCTTAATATAAATCCAGTTTAAGGTAATTAGTACAACAGTAGTTCTTATAGCGCTACGTTTTAGTACTACATTAATTTTCCCTGTTCAGATATTTAGTGATCTTTTCACTTAAACTATAAATGTAAAAACTATATTTTGATAATGATAGTTACACTTGGGAAAATTACACACTTTTACAAGAAACGAACATTTAGAACAGTTAGGTCTTGGTAGAAGACGCACTTTATATAATAGTAGGAATCATAGGGATTTCTAAGGTTTTTCAAACTTTTACAGTTGTTTTACAAACATTTTCATACTTACAGTTCACTTACAAATTCTTACATACAAATTAAGACACTAAATACTTATGATCTCACCAGCTTCAAAGTTGATACTCGCTTTCAAAATTACTTGTATCCTCAGGTCACAATAGACAGGTACCGATGCAAGGAGAAAGGAAGATGGAGCTTGTTCAATACTTATCTTTCATTTTGATTTATGCTTTAGTGTTTATCAAAATTTGACAGAATACAATTGTATAATAATTATTTTATTAATGCAATGGATGATGTTGTTGCTTGTTTACTACTTTACATTGTTGTTGATATTATACATGACGTCCTCCGCCCCAGAACGTTTCCGCCGTTCCTGGTTTTGGGATGTGACACCGTACGTATATCCCGAGGTACTAGGGATAGGGGCCCATCTAGGTATCCCGAGGTACTGGGGATAGGGTCCTATTCTAGATACAAGTATTCATCCTCGCAATTCGAGATACAAGTATTCAGGTTAATGTACATAATTAAGTGTATCTACGTAAAGGTACTCATGTAATACGTTCATGTAAGCGTGTTCATGTATCATGTAAGTATATGTAAACATACTCATGTATCATGTAATCAAATGTAAAGGTACTCATGTATCAGGTAAGGTACTAGTAAAGACTCATGAATGAACTGACTCTTGTATGATTCCTTGTAATAGGAATAATGTTTTGTTATCTTCCAATTATCCCTATGATAACTTACTGTAATCTAACTAGTTGATCATGTAGGTTTACACACTCTTACTACTCAAGGGTGTGGGAAACTTAAATGAAAGATGCAAACTATAACATCAATACATATATAAGAATATATGAGAAACATAGTTATAAAATACATAACAATGATTTACTAACATTTCATGCATCACATTTTGTAGTATGTGAAATCTGTTAAATGAGAAACATAGTTATAAAATACATAACAATGATTTAATAACATGGTCGTTTCTACTTGTATTCCCCCCCCCCCCTTAAAGCATTTAAAATCATTTAAAAAATTGATTAGGGGTATGAACTCACTTGATTGAAGTGGTTGATTTGAAGTAGTCGAGAGAAGAATCGAGCAGAACTTCGACAGGAAGAGTTGAAAACGCGGGAAATCTCGGGATTCTCGGGAATCTCGGGAACACAAAACCTTCCTTCGGGACTTGAAGGTGAAAACCGGGGCTTTGGGAGGGATTTGGGAGCTTAACCGCAGAGTTTCAGCACGAGAGATGGAAGAATGGAGCACCTAAACCCGGCACCGCAAGAGTTCTATTTATAGGGGCATTTCTGGTGTGCCACGTCGTGGCTAAGGTTGGCCATATCGTGGGGAGCAAGCCTTATCCTCTTCCATTCATTGGACGTCCTCAGTCACTTGCCGGGTCGCGGCCAAACTGTGCCACGTTGTGGGGGCCTGACAACCTCGGATTTTGGACCCCGAACTTGTAAAATCCATAACTTTCGCGTATGACCTCCGTTTTCGACGTTCTTTATATGCACGCGTAGCTGGAAACATGATCTACAACTCTCGTTTAGACTTTGTTGGCTAATTTTGACTTTATTTTTAACGGGTCGGGACACGAAAATTCCGTTAAAAATCCATAACTTCTTCATCCGATGTCCGTTTTCGTTAGACTTTTCATCGTTGCACTACTATTGTTGAGACCTTTGATTCTCATTTAGGTTGTTTTGGCCAAAAGTCTCTCGATCTCTATTTCGAGTTTTTAGCTTTCTACTGCTATATCTAGATCTTGGAAAAATCATAACTTCATATGAAGTCAGATTTGGATGTTCTTTTTACGTACGTTTATGGTTTAATGTTATCTACAACTTTCATTTAGATATTTAAGGCTAAAAACTATTGTATTGAAACTTCGCGTTTTTCGTTTAATCGGTGTTGCCGGTTTTGCCGAGAATCTTCGGTTGGTCATAACTTCTTCGTTATAACTCGGATTCTAGGGTTCTTTATATGTACGAAAACCTTGATACGATTCCTACTACTTTATTTATCCCATATAAGGTTTTAAGAAAGTTTAATTTTTACCTATATTTGACTGATGTTATATTTCATTGTCTCGAAATATCGGGTTGTCACAGTTCAGGCTATCATCAGATGAGGGTTAGAGAGGAGGATATACAGAAGACCGCGTTTCGGATGCGATATGGCCATTATGAGTTCGTGGTGATGTCGTTTGGGCTCACCAATGCTCCTGTCGCGTTCATGGACCTCATGAACCGCGTGTGTAGACTGATGTTGAATCGTTCTGTGATAGTTTTCATTGATGACATCTTGGTTTATTCCAAGACTCAGGAGGAGCATGAGGAGCATCTGAGGGAGGTTTTGGAGACCCTGAGGAGGGAGAGCTTGTATGCCAAGTTCTCCAAATGTGAGTTTTGGTTGCGCGAGGTGTAGTTTCTTGGGCACCTCGTCAACCAGAATGGGATTTTAGTAGACCTGGCCAAGGTGGAAGCAGTGATGAGATGGGAGGTTCCGAAGTCTCCATCCGAGATTCAGAGTTTCCTTGGATTAGCATGCTACTATCGGAGGTTCATTCAGGATTTCTCCAAGATAGCCGTACCCCTGACACGGTTGACTAGGAAAGCTGTGGTCTTTCGATGGGGGCCTGAGCAGTAGGTAGCATTCGAGACTCTAAGGTAGAGATTGTGCGAGGCGCCGATCTTAGCCCTGCCCAAGGGCGTGGAGGATTTTGTGGTGTATTGCGATGCGTCGATCTCAAGCTTAGGCGCGGTGTTGATGCAGAGGGGGCATGTCATTGCTTATGCCTCGAGGCAGCTGAAGCCTCACAAGGCGAACTACCCGATGCACGATTTAGAGTTGGGGGCGGTGGTCTTCTCCCTCAAGATATGGCGGCATTACCTTTATGGGGTTCGTTGTACCATTTACATGGACCACAAGAGTTTGAGGTACCTCATGGATCATCCGAATCTAAACATGAGGCAGCGTCGGTGGTTGGAAGCGGTGAAGGATTATGATTGCAAGATCCTTTACCACCCGGGGAAGGCCAATGTGGTGGCCGATGCGCTTAGCCGCAAGGCGGCGCCGATCAGGGATGTTTGCATGAGGATGACTGTTGTGACTCCCCTATTGGAGCAGATTCGGGAGGCTCAACAGGAGGCTATGAAGGAGGAGCATCGGAAGAGTGAGCGAATAGTGGGACAAGTCACCTCCTTCGATTATGATAGTCGGGGGTTATTGACACTACATCGTAGGGTGTGGGTGCCGTATCATGGAGGCGTGCGCCAGATCTTGATGGAGGAGGCGCACAAATCCTGATTCTCTATTCATCTAGGGGTGACGAAGATGTATCAGGATCTTTGCCTGGACTATTGGTGGCCCTGCATGAAGCGGGATGTAGCGTGGTACGTTGAGCGGTGTTTGACCTGCAGGAAGGTCAAGGCCGAGCATCAGAGACCGCACGGAAAGATGCAGCCGTTGGATATCCCGTTGTGGAAATGGGAGGATAGTACGATGGATTTTATCACAAAGCTTCAACGAACGGTGTGAGGAGTAGATTCGATTTGGGTCATCGTGGATCGGTTGACCAAGAGCGCCCATTTTATTCTGATTCCGAAGAGTATCTCGGCTGAAAAGTTGGCTGATATCTATATCAGGGAGATAGTGACGCGGCACAGGGTGCCAGTGTCAGTGATATCAGATCGAGATGTGCGGTTCACTTCCAGGTTTTGGAAGAGGTTTCATGATGAGTTGGGCACTCGTCTGCATTTTAGCACCGCCTTTCACCCACAGACGGATGGTCAGAGTGAGCGGACCATCCAGACATTAGAGGATATGTTACGGGTGTGCGTGTTAGATTTCGGTGGTAGCTGGGATACCTATCTTCCCTTGGCTGAGTTCTCGTACAACAACAGCTACCACACGAGTATTGACCGTCCCCCATTCGAGATGTTGTATGGTCAGAGGTTCAGGACCCCGATATGCTGGGGTGAAGTTGGCCAGAGGGTCATGGGGAGCATCGAGGTGGTGCTCAAGATGACCGAGAGAATACAGCAGGTTCGGAGCAGGCTTCAGACTGCGCAAAGTCGGTAGAAAAGTTACGGCGACAAGCGTCGACCAGACCTGGAGTTCCAGGTCGGGGATATCGTTCTCCTGAAGGTGTCGCCTTAGAAAGGCATCATTCGATTCAGGAAGCAGGGCAAGTTGGGCCCGAGATTCATTGGACCGTTCAGGGTTGTAGCTCGGATGGGCAGGGTGGCATATAAGCTGGATCCGCCAGTCGAGCTCAGCCAGATCCACAGCACCTTCCATGTCTCTCAGCTGCGGAAGTGTCTCGTGGATGATTCAGCGGTGGTGCTATTAGAGGATATACAGGTTGATGACAGCCTGAGTTACATTGAGCGCCCAGTCGAAATCCTCGACCAGAAGTCGAAGGATCTAAGGAACAAGAGGGTGGAGCTAGTGAAAGTACAATGGCAGCACCGCAAGGGTTTGGAATGGACTTGGGAGCCGGTGGAAGAAATGATGGAGCATTACCCCGAACTATTTCAGGATCGAGCGGCAGACTTCGAGGACGAAGTCTAAAATAAGTGGGGGAGATTTGTAGCACCTGGTTCCTGGTACGTAAAATTTATCTAAGTATTTGTCATTTTAGCCTTGGACTTGGCGAGTTGTAGGTCCGACTCGCCGAGTAGGGACGCGGTCCAGGGGCACGTTTAAGTTGGCGACTCGGCGAGTCCATATTCTGGACTCGGCGAGTCACTGCTGTTTGATGAAACCCTAAATTTCAAGGGTTTTCACCCTATTTAAACCCTCATTTCCGCCCCAAGCTCGCCCCCATTCACCCTCAGAGTTCCCAACATCGTTTTTGACCTTTTCCTTATTAGATTGAAGTGTTTTGGGTGTGTTCTAGAAGTTTTTGAGGAGAAAGAAGAGTAGATCAAGAAGAGGAGAAGGAGGCCAAGCATTTTTGTGACATCTCAACGTTTTCCTTGAGGTATAGCTCGTTTCACCTCTGTTTTCAAGCTTATAGTCCCTAATAGCTTCATGAAAGTCCTTCTTGAGCCATTCTCCAAGCTTGTTTGTGCTTTGTGGGTTGTAATAAGTTGTTAGCCTTTAGATCTAGGCATGATTTAGTCCCTGGAGCTTGGATCTATTGCCTTTATAGAGTCATATTGCATGAAAGTCCTAGATCTACCCCTTTTGGTGCACTTTGAGCCCAAAAACCTTCATTGGTGATTATCTACACGTAAAGTTGAAAACTTTACGTGTAAACCAGGCCCTAGGAACCCAGATCTATGAATGGCATGGACTGGATTCAAGCGAAATCGCGTGTATAGTTTTTGCAAGAGGCAAACTCGGCGAGTCGTTCATCTGACTCGACGAGTCGGGTTGCGAGTCCCCGGGTTGTTCCCCTTTTTGTGTTTGTGAGTTGGAGTAGTGAGTCAAAGGGTATGACTCAGTGGGTTGGAAGCCAGACTCACTCATGAAGTCAGTCGGCGAGTCAATTCCATGACTCGGCGAGTTCATGGCAATCTTCTTGTCTCAAGAACAACTCGACGAGTTGTTCATACAACTTGGCGAGTCACAGCTTAGAGTGTTCTTCGGATGAAGGAGAACTCGGCGAGTTGCTCATACAACTCGGCGAGTAGGATGAAGGACTATTGGACTTGGGTATAGAGAAAGGGACTCGGTGTGACAACCTAATATTTCAACTCTTTGTAATGGCCTAATAGGTCAACTTTTGTAACCACTTTTGAGTTAATAAAATTAACGTTGATATTAAAATGTCCAAAAAGTTTCTATTTAACTACCTACTATGTTTTATATCATGAAACCGGGATCGTATGTAAAAAGAATGCTCAAATCCGGATTCGTATTTTGAAGTTAAGATTTTTCCAAATTCGGCTTAGCAGCAGACAACTAAAAACTCGAATCGGAGATCGAGCAACTTTTGGCCGGAATGACCTAAACGAGAATCGAAGGTCTCAACAATGGTATTTCAGCGGTAAAAAGTCTGGCAAAAACCGACGTCAGATAAAGAAGTTATGAATTGTTTAAAGAAATTTCTTAATCACGGCATTTTATAAATAAATAATAAAAATAATTTCGGAATTTGCCGACGGAATCTAAACGAAAGTTGTAGGGTATGGTCTTACTTTCGCGGGGATATAAAGAACGTCGAAAACGGAGTTCATATTAAGAAGATACGAATTTTTGAAGTTTATTAAATAAATTATATATTTATTTAATTCAAAATCCGGTATTATCCGAAGGGGGAGTTAGCGTACTCATCCGAGTTATGCGCCGCGTAACCCCGTATGCCCCACGTACGCGAAGGCCTTGGCCTCGGATCGTCCACGTCGCGCCTGTGCGAACTACCGACCCGTCCCATCCGAGCTCCGAGGCAGTCGAGGACTCGGTCACGCATGACGTACGCGTACGCCCCGCGTAACGAGGCCTCTCAGCCTCCTATAAATAGAGATGCGAGGGTTCCGGAAAATTCATCCCATCTCTCTCATTTCTCTCACGATATTGCCTCGATTTCCGTGCCCGTATTACCCCGAAGCCCTAGTCATTTTGCGCAAGTTCCGAAGGTCGTTTTTACTCCCGAGATTCCCGAGAATCCCAAGAAAAATCCGTTTCCCGAGACGAAACTCTGCCCGGTTTTCCCATCTCGCTATTTTCAAACTTTCAAGTGAGTTCATACCCCTTAATTAACCCTTTTTAAATATTCTAAACGCTTTTATATGCTTTCTAAAGGGGGGGGGGGGAATACAAGTAAAACACGCGACTACTATCGGGTGTTATATATATAAAGATTATTATACACTTTTATTAAGTAGAATCATATGTGATTTATAAACTTTATAGGGAACTCCCATATACAAAATATATTGCAATAGCATTCTATCTTTAAAACCATAAATTGTTGAAATGCATGTATAAACTAAACATTTTTCCTAGATTGAAAGTATATGTGTCTATCTTAAGCTCTACAAAAATCTATGATTTCATAACAAGTGGTTCTTTTTCTAGATATTCTAAAACAAATGAGGCACACTTTTAGAAAACTATAATAGGTATAGTTTTATGAGGATATTGCTAACTTTTACATACTAGAAACATGATTTTCAAGAAATTACGTTCATATACATTAGCAAATGAACATTTTAACACGTAAATCTGTTTTTATACTACGGTTCTGTGAGACATTAACTTCACGTACGTTCGAGTACACATTTCAAGTCCTGTATTATATACCAGAATCCCTTGGAGGGGGAGCATGGTGTTTGTGTATAGATCTATACGGGCTTGACAACCCACGCCCTGACTGTTACCTACAGTCCACCATTTGGGGTGACAAACGTCATAACATTCCAACGCCTGAAGAACGTTGTGTATAGGCATTCCGAGTCAATAGTATGGTTATAAAACTCACAGGAGGTATTAAAAATACATTGATTTACGAGGTTTTCAAACATATGGATTATTTTTACACTTGCATACAATTTTTGGAAACAAACTTTGGTCTGGAAGAAAGACTACTTTTATACTAGTAGAAAATATAGGATTTTCTAAACACAAACAAACAAGGACAAGACAGTTCATTTCATACAAACATTGTCATTAAATACTTATGAAACTCACTAGCTTAAATGCTGATCTACTCTTTCAAAATTACTTGTATGTTTCAGGGATTCAGTAACTACAGGTATCATTATGCTTTTGATGAAGGGATGCTGCGGCGCCAGTTTAATCTTATATTTTGACATCATATTTGTAATTGGTTTTTAACATGTAACTTTTGACAAATGTAAACTTTCAATTATATATATGATGGTTGTATTGCTTTCTTTACTATGTATTCATTTGTTACGTTACCACATGAAGTCATCCGCCCCCGAACGTTTCCGCCGTTCAGGTTTGGGGGTGTGACAGATTGGTATCAGAGCAATGTTTATAGTGAACTAAGTATATCGAACCTCATAAGATATACAAACTATAAATGCTTAGGGACTCAAAGTCTCTGACAAAAGTTTTTGTACCTAAAATCCTTATTTCACGTAAATAGATTATTTTAGGTTATAAAAATCTGAAATACATGCATACAACGACACATTGTTATGATAAGAACTATACAAAAAGTTTTAGGACAAGTTGGACACTACGACTAATTCTCGAGATATGTAATCAAATTTGGGACGAATATAGCCTGATCAACTATGTTTATCCGAAATTTGACTAACATATGTCAAGGAATGATCGTAGTGAGCAACAAGTCAAAACTTAACAAAATAGACACTAGTATCTAACGTACAAATTTAATACTATAGGAGTATTTGGTGCATACACTAGATTAATTAGTATTACATGGCTCAAGTTTTATTCAAATCTTATAACCCTATTCTCGTATAGTCAAAATGGCTGGATTTCACCCGCATGGAGACCCCTACTACCCATAACAAGGCAACGGAGGATGGATTGAAGAGGATCCAGAGGAGGACGAAGAGCCCATTGAGTTGGATGGCGGGGATGACTCCGGGACAGACTCAGAACCGGAAATAGTCAACCCTCCACCCATTAGGAGGAACTTTCTAGGACCGACTCCCGTTTGGAGAAGTCACCTCGTCCACTGGAGCCAACAACAAGGGATACGCTCTCTTTACGGAATGTGTCAAGACTTCTACGACATCAGGGACGGGGGTTCCGCCGACCGAGCACTTCCAGTAATGGTAGGAAAACTGGCCAACCAGTCCTACCAATCGGGGGTTCAAGCAAACCGAATCCGAGAGGTCAACGTGGAAGTACAAGTCCACACGGCTGATATCAACCGCCTAGAGATGTTGTAGAACAACATCCTCCTCCGCGCCGAAGCATTCCAAGCACAAGCGAATGCAGCCTTCGCAGAATTGAGGGAACAACAAGCCACCTTTGATAGGCGTCTTATGGAGTCGAAGCAATCAGATGCAGAATTGAGCTCCAAGCACAACACACGTTGCAAGTAGTACTTGTGAAAACCTCAAATTTTGTTATAACTTAGGACCTCAGCTAAAAGACTTTAAATTTCTCGAACTTTGTAATCGGAGACCCTTATAAGGGTCAAATTTTCATGATCGTTGTATCAACTTTTATATTAATATAAGTGACACTATTATTACTACGTTGAGTATTTCGTTCAAACCTTGAAAAGTCATCGAGAAACCAAATACTTGTTTCATACTTTCACGCTTACAAATAACTTTCATTATTCTATTTTTCATGCTATCATCTGTTGTTGAACTATGGCAATTTGGTTCATGAGACACATTCATTTTTCACTTATTGTTATCCATATCATCATCTTTTAAACATATAGTTAAAGATGCCGCCACGCAAGAATACCAGACGTAACCCTATCAATGAAACACCAATACCACCACCACCTCCATCTCCTCAATTTGATGATGTCATGTTCCAAGCAGCAGTCACCGCAGCGGTAGCAGCTGCCATGTCACAGCTCAATAACTCGAGTACTAATGACTCGAGAACTAGCACACACCTATCCAACCATGGCGAGAGTCATGGGCAACCCCGAGAATGCACTTATAAGGACTTTACTAATGCCAAACCCTGTATGTTTTATGGAACTGGTGGTGTGATGGCTCTAAGATAGTGGATTGAAAGGAAAGAATCAGTCTTTGAAATCTGTTCCTGCCCCGAGCACAGCAAAGTCAAATTTGCAACCTTCACACTCATTGATAGAGCTTTAACTTAGTGGAACGGCCACGTTAAAGTACTTACCCTAATAGTGGCAAACTCCATAAGCTGGGAGAGCCTCAAAGCCATGATGATGAGAGAATACTGCCCACGGGGAGAGATTCAAAAGCTCGAACATGAACTCTGGACTCTCGGAATGGTTGGTACCGACATCGCAACATATACCAATAGATTCTGCGATCTGGCAATCCTTTGCCCAGATATGATTGCTCTTGAGAGCAAGAAAATAGAGAGGTACATATGGGTACTGACGCCCCAAATACGATCAAGCGTGTTAGCTTCCAAACCTGACACCTTTGAAAGTGCTAAGGAACTGGCACAATCTCTGATTGACTACAGAGGCCATCAGAACTTAACCGTTTCTACACCAGAACCACAGAGAGGAAACAACAACAACAACAACAGGAAGATAGTATGGAATAAAGGGAAGGGTGGGTCTTCCCAAGAATCCGCAAAGAAACAACTGGTTTCAGCGAATGCTGCCACGGTACCTACTACAACTCCTACAAATACCTACACAACAAAGCCTTATGTAGGTAACCTTCCAAAGTGCACCAAATGCACTTACCACCACCATGGGCCTTGTCGGGAAAGGCAATGCGCCAACTGCAATAGAAAGGGACACACATCCCGTTTCTGCAAGGATCCCGCAAAGCCGATCACTCAAGTTCCCAGTACGGGTATTAGCCAGACTTGCTACGGTTGTGGCGAGGTGGGCCACTACAAGAGGAAATAACCTAAGGTAGCAGGCACCGGCGGGGTGGGACGAGTTTTGACTATAGGCCACGACGAAGCTATAGCTGACCCAACTGTAGTTGCTGGTACGTTCCTCCTCGATAATTCATATGTGTGTATATTATTCGATAGTGGAGTGGAGAGAAGCTTCGTGAGTCAAAACTTTATTCACTTACTTAAACCTAAACCTAGCAAGCTAGAAAAATCATTCACTGTAGAGATGGCCAACGGAAAAACCGAAAACACTAACTGCATATACAAGGACTGTACGTTAACTTTAGACGGTCATTCTTTCCCAATCAATCTCATGTCGATCCCTGTTAAAAGTTTCGACGTCATAGTCGGCATGGATTGGTTAAGTCTTCTTCGCGCCGACATCATGTGTTTTGATAAAGCACTTCGTCTTAATCTCCCTAACAACGAAACATTAGTGATTTACAGCGACAAATCAAGTACAAACCTTCGTATCATTTCGTGCATCCAAGCTCGAAAGTGTTTACGGAAGGATTGTCGAGCATTCCTAGCACACATCGTCGATACAAGCCAGGAACTGAAGGACATCAAGAACATTCCAGAAGTACCCGACTTTCCCGATACCTTTCTAGAAGAACTACCAGGATTACCACTACAACGCTAAGTCGAATTCAGAATCGACTTAGTTCCAGGGGCTACCCGAGTAGCGAAATCGCCTTATCGTCTAGCACCAGCAGAGATGCAAGAACTTTCCAGTCAACTTAATGAACTCCTTCAAAAAGGATTCATACGACCAAGTTTCTCACCTTGGGGAGCACCGGTCTTGTTCGTAAAGAAGAAAGACGGATCGTTCCGTATGTGCATCGACTACAGAGAGCTGAACAAACTTACTGTCAAGAACCGTTACCCTCTACCCCATATTGATGACCTATTCGATCAACTCCAAGGAGCAAACTACTTCTCGAAGATAGGTCTACGATCCGGATATCACCAATTACGGGTACTTGAGGGGGATATTCCCAAGACAGCTTTCCGAACTTGTTATGGGCACTACGAATTTGTAGTAATGCTATTTGGATTAACCAACGCACCAGCAGTATTTATGGACCTAATGAATAGGGTATGCCGTCCCTACTTAGATCAGTTCATCATCGTCTTTATCGATGATATACTTATCTACTCCCGAAGTAAGGAAGAGCATAGTCAGCACCTACGAAAAGTCTTAGAAACGCTGCGAGCGGAGAAACTCTATGCGAAGTTCTCTAAATGCGAATTTTGGATTCAAAGAGTCGAATTTTTGGGCCACATTGTTAGCGAGAAAGGGATACACGTGGACCCCTCCAAAATCAAGGCCATCGAGAACTGGTCG
Organism: Lactuca saligna; assembly: GCF_052625555.1. Classification (NCBI taxonomy): domain Eukaryota; kingdom Viridiplantae; phylum Streptophyta; class Magnoliopsida; order Asterales; family Asteraceae; genus Lactuca; species Lactuca saligna. Next base: position 201,324,659 of record NC_136421.1, read on the forward strand.
GCACCAAAGACACCTACAGAAATTCGTCAATTTCTAGGTCTCGCTGGCTACTATCGCAGATTCATAAAGAACTTCTCTAGCATTGCGAAACCTCTTACTGCATTAACCCAGAAAGGCGTGGCCTTTAGCTGGGAAACGAAACAAGAAAAGGCGTTCCAAACACTAAAACAGGCCTTGTGCACCGCACCGATACTATCCCTCCCCGAAGGGATAGAAGACTTCGTAGTGTATTGCGATGCATCAAATCAAGGACTTGGTTGTGTACTTATGCAGAGAGGGAAAGTTATTGCTTATGCCTCCCGACAGCTTAAGACACACGAAGTGAACTATACGACACACGATCTTGAGTTAGGAGCAGTGGTATTTGCTCTGAAGATCTGGAGACACTACTTATACGGAACAAAGAGTACTATTTTCACCGATCACAAGAGCCTTCAACACATTTTCGATCAGAAGGAACTCAACATGCGACAACGACGATGGGTTGAGTTACTAGATGACTACGAATGCAAAATTCGTTATCATCCTGGCAAGGCCAACGTGGTAGCTGACGCCCTCAGTCGAAAGGAATACACTGGTCGGAGGGTCAAATCTCTGACTATGACTATTCATTCGCACTTATCCACACAAATTAAGGAGGCACAAGTGGAAGCTTTGCGACCTGAAAATGTGGCGGGTGATCCCTGCGAGGAATGGAAAAGAATCTAGAAGTCAAGGGTGGCGGAGCATATTATCTTATGGACCGAATCTGGACGCCGAAACATGGCGGGTTCAGAGACGTAGTAATGACTGAAGCACACAACACGAGGTATTCCGTTCACCCGGGTTCAGATAAGATGTATCTGGATCTTAAGAAATTGTACAGGTGGCCTAACATGAAAGCAGAAATTGCTACCTTCGTAAGTAAATGCCTTACTTGCACTAAGTTTAAGGTCGAGTATCAAAAACCATCAGGATTACTACAACAACCAGAGATACCAGAATGGAAATGGGAACGGATTACTATGGACTTCATAACCAAGTTACCCAAGACGAAGGGTGGACTCGATACCATATGGGTCATCGTCGACAGATTGACCAAATCCGCGCATTTCCTACCCATCAAGGAGACTGACAAAATGGAAAAGCTTATAAGAACTTACTTAAGGGAAGTAGTGCGACTGCATGGTGTTCCGATATCCATTATCTCCGATCGAGATAGTAGATTCACTTCAAGATTCTGGCAGTCACTACAAGGTTCCCTGGGGACTAAGCTAGACATGAGTACAGCCTACCACCCACAAACAGACGGGCAAAGTGAGAAAACGATACAAACTTTAGAAGATATGCTGAGAGCCTGTGTGATTGACTTTGGAAAGGCATGGGACATCCATTTACCCCTTGTCGAATTTTCATACAACAATAGTTATCATACAAGCATAAAGGTTGCTCCGTTTGAAGCCCTCTATGGTCGAAAGTGCAGATCCCCTCTGTGCTGGACTGAAGTTGGCGATACCCAATTAGCTAAAGGAAGAGTTCCTGAAAGCACTCTCACCGATCCAAAAATCATATGAGAAACGACAGAGAAGATCGTTCAGATTCGTGAACGATTGAAAGCCTCTAGAGACCGACAGAAAAGCTACGCTGACCAAAGGAGGAAACCTTTGGAATTCCAGGTAGGAGACCACGTTTTATTAAAGGTCTCACCGTGGAAGGGTTTAATATGCTTTGGAAAGCGTGGGAAACTAAATCCAAGATACATAGGGCCTTTCGAGATTCTTGCCAGAATCGGCCCTATGGCTTACAAGCTTAACCTACCGCGTGAACTTAGTAACATACATCCAACCTTCCAAGTCTCAAACTTGAAAAAAGTGTCTGTCCGATGAGACTCTTGTTATTCCACTCGACGAAATCGAGATCAACGAGAGCCTCAACTTTGTGGAAGAACCGGTAGAAATCATGGACCGAGAGGTCAACCAAACAAAACAAAGTCGCATACCCATCGTGAAGGTTCGCTGGAACGCCAAGTGGGGACCTGAATTCACATGGGAATGCGAAGATCAGATGAAACAAAAGTACCCTCATCTCTTTCATGTTCACTAGTGTCTTTACTACTTTAAATTTCGGGACGAAATTCCCTCTAACGGGGGGATGATGTGACAACCCGATATTTCAACTCTTTGTAATGGCTTAATAGGTCAAGTATTGTAACCACTTTTGAGTTAATAAAATTAATGTTGATATTAAAATGTCCAAAAAGTTTCTATTTAACTACCTACTATGTTTTATATCATGAAACCGGGATCGTACGTAAAAAGAATGCCCAAATCCGGCTTCGTATTTTAAAGTTAAGATTTTTCCAAATTCGGCTTAGCAACAGACAACTAAAAACTCGAATCGGAGATCGAGCAACTTTTGGCCGGAATGACCTAAACGAGAATCGAAGGTCTCGACAATGGTATTTCAGCGGTAAAAAGTCTAGCAAAAACCGACGTCAGATAAAGAAGTTATGAATTGTTTAAAGAAATTTCTTAATCACGACATTTTATAAATAAATAATAAAAATAATTTCGGAATTTGCCGACGGAATCTAAACGAAAGTTATAGGGTATGGTCTCACCTTCGCGGGTATATAAAGAACGTCGAAAACGGAGTTCGTATGAAGAAGATATGAATTTTTGAAGTTTATTAAATAAATTATATATTTATTTAATTCAAAATCCGGTATTATCCGAAGGGGGAGTCAGCGTACTCATCCGAGTTACGCGCCGCGTAACCCCGTACGCCCCGCGTACGCGAAGGCCTTGGCCTTGGATCGTCCACGTCGCGCCTGTGCGAACTACCGACCCGTCCCATCCGAGCTCCGAGGCAGTCGAGGACTAGGTCACACATGACGTACGCGTACGCCCAGCGTACGTGCGTACGCCCCGCGTAACGAGGCCTCTCAGCCTCCTATAAATAGAGATGCGAGGGTTCCAAAAAATTCATCCCATCTCTCTCATTTCTCTCACGATATTGCCTCGATTTTCGTGCCCGTACTACCCCGAAGCCCTGGTCATTTTGCGCAAGTCCCGAAGGTCGTTTTTACTCCCGAGATTCCCGAGAATCCCAAGAAAAATCTGTTTCCCGAGACGAAACTCTGCCCGGTTTTTCCATCTCGTTATTTTCAAACTTTCAAGTGAGTTCATACCCCTTAATTAACCGTTTTTAAATATTCTAAACACTTTTATATGCTTTCTAAAGGGGGGGGGGGGGGGAATACAAGTAAAACACGCGACTACTATCGGGTGTTATATATATAAAGATTATTATACACTTTTATTAAGTAGAATCATATGTGATTTATAAACTTTATAGGGAACTCCCGTATACAAAATATATTGCAATAGCATTCTATCTTTAAAACCATAAATTGTTGAAATGCATGTATAAACTAAACATTTTTCCTAGATTTAAAGTATATGTGTCTATCTTAAGCTCTACAAAAATCTATGCTTTCATAACAAGTGGTTCCTTTTCTAGATATTCTAAAACAAACGAGGCACACTTTGAGAAAACTATAATAGGTATAGTTTTATGAGGATATTGCTAACTTTTACATACTAGAAACATGATTTTCAAGAAATCACTTTCATATACATTAGGAAATGAACATTTTAACACGTAAATCTGTTTTTATATTATGGTTCTGTGAGACATTAACTTCACGTACGTTTGAGTACACACTTCAAGTCCTGTATTATATACCAGAATCCCTTGGAGGGGGAGCATGGTGTTTGTGTATAGATCTATACGGGCTTGACAACCCGCGCCCTGACTGTTAGCTACAATCCACCATTTGGGGTCCCAAACGTCATAACATTCCAACGCCTGAAGAACGTTGTGTACAGGCATTCCGAGTCAATAGTATGGTTATAAAACTCACAAGAGGTATTAAAAATACATTGATTTACGAGGTTTTCAAACATATGGATTATTTTTACACTTACATACAATTTTTGGAATCAAACTTTTGTTTGGAAGAAAGACTACTTTTATACTAGTAGAAAATATAGGATTTTCTAAACACAAACAAACAAGGACAAGACAGTTCATTTCATACAAACATTGTCATTAAATACTTATGAAACTCACCAGCTTAAATGCTGATCTACTCTTTCAAAATTACTTGTATGTCCCAGGGATTCAGTAACTACAGGTATCATTATGCTTTTGATGAAGGGATGTTGCGGCGCCAGTTTAATCTTATATTTTGACATCATATTTGTAATTGGTTTTGAACATGTAACATTTGACAAATGTAAACTTTCAATTATATATATGATGGTTGTATTGCTTTCTTTACTATGTATTCATTTGTAATGTTACCACATGAAGTCATCCGCCCCTGAACGTTTCCGCCGTTCAAGTTTGGGGGTGTGACACTCGGCGAGTTGGCAAGCCAACTCGGCGAGTCTGGTCAACTGGCAGTTGACTGTGACTTGACTCATGACTGTTAAGGGTAAATGGACAATTTACTCTGAGGGCGGTTAGCAGTATTTGACTAAGTGTTTTGGTGGGAATTACAGTCGGAGGATTTCCGGAGCAGCAGCAGCAGACAAACCATTCCCACACAGATCAGCAGCTACTACGAGGTGAGTTACCTTCCAGTAGTGGTGGGTCTAAGGCCACAATGCAGGCCCACCAGTAGGAGATGTATGTTATATGATTGTCTTTGTGATATCATCGAGGTTTACTACTACCTGATATGTTATATGCTAGCATGATATGTTGTATGTGATAAGTAGTAGAGTTCGGTTGTTAGGACCTAAGGATAGTAAGACACCCCAGATACGTCTGATAGTATATGATGATATGTTTTCATGCTGGCTTTTTACGTTATATGCGATAGAGGTAGTAGGAGGGGACTAGTCCTCGAGTTCGGTTGCTAGGACCGAAGGGTAGTTCAGGCACCCCAGATATGTCTGATAATATGTTATGTTATGATATATGTGATAGTAGCAGTAGGGGTAAAATAGTCCCCGAGGTTCGGTCGTCAGGACCGAAGGGTAGTCAGCACCCCAGAATGGCTTGACATGGGTAGTCAGCACCCCAGAATAGCTCGACACGGGTAGGTCGGCACCCCAGAATGGCCGTACCGGGTAGGTCGGGCACCCTAGAAATGCCTGACAATATGTATGATATGTGATTGTATGGTATGCGGTATGATGGGGGAACTCACTAAGCTTCGTGCTTACAGTTTTCAGTTTTGGTTTCAGGTACCTCTTCTTCGAAGGGGAAAGAGCTGGCGCGGTAGCGGCCCATCACACACATGCTCCATATTCCGCATCATGAGATCTTCCTGGGGATTTGTACTCTGACATTATTATGTTTTATGAAATTTTTTCCAGACATGTGATATCTTTATAAAATGTTATGATCAGTAAACGTTTAATTCGAATGTTTTGCTAAATATATGTTTTCAGAAATGAAATTTTTGGCTCGTATTTTTGGGGTGTTACAGAGTGTATGGTTTACCGGCACATCAAATAGGTGATTGTAACATGTGGGGGCACCATGTAAGTTTGCATGGTTATTCACACCCGCTTTGTGATCCTCGGCATCCCAATCACAAACTATAGGGGCATATCGAGATTTAAACATTCCATTGAAATGTTCGATGAATCTCAAAGGATCTGGGAGTTTTCATAGATTTAAAACTTAAATTTCCTTTTCATTTTTCATGGTGGAAAATTATTGAATCGTCATTCACTTACCTTCAAATATTCTGCAACTAGATTACGGCATCCCTTTTTTAGGTTGTAGCGTATTGTGTTAGGTCCTAGCCTTAATATCTCATTTGGGTGATTTATTAAGGACTCAATCAATTAACTAGCTTGAATTTGTTTTCTCCCGGTTTTGTAGATGTCAAAGTTTGACAACTATGGTCCTCCCAAGTCCCATGGAACAAGCATTCCACATGAAGATGATACTCCACGATTGGATCGAGGAACAAGAAATCATGCTTCACTTCCTCCTCCTCCTCCCGTTGTTCTCCCTAACCCACAAGATCGAAGAATTGAAAGGTTCAATGTCACTAAAGCCCTATTGGAAATGAAACATAAAGATGGTAAACCCGTGTGTGCCTACATTCTAGGAATGAAATCACACATTGATAGGTTGAAAATGTTAGGTGCATCATTCCCTGATGAGTTAGCTGTAGGTTGGGTTTTACAATCACTCCCTGAATCATATAATGAGTTCAAAAGAAAGTATTATATGATGGATCATGACGCAAACCTCATTGACCTAACTTACATGCTCATTGTTGCTGAATCAGAAATGGTTTGGCAAAGAAATGGAGCATATTTGTTGGGAAAGTCAACCAACCATGCTTCCGAGGATGTTCTAGAAGAACTGACTTGTGTTTGCTGCCAAAAGAAAGGGCATTGGATACAAGTCTGCCCTAAGAGCCTGAAATATCCAAAAGATGGGAGAGTCAAAGAGTATGACTGTGCTTCAGGTAAAATTCACTATCTAACTCCATTAAGTTCCTACTCATTGATACATAATGTGATAAGATTGCATTTGAATGTTTTGCAGAATCAGTGAAAAGAGAGGAAGCTTGATGGAAAAGCAAGATGAGTCTAATCACAAAGAAATGGATCTCGATCGCATGGACTTGAAGATTAGATTTTGAGCTTAGAAAGTTATAATAGAGAAGTTACGAATATTTGATTACATAGTTTTTTAGTTGATTTTGCATTGTAAGGACAAATGTTTTCCGCTGCTTTTATGAATAAAATAAATTTTGGTTTGACTCATTTATTTATTTATTTATTTCCTTGCAATGGAATCGTTATGAAAAATTGATGTTCGTATATTTACAACAAATGGATGTGATTCTTAATTATGTTGTTTGTGGAATTGTCGAGAATTTATCAAATAGGGAGAGTTTCTCATCGCTCAAGTTTCAATCGGACATAAATTTGGAATAACACAACTTGGTTGCATGATGAATGAGAAATTTTATATTTGGAAATTAGACAAATTCGTTGACAAAGTGTCAAGTGAAGGACTAGGAGATCGAGTACACAAGGTTATGTGTTGATCAAGTCCACCACAAGAGTAACAAAGATATTCGCCATGATTTACCAAGGTTAAGTAAATATGATTACACTTATGAGATTAAGTATAATTCTTAGTTGATTATAAGAGTTTAAATCAACAGCAGAACGAATAAGAAGAATCAAGTAGGCAAACAAATAAAAGTTTCTCTATTCTAAGAAGAAGGGAGAGTACCTTTTATTATCTTTTATGATAATTCTTAATGATCAAGAACCATATCTCAATTGATCCTCTAAGTAAGTCTTAGTACAATTGTATGTCTAAGAAGAGGAATCAAGAATTGAAGAATTGGTTAAATCAAAAAGTCAATCATACTTCGTTCCAAAGACAAGACTTAGAGTTAAGATTGTGATATTAAGTGACAAGTATTAAGAAGGTTTATAACATTCATCAAATGTAGAAATTGGAAAAGGGTTTTCTTATTCTTGCACATTTGAAATTGGAAAGTTGTGATGTCTTGGATAATACAAAGATCAACTAGGACCAATTATGTGAAGTGTTTTTGTCTTGATAAAAACTACACTAACTTTTGAATATTTGTTTGTCAAGAAATGTTTATTGGCAAAAGAATCTTATTTGCCAAGGAGTCAGTGGGAGTATTAATGATCTTGAAAAGTTTCAAGAACTAATCAAGAATAAACCTTATCGATCATCACTAGCACATGACTTGAGGTTCATAACCTATCGTGTTGACACTATCTTGTTTCTGTGTCGTTCCAATTGAGTTAATTATGCATGTGAGCCCTGCGAGTTCTTATTTGAATGTATAAAAGGCAAGGACCTTAATCAATAAAAAGTACATTGATAGGAAAGGGTGAGTTGCTTAACTACTTGGAAGACATGGTGGGCAGCCGTGTTACCATAAGGCAAGAGATCAAGAAAGTTCCGTCCATAAGAGTTTGAATTTGTCACAAACTTTGGTTTTGACAATTCACATGGATAGGAACACATGCACCGTTAAAATCTAAGTGTCATAAGATTTCCTCCTTCATTAAGATGGATGTGAGGAAATGCTTTCACTAAGAAAGATTTTAAGAAGATAGTGATTGTAAAATTGTATTCTCGAATTCGATTATGGTTACGGTATCCCTTTCCATGATTCGAATTGTGAGATTTGGCAATTAGTCTTAATTGTTTAGACACACATATGAGCTATCTAAGGAAAAGGTGTATAAGTTTGAGAAGCTTAGATAAAGGATTATCAAAGCATTAAGTATTAGAAATATGAACTTAAGAAATTCAGTAGGTATTGTTTTTCTGAAAGTTAAGTTGTTTCTGAATACATGTCAAAGCTAGTGGGAGCATAAGTGTTATGTTTATAATAATCATCATGATAGTGGGAGCATAAATGTTATGATTGTATGATTATTAAGGCAAGTATTGCAAGTTAGCAATATTAATTATAGAAAACAAGAGTCATAATTTGCAAAGTTGTAAGGGTTGAATAGTCGTTTTGCTATAATTAAGGGAGAGAATATTATGTTTCATTTCAAATCTAAAGGCTAAGGTTGTGGAATGTTAATATCTTTAGTCAAAGATACAGAGTATGTTCTTAAATTTCGATTATGATTACGGCATTCCTCTTCGTAAAGTTCGAATTATGAGAAGGTAGCACATAAAATATTATGGTAGAAGATTGATAAAGTATCAAATCTCTTTGTAAGACATTATGCATCGTGTCCCATACGCTTCGGGTATAGGATCGATTGTAAATGCTATAATATTTGACCATTCTAAATTTCCCAAATGTCCAGGACATTTAGAGGGAAAAGGACAAGAATAGGTTTTGACTAAGACAATTAAACAACTATCAAAGGACAATCCAAAGTTCGCCGAGGATTGATTGCTTGTGAGTAGTTGGAAGTATAGTATTGGTTGGAGTAATCGACATTATTATGAATAGATAAGATTCTATTAAGAATGAGTTGTGATATGGTAAGTATGGAAAGGTTTCCATATTGGGAATTAGATATTGAAAATCTATGTCTAAATTAGAAAATTTATGCAAAAGGATGTTCAAAGAAATGTACTTTGAGTGAGAGACATCACGTCTATGGAATTGTATTGTAACAATCATAGAGAACTTTGTAATTTCATTGGTAATAGTCATTGTGACCTTAGTGCAGTGACATTACAAAAGGATCATTGCATAAAATGTTAGAATCTAACATATTCTATAAGTGGCAAGAATTTGATATTCTTACACTTGTGATATGGATTAGGAGTTGTGAAATTAGTATGATTGGAAATGTGTTCATTTGATCTATTTCACAAAGCAAGAACCATACGTAAACATTGTGTGCATGCTGAGAGCATGAGACAAGTGTTGTAATTCAAGTAAGAAGTTGATTACCCGAAACAACAAATAATGAGTAATCGATATGGTGATAAATAAAAGGTGTTTTATTTATACTCAAAGGTTTGGGGCCATATGGCATTAGTATTATTCTTGTGTTTCACTTTACATGTTTTGACTTCCTGAATAATTTAATTGGTTAAGAACAGTCAAATTATTCAAACGGGCCACAATCGTTCATATGTTGGAAGTAGGTATGAATGAAGACTGTCATGAATTGGTGTGTGGATTGTCTAAAGAGCATTAGACATAAGCAAATGTTTGCTGCAACGTTCATGAGTGCTTATAAATATGATTTGAGCATCGGATTGAACCCACGCTCACTTGGATCACTTCATGGATTTTATCACGAGTGATTGGTGAGATGATAACATCTTATATTCTTGAAATCGAGATGTGTGAGTTGTATCTAGTGAGTAGGTTGCACAGTGATAATATGTAAACGCACCAGTAACTTGGTGTTATAAAACATATTGTTGTGTGTGATTTGGTGAGTAAGTGCAAGCGAGCACTGAGTCAAAGTTTATCCGTTCCTTTTATCCAAAGTAGGATAAAAGCAATATATGTGGGCCCCTCGATGATTTAGTGATGGCACCTAAGCGCTTGGCCAAGCCGGGACTAAATTGATGTGTTCAATTGTAGGTTGTTGTCAGTCATCATAAATCTGAATTCGGGAAACAACACATAGACAGAGAGAATGATTAAAATCCATGTCTCAGTCTATACGATAATGTCTAGAATGGAGGAATATATGATCCCTTATCTAAAGGACACGCGTATCTGATAAGATCAGAGTTGATAGTGGCTTTAGAATGCTACGATTGTAGATCAGGATCTGAAGTCTTACGCGGAATAGTTAATAAACTTATCCAAGTGGGAGAATGTTGGATTAGTGTCTAAGTCCATAACTGTTTTGGTATGTACTTGACCCGATGGTGCATGGTCCTTTTGGGTTTCCTTCAGCAAAGCAACTTGATACGATGAATTATGGAGAGAAAGGATTAAATATGATTTATTAATATATTATGAGAATAATATATTAAAGGAGAAATCATATTGTTTAATTAATATTAGTCAAGAATTAATAAGAATTGAGTTTGTGGCTAAAAGAGATTAATTAAACTTAAGGGATTGGAATTTTAATTATAAGATAATTGCAATTGGGCTATGGATTACCTTATATTATAAGGTTGGACGAATTATATAGGAAGATCCATTAGAAATCGTCCAAGGCTTGTTAAGGAAAGAGACCATGGGTTGCTTAGGGCTTAAGCATCCATATTAGGGTTTCCTTGTTAGATAACCCTAATAGCCTCTCTATTTAAAGAACCCTTATGCCCCAAAAACGTGGTGAACTAATTGGTTAGGGTTTCCACACATTTTGGGCAGCCTCCTTCTCTTCTCCTCTTCATCCTATTGCTCTTGGTGTTTGTGAACCGTTAGAGGAGTGACATTTGTGACTCTAAGCTTTCTAAAGTCGTTACAAGAAGGAATTGAGATTATTATTGCTACATAACAATCAAGGTAATATCTTAAACCCATTATTATGTTAATATCGATTATCATATGCTAGAATTAGGGTTTATAGTCTTGGATGACTTGCATGTACAATAGAGAAACCTAGATCCAAGCATTAGGGTTTGCATGAGCACATAGGATGTTCTTATGGCTAAAACCCAACAATCTCTTCATCCTAGGTAATAATTATAACTTCTATATTCCTTCAAGTCTATCTCTTAGACTCATTGACTGTAAGCAGTCCTCGAATTGTGCACCTACTCTCTACCTCAAGCTAGATTACAAATTATGACCTTCAAGCCACAATCTTGATCCTTACTGGATACAAACTTAAGATAAGTTCTTTTATTACTACTATGGATCTATGTGTTATATTATAATGACCTATCATTGTATGTTGCAATGCTTTAGACTTAGGTCTCTTAGAGTCAAACTCCAAAAAAGAGTATACCTTCCTTCATGTTCTAATGTGATACAATCACATTTCAATATGTAGCATTTCTAGCTACCAACTTCTTTAACAATCATCGCGATACTTCTACTGATCGCCCTGGGTTAGCTTTCATTTCAATCTTTTGGTTTAAGTTAGATGCTACATCGAACTTGGTTCTCTGAACCACGTAACATACTCATCGTATTCGGACTCAATTTGATATGACCACTACGGTCAAAATAACAACAATCTTCTTAGTCATTACCGAAACGATGGTAACGACATTCTTGAATAAAACAGACTCAATTATTGGCCTCTTGATAACCTTGTGACTTTCCCTGATCCAAACGTGAGTCATGTGCTTCCGGTAGTATATGCATCTACTACCTTTCACACCTACTCATACTCGTCCCAAGTATTGTCTCGCAGTCCCCAAGTCCTAAAATTTCAAAACAATTTAACACATACGAGTGTGTCCAAATAAATATAAAAATTTCCCTAGACTCTACTAGGACTTCTTCCATGCGTATCTTCAATCATCAATTCTGCTTCAACTCGGTTTGTGATAATTCTAGATGATAGGAAAACTTTAGGAACTACACCAATCGTTCTATCATCCCACGAATGAAATGTTTACATTCAGATGTACCGTACTTCTCTAGATGTACTGCTATTTTATCAGAGCATTATGTTTAAACAATCAAACAATCAATCCAGTTACCCATCCCCATTATCATCTTTAATCTTAAGGATCTACCCTAAGAATCAGTTATTCCTTGTTCATTCATTCCTAAGGATCATCCTAAGGAATCGGCACAATGTCCATCGTTGCCACGGTTTACACAACGGGCACTAAGTCTGCATAGTCACCGGGGTTTAGGCATCAAGTCTGCATGATCACCAAGGTTTAGGCATCAAGTGTGCATGATCACCAGGGTTTAGGCATCAAGTCTGCATGATCACCAGGGTTTAGGCATCAAGTGTGTATGATCACTAGGGTTTAGAGTACACCAGGTGAACACATCGTTCACAACACCTACAGCTTGCGAGCCTGCTAGTGTTCCACTGGACTGTCTAGAATAATCCGTGGTTGTCATCCATACTCTGTTGAATGACGGGGCCATCATTTGGGAAAAAGGCTTCTCACATCGTCCACCTCTCACCCTCACCTCGTGGTCTATAACACCTCTCAACTCTTCATTCAACTCATATTCCATCTATTATATCTACCCATGTTCACCCCAACATTATCGTAGATATAAAATACATATACAGTTTAAATCATTTAAAACATGTATAAAATCGTTCATTTAGCATAGACAACAAGTACTCAGATAATATGCACACAGCATGTAATTTATATAAAATACTTCATATCTATGTGTAAGATGAAAGTAACTATGCACTCACTTGAAAAGGTGGTGATTCCGAACTCAGACAGTGCTTCACTTCTTGAAAAAAAATTCCTTCGACGAAACCTAGTATTATTACCACTAGAGTTTAGTCTATTATTCACCGAGACTAATTAATAGTCTAGCTATTATTACTATTATATAAACGTTAAATAATACTTATATAACCCATAATAATAGCCCAATTACTTATTATATGTTCTTAATAACGTTAATATAATTAAATAAAAGCTATATTAAAAATAGCGTAGGCGTAGCTCACTTACAACAGGTTTTATAGAAAACCATGCTTTGCTTGGAGCAGCATTCCCATGCGGAAAAGCTCTTCTTCTCGGAGCCTTCAAGCACTCAGGGGCTTCCACCTCGTGCTAGGGAGGTTCCCTAGGCTTTTCGGGGGGTTTCGGGGCTAGAGAGAGAGGTTCTAGAGAGAGAGTAAAGAGAAGAAAGAATGAGAAAGGTGTGAAGAAAATGAGGGTGGGAGAGGTTCTATTTATAGGGTGAAAATGGCTGAACTTGGTGCCACATGTCACCATCTAGTGGCAAGACTTGGGGAGAAAGCAATGGCCAAGATTGTGCCACATCACCCATTTCCGTACAGCACACTTCCGACTTTTAAAATCCGTAACTTTCACATACAATATCCGTTTTTGACGTTCTTTATATCCACGCGTAGGTAAAAATAATATCTACAACTTTCATTTTGACTCCGTTGGCTAATTCTCGACCGATCTTAAATTTAACAGTACGAAGCGTTTAGACTGTTAAATGACCGCGAAGAATTTGTAACTCCTTCATACGGACTCTGTTTTCGTCTCTCTTTTTACTGTTAAGTTCCTATTAATGAGATCTTCAACTCTCATTTAAGTCACGTTAGCCAAAAACCGCTTGAACTAAAATTCGAGTTTCGGGCCGTGCACTGTTAAGCCGAATCTTAGAAAAATCATAACTTCTTCATATGAAGTCAGATTTGGGCGTTCTTTTTATGGATTTTCTCGGTTTAACATATTCTATGACTTTTGTTTATATCACTTAGGATAAAAAGTCCTCCATCGTAAAATCACTATTTACGCTTCCCGGTGGCGTGCCGGTTCCGTCGCGAAACTTCGACGGGTCATAACTTCTTCGTTATAACTCGGATTTCGACGCTCTTTATATGTACGGAAACCTTGTGACATATTCTACAACTTGGTTAAGATTATTTATTCTAAATAATATTTTTTCGAAAAGTCATTTTCGACCCCTATTACCTCTAAATTGACTAGCCCGGATCTACGGGCGTTATAGTGCATTCTCAATAGAGATTCTACATGAACTTCAGCCTCATATTCAGCCCCATGATCATCATTTTCTGGTAATTCCTCAATGACAACTTTACCTTTTGAATTTGGAGACATGAAGTAAGTGAGTAGATTGGTCTTCCCATGTTCTATGTACACCTCAATCAACTTGTTATTTAGAATAAATTTAGAAAGACTGATAGCATCCTGATCATTCCCTAAAGCTCTAAGACCAAATTGAAAGTCACCATTGTGTATGTTGAAATGGTAGTATATCACTGGGGATTCATGTAACGCCCGTAGATTCGAGCTAGTCAATTTAGAGGCGATAAGTGTCGAAAATGAATTTTCAGCAAAATATTATTTATAATAAATAATCTTAACCAAGTTGTAGTATATGTTACAAGGTTTCCGTACATATAAAGACCGCCGAAATCCGAGTTATAACGAAGAAGTTATGACCCGTCGATGTTTCCGACGGAACCAGCACGATACCGGGAAACGTAATTCAGCCTTAGTGATCTAAATGAAAGTCGTAGAATACATTAAACCGAAAGCGTCCATAAAAAGAACTCCCAAATCTGACTTCGTATGAAGAATTTATGATTTTTCGAAGTTGCAAACTTTACGTGCATGCATGGCTTTAGGAGATTCAGATGTCCAAACTAAGCTCTTAAAGGGGTTCTAGGCTCAAGAGGGACCTTAATCACAAATATGACTGAAACTTAACACTTCTAGCAGGTAATGAGAGTCCAGATCTGAAGTATAACCCAACCATAAGGCCTCTCTTCAAAGGATTTGGGGTTTTAGGGCATAAAAGCAACAATTTAGGGACAAACAAGATCTAATAGATCAATAATCAAGATGGAAAGTTTATTACAAGAATGGATGACCACAAACGAATGTGTTCTGGATCTAATTCCCCTTCCTTGACCACTTCAACCTCTCCCTTCTTCCACTTGCTCCAATGTGCACCAAAAGTCCCTTCACATGGCAACAATCACTCAAACTTACCAATGGAGGCTAGGGTTTCGATAAGGAATGCTCTGAGGGTGATGGAGGCTGGGATGGGGCTATAAGGACGTTTAAATAGGGTGCAAACCCTAAGTATTAGTGTATCCTCCTGACTGGCCTACTCACCGAGTCCAGGGGTGGACTCGTCGAGTAGATCACTTAAAGTCCGCATCCAACTCGACATCTACTCGGCGAGTTAGGGCTACAACTCACCGAGTAGCTCTTCCAAAAAGAAACATTTAATCAAAATAAATACGTACCAGGAATGGGGCGTTACAACTAAACTCTCCAAGATTGATAGATTTGCTAACGGATTACCCACTGACTTTGGCCCAATGGTCAAATTGGCAACTACCTTGAAAACAACTATTAGGGTAGCTAAGAACGTAGAGACCCAGATAAGAGAAAATGGTCTAGAAAAGATAAGGCAAGAGAGAAGCGGAAGTTTGAAGGATCTTCAAGTTCCAACAAGGAGAGAAAATTCTCAAAGCTTGGAGGAGGAGAAGGAGGTGAAGCGAGATGGTGTGATAAATGCAAGAAGAAGCATTATGGGAATTGCAACAAAGAAGTAACTTGTTACAAGTGTGGAAGGACTGGTCACTATTCCAAGGATTGCACACATAATGATAAGGTATGTTACGGATGTGGAGGCAAGGGGCACCTGTCAAGAAATTTCCCAAAGAAAAACGAAGCAGCAAAGCCAAACACACCACCAAGGCCAAGGGCATTCCACATAATCCTTGACGAGGCAGAAAACCATGCAAGGAACCAAGGATGAGGAATCCATACCCGAAGACCGAGTTATGAGGTAGCCTAAGAGATAGAACAATATGATGTAGCCTATTAGAGGCATAGTCTAGGGTGAACTTGAACACCTATGTTATAGTTCCAATAAAAAATGAAGCCTTCGTTTTGCTATCTGATGTGTTAAACTGTTATGTGATTTTCTTGTATGGTGACTTGGAAAACTATGAGACAATACTTGGGACGAGTATGAGTAGGTGTGAAAGGTAGTAGATGCATATACTACCGGAAGCACAGGACTCACGCTTGGATCAGGGAAAGTCACAAGGTTACCAAGAAGCTAGTAATTGATACCGTTTTATTCAAGTATGTCGTTACCATCGTTTCGGTAATGACTAAAAAGATTGTTGATATTCCGAACCTAGTGGTCATATAGAATTGAGTCCAACTACGCTGAGTATGCTATGTGGCTTAGAAAATCAAGTTCGATGTAGCATCTAACTTTAGACGGAAGATTGGAATAAAAAGCGATCAGTAGAGGTATCACAAAAAGTTGCTTGTAGCTAGAAATGATACCATTCAAAATGTGATTATATCACATTAGAACATGAAGGAAGGTATAGTTTGTTTTGGAATATAACTATAAGAGACCTGAGTCTAAACATGCATCAAATGATGGTAGGTCATAATTTGGAGTCTAACCTGAGATAGAAATCAGATGCATGATCGAGTACTGCTTACAGTCAATAACTATAAGAGATAGACTTGAAGGAATATTGAAGTTATAATTATTACCAATGATGAAGAGATAACGTATGGAGTCATTATACAAGCCCTATTGTGTTGATGATTCTGGGATGTAATCATCCTAAGGGGGAGATAATTGTAACGCCCGTAGATCCGGGCTAGTCAATTTAGAGGCAATAAAGGTCGAAAATGACTTTTTGGCAAAATATTATTTAGAATAAATAATCTTAACCAAGTTGTAGTATATGTTACAAGGTTTCCGTACATATAAAGACCGCCGAAATCCAAGTTATAACGAAGAAGTTATGACCCGTCGAAGTTTCGCGACGGAACCACACGATACCGGGAAACGTAAATAGTGCATTTATGATAGATCGAGATTTAGCCTTAGCAATCTAAACTAAATTCGTAGAATAAATTAAACCGAAAGCGTCCATATAAAGAACGCCCAAATCCGACTTCGTATGAGGAAGTTATGATTTTTTGAAGTTTCGGATTAGCAGTGTACAACCCAAAATTCGAATATTAGATCGAGCGGTTTTTAGTCGACTCAACCTAAATGAGAATCGAAGATCTCGTTATTAGTAGCGTAGCGATAAAAAGATAGAAGAAAATGGACATCGGATGAAGAAGTTATGAGATTTTAACGAACCAATCCTTTCCTGGCCTGTTAAAAATGTAACTTTAAAAATAAAGTCAAAATTAGCCGACGGAGTCTAAATGAAAATTATAGAGTACGTCTCCACCTACACGTGGATATAAATAACGTCAAAAACAGAGTTCGTATGAACAAGTTACAAATTATAATAGCGTATTTACGTATTAAAAAAAAGTATAAATCATATATACATACACATTTATATACATATGTATAAATCATTAGAAAGGTATCGACGATGCGGTCATTATAAGACTAATGTTGAGTTCTTTCGATATTATTTTAGTAGAAGTATCATTAAATCCATTTAAAATAGTATAATAGAGTGGTGTTTAGTTGTTTATATAACTAAAAGGTCATTAAGTAATTATGGAGAGTAGTTTTTGAAAATTCAATTAGTATAAATAAGAGCCTTGGGCTCTCATATTTCTTGCACCATTCTCTTGATTCAAGAGTCTATCTCTCCTCATCCTCCGATCATTTCGGTCCCTCGTGAATCGTGATTCGACTTCTCTATCTGTAATTTTTAGTATAGTAAGGTGAGCGCTGAAGCACTGCACGAATCTTTCTTAGAAAGATTCAGCGATGAAGTTCTGCCCCTGCAGAGCCTGACTCCTAGCTAAAATCCCCTTGTAAGTAAGTTATGCTTACCCTATTTTAAATATAATTTACATTTAAAATTAGTATTGTTATTATAAATTCATAATAAATATTTGAGCTATTATTATGACTTATATAAGTGTCATTATAATATCTTTTTAACTACTCGCGGTACGAGGAATCTGGTTTAAAGGGTCGTATAGGGTTGTTGGATTTCAGAAGTGCTATATGCCAAAATGGTCCTGCCTTCCGGTGTTTTATGTATGGCCCCTGTCTGCACATAGTGGTTGGAAATAATTGTTTAAACGCTTATATAATATATAATAAGACTAATAATTAGTCACGGTAAATATTAGACTAATATCTAGTGGTAATAAGACTAGGTTTCGTTGAAGAAAATTATTTTAAAGTAAACGAAGCGTTGTCCGAGTACCGAGTGACCACCTTCTCAAGTGAGTTCATAGTTACTTTCATCTTACACATAAATATGAATTATTTTATATAAACTACGTGTTATGTGTGCATATTATATGAATACTTGTTGTCTATGCTGGATGAACGTTTTATACATGTTTTAAATGATTTAAACTGTATACGTATTTTATATATACGAATATGTTGGGTATGAGATGGGTAGATGAATGATGAGAGATAAAAGATGATGTGAGTAAACATTGACAACTATAGACTTAGTGCCTAACAAATAACATCGGCAGCTACGGACGTAGTGCCTATTGGACAAACACTGGTAATTATGGACTTAATACCTGATAGGAATTGGTAGCTATAGACTTAGTACCTATTAGATAAACACTGGTAGCTATGGATTTAGTACCCAGAAGCTATGGAATTAGTTCTTTACGAACAAGCATTGGCAGCTATGGATTTGGTGTTAGTCCTATAACTCTGGCAGCAAAGGACTTCATAATGAACGAATGCGGGATAGATGACTCTTAGAATAGATCCATAAGAGTAAAGAAGATAATAGGGATGGGTAATTGGGTCGATTGTTTGATTGTTTAAACATAATAATTATATTATTGTGGGCTGAAAACCCTATGTACTCACCAGGTTTCCCAACCTGACCCACTCAGTTTATTTATATTACAGATGTTGAGATTAAGTCACATTACACTGATAGATTAAAGAGATGTAGATCACCAGTGTAAATAAATGTAAGTCTGTTTATGCTTATGTTTATGTATTGACGATGACATCCCAAATGTTTTCAAACGAATTAAAAATACTTTTCTTCGGAAATGCTTTCATAACGTATTTATCATGTTTTACTGGGAACAAATGCCGCAACAATTTTATTAAAAGAGGTACTCTGATATTTATAAAGCATAAAAAAATCGGTCTTTTCTGAACGTGAAAATGGGGATGTCACAGTTGGTATCAGAGCATTAGTTTAAGCGAACTAGGAATTTTTAGGAAATTTCTAGACTTAAACTTAGAATGCTATGTGATGATTATGAAGAGTGTGTCTAATAGATTTAGGTAATACACCTGAATAGACACAAGCACTAGCTTTTTTTAGGAATGATGCCTAAATTGCTTTTACATGCTAAATGATTTGTTATGCTTTATGCTATAGTTTCATTGGATCTATGTTTGTTGTCGACCGGATCTAGAAACCTTATGTGTTTAGGATTCTAAATGTACGAATACGATATTAGAACTAGCATATAAACGTTTCGGAGTGATAAGGATGATTTAAAAGTCAATCCTAAATTAAGATCTAGATTCACCTTATTCGGTGTATAGATCAAAATGGCAAGAACCCGCAGCGGAGCTGGGAATGCAAATGGGAATAGGAATCCACCCCCGGTGATTCAGCAAATACATGTCGTAGTAGAAGATGTACTTGAGCCAATCACCATGGCTGGAGTACAAGCTATTGTTCGGGCTATGTTAGCTGAACATAGGGAAGAAATGAGGCAGGTGTTTAATAGGGACGAACCTACTATGCCCATTGAGAAACCCAAACTGATTCCCGAGCAATCGGAGGAAGGGAACTACAGCCGCCAAGTGAGTCAAGTTGGGACTCAAGGTGAACGAAGGGATGGCCCGGAAAGGAGAAACGACAAGGATGGGCGAATGTACAAGAATTTCTTTGGTGCGAAACCACCTAATCTCTCAGGAAGCCCAAATCCGGTTAAGATTATGGATTGGATCTCCGAGATGGAGATGGTGTTTGAGAGCTTCAGCTGTAGTGAGAAACAGAAGCCCTAAGGATGGCATGGGAAGAGTTTTTGGAACAGTTGAAAATGCATTACTGCTCAGAGATAGATCAGATAGATCTGAACAACGAGTTTTAAAACCTGAAGAAAGGGAAGATAAGTGTTAAGGAGTATGCCATCACATTCACCGAGAGAATGAAGCTATTTCCCTACTTGGTTCCTATTGAACTCTCCAAGATTGATAGATTTGCTAACGGATTACCCACTGACTTTGGCCCAATGGTCAAAATAGCAACTACCTTGAAAACAACTGTTAGGGTAGCTAAGAATGTAGAGACCCAGATAAGAGAAAATGGTCTAGAAAAAGATAAAGCAGGAGAGAAGCGAAAGTTTGAAGGATCTTCAAGGTCCAACAAGGAGAGCAAATTCTCAAAGCTTGGAGGAGGAGAAGGAGGTGAAGCGAGATGGTGTGATAAATGAAGGAAGAAGCACTATGGGAAGTGCAACGAAGTAGTAACTTGTTACAAGTGTGGAAGGATTGGTCACTATTCCAAGGACTGCACACATAATGATAAGGTATGCTACAGATGTGGAGGCAAGGGGAACCTATCAAGAAATTGCCCAAAGAAAAACGAAGCAGCAAAGCCAAACACACCACCAAGGCCAAGGGCATTCCACAAAATCCTTGATGAGGCAGAAAACCATGCAAGGAACCAAGGATGAGGAATCCATACCCGAAGACCGAGTTATGAGGTAGCCTAAGAGATAGAACAATATGATGTAGCCTATTAAAGGCATAGTCTAGGGTGAAATTGAACACCTATGTAATAGTTTAAAGAAATAATGAAGCCTTCGTTTTGCTATCTAATGTGTTAAATTGTTATGTGATTTTCTTGTATGGTAACTTGGAAAACTGTGAGACAATACTTAGGAAGAGTATGAGTAGGTGTGAAAGGTAGTAGATGCATATACTACCGGAAGCACAGGACTCATGCTTGGATAAGGGAAAGTCACAAGGTTACCAAGAAGCTAGTAATTGATATCATTTTATTCAAGTATGTCGTTACCATCGTTTCGATAATGACTAAAAAGATTGTTGATATTCCGAACCTAGTGGTCATATAGAATTGAGTCCGACTACGCTGAGTATGCTATGTGGCTTAGAAAATCAAGTTCGATGTAGCATCTGACTTTAGACGGAAGATTGGAATAAAAAGCGATCAGTAGAGGTATCACGAAAAGTTGCTTGTGGCTAGAAATGATACCTTTTAAAATGTGATTATATCACATTAGAACATGAAGGAAGGTATAGTTTGTTTTGGAATATAACTATAAGATACCTGAGTCTAAACGTGCATCAAATGATGGTAGGTCATAATTTGGAGTCTAACCTGAGATACAAAGCAGATACACAATCGACTACTGCTTACAGTCAATAAGTTTAACAGATAGACTTGAAGGAATATTGAAGTTATAATTATTACCAATGATGAAGAGATAACGTATGGAGTCATTATACAAGCCCTATTTTGTTGATGATTCTGGGATGTAATCATCCTAAGTGGGAGATAATTGTAATGTCCGTAGATCTGGGCTAGTCAATTTAGAGGCAATAAGGGTCGAAAATGACTTTTCGGCAAAATACTATTTAGAATAAATAATCTTAACCAAATTGTAGTATATGTTACAAGTTTTCCGTACCTATAAGGACCGCCGAAATCCGAGTTATAACGAAGAAGTTATGACTCGTCGAAGTTTCGCGACGGAACCGGCACGATACCGGGAAACGTAAATAGTGCATTTACGATAGATCGGGATTTAGCCTTAGCAATCTAAACGAAATTCGTAGAATACATTAAACCGAAATCGTCCATAAAAAGAATGCCCAAATCTGACTTTGTATGAGGAAGTTATGATTTTTCGAAGTTTTAGATTAGCAGTGTACAGCCTGAAATTCGAATATTAGATCGAGCGGTTTTTAGCCGACACAACCTAAACTAGAATCAAAGATCTCGTTATTAGTAGCGTAAGCATAAAAAGACAGACGAAACTGGACATCGGATGAAGAAGTTATGGGATTTTAACGGACCAATCCTGTTCCGGCCTGTTAAAAATATAACTTTCAAAATAAAGTCAAAATTAGCCGACGGAGTCTAAATGAAAGTTGTAGAGTACGTCTCCACCTACACATGGATATAAATAATATCAAAAACGAAATTCGTATGAACGAGTTACAAATTATAATAGCATATTTACGTATTAAAATTAAATATAAATCATATATATACATATGTATATATCATTAGAAAGGTATCGACGATGCGGTCATTATAAGACTAATGTTGAGTTCTTTCGACATTAGTTTAGTACAAATATCATTAAATCCATTTAAAATAGTATTATAGAGGAGTGTTTAGTTGTTTATATAACTAAAAGGTCATTAAGTAATTATGGAGAGTAGTTTTTGAAAATTCAATTAGTATAAATAAGAGCATTGGGCTCTCATATTTCTTGCACCATTCTATTGATTCAAGAGTCTATCTCTCCTTATCCTCCGAGCATTTTCGTCCTTCGTGATTCGACTTCTCTTTCTGTATTTTTTAGTATAATAAGGTGAACGCTGAAGCGTTGCACAAATCTTTCTTAGAAAGATTTAGCGACGAAGTTCTGCCCCTGCAGAGCCCGACTCCTAGCTAAAATCCCATTGTAAGTAAGTTATGCTTACCCTATTTTAAATATAGTTTATATTTAAAATTAGTATTGTTATTATATATTTATAATAAATATTTGAGCTATTATTGTGACTTATATAAGTGTCGTTACAATATCTTTTTAACTACTCGAGGTACTGGGAATCTGGTTTAAAGGGTCGTATAGGGTTGCTGGATTTCAGAAGTGTTATACGCCAAAATGGTCCTGCCCTCCGGTGTTTTATGTTTGGCCCCCTGTCTGTACATAGTGTTTGGAAATTATTGTTTAAACGCTTATATAATAATAATAATAATAATAATAATAATAATAATAATAATAATAATAATAATAATAATAATAATAAGACTAATAATTAGTCACGGTAAATATTAGACTAAAATCTAGTGGTAATAATGCTAGGTTTCTTCGAAGGATATTTTTTTAAAGTAAACGAAGCGTTGTCTGAGTACCGAGTCACCACCTTCTCAGGTGAGTGCATAGTTACTTTCATCTTATACATAGATATGAAATATTTTATATAAACTCTGTGCTATGTGTGCATATTATATGAATACTTGTTGTCTATGCTGGATGAACGTTTTATACATGTTTTAAATGATTTAAACTGTATACGTATTTTATATATACGAATATGTTGGGTATGAGATGGGTAGATGAATGATGAGAGATAAAAGATGATGTGAGTAAACATTGACAGCTATAAACTTATTGCCTAACAAATAACATCGACAACTATGGACTTAGTGCCTATTGGATAAACACTGGTAGCTATGGACTTAGTACCTGTTAGGAATTGGTAGCTATGGACTTAATACCTATTAGATAAACATTGGTAGTTATGGATTTAGTACCCAGCAGCTATGGAATTAGTTTTTTATGAACGAGCATTGGTAGCTATGGATTTAGTGCCGGTCCTATAACTCTGGAAGCAAAGGACTTCATAATGAACGAATGTGGGATAAATGACTCTTGGGATAGATCCATAAGTGTAAAGAAGATAATGGGGATGGGTAATTGGGTTGATTCTTTGATTGTTTAAACATAATAATTATATTATTGTGGGTTGAAAATCCTATGTACTCACCAGGTTTCCCAACATGACCCACTCAATTTATTTATATTACAGGTGTTGAGATGAAGTCACATTACACTGAGAGATTAAAGAGATGTAGATCACTAGTGTAAATAAATGTAAGTTCTGTTTATGCTTATGTTTCTGTATTGACGATGACATCCTAAATGTTTTAAAACGAATTAAAAATAATTTTCTTCGGAAATGCTTTGATAACGTATTTATCATGTTTTACTGGGAACAAATTCCGTAACATTTTTATTAAAAGAGGTACTCTGATTTTTATAAAGCATAAATAAAATTGGTCTTTTCTTTCCATTAAAATAGGGATGTCACAATTCATTAGTAAATTCAATCATCCGCGGGTCTGGGTAACCTAGTTCAAGCATTATGGCATCAAGTTCATGTACAGAAAACTCATCTATGTCCACATAATCAACATAACGCACTTCACCTCCAGTATAATTTATATCAGGTAACTTAGTAAACTTCCCACCATGATGAAGCTTAATACTAAATCATGTGGGTGCACCCGCTACAAGTCAAAATTATACATGATAACAAAGTCCAAAGTTGGCGGATTCCAATATAAATCAAGGGTAAAATGAAAAATAGGAATTTTTAAGAAAACAGAGCAACTTACCATATAAGGATGATACGTCGAAAACTTCATATTTTGGTCTGATCTGCCACAATTCGTACACCATTTCGACTTTAACGTATGACCTTGTCTCATTTTGCTTCGATTAGGTTCTTTGGATAATGAAGGATGTTTTTTTGCAGGTTTAATGGAGCAAGAGGAAGAAGGAGGGAGGTGGGGAGTTGACGAGTGTTTGGGATTGTAAATGAGGGATAAACGGTAGAAGGAAGAGTTGACATTCGTATGCGAAAATGGTCCCTATAAGTAAAAAGACAGAAATACCCTCATGTGCAAGGCACATGTGGGAGTTAACGGATTCTTTTTAACGGGTGTTAAGTCCAGGGACCATTCTCACAAACAAACCAGTCCAAAAGGACCATAAAACCAAAAAACTCGTGGTTTGGACCAAAACCCCAAAAAAATGCTTACCACAGGGACTATTTTTGCAATTTTGTCTATTTTTTATTATTATATCATATTAAGCTATTTTTTATTATTATATTAATGGTATTTAAAAACTTTGTAATGATATTAGTCGTATTTAATTTTTTAAAATGCAACAAATTAGTAATTAATGGTCCCAAATTAATCACCTCCTAACCGATTAATCATTAATTCAAGTCCACCAACTAGTTAACGTCTCTCATTTTTTACAATGTTATATATATATAGAGAGAGAGAGAGAGAGAAAGAGAGAGAGAGAGAGAGAGAGAAAAAAAAAAAATATACCCTTAAGGGTATATATGAGTAGGTACCCAAAAACTAAAACTATGTCTTTTTAACTTATAAAAAACAACTAGAAAACTCAGAAAGTCAGAATATTCCACAACCCTGTACCGGTGTTCCCATCCGTCACCACCACCCGTTTTTCCTCCTCCCTTCTCTCTCTTCACCGGATAGTTGCATCAGACGACGAGTTGAGTAGTTCATCAAAAAAAAAAAACGATTTCATTTAAATGAGAATTCTTCAAAAACTAAAATGATTTCATGAAAATGAGAATTCTTCAAAAACTATTTAAATAAAATCGGAATTCAATTAATGGAATTTAGCGAAATCGCAATTGACAAGGATCTGGGTTCAACGTCGTTTTAAGTTAATTTTTCTTACTCTTACCTTATTGTATCTAAATTGAGAGAACTCAGAGACGTATTTGATGATGATACATTGTTGATTGTTGTGTTTCGATGAGGTTTTTGTATCATCTAATTTTCTTAAATTTTTATGGTTAATCACGTGTTTCGATTTTATCTTTTTACACTGAGATGTTTAATCGACAGCAGGTTTATATATCTGGTGATTTCTATGTATTCATCTTATTTCAGAGAAATGTTTATGGGATTGTACACCATGTGTTTGATTAAATGTCTTAGTGAAATTTTTTGTCAACATGGTTCAGTTTCCAATAATTTTAGATTATTTTTTGGCCATGTCTGACTAGTGAAAATTTGTTTACGATGAACAGATGATAATGTGAACCTGTGGAAGAAAGCTCTTAAGGAGGTTGCTAATTTAAATGACTTTGTTTTATCTCAGTATGTCTATTTGTTTCTTATTGCAAATCAATCAATGTTGAAATATATTTAATGATGCTATTTTGATCTTATAATTTGATACTTATTAGTGGTAAGCTAAATTTGGTCTCTAGCTCAATGCTATAACCCAATGAATTTTTGGTTGATAAATGTCTCAATAAATTTGCACTATGAATCAACAAGAGGTCTTTGTTTACTAAATAAGTTTGAAAAAGCAAGTGAAAAGGTTATTTTATTATAAGTAAGTGTTACCGGACAATACGTATGTGATGGTTAAATTTTCTTTTATTTCAAATATGTAAGAGGAAAATATATAAAGATATTGATATGATATCATTTATTTATGTCAAAAAATCTACAGTGAAGTAATTCTTGATACATCATATACATGTTTGACTCTTGACTAGAACTAAGCAAGCTTTTTTCTTCCAGGATAAAATTGACCCCACCTATCTTTTATAATATCTAATTTATGTGTTTTGGATACTGCTTTTTAATAATAATACAATTCCATTTACCCATTGTTTGGTTTTCATGTGTGAAATCAATGATAAAGATGATGACTTGATGAGGGTATTTATGTCAAAATCAAAACTTTTTTATTTTTTTAATGGAGTCTAATGTATGATGATAAAAGAGGCAAAATTGCTCAAAAAACTTGAACTCTATCCTAAAGTTATGGGTTATGAAAATGCCAATTGCTCTAAAAGGTACAGTTTGTTCTTGACCATCACATGACATTGTGAATGACTTGATTGATTCATATTGTAGAAATTGATTGATTCATACGAAAGATGGATCCAAGATTGGGATTTTTCGCATAAAGCATAGTAATGCCTAGGTTTGCCAATAGTGTTACTTTTCTTCATTTATTTCACATTAATAACTATAAATTTACAATTTTTCCTTTCCCTTTACAGGAAAGAAAGAAAATTATCAAAGGAATGAAGGGTTAAGATTGTCATTGAGATTCTTTGCTGAAG
Source organism: Lactuca saligna (assembly GCF_052625555.1). Taxonomy (NCBI): domain Eukaryota; kingdom Viridiplantae; phylum Streptophyta; class Magnoliopsida; order Asterales; family Asteraceae; genus Lactuca; species Lactuca saligna. The sequence goes on from NC_136421.1 coordinate 201,351,627, forward strand.
AATTGATGGGAATACTTGAAGAATTTGATAGAATTGTAGGAACTCTAGAAAAAGTTTGGGTTGTTGTATTGTAAATGGACCATGTATATATTGATAGAAAATGTATATGTTGATAGAAAATGTATAGAACAAAATTATTATTATTTTGGAGTAAGCTGAAATATCAACCCACTTTTCATACTTATTCGAAATAGTAATGTACTTATCATTTTTAATCAAAATTAGCAATTGAGATTCTTTTCTTTTGGTCCTATTATTTATGTGACTTGAACTTCCCTAACCTTAAGTTCTTGAGGATTACATACCATCTTTGGGACAGGGGAAAAATGATCCAACAAGGTGAAAAACCATTAAACTTATGTGTAGATTAAAACAACGCTAACCATAATCATGGACAATGAACACATGCTACTTTTACATTTTAACACATAACATCATCTTACATTTACTTTTAACTAATAACCATAATAGCATTATACTTTCATTTTTAACACAAAATTGATAGCCTACTGTTATTTTTTAACCCACAATTGCAGAATAATTGCATTTTTAACCCAAAATAACAACCTACTTTCATTATTAACCCATATTTGCATAAAAGTTCCATTTTTAACCCAAAATGACAGCTTACTCTCACTTTTAAATCAAAATTGTAGAAATTTTTCATTTTAACCCAAAATGATAGCATACTTTCATTTTTAACCCACAATTGCAGGGAAGTTACATTTTTAACCCAATATGACATCATACTTTCGTTTTTAACCCACAATTGAAGCAAAGTTACATTTGTTACCCAAAATGATAGCATACTTTTGTTTTTAACCCACAATTGCAGCAAGGTTACATTTTTAACCCAAGAATGAAAAAAAAAATCAAATATATTAGATATTTTACCTTTCAGAAAAATCGGTAACCAGCCGTAATGTTAAGCTCTAAAAACGACAATATCACTATAAAAATTTTGGAGCAGTCTACAAATAGTCATCAAAAATATTAAAATTTAGAAACACTTCAAAAATGTTGTCAATGTCTGATAAATAAGTTTTAGATAAATTATTTGGAAGTACTCTTAACCAAAAAACAGGGGATTTCTTTGAATTGAAACATTTGTGATCGAACCCAATATCTTGTTGTGTGTAATTCAGAAGAAACGTTGGAGGTTTATATTTTCGAGACCATATCGAACCCAATTTCTATGAATTCAGTCTGTAAAAATGGTTTTTTGTGAAATTGTTTTCTGGGAATTGAGTGTGTGAAATCGATTTTTTGGTGTAGTTGTCTTTTTCTATGATTTGCTATTTCTATGAAATCGTTTTTGGTGTAGTTGATCTTTTCCACAATCGATGATCATAGAATCATTCGAAAATCAAGGATAAATCGTGTTCTATGGTATCAGTGAATAAGGAAACGTAGTTATTTTGTTTTAGAAAATTGTTTTTTATTTCAGAAAAGTATAAACACATTATCAAAACTACATAGTTTTAATGTGTGGGTACCTAGTCTTATATACACATACGAGTATATTCACTTTTCTCATATATATATATATATATATATATATATATATATATATATATATATATATATATATATATATATATATATATATATGTTCAAATGTGGATTGACATCTATTGTGTGGATGTGTGGATAATGCTATTCTGTGAGAATTACAAAGAAAATATGTTGATTGATAATATGAATATGTTCAATCTTATATAACTATTTTAATTATTAATCATTTTCACTAATTAAATCGTCTATAAGGTTATTATACACTTTTTTTTAATTATTCTCATTCGATCAGAATATTATCATGATGTTTATTTTGTCGTATTCTGTAATAATTAAAATAAATAAAAAACGATGAATGATAACAAAAATGAATTACAATTTGTGAGAATCCATTAAAATAACAATAGTTCTGTGAGATTAAACATATTCACATTAGTAAACAACATATTCCCTTAGTAATTTTCATAAAATAACATTATCCACACGTCTACACAATAGTTGTCAATCCATATTATAACCTAGCCCTATATATATATATATATATATATATATATATATATATATATATATATATATATATATATATATATATATATATATATATATAAATAGGTTAATGCGAAAACATAGATATTTTGTGAAAACGCGAAAACAGATTTTCTCTTATAAAAATCAAGCACAATTACTATAAAAATTAAATTTATTAGCAATAAATTAAAGATAATAAGTTTACATTGAATTGTGTTATGATAATATAGAGTTAACGAAGGTTTTAACAACTATTTTTTTTCACATGTTTAACCATTTTTAAATTCATATTTTCATAATAAAAATGTCAAAAATCATGTTTTGCTAATATGAAACAATTTCTCATATATCATCGATTATCATGATTTAGTTCAAAGTTTGGATAAATTATTGTCCAAAATATAAGAATGAGGTGGCACATTCTCACACTTTTTTCTTGTTTTCGTAAATTATGTGCATTTTATAGATCCCCTAATCTAATAAATAAGTACATCTATGCCACGTGGCAATTGCTTAGCACCTTCCTGTCGAATTTTCCTGCTTTATACATCAATGCGAATTTCTAGTTTTGCCCTTGCAATCGAGGATATAATTTGTTCTTTCTTTTCAGCAGATTGAAATAAGGTAATTCTATAATCTACTTTCCTAATTTTGAGGAGAAATTTGAATTCTTCTTTTGATTAATTTCAGTTTGATATGAAAGATGTGAATTCAGCAATAGTTTATCACATCAACAAAAAATCAGGAACTCCAAATTTGATTCGATTCTATAAATCGTTTGCTTGACTTCATATACTTTAGGTGTTTTAAACCATCTTGGAATGAAGACCAGATATAGAGCGAGATTGAATTCTTCTGTTTTTACTAGATTTGATTCTCACCAGGGAATAGATGATAAACCACAATCGATCTTTATCATAATCACCGGCTTCATCCATGCCGATCAAATTGGTTGCCACCATCATCACCGGCGAAGGTCATCCAATGTTCTTGACACCTTGCAATGGACGAGAGGTATTTTCCTCAAGTTCTTTAGGTTGTGGTTTTTCCATCATTTTACCTTAATTTTGAGCAATTTCTTTTCAAGATAATGAAATGGTTAACTATTTTTAATTATCGATATGATTTTGATGCACATATTATTTTTATCATATCGCATCAGTTATTATCGATATGATTTTGATGCACATATTATTTTTATCATATTGCATTAGTGATTCAAGATCATTTCATTGCTAGAGATTTAGAATACCTTTTCAATTTCAACTAAAGTTTATTAATTGATATATAAATTCATAACTTTGCTCAACCTTCCTTAACGTGGAGTTCATTATTTTTTTATGTCTTGATTATCTGAGTTTGTTGTTTGTATATGTGGAGGTAAATTATATGGAGTAGTTTAAAACTGTTAGTTGAAGATCTTGTATTTGATTATTATTTATTACATGGAAATTAAACTCTCTCATGTTTGATTTACCTAATATGGGTTGTATGTTACTTGCCTATTTTCAAAATTTTCATTTACAAAAGCTGTCACCTATGGACATTACTCAAAAGTCAAAACAAGGGAATATAAGAAATTACAAATAAGGTTTTTTCTCATCAACGTCAATTTCCAAATTTGCCCTCAAATGTTTTTATTTATTTATTTATTTGCTCAAATATTATAGTCAATTTCTCATATATAAAATTTTGAGCAGTGATTGATTTTACTCAACATTTACATGTATGAAAATTTGGATGATTAGATTACATTTGAATTTAACGAGACATGTGTCATGGTTAATTAATTACATAGTATAGTGCCTTGGAATGGTTGAAAGTGATGTAGGCATGTGTTAAGTCCTTGTGATTATATCACATATAACTAATTATTAATTATGCTTAATCAAATCTTCCCTTAAGTTTACATTATTTAAAGGTGTTTTTTTGAAACAAAAAAATATTATAAGTCCCTACAATAGGAGTAATGGTTTTATCTCAAGACTTGCAATGAAAAACTAAAAAACGTAAGGGAATTAATATTGATATATATATATATATATATATATATATATATATATATATATATATATATATATATATATATATATATATATATATATTAGTATAACTAGGTGTGAGACGAGTTGATTTAAAAAAATTAAACAATAAAGTATAAACATAAAATATTTTTTAATGTATAACTTTAACATAAGAAAGAAAGAAATGTATTTATTGCAATTTAATATCATATATAGTATATTTAATATTTTACATATATGATTTTAGTTTTAAAAATTAAAACAAATCAAAAATTGATAAGTGAATAATATTTATTTCAAAAATACCATAAAATGACAAGTATAAAATCTCATGAGAGATTGATATAGGGCAAACAAAAAACTTTCATTTATTAAGAATGATTTTTATAAAAATTATCAATATTGTTTGAACTTGTTAAAAACAACTTTACAAACATAATATTCCAATTGTTTACAAAAATAACATTCTCTAAAGACGCGTTTATACAATTTTCATTAAAAAAAATAAAATAAAAAATAAAATAAAAATATGTTTTAATTATTGTTTAATTTATTCTAATTTGTCAGCCGTGGTTTCCACGGGTATTAACATAGTATATATATATATATATATATATATATATATATATATATATATATATATATATATATATATATATATATATATATATATATATATATATATATGTATGTGTGTGTGTGTTTTTGATTGATCCAAAGAATCTCCCCTTTAGTCTCCATGTCTTTAATGTTATCTCCTACAAATTTGGCAATGTTTTGGACCTCTAAATAGGGTCGAGCATGAGAGATAGTTTTAATTTTATATCTTTCCAGTTTCAACAACTTCCTTGTTTATCATTTGGTAAGGACATATTCATCAAATGAAAATATAAATATAAATGTATTTATTCAATTTTTTTTTATGTATTTCTTCTTATTTAAGAGAGAAGGGAGTCATTCCCTATCAAATCATTTATTCATTGACATCGGCGGCGCGTAGCTACCAAGGGTATAGGTGAGTCTTACGACCTACCTAAATTCTTAATTTCATTTACCATATATATATATATATATATATATATATATATATATATATATATATATATATATATATATATATATATATATATATATATATATATAAGAAAAATTAGGAACCATCTTAAAAAAAAAAAAAAAGACCTATTTTAAGTTTGTTTTTTTTTTTTTAAATATCTTAAGAAAACCATTTTAGAATGAGAAAAATATAAGTTACTAGGGCAATTTGTTATTTTAAATTATGGGATTGATAATAAAAAATTTACTATTTTTAATCGGCACTCTTAAAATATCAATAAATAAATAAATTGATTTAATAAAAATAAGTCCACATGTCAAAGATTTTCACTCTCCGTTCGCCGCTTTATCAATGGACTAATAATTAACTGGTTTTTCGTTAAACGGTTTTTTTCAATTATATTTTAATCGGTTTTTAATATTTTTAATCGGTTGCGCCTAATTGATTTTAACCAATTGAACCGGTTAATTTTTTTAAAGTACATGACCCGACCCGATCCAACTACAAAAAGTTTTGATTTTTTTATTGGCTTCATTTAATTTGTGAACCACGTGAATTTTTGTTCTAGATCTGTCACTGATTGACATCTTCTTCCATCTTTCCCAATCCAAACACATGAAAATCTATCTTTTTCAGCCTGCTCAATTAAAAGTATTCAAAATAATTATGATATAATGCACAAGCTAAAGGAAGTGAGAGAAGGTAACCCGCATATCTCGCCAACAGCCTTGTCCGCTCTTGATGGAATTACATCATGAACGAGGCGGTACCTCCACCCTTTTTTCCATGATTCCTTCTCCTTATAATCACACATGATTCCTTCTCCTTATAATAAGCACACCAATACCTTTTAGCTATCAATAACAAATGGTTTGTGAACCCTTCGATAATTATTTATTCATATACAATACGGGTACCTTTATATTTGTAAAGAGATATGATAATTCCAAAGGTTTATTAAAAAATAAGTCACCCATTTCACAATCACAATCATTTAGATAAAGAACTTGAACACGCTACACGCTTAATGTCGGTTATAAGCTTTGACTGTAATTGTGACATTTCCGTTAAGGAAGCAACTATGTTCTAGAGTCCTTGCTTTTTCCCCTGTTTCAGCCGCCATCTAGTCATTCCTTTCATGATATTACTATTGCCACCGCCGATCTCAAATTGAAGCAAATGTTGGCAATCAATGATGTCACAATTAGATATTTTGGCATTGTCGTTGGTCAATATATAAGTGAAGGATTGTAGTATATTGTCATTTGTAAACTCTTGATAGTAATCTAGTGTCATACTATCAATCTCGTACTTCTCTATAATGGTCTTGGGAACACTCTACAACAAAAAAAAAAAAAAATCATTATAATTCATGTATCAATAATCCTTAAAATATAGAGAAAACGAATACTTTAGACTAATTCCTTTACGATTTACAAGAAATAACCAAGAACATTAAAAAAAATTACCAAAATAGCCAAGAGAATCGCAATTGGGCCGTAGTGGGCTGCGATTTTATTACTACGACTGTGATTTTATTCTCTCACACTACGATTTTCTCATTTGGGTTGTGAAAATCTTTACAATTTTCTCCGAGAGAATAAAATCACAGCCCAGTCTAAGCCAATTGCGATTCTCTTGACTATTTTGGTAAGATTCTTTAAGTCTATTTTGGTAATTTCTTATTTTTTTGGTATATTCTTGGAAATTTATTAAGGAATTAAGCTGTATTTTTCTCATTCTTTAAAATATAATATAAGCCAATTACCTCAAGGATCAACCCAACATATTTCACATGATTCACATGTTGATTAATATCTAAATCGCTCCGTCTTGGCTAAAATTTGTGTGTAAAATGAATCGGAAAAATCATGTAATTAGCAAATAACCCATACAAAGTATTTCAAAGTATGATAAAAATGGACCTACCTTTAAACCTTTGCAAATGTGTTCACTAATGTTATCCTCACTTCTTGACCACGTTCTAGTTGCTTGTTCGACTAAAGGGGGTTTATCCACAAAGAATTTTTCCAATTTAGCTCGAACTTCATTTGGGAATCTGGATAACTTTCTTGTCTTTTTATTCATTATCACCCAAAAGCTACAAGATAGTAGAAATATTATATCAATACAACAGATGTTCTACTAGAATCATTTAAGTCATCATGTTATAACAAAAAATTTATACCTTGAAGCTCTTACTAATATCTGGCCTGTTTTACAATCACGGAATGTCAAATTACAACACACACCATTTTTTCCAAGCGCAGCTTTCCAATTATTAATCTCAACAATATCTCCCCTATAGAAGATTTGAGCATGCCAGAGTACATCATAATCCAACATAATAATATTATCATGACAAATTCCTAGTGTTTCAAAGGAAACATGACTTTCACAAAGCTAGCAAGTTTCACGATTTAAAAAATGATAAATATACATAACTGTAAAGAGATGGGTTTTAATGATCTACTAATTTATATATCAGCTTCAAAGATAAAGATGATTAAATGTTTGAATTATAGTGAACCAAGGACCATGTATAGATGAAAATGAGTGTTGTACCATTTTGGATAACGATCGACAACCATTTGGATCTTTGCCACCACCCACGTTAGGTTGTACATGGAGATCTCTTCTGACCCAAGCCCATCATGTATGAATCCAGTTTTCTTCATATGATTAATGCTTGTTTCCTGTGAGTCCACGTTGACATTGTGAATAATACCATGTACATAACTAGAAATAGACAAACCAAAAGGCACATCTCCAAAACAACATAACTAGAAATAGATAAACCAAAAGGCACATCTCCATAACAATTTGCATCTTGCTTTTTTTAGTAGCTTCTTACTAACTTTAATAAAAATGTGATTCTAAGTATAAATAAATTACACATTGAACATATACATACCAGCAAATGGTTCATGAGTGTTTCTACGGAAGCTTTTTGATCTGGCCCGACTTCATATATCCTGATACAAAATTTTTCTTGGAATATAAGACCATCTTGAATCATTCTTTCTACAACAAGATCTGAAACCATGTTTGGACCCTCTTTCTCCGGGTCGACCATACTCCAATCCATAGCACCTACTTTTGTAGCATTTACCTTTGTTGGAGCTTTAAATTGCAAACCCAAAGAAGAAGTACGTTTTAACTTGATGTTTTGATGCTTATGCATGGCCCCTGGTGTGCGTCCGAACTTGCCAGATATCATGTGCGGGTATGGGGAGTTCATAATTATAGATGCAATGGTGATCATAATAGTCATTGCTGACAAATTCTTATGCCGGAACTGCAATAGAACCATAGAAAATTATTTTGGTCTTTAACTATTTATAGAACCACAAAGCACAATCACACCCTTCAACATTTTGGATCTACCTATGATAAATTCATTTATTTACTTTTGGATAGAAAATTAATTTATTAAATTAGGAAGGGCCTAGAGTAATAAATTAAAAATACATTCAATCTACAACATTGATAATGTAGTGGGCACCCAACCACATAAAATTTAAGGTTTTATATATTATATATTTTTATTAAATAAAAATGATAAGGGACATGAAGTGTATGGTCCAACCATTAAACACGTCAAACTTTATATAAAGTAACACATGTGTTATGGTTTGAAATATTTTGCTACAAACTTTATATGTTCATTAAACCATTAAACACATCAAACTCTTTATGTTCATATTTTGTAAATTATTTTGTCTATCTTAATTTATAATATTGGCCACCGATAGGCTCAACTATGCCTCGAGCAGCTAAGGTGGCTTGGAAAACACCGCCCCTCAGCTCAGCATGCAGGTGAATTCAATAATAGGTTAAAGATGAGTTTATTTTACCACTTTTCAAAAAACTAACCGTTTTTTTTTTTCAAGATTTCAAATTTTAAACTCTTTTCAACTAAAACAAATACCGACAACTTTCTTCAATTTTCATTATTTTCAAACCTTCAACATACATCCCTTCCAAACATTCAACACTCATAAAGCTCTCTCAAAATTGCTCATCGCCCCAATAGAAGAGGTAGTTTTGGCCCGTACATGAGTCAATGTAAATGATTACCTAATTGGCAACTACAACAGTGTGTCTTCTTTTTGGAACAAAATCTCCAAAGATTCAACAACGGAATAGGTCAAGGTTGCCATGGAAGCAAAGATTAATAAATGGAGGAACACAAATAAAGTGATAGTACAGTTTCAAATTTTGTTTAATAAAGTAAGACGTACTTAAGCAAATAGTAAAAATGATGGAATGATGTTAAACAATGTTTTTCAAATTTTCCACAGAGAACATAACAAACATTTCTCTTGTTTAGATGTGTGAAAAATGGCCTCAATAGTTGTTATTTTTAATTTTTCATGTTTTGCTATGCTTTAATTTCAAATGTCTTGTATTTTATTTAATTTCAGGTTTGTTGTCTTTTATTTATATTCAAGTGTACTTGTCTTTTTAATTTTAATAAAAAATTTAGTTTTATATAAATTATACAATATTAAATAATAATCATAATAAAAAACAAAATGTAGCACGACAACCCCCACCCCCTAAAATAAATAAATAATAGCAAGTATTGTGACTTATGTAGAAAAACTAAGATGACGCCTACATGGTAGAAAAAATGGTAAGAAAAATTGGCACAGCTCCTTTAATCTAATCCAATAAAAACTAGTGGTCTCGATCTCATCAGCAAGAACCATGTAGCTCTCACCTTGGAGATGAAAATGCAATAATTTTGATGATTCCAGATTGTCCAAACGAGGGTTGTCAAGATCGGGATTCTATATATGATTATTTTTTGTTTTGCAAGTTTGTGATTGTAGGAGCGAATTGCAATTGTAAGATCCCACCAAAGGTATTTCAAAACATAAAAAAACAATTCATCCATATAAATTACCATTTGCTTGAGAGCTAATAGTTTAAAACATGAAAAATACATGTTGAATACATCATTTAACAATAAACACTTCAAATATATTTCTTTTAAACTTCATATTCAATTTACTTATTTAGTCCAAGACAAAAAAAAATTCAAATGTAACAATAACAAGATCTGAGCCTACAATCCTAACTCTGATTTTACCCAAAAAGGAGTCACATGTGATCGAAATTGATTTATCTAGGTGGGATATGATCATACACTCACATTATGATTTTAGCGACATTGGTCCTAAAAATTTCTAAAAAAATGCCCCAACCTAAACCTACCCACCTGACCTACCATAAATTATTTACATTGCAATTTATGACGAATTTATGGTATATGTGAAGCTAAACATGGCCTACTTGTGACAATGCGAATATAAACATGACTGGATAAAAAGGTTGGACTAAAAAAAATACTAGAGGTTAAATGATTTTAAACACTCATTGAAGTGTTCAAACATTGTACATGGATGCTGAAAATATATTTTTGCAAAAAATATTCTTATGGCAAAGTTTTATTGCATTTGCCGACTCTATTTATCAATATCGCCCGTATAAATCCATTAAGTAATGCTAAACTTTTTTAACTTCATTATTTATTTTCAATTAAAAATTTTAAATGTTATTAGAGAGACTGTCATAGAACGTATTTTAAAATATTAAAACACTTTCCAATTAGAAAAACATATAAGAAGGTAAATTTATTTGAACTATAAAATAATAATTATTACAAAATTATAATTAATTTCAACAATAAATAATTTAATATTTATTCAAATATAATCATTTGCTTCTACTCAAGTTTTATGATTTATTAACTTTTAAATTTCTTATGATGTTTTAATTCATCGTAATGCTTATTTAAATTAGCAACTATTGTCTATAATATAGCATAATTTAATTTATAATTTAACGTTTTGTTTTACTATTATTATAAGGTAAAATTGCAAAAATAATCCATGTGGTATGTATTTTTTTTCTGGTTTTAGTTCAAACTCCGAATTTTTTTGGATTTCTGATCGTTTTGACCATGTTTCTATTTATATTTGGTCCCTATTAAACTTAAAATGACTAATGTTCCCTTTAAATTTGTTTTTATCATTTTCTTAAAATCTTTATCTTTTATTTTAGTGTTAATGTGATAATAAATAAAAGTGGAACCAACCACCTCTCTCTCTCTCTCTCTCTCTCTCTCTCTCTCCTCACACACACACACAAATGCACATAGACCAAGATGACGTTATGATGTTATCCCTCTTCTTTACCTCATGTAACTCCTTTTTTCTCCACAAACATGTGGATATTATTTGGTTCGTAGAATGTTCCTTTTTTCTCCACAAACATGTGGATATTATTTGGTTCGTAGAATGTTTATGAAAGAATTAGAATTTATTAATGAATTGGAATCTATCAGAATTGGAATCTAATTTTATATTTTGTTTGGATGGCATCAAATGAAATTAGAATTCAATTCCATCTTTTATTTGGTTGGTAAAAAAATATAATTTGAAATATTGTAAAATGAGAGAAATGTCTTTCTTATTATTTTGCTTAATTGAATTTTTTATTACTAATATGTAAAGATATATTATATATTATAAAATTAATTAATAGTGGTGGTAGTGGCGGCGATGTTTATGGTGGTGACTACTAGCACAAGTGTTAGGTGGTGTTAACGTTGATGGTGGTAAAGGTATTGGTTGTGGTGATAGTGGTGGTGTTGACAATGGTGGTGAATAGTTACGGAGGTGGTGGTAGCTGAGGTAATGGTGGTGGTGGCTAGTTGTTGCAGTGGTGGTGTGTGGTGAAGGTGGTGGTGGTGGTTAGTGGTGGTGCTGACAGTGATATTGGTGGGTGGCAGCAGTAGTGGTGGTAGTGGATGTGGTGGGTGTTGCCGGTGATGTTGGCGAGGTGGTGGTGGTAGCGATGATAGTGGTAGCGATGATAGTGGATGTAGTGGTGATCGTGGCGGTAGTGGTAGAGGTAGTGGTGATGACGGAGGTGGTGTTGGTAGGTGGTAGGTGGCAACAATGAAGGTAGTGGGAGGTGGTGGCAGTGGTGGTAGAGGTAGTTATGGTGTCATTTTATTGGGTGGTAGGTGGTGGTGGCAGTGGTGACAAAGGCGGTGGGTGGTGGTAGAGGTGGTCGTGGCGATGATGGCGGGTAGTTGTATGGTAATGATGGGTGGTGTCCAAGGTGGTGGATGGTAGTGGAAAATGTGGTTGTGGTAGACGTGTTGGAAGTGGTGGTGGGTTGGGCGAAGAGGTTTCATAAGTAGTGTTAAAATAAAATGAGTAATATGGTAATTTTCAACATTCCCGCTTGAATAAGATTTTAATTCCGTTATCTTTTGGAAGGAATTTACTTTCCCTCGATGGAAGAAAAGTTGGATTCATTTAGGAATCCAATTTCTTATTAATGGTGGAAGAAAACACATCAAAATGATGGAATTGGATTTTAATTCCTTCCGATTCCAAAAGATTTCAAGGAACCAAACTTCACTTTAGACATGTTAGTTTACGCATGCGCCTCTATGGTCATCGGATATCCAACACCACCTAACTCCTCCTCCCTATTTACCATCCACCATGTATATTTTATTTATTGTTGGTCATCGATGCAATCAAATATAAACAACCAAAATCTAATTAGTAAGGTAAGTCGGGTTGAATCCACACGAAAGTTCATGGTTAAACTATATGTTTTACATAATTAGTTAACTAAATAATAAATTATTGAAAATCGTCCTTGTGGTTTGACAAAACTATATGTTTGGTCCCTAATATATTTTTTTTGCACTCAAACTGTCATTATGTTTTTTGTTTTGTTGTGTTTTTCGTCTCTCACATATATGAAAAGACTATATATATATATATATATATATATATATATATATATATATATATATATATATATATATATATATATATATATATATATAAGTTAAAAAAATATGGGACACCTCTCTCTCTCTCTATCTCTCTCTCTCCCCCCTAATCCTAAATTCTAAATCGCGAAAGATCAGTAGTCACCATCCACCATCCGAACAACCACTCACTACCACCGGAACCGTCGACGTTCATACTCTACGGTTTCGCACCACCGCCACTTTAAACCTCCTTATCCCTTCATCTTCTCAAGTTTTTCTCTACCTCTTCCTCCTTCATTAACTAGTAGATTTTCACTCTACTATCAGATTGATATGTGTAGATTTAATTGTATAATTCATGCATATTTCTAATACTTTTACCTACAATTATGATTATTTTCGGACAAAATGTACTTATTTTGTTTGAAATATGTTTTGTAGCAGCGAAAACTTGCTCGGGACAGAAAGGAAGCATACAAGGAGCTTGAAGCGAGAAATGGGAGCTAAAACAAAAAAAGAATTAGAAAAGAAGACTAAAGACCACGTCGTGGCGATATCCAACATGACGTGGTGATAGGAAGATTCGCGACCAATCAGATGACTTAGAGAATACGGGATTTACACGAGGACCACGACATGGTGATAAGATTTTGACAAGTATAAAAACCCGAACATTAGTTCGAATTCATGGCATGCAATCGGTTTTCTAATGAGAATTTTGACCGAAAACCCCTAGAAACCCAGAAGAAGATCGAGATTCATGTGAAGATCAAGGATGGAAGAAGATTAGAAGAAGTCCACATTGATCTAGTTGGTTTGCTTATTATACTTATTTCTAGCTTAATTTACTTGGATCTATTGTGTTTTTTTGCTATAATGAGAGGCTAAAAGCTTTTTACTTCTGTTTAGTGAAGATGAACTGTATGCATCGGGAGAATTAGAAGCTTGAGAAGATTAGGGGTTAGAACACCCGGTTTGTGCAGGATAGTCGGGGATTATTGTCCCACTATGGTCGGGTCTGGGCTCCGATGTCTTGTGTGGTCAAACAGATTGTTTTGGAGGAGGCCCATAATTTTTGCTTCTCTATTCACCCGGGGACCACCAAGATGTACCAGGTGTTATGTTTGAGTTACCGGTGGCCAGGCATGAAGAGGGAGACTGCATGGTATGTTGAGAGGTGCTTGACCTGCTGGATAGTCAAGGCCAAGCATCAGAGGTCACATGATCAGCTACAACCCCTGGAGATTCCCATGTGGAAGTGGGAACAGATCACGATGGATTTCATCACCAAGTTGTTGAGGACGACGAAGAGCTTCGATGCTATTTGGGTCATCGTGGATCGATTGACCAAGAGTGTCCATTTTTAATGATACGGGAGAGTTCATCGGCCGAGAAGCTGGACAACTTATATATCTGTGAGATCGTTGCCTACCATGGGGTGTCGGTCTCTATTGTCTCATATAGTGACGTTCGGTTCACCTCCCGTTTCTGGCAGAAGTTCCACGAGGAACTGGGAATGCGGTTTCACTTCAGCACAAACTATCATTCGTAGACAGACGGACAGAGTGAGTGGACCATACAGACTCTCGAGGATATGCTGAGAGCCTACGTTATTGAATTTGGAGGGAGCTGGGACTTGTACCTACCATTGCAGAGTTCTCATACAACAACACCTTTCATTCCAGTATTGGTGCCCCACCATATGAGATGTTGTATGGATGGAGATGTCGCACCCCAGTCTGTTGGGGTGAGATTGGTCACAGGCGATGGGATGTACAGAGGTAGTTCTGTAAACTACCGAGAGGATTCAATAGATTAGACAGCGGCTACAGACCGCTCAGAGTCAGCAGAAGAGTTATGTTGATAGACACCGATCTAATCTGGAGTTTTAGGTGGGTGACATGGTACTCCTAAAGGTCTTACCCTAGAAGGGTGTGATTCGCTTCAGGAAGAGGGGGAAATTGGGTCCCTGATACATTAGGTCATTCAGGATCATTGCCAGGGTTGGCAATGTGGCATATAGACTGGATCTCCCAGAGGAGCTTAGTCAGGTCCACAACACTTTCCATGTGTCACAATTGTGGAAGTTCATAGCAGATGAAGGGGCAGTGGTATCATTAGATGACATATAGGTCGACGAACACTTGAATTACATGGAGAGGCCAATGGTCATTCTTGAGAGAAAGGTAAAGGTTCTACGGAACAAGGAAGTAGCTATGGTAAAGGTACAGTGGAAGCACAGGAGGGGATCCAAGTGGACATAGGAGCCGGAGGCAGAGATGCGAGAGCACTACCCAGACTTGTTCGCCGCAACAGACTTCGAGGATGAAGTCTAGTTCAAGTGGGAGAATTATAATACCCCGACTCTCAGGTATAAGTTTTAAAGCATTATGTACATGTTTATGGACCTACTCGACGAGTTGGTTTCCCTAACTCGTCGTGTAGAGGCAGGTTAGCCCATGTGGATTATTAGACCTACTCGACGAGTCGGAGGACCCTGACTCGATGAGTAGGATCTGGAAAATGAAACCCTTATTTTTAGGGTTTGCACCCTATTTGAAGGACCTTAAGTCCTTACCTCCATCCCCTTACCACCTTTTGACGGCCAGAAGAAACCCTAATCAGTCTAACCTTGTTCTTGTGTGACAATCGTCAATCTTGAGTCAAGTCAAGTCATCAAGTCAAGCCGGTCAACTCTATTAAACCTTGTGTATTAGGGTTTGTGTTATGTTCGTACTGTATAACTTGCTATATTAATGGGAAAACATCACTGGAGAAAAGTTTTGTGTTAAAAATTTCCTAAGCCTTAGTACTAATCAATGAATTAAACTGATGAAAACCATGTTGCATACTCATTAGGAGTGTGTGGGATCCTTAATCATGACTTAACGGGCTCAAGAGACTCGCATTACGGAACCAAACACTCACAAATGCCACACTTGAAATCTCTCTCAAATATCTCTCTGTATGAGAAATCTCTCCAAGAATGTCAAATCTCTCCTAAATCTCTCCAAGTATGTGAAATCTCTCCCAAATATCTCTCTGTATGAGAAATCTCTCCAAGAATGTCAAATCTCTCCTAAATCTCTCCAAGTATGTGAAATATCTCTCAAATATCTCTCTTTATGAGAAATCTCTCCAAGAATGTCAAATCTCTCCTAAATCTCTCCAAGTATGTGAAATATCTCTCAAATATCTCTCTGTATGAGAAATCTCTCCAAGAATGTCAAATCTCTCCTAAATCTCTCCAAGTATGTGAAATCTCTCTCAAATATCTCTCTGTATGAGAAATCTCTCCAAGAATGTCAAATCTCTCCTAAATCTCTCTAAGTATGTGAAATCTCTCTCAAATATCTCTCTGTATGAGAAATCTCTCCAAGAATGTCAAATCTCTCCTAAATCTCTCCAAGTATGTGAAACCTCTCTCAAATATCTCTTTGTATGGGAAATATCTTCAAGAATGTGAAATCTCTCCCAAATCTCTCCAAGTGTGAGAAATCTCTCCCAAATCTCTCTCAAAAGTTTCCCGAAACTTTTTGGAATCATTCGGGTCATTCCGGCCCTTAACCGGGTCAAAAACGGCTTAAAACGGGGCGAAAACGAGAAAAATAGGCTTTAGGAACCGAAACCGGAATGAGAGGCTTCTTAGGACCAGAGACCGAGCCTCTGGTGGCTAAGAGACCAGAGGCCGAGCCTCTGGTGGCTAAGAGAACCGAGACCAACCGAGCGATCGGTCCCTCTCGGTGCCTCTCGGTCCGCCTCCCTCTCGGTTCCCTTTCTCTCGCTCGGTCTCTATTCGCGCGGTCGGTTCCCTTCCCTCCCCTCTGTCTCTCGCGCGCTCTGTTCCCTTCCCTCCCCTCTGTCTCTCGCGCGCTCTGTTCCTCTCTCTCCTCTCTGTCTCTTCGTACTCTCGGTTCCTTCCCTCCTTCTCCTCTCCTCTCGGTTCCGCCTCCCTCTCTCTCTCGGTTCAGCATAAGAGGGCCGAACCTCGGCCAGACTTCGCAATTTTGTCATTTTCAGCCCATTTTTGATATTTTTAACATTTTAAGCCCGTTTTTCGTGATTTTAAAGCGGGATTTTCTCCAGAAAGTTTATTTTAACATAATAAACTCTAAATATTCATAATTTAAACATATTTTTATAAAAATCATTAATTAAATAATAAAGATCTAATGGGGGATTTATTTAAGGTAGAGTGTTGACTTTGCCTTAACTTATGACACAAGCAACCACCCCACACCCACTCTATGACCAGCCATACCTCCCCACCTTACCTATGTCACTTCAATGTTCCCTTACACTCAAATTTCACTCACTCCCACGTTTTTGAGCTGGAACAAACAACCACACTCCTCATTTTCTCTCATTTCTCTCATTCCACTAAGTAACAAACACCACTTTTTCTCTCAAACTCTTCTACACAAATTTTCGAGATCCAGGGCTGATTTCAAGTGTTCTTCCACACTTAGTAAGTAAAAATTCATCCTCCCTATTACTATTTCACTTCATTCTACTCAAATATTTGGTTGCTTACACAAACTCCCTAACTATGATGTTAGATTCTCGAAAACCTTCAAGGCATCTCCAAGTGTTCTTGAATTAAACACTTCCATTCTTCAACAATCATCTACTGAAATCACTTAAGGTGAGTTCATACCCCTACATTTTCATGTTTTCTCAAGTTTTCAGAGGGGGGGGGGGGGGAATACAAGTTAAAACACTAGGAACATAGCTAAATTTTTCTAACAGCCTTCATCAGAAAAGTTCAACTCCATTCACGGATTGTTTTGGGCATCTTAAACATTTTTGTTTTCAAAACTGTACAAGGTGCAAATAGTTCAAGTTTTTAGCTTTAAAATGGCTACTTGCACATCTCCATACGATTTTTCTACAATTTATGGTGATTTTTACAAAACTGCCTATCATTTCAAACAACAATCCGGACCAGTCTGTGATTATGGACTTTTTCAACCAAGTTAGAGGTTATATTAATTTGTGATAAAAGTTATGAGAAAACTAGACACATTTTGTGAACTCTCAGAATTCACGGATCTAGTTTTCGACTTCGTATGAGTTTTCTATGATTTTTCCAAAACAGGGCAGAATTGTTAAATTTTGCCAACAGCATGTAAATATCATAACACTTTGTATTATGTTGAGCAAAGTGTATAATCATAAGTTTTAGTATTTGTATGTGTTTCCTTGTTAGATTATCATTATGAACTGAAACTAAGACATTCATATTAAATATTAAATATTATTCATTCATTTTGGAACACGTATTATTAGACTATAAAAAGTATAGTTTGATAAATTCACAATACTAATACATTTCCATAAAAGAATTCATACATATTACATACATTTTAGATAAACTATAATAGGTATAGTTTATGATACATCACTCAACGCACTCGTACAAAAAGGGTACATCCATACAAGAAAGATTTATATTCACACACATTTCACGTAAACTTGTTAACCTATGTTGTGAGACTCTCTCTCCCCGTACGTCCGAGTGCGGGATATAATTCCTGGTAGTTATAATCAGAATCTCCTTGAGGGAGAACGTGATACTTGTATATAGATCTATATTGGGTTTGACACCCCACACCTTGCTGCTAGCTACAGTGGGACCTGCAGGTCTACGGGTGACAAATGTCATTTCATTTTCGCGACGCCTGAGAAACGTTGTGGCGGGTTCACATAGTCACAGTATGATTATAGCGACTCACTTAGGGGGATAACAATTCATGAAGTTTACGGGGTTTCATAAAACCGAAGTAGGTTTTAGGTTGATAAAAGAAATTTACTTTCCATAACATTTTAAACTCACAACATTTTTACTAAGAAACAATGATTTCTCATACACTCTAGTCTTTGGTTATAAGGCTACATTTCTCGGATTTCAAGGGAAATATCGGATTTTTCTGAAACAAACGCGACATTTACATGTGAAATACTCCTACTAAGTTTATTAATAAAAGCTTATGAACTCACCAACCTTTGTGTTGACACTTTTCAAACAACTTGTATTCACAGGAAAACACTAATCAGGTTATCAAGTGCTTTTGAGGATGGGACGTTAAGGCGTCAAACTTTTCACATTTTGACAACATATTGTAATTGATTTTGAAACATGTAATTCATACAAGTGATGTAACTTTTTCAATTATATATATGTTGGTTGTGTTTGCTTAAATTACTATTAAAATTGTGGCTATGATGCTATACATGAAGTCCTCCACCCCCGGACGTTTCCGCCATCCTTGGGTTGGGGGTGTGACAGATTGGTATCAGAGCACGGTTTATAGTGAATTAAGTATGTCAACCACATAAGATATACAAACTATAAACACATTTGGGATTAAAAGTCTCTGATTCTTAGAGTGATTTAAAGAGTTGTACTTTTAGAAAACAAATAAATTCTTGTTTTAAAGTATACTTGCATGCATTCTATACTAGCATGGTGTCATAACTTAGGAGAACATAAATTGAAAGAGGAGGAGTCGAACATTATTAATGCGCCTTAGCATGTGTAATCAGTTCTGGGAAGGATATAGCCTGATCAACTATATCCGTCCAAGAAGTAACTTACGCACACTAAGGAATAGTCGTAATGAGCGACAAATCTGAAAACCTAATTACACTCCATAAAGAACACGCTAAGAACCAAATATAAACATTTAAAAATACTATAGGAGTATTTGTACGTTTCTATAGCGCCAAATTATTATTTTCCGATACATACTTCTTAACCCCCTTTCTCGTGCAGACGACATGGCAGGATTTCACATACCCGGGGACCCCTACTTTCCCAATCAGGGAAACGCGGGATGGATCGAAGACGAGCCCGAGGAGGATCCCGAAGAGGATCCCGAGGAGGAGGAGCCCGAGGAGGAAGACGAACAAGAGGAAGAAGAGGAAGACGACCAAGAAGAAGAGGAAGACGACCAAGAAGAAGAGGAAGAAGAGGAAGAAGAGGAAGAAGAGGAAGAAGAGGAAGGTGATGAGGTAGTCATGGTTGGGAACGAAGCAGAGGAACCACCAGAAGTATTCAACCCTCCCTACATCGCGAGGGTACCCGCGCACCGTTTTGGTTACAACGGACCTGAACCCCCTTGGGTAACAACGATCGAAAGATGGAGCCGACAACAACGCCAACGGTCACCATATGGCTACCAACGAGGTTACTATGATCTCACTCATGGTGGACCGGCTGACAGGGCTCTCCCCGTCACGATACAACGAATGGCAAGAATGGATGATCGTGGTAGGACAACGACAGATCAGGTCCGGGAGTTAAGTGCCATTGTACAGTCTACTACGGATCGCACCAGAAACCTGAAACAAGACTCCCACCACCGAGACCAACTCATTCGAGACCTTCTCGCGGCTCAAGCAGAAACAAGAGAGTATCGGGAAAGATACATGGCACTCGAAGAGAGAATGGTTGCAGCCGAACGCAAATTGGCGGAACTACAGGGCGCATCGACATCATCGCAGCCTCCGTCAAAGAAGGGTCACAGTGATTAGAACTCGTTGCTATTCTCCCGTCTTGGTTGTAGAATTTTATGAGTACGCGTTGGTGCTACTCCTTGTATGTAGGTCGACCCTGCGACTATGTGATTACACTATTCAAAGGGCTTTTGCAATGCCAAAAACTACCTTTTGTAACGATGTAATGTAGACCCTTATGAGGTCAAACTTTTCTCTCTAAACGTTATGTACTAAAAGTATCAATGAAATTTGGCATGTGTTTTATTTATTGAATGTTTGGCACTATACATCATAACCTGATCACACAAACAGTTTACGAATAATAAAGTTATGATAAAATACAAGAGGGATGAAACCAGTAACACTCGACTCGTTATCACTATTTAAGTCTTACCGACTAGTCATTTTTTTTTACAGAACCATGCCACCAAGGAAAAGACCAAGGCCTTCCAGCAACCCAGTGCCGCCTCCACCAGCACCTCCGCAGTTTGATCCTGCAATGTTCCAGGCTGCAGTAACGGCAGCCGTGGCGGCAGCAATGTCGCAAATGGGAACCCATGGTTCCGGCGGTTCTGGATCTGGAGCTACAAATTCCATTCATGGGGACAGTACGGGGCGTACGAGGGAGTGCTCTTACAAAGACTTCACGAATGGCAAACCCGATCCTTTCAATGTAAGCGGGGGCGTTATCACACTGGTTCAATGGTTCGAAAGGACCGAGGTAGTTTTTGAAATCTGCGCTTGTCCCGAAGCGAGCAAGGTCAAGTTTGCGGCATTCACTTTCACTGGAAAAGCACTTACTTGGTGGAATGGCCGAGTTAAGTCACTTACTCCTGCAGTAGCTAACGCGATCAGCTGGGAGGATTTGAAAGCCCTAATGTTAAAGGAATACTGCCCGAGGGGCGAAATACAAAAACTTGAAGAAGAACTTTGGAACCTCAGGATGACAGGCACTGATCTTGAAACTTATACTGCCCGTTTCAACGACCTAGCACTCCTTTGTCCAACAATGGTCACGCCAGAAGAGAAGAAGGTGGAACGATACCTCTGGGGGCTGTCATCCCAGATTCAAGATAGTGTATTGGCCTCGAAACCCACTACCTTTGAGAGTGCCAAGGAATTGGCACAACAACTCATAGATCACAGGGCTAGCCGTGGTACCGTGATAACCACCACCGACCGAACAAAAGGAGGGAACAACAAGAGGAAGTTCTGGGGCAATAAAAGGAAACAACCAATTCAGGACCCCGCCAAAAAGCAACCGATTGTTGCTGTTCGCGCCGCCACTACTGCTGTCGCACCAGCGCCACCAAAAAAGTATACAGGAACTCTTCCCAAGTGCAACAAGTGTAACTACCACCATAACGGTGCTTGTCGAGAGTTACACTGCAATAACTGTAACAAAAAGGGGCACACTGCACGATTCTGTAGAGCGACTACCCAACCCGCCACACAAGTCGCTACGACCGCCAACACTGGAGCAAGCCAAGCCTGCTATGGGTGTGGTGAAACGGGACACTTCAGGAGGAACTGCCCCAAGGCACGAGCCCCTAATGCTGGGGGTGTAGGGAGAGTCCTAACTTTAGGGCAGGGAGAAGCAGTCAAGGATCCCTCTGTGGTTACTGGTACGTTCCTCCTCAATAACTCTTATGCATGCGTACTTTTCGATAGTGGGGCAGAAAGGAGTTTCATAAGTCACCAATTCAAACATATACTTAAGCAAAATTCTCAACCACTAGAAGATTCTTACATCGTAGAAATGGCAAATGGAAAGGTTGAGCGCGCTAATGATATTTACATAGGGTGTACTCTCACTCTAGACAACCATTTGTTCAAAATCGACCTTATGCCGGTCACCATAAAAAGCTTCGACATAATCATTGGTATGGATTGGTTAAGCCTTCATCGTGCCGACATTCTATGTTACGAAAGGGCCGTCCGCCTCAATCTGCCGAATGGCAACGTTCTCACCGTTTATGGCAATAAACCTAGTGCGAACCTACAAATCATCTCTTGTGTTAAAACCCAAAAGTACCTCCGAAAGCAATACCAGGTTTTCTTAGCCCACACCGTAGACAAGAAACAGGAGGTGAAGGACATCAAAGAAATTCCAGAAGTATGCAACTTCCCTGATGTTTTCCCAGACGATCTGCCTGGTGTACCACTCGCACGACAAGTCGAATTTCGGATCGACTTAATCCCAGGAGCTACCCCCGTTGCCAGGGCTCCCTATCGCTTAGCACCGGCAGAAATGCAAGAACTATCCAGCCAATTGAATGAACTATTGAGCAAAGGGTTCATCAGGCCAAGCTTCTCACCTTGGGGAGCACCAGTCTTATTTGTAAAGAAGAAGGATGGGTCTTTTCGCATGTGCATAGACTATCGAGAACTAAACAAACTCACTATCAAGAACCGTTATCCCCTACCCCGAATCGATGACCTCTTCGACCAGCTCCAAGGAGCCAGCTACTTTTCAAAAATCGACCTGAGGTCGGGCTATCACCAACTGCGAGTTCAAGAAGAGGATATCCCCAAGACGGCATTCAGAACTCGCTATGGGTACTATGAGTTTGTAGTGATGCCATTCGGATTAACTAACGCGCCCGCGGTGTTCATGGATTTGATGAATCGAGTGTGTCGACCCTTCTTGGATAAATTCGTCATCGTATTCATCGACGATATCCTGGTCTATTCGAGGAGCGAAGAAGAGCACAGACATCACCTACGACTAGTTCTGGAGGTTTTAAGGACCGAGAAGCTTTACGCTAAATTCTCAAAGTGTGAATTTTGGCTCCGAGAAGTAGGATTCCTTGGCCACGTAGTAAGCAAAGAAGGAATACATGTGGACCCCTCGAAGATCAAAGCAATCAAAGATTGGTCAACACCTACAACGCCGACAGAAATCCGACAGTTTTTGGGACTCGCAAGCTACTATCGAAGATTCATACAAAACTTCTCCAAAATCGCTAAGCCTCTCACCACCTTGACTCAGAAAGGGGTGGTGTTCGAATGGGAAGATAAACAAGAAGCCGCCTTCCAGACACTAAAGCAAGCCCTATGCAGCGCACCAGTCTTGTCTCTTCCAGAAGGAACTGATGATTTTGTGGTGTATTGCGATGCTTCAAATCAAGGCCTCGGCTGTGTGCTCATGCAAAGGGGAAAAGTCATCGCTTATGCATCAAGGCAACTGAAGACACATGAAGTTAATTACACAACCCACGACCTTGAATTGGGAGCTGTGGTGTTCGCCCTGAAGATTTGGAGGCACTACCTCTACGGCACCAAGTGCACCATCTTCACTGATCACAAAAGTCTTCAACACATTCTCAATCAGAAAGAACTAAACATGCGCCAAAGAAGATGGGTGGAATTACTGAATGACTACGAATGTGAAATTCGCTACCACCCGGGCAAGGCTAATGTAGTAGCCGACGCCTTAAGCAGGAAAGAATACTCGGGTCGCCGAGTAAAATCCCTAGCCATGACCATCCACTCCCAACTGGCCACCCAGATCAAGGACACCCAATTAGAAGCCCTGAAACCAGAAAACGTGGCAAGCGAAGCACTAAGGGGGATGGATAAGAACTTGGAAGTCAAAGGGGATGGAGCTCGTTATCTCATGAATCGAATCTGGACAACGAAGTTCGGTGGGTACCGAGACGTTGTAATGGACGAGGCCCACAAGACTCGATACTCCATTCATCCGGGGTCAGATAAGATGTATCTAGACCTCAAAAGGTTATATTGGTGGCCAAACATGAAGGCTGAAATTGCTACTTATGTGAGCAAGTGCCTCACTTGCGCCAAGGTCAAGGTGGAATACCAGAAGCCATCAGGACTACTTCAACAACCGGATATACCCGAGTGGAAGTGGGAGCGAATAACCATGGACTTCGTAACCAAACTGCCTAAGACATCAGGTGGGATGGATACCATATGGGTGGTTGTGGACAGATTGACCAAGTCCGCGCACTTCCTGCCAATAAAGGAAACAGACAAGATGGAAAAGTTGACCAGGACGTACATTAAGGAGATCGTGCGACTACATGGTGTACCAACATCCATTATCTCGGATCGAGATAGTAGATTCACCTCGCGTTTCTGGCAGTCCCTACAAAAGTCTCTGGGAACCAGGTTAGACATGAGTACGGCCTACCATCCACAAACGGACGGACAAAGCGAGAGAACCATCCAGACGTTGGAAGACATGCTGAGAGCCTGTGTGATAGATTTTGGTAAGGCATGGGATACCCATCTACCGCTTATCGAATTCTCTTATAATAACAGTTATCACACTAGCATTGGAGTTGCTCCATTCGAAGCTCTCTACGGCCGCAAGTGTAGATCACCACTGTGTTGGGCCGAAGTTGGAGATACTCAGCTAGCCAGAGGGCAAGTCCCTGATAGCACCCTTACTAGGCCTGAAATCATAAGGGAAACCACAGAAAAGATCATTCAAATTCGGGAAAGACTAAAAGCGTCTCGTGATCGACAAAAGAGTTACGCGGATAAGCGACACAAACCTTTAGAATTCCAGGTCGGAGACCGGGTACTACTAAAAGTTTCCCCCTGGAAGGGGGTGATACGTTTCGGTAAACGGGGGAAACTAAACCCAAGGTACATCGGTCCGTTCAAAATCCTTGCTAGGATTGGCCCTGTGGCGTACAAACTCCGACTACCACAAGAACTTAGTAATGTGCACCCTATCTTCCACGTGTCCAACTTAAAGAAGTGTCTGTCTGACGAGACACTCGTAATACCACTCGAAGAAATCGAAGTTAATGAAAATCTCCACTTTGTGGAGGAACCCGTCGAGATCATGGATCGAGAGATCAAGAGAACAAAACAAAGTCGCATTCCCATAGTGAAGGTTCGTTGGAACGCGAAACGAGGGCCTGAGTTTACCTGGGAACGTGAAGATCAAATGAAGCAAAAGTATCCACATCTTTTCCCAAACCCTTGAAGTCCCAGCCGAATTTAAATTTCGGGACGAAATTCCCTCTAACGGGGGGATGATGTGACAATCGTCAATCTTGAGTCAAGTCAAGTCATCAAGTCAAGCCGGTCAACTCTATTAAACCTTGTGTATTAGGGTTTGTGTTATGTTCGTACTGTATAACTTGCTATATTAATGGGAAAACATCACTGGAGAAAAGTTTTGTGTTAAAAATTTCCTAAGCCTTAGTACTAATCAATGAATTAAACTGATGAAAACCATGTTGCATACTCATTAGGAGTGTGTGGGATCCTTAATCATGACTTAACGGGCTCAAGAGACTCGCATTACGGAACCAAACACTCACAAATGCCACACTTGAAATCTCTCTCAAATATCTCTCTGTATGAGAAATCTCTCCAAGAATGTCAAATCTCTCCTAAATCTCTCCAAGTATGTGAAATCTCTCCCAAATATCTCTCTGTATGAGAAATCTCTCCAAGAATGTCAAATCTCTCCTAAATCTCTCCAAGTATGTGAAATATCTCTCAAATATCTCTCTGTATGAGAAATCTCTCCAAGAATGTCAAATCTCTCCTAAATCTCTCCAAGTATGTGAAATATCTCTCAAATATCTCTCTGTATGAGAAATCTCTCCAAGAATGTCAAATCTCTCCTAAATCTCTCCAAGTATGTGAAATCTCTCTCAAATATCTCTCTGTATGAGAAATCTCTCCAAGAATGTCAAATCTCTCCTAAATCTCTCTAAGTATGTGAAATCTCTCTCAAATATCTCTCTGTATGAGAAATCTCTCCAAGAATGTCAAATCTCTCCTAAATCTCTCCAAGTATGTGAAACCTCTCTTAAATATCTCTTTGTATGGGAAATATCTTCAAGAATGTGAAATCTCTCCCAAATCTCTCCAAGTGTGAGAAATCTCTCCCAAATCTCTCTCAAAAGTTTCCCGAAACTTTTTGGAATCATTCGGGTCATTCCGGCCCTTAACCGGGTCAAAAACGGCTTAAAACGGGGCGAAAACGAGAAAAATAGGCTTTAGGAACCGAAACCGGAATGAGAGGCTTCTTAGGACCAGAGACCGAGCCTCTGGTGGCTAAGAGACCAGAGGCCGAGCCTCTGGTGGCTAAGAGAACCGAGACCAACCGAGCGATCGGTCCCTCTCGGTGCCTCTCGGTCCGCCTCCCTCTCGGTTCCCTTTCTCTCGCTCGGTCTCTATTCGCGCGGTCGGTTCCCTTCCCTCCCCTCTGTCTCTCGCGCGCTCTGTTCCCTTCCCTCCCCTCTGTCTCTCGCGCGCTCTGTTCCTCTCTCTCCTCTCTGTCTCTTCGTACTCTCGGTTCCTTCCCTCCTTCTCCTCTCCTCTCGGTTCCGCCTCCCTCTCTCTCTCGGTTCAGCATAAGAGGGCCGAACCTCGGCCAGACTTCGCAATTTTGTCATTTTCAGCCCATTTTTTATATTTTTAACATTTTAAGCCCGTTTTTCGTGATTTTAAAGCGGGATTTTCTCCAGAAAGTTTATTTTAACATAATAAACTCTAAATATTCATAATTTAAACATATTTTTATAAAAATCATTAATTAAATAATAAAGATCTAATGGGGGATTTATTTAAGGTAGAGTGTTGACTTTGCCTTAACTTATGACACAAGCAACCACCCCACACCCACTCTATGACCAGCCATACCTCCCCACCTTACCTATGTAACTTCAATGTTCCCTTACACTCAAATTTCACTCACTCCCACGTTTTTGAGCTGGAACAAACAACCACACTCCTCATTTTCTCTCATTTCTCTCATTCCACTAAGTAACAAACACCACTTTTTCTCTCAAACTCTTCTACACAAATTTTCGAGATCCAGGGCTGATTTCAAGTGTTCTTCCACACTTAGTAAGTAAAAATTCATCCTCCCTATTACTATTTCACTTCATTCTACTCAAATATTTGGTTGCTTACACAAACTCCCTAACTATGATGTTAGATTCTCGAAAACCTTCAAGGCATCTCCAAGTGTTCTTGAATTAAACACTTCCATTCTTCAACAATCATCTACTGAAATCACTTAAGGTGAGTTCATACCCCTACATTTTCATGTTTTCTCAAGTTTTCAGGGGGGGGGGGGGGGGGGGAATACAAGTTAAAACACTAGGAACATAGCTAAATTTTTCTAACAGCCTTCATCAGAAAAGTTCAACTCCATTCACGGATTGTTTTGGGCATCTTAAACATTTTTGTTTTCAAAACTGTACAAGGTGCAAATAGTTCAAGTTTTTAGCTTTAAAATGGCTACTTGCACATCTCCATACGATTTTTCTACAATTTATGGTGATTTTTACAAAACTGCCTATCATTTCAAACAACAATCCGGACCAGTCTGTGATTATGGACTTTTTCAACCAAGTTAGAGGTTATATTAATTTGTGATAAAAGTTATGAGAAAACTAGACACATTTTGTGAACTCTCAGAATTCACGGATCTAGTTTTCGACTTCGTATGAGTTTTCTATGATTTTTCCAGAACAGGGCAGAATTGTTAAATTTTGCCAACAGCATGTAAATATCATAACACTTTGTATTATGTTGAGCAAAGTGTATAATCATAAGTTTTAGTATTTGTATGTGTTTCCTTGTTAGATTATCATTATGAACTGAAACTAAGACATTCATATTAAATATTAAATATTATTCATTCATTTTGGAACACGTATTATTAGACTATAAAAAGTATAGTTTGATAAATTCACAATACTAATACATTTCCATAAAAGAATTCATACATATTACATACATTTTAGATAAACTATAATAGGTATAGTTTATGATACATCACTCAACGCACTCGTACAAAAAGGGTACATCCATACAAGAAAGATTTATATTCACACACATTTCACGTAAACTTGTTAACCTATGTTGTGAGACTCTCTCTCCCCGTACGTCCGAGTGCGGGATATAATTCCTGGTAGTTATAATCAGAATCTCCTTGAGGGAGAACGTGATACTTGTATATAGATCTATATTGGGTTTGACACCCCACACCTTGCTGCTAGCTACAGTGGGACCTGCAGGTCTACGGGTGACAAATGTCATTTCATTTTCGCGACGCCTGAGAAACGTTGTGGCGGGTTCACATAGTCACAGTATGATTATAGCGACTCACTTAGGGGGATAACAATTCATGAAGTTTACGGGGTTTCATAAAACCGAAGTAGGTTTTAGGTTGATAAAAGAAATTTACTTTCCATAACATTTTAAACTCACAACATTTTTACTAAGAAACAATGATTTCTCATACACTCTAGTCTTTGGTTATAAGGCTACATTTCTCGGATTTCAAGGGAAATATCGGATTTTTCTGAAACAAACGCGACATTTACATGTGAAATACTCCTACTAAGTTTATTAATAAAAGCTTATGAACTCACCAACCTTTGTGTTGACACTTTTCAAACAACTTGTATTCACAGGAAAACACTAATCAGGTTATCAAGTGCTTTTGAGGATGGGACGTTAAGGCGTCAAACTTTTCACATTTTGACAACATATTGTAATTGATTTTGAAACATGTAATTCATACAAGTGATGTAACTTTTTCAATTATATATATTTTGGTTGTGTTTGCTTAAATTACTATTAAAATTGTGGCTATGATGCTATACATGAAGTCCTCCACCCCCGGACGTTTCCGCCATCCTTGGGTTGGGGGTGTGACAGATTGGTATCAGAGCACGGTTTATAGTGAATTAATTATGTCAACCACATAAGATATACAAACTATAAACACATTTGGGATTAAAAGTCTCTGATTCTTAGAGTGATTTAAAGAGTTGTACTTTTAGAAAACAAATAAATTCTTGTTTTAAAGTATACTTGCATGCATTCTATACTAGCATGGTGTCATAACTTAGGAGAACATAAATTGAAAGAGGAGGAGTCGAACATTATTAATGCGCCTTAGCATGTGTAATCAGTTCTGGGAAGGATATAGCCTGATCAACTATATCCGTCCAAGAAGTAACTTACGCACACTAAGGAATAGTCGTAATGAGCGACAAATCTGAAAACCTAATTACACTCCATAAAGAACACGCTAAGAACCAAATATAAACATTTAAAAATACTATAGGAGTATTTGTACGTTTCTATAGCGCCAAATTATTATTTTCCGATACATACTTCTTAACCCCCTTTCTCGTGCAGACGACATGGCAGGATTTCACATACCCGGGGACCCCTACTTTCCCAATCAGGGAAACGCGGGATGGATCGAAGACGAGCCCGAGGAGGATCCCGAAGAGGATCCCGAGGAGGAGGAGCCCGAGGAGGAAGACGAACAAGAGGAAGAAGAGGAAGACGACCAAGAAGAAGAGGAAGACGACCAAGAAGAAGAGGAAGAAGAGGAAGAAGAGGAAGAAGAGGAAGAAGAGGAAGGTGATGAGGTAGTCATGGTTGGGAACGAAGCAGAGGAACCACCAGAAGTATTCAACCCTCCCTACATCGCGAGGGTACCCGCGCACCGTTTTGGTTACAACGGACCTGAACCCCCTTGGGTAACAACGATCGAAAGATGGAGCCGACAACAACGCCAACGGTCACCATATGGCTACCAACGAGGTTACTATGATCTCACTCATGGTGGACCGGCTGACAGGGCTCTCCCCGTCACGATACAACGAATGGCAAGAATGGATGATCGTGGTAGGACAACGACAGATCAGGTCCGGGAGTTAAGTGCCATTGTACAGTCTACTACGGATCGCACCAGAAACCTGGAACAAGACTCCCACCACCGAGACCAACTCATTCGAGACCTTCTCGCGGCTCAAGCAGAAACAAGAGAGTATCGGGAAAGATACATGGCACTCGAAGAGAGAATGGTTGCAGCCGAACGCAAATTGGCGGAACTACAGGGCGCATCGACATCATCGCAGCCTCCGTCAAAGAAGGGTCACAGTGATTAGAACTCGTTGCTATTCTCCCGTCTTGGTTGTAGAATTTTATGAGTACGCGTTGGTGCTACTCCTTGTATGTAGGTCGACCCTGCGACTATGTGATTACACTATTCAAAGGGCTTTTGCAATGCCAAAAACTACCTTTTGTAACGATGTAATGTAGACCCTTATGAGGTCAAACTTTTCTCTCTAAACGTTATGTACTAAAAGTATCAATGAAATTTGGCATGTGTTTTATTTATTGAATGTTTGGCACTATACATCATAACCTGATCACACAAACAGTTTACGAATAATAAAGTTATGATAAAATACAAGAGGGATGAAACCAGTAACACTCGACTCGTTATCACTATTTAAGTCTTACCGACTAGTCATTTTTTTTTACAGAACCATGCCACCAAGGAAAAGACCAAGGCCTTCCAGCAACCCAGTGCCGCCTCCACCAGCACCTCCGCAGTTTGATCCTGCAATGTTCCAGGCTGCAGTAACGGCAGCCGTGGCGGCAGCAATGTCGCAAATGGGAACCCATGGTTCCGGCGGTTCTGGATCTGGAGCTACAAATTCCATTCATGGGGACAGTACGGGGCGTACGAGGGAGTGCTCTTACAAAGACTTCACGAATGGCAAACCCGATCCTTTCAATGTAAGCGGGGGCGTTATCACACTGGTTCAATGGTTCGAAAGGACCGAGGCAGTTTTTGAAATCTGCGCTTGTCCCGAAGCGAGCAAGGTCAAGTTTGCGGCATTCACTTTCACTGGAAAAGCACTTACTTGGTGGAATGGCCGAGTTAAGTCACTTACTCCTGCAGTAGCTAACGCGATCAGCTGGGAGGATTTGAAAGCCCTAATGTTAAAGGAATACTGCCCGAGGGGCGAAATACAAAAACTTGAAGAAGAACTTTGGAACCTCAGGATGACAGGCACTGATCTTGAAACTTATACTGCCCGTTTCAACGACCTAGCACTCCTTTGTCCAACAATGGTCACGCCAGAAGAGAAGAAGGTGGAACGATACCTCTGGGGGCTGTCATCCCAGATTCAAGATAGTGTATTGGCCTCGAAACCCACTACCTTTGAGAGTGCCAAGGAATTGGCACAACAACTCATAGATCACAGGGCTAGCCGTGGTACCGTGATAACCACCACCGACCGAACAAAAGGAGGGAACAACAAGAGGAAGTTCTGGGGCAATAAAAGGAAACAACCAATTCAGGACCCCGCCAAAAAGCAACCGATTGTTGCTGTTCGCGCCGCCACTACTGCTGTCGCACCAGCGCCACCAAAACAGTATACAGGAACTCTTCCCAAGTGCAACAAGTGTAACTACCACCATAACGGTGCTTGTCGAGAGTTACACTGCAATAACTGTAACAAAAAGGGGCACACTGCACGATTCTGTAGAGCGACTACCCAACCCGCCACACAAGTCGCTACGACCGCCAACACTGGAGCAAGCCAAGCCTGCTATGGGTGTGGTGAAACGGGACACTTCAGGAGGAACTGCCCCAAGGCACGAGCCCCTAATGCTGGGGGTGTAGGGAGAGTCCTAACTTTAGGGCAGGGAGAAGCAGTCAAGGATCCCTCTGTGGTTACTGGTACGTTCCTCCTCAATAACTCTTATGCATGCGTACTTTTCGATAGTGGGGCAGAAAGGAGTTTCATAAGTCACCAATTCAAACATATACTTAAGCAAAATTCTCAACCACTAGAAGATTCTTACATCGTAGAAATGGCAAATGGAAAGGTTGAGCGCGCTAATGATATTTACATAGGGTGTACTCTCACTCTAGACAACCATTTGTTCAAAATCGACCTTATGCCGGTCACCATAAAAAGCTTCGACATAATCATTGGTATGGATTGGTTAAGCCTTCATCGTGCCGACATTCTATGTTACGAAAGGGCCGTCCGCCTCAATCTGCCGAATGGCAACGTTCTCACCGTTTATGGCAATAAACCTAGTGCGAACCTACAAATCATCTCTTGTGTTAAAACCCAAAAGTACCTCCGAAAGCAATACCAGGTTTTCTTAGCCCACATCGTAGACAAGAAACAGGAGGTGAAGGACATCAAAGAAATTCCAGAAGTATGCAACTTCCCTGATGTTTTCCCAGACGATCTGCCTGGTGTACCACTCGCACGACAAGTCGAATTTCGGATCGACTTAATCCCAGGAGCTACCCCCGTTGCCAGGGCTCCCTATCGCTTAGCACCGGCAGAAATGCAAGAACTATCCAGCCAATTGAATGAACTATTGAGCAAAGGGTTCATCAGGCCAAGCTTCTCACCTTGGGGAGCACCAGTCTTATTTGTAAAGAAGAAGGATGGGTCTTTTCGCATGTGCATAGACTATCGAGAACTAAACAAACTCACTATCAAGAACCGTTATCCCCTACCCCGAATCGATGACCTCTTCGACCAGCTCCAAGGAGCCAGCTACTTTTCAAAAATCGACCTGAGGTCGGGCTATCACCAACTGCGAGTTCAAGAAGAGGATATCCCCAAGACGGCATTCAGAACTCGCTATGGGTACTATGAGTTTGTAGTGATGCCATTCGGATTAACTAACGCGCCCGCGGTGTTCATGGATTTGATGAATCGAGTGTGTCGACCCTTCTTGGATAAATTCGTCATCGTATTCATCGACGATATCCTGGTCTATTCGAGGAGCGAAGAAGAGCACAGACATCACCTACGACTAGTTCTGGAGGTTTTAAGGACCGAGAAGCTTTACGCTAAATTCTCAAAGTGTGAATTTTGGCTCCGAGAAGTAGGATTCCTTGGCCACGTAGTAAGCAAAGAAGGAATACATGTGGACCCCTCGAAGATCAAAGCAATCAAAGATTGGTCAACACCTACAACGCCGACAGAAATCCGACAGTTTTTGGGACTCGCAAGCTACTATCGAAGATTCATACAAAACTTCTCCAAAATCGCTAAGCCTCTCACCACCTTGACTCAGAAAGGGGTGGTGTTCGAATGGGAAGATAAACAAGAAGCCGCCTTCCAGACACTAAAGCAAGCCCTATGCAGCGCACCAGTCTTGTCTCTTCCAGAAGGAACTGATGATTTTGTGGTGTATTGCGATGCTTCAAATCAAGGCCTCGGCTGTGTGCTCATGCAAAGGGGAAAAGTCATCGCTTATGCATCAAGGCAACTGAAGACACATGAAGTTAATTACACAACCCACGACCTTGAATTGGGAGCTGTGGTGTTCGCCCTGAAGATTTGGAGGCACTACCTCTACGGCACCAAGTGCACCATCTTCACTGATCACAAAAGTCTTCAACACATTCTCAATCAGAAAGAACTAAACATGCGCCAAAGAAGATGGGTGGAATTACTGAATGACTACGAATGTGAAATTCGCTACCACCCGGGCAAGGCTAATGTAGTAGCCGACGCCTTAAGCAGGAAAGAATACTCGGGTCGCCGAGTAAAATCCCTAGCCATGACCATCCACTCCCAACTGGCCACCCAGATCAAGGACACCCAATTAGAAGCCCTGAAACCAGAAAACGTGGCAAGCGAAGCACTAAGGGGGATGGATAAGAACTTGGAAGTCAAAGGGGATGGAGCTCGTTATCTCATGAATCGAATCTGGACAACGAAGTTCGGTGGGTACCGAGACGTTGTAATGGACGAGGCCCACAAGACTCGATACTCCATTCATCCGGGGTCAGATAAGATGTATCTAGACCTCAAAAGGTTATATTGGTGGCCAAACATGAAGGCTGAAATTGCTACTTATGTGAGCAAGTGCCTCACTTGCGCCAAGGTCAAGGTGGAATACCAGAAGCCATCAGGACTACTTCAACAACCGGATATACCCGAGTGGAAGTGGGAGCGAATAACCATGGACTTCGTAACCAAACTGCCTAAGACATCAGGTGGGATGGATACCATATGGGTGGTTGTGGACAGATTGACCAAGTCCGCGCACTTCCTGCCAATAAAGGAAACAGACAAGATGGAAAAGTTGACCAGGACGTACATTAAGGAGATCGTGCGACTACATGGTGTACCAACATCCATTATCTCGGATCGAGATAGTAGATTCACCTCGCGTTTCTGGCAGTCCCTACAAAAGTCTCTGGGAACCAGGTTAGACATGAGTACGGCCTACCATCCACAAACGGACGGACAAAGCGAGAGAACCATCCAGACGTTGGAAGACATGCTGAGAGCCTGTGTGATAGATTTTGGTAAGGCATGGGATACCCATCTACCGCTTATCGAATTCTCTTATAATAACAGTTATCACACTAGCATTGGAGTTGCTCCATTCGAAGCTCTCTACGGCCGCAAGTGTAGATCACCACTGTGTTGGGCCGAAGTTGGAGATACTCAGCTAGCCAGAGGGCAAGTCCCTGATAGCACCCTTACTAGGCCTGAAATCATAAGGGAAACCACAGAAAAGATCATTCAAATTCGGGAAAGACTAAAAGCGTCTCGTGATCGACAAAAGAGTTACGCGGATAAGCGACACAAACCTTTAGAATTCCAGGTCGGAGACCGGGTACTACTAAAAGTTTCCCCCTGGAAGGGGGTGATACGTTTCGGTAAACGGGGGAAACTAAACCCAAGGTACATCGGTCCGTTCAAAATCCTTGCTAGGATTGGCCCTGTGGCGTACAAACTCCGACTACCACAAGAACTTAGTAATGTGCACCCTATCTTCCACGTGTCCAACTTAAAGAAGTGTCTGTCTGACGAGACACTCGTAATACCACTCGAAGAAATCGAAGTTAATGAAAATCTCCACTTTGTGGAGGAACCCGTCGAGATCATGGATCGAGAGATCAAGAGAACAAAACAAAGTCGCATTCCCATAGTGAAGGTTCGTTGGAACGCGAAACGAGGGCCTGAGTTTACCTGGGAACGTGAAGATCAAATGAAGCAAAAGTATCCACATCTTTTCCCAAACCCTTGAAGTCCCAGCCGAATTTAAATTTCGGGACGAAATTCCCTCTAACGGGGGGATGATGTGACAATCGTCAATCTTGAGTCAAGTCAAGTCATCAAGTCAAGCCGGTCAACTCTATTAAACCTTGTGTATTAGGGTTTGTGTTATGTTCGTACTGTATAACTTGCTATATTAATGGGAAAACATCACTGGAGAAAAGTTTTGTGTTAAAAATTTCCTAAGCCTTAGTACTAATCAATGAATTAAACTGATGAAAACCATGTTGCATACTCATTAGGAGTGTGTGGGATCCTTAATCATGACTTAACGGGCTCAAGAGACTCGCATTACGGAACCAAACACTCACAAATGCCACACTTGAAATCTCTCTCAAATATCTCTCTGTATGAGAAATCTCTCCAAGAATGTCAAATCTCTCCTAAATCTCTCCAAGTATGTGAAATCTCTCCCAAATATCTCTCTGTATGAGAAATCTCTCCAAGAATGTCAAATCTCTCCTAAATCTCTCCAAGTATGTGAAATATCTCTCAAATATCTCTCTGTATGAGAAATCTCTCCAAGAATGTCAAATCTCTCCTAAATCTCTCCAAGTATGTGAAATATCTCTCAAATATCTCTTTGTATGAGAAATCTCTCCAAGAATGTCAAATCTCTCCTAAATCTCTCCAAGTATGTGAAATCTCTCTCAAATATCTCTCTGTATGAGAAATCTCTCCAAGAATGTCAAATCTCTCCTAAATCTCTCTAAGTATGTGAAATCTCTCTCAAATATCTCTCTGTATGAGAAATCTCTCCAAGAATGTCAAATCTCTCCTAAATCTCTCCAAGTATGTGAAACCTCTCTTAAATATCTCTTTGTATGGGAAATATCTTCAAGAATGTGAAATCTCTCCCAAATCTCTCCAAGTGTGAGAAATCTCTCCCAAATCTCTCTCAAAAGTTTCCCGAAACTTTTTGGAATCATTCGGGTCATTCCGGCCCTTAACCGGGTCAAAAACGGCTTAAAACGGGGCGAAAACGAGAAAAATAGGCTTTAGGAACCGAAACCGGAATGAGAGGCTTCTTAGGACCAGAGACCGAGCCTCTGGTGGCTAAGAGACCAGAGGCCGAGCCTCTGGTGGCTAAGAGAACCGAGACCAACCGAGCGATCGGTCCCTCTCGGTGCCTCTCGGTCCGCCTCCCTCTCGGTTCCCTTTCTCTCGCTCGGTCTCTATTCGCGCGGTCGGTTCCCTTCCCTCCCCTCTGTCTCTCGCGCGCTCTGTTCCCTTCCCTCCCCTCTGTCTCTCGCGCGCTCTGTTCCTCTCTCTCCTCT
The DNA here is from genome assembly GCF_052625555.1 of Lactuca saligna. Taxonomy (NCBI): domain Eukaryota; kingdom Viridiplantae; phylum Streptophyta; class Magnoliopsida; order Asterales; family Asteraceae; genus Lactuca; species Lactuca saligna. The sequence goes on from NC_136421.1 coordinate 201,388,208, forward strand.
CTGTCTCTTCGTACTCTCGGTTCCTTCCCTCCTTCTCCTCTCCTCTCGGTTCCGCCTCCCTCTCTCTCTCGGTTCAGCATAAGAGGGCCGAACCTCGGCCAGACTTCGCAATTTTGTCATTTTCAGCCCATTTTTTATATTTTTAACATTTTAAGCCCGTTTTTCGTGATTTTAAAGCGGGATTTTCTCCAGAAAGTTTATTTTAACATAATAAACTCTAAATATTCATAATTTAAACATATTTTTATAAAAATCATTAATTAAATAATAAAGATCTAATGGGGGATTTATTTAAGGTAGAGTGTTGACTTTGCCTTAACTTATGACACAAGCAACCACCCCACACCCACTCTATGACCAGCCATACCTCCCCACCTTACCTATGTCACTTCAATGTTCCCTTACACTCAAATTTCACTCACTCCCACGTTTTTGAACTGGAACAAACAACCACACTCCTCATTTTCTCTCATTTCTCTCATTCCACTAAGTAACAAACACCACTTTTTCTCTCAAACTCTTCTACACAAATTTTCGAGATCCAGGGCTGATTTCAAGTGTTCTTCCACACTTAGTAAGTAAAAATTCATCCTCCCTATTACTATTTCACTTCATTCTACTCAAATCTTTGGTTGCTTACACAAACTCCCTAACTATGATGTTAGATTCTCGAAAACCTTCAAGGCATCTCCAAGTGTTCTTGAATTAAACACTTCCATTCTTCAACAATCATCTACTGAAATCACTTAAGGTGAGTTCATACCCCTACATTTTCATGTTTTCTCAAGTTTTCAGGGGAGGGGGGGGGGATACAAGTTAAAACACTAGGAACATAGCTAAATTTTTCTAACAGCCTTCATCAGAAAAGTTCAACTCCATTCACGGATTGTTTTGGGCATCTTAAACATTTTTGTTTTCAAAACTGTACAAGGTGCAAATAGTTCAAGTTTTTAGCTTTAAAATGGCTACTTGCACATCTCCATACGATTTTTCTACAATTTATGGTGATTTTTACAAAACTGCCTATCATTTCAAACAACAATCCGGACCAGTCTGTGATTATGGACTTTTTCAACCAAGTTAGAGGTCATATTAATTTGTGATAAAAGTTATGAGCAAACTAGACACATTTTGTGAACTCTCAGAATTCACGGATCTAGTTTTCGACTTCGTATGATTTTTCTATGATTTTTCCAAAACAGGGCAGAATTGCTAAATTTTGCCAACAGCATGTAAATATCATAACACTTTGTATTATGTTGAGCAAAGTGTATAATCATAAGTTTTAGTATTTGTATGTGTTTCCTTGTTAGATTATCATTATGAACTGAAACTAAGACATTCATATTAAATATTAAATATTATTCATTCATTTTGGAACACGTATTATTAGACTATAAAAAGTATAGTTTGATAAATTCACAATACTAATACATTTCCATAAAAGAATTCATACATATTACATACATTTTAGATAAACTATAATAGGTATAGTTTATGATACATCACTCAACGCACTCGTACAAAAAGGGTACATCCATACAAGAAAGATTTATATTCACACACATTTCACGTAAACTTGTTAACCTATGTTGTGAGACTCTCTCTCCCCGTACGTCCGAGTGCGGGATATAATTCCTGGTAGTTATAATCAGAATCTCCTTGAGGGAGAACGTGATACTTGTATATAGATCTATATTGGGTTTGACACCCCACACCTTGCTGCTAGCTACAGTGGGACCTGCAGGTCTACGGGTGACAAATGTCATTTCATTTTCGCGACGCCTGAGAAACGTTGTGGCAGGTTCACATAGTCACAGTATGATTATAGCGACTCACTTAGGGGGATAACAATTCATGAAGTTTACGGGGTTTCATAAAACCGAAGTAGGTTTTAGGTTGATAAAAGAAATTTACTTTCCATAACATTTTAAACTCACAACATTTTTACTAAGAAACAATGATTTCTCATACACTCTAGTCTGTGGTTATAAGGCTACATTTCTCGGATTTCAAGGGAAATATCGGATTTTTCTGAAACAAACGCGACATTTACATGTGAAATACTCCTACTAAGTTTATTAATAAAAGCTTATGAACTCACCAACCTTTGTGTTGACACTTTTCAAACAACTTGTATTCACAGGAAAACACTAATCAGGTTATCAAGTGCTTTTGAGGATGGGACGTTAAGGCGTCAAACTTTTCACATTTTGACAACATATTGTAATTGATTTTGAAACATGTAATTCATACAAGTGATGTAACTTTTTCAATTATATATATGTTGGTTGTGTTTGCTTAAATTACTATTAAAATTGTGGTTATGATGCTATACATGAAGTCCTCCACCCCCGGACGTTTCCGCCATCCTTGGGTTGGGGGTGTGACATCTTGAGTGTTTGAAGAGGCTAAAATGTCCTTTTGGTGCTTTTGATTGAAGAAGCTTGGAGTTTTAAAAGCTTGGAACGAGAAAAGGAGGGTAGATCCAATATCTACATTGTCTTGGCTTGCATTTAAAGGTAAAAATCCTCTACATTGGTCTTCCATTTATTATATCCCTTCTTAAATGATAATATGGGCATTTTGGTGCAAAAATGGAGTTATTTTCGAATTTGAGCTTGTCACAAGGGCATAGTTTCAGATCTGGACACCTTTAGACCTTTATGAACATAAAGCCTCAAGCTTTATGAGGATTTAACTCTCCTTAATTTCCAAAACCTTCTTCTAAGGCTAGTTATGAGTGTTTTAGATTCATGGAGCTTTCCATACAAGTAAAGTTGGCAACTTTACGTGATAATCACACCCTAGGAGCCTAGATCTACAGCTTGGAGCTTTGGTGTCATGAAAAAGCCTCTATATGAGAAATAGAATGAAAGGACTTGACGAGTTGCATGGTCAACTCGATGAGTCTGATGAAGATTGGTCGTTGTTAGCTTCTACATGAACTCGATGAGTCAGTTAGGGGTTTTCCCAACTTTTGGACACACATGGACTCAACGAGCTGTTTGGAAACTCGACGAGTCAACGATGGTTTTAGCGATTTCCCAAGTTCTGGAAGGACTCGACGAGCCAGTGAGTTGTACTCGATGATTTGGGTCAACATGGACTGTTGACCTTGACCGTTGACTATGACTTTGACCAAGGTTGAACAATTTAACTTCTGGGGGTATTTTAGTAAATTGGGAATTTATGGAAGTGGTTTTATGGTGAATATAGGTGGTGGAGTTCGTGGCTGCGATTCGAGAGTTTGATATTATCACTACAATTTGACTTTTATAAAGTGAGTTGTCCTCACTATACTTAGGGGTCGAAGGCACTAACACCGTCCCATTGCATCTGATATCCTAGTAGTTGATGATATGTTGAGTATGAGAAAGTTCTGCATGCTTATTTGCTATATCAATTTGGTAGATCTGTAGGACTACCTCTGTTACTGTTTGATCATCTGTATGTGCATTTAGTTGTTATATGTCGATATGTTATGTGGGTAGGGTTGAGGTTGCACTGCTTCGTGCGGTGACCAACAAACCTTGGAGTATGCCAGATATGAGCTGAGGGCGGGGAGAGCATACCAGACTCATACTGAGGACTCCTAGGCATTCCAGTTGCAAGCTGAGGACCAAGGGAGCATGTCAAACTCATACTGAGGGTTGATTAGTTATATTCCGATCTTAGGATTGAGGGGGGCAAGCCAATCATAAGTTGTGGGCTCGAGAGCAAACCATACTAATGTTGTGGGCTCAGAAGCAAGTCAGATGTGAGTTGTGGGCCTGAAAGGCAGGCCAGACTCACACTGAGGGCTCAGGGGTAATCCAGTCTGTAGAGTTGTGGCCCCATTACATGTTGTTATTATGTGTATTATTTGTTATGTATCGGTATTTTGGGGGAACTCACTACGCTTCGGGCTTATAGTTTCAGTTTTAGTTTCAGGTACTTTGGAGGATCGCGGGAAGGCGAAGGTGTGATCGTAGAGCTCCTCACATTTTATGACTTTGTTTCTAGGATAATCTAATATGGAACTATTTTGAAAACAAATTTGTAAGAACTGTTGGTTTTTGAATGATTTAAAAAGTTTTAAATTGGCATGATTTTTATGGATGTTAAAAGGTTAGTAATAAGAAGGTCCTCAAGGAGTTAATGTCCTTAAATAAGGGTCACAATCCCTGATTTAAGGGTTTAGAATCAGCATGAGTACGCCTTGCATACTCCTTATGTACGTCCAACATACTCAATGAAGTCTACATTCCAGATAATGACTTACACCTGGCGTAAACTTTATGTACGCCCAGCGTAAGGACCGATTTTGCAAGAAAATGTTTTTTAAGCTGAAAATGAAAATACATGAAATGGATGTTACAAAGGAGTTAGGTGATGTTTTGGTAAAAAATTAACAAACTAATTCTGTAACCAAATTAGTAAGTGTTGTGTGATGTTAGAAATAATATATTAAAAACTAAAGTGCTTAAGTTCTTGAAATATGCTGAAGTTCTTGGTTTTTACCCAAGATCCATGATGGAAATCAATAATGCTCTAAAAGTTTGTTAATTTATAGTGTAGTACTTTCATATACAAATGAGTGTATTTGAAACAAAAATAGTGTTAAAGTGATTAATAAGTGAATATGCATAATAAAACTTTAAGATACTAAAAAAGATACCAATATGTAGGGGTGTGCATGGGTCGGTTTGGGTCGGTTTTGGACTCAAACCCAACCCAACCCATAAATTGTCGGTTTCTCGTTTTTAGAACCCAATAGGATCGGTTTCTGGTCGGTTCGGTTTCTTGGGTTCTGAGGTCGGTTTGGGCGGTTTTTCGGTTTCTTGGGTTCAACCCATACACTCACGGGTTCTGGGTTTAAACCCATGGGTTTAAGGTTTTAACCCATTTTCCATAAATGAAGCAACAAGTTAGATACTTCAAAAAATAACAAATTTAAGTTAAGTACTTCAAAAAACATGACTCTTACATAAATAGTCAATTACAAGTTACAACTAAAGCCCGAAATAGTCTATTACAACTAAAACACAATCAAGTATGGGTGGTTTCTTGGGTTGGATGGGTCGGTTTCTTGGGGCGGTTTGTCGGTTTTAAGTATGGGTCGGTTTCTTGGGTTGGATGGGTCGGTTTCTGGTTAGAAACCGAATCCGAACCCGATTTTTCGGTTTCTAAAAATATCAAACACAAACCGTCGGTTTTGCTTTGGTTTCGGTTTTTTTGGTTTCGGTTTTGTCGGTTTTAGTCGGTTTCTCGGTTTTTTGGTTTGGGTTTGCTCACCCCTACCAACCAATATGTCAAAAGATATTTTATTAATTTAAACAAAACATACTAACAATTAAGTGAACAGTAGAGTAACTTGATTAAACAGCAGTAAATAAATGAAATTAAATGCAATAACACAATAAATTACAAGGAAAAACCTTAATCCTTTTAGATCTCGGCATAAAACCTCGGGATGTGATGAAATCACCTACCTTAGAACTTATATTAAACCGAATCAAAGTTACAAATGCTAGTTGATGTTGGTAATGAAGTGAATGTGCTCAAGTGTCGAGAGGAAAAAAGTAGTAGTGGAAGTGTATGTGTTTGAATCGATCATCTAGTCTTTATATTCATAACAAGAATAACTATAATTCCAACATACTTGGGATTCTCCTTGATCTTTGCTTGACTCGACTTTCACAAGAGTCTCCGGTGTTCATTAGGCATTGACCATGTGAGTTTTGACTTGATCTATTCCTTTTCATTCAAGCTTTAAGTTCTTGTATAAAATATCACTAAAAACACGATGAAAGGCCAAGATACTAATTAAATCCAAGATCTAGGGCTTGCCTGGGATGTTAGTACAAGATCAAGATAAAAATAGTAATTCATAATTTCTACTCACGGCAGTTGATAACGAGGTGGGGACTAATGAGGAAGAAAAGAGGATTACTAATAAAGCTAAATTTCCTACCGCGGTGACCATTTTACAAGCTCACTTGAAGATGGTGGACGAACTTAAGGAACAGAAAAAGGAATATTGGTACGTGGAGGAATGGCATGAATCTCACGAGAAGCTAATGAAAGATAAGTGAGGAGATGTTTTTTTGGGAGACAAGTGTAAGGAAGGTGAAAAAGAGAAACGCAGAGAAGAAGAAGGTAGAAGAGATTAAGAAAACAGTTGAAAACATGGTTTAGGATGCGGTTGGGCATGCTGAGGAGGATGTTGGGGAGAATCCTTAGGAGAAGAGAGCTGAAAATGAATAAGTGGTAAAGGAGGGCGAGAATGGTGTTTCGTTTTATTTTCAATTTCATATGGTCGGGTTTTGCCTCTTATAACGTTCTGTTAAAACAATTTTAATTTTTTGTTGGTTTATGGTTAACACCCTTGGGGATTAAGACAATTTACTCTTTTGTTTAATATTTGGGATGTGTAGTTTGTGCTTTAATATGATGTTTGTTTATATATTTCTGCATATCTCTCTTATATTTTCGGTAAAAATATTTAGTATGATTGTTGAATGCGTTACAAAAGTTAAGGATTTTTCGAAAATTGTCTTTAGAAAAATAATCAATGGTTTAAAAAAAATAACAAAGAGGTCTTTAAGAAAACCATTTGATAAATAATTTTATAAGGTTTTGAAAAGAACATTTAAGAATTTTGCAAACTTTAGAAGAAAATTCTAACATAAAGTTTATTAAATTCTAAAGCTTTCGAAGAATTTTGTCAAAGACTTTAATCAAAATCCATCAAAACCTTATTTTGGAGAAAATAAACTTTTGTTAGGGTTCAGAGGGAAACCAATTCAGCTTAGGCATATTGGTTTTATAGTTTAAAATTTTAAATACTTGGGATATTGTTGATAGTTTGGTTTTAGTTGTGAATCTTAGTAATAATTTTGAAAAAGATGAATTTTGATTCGGGATCTAGAATATTTTTATCAATTTATCAAAATAGAGTAGTTTTGAAACAATAAAGTGAAAGAAATCTTATTAAGAGATAATTTTGGGTGATTGTAAACTTTGTCTAGTTTCTTAAATTAATATAGGAGTTTCACAAAGATCATGTTAAAGATTCTTAAGTAATATTATGATTGTATAGTGCATTCGCAGTTACAACTTAATAATGTTTTTCATAAGTTTTGTTAAGGAACCTAGATAAGATTCTATTTCTTTAAGAGATAAATTGTGTAAAATAAACAATGAAGCAATGTTGTGAATTAAATGAGATTGAATAATAATAAACTTTGGATAGGTAGAACCTGATTGGAATTTTGACTGAATCTTGACGAAATATTAGTTGCTAGTCATTTTCATAATCTTCCTGTGATTTATCGCTTATATTCCTTTGTAATCCTTGGTTTAATATCCAATCAAATTCTTGAAACTTCCTGAGATTCATTGGGGATCCTTTAAGGATTTGCTAAAGATTTTCCATGTAGTTGTGGTAGCTCTCATAGTGTTGCAAATACATTGAGGATTTATTAACAATTTACCTAATCTTTTCTAGGGATACTCCCAATATTTATTGGGGATATTCCCGGGATTCTCTAGGGATTTTCCCAAAATCTATAGGGAATCCTTTTGACATTCTATAGGGATATTCCCAAAATTTACTAGGGTTAGTCCCAAACAACTGTATAATATGAAAATTTTATGCCATTAAAATTATTATTAGATCTATGATATGGCTAGTCTCAAGGAGATTGTCAATATTCCTTGCATCATATTGGTTCACTCATTCTATGTCCATTCCAAGATAGTGTGCGCTCAAGCGGGTTGTTTAAACCCAATTTGGATGAAAGGTAAATACATTTAAAACTTAGAAGGGATTTTTATACCTTAAGCGTAAGAGAGATGATGAGTCTTTATTTGGGGAATGTTATTAAGGATTCTAGGCATGATCTTGGAAAAATTCTAAAATTTACTGTCTACAAAATAGAAATTCCGTGAGAGATGGGATTTGACTTAGCCAACACCCGTCCATTACTTAAGTAAGTACCATGTTTTGGAGAATAAGTAACATATAAATGAATTATGAGTGAAGGGATGTGCACCTTTTCCTTGGGATTTACCATATCGACTTACCTGCAGTAAGTCTTGAAGTGGATTGCATTCCAAGGTTTTGGCAAAGTGCTTACTTTCACGGTGGCAAGCCAATATGCCCCTTTTCCATCTTCGAAATCCTTGAGATATGATCATTCCAACTTAGTAACCAAATTTCTTGTATTAGCGTCTTTGGTGTATTATGTCCCCTTGTGCTAATTTGAGTACAGTTCCAAATGTTATTTCTCTAGAGTGTGAGCTATAATTTTCAATAAGAGTTGATAATGCTTTGTGGATCCCAAATTTGAATAGGTGTTTCACTTATTCTCAAATTATCTTATTACTTTTGGGTGCAAACTTCTTATTTTTCTAAAAAAATGGATTAATTTATGGTTTATGGGTAATAATATTTTATTTGTATCTATTATGTCTTTGTAACATCACGTTTTAAATAGAGTAAGTAATAATAAATCTGGAACCCCGAAATGTAATTTTATTATTATTTTATAATATTATAGTCCAAAATCAATTACTAATTATCGGAATGTTAATTCGGGGGTTAAAGTATAATATTGGACTTAATTTGAAAGGATTTTGAATGGCTGGGGCTAAAAGGGTAAATTACGTACCTAAGTTGAAAATAATTGGTCATGGAGGGGCCATATGGTAATTACTTGGACTTAATATGTATGGATTTTAAGAAGGGAGGGTTTAGATTGTAAATTAAGGGTTTGTTTTGAAAGGAATAATACAAGGAGGGACTAATTATGCTATTATAGGATTATGTTTGAGAACCGAGTATATAACCCATGTTATCCCCGTCACCTTGCAACCCTAACCCTAACTCCCACTTTATGTTGCAACCGCCACCCCTCCTTCCTCCATCGTCTGGCCGCCACCACCTTTCACCCTTTTTCCTATTCCGATCAACCAAGACCAACGACGGCCTCCTCCATGATCATAGAAACGGAAGACCATCGGAGGCTAGCAGGCAATCGTCCAATGTTGTCGGGTTCTTACCCGCCGATGTCGCTGAAGACAGAGCTGCCAAAGAGGACAAGAGTCATCGCCTCTTTGCTGCTGCTGTTGTTGTGCTTGGTGGGTTCGAACCACCTTCTTCCATCTCCACTTCCTTCCCGATTGCTGCATCACCACTATTGTCTGGAGGTTGACCCCCTCCGTTCGTTACATGCCACCGTAGGTTGGTGGTTGGGTTTGTGGAATCGCAAAGAGGATGCATGAAGGTTGTTGTAGCAGGGTTGAACGAAGCAGATGCGTCTTTTCTGATGAGTGCAAGCCACAGTCGTCGATAGCTAGCGCTGTTGTCCGCCATTACGGGTGCACGTCGTCGTCGTCGTTAGTGTTGTCGGCGTCAACCTCCTTCACGATCGATGAAGAGCTGCGGTGGGTGTTTTGCACGTGTGTATGCATTTTTGGGCTAGCAAGAAAACGATTGGAATCACCATGGCAGCCAACCATGGTGGTTGTCGGTCGGATGCTGCTCTTCTGCCACCACCAACCATCGTGTGAGGTGGCTGTGTGTGATTTAGTGTGTGTATTACTAAGCGTGTGTGTGTATTATTTCAGATTGCATTGTAAAGTTGTAATAATGTGGGAACAATCAAAAGAAAATTTTGTAACCACCACCGTAAGGTGGTGGCTGCCACCACCAACCGCCGTGTATGGTGGCGGTGTGCCTTGTTGTATTTTGAACTCGTTTGGGACGTTTGGACAAAATGGGGCCAAAGAAACCCTAGTGGGCCCAATGGAACCCTAATGGGCCAATAAGGCCCAATGTGACCTAAAAGCCCAACCAATGGACTAATGAACTAGTATTGGGTTGGAAAACCCTAATTAGGATTTGGAAAACCCTAAGAGCATAAAACCCTAACTTATGGAAATTAATCTAGACACACACACGTGAATTATTTAATAAACTTGAAATATTAAATAATAATCATTGGCAAACTAACTTAAGGAAATAATTGACTTAATGGATTAAGTCATTAATAGATTAAGTCCTTAATGAGTTAAGTAAGAAACACTTAACCCTAATCATCATTTCATGTGAAAACCCTAATTTTGGGATTATGGGCATGGACTTATCGAGACTCACATTTGGGTCATTGGAATGGAATTGTGTATTAAACCCAATCACACCATATGACTTATTTAGTAAATTAAGGGACTTAATCGATTAAGTCCTTAATGGGTTAAATGAGAAACACTTAACCCTAATTATCACTTTATGTGAAACCCTAATTTCACTCGGGCTTTGTGTTGGGCTTTTCTATTGGGCTTTGGTAATTGGATTATTAATGGACCATCCAAGAATGACCATATGGACTAGAATAGGTTGATGGGCTTTAGGTTAAGGCCCATATGAGGGGTTAGGTCCAATTTGGAAAATTAGTCCATAAATGGACCATAGTTTGGGCCTGTATGATTATATGATATTGGGCCATAGGAATACCAAGAGTTTGGACCAGAATAATTGGATGGACCTTAAGGAAATACCATGTAGAGGTTTGGGTCCAATTTGGAAAATTGGTCCACATGTTGGGCTTTGGCCCATTACATGACTATTATACCTTTAGAGTGTGACTTGGACCTTGGGCTTGGAACCCAATTATTAATTGGGTATTTTTTGATGTTGGCAGTTCGAGAATCAATCATCCAGTAGCTGCAGTTTTTTCCGCGAGACTTCAGCAGTGCCAGGTGAGTTACGTCACTATACTAAGGAGTCTAAGGCACCAAGGCTAGCCCCTTGGATATGTTATCCTAGCAGTGTTAGTATGTTGAGTATGAAGTTAGTGTTGCATGCTAGTGGTTATGCCAGTTAGGTAGATTTGTAGGACTACCTGTGTTATTATATGATTATATGCATGCTCAGTAGTTATGATTATATGCATGCTTAGTCGTTATGATTATATGTTGATATGTTATGTGGGATGGGTTGAGGTGATACTGCTTTGTGCGGTAACCAAAAAACCCAAGAGCATTCCAGTTACGGGCTAAGGGAGACTCGTATTGTGGGTTCGATGGCAATCCAGATGTGAGCTATGGGCCAGGAAGGCAATCAAGACTCGCACTATGGGCCCAGAGGTGATCTAGTCAATGGACCATTCTAGTTACGGGCTAAGGAAGACTCATCCTATAGACTCAGTGGCAATCCATATGTGAGTTGTGGGCCCGAAAGGCAATCCAGACTCACACTGTGGGTCTAGGTGTAATCCAGTCTGTAAAGTTGTGGACCCGTTGCATTGTAAAATTTGGATTTCCAGGTACCATATTTAAATTATTTATTTTGAGTTATGAGGAGGGACTCGACGAGTTGACGCCTAGACTCGTCGAGTAGGATCGCGATTTGCTGACTGGATAAATGAACGGACTCGATGAGTCAATGGGTGGACTCGATGAGTCTGCGCTGTGGGTGGAAATCCTAAATCCTCGGGCCTATGCCCTATTTAAGGGACCTTATGGCCCTCATTTATGGCTACCAGTCCATAAATAGAAACCCTAGTGAGCTTGAGTGTGTGGTGTGAGAAGAAGGGCTATTTTGATCCTTGTTGGTGTGGTTTTTGCAAAAAAGAAGGAGATTCCAGCAAAAGAAGGTTAAGGGGGTTGCTATTCTGTGGTTTCAAGCAAGGAACCCCATCTTTGAGGTATTAAATCGATCCTTCTTCTGTTTTAGTGTAGAACCCTTGAATCTAGGGTTTTCTCTACCCTTTATTTGTCTTGGATATGATGCTTATGATGTCCCTTTGAGTGTTAAACTCTAGATCTGGACCTTGAGGGGTCCAGAGAGCCCCAACCTCCCTGCTTTATGTTGTTCCATTAGAGATATGAACCTAGGTTACCATTTTAGAAGCTATTTCACCAAAAAGAGTCTTATATGTGTTGCATGAGTGTAAAGGTTGAACCTTTACGTAGTTATTGAGCCTTGGGAAGTCAGATTTGTAGGTTAGAGAAATAGATCTGACCTCAGAATGTCATTTGGGTGTTGTCATGGAAGAAATTCGCCCAGTGCATAAGGGGACTCGAATAGTCGAGTTGAGTTGCCCCGCGATTTGTGACCAGTGGTAACTCGTCGAGTGAAATGTTAACTCGACGAGTCGAGTGAGGATTTATGAGGATTATAAGGACATGCATGGGCTCGCCGAGTCACACGAGTGCACTTGACGAGTCTGGTTAAAGTTTGACCATTGACTACAGTTGACTTTCATTAACTTTTAGGGTTTGGTCAACACTTGGACTTTTGGACCATTAGAAGGGTAAAATGGTCTTTTAGGCTTCTGAGAGAACATTGGAAATGACTAGTCTAGCCTGGAGAGCCGTTATTGATTTGAGATGATTGCTTATGTGTTTAGGCGGGGCTAGGTCATTGTTACGAGGTTCAGGGATACCGAGCACGTGAGTTACTAGACAGCATACGAGGTGAGTCTTCTCACTATACGTTACTAGAATGGTAATTATGTGTGACCGAAAGGTCCTATGTGCTATGAAGAGTATGTGATATATGTTGATAGGTGATATGCGATATGTATGTGTTATGTTATGTTATGCGTAGTATGTATTTGGACCGGAAGGTCATCATGTTATGGACCGGAAGGTCAACAATGTATGGACCGGAAGGTCATTACGTGTAGGACCGGAAGGTCTACCAGGGTTGGGATGGAAGTCCCCTGAGACATATGGACCAGAAGGTCCCATAGAGCTATCGCCTTGAGTGGCGTATGTGTTGTATGTGGTATTTTAGGGAACTCACTAAGCATTTATGCTTACCGTGTTATGTGTTATGTGTTTCAAGTACTGGCGAGGATCGCGGGAAGGCGCCGCATGATTCGTACACACTGGCAGAGGATTTATTTTATGATCTTGGGATATGTTTTTATCATGATGACATTTGTTAAACATGAGATTGAGAGTATTGAATGAGTTTTATGCTGTTTAAAAAATGAAAATTTGTTTTAATTTTTACGTCATTACAAGTTGGTATCAGAGCCTTGGTTTGAGGGATTCGGATGCACCTTCGGGCGTATTTGAACTCAAACTGAGGATTTGAGGAAAATTTTCAGAAAAGAAACAATTTTTTTAAAAGAGTAAAAGATTTTGAGAAAGGCAGAATGGAGCAGTGTGTACGATCAGCCAGCGCCCGAACGGTGATTTCCTAAAATACCCTTACATTGTGTGTTATGAGATATTATGTGATATGATATTCATACTAAAGTAGGCTAGGTATTCATATCTAGGACTAGAGTGGTCTGATTGTGATGCCTTAGCTCAGGAGCTTACTACTACTAGGAGATACTTTGAGAGTGAGTAGGTAGCGGAAGGAGCTTGCGAGAGGTCTACTAGAAAGTAGCCTATGAGTGATAAGAAGTAGAGTACTTGTGATTTGGGATCCAAGGAGGATGACTGGGGTGAATACTGATGCAGTGTGGATGGTAGTATAGGGCTCGTACTACTGAAAACACCATACCAGTAAGCAGTCCAAGTAAGAATCCTTGGGTACGAAGGGGCAAGTAGGGTTGAGTTATCGAGTGTATGTATGCTCGAGCGAGTCTCTGATATTTTTATGTTGTGTTTCAGAGACATCATGGTTGGGACACGCCATAGACCAGAGACCAGCAGCATGAGTGACGAGGAGCTTGGTCAAATGATCCATGATGAGGTGGATGCGGCCATCTGAGCAGAGATATCGGAGATGCTTGGTCTATCAAGACCACTTTGATTGAGATGTTTGACAATAGATATGCAGCGGTTACTGAGGCTACGGCTGCTATAGCTACTGCAGCTGTGGCTGCTGCTAGACCTCAGGGGGTTGACTCGATGTTGTTCCGGGAGTTCAGCAACACGAAGCCATCGGAGTTTGATGGGATGCAGGATTTGATTATTGTGATGAGATGGATTTCTCATATCGACGGATGCTTCTACACCTGTTCGTGTCCGGAGCATCTGAGGGTTCAGTTTGCACTAAACCAGCTTCGCTTTGGAGCGAAGGACTGGTGGAAGTTTGTGACGGCGAACTTCAATCTTGCAGAGATTTAGGAGGTGACCTGGGAGAGGTTCACCACCATGTTCAGAGACAAGTATGTTCCCCTGGTGGAGAGGGAACGGTTGGCATAGGAATTTTTGTCCCTCGAGCAAGGGAAGGAGTCTGTCACTGTGATTACACAGATGTTCCACGAGAGGGTGTTGTTTTGCCCTGAGAAAGTGTCGTTTGAGCAGACACACATGAGCCGGTATTTGAGCATTCTAAGGAGGGACATCCGGGAGTTCGTGGCGAACTCGACTTACCGGATATTTTCTGAGCTACAGGAAAATGCCTGGAAGAGGGAGATTGAGCTCGAGACTCAGGCCAGGGAGGAGGCCGAGTCTCAGGGGAAGGATAGGCGGCCGATACAGTCTCAGTTGGCAACCAAGCGGGTTAAGCCCGCTGATACGAGATCCAGAGTCAAGAAGGGTCGTACATGTGGGAAGTGCGGCAAGGCACATGATGGAGTGTGTCGGTCGGGTGCTTGCGACAAATGTGGCAAGGAGGGGCATATAACCAAGGACTACCCCAAGGGGTTCATGGTTTGCTTTCATTGCAACCAGACGGGTCATCGATAGGTCGAGTGCCCGTAGCTAATACAGGGATCAGCACAGGGATCTGCTCCTGCTACTGCACGAGCTATTGAGAATCGGCCAGTGAAGGCCTAGGCATCGAAGGCTCGCGGGAGAGCCTTCCAGTTGACAGCGGAAGAGGTTTGCACAGCGCCCGATGTCGTAGCGGGTACGTATTCTTTCATTTATTTATGCTGAGTTGAGATATTGTGCTTATTTCATGATATGCATAGGTACTTTTCTTGTGAATTACGTACCTGCTTTGGTGTTATTTGACTCGGGTGCGAGTCGATCTTTTGTGTCGTTAGCGTTTAGTCAGCACATTAGTATTCGATGAGAGGCATTAAGTCGGCCTCTATGAGTTTCCATAACTGACGAGCAAGCGGTGTATGCTACTGATGTGATTCAAGGATGTATACTTGAGATCTTCGGCGTTGAGTTCCCGATAGATCTGGTCCCGATTGCAATGGGGGACGTTTGCGTTATAGTGGGCATGGATTGGTTAAGCTAATTTGGGACGGTTATAGACAGCAAGCGGCAGATAGTGACGATACGAGACCCTAGTGGGGGAATGCTGACTGTATATGGCGAGGGTACCCGATGTGGGTCAGCATTTTGTTTGGTTGCTAGAGCGAGACAGAGTTTACAGCAGGGCTGTAGCGGGCCTGTAGCTTATGTGATGGATACACGAGTGGCTGCGGAGAGACCGAGTTCGATTGATAATGTTCCGATAGTGCGTGAGTTCCTGGATGTTTTTCTTGAGGAGTTTACAGGTGTGCCTCCCGAGAGGCAGGTGGAGTTTCGCATCGATTTGGTTCCGGAGGTAACGCCTATCGCCAAGGCACCTTATCGCCTTGCGCCGCCAAAGATGCATGAGTTATCATCGCAGCTTCATGAGCTGTTGGGAAAGGGGTTTATTAGACCAAGTAGCTCGTTGTGCGAGCGTTGATCCTTTTTGTCAAGAAAAAAGATGGTTCACACAGGATGTGCATTGATTACCGGGAGTTGAATAAGTTGACGGTCAAGAACCATTATCCATTACCAAGAATCGATGATCTGTTCGATCAGTTGCAGGGAGCGTCTTGGTTCTCCAAGATAGATTTGAGGTTTGGATATCATCAGATGAGAGTTCGGGATGAGGATATCCAGAAGACGGCATTCAGGACTTGTTATGGGCATTACGAGTTCGTGGTGATGCCTTTTGGGCTCACCAACGCACCGGCAACGTTCATGGATCTCATGAACAGAGTGTGCAGACCGATGTTGGATCGATCGGTGATCGTGTTCATCGACAATATTCTAGTATATTCAAGATCAAGAGAGTAGCATGAGGAGCATATGAGAGAGATTCTTGGAGTATTGAGGTCGGAAAGGCTTTTTGCCAAATTCTCCAAGTGTGATTTCTAGTTACGAGAGGTCCAGTTCTTGGGACACCTCGTTAACCAGAATGGGATATTGGTCTATCCCGCCAAGATTAAGGTGGTTATGAGATGGGAGGTGCCGAAATCCCCCAACGAGATCAGGAGTTTTCTGGGATTGGCCGGCTACTATCGGAGATTTATCAGGGATTTCTCCAAGATTATCATTCCTCTCACCAGGTTGACCCAGAAGGGCGTGACTTTTAGTTGGGGTCCAGAGCAGCAGACCTCATTTGAGACGCTTCTCTAGAAATTATGCGAAGCCCCGGTACTAGCCCTCCCGGAATGGATGGAGGATTTTGTGGTATATTGTGACGTATCGACATCGGGTTGGGTGCGGTGCTTATGCAGAGAGGGCACGTGATAGCATATGCATCGAGGCAGCTGAAGGCTCACGAGGTGAGGTATCCCACCCAGGATTTGGAGTTAGGGGCCATGGTGTTCACCCTCAAGATATGGCGTCATTATTTGTATGGGGTTCGTTGTATCATATACACGGACCACAAGAGTTTGAAGTACTTGATGGATCAGCGCAACCTGAACATGCACCGGAGGAGATGGTTGGATATGATAAAGGATTATGACTACGAGATCCTGTATCACCCGGGCAAGGCTAACGTTGTAGCCGATGCCCTGAGTCGTAGGGTGGAGAGTGCCCCGATACGAGATATTTGTATGAGGATGACAGTGATGACTCCGATGTTGGATACCATCCGAGAGGCCTAGGCAGAGGCTGTGAGACCGAAGAACCGCAAGAAAGAGTGAGTGATTGGGCACGTATCGGAGTTTGTTACTGATAGTCGAGGGCTTATGACCTTTCAGGGTCAGATTTGGGTGTCGTTCATGTGCGGGGCACGTGCCATCCTGATGGAGGAGGCACACAAATCGAGGTTCTTGATCCATCACGGGGACACTAAGATGTATTTGGACCTGAAAGGAGATTATTGGTGGCCCTGCATGAAGAGGGATGTTGCATGGTTCGTTGAGAGGTGCTTGACCTATCGCAGGGTTAAGGCCGAGCACCAGCGTCCGCATGGCAAGTTGCAGCCACTTGAGGTTCCCCAATGGAAGTGGGAACCTATGGATTTCATCACCAAATTGCCGATGACCGCGAGGGGTTCCAATGCAATTTGGGTGATTGTTGATCGGCTGATGAAGAGCACCCATTTCCTTGCTATCAGTGAGAGCTCTTCTGCAAAAAGGCTAGCAGATATATATGTGAGGGATGTGGTATCATGGCATGGAGTACCGATCTCGATTATGTCGGATCGAGACGTAATTTGCACTTCTAGGTTCTGGAAGAAATTCCATGAGGAGTTGGGTACGAGGTTACATTTCAGCACCGCATACCATCTATAGACGGACGGATAGAGTGAGCGGACGATTCAGACGCTCGAGGACATGCTTCGAGCATGTGTGTTGGACTTCGGAGGAAGTTGGGACACGTACCTACCATTGGCTGAGTTTTCCTATAACAACAGCCACCTATCGAGCATTGGTATGCCTCCCTTCGAGTTTTTGTATGGGAGGAGGTGTCGGACTCCCATCTACTGGGGAGAGGTAAGGTAGCGAGTGATGGGTAGCACTGAGATAGTGATTCAGACGACTGAGTAGATACAACATGTCAGGCAGAGATTACTGACAGCCCAGAGTCGCTGGAAGAGTTATGCGGATAGGCGATGATCCGATCTTGTGTTTCTTCATACTCCTGAAGGTATCTCCTTGGAAAGGAGTGATCCGGTTCATCAAGAGGGGCAAGTTGGGGCCCCGGTACAGTGGTCCTTTCAGGGTGACCGCGAGGGTGGGCAGGGTAGCGTATCGTTTAGAGCTACCTGCAGATTTGAGCCAGATACATGATACCTTCCATGTGTCTCAGTTGAGGAAGTGTATAACCGACGAGTCGGCGGTTCTACCACTAGAGGATATTCAGGTGGACACAAGCCTAAATTATGCTGAGAGGCCAATCGCAATCTTAGATCGGAAGATCAAGGTTCTGAGAAACAAGGAGGTGCCCCAGGTTCAGGTCCAGTGCCAACATCGGAGAGGGTCCGAGTTGACTTGGGAGTCGGAGACGGAGATGTGGGAGCAGCACCCAGAGTTGTTTGCAGAATGAGACTTCGATGGCGAAGTCTGATTCTAGTGGGGGAGAATTGTAACATCCAGATTTCCATGTACCATATTTGAATTATTTATTTTGAGTTATGAGGAGGGACTCGACGAGTTGACGCCTAGACTCGTCGAGTAGGATCACGATTGGCTAACTGGATTAATGAACAGACTCGACGAGTCGATGGGTGGACTCGACGAGTCCGCGCTGTGGGTGGAAACCCTAAATCCTCGGGCTTGTTCCCTATTTAAGGGGCCTTATGGCCCTCATTTGCGGCTACCAGTCCATAGAGAGAAACCCTAGTGAGCTTGAGCGGGTGGTGTGAGAAGAAGGGCTATTTTGATCCTTGTTGGTGTGGTTTTTGCAAAGAAGAAGGAGATTCCAGCAAAAGAAGGTCAAAGGGGTTGCTATTGTGTGGTTTCAAGCAAGGAACCCCATCTTTGAGGTATTAAATCGATCCTTCCTCTGTTTTGGTGTAGAACCCTTGAATCTAGGGTTTTCTCTACCCTTTATTTGGCTAGGATATGATACTTATGATGTCCCTTTGAGCGTGAAACTTTGGATCTGACCTTGAGGAGTCCAGAGATCCCCAACCTCCCTGATTTATGTTGTTTCATTAGAGATATGAATCTAGGTTGCCATTTTAGAAGCTATTTCACCAAAAGGAGTCTTATATGTGTTGCATGAGTGTAAAGGTTGAACCTTTACGTAGTTATTGAGCCTTGGGAAGTCAGATCTATAGGTTAGAGAAACATATTTGACCTCAGAAGGTCATTTGGTTGTTGCCATGGAAGAAACTCGTTGAGTCCATAAGGGGACTCGACGAGTCGAGTCGGGTTGCCCCGCGATTCGTGACTAGTGGTAACCTGTCGAGTGAAAGGTTAACTCAACGAGTCGAGTGATGATTTATGAGGATTATAAGGACACGCATGGACTCGCCGAGTCACACAAGTGCACTCGACGAATATGGTCAAAGTTTGACCATTTACTACACTTGACTTTCGTTGACTTTTAGGGTTTGGTCAAAACTTGGACTTTTGGACCATTAGAAGGGTAAAAGACCAGACGTTCTTTATATGCACACGTAGGTAAAATTACGCTCTACAACGTTCGTTTAGACTTCGTCGGCTAATTTTGACTTTAATTTTTATATTATTATTTTTAACAGACCGGGACAGGAAATCCATTAAAAATTCATAATTTCTTCATCCGACGTCCGTTTTCGTCAAACTTTGTACCGTTGATACTAATGACGAGACCTTCGATTCTCGTTTAGGCTGTGTCGGCTAAAAATCGTTCGATCTAAAATTCGAGTTTTTAGCTGTCTGCTGCTAGGCTGAAACTTCGAAAAATCATAACTTCCTCATACGAAGTCAGATTTGGCGTTCTTTTTATCAAACTTCTCGGTTAACGACTACTATGACTTTCGTTTAGATGACTAAGGCTAAAAAGTAGTTTATCAAAAACTCACTTTTTATGACATTCAGCGCCGTGCCGGTTTTGTCGCGAAACTTCGACAAGTCATAACTTCTTCGTTATAACTCGGATTTTGGTATTATTTATATCCCCGAAATCCTTGTTTCGACCACTACAAATTTATGTAAAGATATCGGATTTATCTAATATTTGTTTTTGACACTCATTTTTATTCTTAATTAATTAAACCCTAATAATTAAGCATAAAACACATACAATTCACATAATTCCTTTTTCATTTCTTCAAAATGAGTTACAAAGGTTAAACTAGATTATCATATCAATATAAATGCCTAGGCTAGAAAAACGAATGTTACAAGTAACTGGTACACATCATCAATGAGATAATCTAAAACTCTTAAACAAGCATAGCAATCAAAACAAAGAAGCAGTACTTGTCCTAGAGGAAATGGAGCAAGAAACATAGTCTTAAAAGGAGAGGAGTTGTATGATCACACCTTCGCGTTCTTGCAATCATTTGATGTATCTGAAACAATAAACTGAAACTGTAATCCTGAGGCTTAGTGAGTTTCCCCATAATACCGATACACATACAGTCCACATAACAATATCAACAATATCATAACATAACAAACTCAACAACATGCATGTAACAACGCAAAAATTAAAACAAATTTTCATTTATCAAACAACATAAAACTCATTCAATATTCTTAATCTCATGTTTAACAAATGTCATCATGATAAAAACATATCCCAAGATCATAAAATAAATCCTCTACCAGTGTGTACGAATCATGCCGACGCCTTCCCGCGATCCTCACCAGTACTTGAATCACATAACACATAACACGGTAAGTATAAATGCTTAGTGAGTTTCCCAAAATACCACATACAACACATACGCCACTCAAGGCCATAGCTCTATGGGACTTCCATCCCAACCTTGGTAGACCTTCCGGTCCTCGCACCGCCTAGCCTCCGAACCTCGCAAGTGGACCAGTAGACCTCGGTCCAATCACAGACCGCCAGCATCCCCTTCGCATGTGCAGCCCACGTGCGAGCCACCCCCTGCAAACTCCGGATCTGCGACGCGTGGCTTCTCTCCTGATCGTCTGATCAGAAGGCTCACCCCTATAAATAGGAGTGTGCGAGACCTCCCGGGTATATTTTGGAATCTTGTCATTTTTAGCCCCTAAACCCATATTTCTTTCATCTTAACATCCCCCAAATCCCCGGTATCGATTATAAGGCTCGGAATACTCCACGAAGTGCCCGAGAAGCCCGGAAAATTTATCATTTCGATTTCGAAGCCCGACCTTCGCAAAGCCCAGTTTCTCAATAAAACGCCTAGTTTTATTAGAAACGATCGTTTTAAGCAACGAATTGCTACCCGATTATCATCAAATCATGTGAGTGTATAGTTAGTTTCATTTTACACATAGATATGAAGTATTTTATCTGAATACATGTTGTGTGTGTGTGTACATATATATGTATATATACATATATATATATATATATATATATATATATATTGATTGTTTATTTGAGACAATTGTTGAATTGATGTTTTATACAAGTTTTAAACTGTATGCTTTTTATCTACAAAATATGTTGGGTAAAAAATGGGTAGATGAAATAGTTGATGTGTGTTAAAATGGTGAGAGGCCTCAATATTGTTGATGTTGTTGTTGTAGTCATCTAGCAGAGTATAGATGACGACCACGGACCCTTCTAGACAGTCCAGTGGAACACTAGCAGGTTTGCAACTTGTAGGTGTTGATGAACTAAATGTTCATTGGTGTACTCCATCCCCCTCATGGTTGCCTTTAGGACATGTATGGCTGAGGAAACCCCTTAGCAGTAGTGTCCATCTCGATGATATTCTTTAGGCTAGGTCCCTTATGATAGGTGTTTAGGGACGTAAAGTGAGGACAATGGGAATGGGTAATCAGGGTTATTGTTGATTGGTGAACTTAATAAGTATATTATTATTGTGGGTTGAAAACCCTATATGCTCACCAGGCTCCCAAGCCTGAGCCACTCAGTTTTTATGATTTCAGGTAGTGGACCTTGAGCATAGTCGGAGGACGAGGAGAGATTTTTTTTATTATAGGGTAGTAGTTGTAAATAATTGTTGAAAGGCTTATAATGTCTTGTTTATGCTTTTGATCTGTATCGGAACATGACATCCCGAGGTTTTGATATGAAATGAAACTATACATTTCTTAAGGAAAGATTTTGATAAACTTTTATCATGTTTTGTTTTGGGACCAATTCCGCAACATCTTTTAAAAAGATTTCTCTGATTTTATTATAAAAAGCATAAATTAAATCGGTCTTTTTTTGGCCGAGAAATGAGGGGATGTCACATTACTAGCTTCCTCTTGATCTCCAAGGATCCTGATTACCCCCAAGGTGCAAGAATACTGACACATTGGTGACATGTTGAGGGGACTACCTTTAACTCATAGATCGAGCTCTGGCCCATGATGACATTGTATATGGTGCAAGAATATTGCATTGACTTTCTTCCTCCTATGTATACCAGCAACTTAATTTTATCCATGGTGTTCGTGTTTCACCACTGAATCCGACTAGTACTAAGCATCTCGGTAGGATTTCTAACTCTGGGATGTTCATTTTTTGTAGAGTTTCTCTAAGGATTATGTTGATAGAGCTTCCTCAATTAGCTAGGATTCTTCTAACATAGTGGTTTGCAATGTATAGGGTTAGCACCAATTCGACATGATGACGATCCATAATGTTTTCTCTCTCATCTTTGGAAAATGTGACCTCATTCTTATTTTATGATGGCTATAGAGCTTCTTGGGCTTTATTCTTTTTCCATCTTCAACTCCTTTTCACGTATTTTTGTTGTGAAGTAGGTTGTGCCACATATGTTTGTAATGGTTTATGGAGGTTACAAAAATAATGTTCTAAGAGGAAAAACATTTAACAATTAAATGATTAGGGCACATGCAACCTAAGAAGGATCTATGTCTTTCACATAAAGGCAACATACTATGAACTATCAAACTACAAAATTTTCCTATTCAAACTTGAACTCATTAATAGGAATACATAAATTTTTTATTGTTGAAGTAAACAACAAAGAATCTGTTTGTTGATCTTTCGGAAGCAAGCACCACAATCGTCGTTCCTCTGGTGGTTCACACCCAACACAGGCAAGAAGGATATTGAGGAGAGAGGAAGTAGGAGATCAGATTTTCAGCCAAACCTTGGGGAAGTATGAGTGCCTAAAATCAAAGGGTTAGACCTCCTTATATAGTGCAACTTGGAAACCCTAGACAAACCCAAAACCAATAAAATAATATTATCTTGAATTGGTCATTATCCAGCTTCCTGATTATCTTCCAAAGATAATCCTAGAAACACTAAAGCCTATAGAAACTGTCCACCCTATGTGTGGAAGGTTTTGGAACCTTTTTCTCCATTATTGAACAATTGCACTTTAGTCCCTACACTTTTAATTAATTCTTTTAATCACAAAATTAATTCCAGTTAAATTTTTATTAAATATTAATTAAATACTACTATTTCTAATTAATATATCATTATCATAATATATTTATAAATTATTTATTTCAATTTATTAATCAAATAGTAAATCAACCTCTCTCTCTCTGAAAATATCATGTCCAATTGTTAGGTTTGAGGATAATCGAAAAGGACTATGCTACCATCAATTCAAGTTTATACCAATTATAGTTATGGGCTTAGACACCAAATCTAACAGACTCCCACTTGGATATGTCTGTAACTATAAATTCAAGTATAACTTGTAAACCAATCAGTAAATTGTAGCTTCTAAAAGCCATTGTCGAACTTTGACCCAGTCAGTTACATGTCCTGAGGTAAGTGATCATATAATCCTCCGTTCTACAAGATATCATTCAGATATGAGACATGAAACATAATCAATCTCATTGTCCAATACTTTGTTTCCCAACTTCTGATTTGTAATTGCATATAACTTCTAATCGAACACATCAATTTAGTTATGGTCGGGCCCGACACTATAAGTCAACACCAAATCATCGAGGGGCCCAAAGATATCACTTTTTCTCATTAACGTAAAAGGAGCGAATAAACTTTGACTTATATGCTTGCAAATTTAATCATCAAATCATGCACAAGAATACGTTTTATAACACCGATTTACTGATGCGTTTACATATCATCAATGCACAACTAACTTGTAAACCACAACTCATATATCTTTGTTTTAAGATTATAAGATACTATTGTCTCATAATTACTCGTGATAAATTCCTTGAAGTAATTCTCAGATCATGGGTTAATCTAATACTTAAATATCCATTTCAAAGTACTTATAAACATTGCAGCAATACCATTGCTATGTCTAAAACTCTTTAAACAATCTACAATCTTATTCATGGCAGTCTAAATTCACTACTTACTTCCAAAAGTATGATTGACTATGGAGTTTGAATACTCGAATTATTCGGGAGGTAAAACATGCAAAAATGAAACACAGTGATAAACAATTGATAGAAGGTAGCAAACAAAGTCATAAGTAATTCTCTATTTTTTAATCACCAGAAGTCAATTAAATTTACTTGTTACAAGTTTTAAACTAACTATCTACTTACTAAAACTAATATCATCTCTCATACCAATGCTCCTAGCATGTTGAATGTGTTTAACCCTGATCAGACCCATTGTGAGGCGATCTATAGGATTTTATTCTAATGATACCCTCTTCACTATGAGGTGACCTTCTTCTACTCTATGTCTGATGAAATGGTATTTTTTTATTAATATGTCTTGATCTGCTAGGATCTCTTGGTTCCTATGTCTAGGCAACCGCTCCTTCGTTATCACAAAAAATTTACATTGGCTCCTTGATGGATGGAACAACTCCAAGGTCTCCGATGAAGTTCTTCAACCAAATTGCCTCCTTTGATGCTTCGCTCGCCACGATGTACTCTGATTCACAGGTAGAATTAGCCACTGTTTCTTGTTTGGAACTTTTCCAGGTTACCGCTCCTCTATTTAAGGTAAACACCAGCCAGATTGAGAACGGAAGTTGTCTCTGTCTATTTGAAAGCTGGTGTCACTATACCCAGTTACTCTCAATGTATAATTACCACCAAGTACTAGGACCCAGTCCTTAATTCTTAATAAATACTTGAGAATATTCTGAACTTCTATCTAATAAGCTCTACGTGGATTTCCCTGATAACGACTGGCCATGCTCAAAGAAAAGGCCACGTCGGGGCGAGTATATGCCGTAGCATACATGATAGATCCAATGATGGAAGCATATAGAACTCTACTCATTTCTGTTATCTCTGCATCGGAACTCGGTCTATGAGTCTTACTCAGTTTGGTATTACTCTGTATAGGTAGTCCTCAATTCTTGCAATTCTCTATACTAAAACGTTTTAGCACCTTTTCCAAGTATGTATTCAGACTAAGTCCAATCAGTCGTGTACCCCTGTCTCTCAGAATTCTTATCCCTAGAATATAAGCAGCCTCTCCTAGATCCTTCTTAGCGAAACACTTTCTAATCCAAGAATTAACCTATTGCAAAGTTGGAACATCGTTTCCTTTAAGAAGTATGTCATCAACATACAATACCAGGAAGGTTACTATACTCCCACTAGCTTTGACATACACGCATGAATCATATTCACTTCTGGAGAAGCCAAACTCATTGACCTTGTCGTCAAAGCAATGATTCCATCTCTGAAAATCTTGTTTTAATCCATATATTGATTTCTCAATCTTACACACTCTATTGGGAAACTTTACATCAACAAAACCCTCTGAATGACTCATGTAAACATCCTCATCCAACTTTTCACTAAGCACAATAGCTTTGACATCCACCTTCCAAATTTCATAGTCATGAAAAGCAGCTGTGGCGAGCATTATCCTAATAGATCTTATCTTGGCCATTAGTGACAAGGTCTCATCATAGTCAACCCCTAGGGTTTGAGTAAATCCATTCAGAACCAGTCGAGCATTGAAAGTATGTATCTTTCCTTCTATGTCGGTCTTCTTCTTAAAGATCCATTTGGCACCCAATTGTCTTACGACCTGGTACATTATCAACCAAATCCAAAACTTGGTTGTCATGCATGGACTTGATCTCGTAGTCCATTGCCTCTTTCCATTAGGCTACCTCAGGGCCTGCCAGTTTTTCCTTTTAGTTAACCGGATCATCCAAATTTACCAGTATACTATCACTGATAAATGTATCACCATTTAAAGTTATATGGACACCATAGAACTCAGGTGGCATTTAACTCTACTGGAATGCCTAAGAGGTAATGACTCATCAATTGGTTTAACTGGAATTTCTTCCTCTGATTAAACCCTAGCATCTTCAAAGGTTCCTTCATCGTTTAATTCTTGAATCTCTTCAAAATCAATTATACTCCCATTATCCTCTATTTATATAAGATTTCTCTCTTGAAAGACTCCCCTTTATGCTACAAAGACCACATTCTCACTAGGTATGTAGAACAAATATCTAAAGGTCTTCTGTGGATAGCCAATGAAAATACATCTCTTACTTCCAAGATTTTCATGAGTCTCTCATCTAGCAAAAGCTTCATAACCCCAAACCTTGATATGTGCTAACGACGGAACCTTCCCTGTCCACATCTCATGAGGTGTTTTGGCAACCTTCTTAGTTGGGACAAGATTAAGAGTGTGGGGAGCAGTCTCAAACGCATACCCCCAAAATAAATTTGGAAGAGAAGCTCGACTCATCATGGAACGAACCATGTCTAATAAGGTTCGATTGTGCCTTTGAGCCACACCATTAAGTTGTGGTGTCCTAGGAGGTGTCAATTTTGAAACTATTCCACATTCCATAAGTTAGTCGTGGAACTCAATACTAAGATACTCTCCACCTCTATCTGATTGGAGCATCTTTATCTTCCTACCTAGTTGATTATCAACTTCATGTTTAAACTCCTTGAACTTTTCAAAGGTTTTTTACTTATGCTTGATTAAGTAGATATAACCATATTTGCTATAATCATCAGTAAAATTCACATAGAATCGATTAGCATCCCTTGTAGTGGATCTGAAAGGCCCACACACATCTTTGTGTATGTGGTCCAAAAATCCTTCACCTCTTTCACAAGAACCAATGAAAGGTGATTTTTTCATCTTACCCAAAAGACAATATCTACATTCATTATCTGACCCAAGGTCAAATGATTCCAACACTACATCCTTTTGGAGTTAGGTGATGTGTTTCTTGTTAATCTGTCCAAGACAATAATGCCACAAGCACGCTTTGTCTATACCATTAGACGAGTCGATTTGAAATACATTATTGCCTAAATTGTCTACACGCATCATAGTTTCGTACATAACACCACAAGGTAAAGCTTCAAAATAAAAAATACCACTTTTATAAGAAAAAATAGAACCATTCTGATCATTAAAACAATATCTAAAACCTTATTTAAACAATGCATGAAAGGAAATAATGTTTCATGAGATTTCTGATAAGTAGCAACAATTTAAGAAATCTAAACTAACTTCATCACTAATCACTAGACTACAAACTCAAATCTTGGTGATAGGTGAAGATCACCTATTCCCCATGATCAAGTTTATTCTAGCATGCTCCATGTCCTCACTTCTTCTTAGCCCCTGCAAATAAGAACAAATGTGAAATCCACATCCTATATCAAGGACCCAAGAATGAGAAGATGATTAGTTATTAGATAAGATAGTGTATATACCTATAGAAGTCGGCTTCACCTTGCCATCTTTAATGTCTTGTACATATTTTGGGCGGATTCTGTTCTAATGCCCTTTTTCCTTGCACTAGAAGCAAGTCGCTTCTTTTGGATCAAAGATAAGGGGAGAATTAGAATTGAACTTACCTTTGGGTCCATTACTTGATGACCCAGCTTGATACTTTCCCTTCCAATCTTGCTTTGGAGGACATTTGCTCTTTTTCCCTTTCCCTTGAACAACAGCCAAAACGGGAGCATTAACAGGAGTGGAGGAAACACTTTTTCCCTTCATCCATGCTTCAGTTGTTCGCAGGAGGTTGTGTAATTAAGAAAAAGTGGTCTCATTGTTGTTCAAATGATAGATCAAGATAAAATGATCATAACAAATTGGTAAGGAGTTCAAGACTATGTCAATACCCAACTCCTCATCAAATTCACATTAAGCTTCACAAGGCGATCCACGTATCGTTACATTCTCTGCATATGGTTGCTAACAGATTCTCCCACTTTTATCCTGCTTACTATGAGGGACTTTATCACCTTGTACTTTTCTTGACGAGCTCGCTTATGGTACTTTTCCATAAGGTCATTGTTCATCTTGTATATCCAGTAATCCCCATAGTCTCTCTGCAATTCATGAGTCATTGTGGCTACCATGATGCAAGCAACTTTTGTTGTATCATTGCAGTGCTTCTTATAGACAGCCAGTTCTTCAGGAGTGGCCTTCTCTTTGTTAATCTTATTGAACTCTTTCTCAAGTATATACTCCTTGTCCTTGAAACGAAGGGCCATATTGATGTTGCACATCCAGTCATTATAGTTGGTGCCATCCAATGTCACCCTTGAGTAGATGTTTAGCAACAAGAAGTTTTGATTGGAGGAGGAGGAGGAACTAAAAGCATAATTTGGAGTAGACATATGTAAAAGAAAGGTAGTTTTAGTTAGATAATAACAATCCTTAATATAACAACCCAAAAATGAAATATTAAGGCTAGGATCCAACTAAAAAATTCACAACTTAGAAAAGGGATGTCGTGATCTAATTGTAAATTTTATAAAGGGAGGTAAATGATGATTTACCAATTCCACCATTGGGAAACAAAATTTGAAGGAAATTAAGTTAAGTGAAATTCTTAGATCTTTAAAACTCATTGAAACTATTCAATGGTATGTTTAATCTAAAATTATGCTCTTCCATTTGTGATTAGGATACTGAGGATCATAAACAAGATGTGAATAATCATGCAAATTAGCTTAACACCCTCGATGTCATTTATCATCTCATTTTAATGTGTCAGTTAACCGCATGTGCCCCATTAATCAATGATAATTTTCAAGATGCCCATTATTAATCTTTATAGTCACTATTACTATGTCGGTTAACCACACATGCTCCACTGACTACTATAAAGTATAGCGTGCAATTTCATGGGTTAGCATACAAATTTACATTTTTCCTAAAGTGACTAAGATTGGGATTTAAAATAAAGGAGTTTAGTTACTTTTAATCCCATTATACTTATTAATGAGAATTAACTATCCTATCAAATCTATTCTTCTAACGACCCTTCACCGTACAAGATACCGATCGGTAAGAGTGGATACCCAATGATGGTCATTTTATAAGCCGCTTCCTTAAATTCCTCTTATAGTATGGCTTCATGAATGAGGTGTATTAGTGGTTCGATTGACTTAGTCTTATACATATTGTAACACCCTAAAAATACCGGCTAAAAATTTCATTTTTAAATTAGGTTAATACGTAAAGACATCATTACAAATCATTCATAATAATAATCCGTGTCTGAAAACCAGTAGTATCATAATAATATTTCAGAGTTCATCCCAAAAAATCCACAGTGCGGAAAAACAAGAGTGTGTGTGATATGCTGCTACCACACCGGCTCCTTTCCCTTAGCTGAAGAGGTACCTGAAACCAAAACTGAAAACTGTAAGCACGAAGCTTAGTGAGTTCCCCCATTGTACCACATACCATATAATCACCTCTGGATACTGCCTAGCATATCTGGGTGCAGGCCTCCCCTTCGGTCCTCTCGACCGGATACTGGGGACTATTTCACCCCTACTACTACCACATAACACATATATCACATAGTCTATCTAGCATGGTTGGGCATGACCGCCCCTTTGGCCCTATCGACCGGTATTCTGGGGAACTATCTCCCCCTACTGTCACTAACACATAAACATAACACATGTAGTAGCAACCCTAGATGAATATCACAAAGACAATCATCTAATCACACATCTCCTACCGGTGGGTCGGCATTGTGGCCTTAGACCCACCGCTACTGGAAGGTAACTCACCTCGGAGTAGCTGCTGATCTGATCGGGAACTGACTGCCTACTGCTGCTGCTGCTGCTCCGGAAATCCTCCGGCTGTAATTCTCACAACATACTCAATCAAACACTGCTAACTGTCCTTTGGATAAAATGATCATTTTACCCCTGATCATGCCCTAAGTCAAAGTCATAGTCAACTTTCAGTTGACCCGACTCGTTGAGTTGGCTCGCCAACTCGCCGAGTCCATGTCCAATCTACTGACCTAGATTCTGTTTCTACTCGTCAAGTTAGGCGTTGACTCGACGAGGTCTCCTTCCAAACTTATGTTCAAGTCCTTCATCCTACTCGCCGAGTTGTATGAACAACTCGGCGAGTTCATCTTCATCTGATGAACACTTATGCTACGACTCGCCGAGTTGTATGAACAACTCGTCGAGTCTAATCTTGATCTAAGGAGATTGCCTTGAACTCACCGAGTCTGGGCATCGACTCGCCGAGTTCTCTTATGGGTGAGTTTTGGCTTCCAACTCACCGAGTCCACCCTAGACTCACTACACAACTCAGCACAACGAAAAAGGGGACAACTCGGAGACTCGCGACTAGACTCGCCGAGTCAGATGAGCGACTCGCCGAGTCGGCTTCATGCAAGAGCCATATACATGATTTTGCTCGAATCCAGTCCATGCCATTCATAGATATGGGTTCCTAAATCATGAATAACACGTAAAGTTTCCAACTTTACGTGTAAATATTCATCCATGAGGGTTTTAGGGCTCAAAATGCACCAAAAGAGTAGATCTAAGGTCTTCATGCAACATGGGTCCATAAAGGCAGTAGATCTGAGCTCCTGGAGCTCAACCATGCCTAGATCTAGAGGCCAATCAGCTTATTACGAATTATAATGCACATACAAGCTTGGGGAAGGGCTCAAGAAAGACTTTAATGGAGTAACAAGCATAGAGACAGGGGGAAAACGAGTTTTACCTCAAAGAAATCTCTGAGAGAACACTAAGATGCTTGGCTTCCTTCCCTTCCTCTTGATCTACTCCACTTCCTTCTCAAAATCTTCAAGAACACACACTAAAATGCCTCAAACTCACAAGAACAAGAGCTAGAACGTATGGAGAGCTTCTGAGGGTGAATGGGGCGGAGTTAGGGCGCAAATGGTCGTTTAAATAGGGTGAAAACCCTTGGAAATTAGGGTTTCATCAGACAGCGTGGACTCGTCGAGTCGCCATCTTAACCGCGCCCCAAAGTCTCATCTCTACTTGGCGAGTCGGGCCTCCAACTCGCCGAGTCCATGGCCAAAAACACAGAATACTTAGACAAAACTCACGTACCAAGAACCAGGTGCTACAAATCTCCCCCACTTATTTTAGACTTCGTCCTCGAAGTCTTCTGCTCGATCCTGAAATAGCTCGGGGTAATGCTCCATCATCTCTTCTACCGGCTCCCAAGTCCACTTCGAACCCTTGCGGTGCTGCCATTGCACCTTCACTAGTTCCACCCTCTTGGTCCTCAAATCCTTCGACTTCCTGTCGAGGATTGCGACTGGGCGCTCAATGTAATTCAGGCTGTCATCAACCTGAATATCCTCCAACGGCACTACTGCTGAATCATCCACTAAGCACTTCCGCAGCTCTGAGACATGGAAAGTGTTGTGGATCTAGATGAGCTCGACCGGCAGATCCAGCCTATACGCCACCTTGCCCACCTGGGCTACAACCCTAAACGGTCCTATAAATCTCGGGCCCTACTTGCCCCGCTTCCTTAATCGAATGACGCCTTTCCAAGGCGATACCTTCAAGAGAACCATATCCCCGACTTGGAACTCCAAGTCGGATCGACGCTTGTCGACGTAACTTTTCTGCCGACTCTGAGCAGTCTGAAGCCTGCTCTAAACCTGCTGGATCCTCTCGGTCATCTTGATCACCACCTTGGTGCTCCCCATAACTCCCTGACCAACCTCTCCCCAGCATATCGGGGTCCTGCACCTCCGTCCGTACATCATCTCGATTGGGGGATGGTCAATACTCGCGTGGTAGCTGTTATTGTATGAGAACTCAGCCAAGGGAAGATAGGTATCCCAGCTACCACCGAAATCTAACACACATGCCCGCAACATATCCTCTAAAGTCTGGATGGTCCGCTCGCTCTGACCATCCATCTGCTGGTGGAAGGTGGTGCTAAAATGCAAACGAGTGCCCAACTCGTCATGAAATCTCTTCCAAAACCTGGAAGTAAAACGCACATCCCTGTCCGAGATAACCGATACTGGCACCCCGTGCTGCGCCACGATCTCCCTGATATAGATGTTGGCTAACTTTTCGGCCGAGATGCTCTCCTGGATCGGAATAAAATGGGCACTCTTGTTCTATCGATCTACGATAACCCAAATCGAATCTACTCCACGCGCAGTCCTGGGAAGCTTTGTGATAAAATCCATCGTGATATCTTCCCATTTCCACAACGGAATATCCAACGGCTGCATCTTGCCATGCGGTCTCTAATGTTCGGCCTTAACCTTCCTGCAGGTCAAGCACCGCTCGACGTACCATGCCACATCCCGCTTCATGCAGGGCCACCAATAATCTAGGCGAAGATCCCTATACATCTTCGTCGCCCCTGGATGAATAGAGAATCGGGACTTGTGCGCCTCCTCCATCAAGATCTGGCGCACGCCTCCGTGATACGGCACCCACACCCTGCGGTGTAGTGTCAATAGTCCTCGGCTATCATAATTGAAGGAGGAAACCTGACCCACCACATGCTCGCTCTTCCGATGTTCCTCCTTGATAGCCTCCTGTTGAGCCTCCCGAATTCGCTCCAACGGGGGAGTCACTATGGTCATCCTCGAGCAAACGTCCCTGATCGGCGGTGCCCTGCAGCTAAGCGCATCGGCCACCACATTGGCCTTCCCCGGGTGGTAGAGGATCTCGCAATCATAATCCTTCACCACGTCCAACCACCGACGTTGCCTCATGTTCAGATTCGGCTGATCCATGAGGTACCTCAAACTCTTGTGGTCCGTGTAGATGGTACAATGAACCCCGTAGAAGTAATGCCGCCAAATCTTTAGGGAAAAACCACTGCCCCCAATTCCAGATCATGCGCCGGGTAGTTCGCCTCGTGAGGCTTGAGCTGCCTCGAAGCGTAGGCAATGACATGCCCCCTCTGCATCAGTACCACGCCTAACCCTGAAATGGACGCATCACAATAAACCACAAAATCCTCTACGCCCTCTGGCAGGGCTAAGATCGGCGCCTCGAACAATCTCTGTCTTAGTGTCTCAAATGCAGCCTGATGCTCGGGTCTCCACCGAAAGACTACGGCTTTCTTCGTCAGCCGCGTCAGGGGCACGGCTATCTTGGAGAAATCCTGAATGAACCTCCGATAGTAGCCTGCTAATCCCAGGAAACTCCGAATCTCATATGGAGACTTCGGAACCTCCCCCCGCATCACGGCCTCAACCTTGGCCGGATCGACCAGAATCCCGTTCTGGTTGACAAGGTGTCCGAGAAAATGCACCTCGCGCAACCAAAACTCAAACTTGGAGAACTTGGCATACAAGCTCTCCCTCCTCATGGTCTCCAAAACCTCTCTCAGATGCTCCTCATGCTCCTCCTGCATCTTGGTATAAACCAAGATGTCGTCAATGAAAACTATCACAGACCGATCCAGCATCGGTTTGCATACGCGGTTCATGAGGTCCATGAACGCGGCAGGAGCATTGGTGAGCCCAAACGGCATCACCACGAACTCATAATGGCCATAGCGCGTCCAAAACGCGGTCTTTTGCGCATCCTCTTCTCTGACCCTCATCTGATGATAACCCAAACGCAAATCGATCTTGGAAAACCAAGACGCTCCCAAAAGTTGGTCAAAGAGATCATCAATCCTCGGGAGTGGGTATCGGTTCTTCACCGTTACCTTGTTCAGCTCCCGGTAATCTATACACATCCGATGCGACCCGTCCTTCTTTTTCACGAACAGAATCGGGGCTCCCCAGTGTGAACTACTCGGACGAATAAATCCCTTGTCTAGCAGCTCCTGCAACTGCGCAGATAACTCCTGCATCTCGGGAGGAGCCAACCGATACGGTGCCTTGGCTATCGGAGCCGCACCAGGAACGAGGTCAATCCTGAACTCCACCTGTCGCTCCGGAGGTATCCCAGGAAGCTCCTCTGAGAAAACATCTGTGAAATCTTGCTCCACCGGAACCTCGCTCACTGTCGCCTTACCCGCCTCCCGGGTATCCATCACGTACGCGACATATCCTGCGCATCCCTGCTGAAGGTAGCGTCTAGCCCTCGCTGCTGAACATACTGCGGGTCCATACTGTGGCCTCTCGCCATGAATCACTAACTCTCCCCCATCTATGGTCCTGACTCGCACTAGTTGATGCGCGCAATCTACCACCGCCCCATTGGGGCTCAACCAATCCATGCCTATAATCATCTTGTTCCCACGCAACGGAATGGGAACCAAGTCCACCAGATAACGCTCCTCAAATAACCTCAAGACACAATCCTTGAACACTGCTGATGCTCGCACCGATCGATCATCGGCAATCTCTACCTCTAAAGGGCAATCCAACATGCCCGAAGACTCAGTGAACTTCTTGCTAAGTGCAAGGGAAACAAACGATCGGATAGCACCCGAGTCGAACAACACCTGGACTGGGATATCGTTCACATGGAACGATCCTAATACATATATATACATAAACCGAGCACATATCAATATCATAACATCATATAAATAAATAAGAAGGAAAGAATCATACCCATCACCACAACAGGTGCAGCGCGTGCGTCCTCGGCGGTCAACTGAAATGCCTGGATCCTCACCACGGGAGCCTCTGCCTTGCCCTGTCGACATTTGTGATCCGCAGGGTCACTGGAGCTAGCGCCTTTACCGGTGTTGAAACTGTCAACTGGGGGCAATTGGACTTCTTGTGTCCCCTCTAGTTGCAGTGGAAACACAGCAACTCAGACGTCTGGATAACTGCTGCCGAAGCAGTGCAATCCCTGCTATAGTGCCCAGACTTGCCGCACTTGTAGCAGCCTGATGATCCCAACCTGCACGCCCCCTCGTGTGTCTTGCTGCATTTCCTGCAGTGGCCACGTCCCTGTTGGCCTTTCGGCCCCACATCTGATCCCTTGGGCTTCTTCCCCGAAGCCCCTCCTGACTGTCCCTCCTCCGCCTTCCGTTTCCGGATATGCTCCAAATCTATCTCCCTCTCCCTCGCCATGGTGTTGAATTTTAAAACAAACTCGAAGATCGATTAGATCAATGAAACAGGTAGAGAAACAACTAGATAATCAATTAAGAACAAGTAAATGGATCAAAAGGTGTCGAATGATTTGATAAACAATCCTCAGAAGAGCTCGATAAAGAACATCAACTGTAGAGGATTTTAGGGTTTACAAATAATCAATGAGAGTGACCACCGTTACTATACGCATACATGCATGCATATATATATATAATACGACCCTAACAGTTTTCCTAAGAAAAAGAAAGCTATTCAAGATAAGCACAGATTGACAAGCCCAATCCGGCTGTAAAACATAAGGGCCCAAGACGCAACACAATAATCTTCAACAATCTCCCCCTTTGCGTATTTGGCACAGAGCCTTCATTCCCTTTTAACAGCAGATGGCTTCTTCACCGTCTCAAAAATCCGCGGTATAATAGCCAGAATGTGATGCCTGAAGGTAATATACCATCGAAGCATATCAGTGAAGTTCTTCTTGTCTGCTGTGGAGTTCTGCTTGCATCGGTGAATGATGTTTATGATATGCTCCAGACAGTCTGTTGAAAACAGATGCTTGTCTACCAAAGCAAACAGAAACTTGTGCTTGTCGCCTCTTGTGAACATGACCGTCAGATTTGAAGAGTCAATTTGGCCTAACTTCATTTTGTGAACGTCTCCTGTCTTGGAAGTAGGCTTGACGGTCGGTTTCTTGTTCATTATTTTTGCTATTTCCTGATCCATAGTGGCGAGCTCATGGATATAGGAAGCCAACATTCTTTTGAGATGTTTCAGAATCAGTTCATACTCTCTTTGATTGGAGAGAAGAATGTTGTATAGCAGAATCCAATCATGAGGATTCAGACTGGGAAGATCTGCCAGAGAAATAAAATGTTCTGTGTTGGCCGTTCCTCTGTTGATTTTGAAGTTAACATTCACAAATTTCCCAGCCTGTGTTGGTTTCAGTACCTTGACTTTAATTATCTTCTGTGCACTCCATGTCAAGTACTGTGGTTGACCATACTTCAGATAAAAATCTATTAATTCTCTGTCAACCTTCAAGTTTGGATGAGGGACATCAGCAGTGACATCGAAGCAATGAAATGTAAAAGCTTTTCGTGTGATTGGCATGTCAAACTGCGAGTCTTTGGTATTCTCACACTCAAAGGATGCAATCTGTTCCAACCAATATATGGAGGGAAACTCAATCGCTTGATTGATGAGTGTGTCTCTGTCCCATTCTGGGAACAGAGTCTTCTTGGCTTGTAAGGCATCCTCATCCTCCTTGAGTCTTCTTTCTTTGGCCTCTGCCTCTCGAGCTATTTTCATTGTTTCATCCAGCTCTTTGTCCGTTTTCTTTCGTTGAAGAGCTTCAGCAATAGTTTCATCGGTATCTGACTCGCTCTCAACAAGAAATTGTTTTCCAGAACCCGAAGCTAAATTAACCTTCGGTTCTGTCTTTGGGATACCCTCTTCTCCCCCTTGTCTCGGAAGAACAAGCTTCTCCGAGACACCCTTCATTTCGCTCAAGATATTAATTGCAGGAAGGAGTTTTGCCTGGAGATGCTGTCTGATGGTAAGGGTAAGAAAGGGGTCATGAGTGTCAAGGACATTTGTCAACATATTCTTAACATCACCAGCGCAACCTTGAAGAACAGCCCGCTGAGTTTTCAGCAAAGAAATTTCTTGTTGAGCCTGGGCCAGTTGGATCTTCTGAAGGTCAATAGTTTCCTGATGCTTGACAAGATCTTCTTTTAAGGTGCTCTCTGCTGCTAGAGAAGCAAAACGTGAATCCAAAGATTTGAGAAAAGAGGTGGATTCAGTTTTGAGGTCAGCACGCAGAGCCTCAAACTTGGAGGTTTCACCCTGAAGGGTAGCCGAAAAGGAGTCTACAGACGTCTGAAACTTGGCCGCATTAGCATCAGCATGTGCTTTGAGAGAGTCAAGAAAGAGCTGAGTCGTGTGAACAACCTCAGAGACTTCCTTTGTAGCTTTGGAGCATGAAGCTGCTGAGTTATCAATGGCATCAGTAGAACGGTCCAGAGCATCAGTATACGTCTTGATCGCAGACTCGATGAAGGCTTTGAGCACCACACCCCCATAGGCTTTATTGTCAGCCAGCAAACTGTCGAGTTTGTCATGAATTTCTTGAAGCTGCTGACTGGTAATAGGGGTATCGGCATCAGTATCTGTGGGAATCCGGTAAGGGCTATAATAAAGAGAATTGTACTCTTCATCATCACCGCCCAAAGTAGCACCGGAGTGTGAGGATGGAGAAGGTGATGGAGGGATGTTGATGACGGGGGTTTCAACCACAGTAATAGCCCCTGTATCAGATACATTGATTGTAACTGGTGGCTGAGAAGAGGTGGTGGTAACCGATTCGGTGATGATTGGAGTGGGGATAGAAGAGGTGGGTATAGTAACAGAGAAAGGAATGGTTGGTGCTGTTGTAGTGGGAGGGGTGATTGTAGGAACAGAAAGTGGGACCGTCTGTTTCGGTGATGGGGGTGGGGTAGGAATTTTAGGAGAAGGTGGTGGAGTGGATGATTTTGTAATTTTGGGAGATGCTGGTGGAGAGGGAAGATTAGTGGCTGCAGGAGAGGATGGTTGTTGAGGAGACTGAGCAGGAGTTGGCTCAGTTGGAGAAGCATGAGGAGCAGCAGCCTCTGTGTCGGATTGGTCATGTGGAGCAGAGCCAGGAGAAGGGGATCCTTTGGCCCTTTTAGCCATCTTCTTAACTTTCTTGGATTTGGACCAAGAAGGTTCATCTGCATCATGTTTTCGCTTGGAGGATCTTGGCTTTCTCTCCTTTTGCGATTCAGATTCTTTCTTCTCCTTTTTCTCCTTTTTACTAGCCCTCTTGCCTCGGTTGGCAGGTTGATCAAGGGCTTCCAATGCGGCTTTTTGTTCGTCGGACAGAACCCTTGGAGGCAAGGGAGTTCTGGTGCTATAGTCTGCCATGATCTGGCTGTGAGGCGTGACACATCTGTACATGGATTCAGGGATTAATCCATAATGTAGAAACTTACTTGGATTAGAAACGATAATCTTCTTCGTGTTGTAAGAGGCAATTGAAGCCAGAAGAGCATCCTTCATCACAAGGATTTCTAGGGAATCCATGGCCTTCTTTGTGATGAGCGTCCAGAAACGTCCGCAAGAGATCTCGGAGTATCGGGTGGTGGTGTTTAGACTCTAAACCACTTGAGACCAAATTATGGAGCCATAATCGAGGTTGATGCCGTTGTAAAGACCATAGAGAATGGTGAGAAATCCTTTACTCGTGGTATCAGAACCACCACAACGTTCCGCTAAACCCTTGATTAAAAGGGTAAGCAAGCAATTCCATTGAGAAGGAAGATAGGATTTCTTGACCTTCGCGATTGTTGTAAGAACATCTGTATAGCCCATCTCGTACATCATCGAGAACAGTTGGGTAATAGTGACAAAATCCGGGGAGATCACGGAAGAATCAATTGCAAGCCCTAGAAGAGAGCAAAACTTGGTTTTTGAAACAGAGGTTTTCTTGTCATGGATGGTGAAGTAGATGCGATCTTTGTGTTTGTCATAACTTGCTGTTGTGTAGACTTGAGAAAGCAGGGACAACGGAACGGCTTCCACCTGCGTGAGTGCCAACAGCAATGGGGAATATTTGAGACATTCCACGACATGAAGCATGTACGCATCATATAAGAAAGGGTTCATCTCGATAATCATATTCTGATTAGGCTTGATAGAAAGCAAAGATGAAGAGGCAGTTTGATCTTGTGCAGAAGAAGAAGTCGCCATTGTTGAATTGAAGAAGAAGATGAACAGTGGAAACTTTTCAGAGAGAGAGATTACGTGAGTGGTAAATGCCAAAGAACACGATCACCCCTTATTTATACCGTTCACTGGAGAGAGAAAATCGTGATGATAAGGGAACCAAAACGTCGCCTGAAAAAGCGCGATTGGATGTTATGGTTTATCCCAGGAATACATCAGCACACGTGGGTGTGAAACGAATCAACTGCACGCGCCCAAAT
This sequence comes from Lactuca saligna, assembly GCF_052625555.1. Taxonomy (NCBI): domain Eukaryota; kingdom Viridiplantae; phylum Streptophyta; class Magnoliopsida; order Asterales; family Asteraceae; genus Lactuca; species Lactuca saligna. Next base: position 201,427,151 of record NC_136421.1, read on the forward strand.
CATATTTTTGTACCGTTTGAAATCCCTTGTGCCCGTGTTTGGTTACAACTGTAACTTAAAACCACATACCAAACAGCAATCCGAATGTTGGAAAAATTAATTTTCATGCATAAGAGTGTGAAAGATAGAGAAATAAATCAAAGGTGTTTGAGATGTGAGTGTTGTCTATGAAGAAGACAGAAGGCGGAAGATTCCGGGCAAGAATCACTTCCTTCAAAGTCAAGAAAGACTTGAAGTGCTTGAGCAGTTTCCCTAGAAATACGATCAATTGTCTGTTAAGAAACAATGAAAGGAATCTTTTGAGCATAGTCTGTGGGGTGGTTGTCCTCCAACCGAACATCAAGTCTCAACATAAAACTGAGTGTTGGCAGAGGTACCTGTGAGACCGATGTGATCTGTTGAACAGGTAGGTGGGAATTATCTAGTGACAAGCATGGGATAAACAGAAATCTCAAAAAAAATTAAACTGGACCTCTTTGGGAAGAAATGTCTTAGGAAGAGATGATTTCATAAAAGATCACGCAAAAAGAAAATGAGATTTCCAAGTAACATTTTGAGTATAACACACACCGTCAATTCATTTTAGGTATTGAATGTTGGGTTTCACTAGGAACGTGGTAAACGAATCCCAGATCATAAACACAGATGTTGTGTAACCATAAGCTTCAGTGGTAAAGACCGAAAGCATCAAGGGTTACATTAGGGAATTGAGGGTAAATGTAGAATTTGAGGAGGTGGTTAAGAGACCGAATGTACCTTCTGCTACAAAAGTGGGACAAAGCAGAGTAACTCATGTTTCAAATGAGAAGAGTAAGGTAGCTCTAGACCGAGTGTTTAAAAAAATAGCCTGATCGGGAAGAAACGATAGGTATTGATCGAATCATTAAGGCTTACTCAAGGTCATAGAGGCTTGTGACAACATACAGCAGCATGCTTCTAGGGACATCTAACTAGTTTGAGTAAAAGATAAAACATACCTGGGTGAACACTATCGAAGGTGATACTTGTATTTACCTGTGCAAAACTTACATCAACCAGGACTTGCGATTAGTGGAAATAAGTAAGAAAACAGAATAAAACAGAAAGATAAAATGTTTTTGTGATTTTGAAATTATTTCGAAAAATTAAAAACAGAAAGATAAAATGTATTTTTGTGATTTTGAAATTTTTCTGAAAAAGAAATAAAAACAGAAAGATAAAATGTATTTTTGTGATTTTGAAATTTTTCTGAAAAGGAATAAAAACAGAAAGATAAAATGTACAACATAAAAAAAAATGATGAAGCAGAGATAGACCGAGCGATCTGTGTATTTCGGTGACATGAAAATTTTAGAACAGAGAGGAACCGAGCGGTCAGTCTATTTCGGTTCCATTAGATCACCAGAGCAGAGAGAGACCGAGCGGTCTGTCTACTTCGGTTCCATTAAATCTTCAAAGCAGAAAGAGACCGAGCGGTCTGTCTACGTCGGTTTGATTAAATCTTCAGAGCAGAGAGAGACCGAGCGGTCTGGCTATTTCGGTTCCTGATTCTTAGTTAGAGATTTGAGGATTGGGGACCAACTCTCCTACCATCATACCTAAGCCTTGTAGAATTTTGTTGAAAGTCGCTTCAGGAAGAGCTTTGGTAAAGACATCAGCCAACTGATCAGTGGTTCGAACAAAGTGTACTTCAACGTTTCCATCTTCCACGTGATCTTTGATGAAGTGATACCTCAGTGCGATGTGCTTGGTCTTGGAGTGTTGCACTGGGTTATGACAAATCCTGATTGCACTTTCAGAGTCACAATATAGTGGGATCTTTTTCATATTGAGTCCATAGTCTCGGAGTTGACTCTGGATCCAAATCACTTGAGAGGTACAGGAAGCAGCGGTGATGTATTCTGCTTCAGTAGTAGACAGAGACACGCACGTTTGTTTCTTTGACTGCCAGCTAACTAACTTCCCATCGAGGAATTGGCAGCTGCCAGTGGTGCTTTTCCTGTCGAGACCACAACCACCAAGGTCTGCATCTGAGTAGGCTTGAACGAAGAAGCCTGAGTTAGAAGGATACCACAAACCTAAAGAGGTAGTTCTTTTGAGATAATGTAATATGTTCTTTACTGCAAGCATGTGAGGCTCCCGAGGATTTGCCTGAAACCGAGCACAGTAACAAACAGAAAACATTATGTCAGGCCTGCTAACAGTAAGATACATTAAAGAGCCTATCATTTGACGATATAGTGTAATATCAACAGCCGGTTTATCCAGGGATGGGGTGAGCTTAGTGCCGAACACCATTGGGACTTTGACTTTTGAATCTCCCATCATGCCAAATTTAGCTAAGAGAGTCTTTGTGTAAGCTTCCTGGTTGATAAAGATGCCTTCAGGTCCCTGTCTAATATTTAAACCAAGGAAAAAGTTAATGGGGCCCATCGAGCTCATTTCAAATTTAGTCTCCATCAGCTTCCTGAATTCAGCTGTTAGGCTAGGATTCGTGGAGCCAAAGATGATATCATCGACATAAATTTGAACGATCATAAGGTGGTTACCTTCCTTTTTGCGAAAGAAGGTTGGGTCAACCGATCCTTGTTTGAATTTGGACATCTTTAAAAATTTAGTCAGCGTTTCATACCAGGCTCTCGGTGCTTGTTTCAGACCATACACGGCTTTATCCAAAATGTAACGATGATTGGGATACTTTTCATTCACGAATCCAGGAGGTTGCTCCACATACACAGTTTCTTCGAGATCGCCATTGAGAAATGCACACTTGACGTCCATTTGAAATACCTCAAAGTTTTTGTGAGCAGCGTAGGCAAGAAATATTCTCACTGACTCCAGCCTAGCTATAGGAGCGAAAGTCTCTTCATAGTCAATGCCTTCCTCCTGACAGTATCCTTTTACGACCAGACGTGCTTTGTTTCTTATAACGTTCCCTTCCTTGTCGAGTTTGTTCCTAAAGACCCATTTTAGACCAACAACTAAGGCACCTGGAGGAGTTGGAATAAGACGCCAGACTTTGTTCCTTTCAAATTCATTCAGTTCGTCTTGCATAGCTTGAACCCAATCGGAGTGATCAAGAGCAGTTTTAACTGTCTTTGGTTCAACTTTTGATACGAATGAGTTAAACATGCAGAATTCGACTTTTGAGAACAAGGATGCTTGTTTTTCCTTGAGTTGTGATCGAGTCAGAACTGTTTCTGAGATATTACCAACAACTTGAGTGACTGGATGATCTCTGGTCCATTTGGTGAGAGGAGGGAAGTTTGGATCAACAGATGGATCTAATTCAGCATTTATCATTTCTTCTGGTTCGGACAGACTGTCGAAGTCGTATGACATATCAGCATGCTCCTCCTCGACAGATGATCTTACAGGAATGTCTCGTGAATCTTGAGCTTTAGTGGTTTTTTGAGGTATTGAGACTTCGGGCGTTGAGGCACCTTCGGTTGGTGAAGCACTTTCGGTTTGAGACCTTGGCTCCCCCTCAACTACTGAACTTGGTTGGGATGAAGGTGGATCCTCCCCCTCAACTGATTGTGGACACTCCCCCTCGACTGATGCATTGTGTTGGGGTGGGTCTTGTGAACCTGATTCTTCTTCATTCATTCTTCTTGCAGCATCGTCAATAAGTTGCTTCAAGTGATCTACCCTGTTATCTGCTGCACTGGCCTCAGAAAGAGTGGCCTTCTCTGGTTCATCAAAGAGCTCCATGAATTTCTCGAATAGATTAGCGATCGAGGCTGTAACTTGGCCAGTTTGAGGAAAGATTTCTCCAGCTGTGTCTGTGTTATCCTTTAGCTTTTTAACATAGCTATCATCAAAAGTCACGCGGTAAGTTTCTTCTATTTTCCTTGAACGCTTGTTTAACACCCTGTACGCTTTGGAAGTAAGAGAATAACCCAGAAATATCCCTTCATCGGCTTTGACATCAAACTTGTTGCGGTGTTCTTTGGAATTGAAAATGAAACACCTGGAACCAAACACATGGAAAAACTTCACGTTCGGCTTCCTGTTGTTGATGATCTCATAAGGAGTGAGAATGAAGCGCTTGTTAAGATAAGACCTATTCTGTGTAAAACAAGCCGCAGAAATAGCATCAGCCAAAAAATATAAAGGTAAGGAAGCAAAACTTAGCATTGTTCGGGCAGCTTCACATAAGGATCGGTTTCGTCTTTCGACAATCCCGTTCTGTTGAAGTGTGTAGGGAGCTGAGAAGTTGTGACTGATTCCCTTTTCTTCCAGGAATTCTTCAAATTCTTTATTTTTGAACTCCAACCCATTGTCGCTTCTGATATTACGAACGACCTTCTTCAGCTGTACTTCAATCTGCTTGATGAACACTTTTAGCTTGTGAGTCGCTTCAGATTTAAGCTTCATAAAGAACACCCATGTAAAACATGAAAAGTCATCAATAATAACAAGAATATACTTGCTACCACCAATGCTTTCTATAGAAGATGGACCACATAAATCAATATGAAGTAATTCTAGTGGTTCAACAACTTTAGTGTTAATTATAGATGGATGACTTTGACGACTCTGCTTCCCCATTTCACATGCGGCACATAGATGATCTCTATCATACTTGAGCAATGGAAGACCTCTAACGTGACCTCCAGTTACAAGTTTGTTGATATCTTTGAAGTTGAGATGAGATAGTCTTCAGTGCCATAGCCAGCATTCGTCAGATTGTGCTTTGGATAACAGGCAGATGGCTGGGTTTCCTTTGATTGGTTTGAGATTTAGGGGAAACATTTCACCTTTGCGCTCTAATTTGAGAATAACTTTGTTCGTCTTCTTCTCAATAATTTCCGAACCTTCATCATCGAATGAGACCTTGAGACCAGTACCTCCAACAAGCTGAGATACACTGATGAGGTTGTGTTGTAGTCCCTCTACATATGCAACTTTCCTGATTGTGAAATCACCGTTTGTAATCATCCCGTAGCCTTTGATGGTACCAAAGGAGTTGTTCCCAAATTTGACGTTTCCACCATTTGAAAGAGATCTGAATTCCCTTAGCTCTTCCTTCCTTCCTCTCATGTGACGCGAGCAGCCACTATCAATGTACCATTCTTCGTCAAACTGCTCGTCACTGATAACCTGCACAAATTAAACAGATTTAGGAACCCAAATTTTCTTGGGTCCACGTGAGCCTTTCACAGAAACAGGAGCAGAAAAAGAGATATCAACAAAAAATGTTCTTTTTATCGAAGTTGTTTCATTTTTCTTTTTGATGGTGTAAACCTTAATCTTTGTGGGATCTAGAGTTTTTGTTTTAATCTCTGATTTAACTGATGAAACCTCAGATTTTCCTTTCAGGTCAGTTGAAGAATTAGAATGAGATTGAGATGAGGAATGATTGGAAGAATTAGAATGAGATTGAGAAGAAGAATGAGAGAATTTAGACTCAGATGATTTCTTGATTTGATATTCTAGGTGACTCTTTCGGTTTTGATTATCAGTGGAACCAAACCTAGACTTTTGGTCTCTTTTGCTCTCCGAACCGAACCTGTGCTTTCGGTTGAAATTATTTTCTGAACCGAATCTATGCGTTCGGTTATTGTTTTGCTCAGAACCGAGACTCTGCTTTCGGTTATTATTTCGCTCACAACCGAGACTCTGCTTTCGGTTGTTATTACGCTCAGAACCGAGACTCTGCTTTCGGTTGTTATTTCGCTTAGAACCGAGACTCTGCTTTCGGTTGTTGTTTCGCTCAGAACCGAGACTCTGCTTTCGGTTGTTATTACCCTCCGTCGATCCAACCAGATTTTTCGCTGGTTTCAAATTCTTGTCTTGATGTGAGAAAGAGGCATTTTGCGATTGCCAAAATTGTTTTCTTTCTGAGAGATTCTTCCTGTATCTTTGATTCCTTTCCCATTTTTGACTTGTCATCTGCTTTGGTTGATGATGGATGTTAGCTTTATGTTTTTGATTTTCATTGGCTGATCCACTCTGAACCGATGTTGTTTCACTTGGAGATGTGACTTCGTTTGCAGGAATTTCTTTCTCTTGAGGGACATCTTTAGTTCCACTGGTACTTGCCACGTTGAAGCCATCAGGTTTATTTAAAGGTTCTGGTATGTATCTGCCTTTGCTTTTCCATGAAGTCCTTTCAGACAGACCTACCGTTTCATCAGCATTGTCAATGGGAGCTGACCAGAAGAACTCGTCACAGCCATCAGCATTGTCTTCGTTCACAATAGCTGTCAGTTCAGTAGTCTGATGTTCTGTTACACCTGTGACTTTGTACACCTGATTCGGAGTGGTTCTAACTTTTTGGTATACGACTGCCTTCTCTTTAAGAATCGGGGACTTTTGTTGGGACAACAGAGCAAACTCCACAGAATTTTCTGAAATAAAATTTTTGTGGTTCTCGGGTTCATTCTTGACAAATTCTGAACAATCAACTGTGTCCTCTACAGAAATTTCACTCATATTATCGTCTTCATTAAGCTCAGATGCATTTTCAACATCAATCTTATTTTCTGAGCTTAAATTGACATTCAGTGAGTCGAATTTTTGTATGGTTTCGGTTCTTAGCTTCAGTTTATCATTTTCATCCAAAAGATTTTTGAGCATGTTCTTGTGGTCCTTGGATTTTATGAAAGATTCTATTTTGTCCAGTCCATACAAATATGTTGGATTAACATCCTCAGACGAAATAATACTCTCACAATTATAAGCATCAGCATCAATTTCATCTTCCTTAAACTCAAGAAAGGGTAAAATCATGCGATGAATCTTTTGCCCTATTGCACAATTCAAATGAAGCTAAGTAATATTAGAATAAAGACGTTTGGCAATTAGACAAAAAACATTTCACTGTTTCAAAAGCTTTAAATTGTCTCTTTGCAAATAAATGTTTTCATCTTTTATTTTGATTAACTCCGACTCCTTCAGTTCGATCCACATCCACCGTTCCTCACTCTTCGAAGACACCCTGCTTAATTGATCAGTTAGGTTAGAATTGGTGACCCGAGTTTGAGTTAAACTACTATCTAGATGAGAGATTCTCGAATTAACACTTTTTAATTCCTTTTCATAAGAGCATAGTGGAACTTTAAATGAGACAAAAACTGATTGTACCTTCATGATCAGTTCATCAAGTTCGTTGAACTGCACGCTGAGTGGTTTGGCAGTAAAGCACAGATTCTGTTGTTCCTTGTCATCATTTCCACCATCAGTGTTGTATCCCCTCATCTGAGAAACGTCGGACACCATCAAGCATCTTCCTCCACTGCTTTCTTCTTTCGCTACATAAGCCTTTCCATGTGAAGGCTTCCTTACTTCATCATCTTCGGAGTCGGTTGACCAGACCTCCACGCCACCGAACTCATCATCAGCTACCGAGCCCTGCACAATTAAAGCATTCATGGAAGGGTTAGCAGCAGATTTCTTCTTCCTTAACTCATCGAGCCTTTTCATCAACACAGCTTCTTCATCCTTTTCTGCCATCTTTTTGAGGACGCAATCTTTTGCATAATGGTTCTTTCCTCCACAATAATAGCAGCTTACTCCAGAATCTCCTTCTGTCTTCGGTTCCTTCTTTGATTCTTCAGCTTTCGGTTCATCCTTGACCTTTTCAGCGCTATAGCTTCCTTGCCAGTTTCGGTTCCTGTTGGTGGGGAATCTCTTCTTGATGAATCTCTTAGGGTTTGACACCATCATAGCGTAGTCTTCAGACGTGAGATCATAATCATCCAAGTTGAGATCTTCGTCCTCTATCACAGACGTGAGACTTGAAACCACGGTTTTCTCCAGCATTACGATCTTTTCTTGAGATTTTAGGATGCCCACTAGTTTCGCCAAAGAATAGGATTTGAATTGCTCGTGTGCTTTAACTGTGGACACGATTGCTCTCCACTCAGACCTGAGTCCATTCAAAAACGTAACCTTCTGTTCAATAAGCTTCCTTTCTATGTCATGTTTGATCATCTTGCTAAGAAGATGATTGAAGCGATCGAACGTTTGAGTCACCGTTTCTTCTGCTCCTTGCTTGAATTCACCAAACTCAGACAAGAGTAAGGTTTGAATGGAGTGTTCAAGATCTTCATCTGTAGAGTACAATTCACGTAGCCTGTCCCATATTTCTTTTGCAGTCGTGCATGAACTTACCAGCCTAAAAGTATCGGATTGAAGAGCAAATCTAATCAATCTTAGCGCTTTGATATTGCACTAAAATTTAACTTTTTCGTCTTGCGCTACATCTTTAACGTCTTTCAGAAGATCATTATACTCCTTTTGAGTTTTAATAATCCTTGAAGTTGCTGAATGAGAAAACGGTCCAGAGATGATTGCTTCCCAGATGAGGTATCCATTATCCTCAAATCCTATGACATAATCTTCAAAGTGATTCGCCCAGACTTCATAATCATGGGTGTACAGGATGGGAATCTTCGTTGTTGATCCAATGTTGTTTGAAATATTGATGGGATTGGATTGCGACTCGTCCATAATTGATCGAATAACCCGTTCAAAGATCAGACTTGTAATATATCAAATTAGGGCAAAAACAATAAATATTGAGATATGTCAATTATGAGATGACGGCTCAATAAATATCAATGAATGTGGAATAACCCTAATCGAAGCTTTTTCACAGAAAAGAAGTGTATCGATTACACAGCCTCCTGCTCTGATACCACTTGTTGGGATTAAAACCCTAATTGAGATTTGATGATCAAGATGCGGAAAATAAGAACAAACACAAATATGAAGATTATGTCGAATGATCACTCGATTTATTGAATTGTGAGGAACAAATTACACTTAAGAAATAAGAATCTAACTCTACAAGAAACCTCACAACGTGGCGGCTACATTTTGCCTCACTCTCTTAACCCTAATTGTGAATAATACATGACTATTTATAGGGAAAAGACAAGTCTTGGGCTTTTAACCTAGAATTTGCCAAAGGGGCCCATTACCATCATCCATGGAGTGCTTTGAAACCCTACAATCTCCCCCTCAAAGTATGGAATGGATGACAATGCATTAACTTCCAAAACAAGCATCTAGCAAATAAAAAGATTTGCAACGAGGAATATATGAAGCAATCCACGAATCTTGATTCTTCAATAGTCTTCAAACACGGGCTCTAGGATATATAAACTAGGCACTGAAGTAATGTCTTCAAACTTCATTTTCGAATGTAATCCCAAAGAATCTTCATGAAAACCAAACCCGCCATAAAAGCCATTTTAGAACAAAGAAACCGAATCACTTCTTGTCTTTGAAGAGCTCCCCCTCCAAGTCACAATGATGTTCAAATAAGCTAATGATATAATCCATCAAAAAATATCATGTAACAACCCAAACTTTATGATTCGTAACGCCACTTGATCGAGAAAATACAAGAAGTCGGAGATATAACAAGTCCTTAGCAGAGCTCGATGAAGAACTTCCGCTGTAAAGGATACTTCTCTTTAAAAGCTTTAGCAGAGCTCGATGAAGAACTTCTGCTGTAAAAGCTACCTTCATAATTCTACCACAAGCTTTATCAAAAATCTTCAACTTTGAAAAGTCACAAATCCAATTTCGAATGGCCATACCAAATTCTCCCCCGATTTATAATCAAAAACATGATTATAAAGCCTTCAAATGGTCATGAGAATGATCTTGAATGGATAAAATTTTACTAAGCTCCCCCGTAACAAAATGATATTAACGATGAAGTATAAAATCCGAAAAAGTTGTGAAAATTTGACGTTATCACGAAAAACGACTTTCCGAACCGCCAAGACTAGATGGAATCTTTATTTTTCTGTTCGCGAAAAAATATGTGCGTTAAAAAATCCAAAACTGTTCACCAGCCCTCAAATTTGTAAACTTTTCTGAATATTGGGCAGAAACTGTCACTAGCTGAAAGACAGGGGCTGGAATGTCACACCCCGCTAAAGCGGAAACGCAAGGTATGACAGCGATAACGGTTTCAATGCAAAAGATAAAGATACATCACCATAGCAGTATTTAAAAGTTTACAACCCATAGCTTCAAAAGAAACAAAATACAAGTTTTTCAAAATAACATTGTTCAAAATATAGCTTCATAATAGCTTCAACACGATGCAGCATGCTCTATGATGATGAATCTTTACATCCACTTACTAATTACTTCCTGAAAAAGCATGTAAAACGAGCGTCAACTATGAAAATAGTTGGTGAGTATCACAAGTTTATAAAAATCGAGCGTACAATAAGGCTTTTCGTAAATACAAGTACATTGCTTCAATGATAAACAAGTTGATTGCTATTAATGAATACAAGTTTATTGCTATAACGAGAAACGAGTTTGTATGTGTATGAGCAAACAATGAGTCTCAACCAAACCTATGACTGAAGCCCTATCGAGATCTATGCTTATCGTTCCATAGATGAATATGGTATCATGCACTCCAGCGATTCGGGCGAGTGAGGAGTTGTCAATTCCTAATAGCGCTATCCATAACGACCATTGGCTCAAAGAGTTAATGGTTAGAGATAAGGGAAGGGCCTTAGTACGATAAGTTCTCATGTTCCGTGTTGCATAGACATACATAAAGAAACATAGCAATACAATAGCAATCATGTTTGATACAATTCAATTTAAATACAACATGCAAACAGTAGTTTTTCTGGACATGCTTTTCCACCCCAAAACATAAAAACCGAAAATAAGGGAGTGCGTGAATACTCACGATGTTTTGTGTAGACACAAGCGGTACTTCGGGATGCACCAACGTCTTACTACCGGGATCCTACGACATCAAACACACGCACTAGTGAGTTTCCATGTCGATATCTAATGCTAATATAGTAAACTCTACATATAGGGAAATGCCAATTTATGTTTTAGTATTGGATTTTATATCAATTAGTTACACTTTTTCTGAAGTAATGAAATTCTATATATCGGGCGATTAATTACAACCTTGAAATATAAACTTTCCAAATTTTTAAGTCCTTATTACAACATAAATTCACGAAAATAGCATTCGAGGGATAAAAATTCTCAAACTTTTTATTTAACTGTTATTACACAATACTAAGCTGGGAAAATTATAAAAATGGATTTCCAAGCTGTTTAATTATATTTTATGATTTTTGAGTATTTATTTCAATAAAAATTGAAATAAATAGAAAACAGTTTCCAAAATTACCCAAACTTTTTATTTAATTGTTATTATACATAAATAGGCTGGGAAAAATATAAAAGATATTTTTCAGTGGGTATTTCTATTTTTCCTTGCTTTATTCCTTTAAATAGTCATTAATTAAAGAAATAATATTAAACAGTTAAAATAAATCACCATAAATTTTTGTAACATCATTTACAGTATAAATATCCTGGGAAAAATATCAAAAGTGGTTTTCATAATGTATAAACTGGTTTTGGGTATTTATGTATATTTAAGTGTATTTTAGTGCAATTAACTTTAGAAAATAAGAGAAAAATAGTTTACAGTAGAGAAAAATATTCAAAATTTTTATGTAACCTCCTAATCTATAATATTATATCCTGGTAAATTTTCATGAATTTTGGATAATCAGAACTATTTCTCCCATTTTTAGACCATTATAATTACCAAAAATTGGGAAAAATAGTAAAACATGATGGAAAATCTTGAAATTATTTTCTGGAGTCACCCATCACAGGTAAGGTATGCGAAAATTGTTAGATACAATTTTCACATCCTATAAAGTGGTTTTGTAATTTATCATGTCCTAAATAAAAGAAAATTAGAAATCATATGAAACAGTAACAAAAATTGCTGAAATTTGGTGAGGGGTCATTATTCCCCATAAGGATCATCCATGAATTTATTTAGGATTTATTGACCTCTGGAAGTATTTTATATGATTTATGCCCTTGGTTTTAGCAATAATTCTAATAAATCAAAGAAATAACAAAAGCTCTTGAAATTTTCCAGATTATCTCATGCATGCAAGGGCTTTCAAAAGGAAAAATGTAAAAAATGTATTCAGAAGAGAAATGAGGGTAATGATTTCAAACAATTTAAGAAAAGTTGCATGCAATAATGCATGAAGTGTAAATGTGGCTGAAGTTCATGAATTTGTGTAGCCCATTCAGTGAGGTTTTAAGCCACGAAATTTCAACCATAATTCACTAGATATGTTAAGTTTCTAAGGTATTTTTCCTCAGATTTATGGTTGGGTTTAAGGCCATTGTTTAAGCAATATAAAAATAGTGATCACAGAAAAAGAGCTGTATGCGCAACCTTTTTGTAAAATCTGCTAAAAATCGGATATTTAATATTTTACAGTGAGACCAGTTGGGTTTGAAAGTTAACTCGTGGAACTAACCAATACAAAAAGAATATCATGATTTGGTTAATAAATGACTGAGTTATGACTGTTCAAAGTCGAACAAAGTAATCTGGCAGATTGCATGTTTGCTTGTGTGCATTATTAGGGTATTTCAACAAGAACATCATGCATGTCTTTGGTAAGGCCCGATTTCTAACACATGCATGGAATGAATGAGCATCCAAGATGTACTAGAAATGGTTTAAATGCTTTTGTTCATGCATGAACACAAAAGAAATGGAGAAGAACATGAAATATTAGGTTTTGATGTCACATGATCATATGTGCATCTTTTCCACTCCTTGCATGGGTTTGATCCCGGATTTTCACCATCTCTAACACATGCATTGTGTTATGGTGAGAATCTACAAACCACAAGGGGAGAATAAAGATTTCTAGCCATGGAAAGGCATAGAATCCGAAAAGTAGAGAAGACTAAGAAGAAAAAGAGGTTTAACCATGAAACTATGGAAGAAGATGTTGTTGTTTACCTTGGTTTTGACCTTGAGAGAAGTAAGAACACTTCAAGGGCTTCACAATCTCGAAATTTTGCAGAGAAATGAGAGGATTTTCGTGAGTTTAGAGAGAGGGAAGAAGAGAGTGAAGTGTGTGAAGAGAGTGAAGTGAGAGAGTGAAGAGGGAAGAGGTGGAGTAAGGGTTTAAGCTTAATGATTGTGTTTTGGGGAAGAGAGAGGGCATGGGGAGAGGTGATGGTCGGTTTTTGCATGCATTTTGGCCTCCTCTCTCCTAAATTTTAAACTTTATAAACTTCCCTCCTATATTTTATATAAAAACATTCATTTTTATAAAATGTTTATTAAGCAATTTGATTTATTTAAAAATCTTGTTTTCAACAAATAATTTATGATTAATACTTGTAATTTATATTTCTAGTTCATTGGTATAATCCATAATTTGATTAATAAAATTTGATATTAGGAAGTTTATAGCCAAATTTTATAAAGTTTTTAAGCTTTATAATTTATAACTTTGGATTTTTGGCTCTTTAGGGTTTTTGGAATATTGTTTGATATTCAACAACATGTTGAAGTATAATTAGAATGTTTTAATTTATTTTTAGAGTTTTATACCCTATTTCAATTATAACAAATCTTGAAGCTTTATTCTAATTATAGTATTGGCATTTCCTATTGTAGCTAAGCAACTTACTAGAATTGTAAGTATCAAGTATATTAGTCCTAGACCTTAGTTGGATCCTAGTTTATGCAAGATTTTTGACCTAATTTATACTTCTAGGTCATGGCATGTTGTGCATGAATGGTTATTATAAAGATGCATGAGTCCAAGAATGACCTGAATTGGCAGTTGTCACAGTATCCCCCACTTAAAAAGAATTTCATCCCGAAATTCATTCTATGTCATCGCTTGTCATCGCAAGGGAAAAGTTGCAGATACTTTTCCTTTATGAAGTCCTCGCGCTCCCAAGTGTACTCCGGCCGGCGTTTTGAGTTCCATCGAACTTTCACAATCGGGATCTTACTCCGCTTAAGTTGTTTTACCTCCCTGACAAGGATTTCTATCGGTTCCTCAACGAAGCTCAGCTTATCATTGATCTTAATTTCCTCCAGGGGTACTATCAATGTTTCGTCGGCTAGACATTTCTTAAGGTTGGAGACGTGGAATGTGTCGTGAATGGCGCTTAACTCTTGGGGCAATTGGAGTTTATACGCTACTGGACCAATCCTTTCAAGGATTTCAAAGGGTCCAACATATCTCGGGCTTAGTTTTCCTTTCTTACCAAAACGCACAAGCCCTTTCCAAGGCGACACTTTTAAAAGTACCTTGTCTCCTACTTGGAATTATAATGGTTTTCGACGATTATCCGCATAACTTTTCTGACGATCTCTAGCAGCTTTAAGCTTATCCTTGATGATAGCAATCTTGTCGGATGTTTCCTGGATAAGTTCGACTCTAGTCAACTGTCTGTCTCCGATTTCTATCCAGCATAAGGGCGAACGACACTTGCGTCCATACAATGCTTCATATGGAGCACATTGGATACTCGTGTGGTAAATGTTATTGTAGGAAAACTCAATTAGGGGTAAATGAGTATCCCAATTTCCTTTGAACTCAATGACACACGCTCGTAGCATGTCTTCCAATGTTTGTATTGTTCTCTCTGTTTGCCCATCTGTCTGAGGGTGGTAAGCTGTGCTCAAATCTATCTTGGTTCCTAGTGCCCTCTGTAACATCCACCAAAATCGAGATGTAAAACGACTATCTCTATCAGAAATGATAGATAAGGGTACACCATGCAGAGAAACAATTTTGTCGATGTAGATTTGGGCCAATTTTTCCATCTTGAAATCTTCTCGAATGGGGAGAAAGTGTGCAGATTTCGTCAGTCGATCCACTATGACCCAAATTGAGTCATGACCTTTAGCAGTTCTAGGAAGTTTGGTAACAAAGTCCATAGATATTTGCTCCCATTTCCATTGGGGAATTTCAGGTTATTGCAACAACCCGGATTGTTTCTGATGTTCAGCTTTGACTATTGAGCATGTCAAACACTTCCCAACGTACAAGGCAATATCCTTTTTCATTCCAGGCCACCAATAGTACTCTTTAAGATCCTTGTACATCTTATCTGCTCCAGGGTGGATGGAGTATTTAGATCGATGAGACTCCTCTAGTACCATGTCTCTCAGGTTGTTAACCCTTGGAATCCAGACCCTGTCATTAAAATAACGAACTCCATCAGGTTTGGTTTCAAATCTTTCTTCCAAACCATGTAAAGTTTCGCCTGGAAGATTTTCCTTGCATAACGCTTTCTCCTGGGCATTAATGATTTGAGATTTCAAGCTTGTCTGAATTACCATTCCCAAAGCTCTCACATGGGAAGGTTTCACTCTTTCTTTCCTACTAAGAGTGTCGGCTACTACGTTAGCCTTCCCTGGGTGATATCGTATCTCACAATCATAATCACTAAACAACTCTACCCATCTTCTCTGCCGCATGTTTAACATTTTCTGATCCAGGATATGCTGAAGGCTTTTGTGATCGGTATAAATGGTGCACTTGGTTCCGTACAAATAATGCCTCCATATCTTAAGGGCGAAAACTATTGCTCCTAGTTCTAGATCATGGGTGGTATAATTCTTCTCGTGCGGTTTGAGTTGTCTGGAAGCATATGCAATGACCTTATCTTTTTGCATTAGCACACATCGTAATCCTTGATGAGACGCATCACAATACACCACAAAGTTCTCTAATCCTTCTGGTAAAGCCAGAATTGGTGCATTGCACAGCTTGTTTTTCAGGATTTGAAACGCCTCTTCGTGTTTCTCTTCCCAGAGAAATTTTCTATCCTTTTGGGTCAAAGTTGTTAATGGTTGAGCAATCCTAGAGAAATTCTCAATGAAGCGTCTGTAGTACCCAGCTAATCCTAGGAATTGTCGTATTTCTATCGGGGTTTTGGGGGCCTCCCATTTCTTGATTGCCTCTATCTTAGCTGGATCTACATGGATTCCTCTTTCACCGATCACATGGCCAAGAAAATGTACTTCCCGAATCCAAAATTCACACTTAGTGAACTTGGCATACAATTTTTGTTCCTTCAACAGCTCCAACACTAGCTTTAGATGTCTATTGTGATCTTCTTTGGTCCGCGAGTAAACAAGTATGTCATCGATAAATACAATTACAAACCTGTCTAGGTATGGTCTACAAACCCTATTCATCAAATCCATGAATACAGCGGGAGCGTTCGTTAGTCCAAAAGGCATGACTAAGAACTCATAATGTCCATAACGGGTTCTAAATGTTGTTTTGTGAATGTCCTCTTCGTGAATTCTTAGCTGATGATACCCTGACCGAAGGTCGATTTTTGAGAAGTAGGAAGCGCCCTGCAACTGATCGAACAAGTCATCTATTCTAGGGAGGGGATATCGATTCTTGATTGTCAACTTGTTCAATTCTCTGTAATCAATGCACATTCGGAACGAACCATCTTTCTTTTTGACGAATAACACTGGGGCTCCCCAAGGTGAAGAACTTGGTCGAATAAACCCTTTGTCTAGAAGTTCTTGAAGTTGTCCGGATAGTTCTTGCATCTCAGATGGTGCAAGGCGATATGGTGCTTTTGCTACCGGTGCCGCTCCGGGAATTAAGTCTATCCGAAATTCGACCTGTCTATAAGGGGGTAGACCGGGCAATTCCTCCGGAAATACTTCGGGATAGTTTTGAACCACTGGAATCTCCTTGAGTTGCTTAGCTTCAGGTTCTCTTTCTAGCACGTGGGCCATGAATGCAATACAATTCTTCTTCAGGTACTTGTGAACCTTCACGCTTGATACTATGTTTAAACTTCTTCCTGGCTTCTCACCGTGTATGATAAGGGTTTCTCCATTAGGGAGAGGCACTCTGATGACGTTCTCATAACAACCAATGTCCGCTCTATTTTTGGATAACCAATCCATCCCTACTATCACATCAAAACTACCTAGCTCTATAGGAATTAGGTCAATGCTAAAGAGTTTATCAGCTAAATTCAAAGTACAACCAGGAATTATATCACTAGCCCTAATTTCATACCCATCAGCAAGTTCAATAGCATAAGCATTCCTCATCTTTACCGATTTCAAGCCAATTAACGGTCTAAATGCTAAAGAAACAAAACTCCTATCTGCTCCCGCATCGAATATTACTGATGCAAAATGGTTGTTCAGGAGGAACGTACCTGTTATCACTTCAGGGTTCTGACGAGCTTCTTCTGCACCAATCACAAAGGCTACACCTCTTGGCTGTCCAACTTGATTTCCTTGAAAGTTTTGCCTGGCTTGGCCTTGTCCATTGTTACCAGGTCCATTGTTCAGTTTAGGACATGCTCTACGGAGATGATCATTACTCCCGCACTCGTAACATGTCCTTTTTCCCTCCTTATTCACCTTACAATACTTCGAGTAATGGCCTGTTTGCTTACAGTTTTGGCACACCGGGCAAGCTCCCTTGTGATGGAAGTTACACTTATTGCACTTCGGAAGCGGCCCTGAGTACTGCTTTTGCTCCTGCACTTCTTGTCCTTGAGTTTTCACTGGTTCTTGCTCCTGGGCTCTTACCATAAAGTTTCTTGAGACTTTCTGCTTCCTCCCTGACTTGCCTCCATACTTCTTCTCTCCCTGATTTATTGGCTTCCTCTTGCTACTAGAGCTTTCCTTTGCTGATGCTCCCATCCTTATTACATCATTGGTTAGTCGATTTGCTAGGCTTACTGCACTTTGAATGGTAGTTGGGTTTGCTGAGGTAACCATTCCCCGAATCTCTGGTGCCAGACCCCAGATGTAACGATCTATCCGTTTCTCCTCAGGAGTAACCATGTGAGGTACTAGTTTTGCTAGTTCATGAAATCGGACTGTGTACTTCTCTATTTGTGTTCCAACCATAGAATGGTTCCAGAATTCATACTCAAGTTTCTGAAGTTCATCCTTGGGACAATACTCCTCTATCAGCAGCTTCTTTAGGTCTTCCCAAGTTAGCTGATATGCTGCTGTACGGCCTCGGGTTTGCACTAGAGTATTCCACCAGGTTAATGCCCTATCTTGGAATAGGCAAGATGCATACTCAACTTTGTTGCGCTCGAGGCATTTGCTAATATGAAGGACCGACTCCATGCTGTCAATCCATTTCAGTAACCCAACCGCACCTTCCTTTCCATGGAACTCCTTAGGTTTACAGGCCATAAAGGACTTGTAGTTGCATTCTCTTTCATTGTTTCCCCGGTTTCCTCCACTACTTCCTTGGTTAGCATTAAGTCCTGCAGTTACTTGAGTAACAATGTTTGGGATTGCTTGCATGAGTTGTTGTGCTACCATTTGAGCAACATCGGGCGTTTCGTTCTGTGGGCGCCCGCGATTAGGCCTTCCTGACATGGTTCTATGACACAGGAGAAGAAATACGTATAAATACATAAAATAATGTATAATATGTATTTCACTACCATTTTGAAAACCGTAAGTGTTGTCAAATTAATGGGTTGCATTAATACTATGCATATAGATTTGAGAAAGGAAAGAAAAGAAAAATCTCTTTTATTCAACCATTTACCAAATAAATTTTAGGGTTTGACCTCATAGTAAAAGTTTTCAAACATAAAATAAAAATTTTCATTACCATTTGAAATAATCTTAAAACCAAACCAATACGTCAATCCCAAAATAAAGTTTTAAATATTTTTCCCAAAAGACACCCAACATGGGTTTTCATTTCAAAACAAAATAAAACAAAATACTGAAATCAGAACCAAAAGCCAATCGCTATCCCAACAAGAAGCATCAACACCACAATCAGGAACAGCCCACCAAACACATAATATGCTGTCATCGCATGACCTGCCTCTCGTCTAGCAGCACTAGCAGTGTCAGCAGTCTCCATCGAATGCTGATACAGGATTTCCATTCCTGCCAAGACTTCATCCAAAACTTCTCGATGCCCAGCTATCACAGCGAGACTGTGACGTAGGCCCGCTGCTATCGACTGCAATCTCCGGGACTCCTCCGGGGTCATACCTGGCTGTCTGACAGGTATCCCTATGACTTGCTGAGGTGAGGGTGCTCTCGGTCTTGCATCGCTGGGTTCTGCTCCGCTAGGTCCTGTCGTGCCATGTCCTGCTGTGCTGGCGGGTATCCTTCCTGGAATGGGAACACTCTTCCTCGCTGTCCTCCGAATGCGAAGTCCATAGAGCGGTGGCTGTGGCAACACCGATGCCGGTGATGCCTCACATCGTTGACTCGGGGCGTTGTCATTGCTGATCTCCACCGAGTTCCCAGTATCTTCCGTATCCTCTGATGGGTCTTCTTCTACCGAGGCGGGGGGATTACGTCGAGGGATAACAGTGACGTAGCCGGATTCATCGGCTGAGGCGGTAGCGCGGGAAGATGACGATGTTGACATAGTGGACTGTGACATAGTTTCAATGAGATATGAAATAAATGACAATGCATGCCTATAATATGCAATGCTTACACACACCAAAATTAACCTTTTGAAATTTTGAAATAAAGTTTTCTCAAATATTTTTGTTGAACATATTCCCATTATAATTAGCTCAAGCTTTGTATAAATCTTTTCTTAATTAAACATAGGTGATCAGGCTATGTTTAATCAAGGTCCAATAATACAACTCTCGACCTAATTATACTAGTAATATGTTTGATGTAAAAAGAATTTCTTTGTAAGTTTTAGTTATAGGTTGTGTTTTCTTAAAGAAAAACCGATGTTCTCTATAACTTTAGCTCTGATACCACTTCTGTCACACCCCGCTAAAGCGGAAACGCAAGGTATGACAGCGATAACGGTTTCAATGCAAAAGATAAAGATACATCACCATAGCAGTATTTAAAAGTTTACAACCCATAGCTTCAAAAGAAACAAAATACAAGTTTTTCAAAATAACATTGTTCAAAATATAGCTTCAGAATAGCTTCAACACGATGCAGCATGCTCTATGATGATGAATCTTTACATCCACTTACTAATTACTTCCTGAAAAAGCATGTAAAACGAGCGTCAACTATGAAAATAGTTGGTGAGTATCACAAGTTTATAAAAATCGAGCGTACAATAAGGCTTTTCGTAAATACAAGTACATTGTTTCAATGATAAACAAGTTGATTGCTATTAATGAATACAAGTTTATTGCTATAACGAGAAACGAGTTTGTATGTGTATGAGCAAACAATGAGTCTCAACCAAACCTATGACTGAAGCCCTATCGAGATCTATGCTTATCGTTCTATAGATGAATATGGTATCATGCACTCCAGCGATTCGGGCAAGTGAGGAGTTGTCAATTCCTAATAGCGCTATCCATAACGACCATTGGCTCAAAGAGTTAATGGTTAGAGATAAGGGAAGGGCCTTAGTACGATAAGTTCTCATGTTCCGTGTTGCATAGACATACATAAAGAAACATAGCAATACAATAGCAATCATGTTTGATACAATTCAATTTAAATACAACATGCAAACAGTAGTTTTTCTGGACATGCTTTTCCACCCCAAAACATAAAAACCGAAAATAAGGGAGTGCGTGAATACTCACGATGTTTTGTGTAGACACAAGCGGTACTTCGGGATGCACCAACGTCTTACTACCGGGATCCTACGACATCAAACACACGCACTAGTGAGTTTCCATGTCGATATCTAATGCTAATATAGTAAACTCTACATATAGGGAAATGCCAATTTATGTTTTAGTATTGGATTTTATATCAATTAGTTACACTTTTTCTGAAGTAATGAAATTCTATATATCGGGCGATAAATTACAACCTTGAAATATAAACTTTCCAAATTTTTAAGTCCTTATTACAACATAAATTCACGAAAATAGCATTCGAGGGATAAAAATTCTCAAACTTTTTATTTAACTGTTATTACACAATACTAAGCTGGGAAAATTATAAAAATGGATTTCCAAGCTGTTTAATTATATTTTATGATTTTTGAGTATTTATTTCAATAAAAATTGAAATAAATAGAAAACAGTTTCCAAAATTACCCAAACTTTTTATTTAATTGTTATTATACATAAATAGGCTGGGAAAAATATAAAAGATATTTTTCAGTGGGTATTTCTATTTTTCCTTACTTTATTCCTTTAAATAGTCATTAATTAAAGAAATAATATTAAACAGTTAAAATAAATCACCATAAATTTTTGTAACATCATTTACAGTATAAATATCCTGGGAAAAATATCAAAAGTGGTTTTCATAATGTATAAACTGGTTTTGGGTATTTATGTATATTTAAGTGTATTTTAGTGCAATTAACTTTAGAAAATAAGAGAAAAATAGTTTACAGTAGAGAAAAATATTCAAAATTTTTATGTAACCTCCTAATCTATAATATTATATCCTGGTAAATTTTCATGAATTTTGGATAATCAGAACTATTTCTCCCATTTTTAGACCATTATAATTACCAAAAATTGGGAAAAATAGTAAAACATGATGGAAAATCTTGAAATTATTTTCTGGAGTCACCCATCACAGGTAAGGTATGCGAAAATTGTTAGATACAATTTTCACATCCTATAAAGTGGTTTTGTAATTTATCATGTCCTAAATAAAAGAAAATTAGAAATCATATGAAACAGTAACAAAAATTGCTGAAATTTGGTGAGGGGTCATTATTCCCCATAAGGATCATCCATGAATTTATTTAGGATTTATTGACCTCTGGAAGTATTTTATATGATTTATGCCCTTGGTTTTAGCAATAATTCTAATAAATCAAAGAAATAACAAAAGCTCTTGAAATTTTCCAGATTATCTCATTCATGCAAGGGCTTTCAAAAGGAAAAATGTAAAAAATGTATTCATAAGAGAAATGAGGGTAATGATTTCAAACAATTTAAGAAAAGTTGCATGCAATAATGCATGAAGTGTAAATGTGGCTGAAGTTCATGAATTTGTGTAGCCCATTCAGTGAGGTTTTAAGCCACGAAATTTCAACCATAATTCACTAGATATGTTAAGTTTCTAAGGTATTTTTCCTCAGATTTATGGTTGGGTTTAAGGCCATTGTTTAAGCAAGATAAAAATAGTGATCACAGAAAAAGAGCTGTATGCGCAACCTTTTTGTAAAATCTGCTAAAAATCGGATATTTAATATTTTACAGTGAGACCAGTTGGGTTTGAAAGTTAACTCGTGGAACTAACCAATACAAAAAGAATATCATGATTTGGTTAATAAATGACTGAGTTATGACTGTTCAAAGTCGAACAAAGTAATCTGGCAGATTGCATGTTTGCTTGTGTGCATTATTAGGGTATTTCAACAAGAACATCATGCATGTCTTTGGTAAGGCCCGATTTCTAACACATGCATGGAATGAATGAGCATCCAAGATGTACTAGAAATGGTTTAAATGCTTTTGTTCATGCATGAACACAAAAGAAATGGAGAAGAACATGAA
The DNA here is from genome assembly GCF_052625555.1 of Lactuca saligna. Taxonomy (NCBI): domain Eukaryota; kingdom Viridiplantae; phylum Streptophyta; class Magnoliopsida; order Asterales; family Asteraceae; genus Lactuca; species Lactuca saligna. Next base: position 201,449,384 of record NC_136421.1, read on the forward strand.
ATATTAGGTTTTGATGTCACATGATCATATGTGCATCTTTTCCACTCCTTGCATGGGTTTGATCCCGGATTTTCACCATCTCTAACACATGCATTGTGTTATGGTGAGAATCTACAAACCACAAGGGTAGAATAAAGATTTCTAGCCATGGAAAGGCATAGAATCCGAAAAGTAGAGAAGACTAAGAAGAAAAAGAGGTTTAACCATGAAACTATGGAAGAAGATGTTGTTGTTTACCTTGGTTTTGACCTTGAGAGAAGTAAGAACACTTCAAGGGCTTCACAATCTCGAAATTTTGCAGAGAAATGAGAGGATTTTCGTGAGTTTAGAGAGAGGGAAGAAGAGAGTGAAGTGTGTGAAGAGAGTGAAGTGAGAGAGTGAAGAGGGAAGAGGTGGAGTAAGGGTTTAAGCTTAATGATTGTGTTTTGGGGAAGAGAGAGGGCATGGGGAGAGGTGATGGCCGGTTTTTGCATGCATTTTGGCCTCCTCTCTCCTAAATTTTAAACTTTATAAACTTCCCTCCTATATTTTATATAAAAACATTCATTTTTATAAAATGTTTATTAAGCAATTTGATTTATTTAAAAATCTTGTTTTCAACAAATAATTTATGATTAATACTTGTAATTTATATTTCTAGTTCATTGGTATAATCCATAATTTGATTAATAAAATTTGATATTAGGAAGTTTATAGCCAAATTTTATAAAGTTTTTAAGCTTTATAATTTATAACTTTGGATTTTTGGCTCTTTAGGGTTTTTGGAATATTGTTTGATATTCAACAACATGTTGAAGTATAATTAGAATGTTTTAATTTATTTTTAGAGTTTTATACCCTATTTCAATTATAACAAAGCTTGAAGCTTTATTCTAATTATAGTATTGGCATTTCCTATTGTAGCTAAGCAACTTACTAGAATTGTAAGTATCAAGTATATTAGTCCTAGACCTTAGTTGGATCCTAGTTTATGCAAGATTTTTGACCTAATTTATACTACTAGGTCATGGCATGTTGTGCATGAATGGTTATTATAAAGATGCATGAGTCCAAGAATGACCTGAATTGGCAGTTGTCACACTGGAATGGTAATTCTGCATCAATATTCCCCTTTATTTGTAACAATTTCTGAATATAATTCAAAAGTGCCAAGTTACGAAAAATTCATGGACCAGAACAGTCAAATCCCTAAAGTTGCAGGGACCAAAATTGAAACATATGCTTTCTTCTCCACATTACCCGTGATTAAAAGAACTACTGGAACGACCCATTATGAATATTCATAGACGAAAGCCAAAGTACCGATACTAATCGATTCCATCGTTTCCTAGTAAAAAAAAACAAATCCGAGTACAGTTTTGTTTCATATTGAGAGCCGACAGGAACACGAACCCAGGTTCGTTCCGACTTCCGAGCATCACGATGCGAATCCAAAGGCCCACCTTTCGTTCTGAATCCGTCTATTACACCCAAAGCGAATCTCCACAAAAACGAATCCAATCACAAGTTCGTTTGTGAAATCACAGTAAACGAACGTTCGCAGGTGAGGTTGATCAAACTAATTTGACTTTCAAGTTTGACTTGTAAGAACATGCGCTCAAATCACCCCGGTTTTATACGTTCGTATGTAAGACTTTCGCCCTTGTTCACCCTGATGGAGTTACGATTTGGATTTCATTCATTCACACGTTAGGACTTCCACAGCGAATTTGATTTTTCAATTTTGACCAACAGTTCGTCCTTAACTCATTCAATCAAGATTCAATCCTAATTTTGAATTTTGCATTGACCACCAAGAACAACCTTAAATCAATTCAGCTAGATTCCAAACCCGATTGTAGAACCCTTCATCTGAACATAATACTTTACAAACACAAAGTCATTCTCTTCAAATCAATTTCAGATCAAAGGCCTCTTTCAATTTAAATACATCTTCATATCCATCGGTTCATCACACTGCATAATTTGTATTCTTGATTCGCAACATATGTTGGTAACTCAAAAAAAAACTTAAATCATTGAGTCTCCAATTCGTCTTTAACCGATGAACAGTAACAGAACACATAATTTTCAAGGAATGAACAGAAAGCTTGATTCCAAGTTGCTTGAACAGAAAGCTTGATTCCAAGTCGCCAAAACACTAATAATCTTCAATAACTTGTGCAGAAAATCACCAAATCAAGAACCGATTCTTCAAAAATCAATAGATCTTCAAAGACCCGCTCTGATACCACTTGTTGAATTTTAAAACAAACTCGAAGATCGATTAGATCAATGAAACAGGTAGAGAAACAACTAGATAATCAATTAAGTACAAGTAAATGGATCAAAAGGTGTCGAATGATTTGATAAACAATCCTCAGAAGAGCTCGATAAAGAACATCAACTGTAGAGGATTTTAGGGTTTACAAATAATCAATGAGAGTGACCACCGTTACTATACGCATACATGCATGCATATATATATATATATATATATATATATATATATATATATATAAGACAACCCTAACAGTTTTCCTAAGAAAAAGAAAGCTATTCTAGATAAGCACGGATTGACAAGCCCAATCCGGCTGTAAAACATAAGGGCCCAAGACGCAACACAATAATCTTCAACACCTGGCAATCATGGAGTCCAAGGTGGGGCAAGATGAAAAACTAACGTGCTCCCGGATATCATCCCGGAGCATGTCATGATAGGGGGTCCTCCTCATGTCCTCATCGCCCGCATACTGGGGCACCAACAGTGCCCTCTCCCGGAACTTGGCGGTGATCTCCGCCACGGTCTCTGTCGTCTGTCTCATGTCCAAAAACTCCCTGGCCAGCTGCTGAAGCTCGGCATCCGACGCAAACTCTGCCCTGAACCTGGTCACAAAGTCCGACCAGGTCATAGCCTCGATAGCTGAGGCTCCCAAAGAGTCACCCACTAACTCCCACCAATCTTGAGCTCAGTCTCGTAAACACCCTGCTGCATACCTCACCTTCGACCCCTCAGGGCAGAAGCTAGTCAACTGTGCAGACTCAATGTCTTCAATCCATCGCCTGGCAACAATGGGGTCCTTCACCCCGTGGAAATCCGGCGCACCACTGCCCCTGAAGTCCTTAAAGGACAGCGTGCGAGATCCCGACTGGCCAGATGCCATGTCGCTCCTGAATGCCCTGAGGCGATCCTCCATCAACTCGATGATCCATTCCTTGATTGACCCGAAGATAATGGGGGTCGACTCAAGGATACCTCTGGTGATCTCCGACGCGATGAACTCGCGCAGCGTCTCATCTACTGGCTCGGAACCTGATCCCGAACCCGATCCCTCTCCTGAACTGCCAACTGCTGGCCTCGAGCGTAGTACCACCATTCTGAAATACAAAGAAATAATAACTGTTAGCGATACTGATACCCCTGGAGGGATCCCACCCACTACGAGTTCCCTGGTCTTATCTTAGCCTTCCTCGGTCCGGGTATGGATCCTCTACTTTCAGTAGTACGGGCCCATACTACCTTCCACGTCTATCCGTACCTTCCCCAAAGACCGCCTCGACTCAACCAGGTCCCTTCCACTACCGCTGATCACTGCTACTCTTTATCCTAGGCTTACCCTAGGAAACCTCCGACTCCACCCAACCCAGTCCTCAGCTGCTGAAGGCCTCTTGGTGATGCCAATTAACTATTACCTGAATACAATCACATGTGATGAGGCTCGGATAATCCTTCGAGTAAGGGACTCATCTCTACAACGGTTAGGACTCAAACAAGAGCTACGCAATAGAGTCAAATCCAACACTCTGAGATTATTCAACCCTGATCACATGTGACTTTAACGTATTCACCTAACAGTTAACTCCCATCACTTCAAGGCCCACATAGCACAAAGCAAACAACATTTGGACATAAGGAAAACAATCTCAAGCAACTCTATCCTCGTAGAGAGAACTGAACTAGCATACAATGCTAAACTCGTACTATCAGGAATAACCTAAACAGGCTACCCTACTGCTATCTACTCAACTCTAGCATGCAACTCTTTCATATACTGAAGCACATAAAGCAGGCACATAAGGCATCACTCCTAGATCCTTAGTCCTATTCTAGCATGCTGTTCTACAGAAACTGATAAACATAAATAAACTTGTATGGGTACATTGGGGAATACTTACTTGAGCTCGGCCGGTCGCGCACATCACACACATTGTTCTTTCTTAAAACCCTTTACTTAGCCTTTTAGAAAACATTTTCTCTTTCCAAAAATCTTTTAATCCCTCGATTTGAGTTCAAACACCCCCGAAGGTGTGTCCGAATCCCTCAAACCTGGGCTCTGATACCAACTTGTAACACCCCAAAAATACCGGCTAAAAATTTCATTTTTAAATTAGGTTAATACATAAAGACATCATTACAAATCATTCATAATAATATTCCGTGTCTGAAAACCGGTAGTATCATAATAATATTTCAGAGTTCATCCCAGAAAATCCACAGTGCAGAAAAACAAGAGTGTGTGTGATATGCTGCTACCGTGCCGGCTCCTTTCCCTTAGCTGAAGAGGTACCTGAAACCAAAACTGAAAACTGTAAGCACGTAGCTTAGTGAGTTCCCCCATTGTACCACATACCATATAATCACATAACATACATAAATTGTCAGGCATATCTGGGTGCCCGACCTACCCCTTCGGTCCTCTCGATCGGATACTGCCTAGCATATCTGGGTGCAGGTCTCCCCTTCGGTCCTCTCGACCGGATACTGCCTAGCATATCTGGGTGCTGGCTCCCCTTCGGTCCTCTCGACCGGATACTGGGGACTATTTCATCCCCTACTACTACCACATTACACATATATCACATAGTCTATCTAGCATGGTTGGGCATGACCGCCCCTTCGGCCCTATCGACCGGTATTCTGGGGAACTATCTCCCCCTACTGTCACTAACACATAAACATAACACAGGTAGTAGCAACCCTAGATGAATATCACAAAGACAATAATCTAATCACACATCTCCTACCGGTTGGTCGGCATTGTGGCCTTAGACCCACCGCTACTGGAAGGTAACTCACCTCGGAGTAGCTGCTGATCTGATCGGGAACTGACTGCCTACTGCTGCGGTTGCTGCTCCGGAAATCCTCCGGCTGTAATTCCCACAACATACTCAATCAAACACTGCTAACTGTCCTTTGGATAAAATGATCATTTTACCCCTGATCATGCCCTAAGTCAAAGTCATAGTCAACTTTCAGTTGACCCGACTCGCTGAGTTGGCTCGCCAACTCGCCGAGTCCCTGTCCAATCTACTGACCTGGATTCTGTTTCTACTTGTCGAGTTAGGCGTTGACTCGACGAGGTCTCCTTCCAAACTGATGTTCAAGTCCTTCATCCTACTCGCCGAGTTGTATGAACAACTCGGCGAGTTCATCTTCATTCGATGAACACTTATGCTGCGACTCGCCCAGTTGTATGAACAACTCGCCGAGTCTAATCTTGATCTAAGGAGATTGCCTTGAACTCATCGAGTCTGGCCATCGACTCGCCGAGTTCTCTTATGGGTGAGTTTTGGCTTCCAACTCACCGAGTCCACCCTAGACTCACTACACAACTCAGCACAATGAAAAAGGGGACAACTCGGAGACTCGCGACTAGACTCGTCGAGTCAGATGAGCGACTCGCCGAGTCGGCTTCATGAAAGAGCCATATACGCGATTTTGCTCGAATCCAGTCCATGCCATTCATAGATATGGGTTCCTAGATCATGAATAACACGTAAAGTTTCCAACTTTACGTGTAAATATGTTGGGTTATGAGCATTCTAACACTCCTAAGTGTACATGCAACCCTAAATACCTTGGATCTATGTTTTCTCTATTATACATGCAAATATGAATATCCAAGGTATTATCCTAAACTAGCATACAAAACTATCAATATAACAAGATAGAATACATACCTCTTTGATGGTGCTTGTCTTCATGAAGCTTGAGTGCCTAGTGCCCCAAGTGTGACACCTCAAATGGTTCACAATCATCAAAACACTTAGAATAACTTAGAGAGAATTCTACACTTCATGAAATCGGCTAGCCCTTTCTTAGTCTCACTAGTGGCCGATTTTCCTCAAGAATAAGATGCTTATATAGTTATACAATTAGGGTAAACCCTAATTGTCATGACTTTCCATTTCCTTGGATCCATGGGTTCAAATACACCATGGAGCATCCATGGAGCATCATATGGGTTTTGGCCCAACTAGATAATCCATGGAGCATTAGCCCACTATACAAGTATGGATGATTTACACAATCAACCCACATATTTAATTAGTCTTCTTTTGATCACTCAATTAATGCTAGATTAATTCTTGATCAATACTAATTAAATAATCTCATTATTCTTATTATTAATATACTAGAACTTATAATATATTAATAACCATAAGTGTCTTATTTCTCTCATTTAGTCTATCCAAGTGCATGATGGTATGCAACCCAAATGGACCATGCCGGGTCGAGTCAAGTCTTACCAATTATAGTTATGGACTTAGACATTAATCCAACAGTCTCCCACTTGAATAAGTCTAAAACTATTATTGCGTATGACTTCAGGAACCAACTGGCAATCGTAGCTCTCAAAAGCTTCTGTTGAACTCTGACCTTGTAGATGAACTCTGATCTTGTCAATGACTTGTCCATTAGATAACGGATCATATATTCCTCCATTATAGATATCATATGGACTGAGACATGGATTATAATCATTCTCTCTGTCCATTTGTTGTTTCCCAATTTCCGATTTATGACGACTGACTAATTGAACAAATCAAATCAGTCCTGGCTCGGCCGAGCACTTCCATTTGTCATCATCAAATCATCGAGGGGCCCACAGATATCGCTTTTATCCCGAAGGTAAAAGGAATGGATAAACTTCGACTCATATGGCTTGTTCTACTACTTGTTGAATCATACACAAAGACACGTTTTATAGCACCGAGTTACCAAATGCGGTTTCGTGCAATCAATGTACTATCAACTCATAGTAACAACTCATATCTCTAGGTTTGAAGAATATAAGATATTATCGTCTCATAATCACTCGTGATAAAATCCATGAAGTGATTCCAATGAGCGCGGGTTGAATCCAATACTCATAACTTATGAGCACTCATGAGTGTTGTAGCCCTTTGTCCAACAACTTAGACCTCTACAAGCCAACCCATGACAGTCTTAATTCATATCTACTTCCAACATATGACCGACTGTGGATGGTTTGAATAACTTAGTCATTCCGAAAGAATAACCTAGTTTATTCGGGAAGTCAAAACATGCAAAGTGAAACACAATAATAATTGAATCCAATATGGTCTCAGAACTTATGAATATAAATAAAACACTTTTTATTTATCACCATATGATTACACATTATTCATTGTATACTGTTTCAGCTATCAACTTTATTCTTGAATTTAAAACAATAGTTGTCCCATGCTCCAAGCATGTACACTATGTTTTCTAAACACTAGTCATGCCATACACCAAGTATGCATACTATGTTTGTCTATGATCTTTACTTTGTGAACTAGATCAATTGAACATAACTTCAATGATTCTCTTTTCACACTCCCAAATCCTTACTGCAAATGCAAGAATTCCAAATTCATGCCATTTACTGAAATCTGTTAGATTCTAAACTTATATGCATTGATCCTTTTGTAATGATTATGCACAAAGTCATAAAGACTTGGCAACAATCATTACAGAGTATTCCAAAGGAGATTAATTCCTTGGAAACATCCTTCTTGCATTAAGTTTCCTTAATCTTACACAGATTGAAATCTCTGACTTTGAAACATTTCCAGATTCATTTTGACTATCACTTCTAAACAAGAGTTGCCTCCTTACAGATTATGTCAATATGGTCCTTCCAAAATTATCACTATACTTCCAATTGTCCTTGAGCAACCAATCTTTGCTAAACCTTAGATTTTCCACGACAATTGTTTAATCCTTTTAGTCGTATCCAGTTCTAAACCTTTTCCCTTCTTAATGCCCCAGGCATTTGAAAAAATTTTAGAAAGGATGAATATAGCACATGTAATCGATCCTATATCCGAAGCGTATGGGACACGATTCATGATGTCTCACATAAAGACTAAACCAGTCTTTTGCTATAACATTTCCATTTCTATTTGCCAAGTTCTCATAATTCAGATTATGAAAAGGGATGTCGTAATCATAATCGAATTTTAGAACGCAAATAATGGACCCATATACAGAATTTCCTTATGTTGAGCCATTCCAACATGAAATTTATATATATCCTTGACTAAATGATTAAAACCTCACGATCTATGCTTATAGATTTGAGATGAAGTATAATTTCCTCTCCCTTAATTATAGCAAAACAACTTTTTCCCAATTGAAACCTTTTTTTTCTATAATTAACATTGCTAACTTGCAATACTTATCATAATTATCATGCTCCCACTAACATGATGATTATTAGCATAACACTTATGCTCCCACTAGCTTTGACATGTACTCAGAAAGCTCGACTTCTAGAAATCAATACTTTATTGACTTTCTTACCAAAGTTCAGATTTCTGATACTAGATTGTTTTGATAAGACTTTATCAAAAACATACACCTTCCCTTAGATAGCACACTTGTATGTCTAAACAATTATGAAGAGGGATGCCGTAATCATAATGGTTAGACCTTTTTGCCACTTCTCACAAGTCCAGGTTAGTGTGTCGGTAAACCACACACGCTCCACTAACGACTTTGAGAATGCAAATATCACAATTGCTATCTAACTAAAATCTACTTAGTGAAAGTGTTTCCTCACCATCATTTTCATGAATCGGAGAGAAACCTTATGACACTTAGATTTAATGGTGTATGTATTCTTATCCATGTGAATTGTCAAAACCATAGTCACAAGACAAAGATAATGACAAATCTAAAACCATATGGATTGAACTCAATCTTAATTTCTTGCCACCTGGCAGCTCAAGGGCCTGCCATTGCTTCCAAGTTGTTGTGCAACCAATTGAGAACTCTAAGAACTCAACTTTAACTGGAATGGGCACAGACTATGTCAGCACGATAGGTTATAAACCTCAAGTCGTGTGCTAGTGAAGAACTTTAGGTTTTATTCTTGATTAGTTCTTGAGACTTTCAAGACCTTTAAGACTCCCACTGTCCTCTTGACCTATAAGACTCCCTTGTCAAACATCCAAGAGATAGTGTGGATTCTAATCAAGACAAACACTTCACACAATTGGCCGAAGTTGGTCTTTGTTTTATCCAAAACATCACAACTTACCAATTTCAAATGTACAAGAGTAGAAAACTTTTACTCTTACATTTGTCAAGTGTTTTAAACCTTCTTTAAGACATGTCACTCAAATTACAATCTTGGAGTATGACTCTAAGACTTGTATTGGAACGAAGTATGACTCATCTTCTTGATTTAACCATTTTAACAATTCAAGATCCCTTCTTCTTAGTCATAAGAATGCACTAAGACTTCCTTAGAGAACTAATTTTGATATGGTTTCTTAATCATTAAGATTATCACAAAACTGATACTAAAGTACTCTCCCATCTTTTCAGATTTGAGAAACTTTTATCCTTCTGCCTAATTTGATTCTTCTTATTCGCTCTGCCATGCATTGGAACCTTTTCCAATCAGAGCTACACTTAAGCTTGTAAGTATAATCATATTTACTAAGCTTTAGTAAACTATGACGAATAGCCTAATATCTTTTGTGGTGGACTTAATCAGTGCACATGACTATGTACTTGATCCCTTAGTCCATTACTTGACTCACACATCCATGTGAACAAGTAATTAGTCTTAATTTTTTCCAATACTTGAAAGTTCTCATTCATCATGCTATACAACTTGCATGATTCCAAGTCCCGGTCCAATTGAGACTTTGGATGATGAGAATCTTTCCTTATTTGGTAAATTTAGACATTACCACAATCAATTTGCTATTAATGGAATCATATAAGCAACAATTTTTTTCTCAAATGCCATTGTAAGGATATTTTAAAATAAAATCAAAATTTTCTTTTATTTTAAAACTATGCGGAAAAACTTATCCTTACAATCCATATGAAAACTTGTTATTATCTATTCCTAAGCAATATCTCATAACTCCTAAGAAGTAGCTCAAGAATCCGATTTTCAAACTACGCGATAGAAATCCATCTATGCGATCAGATTCAGCATATTCTTTCTTTAAGTTCCTTTACTTTTCTTTGATTCTTAAAACATTACCATGTGACCCAGTCACATCATGTATCAGGAATCTCATAATAGAAACTTAACAGAGTTAGATTAGTGGACGTTACCTGAAGTAGAGTCAAACTTGTTGACTTTAACATCCTTAGGTAAATTGGCAGCTTCGCAACTAATGACCCTTTCTTTGGCAATATAAACATATGGACCCTTTGATAATGGTACACGGGACTATCACAGACTTAGTTTTTCTCTTTACCATTTGTTCAACCGAGTTGACTATGGCCGATCCATTTCCATTGGGAAGAGAATGCCTTTTCTGTATTTCCAGTGTCACCATTGTCAATGTCCATAAAGTTTCAGGAAGTTGATCTTAACAAATAGATAAGATCATTAAGGGTCTTGTCATAGTCTGTTTCATAGGTGTTCCAAAAGAACTCACTATGTGACTTAGAAAGTAGTTGAGCCACCAACTTTCTCAAGACTTTGACACCCAACTCTCCCGGCTTGTCAATATGTGACTACATCTCCAAGATATGATCACACCTAGACCTTGCCTTGCCAATAGGGCTTGAGTGACCTTAAACTTTTCAAGAACTTGTGGGGTAGGGAGAATAATTGGAGGAGGTGATAGAAGTATGATTTCCATGTGACATCATCTTCATTTAGGAAAACTTGTGTCAAGAGATTTGGGAAGATCATAAATGTCTAAACCAGACATGTTTTGGGAGATATTCAATATAGTTGATCTTAAAGTCCTTAATATGACACCCAATATGAAATATTAAGGCTAGGACCCAACAAACTATTTTATAACTTAGAAGAGGTATGCCGTAATCCAAGCTATAAAATATTTGAAGGTAGGTGAATGAAGATTCACCAATTTCCACCAAGATAAACGAAATGTATTATTAGGTTTTAATTGGTTTTGAAACTCCTAGATCTTTTGAGATTCATTGAACTGTTCAATGGCATGTTTCAATCTCGAGTGTGCCCTTCAGGTTTTGTGACTGGGATGCCGAGGATCACAAAACAAGGTGTGAAGTAACCATGCAAATTACTTGGTACCCTTAATAAATTACCCCTCAATCGATGTGTCGGTTAACCACACACGCTCCATCGATACTATGATAAATATTAAGTCACCCTTTACCTACCTTGTTAAGTCCAAGTTAGTGTGTCGGTTAACCACACACGCTCCACTAACGACTTAGACAAAGTGTAAAGTGTAATTTCATGGATTAGCAACTTATTCACATTTTCCTAAGTAACTAAGATTGGGAATTATTAAGAGTTTAGTTACTTAGTATTTATCATTAATACTTTTAATGAAGGGAGAATTATAGTCCTGTCAAACCCGTTCGGCTAACGACCCTCCACCGGTCAAGCAAGCGGTGGGTGAGAGTGGACACCCATTAAGCTGCCATTTTATAGGCAACAACCTTATACCCACCTTATAGACCGGCTTCGTGAATGAGGCGTACTAGCGGTAAGACTGACTTTACTCTTATACATATATATATATATATATATATATATATATATATATATTATTATTATTATTAACTTATAATATTATAAAGTATAAGGGTTGAATTTTAACTCTTAAAATTCTAAGGGCTAACTTGGAATTAAAGTATTCATAAGAGAAAACTTTACAAATTCCAAAACTTGAGGGCAAGTTTTGAAACTATTCAAAACTAATTAATTCCATAACTTATGTATTTAAAGTAGTTTTAATCCAAAAACTCTTCAAGTTCCATAACTTGAGGACAAATTATGGAAGACTTTAAACTAATAAAGAATTAACATTTCTTTATTTTATAACTTATGGAATTAATTAAGGTTACATTATTTTTTATTTATTTATTTAATGAAGAGACTCTTGGTCCTCCATAACTTGAGGACAAATTATGGAGTCATAACTCCAATTAATTAGAACTAGACTCTTCATTTTTGTAACCTTTGCCAACTTTATGAGTTTTATGAGTCTTTAATGTGACTCTTCATGTAACTTGAGGACAAGTTACACAAACACATTTTATACTCAACTCTTAGATTAAAATGGATTGAAAGCAACTATTTCAATTAACTTTTCTATTAATCTAAGCAACTCATAAGAACAAGATAATTCAAATCAAACTTTTTCATGTAATTAGTCTAACCTTTAAACTAATACAAAACATGAATCTATTGACAACTATCTTTGAAAAAATCTAGCCAAAAACCTCGAAAATATGTTGTCTGGGGTCCAACTCGTCGAGTGCATGAACACAACTCGGCGAGTTGGATGCATTTTGCCTTGGACTCGTCGAGTCCCTTCATGGACTCGGCGAGTCTGCTGGGTAGACAGCAACAAAACTCGATTTTTCAGCTTCCATTGCAAGTATAACAAGAAAACAAGCCTAGGCTCTGATACCACTGTTGGGTTATGAGCATTCTAACACTCCTAAGTGTACATGCAACCCTAAATACCTTGGATCTATGTTTTCTCTATTATACATGCAAATATGAATATCCAAGGTATTATCCTAAACTAGCATACAAAACTATCAATATAACAAGATAGAATACATACCTCTTTGATGGTGTTTGTCTTCATGAAGCTTGAGTGCCTAGTGCCCCAAGTGTGACACCTCAAATGGTTCACAATCATCAAAACATTTAGAATAACTTAGAGAGAATTCTACACTTCATGAAATCGGCTAGCCCTTTCTTAGTCTCACTAGTGGCCGATTTTCCTCAAGAATAAGATGCTTATATAGTTATACAATTAGGGTAAACCCTAATTGTCATGACTTTCCATTTCCTTGGATCCATGGGTTCAAATACACCATGGAGCATCCATGGAGCATCATATGGGTTTTGGCCCAGCTAGATAATCGATGGAGCATTAGCCCACTATACAAGTATGGATGATTTACACAATCAACCCACATATTTAATTAGTCTTCTTTTGATCACTCAATTAATGATAGATTAATTCTTGATCAATACTAATTAAATAATCTCATTATTCTTATTATTAATATACTAGAACTTATAATATATTAATAACCATAAGTGTCTTATTTCTCTCATTTAGTCTATCCAAGTGCATGATGGTATGCAACCCAAATGGACCATGCCGGGTCGGGTCAAGTCTTACCAATTATAGTTATGGACTTAGACATTAATCCAACAAAATATTCATCCATGAGGGTTTTAGGGCTCAAAATGCACCAAAAGAGTAGATCTAAGGTCTTCATGCAACATGGGTCCATAAAGGCAGTAGATCTGAGCTCCTGGAGCTCAACCATGCCTAGATCTAGAGGCCAATCAGCTTATTACGAATTATAATGCACATACAAGCTTGGGGAAGGGCTCAAGAAAGACTTTAATGGAGTAACAAGCATAGAGACAGGGGGAAAATGAGTTTTACCTCAAAGAAATCACTGAGAGAACACTAAGATGCTTGGCTTCCTTCCCTTCCTCTTGATCTACTCCACTTCCTTCTCAAAATCTTCAAGAACACACACTAAAATGCCTCAAACTCACAAGAACAAGAGCTAGAACGTATGGAGAGCTTCTGAGGGTGAATGGGGCGGAGTTGGGGTGCAAGTGGTCGTTTAAATAGGGTGCAAACCCTTGGAAATTAGGGTTTCATCAGACAGCGCGGACTCGCCGAGTCCATAATATGGACTCATCGAGTCGCCATCTTAACTGCGCCCCCAAAGTCTCATCTCTACTCGGCGAGTCGGGCCTCCAACTCGCCGAGTCCACGGCCAAAAACACAAAATACTTAGACAAAACTCACGTACCAGGAACCAGGTGCTACACATATAGTGATTATTAAACTTTTAATCGTACATATAGTATAAGGTATATCTTTTAGAAAATTTTCAAAAAAATACTAGGTTTATAATAATTTCGAAAATTTATCTAATTTAAATTTAATGTAAACCAAATAATATTTGAAACTAATTATTAGGATTAATTAATATCAAAATCAATTATTTACACACTTGAAAAATCAATCATATTAATCAGTAAAATAATTAATCAAGTCAAAGATTTATCTCCTAAGTTTTAGGCTTGTTAGTTATCATCAAATATTCAGCAAAATCGGATTTGAAAGATATTTAAGGCAGATAATTACCAAACAAAACAGATTAGGAAGATAATTATGAAAAATCTAAACTGGTCAGATCTCACACCATTAGCATCAATGCTCACGTCGTGAGATGCGATTAATTCAAAAATTTTAGTTTTGATCGATTCACCAATGTGCAATCACATGAAAGATAGTCATAGGCTCCGATACCACTGATGGTTTATGAAGGTTATAAAAACAATGCTCTAAGTGGAAAAACATTTAGCAATTAAATGATTAGGACACATGCAACCTAAGAAGGATCTATGTCTTTCAAATAAATGCAACATACTATGAACCATCAAACTACAAAATTTTCCTATTCAAATTATAGGATGGTTGCTATGTTAGTGATCGGTTAGATCTGCATCTTTACTTGTTTATATGTATGTACACATGTTTGTTGGTCTGGGGAAAAGGTTGAGGCGGGTTCTGATGTGTGCAGTCTAGATATGCTGAAGGCCCTGAGAGGGCGGTCCAGACGTGTCGAAGGCTCGGAGAGCGGTCCAGATAGACTGAGGTCCTGGGGAGGCGGTCCAGTCAGACTGATGGCTTATTATGCATGTTGTTGCTTATATGTTTATATGATATTGTTATATTTGTTTGTCGTTGGTATATTGGGAAAACTCACTAAGCTTCGGGCTTACAGTTATTGATTATGTTTCAGGTACCTCTAATGATCGCAGGAAGGCGAAGGAGTGATCGTACAGCTCCTCATATTTCATGTTTTATGATTTGATTCTGGGATACTCTGACATTATACTATTTTGAAAACATGTTTTGTAATGATCTTGGTTTTGAAAATGTTTTAAAAAATTTAAAGTTGGCATGAATTTTATGGATGTTACACATTCATTCCTCACTAGTTTTCCGCAATTTGACATTTTACTTTGATGTTTTGACATTATTATTAATGAATAGTTTTGGAACAATGTGACGATTGTAACTTTTGTGTTTATTTAAAATGAAGAATTTGATCCTGGTTTTTGGGTTGTTACATTAAGCATATAGATCCAACAGATTTTGGGTTTTTATGTTTTAGGACCGTAAAGGGAAATTGGTTCTTGGATTTCGGTTCTCAAGTATAAATCGAACCGAGCCTAAATTGGGCGCAAATTTGAAGGGGTTTTTTCAACATTGTTTATAATTTTTGCTCAGTTTTAAATAACCATAACTCATTCATACAAGCTTCGACTAACCATATTATTTCCCATGTTCTATATGGCTAAAATTTAGGCTACAAAATAGTTGAATTAGTTAAAAAATAGCCGAGTTACATAGCTCTAAATAGGGGCTATTAGGGTTGTATGTTTTTTCTCAGCATTGTTTATAATTTTTTTGCAACTTTGAACGACCGTAACTCTTTCATACAAGCTCGGAATTAGATGATTTTTTACCAAGTTTTAGCCCTGTGTTTGGCTACAATTTAGGCTCAAATAACACGTAAATTGGTTAAGAAATAGTTGTGTTGCACAACTCCTAAACAAAGGGTATTATGCTTGTATGTTCTTTATCAACATTGTTTATAATTTTTCCCAACTTTTAACGATCATAACTCCTTCATACGAACATTGAATGAACTGATTTTTTTCCATGTTGTATCCCTCTGTCTTGGATACAATTTAGTCTTAAAAAATAGTTAAAATAGTTAAGAAATTATTTATTTACACAGTCGTAAATATGGGTTGTTGGTTTTTTCTCAACAATGTTTTTAATTTTATATCAATGACATTGTAATGGTAAATTAAACCACTAGATAATATGAAAATGCTACCTTAAATGTAGGAAATGACAATGTACTTTAGAAGTTCGATTCATTACAGTTCTAGAGTTGAAAAATCAGAACCAGAACTCAACCGGTATTTTCAGTTTGGTTTGCGGTTTCCATATTTCCTCATTTTCGGTTTTCAATGTATCAGTTCAGTTTTAGGATCGAAATCTTCCCTAAAGGCCTATTCGAGACTATCACTTTCTGATGGAGTTAAAGAATCTCCAATATGTAATCAAAATCGCACTCTTTACTTATTTCCAAAATCGTGCAACAAAGAAGATGAGGAGTCGAATAAAAAGATACTCTTCACCTACGCATGCTTAGTTGTTGCAACCTTATGTTAATTACAAATCAAAACCCATCATTCAAACATTTCTTCCATTTTTATGAAGGAGAAATTCTTGATGAAAATCATAATTGTTTTTATGTGAGGATGATTTCTAGCCGATTGTGAACAAGCTTCTTGTTGAGCTTGAAAATATTTCAGTGTTAGAAGGTATTAGGGCCAAAGGGAACGAATACATCTCTGGAAAGATCTAGAGAAAGTGAAGCGGAAGTGATGATAAGAGGGGTAAATGTTGAACGGTTAAGTCGAAGAAGAAGATGTAAGAGAGATATATGGGTTGCATTAGGTTTTTGTTGGGCCCATTTTTTATTTTTATTTTGAAATGACAAACCAATCTACTCCTAACTACCATCTATGTCTCCCACCTATGTCTCCGGTGAGACTTGAACCAATGACATCTCAAATGAGATTAGCACTCTTTACCGCTAGGTCAAAGGCGCTTTGGTCCATTATTTGATTTTCATAATAGATAAATAAATTATTTTATATATAAAAGGCGCTAAAATTGTCATTTCACAAAATTTAACAAAAAAAGTTAAATGAATGTTATTTTTAGGGACCAAAACCACAAGAAAATTGCCTCAAATAACTAAATTTACATTTTTTAAAACATGAGGACCGAATCACTTAAAATCACAAACCCCTGGACCAAATTTGTATTTTTGTCTAGAAATAATCGTATCATATTGAAATAACTTTGTTAGGCGGGGACGGAAATATTGATCGAAGGGTTGGGCCTTTGGGGCATGAACGTTTGACTTTTGCTCAAAATTCCCCCTTTTGACCGGTTTTCTCAACAAACAGGGGATAAAAGCTGTGATTCTTTCTTGGGGAAGAAAATAAAAAGAGAATTTAACCGCAACTAAGGTCATTTTTTCTACAAAAATCTTTTAATTGACCTCAAATCACTGGTACGTTTTCTTTAATTCCTAACCCTGCCTTTTGAAAGATTCTTTTGTTCAATTTCGTACCGTTTCTTTGTAATCTGCTCTTCAATTTCTTGGTTTTGAATTTCATTATCGCATCTTGTGGATTTCATTCTGATACGGAATTGGTATATGAACTGATCGTTGGATTCTTGTTGTTATTCTTTATGATGTTGGTGAAATTTCGTTAAAGGTTTTTCGTTTGAGTCTTACGATTTTAGGTTATTCATCGGTTGTTAATTTATCATCGGTTTCCTGTAATCCTAACAAAATTGATGCGATATTGAAGATTTCGATGATGGATAAGTTGAGTTTTAGTTCGATTTTTCTAGCTTCGTTGGTGAATACGATTAAATTTATGGCTTAAAATCGAAGCCGTGATGTTTATTCAGCTGAATTCAAGTTGCGTGTGTCTTTGTTTTACCCTTTTCATGAAATTTATCATCGAAGGAGAAGGTATAACATTCAATCCAGCTTACATATTGCAGGAATCGTGAAGGAGACTAAAGCATCTGTTGTTGATAGCGCCAATTATGCGATTGTTTCCTCCCTAACTTTCACCAAACTAGAATGGCTGTAACTGTAACCCCCGAAGAACAGAACATCGACCATGCAACAGACAGTTTCCCTTTGCTCATTGAGAGCCGAGTACACCATGAAAACGATCATATAATCGATTTGGAAAGAGGCCATGATGATGATGACGACGATGCTTCTTCCTCATCAAATGCATCAAGTACTTCTCTTTCTCATGGCTTATCAAACAGCCCTAGAGCTTCCACTTCTCAACTGATCCGATCATCATCCAGTGGCTCAACATCAAATGGAGTTGGAAGGAGAGGAGAAGGGTTTGGGAGGCGAAGATGGAGCCCATTCGACACACTGCTATGGATTTCAATCGAATTAGTGTTCACTTTGGGGCAAATCATTGCATCCATTGTTGTCTTATGTATATCACAAAAGGAGAACCCACAGACTCCATTGTTTGCTTGGATTGTAGGGTATGCAGCTGGATGTGTTGCAAGTCTTCCATTTTTATACTGGCGATATCTCCATAGAAATCAAGCTACTGAAGCAGGGTCAAATCAAGCTAGACAACCACCTTCTGAAACTAACCATACACCAGAACCAAATTCTTATATCACAATCTCCTTTGCTCGTTCTTTAGAAGAGGAAACACATCCACCCACATCTCCAGACACTTGGAATGGTCTTAATGTGGGGTCCAATGCCAGGTAATCATAGCATCATTTTATTTCTTTATTATATCATTAGCAATAAATGTGATTCAAATTCAATTAATTGTTAACAGGCTTAGTATGCTTGTGGACCATTTCAAAATGGCTTTAGATTGCTTCTTTGCTGTATGGTTTGTAGTTGGAAATGTCTGGATATTTGGAGGACATTCATCCTCTGCTGATGCTCCCAATTTGTACAGGTACTTTAACATGAGTGAAACAATGACGATTTTACCCTTGAAATAACAAATGAGTGGTGCTGTTTGTTGATCAATTGCAGGCTATGTATAGTGTTTCTTACGTTTAGCTGTATTGGATACGCGATGCCTTTCATTTTATGTGGAATGATATGTTGCTGTTTGCCTTGTATCATTTCAATCCTTGGTGTTCGTGAGGATATGAATCAAATGAGAGGAGCAAGTGAAGATTCCATCAGTGCTTTACCAACACACAAATTTAAACTAAAGAAAAACACAAATAATAATAATAATAATAATAATAATAATAATAATAATAATGAGATGATGAAAGATGATGATTCAGGTGTTGATGAAGGTGGGATTCTAGCAGCAGGAACTGAAAAAGAACGTGTCATTTCTGGGGAAGATGCTGTAAGTTCTTCTAACTTATCACTCCACAGTTTTGTTACGAGACTAAATGACCATTTTACCCTTACATGTCAAAAAAAATCATTCTCAATATATTCATCAGTTTTATCATGAAAGGATTTGAGAGAAAGAAAAAAAAAAAAAGAAGGGCGAGTGATGTAGGTGGTTGCATAATGAAATGTGTGAATGTGAGTAAATGACCATTTTGCCCTTTTGTTTAACCGATAAATGGTGGATAGGTTTGTTGCATATGTCTGGCAAAATATGCGGATAATGATTTGTTGAGAGAGCTTCCTTGCACGCATTTCTTCCATATACAATGTGTAGACAAATGGCTGAAGATCAACGCATCGTGTCCATTATGCAAGTTTGAGATCGGGGGTAGTAACGACAATTCATCTACAGAAGACTCGAATCAGCAACAAGCATGAAAAATCAAAGGAATTTAACTAACTTGAACGTTATGTTGTTGGTGTAATCGGATGAGATTCTGTTGAGTTGAGTTAAAATGTTAAATATGATTGTCTGTGTCTTTTTATTTACTGTTTACCAAGTTAGGTATGTACAGATGAATTGAATCGAATTAAATGTGTAATAAACGTACATTTTTCCAATGTGTCAAGTGTCAGCTGTTGTGGGTCCCACATGCGTTATGAGTTTGGACTCACGAACTTGTTGCATTAGCCTTTGGGTCTCGTTAGTCGATGTCGTGGTATGGTATCGCACGGTATGTCATCACCATCTAAATAAAAATTAGATTATTTTAAGAGAGAAAAAAAAAAAAAAAAAAAAAAAAAAAAAAAAAAAAAAGTTGTGTCAATCTCATTTACCAGTTTTCAAGATCTAAACAAAAGTTAGAATATTTTAAAAAATAGGCACGAATTTGATTTCACAGATCGCATCTGCAAAATCATCAAATAGACTGAGAAAAAATGCGCATGCATGTGATCCTCCACCCTCCCCTTATATAAGTTTTAAAAAAATCATTTTTTATTCTTTTTTTACACTTTCATTTTGCATCCACTGAAACTCTCTGAAGAAAATGGAACAAAGCAACAATTTACCACTTACAGTAAGTTTTTCCGTCTGTAGTATATTTTATACGTTTGATGTAATATTTTTACTTTATGTTGTATTATAATTGTAAAATGAACATTGAGATCAACCTGCGAAAATCTTGTTCCTCCGTCTTTTATATGTATTTTGTAGTTATTTTTATGTTTTTTTGATGTACTATACTTGCAAAAATATTTAAGCTTCCCGTTATTGTTATTGAGGTTTAGCAATTTATTTGTTAATGTAGCATGAGAGTATAATATTTAGTGAGTAGATGAATTCCAAAACAATAGTTGGCGAAGTTATAGAAGTCTATATGTTTACAAGGAAGAAGGCTAGCATTATTTCAGTCCACAGTCTTTGGATATTAAGTAGACATAAATCCGACTTCCAATCACTAGGGATGTCAAAAAGTGACGTGGAATCTTGTTTCCATATAAATCTCATGCTCTATATATAGCATACAATATCAATTTGCATAATATAAACAACTAGGTGTGAGACCTATGTATTACACGTGTTTAGTTAAAAAAAATATAAAATTTTAACAAAAAGTTTGAATTTATAAGAAAAATGGAAAAAAAAAAAATTTGAATTATTAAAATTATTGAAACTTTAATGTATTGAATACATTACATATATAAACCCTTTCTAATAAATACTTTACATATATATTACATTACACATTAAATTTGGAATTTTAATTTAATAAAATGAAAAATCCAATAGAATGACAAGTGAAAAATAGAAAATTTAAAAATTTTAGAAAATGCCAAGTATCCAAATGAAGGAGAAGAGGACATGTGGCAAAAAAAACCTTCATTTATTATAGTAGATTAACATATCAAAGCATCAACAAGTTTAAAACATTAAGCCTAAAGCTTATAGCATACTTTTATCTTTCCATTCATATACAACTTATACTTAATCTTTTAAAGATTTCATTTGATCAAAACTATTAGTGTTATGCCATGTATCGCAAATGGGAAAAGTGTTCAATTCTACCATTAAAACACTTCAAAGCTTACAATAAGAAGTGATTACCTTCAACTCAAGCAGCAGAAGCTTTGATTCTCATTTCTCTTAGAAACCGTAGGATAAAGTTATAATTTCTCGGTCTGAGAATTGCCTCTCTTTAGCTCCCAAACGGTGTATGGTTGAAATGAGGAAGTAATGGTCGAATTAGCACATAATATACGGACCTCAACTTGGTTACATGACCATGTTTTGAACCAAGATCTGTATTTTGGCCAAAACATCTTAAAATAGCAATCTACTTCATTAAACTAAAGTCTTGTAGTGTTCAACCCAGAAGCACGGCTGTGTTTCTCTCATTTTTCATATTTCAGTAATGTGCTTTACCCTCAACATGACCCTTTACTTCAAAGACCCATATAAGATTAAAAGAGAGGGAGATAAAGAAAAAAAAAAAACAGACAATGCACTCCAACAACAACTAGAGAAGGTGGGCGACAAATAGTTGTGATCAGCAACATAAGGTTTAACCTAAAGATCTGATATCATGTTATTAAATATAATCATTTGCATTTTATTAATATGATCATGGCTTAGATAGCCTTAGTTACAACAAATATCACAATAATCAAGGGATTGATTACAACTAATATCCCAATAATCAAGGGATGTGTCAACATAAATGCTATGCTAATAATAACTTCTTCATAGTTCATACAGACTCAGATCAACAGCTTTTCTTTAAAATACTTGTAAAAATTTCTACATTTTATTTAAACTTAAAAGATTGTTACAGCACACCCACATATGACATACGATAATGCTATCTATAATTAGAAGAATTTCCCTTGAAATGTGTTGTTTAAATGATATGTTATAGTTTTACGAGTTATGTAATGCTAAAACATCTTCTGAAATTGTTTATATTATCAATGTTGTAAAACAAAACCACCTAATAAGACTGTAATCAAAACCGGAAAAGAATACCCGAAGCTGAATCCAAAGACTGTCAGACCAATAAAAAATAAAAATAAAAATAAAAAAAAAAAGGTCCAAGACGAGTCTCAACCAAGGCGTTTGGCTAAAGACTGAACGGGTCCAAGACGATTATGTTGGGGTCTATCAGTCGCACCTCCATAACCAGTTCAGACCACATCCCTACTTCACAGAGCAATAAACCTTTTCACATGTTGGAGAGAAAGCTGGGGGCCATATACCCTTTTATATCATGTATAAACTATACATAAAAAGCCCAAGAGAAAAAGGAAAGCAACTTAGCATACGTACACACGACACAAACAAAACCAATGTCAGATACATGAAAACCAAAATCACCTCTCACCTACCTATTGCAAAAATATTAAAAAATAAAAAACAGTTGATATAAAGGTTCTTTACACAAACCATTAATTCTCTTAGGTTCATCTCAGGAAAGACAGAGAGAGAGAGAGAAAACTGTACAATGGGGTGGCTATACAAGGAAACAATATGACCTGTTATTTGTTGCTTGGTCAAAAACATCGTTATGCTCTCCTTAGTCCTTACATTATCAAAGAGTTTTCAAGCTTTTTAAAAGTAGCCTCCTATGGTCATGACAGCCCATTTGACTCAGAAGTAGGAGATTTAGTTGAGGAGTTAGGGTGCGGTGGTGGTGCAGTTAGGGAATAAGTAAGCCTTGATGACGAGGCGTGTTCGATGAGTCCAGCAATCCCAGCACTTGCTATTTGAGCATTTGAAGGAAGGAAAAGGTCATGCTTTTGGTCTTTATATGCTGCCCATACCTGCCACCAAATTTTATAACTAATCATGCCCATGCCATACATACCATACACACACATACATAAAAGTATTTTGACTTACTTCAGAGGAATCTAGTATGTCGCGAACTTTAGTGCAGTGTGCTCCTTCTGTTGCAAATGCATGCAAAACCTATACACACCAATACAAATGTCAAAACGCAATAACATTTCTTCTGTTTTTTTTTTCAATTCTAAATGAACATGAAATATTGAAAAAAGAAAAGAAAATTATTGATTTGAGAATTGAGATAGATAACCTCAATTGCAAGCACCCGACCGATGGATGCTTCGTTTTCATTCCATTTCATTTGAGAACAAAGTCCATTTCGCCCTCCTGCTCTCCAGTCAAGAAGCCCAAGCAGCACTTCAATCAGCCCAACCCTACAACAACACATCATTATTTCACTTTATATTAGATTTTACACCCGCTTAACTATTTTCTATACTTAGAAAAAAAAACATTCTTATTTATTGTTTTTATCCATTTAGCCATCCAGCTGTTTACTTTTACCGATTTAGCCATTCAACTATTATTATAATAAGGATTAAGGTCATTAGTCACATATGGGTAATCAACCATGTCCCATGTCCATGATTTGTCACTATCATTTTAATTGTACATAAAAAAATAAAGAAAAGATAATTTCCAACCAGTACAAAGACTGACAACTTCAAGTAAAAAACATATATGACATTAAACCTAATAATAATTATTAAAAAAATAATACTTCAGTGGCTAAATCAATAAAATGGTGAAAGTACACACTGTGCTTTTTTCATGGTTTCTTTACACTAGAGAAAATAATAATAGTCAAGTCCTTAAAGTATGTCTTTATCTAGAAAAGGAAAGTTTCTTCTGTGTTTGTTCTTTTCATTTTATTTTTAGAGATTAGAAGTTTAATGCTTTTTTACACATGACATGATTACTGACCTAAGACCTTGTGCAACAAGTGCATCCCGTGCCCTATTTCCAGCAACCACCACACGTTTTAGTGTCTCAAGAGCTAGTATACTTCCACCTTGCCATCCAATAGCTTTCATTAACAGTGGAACCACCTGTAATTTATTTAGAAAAAAAAATGAAAAAGTAAGTAAGCCCTTCCTCCTAACATAGGTAAATAATGATGTGTATCTGGATAAAGGTTGTTTCTTTTCTAGACTGTAAAAGAAAAATAAAAGAGAGAGAGAGAGAGAGAGAGAGAGAGAGAGAGAGAGAGAGAGACCTGAGTTGTCCCAACACTAGTAGCAGCCATGGCTTCTGCACATGTTGTGCTAGCAGCAAGCTGATGTAGGACACGTAAGCAGCTGAGGCGGACAAGTTCTTGAGGTGTTTGTGATGGATTCTCATCCGCCCTTGTTGATTCTTCTTCTGATGACATGGTCATCTCACGCCTTGCTTCAAAGGCTACTGCTGACAATAATTTGGGGACATAGCCAAGGTACCCCACATGATCCGCCAGTGCAGGGTGGACCCGCAGTAACGATACCAAAGCAGCAGATAACAGCAGCGGGAGTTCTGGATCCGGCCCATGAATGTCATGATGTGTGGCTGCAATCGATGAAAGATATTGATCCAGTAATCCTTCCAGGAATCTTTTCGGATTTCTCAGTGGGAACTTCGGATCTTTCAAGAATAACCTTACATAGATTCCTCCAACCTATTTAATTTCACATCAGCCTTCAGTTAGTACAAAATAAAATTAAATGAGAAATAGCAATAGCAATAGCAATAGCAATGCAATATATACCAACCTGAGGTTCATCTCTGAGTTCCTGTTGGGTAGAGGCTTGTTCAGGTACATCCCAATCAAAAACACGACCTTTCATCTGCTCCTGGTAAACATCGGATGCCATTGTTGCAACTTGTGCCGCCAAAGAAGCCGCCATGGCTGGTGTCCATACAAGCTCTGGAGTCTCAGTCGTCTGTTCAAGAGCACTTACCACAGCCTCACCAGGTCCATCCCTAATAACAGACACCAATCCATCTGGAAAAAATCTCGCCAGTGTAATCGCAACCCGAGGCCCATGCATCGGTTGCCCCACAAGCTTCCCCAATAAAGAAGCAGCCGCAGCCCTTTGAGGTAATGGCACCTCTTCTGCAAATATATATAAATAAATATATAAAACTTTTTATAAATCCTAAACCCTATTAAAAGGAACAGAACGGGGAGGAGAGTTACCGCGTAATGGGAGGAGAAGTTCTAGAATGTACACAACGCCGCCATGTTTGGCGGCGGCCCATGCGAGTTCCGGTGTGCTTGCGAGGGCGTAAAGAACATGGAGGGCCCCTTCGCGACAGCTGGCAGAGGAGTGAAGCATTTGCAGCAAAAGAAGGACACTAGACCCGTCTGCTACCATGGCTTCAAGGCATGGGGCGTGAGTGGTTAAGCGTGACAGTACACTCAAACATAGTTGAGGAATTTTGCTTCCGGAAGGAACAGGAACCGAAAAGCATTCAAAAATAGGCAATAGCTTCTCTTTCGATGAAAATACAGACGCCAAATTAGGGTCACTTGTTAACAAATTCTGTATTAAAAAAAAAAAAACAAACAAAAAGTTAAGTACCCATTCCAATTCATTAAGAGAAAAAAACAACAAAAAATTTTATTTAATAAAAACCTGGAGAGAAGTGAGCCCAAGCTGAAGGTTGCCAACCACACCCAAATCCTCCTTGTTCACAGAATCATCTGTTGTTTTCTCTTCTTCATCATGATTGGTTTCAGGCTCATGAGTTGACTCGGGCACATTGGCAATCTCATTATGTACAATTTTTGATATAAATTCAACAAGAGCAACACAAAAAGATTCCGGTTCACTGATTTCAAAATCAGGCTGATCATTATAGACTCTTAAATAAACATTCCCAATAAGCGTCTCTTTCGACAAAGCTTCATATAAGAAGCCATGTGAATCCTTCAATGTACAAGAACCATCAGGTACTAATGTCGCACGCTTCTGGTCTACAAATTTCAATAACTCCGCTCGCGTTGAAGAGTTCCAAATAATCTGTGCAACATCAATAAAAAAAGATACATCATACACCATAGTATAAATTGAAATATAACCTCTTAACTAATAAAATAATTACCTCTGGCAACTCCAAATTAGAGTTTAATTTTATCAAAAGGTCTTTCGGTAGCTCTTCTTTCAACATGCTGGCGAGTTTAGGAGTCAAGAGAGATTTAAGAGCATCAGCTGCTTCCTTATTATACGGTGTTGGGCTTTCAACAGCCATGCCACTAATCCTGGACAACGCGTTTGCAGCACGTATCGCGTGTAAATTTTTAGCAGTTTGCACACTAACACCAACTCCATGTGCCTCTGTAGTGGTATCATGTTCTTCAGCTGTTGAGTCGTATTCAAGGAGCAACGGTAACAAATACCATAATACCCCTGCTTTCAACAAAGCATTTTGCAACTCGGATGACACGCAGAGATGAGCGATAGTCTGAAGGGCTGCGTCAACAGCTGATGGGATTAGCTCGAGTTCAGTACAGTGGACAATGTCTTCAACCAACCCGGTTAACTCAAGGATCTCGGTTCGAGCACTTTCAAACTGACTCAGGCTAGAAAAGGTTCGCATCACGTTTGTGACTATGATGGCGGATGGTTCGTTTCCTGGTGTGGTGGGTTGAACTACTAACATGCAGCGTGCGAGAAGTCTTGCGAGAAGCTGTATGCCACCATCTCTCACAAGCTCTTCTCCATTTAATGATGAAGATACGCACCTACAATCATAGATGATGATGATGCATAAACATAAAATCTTTTTAAATTTAAAATTGATTTTATGATGCACTTACGTGAGCCATGTGAGCTCTGAGGCTGCGACAAGTAAAGGGGAACGTTCTGGGGATAGGAAATTTGTGTCATCGTCATCGACTGTTACAGCGTTTAATAGCATTGGGTATCCAGCGTATTTAAATGGCTCAAGAACGTCTCCATATCGTCTATATAAAATGCATTGTCCTTTCAGTAAAAGCAACAATCTCCATGGCTGTGGTCCTTGTAAACCTTGCATTGTGGCCTATGAAGTAAAGAAGAATCATTATGTTTTAACAAGTATGTACAATTCCATAGAAACAAACAGCATAAAGTTTCAGGCTAAAGCAAGAAATAGCCATGTACTTTCATTCATTTGTCATCTGTGTGTTACAGGCTTACAGCATCCTGCTTTCGTTTCTTTCTATTACAGTTGAATGTTTTCATTATTAATGCATTATATTGTGTTAATAGCAATGTACTTCCATTTTTTATTATTAAAACATTGGACTTTGAAAAACTTACCATAATAGCATTGTACTTTACTTTTTTTCTTATTAAGATTGAAGACATTATACATAAATAGCTTTGTACTTCCATTTTTTTCTTATAAATAATTATACCTTAGAAAATTTACCCTATGATGATAGCATTGTACTTCCAAATTTTTTCTTATTTATTTTGAGAAATCTACCCTATAAGAGCATTGCACTTACAATTTTTCTCATTAAGAAAATACAATTTGAAAAATCTACCCAATTGAAGCAATAAAAAATGCTTTGAAATTCAATGACACTGCCACATTGCTATAATTTGGCAGATTTTTCAATGTATAATGCTGTAACAGGAAGAAATTAAAGTCGGATGCAATAATGAACAAAGCAACGAAAGTACATCGCTATTTCTTATGTTTAACCTTAAAGTTTCTAGTAAGTTCAAGAAACAAATGCAATAAAATTCACCTGTAGACGTTCATATGCTTTCTGAACTGCAAGAAACTTCTCTCTCCCTTGAGGGTTTTTGTCCGGATGATACTTCATTGCAAGCTTTCTATACTGTCTCTTCAACTTTTCTTCATCGATGTTCTCAATTCGCTTCGATAAGCTAGAAGTATCCTCCAAATTCCCATTAGAGTAACTTTTATCAGATTCATCTCTAGTCACCTCACTCAAAGAAATCTCCAATATTTTACAAGCTTCTTCTTCAGATAAATCCATAGGTTTCCTAGTCAACTCCTCCCGCCACATCACAAGCAACGACTGTAAAAACTCAACATGTTCAACAATCGGCCAATTAGGAAACAAAATCTCATCACACAAATTGCGAAGGTAATAACGATGACACCACATCTCATCTCGAAGCTCCGGATACGTGACAGGTGGCATAGGAGCATAGTCATATAAACAATGACAATGTTGCGATAACTTCTGTGGGAAATCGCCTAAATGCTGCAAAACTTGATGGATGAGATTGTCTGCTCGCATTTTGTGTGTCCATATGATTTCAGGAGTGTCGGAATCAGACACCATTGCTGCAGCAAATGCAGTTGGACCACTTCTCTCAAGAACATACAGTAAAGACTCTGGTAAAAGCCCTCCGAGCACACTTCGTTTTGCCAAGGGTAGAGAAGAAGAAACTGCCGCCTCTTCACCACCATGAAAAGCTTGGTGGACATGGGTGGTGGAGAAAAGCTGAGCAATTGTAAGGAGATTGGACCCCGGGTATGCTAAAGCAAAATAAAACACACCAGTACTGTATAGCCTTATCATTGCTTTCGGATTTCTTGTAACAACAGCTTTTATCAAAGCAGCTGAAACCTCCACAATAGCTGGCTCCCCGGAAAGCATGGCCTACATTCATATCACATATGTAAATAAAACAACAGCAGCAAGAGTTGACAATTGTTATAATAGTCAAAAAAAAGTACCTGTGCAATATGGGGAAGACATCGTGGGCTTGATAAGATTCGTTTAACTCTAGGTGTTGGGGTAACAATCTCTCCAGCATCATCTATATCTGAATGTGAAGATACCATACTGTGTAATATAGACAATGCTGACTCACCTACTTGAGGAGGAGTGAGGACCGGGACCCGCACAGCCAGTGCCCAACGAAGTTCACGAATATCACGTAATCTTTTCCAGTCTGCCATTCCAGAAGACCAGCACTTTGTCGTCCAGTCAATATCTTTCTTTGACCAAAACCTTCTAATAGCATCTTTCTCAACCGGGCCCGCCTGTGCACCATCTTTATCAATATACAACCATTCCTTCAAGGGTTCCATGAAAGCAGAAGCAGCTATCAGATTAGATTGCAAAGGAATAACAGTTCTTTCAGAGACTTCATGAACTGTAGTCAACAAATCAACAGCCAAAACACACCCTCCAACAAGCACACAAGCCTCCACATTCGATAAAACCTTCATTAAAACCTTGAGAAGCAGCAGCAAACGGTGCCTCAATGCTCTGTCATCAGTTCTATCCAAAAGAACTGTCATATGTGCTGTACCTTCAAACGACCCGATTGTGACATAATGCTGTTCATAAACAATCGCCATTGCTCTAGCACAAAGCTCCCTAACCGAAAACCCACCACCACCACCAAAACCATCTAGTCTCCCCATGTCACACCAGTCATCAGAAGCTCCCATTTCATCAGGAACAGCTCCATCAACAGTAAGACCCGTGTCAGCATCGCATAAGAACCGGTGATACAGTGCTCGGAAAAACGCAACCGGGTCCCGCAAAGGAAACTTTTCAGCTCTCGCATTCGTCCCACTTTCAAGTAGCAACCGTAAATAATACTGACCCACACATACTTCTTTTGACAAACTAGGGTACCTAACAGAAAACTCGGTGTAATTCCAAGATATTTGAGGTTGAGCATCTTGCCCTCCGTTTGTCTCCGAGGGTGCACTGGATACAGATACAACCCCAGGAACAATATCTTCGGTTCGCTCTTTTTCAACATCAAGTTTATGAACCTCTGCTTGTAAAGCCGAACGTAATTCCTGCCGGGTCCGCTCGTTCCAAATCAAGTCGGCCCGGTTATGATCCAGACTAAAAGCCCGCCAAAATTCCAACCAGTTCAACAACAATCTCCCTGATCCAACCGGTGTATTCTCAATCACAATCTGAGCTGGCGCAATTAAATCCAAGTTCTGGACCCCACTCGCATTCTCCACATCAACCGAATTAGTTACAACCGATTCAAGGAACGAAGTATCAGAAACCGATTGTACATCAGGAGAGCCAATCGCTGTTGACTGGTCGACCGATGGGATTTCACTTGACAAGTTTTCACCTGTGAAAACGGTGGAAGAAGGCTGAATGGAAGGCACACCTGTAGAGGGCAACTCACTGTTTCTAGGTGAATTTACACCTTTTACTGTGTGATTCTTTCTTTGCTGAAGTAACCGTCTCCTTCTACTGCTCATCATCGAACCTTCCGGATAATCCTCTTCGGGTGCTTCACCTTCTGAGCGCGTGTGTAAATACGCAACAAGGCCAGGTGGCAATACTCTAGAAAGCAAATCAAGAGCAGGTTGATAGGAATCCGCCCAAAGTGCCACAAGTTGTCGACTCACTTCTCTTCTTTCACCAACGGGAAGAAAAAGACCACTTAACAAATGTCTTAATAAAGCTCCATCGCGTAAAGCAGCATCCCTCATAGACTCGGCTGCAATCGCGTCTTCTTCCGCGATTGTCCGCATGATCACCGCCACCGTCTCCCGTACACTCTCAGCCGGGTGTCCAAACAACGCGAACAACCGCCGCCTCAACCCCGCCACCTGGCGTAACAGCTCAACAAACACACTATACTGTGTTGTTTCACCGTGTGGTTCGCAAATCATCGCCTCCAAAACCTCAACAATCGACATCGATAGTAACGGAGAAACCGACATCGACTTCAACCGGTTGACCAAAATTACCAAATTACCCTGGTGAGCGAATAAAACCGATTTCGTGTGCATGATTGTTGCATGTTGGTCGCCTTTCGAGTCAGTTAACAAGTTGTTATCCCCGGGCCCACCGCCAATGAGCACCGCGATAAGCTCAGAAGCTTCCGCTGCTACGCCTTCGGACCCGTTTCTTAACAAACCCATGATTCTTCCAACAGCTGCGGGAAATGACATGACGTGTGACGTGGCAGTTCTGGAAGCCATTAATCTTCTTAAACACGCGATAAACCCTGTGACAGTTGCAGCTGCTTTAGGTGAAGGTGGTGGGAGAGGTGGACTCTCTGGGGGTAAATTTGGAGCAGCAGGGAGCATTGTGATTAAAGCCATTAATGTAACTTCAGGGACTTCGATATTTGGAGGGACTCCGATGTATGAAATACATGCGTTAAATTCGCGTATTCTCCGCCAAAGTTTAGCTCGTGATCCCGGGATCGAACCGCATTCGGCCACCGCGTCTTTGGCGGCTGCCGCCAGGTGTTTTAAATGCATGGTGGCGGTTTCCATGTCAGCTCTTGACCGTTGGGATACTTGTGGGAACTGTAAGTGAGCTCTGCCACATGGCGGATCAATTGGATGACCTGGCATTGTTAGTCTAGGTAGTACAGGGATTGAACACTGACCCTGTACAATTTACAATGCATATTTAGAAAATTATTTCATTTGCAAGTTTATTACAATTTCAAATTACATACCTCTGTTTGGATCATATCGCGTACTGCTGCTAGTAAACCATCTCTAGATGTGCTAGAATATACCTGAAAACAGAAACTTTGGTCATAAAAAGTCAACTTATTAGATATAGCACAATCTTTAAGTGAAAAATCTCACATGTACTGGACACCCATCATTGAACTCAATTGCGAACATTTGTGGCTCTTCAGCAAAACGAACAAGAGAACTCACTGAAGATAAAGGACGCACAATAACAGCCTGAGAAGTTGGAAGTGTAAAGATAAGTAAAGATTAGAAGATTAATCTTTGAAAAGAATTTAAGTATAACAAAAGATGACATCAGATTACCTCATAATTCTCGGGGCGTCTTTCAACAAGTGAAACTTTTGTTAGGATAAGTTGGCGGGAAACAGCATCACCTTGTTCCCCAAGTCCACCTTTCGGTCCAACTATCAAACCCAATCCCGGTGCGCCAAGTGTCCCATGAGCAGCGGTTCGCAGTCTCATCACAGACCAACCACCACAAGGAGTTTCTTCAGCTCCTACACCGTCTTTAGCTGGATTTTACACATATCATTAGAATGACCATTTTACCCTTCCATTCCAGCAAACAACTTTCACAATATACGTCAATTTTAACATGCGAGGAGTCAGGATTTTTGGCTTAACCCAATAAGTCGTTATGTCTAGATTTAGTCAAGAAGAAGCAACAAGGTATGGCTCTTCAGATTAAGTGCTTAACCCATAAAGCTCTTTAAGTGGAGAAGAAACAACCCTTAAATGTATGTACATATACTCAAACACTCAATACCATACTTACCCCTTCGTTGTAGATACTCGCTAACTGTGAGTGATTGAGAGCTGTCAACAGACAGTGATACTCCAACTGTTGACTTTGCAGTTTTTGTCTGATTAAAAACATTAAAGGATGTCAACTAAATGCAAAGTGTTAAACACTAAAGCAGTAAAGAGAAATGAACTATAAAGGATGTAATGCACTTCAAGATAGTGTTGTAGAGATGATCTTGAAATATAGAGGAATGTGCTTACCAAATTTGCTACGATGGTAGAATTTGAAGTCCCTGAGGCAGCTTGAAAAGCTTTAGATTTTCTTCCATAAAGAGCACAGAGAACAAAACCTCCAGGTTCAGCATTTTTCCTCCCGTATGCATCAGAAAGAAGAATAATAGCAGGGGAATCCATGTCTCTAAAATCCAAACACCATCTCAGATCCCCAGATTTTTGTTCAGTAAGTTCAACTCCAACATATGTAACTTTCAGTTTCTATTGACACATGTAAAATACCAGTCATTATGCAGAAAGAGTTTGAGATAACGCGACAAGAAGAAGAAGAAGAAGAAGCCGTTTATCTCAATTAATTGAACACATGCAAATGAATATAACCATTGGAAAGTGTATCAAAAATATAGTGTAGAACTTACGAAAGCGGCCCATTCAGCAGTCTTTCTTCGAAGATGAAGTACTGGAAACTCTGCAACAGTGCCGATTCTATTCCACCTTATTCTATGCAACTCAGTCAATATACTTGCTCTGTACCTGGAAGAAAACTTTGTTCCTTTGAACTTACCACGTCCATCAGTTCTTACATTGACAGTAAACTCCAATGTATTCTCATCCTTCCCGATGACAGGAGAAGCACCTTCATAATCCTTGCTCACGTCGTAAGAATTGGTCACTGATAATGTCGTAGGATCTAGAGTTGTTATAGTGTAATTTGATATACACAGTATCCTCTTGTAACGACCCCGCCATGAGTGTTTGACAACAAGGTACCGGGCTAAGTACTCAGGCTCTTCGATGGAAGATGGTTGTGGTGGTGGAGGCCGGGAAGGTGAGGTCGGTGAGCTTGTTGACGCTTCCGGTGGCGGATGAGAGGTGTGATCGGATGTGTGTCGGAAAACAAAGTCCATTTGCGGGAGATATTGAAGGGAATATGGTCGAGGAGGACTAGGTCGAAAAAATGACCATAATCCCGTACCGGCACCAGCCGGCCTTGCCGACGGTCTTTGACGGGACTGATTCGCACCCAGTTCTTCTGAAAGGTCCCCGGAGAGGGGGCAATCAGTGACTTAACCCCTACGAATCAAAATCTAAACACTCGTACAGATTATCTCCAAGAATTCCATTGTAAATAGATGACAAAGTGCTTTAACTTCTTTAACTACAACTCAACCCTAGAAAATCTACGATGATAAGATCAAAACCCTATATTACTATCAATTGTTGAAGCGATCAATCACAATCCTGTTCAAGCAGTTCAAAGTAACTCAATCAAAAACAAAACCCTCTGATTTTCCAGAAAAACTGTCAAAATCTTCCTTCGTTTAACGATATTAAAACGCCAGAATAAGCAATCAAATATCAAGACTCTAGTAATTGCTCACTTGATAAGACTGAGTCCCTTGATGAATAAGACGGAATTATAACAACAATCTGAAGAAAGCGGAGGTAGCCAGATGGAATTCCGTTTTTATGATCGATGTGAATTCATCGAAGATGTAGTGGAAAGAAAGCTATAATTCCTGAATTGTGATGGTGATGAATGATTTAGGGTACGGGTTTAATTTGTAAAATTGTTGATCGGAAAAAGGGAGAGAAAGAGAGATGAGAGAGAAATGGGAGGTGCAAACGACGATTTCCTGCTGCTGGTCGATTGACAGTCATACCGCGAGTATTCATTCTCTTGCCTGTGACAGCTATTTTCGAAGTAACTTTTGTCATGTTAAATGAAGTAACGTATTTTTTTACTTTTTGTTTGCTCATATTTATATTTACTTATGTAGATGTAGATTTTTAAAATATAACAATCTAAAAATAAGCAAATAAAAGTTACAAATAGTTGTTTTAGAAATAAATGAAAACGAAATCAATGTTGTTAAAAGTTTCAATCTTGATTTTAAGATTTTATACACACGAAAAATAATCATCAGTCAAATTACAATCTATTTGAAGCAATATGTTGATACAAAGTAAAAGTATACAAAATAACGGTTTTAAGATCTCACATCAAAAGTAAAATGAGTTTGTGGCCTATAAATTTTAAGTGTCCTCTCCTCTTACAAGCTTGCTTTTGGGAGTAAGTATTACACCTGAGCTTATGGCATGACTCGAAGTGGTGGCTTGGACTCGAAAAGAGGGTATCTGTAACGCCTGTAGATACGGGCTAGTCGATTTAGAGATAATAGGGGTCGAAAATGACTTTTCGATAAAAGATTAATTAGAATAAATAATCTTAACCAAGTTGTATAATATGTCTCAAGGGTTCCGTACATATAAAGAACGCCGAAATTCGAGTTATAACAAAGAATTTATGGTTCGTCGAAGTTTTACGACAAAACCGACACAGCATCGGGAGACGTAAATAGTGAATTTACGATGGAGGACGTTTTAGCCTTAGTGATCTAAACCAAAGTTGTAGTATACATTAAACCGAGAACATTCATAAAAAGAACGCCCAAATCTGACTTCGTATGAGTAAGTTATGATTTTTTCTAAGATTCGGCTTATCGGTGTACAGCTCGAAACTCGAATTTTAGTTCGAGCGGTTTTTAGCTTACGCAACCTTAATGAGAGTTGAAGATCTCATTAATAGGAACTCAACAGTAAAAACATAGACGAAAACGGAGTCCGTATGTAGAAGTTATGAATTTTACGCGGACATTTAACAATATAATCTCCTCTCACTGTTAAATTTAAGATCGGTCAAGAATTAGCCAACGGAGTCTAAATGACAGTTGTAGATCTTATTTTTACCTATGCGTGGATATAAAGAACGTCAAAAACAGAGTTCGTATGCGAAAGTTATGAATTTTTAAAAATCGGCTGATTTGCACCCTGTGTGCGATGCCACGTGTCAGCACCAGGTGAACACTTAGAGCCTACGTAACACCACGATGTGGTGAGAGGCACCACAACATGGTGAGAGGCACCACGACGTGGTGACGCTCCAAGAGCACTATAAATAGAGGTGACGGGGCAACCCTCAACCTCACACCTTCACCCCTTCTTTCTCTCTCTAGAAACACTCTCTAAATCTCCTGAAACCCCCCAAAAAGCCTAGGGAACCCCCTATGTAGCAACTGGTTCCTGGTATGTAAACCTTATTTGGGTATTTTCCATTTTTAGCCTTGGACTCGGCGAGTCATAGATCTGACTCGCCGAGTAGGGACGGGACCCGGGACACGTTTAAGTTGGCGACTCGGCGAGTCCATATCCTATTTAAACCCTCATTTCCGCCCCAAGCTCGCCCCCATTCATCCTCAGAGCTCCCAACATCATTTATACCCTTATTCCTTGTGAGATTGAAGTGTTTTGGTGTGTTCTTGAAGATTTTGAGGAGAAAGGAGAGTAGATCAAGAAGAGGAGAAGGAGGCCAGGCATCTTTGTGTCATCTCAATGTTTTCCTTGAGGTATAGCTCGTTTCCCCTCTGTTTTCAAGCTTGTAGTCTCTTTTAGCTTCATGAAAGTCCTTCTTAAGCCATTCCCCAAGCTTGTTTGTGCATTGTGGGTTGTAATAAGTTGTTAGCCTCTAGATCTAGGCATGATTTAGTCCCTGGAGCTTGGATCTAATGCCTTTATGGGGTCATATTGCATGAAAGCCCTAGATCTACCCCTTTTGGTGCACTTTGAGCCCTAAAACCTTCATTGGTGATTATCTACATGTAAAGTTGGAAACTTTACGTGTAATCCATACACTAGAAACCCAGATCTGTGAATGCCATTGACTGGAATCGAGAAAATCTGTGTATTTTGTAGGTGCATGGCAACGACTCGGCGAGTCGTTCATGTGACTCGGCGAGTCTGCTCGCGAGTCTCCGAATTTGTCCCCTTTTCGTAGTGTCGAGTGTGCAGTGAGTCACGGGGTGTGACTCAGTGAGTTGGAAGATGAACTCATCTATGGAGGAACTCGGCGAGTCGATTCCTTAACTCGGCGAGTTCAAGGCAATCTCCTTAGATCAAGAACAGACTCGACGAGTTGTTCATACAACTCGGCGAGTCTCCACATAAGTGTTCATAGGATGAAGATGAACTCGACGAGTTGTTCATACAACTTGGCGAGTAGGATGAAGGACTTGAATGTCAGCTTAGAAGAAGAACTCGTCGAGTCATAGCCTAACTCGACGAGTAGAAATAGGGACTCAGGACAATCGTCTGGATAGGAACTCGGCGAGTTGGAGAGCCAACTCGGCGAGTCGGGTCAACTGAAAGTTGACCCTGACCTTGACTTAGGGCTTGACCAGGGGTAAAATGGTCATTTTACCCAAAGACAGTTAGCAGTGTTTGATTGAGTATGTTGTGGGAATTGCAGTCGGAGGATTTCCGGAGCAGCAGCAGTCAGTCAGTTCCCAATCAGTTCAGCAACTACTTTGAGGTGAGTTACCTTCCAGTAGTGGTGGGTCTAAGGCCACAATGCCGGCCCACCAGTAGGAGACGTATGATAGATGATTGTCATTGTGATATCATCTAGGTTTGCTACTACCTGATATGTTATATGCTAGCATGATACGTTATATGTGATAGTAGTAGAGTTCGGTTGTTAGGACCGAAGGGTAGTCAGACACCCCAGAAATGTTTGACAATATGTGATGATATGTTTGTATGTTGGCCTGTTATGTTATGCGATAGAGGTAGTAGGAGGGGACCAGTCCCCGAGGATCGGTTGTTAGGACCGATGGGTAGTCAGCACCCCATAATGGCTTGACATGGGTAGTCAGCACCCCATAATGGCTTGACACGAGTAGGACGGCACCCCATAATGGCCGTATGGGTAGGTCCGCACCCCAGAATGGTCGTACCGGGTAGTCAGGCGAATAGCCTGGCAGTATGTATGTTATGTGTTTTTATGGTATGTGGTACGATGGGGGAACTCACTAAGCTTTGTGCTTATGTTTTACAGTTTTTGTTTCAGGTACCTCTTCTTCGAAGGGGAAGGAGCTGGCGCGGTAGCGGCACATCATGCACACACTCTGGTTTCCGCATTTACGAGATTCACTGGGATTTGTACTCTGATATTTTGATGGGTTGTATGGTTTGGCTTTTAGACATGGTTTACGTTGTGTTATGGTTTGATCAAACAATGTTTTTAATTGTTAATGTTTTCTAAAGTAATGTTTTCAAAATGAAATTTTTCGGACGAGAAAATTGGGTTGTTACAAGTTGGTATCAGAGCCCTGGTTTGAGGGATTCGGACTCACCTTCGGGGGTGTCTGAACTCAAATCGAGGGATTAAAAGATTTTTTTTTTAAAAAGAAAATGTTTTCTAAATGGAGAAAAGAGCTTAAGAAAGAACAAAGTGTGTTTGATGTGCGCGACCGGCCGAGCTCAAGTAAGTATTCCCCAAAGTACCCATACAAGTTTATGTTATGTTTACCAGCTTTTGTAGAACAACATGCTAGAATAGGACTAAGGATCTAGGAGTGATGCCTTATGTGTCTGGTTTATGTATTCCACCTACATGAGAATTGCATGCTAGTATAGAGTAGACAACAGTAGGGTAGCCTGTTAGGGTGTGCCTGATAGTATGAGTTAGCATGGTGTGCTAGTTCAGTTTCTCTCTATGAGAGTGGAATTGCTTGAGATTGTTTCCCTTGTCTGAATGTTACCTGCTTCGTGCTACGTGGGACTCCGAATAATGGGAATTAGCCATTAGGCGAATACGTCACATCACATGTGATCAGAGTTGAATAATCTTATAGTACTGGATTGGATCCTACTGCGCAGCTCTTGTTTGAGTCCAACCGTTGTAGGGGCGAGTCGGGTACTCGAAGGATTATCTGAGTCTCGTCGCATGTGATGGTATTCGCGTGATGGCTAATTGGCATTACAAGGAGGCCTGCAACAGCTGAGGACTGAATCGAGTAGAGCCGGAGATTTCCCTAGGGCGAGCCTGGGATGAGTATAGTAGTAACCAGCCTTAGTGTAAGGGACCTGGTGGAGTCGATGCAGTCCTTGAAGAAGGTACAGATAGATGTGGAAGGTAGTATGGGCCCGTACTACTGAAAGTAGAGGATCCGTACCCGAACCAAGGAAGGCCAACACAAGACCAGGGAACTTGTAAGTAGCTGTGATCCCTCAGGAAGTATCAGTATATCTAATGATTGTTGTGATGTATTGCAGAATGGTGGTACTTCGATCGAGGCTGGTGGATGGCGGTTCTGGAGAGGGGTCAGGTTCGAGATCAGGTTCCAAGCCGGTAGATGAGGGGCTACGCGAGTTCATCGCGTCAGAGATCACCAGAGGCATTCTTGAGTCGACCCCCATTCTCTTTGGGTCGATCAAGGAAGGGATTATGGAGTTGATGGAGGATCGCCTGTGGGGATTCAGGAGTGATTTGGCATCTAGCCAGTCGGGATCTCGCACACTGTCCTTCAAGGACTTCAGGGGCAGTGGTGCGCTGGACTTCCATGGGGTGAAAGACCCTATTGCTGCCAGGCGATGGATTGCGGACATCGAGTCTGCACAGTTGACTAGCTTCTGCCCCGAGGGGTCGAAGGTGAGATATGCAGTGAGGTGTTTACAGGACCGAGCCCGGGATTGGTGGGAGTTAGTGGGTGACTCGTTGGGAGCCTCAGCTATCGAGGCTATGACCTGGTCGGACTTTGTGACCAGGTTCAGGGCAGAGTTTGCACCGGCTGTCGAGCTTCAATAACTGGCCAGGGAGTTTCTGGATATGAGGCAAACGACGGAGACTGTGGCGGAGATCACCGCCAAGTTCCGGGAGAGGGCTTTGTTGGTGCCCCAGTATGCTGGTGACGAGGATATGAGGAGGACTCGTTATCACGATATGCTTCGAGCTGACATCTGGGAGCATGTTAGCTTTTCGGCTTACCCTACCTTGGACTCTATGATTGCCAGGGATAGGGAGAGGGAGATAGCTTTGGAGCACATCCGGAAACGGAAATTAGAGGAGGGACAGGCAGGAGGGGATTCGGGGAAGAAGCCCAAGGGATCAGATGGTAGGCCGAAAGGCCAGTCAGGACCGAGCCGCTGCAGGAAGTGCGGCAGGCCGCACGAGGGGGCGTGCAGGGTGGGATCATCAGGCTGCTACAAGTGCGGCAAGTCAGGGCACATCAGTAGGGATTGCACTGCTCCGGCAGCAATTATTCAGACATCGGAGTTGTTGTGTTTCCACTGCAACCAGAGGGGCCACAAGAAGGCCAATTGCCCCCAGTTGACAGTTTCAACGTCGGTGAAGGCGCCAGCTCCAGCGACCTTGCGGATCACGGATGGCCGGCAGGGCAAGGCAGAGGCTCCGGTGGTGAGGAGCCGAGCATTCCAGTTGACTACCGAGGAGGCACGCGCCGCACCCGATGTGGTGACAGGTATGATTCTTTCCCTCTATCTTTTGTTTTATGATGTTATGATATTGATATGTGCTCTGTGTGTATATGTATGCATTAGGATCGTTCCATGTGAACGGCATCCCAGTTCAGGTATTGTTCGACTTGGGTGCATCCCGATCGTTCGTTTCTCTTGCGCTTAGCAAGAGGTTTCATGAGACTTCAGGCGAGTTAGATTTCCCTTTAGAGGTAGAGATTGCTGATGATCGATCGGTGCGAGCATCGATGGTGTTTCGAGATTGCGTTCTGCAACTGTTTGAGGAACGTTACCTGGTGGACTTGGTTCCCATTCCATTACGTGGGAACAAGGTGATTATTGGCATGGATTGGTTGAGCCCTAATGGGGCGGTGATAGACTGCGTGCAGCAGCTAGTACGGGTCAGGACCCCAAGCAGGGGAGAGTTAGTGATTCATGGCGAAAGGCCGCAGTGTGGACCCACTGTATGTTCAGCAGCGAGGGCTAGGCACTATCTTCAGCAGGGATGCGCAGGATATGTCGCGTATGTGATGGATACCCGGGAGGCGGGTAAGGCGACAGTGAGCGAGGTTCCGGTGGTTCGAGATTTTGCAGATGTTTTCCCGGAGGAGCTACCTGGGATACCTCCGGAGCGATAGGTGGAGTTCAGGATTGACCTTATCCCTGGTGCGGCTCCGATAGCCAAAGCACCGTACCGGTTGGCTCCTCCCGAGATGCAGGAGTTGTCTACGCAGCTGCAGGAGCTGCTAGACAAGGGATTCATTTGTCCGAGCAATTCGCCTTGGGGAGCCCCGATTCTATTTGTGAAGAAGAAGGATGGGTCGCATCGGATGTGTATAGATTACCGGGAGTTGAACAAGGTAACGGTGAAGAACCGTTACCCACTCCCGAGGATTGATGACCTCTTTGACCAGCTTCAGGGAGCATCTTGGTTCTCCAAGATTGACTTGCGTTCGGGTTATCATCAGATGAGGGTCAGGGAGGAGGATACGCAGAAGACCGCATTTCAGACGCACTATGGCCACTATGAGTTTGCGGTGATGCCGTTTGGGCTCACCAATGCTCCTGCCGCGTTTATGGACCTCATGAACCGCGTTTGCAGACCAATGCTGGATCGGTCTGTGATAGTCTTTATCGATGACATCTTGGTTTATTCCAAGACTCAGGAGGAGCATAAGGAACATCTGAGAGAGGAGCTGGAGGCCCTGAGGAGAGAGAGCTTGTATGCCAAGTTCTCCAAGTGTGAGTTCTGGCTGCGCGAGGTGCAATTTCTTGGGCACCTCATCAACCAGAACGGGATTTTGGTCGATCCGGCCAAGGTCGAGGCCGTGATGAGATGGGAGGTTCTGAAGTCTCCATCTGAGATTCAGAGTTTCCTGGAATTAGCAGGCTACGGAGATTTATCCAGGATTTCTCCAAGATAGCCGTACCCCTGACGCGGCTGACGAAGAAAGCCGTGGTCTTTCGGTGGGGACCCGAGCAGCAGGCTGCATTTGAGACACTGAGCCAGAGACTGTACGAGGCGCCGGTCTTAGCCCTGCCAGAGGGCGTAGAGGATTTTGTGGTTTACTGTGATGCGTCCATTTCAGGGTTGGGCGCAGTTCTGATGCAGAGGGGGCATGTCATTGCCTACGCTTCGAGGCAGCTCAAGCCTCACGAGGCGAACTACCCGACGCATGATTTGGAGTTGGGGGCTGTGGTTTTTGCTCTCAAGATTTAACGACATTACCTTTACGGGGTTCGATGTACCATCTACACGGACTATAACATCCCGGAATAGCAAGAGTACAGTTGAAGGGCTAAAAGTGTAAGTCTCGAAGGGCGACTCGGCGAGTCCATGGATGGACTCGGCGAGTAGAGTCGCGACTTTGGTTGCGTGTCAAGTGGCCTACTCGGCGAGTCCAAAGATGGACTCGGTGAGTAGGTGTTGGGTGAAGAAAACCCTAAATCCGGGGAATGAGCCCTATATAAAGAACATTATGTTTCCTCCCCAGCCTTTTTGATCCCCCTTGAGTCCCATAAACCCTAATTGCATGGAAGAACACCATTGTTGAGCAAATTGGAGCTTGGAGAGGTGCTTGTTGAAGAAATCTTGAAGGAAAAGAGGCTTGGATCAAAGGGTTTTGCTTGGATCCGAGTTTCATTGCTGTTGGGGCATTCTTTGGAGGTAATATCTCGTTCTTGAGCTGCTATTGTCTAGATTCTTCATTTTTGGGGGTGTTGAGATCATATCTTTTGGTGTTTTGGAGTCTAGAGGTTAGATCTGAGGTTGCTACCTCAGATCTGGAATAGAGAAGGGTTGGAATGCCTGAAAGTCCCTGTAATTGAGTATGTAGTGAAGCTATCTTGTCCCAAACCTTAGCCCTAATGTGTATAATACCTAGATCTTCATGGATTCACGTAAAGATTTCCACTTTACGTGACGGATGGCCTTAGGAGAAGTAGATCTGTGTTTTGGATCAATTGCATGGCCTGGAGTGCTTCTGTATGGATTCAGACCGGTGGTACTCGGCGAGTCACATGGGTGGACTCGACGAGTTGCTTGAAGATGAGCTAGAACTCAACGAGTTGGATGAACTGTTGGGTTTTGAGCAATCTAACACTTCCTAAGTGTGCATGCAACCCTAATAAACCTTGGATCTATGTTTGTCTAAATACATGCAAAATAATAATTTTCCAAGGTTTATAACCTATCTAACATGGCATGGGGAACATTTCAACATAAAAGAGTTAGAAGAGATTACATACCTTTTGGTGAGTTGGGTTCTTAGGAGTTTGAGGGCCAAGCACCAATAGTGTGAATGCCTCAAATGGAATCACAAACACCACAAACTCTTGGAAAACTTTGAGAGAGTATACACACTCTTGTATTTTCGGCCACACACATGCACACACACACTAGATCACTAGTTTTCTCTTAAGCTTCATTTCATGCTCCATAAGCATGCTTATATAGTATGCATGGTTAGGGTGAAACCCTAATAACCC
Organism: Lactuca saligna; assembly: GCF_052625555.1. Classification (NCBI taxonomy): domain Eukaryota; kingdom Viridiplantae; phylum Streptophyta; class Magnoliopsida; order Asterales; family Asteraceae; genus Lactuca; species Lactuca saligna. The sequence continues at coordinate 201,492,190 of NC_136421.1, forward strand.
ATGTCTTTTCCTTTTCCAAGGATCCATGGGTTAAAAGCTCCATGGATCATCCATGGACTTCCACATAAGCCTAGCCCATTAACAAATGAGTATTAGCCCACACTATATAAAACAAATAGCCCATAATTTAATTAGTATTCCTTTTAATCTCTAAATTAATTCATAATTAATTTAAGACTAAAACTAATTAAATAACGTAACTTCATATTAATATATTATAACTCATAATATATTAATAAACATATGTGTATAACTCTCATAAAATTATCCATAATAGTTTGGATGAGATGCAACCCAAATGGACCATGCCGGTCGGGTCAAGTATATACCAAATAAGTTATGGACTTAGACACCTTATCCAACAGACTCCCACTTGGATAAGTCTAATAACTATATTTGCCTATAACTTCAGGAACCAACCAACAATCGTAGCTCTCGAAAACTCCCTCGAACAATGAAGACTCTGTCGAACTATGAAGCGCCATTTTAGATAAGTGATCACATAATCCTTTGTTCTCATGATATCAGCCGGACAAACACATGGAACTATGTCTTGCTTATTGTCTAGCAGTTGTTTCTCGATTTTCCGATTTGTTTGACGAAGAACTTCACTGAACACATCGGTTTAGTTCTGACCAGGCCTGGTACATGGGTCAACACAAAATCATCGAGGGGCCCGGATATCGCTTCTATTTCTAGAAGGAACAGATAAACTTCGACTGATATGCTTGTTCTACTACTCATTGAATTGTACACAAAGGCACGTTTTATAACATCAAGTTACTGATGCGTTTACGTGCAATCAATGCACAACCAACTCATAGGTAACAACTCATATCTCTAGGTTTAAAGATTTATATGATGTTATCGTCTCACGATCCCTCGAGATAAATTCCATGAAGTGATACAAGTGAGCGTGGGTTTATACCAATACTCATAACTTATGAGTACTCATGAATGTTGCAGCAACCATTGCCATGTCTAAACACCTTTAAGGCATCTACAAACCCAATTCATGACAATCTTGATTCATACCTACTTCCGACGTATGATCGATTGTGGAGGTTTGAATAAATTAATTATTCTGGAAGTCAAAACATGCAAAACTGAAACAATAGTAAATAATTGACAATGATAGTAACACTTTACTCATAAATAAATCACAAATTTTATTCATCATCAAACGTCGATTACATTTTACAAGTTTCAGGAAAACTATCTAATCTGTAAAACTAATATCGTCCCTCAGCCCGATGCGTCTTGCATGCTGAAAATGCTTAACCCTCGTCAGTCCCTTCGTAAGGGGATCTGCAGGATTCTCATCTGACGATATCCTCCTTGTCACAAGGAGTCCTTCTTCAATCTTGTGTCTTATGAAGTGATATTTTCTGTCAATGTGTCGGGATCTGCCATGATCTCTTGGTTCCTTGGCTAAGATAACCGCAACATTGTTGTCACAGAAAATCTCTATAGGTTCCTTAATAGCTGGTACAACTCCAAGGTCTCCGATGAAGTTCTTTAGCCATATCGCCTCCTTCGCTGCTTCACTCGCTGCTATATACTCTGATTCACAAGTCGAATCAGCCACAGTCTCCTGCTTGGAACTCTTCCAAGAAATTGCCCCTCCATTTAAGGTAAAGATCCAGCCCGACTGAGAGCGGAAATTATCCCTATCAGTCTGAAAACCAGCATCACTATACCCTAATATTCTCAAGTCATCACTGCCACCAAGGGTAAGAATCCAATCCTTAGTCCTCCGCAGGTACTTGAGAATGTTCTTTACCGCGGTCCAATGAGCCTTGCCAGGGTTCCCCTGAAACCTGCTGACCATGCTCAAAGCAAATACCACATCAGGACGGGTACAAGTCATATCATACATGATCGAGCCAACTGCGGAAGCATATGGTAATTGGCTCATCTCAGCTATCGCTGCCTCTGTACTCGGACTCTGAGTCTTACTCAGTTTGGTATTGCTTTGGATCGGTAAATCTCCTTTCTTGGAATTCTCCATGTTGAACCTTTTCAACACCTTATCCAAGTAGATACTCTGACTAAGTCCAATTAGTCTTCTACTCCTTTCTCTTAATATCCTTATCCCTAGGATATAGGTAGCCTCCCCTAGGTCCTTCATAGCAAAGCACTTCCCAAGCCAGGACTTAACCTCCTGCAAGGTTGGGATGTCATTTCCTATGAGTAGTATGTCATCCACATACAGTACCAAGAAGCTAACTATACTCCCACTAGCTCTGACATACACGCAAGACTCATCTTCGCTTCTCAAGAAGCCAAACTCTTTTACCTTCTCATCAAAACAAAGATTCCAGCTACGAGATGCTTGTTTTAATCCATAAATGGATTTCTCAAGCTTGCATACTCTATTAGGGTACTCTGCATTGACAAAACCCTCTGGCTGATTCATGTACACATCCTCAGCCAACTTTCCATTAAGGAAAGCGGTTTTGACATCCATTTGCCATATTTCATAATCATGAAATGCTGCAATGGCTAACATAACCCTAATAGACTTAATCTTGGCCACCGGCGAGAAGGTTTCATCATAATCAACACCTTGAGTTTGAGTAAAACCCTTCGCAACCAGTCGAGCCTTATAAGTATGCACTTTTCCTTCCATGTTTGTCTTCTTCTTGAAGATCCATTTGCACCCGACTGTTTTACGGCCCGGTACATTGTCAACCAAGTTCCAAACTTGATTGTCATACATGGACTGTATCTCGCTGTCCATAGCCTCCTTCCATTTAGCAGACTCCGGGCCTGCCATGGCTTCCTTAACACTGCTAGGTTCATCCAGATTTACTAGTGTACTATCACTAATAAACGTATCACCTTCCGTAGTAATATGAAAACCATAATAAAACGAAGGTGTGTTCCTAACCCGTGTGGAACGTCTCGGAGGTACAGACTCGTCAGCTGGATCAACAGGAGTTTCTTCCTCAGGTTGATTGCTAGTGTCTAAGGTTCCTTCATCAATTGATTCTTGAATTTCTTCAAGATCAATCTGCCTCCCACTGTCTCCTTGGCTTATAAATTCTTTCTCGCGAAAGATCCCTCTTCGTGCTACAAAGACCACATTCTCACTGGGTCTGTAGAAAAGGTAACCGAAGGATTTCTGTGGGTAGCCGATGAAAATACACCTTTCACTTCGGGGTTCAAGCTTATCATGAGTTTCACGCCTCACGAAGGCTTCGCAACCCCAAATTTTGATGTGGTCCAAATTGGGAACCTTCCCAGTCCACATCTCATGAGGTGTTTTGGTAACCTTCTTTGTAGGGACTAGATTAAGGATATGGGCGGCAGTCTCTAAGGCATACCCCCAAAAAGAGATTGGTAACGAAACTCGACTCATCATAGAGCGAACCATGTCCAACAAGGTACGATTACGCCTCTCAGCTACACCATTCAGCTGTGGTGTCCTGGGAGGAGTCAATTGTGAGACAATCCCACACTCCTTAAGATAGTCAAGGAACTCGGTACTAAGATACTCACCACCTCGATCGGATCGAAGTATCTTAATGTTCCTGCCCAATTGATTTTCTACTTCCTGCTTGAATTCCTTAAACCTTTCAAAGGTTTCGGACTTGTGTTTGATTAAGTAGACATACCCATATCTACTAAAATCATCAATAAAAGTCACATAATACCGATTAGCATCCCTTGTGGCGGTTTTGAATGGCCCACATACATCAGTATGTATTAGGTCCAACAAACCTTCACCCCTCTCACAAGTTCCAGTGAAGGGTGATTTCATCATTTTTCCAAGTAGACAAGATTCACAACTATCATCTGATTTAAGGTCAAATGATTCCAAGACTCCACTCTTTTGGAGTTGGCCTATGCGTTTCTTGTTTACATGTCCAAGACGACAATGCCACAATGATGCTTTATCTAGGCTAGTAGAAGAATCAATATACAACACATTATTTCCTAAGTTGTCTACAATCGACACAGTTTCATACACGCCATCACAAGGTAATGCTTTAAAATAAAACACATTATTAAAGAAAGCATTAATACCACCACATTCATTATCAAACGAAAAGGTAAAACCTTGTTTGTACAAAGCATGAAAAGAAATAATATTCCTCGCCATTTCAGACGAGTACACACATTTATTCAAATCTAATTTTAACCCATTATTAAGCAACAAAGTATAAACTCCAATCTTGGAAACAGGTGAAGCCTTCCTATTCCCCATGATTAAGTTTATTTTCCCGTGCTCCACATCCTCACTTCTTCTTAGGCCCTGCAAATCAGAACATATGTGAATACCACATCCTGTATCAAGCACCCAAGAGTTGGAATATGTTGAGTAATTAGACAATATAGTGTAAATACCTGCATAGGTGGGTTTCACTTCCTGTTTTTCCCTTTGCCTTGCCCAATAGCTAAAACAGGGGTAGAAGTTGGAGTAGGAGTAGTAGAGGTAACAACCGCTTTACCCTTAAGACCGGTTTCCGCGGTCTTCAAGAGTCCTTGAAGCTTGCTGAGGGTAACTTCCTCCTTGTTCATATGATATGTCATTCGAAAATGATCATAACAAGAAGGCAAGGAGTGCAAAATGATGTCAATTGCCAACTCCTCGGGGATGTTAACATTCAGCTTCAGCAAACGGTCCACATACCTTTGCATCTTTTGCATGTGGCCCGTGACGGATTCACCGTCCTTCATGCGGGTAGTTATTATGGAGGAGATTATTTCATACCGCTCCTGACGAGCACTCTGATGGTACCTTTCCATCAAGTCTTGGTGCATCTCAAAAGGGTAGAAATCTTCATACGACTTTTGGAGCTCGGCTGTCATCGTGGCCATCATGATACATGCCACCTTAGTAGCATCTCTCTCATGAGTCCTGAATTCAGCGATCTCCTCAGGAGTAGCAGTAGACTCATCAAGTTCTTTTAACTCCTTATTGAGGACATATTCCTTGTCCTCGTAACGAGTAACCATCCTGATGTTCCTAATCCAATCCATGAAGTTGGAACCATCAAAGATGACCCTCCCACAAAGATTCATGAGAGAGAAAGAACCAGTTGGGTTAGAGCCTGAAGCATTAGTGTTGGAAGACATCTGAAAGAAGAAAGTAAGTTTAGATTAGATATTTAGGATCCTTAATAAGACACCCAAATGTAATATTAAGGCTAGGATCCAATCACAATATATTACACTTAGAAGAGGGATGCCGTAATCTAAGTAATAATATATTTGAAAGGTAGGTGAATGACGATTCACCAATTTCCACCATGAAAACGAAATGATTTATTAGGTTTAATTGGATTTGAAATTCCTAGATTCTTTTGAGATTCATTGAACTTTTCAATGGCATGTTTCAATCTCGATTGTGCCCTTCAAGTTTTGTGACTGGGATGCCGAGGATCACAAAACAAGGTGTGAATAACCATGCTAATTCACTTGGTACTCTTAATATTATCACCTAATCAATGTGCCGGTTAACCACACACGCTCCATTGATCTATGACAAACATTAAGTCACCCTTCGTGATCCTTACTAGTCCTAGTTAGTGTGCCGGTTAACCACACACGCTCCACCAACGACTTGGTAAGGTACAAAGTGTGAATTCCATGGATTAGCACCATGTTCACATTTTCCTAAAATAACTAAGATTGGGAATTAAAAGAGTTTAGTTATTTTATAATATCCATTATACTTTTAATGAGGATTTAAAGTCATTGTTCTACCCGTTCGGCTAACGACCCTCCACCGATCAAGCAAGCGGTGGGTGAGAGTATACACCCATTAAGTCGCCATTTTATAGGCAACAACCTTATACCCACCTTATAGACCGGCTTCGTGAATGAGGCCTACTAACGGTAAAACGACTTATTCTTATACATATATATAATAATTAACCATTAATGTTATAAATAGTATAAGGGTTGAATTTTAACTATTAAAACTCTAAGGTTTGGAATTAAAGTTTATTAAAGTGTGTGAAACTTTACAAATTCCAAAACTTGAGGGCAAGTTTTGTAACTTTGCTCTCTTCATTTCATAACTTATGAATTAAAGGTTCATAAAAATGAAGACTCTTCATTTTCATGTAACTTATGTGTTTTAAGTGTGTGTTAAATGAAAGTGACCTTTGGTAATCCATAACTTGAGGACAAATTATGGACTCCATTAAAACACATAAATGATAAAGAATTAATCCTAAACAATTCAGCAAATAATTCCTATCATTTTCTAAATTCATAAGAATATGAACATGATCATCAAAAATTCAAGAATTATATGAACACATAAAATCATGGAATTTTGATATATGCTATTGTAAATGGATTAGAACAACCATTACACCAACTAAAATAAGTTTTATAACACCAAAACAATTTAGGGTAATGTTTCTAGTCCATTTCCAGCAGCAAAAGTCGAGATTCTGCATTCTTTCGATCCTACTCGTCGAGTGCACGAACTTACTCGCCGAGTAGGTTGAAGTTTGCCTTGGACTCGGCGAGTCCCCCCAATGGACTCGGCGAGTCCACCATGCAGACAGCAACGATTTCGACTTTTTTCACTATTTTGCATCAAGTATCAAACAAGCAAGCCTAGGCTCTGATACCACTGTTGGGTTTTGAGCAATCTAACACTTCCTAAGTGTGCATGCAACCCTAATAAACCTTGGATCTATGTTTGTCTAAATACATGCAAAATAATAATTTTCCAAGGTTTATAACCTATCTAACATGGCATGGGGAACATTTCAACATAAAAGAGTTAGAAGAGATTACATACCTTTTGGTGAGTTGGGTTCTTAGGAGTTTGAGGGCCAAGCACCAATAGTGTGAATGCCTCAAATGGAATCACAAACACCACAAACTCTTGGAAAACTTTGAGAGAGTATACACACTCTTGTATTTTCGGCCACACACATGCACACACACACTAGATCACTAGTTTTCTCTTAAGCTTCATTTCATGCTCCATAAGCATGCTTATATAGTATGCATGGTTAGGGTGAAACCCTAATAACCCATGTCTTTTCCTTTTCCAAGGATCCATGGGTTAAAAGCTCCATGGATCATCCATGGACTTCCACATAAGCCTAGCCCATTAACAAATGAGTATTAGCCTACACTATATAAAACAAATAGCCCATAATTTAATTAGTATTCCTTTTAATCTCTAAATTAATTCATAATTAATTTAAGACTAAAACTAATTAAATAACGTAACTTCATATTAATATATTATAACTCATAATATATTAATAAACATATGTGTATAACTCTCATAAAATTATCCATAATAGTTTGGATGAGATGCAACCCAAATGGACCATGCCGGTCGGGTCAAGTATATACCAAATAAGTTATGGACTTAGACACCTTATCCAACATGAACAACTCGACTAGTAGGTTGAAGATAGCCTTAGACTCAGCGAGTCTGTTCTTGGACTCGGCGAGTCTTGTCAAAGAGTCCCAATATTTTCTGGTTGAGTCGAGAATCGGTGAGTCAAGGGATGACTCAGTGAGTTGAGTGGGAGTGGACTCAGAGTTGTTGGACTCGGTGAGTCTTGGGGTGACTCGGCGAATTGGGTCGCGGATTGAGGGAAGTTCTGAGCATAGGGACTCAGCGAGTCATCGGGTTGACTCGGCGAGTAGAGTCAGTCGGGGGTTGACTTTGACTTTGTCCAAGGTTGACCAGTTGTCTTCCAGGGGTATTTTGGTAATTAAGGGTATATATTGAGTTGAGTGTTTTGGTGTTCAGTGGAGGAGTTCGGAGCAGCGGGATCTTATCCTTTCAGCCGGTAGTTTCGAGGTGAGTTATCCTCACTATATCAACAGGGTCTAAGGCACCAAGGTCGGCCCTTATCGGATTGAGATCCGGGTAGTTGTTGTTATTTTGTTGTTGTGATATGCTTGCATCCTGAGAGTTAGGACGGTATATGTTAGAGGCCTGATTGAGATCGGTATCCTGAGAGATAGGGAAATGCTATGCTAGTGACCTGTTAGGTCAGTATACTGCTTAGAGTATGTTATGCTATGTGATCTGTTAGATCGGTTTGTTTGAATGAGAACTATTATATGATTATATGTTTATGTGCACATGGTTGTTTGGACTGGAGATGGGTTGAGGCGGGTCCTGCTTTGTGCTGTAGGCCAAGATACCCAGGGCGGACCAGTTATTCCGAAGGCCCAGCGAGCGGTCTGGATATACTGTAGGCCCCACGCGGGCGGACCAGACGTGCCGAGGCTCGGAGAGTGGACCAGGCCGACTGAAGGCCCGATGCGGGTGGACCAGTCATACTGTAGACTCAGAGAGTGGACCAGGTGAGTTGAAGGCCCAACGCGGGCGGACCAACCACACTGCAGACTTGAGGTACGTGATTGGACACGGAGGGTGGACCAGGGGACTGAAGGCCCGACCAGGCGGACCAGTCCCACAGTAGACCCGATATGCATGACTGTTATGTGATTCGTTATGAGATAGCATGTTACGTGTATGGCATATGTGGTTGGTATGTTGGGGGTATCTCACTAAGCTTTCGGGCTTACAGTTTTGGTTTAATGTTTTTCAGGTTCTTCAAGAGACTGTGGCGAGGCGAAGGCGTGATCGTACCACTCCTCATGATTTTGTAGCAATGTGATTCTGGGAATACTCTAAATGATTTGTATTGAAAACCTTTTTGTAATAATTTAATGAAATCGGGTTGTTTTTGAAAAATTTAAATTGGTTGGATTTTTCGGTTGTTACATGGACCACAAGAGTCTGAGGTACCTCATGGATCAGCCGAATCTGAACATGAGGCAACGTCGGTGGTTGGATGTGGTGAAGGATTATGATTGCGAGATCCTTTACCACCCGGGGAAAGCCAACGTGGTGGCCGATGCGCTTAGCCGCAAGGCAGCGCCGATCAGGGACGTATGCATGAGGATGACCGTAGTGACTCCCCTATTGGAGCGAATTCGGGAGGCTCAACAGGAGGCTATCAAGGAGGAGCATCGGAAGAGTGAGCGCGTGGTGGGTCAGGTGTCCTCCTTTGATTATGATAGCCGGGGACTGTTGACACTACACCGTAGGGTGTGGGTGACGTATCACGGGGGCGTGCTCCAGATTTTGATGGAGGAGGCGCACAAGTCCCGATTCTCTATTCATCCCGGGGGTGACGAAGATGTATAGGGATCTTCGTCTGGATTATTGGTGGCCCTGCATGAAGCGGGATGTGGCGTGGTACGTTGAACGGTGCTTGACCTGTAGGAAGGTCAAGGCCAAACATCAAAGACCGCATGGTAAGATGCAGCCGTTGGACATTCCACTGTGGAAATGGGAAGATATCACAATGGATTTTATTACAAAGCTTCCCAGGACCGCGCGTGGAGTGGATTCGATTTGGGTCATCGTGGATCGACTGACCAAGAGTGCTCACTTTATTCCGATTCAGGAGAGCATATCGGCCGACAAATTGGCCGACATCTATATCAGGGAGATCGTGGCGCGGCACGGGGTGCCGGTATCAGTGATCTCGGACAGGGATGTGCGTTTTACTTCCAGGTTTTGGAAGAGATTTCATGACGAGTTGGGCACTCGTTTGCATTTTAGCACCGCCTTTCACCCGCAGACGGATGGCCAGAGCGAGCGGACCATCCAAACTTTGGAGGATATGTTGCGGGCATGCGTGCTAGACTTCGGTGGTAGCTGGGATACCTATCTTCCCCTGGCCGAGTTCTCATACAACAACAGCTATCACGCGAGTATTGACCGTCCTCTTTTTGAGCTGTTGTACGGACGAAGGTGCAGGACCCCGATATGCTGGGGTGAAGTTGGCCAGAGGGTCATTGGGAGCACCGAAGTGGTGCTCAAGATGACCGAGAGGATCCAACAGGTCCGGAGCAGGCTTCAGACCACTCAGAGTCGGCAGAAAAGTTACACCGACAAGCGTCGATCCGACTTGGAGTTCCAAGTCGGGGATATGGTTCTCCTGAAGGTGTCGCCTTGGAAAGGCGTCATTCGATTCAGGAAGCGGGGCAAGTCGGGCCCGATATTCATCGGACCGTTCAGGGTTGTAGCCCGGGTGGGCAAGGTGGCATATAGGCTGGATCTGCTAGCCGAGCTCAGTCAGATCCACAACACTTTCCATGTTTCTCAGTTGCGGAAGTGCCTAGTGGACGATTCAGCAGTAGTGCCGTTAGAGGATATTCAGGTTGATGACAGCCTGAATTACATTGAGCGCCCAGTCGCAATCCTCGACAGGAAGTCGAAGGATTTGAGGAACAAGAGGGTGGAGCTAGTGAAGGTGCAATGGCAGCACCGCAAGGGTTTGGAATGGACTTGGGAGCCGATGGACGAGATGATGGAGCATTACCCCGAGCGGTTTCAGGATCGAGCAGCAGACTTCGAGGACGAAGTCTAAAATAAGTGGGGGAGATTTGTAGCACCTGGTTCCTGGTATATAAATCTTATGTGGGTATTTTCCATTTTTAGCCTTGGACTCGGCGAGTCATAGATCCGACTCGCCGAGTAGGGACGGGACCCGGGACACGTTTAAGTTGGCGACTTGGCGAGTCCATATCCTGGACTCGGTGAGTCACCGTTGTTGGATGAAACCCTAAATTTCAAGGGTTTGCACCCTATTTAAACCCTCATTTCCGCCCCAAGCTCGCCCCCATTCACCCTCAGAGCTCCCAACATCATTTATACCCTTATTCCTTGTGAGATTGAAGTGTTTTGGTGTGTTCTTGAAGATTTTGAGGAGAAAGGAGAGTAGATCAAGAAGAGGAGAAGGAGGCCAGGCATCTTTGTGTCATCTCAACGTTTTCCTTGAGGTATAGCTGGTTTCCCCTCTGTTTTCAAGCTTGTAGTCTCTTTTAGCTTCATGAAAGTCCTTCTTAAGCCATTCCCCAAGCTTGTTTGTGCATTGTGGGTTGTAATAAGTTGTTAGCCTCTAGATCTAGGCATGATTTAGTCCCTGGAGCTTGGATCTAATGCCTTTATGGGGTCATATTGCATGAAAGCCCTAGATCTACCCCTTTTGGTGCACTTTGAGCCCTAAAACCTTCATTGGTGATTATCTACATGTAAAGTTGGAAACTTTACGTGTAATCCATACACTAGAAACCCAGATCTGTGAATGGCATTGACTGGAATCGAGCAAATCTGTGTATTTTGTAGGTGCATGGCAATGACTCGACGAGTCGTTCATGTGACTCGGCGAGTCTGCTCGCGAGTCTCCGAATTTGTCCCATTTTCGTAGTGTCGAGTGTGCAGTGAGTCACGGGGTGTGACTCAGTGAGTTGGAAGCTGAACTCATCTATGGAGGAACTCGGCGAGTCGATTCCCTGACTTGGTGAGTTCAAGGCAATCTCCTTAGATCAAGAACAGACTCGACGAGTTGTTCATACAACTCGACGAGTCTCCGCATAAGTGTTCATAGGATGAAGATGAACTCGACGAGTTGTTCATACAACTCGGCGAGTAGGATGAAGGACTTGAATGTCAGTTTAGAAGAAGAACTCGTCGAGTCATAGCCTAACTCGACGAGTAGAAACAGGGACTCAGGACAATCGTCTGGATAGGAACTCGGCGAGTTGGAGAGCCAACTCGGCGAGTCGAGTTAACTGAAAGTTGACCCTGACCTTGACTTAGGGCTTGACCAGGGGTAAAATGGTCATTTTACCCAAAGACAGTTAGCAGTGTTTGATTGAGTATGTTGTGGGCATTGCAGCCGGAGGATTTCCGGAGCAGCAGCAGCAGCAGTCAGTCAGTTCCCGATCAGTTCAGCAGCTACTTTGAGGTGAGTTACCTTCCAGTAGTGGTGGGTTTAAGGCCACAATGCCGGCCCACCAGTAGGAGACGTGTGATAGATGATTGTCTTTGTAATATCATCTAGGTTTGCTACTACCTGATATGTTATATGCTAGCATGATACGTTATATGTGATAGTAGTAGAGTTCGGTTGTTAGGACCGAAGGGTAGTCAGACACCCCAGAAATGTTTGACAGTATGTGATGATATGTTTGTATGTTGGCCTGTTATGTTATGCGATAGAGGTAGTAGGAGGGGACCAGTCCCCAAGGATCGGTTGTTAGGACCGATGGGTAGTCAGCACCCCATAATGGCTTGACATGGGTATTCAGCACCCCGGAATGGCTTGACACGGGTAGGACGGCACCCCATAATGGCCGTATGGGTAGGTCGGCACCCCAGAATGGTCGTACCGGGTAGTCAGGCGAATAGCCTGGCAGTATGTATGTTATGTGTTTGTATGGTATGTGGTACGATGGGGGAACTCACTAAGCTTTGTGCTTACGTTTTACAGTTTTGGTTTCAGGTACCTCTTCTTCGAAAGGGAAGGAGCTGGCGCGGTAGCGGCACATCATGCACACACTCTGGTTTCCGCATTTACGAGATTCACTGGGATTTGTACTCTGATATTTTGATGGGTTGTATGGTTTGGCTTTTAGACATGGTTTACGTTGTGTTATGGTTTGATCAAACAATGTTTTTAATTGTTAATGTTTTCTAAAGTAATGTTTTCAAAACGAAATTTTTCGGACGAGAAAATTGGGTTGTTACACCCAAGCACGAGGCGGAAACCCCGGAACATCTGACGGCTCCGAAAGGAAGAGCCTTCGGTTCAGAAACTCTGCTCCGGTAGAGCCCGGTTTCCAAGGAAACTCGTTGTAAGTGAGCTATACCTACCCTATCTTTAGTATAGCTTATGTTTTAATATAGTAACGTTATTATGAACTTATAATGAGTATTTGGGCTATTATTATGAGTTATATAAGAGTGTTTCTTAACGCTTATATAATAGTAATAATATATAGACTATTAATTAGTTGCGGTTAACGTTAGACTAAACTCTAGTGGTAATGATACTAGGTTTTTTCCGAGGGAAATTGTTTTAACAGTAATGAAGTGGTGTCCGAGTACCAAGTCATCACCTTATCAGGTGAGTGCATAGTTACTTTCATCTTACACATAGATATGAAGTACTTTATATAAACTACGTGCTATGTGTGTATATTATCTGAATACTTGTTGTCTATGCTGGATGAATGTTTTTATACATGTTTTGAATGATTTAAACTGTATATGTATTTTATATATACAAATATGTTGGGTATGACATGTGCAGATGAATGATGAGAGATAAAAGATGATGTGAGTAAACATTGGCAACTATAGACTTAGTGACTAATAAATAACATCGACAGTTATGGACTTAGTGCCTATTGGACGAACACTGGTAGCTATGGACTTAGTACCTGTTAGGAATTGGTAGCTATGGACTTAGTATCTATTAGATAAACACCGGTAGCTATGAATTTAGTACCCGATGAATAAAGTATCGCAACTATGGAATTAGTGTTTTACGAACGATTATTGGCAACTATGGATTTAGTGCCAGTCCTATAACCCTGGAAACAAGGGACATCGGAATAAACGGATGCAAGATAACTGACTCTTAGGATAGATCCTTAAGAGTAAAGAAGATAATGGGGATGGGTAATTGGATTGATTGTTTGATTGTTTAAACATAATAATTATATTATTGTGGGTTGAAAACTCTATATACTCACCAGGTTCCCCAACCTGACCCACTCATTTTATTTATATCACAGGTGTTGGTATGAAGTCACATTACACTGAGAGACTAAGGAGATATAAATCACTAGTGATACTGAATGTATGTTTTGTTTATACTTATGTTTCTGTATTGACGATGACATCCCAAATGTTTTAAAATGAATAAAAATAATTTTCTTTGGAAATGCTTTGATAACGTATTTATCATGTTTTACTGGGAACAAATTCTGCAACATTTTTATTAAAAGAGGTACTCTGGTTTTTATAAAGCATAAACAAAATCGGTCTTTTCTGGCCGTGAAAATGGGGATGTCACAGTTGGTATTAGAGCATTAGTTTAAGCGAACTAGGAATAAGGATTTATTTCTAAACTTAAACTTAGAATGTTAAGCAATGATTGTGAGGATTGTGTCTAATAGATTTAGGTAATACACCTGAATAGACACAAGCACTAGCTTATTTTAGGAATGATGCCTAAATTGCTTTTACGTGCTAAATGATTTGTTATACTTTATGCTATTGTTTGATCGGATCTATGGTCTGTTGCCGACCGAATCTGGAAACCTTATTTGTTTAGGATTCTGAACGTACAAATACGATATTAGAACTAGCATATAAACGTTTATGAGTGATAAGGATGATTTAAAACATCAATCCTAAATCAAGATCTAGATTCACCTTATTCAGTGTATATATCAAAATGGCAAGAACCCGTAGTGGAGCTGGGAATACAAATGGGAATAGGAATCAACCCCCAGTGATTCAGCAAATACCTGTTGTAGTAGAAGATGTACCCGAGCCAATCACCATGGCTGGAGTACAAAACATGATTCGGGCTATGTTAGCTAAACAAAGGGAATAAATGAGGCGGATGTTGCACGAAAATAGGGACGAATGTACCATGCTCATAGAGCAACCCGAGCTGATTCCCGAGCAAGCAAAGGAAGGGAACTATAGCCGCCATGTGAGTCAAGTTGGAACTCAAAGAGAATGAAGGAATGGCCCGAAAAAGGGAAACAACAAGGATGGGCAAATGTACAAGAATTTCTTGGGTTCAAAACCACTGAGTCTCTCAGGAAGTCCGAAGCCAGTTAAGATTATGGATTGGATATCTGAGATGGAGATGGTGTTTGAGAGCTTCAGTTGTAGCGAGAAACAGAAGATTGTCTTTGTAGTAATACAGCTGAAAACAGGAGTCTTGAGCTGGTGGAAGCTACTGGCAGATACGATGCCATGAGGAGAAGCCCTAAGGATGTCATGGGAAGAGTTTTTGGAACAGTTGAGAATGCAGTACTGCTCAGAGATAGATCTGATAGACATGAACAACGAGTTTCAGAACCTGAAGAAAGGTCAGATGAGTGTTGATGAGTATGCCACCACATTTACTGAGAGGATGAAGCTATTTCCCTACTTGGTTCCTAGTGAACTCTCAAAGATTAATAGGTTAGCTAACGGATTGCCAACTGACTTTGGCCCAATGGTTAAAATGGCAACTACATTGAAAACAACTGTTAGGGCAGCTAAGAATGTAGAGACCCAGATAAGAGAAAAGGGTCTAGAAAAAGATAAGGCGGGAGAGAAGCGGAAGTTTGAAGGATCTTCAAGGATCAACAAGGAGAGAGAAATCTCAAAGCTTGGAGGAGGAGAAGGAGGTGAAGCGAGATGGTGTGATAAATGCAAGAAGAAGCATTGTGAGAAGTGCAACAAAGAAGTGACTTGTTACAAGTGTGGAAGGACTGGTCACTATTCCAAGGATTGTACACATAATGATAAAGTATGCTACGGATGTGGAGGCAAGGGGCACATGTCTAGAGACTGCCCGAGGAAAAATAAAGCAGCAAGACCAGAAACGCCACCAAGGCCAAAGGCATTCCACATGATCCTCGATTAAGCAGAAAACAACGCGAGGAACCAAGGATGAGGAATCCACACCCGAAGATCGAGTTATGAGGTAGCTTAAGAGATAGAACAATATGATGTAGCCTATTAGAGGCATAGTCTAGGGTGAACTTGAACACCTATGTAATAGTTTCAAGAAATAATAAAGTCTTCGTTTTGTATCTAATGTGTTAAACTGTTATGTGATTTTCTTGCATGATGACTTGGAAAACTGCGAGACAATACTTGGGACGAGTATGAGTTGGTGTGAAAGGTAGTAGATGCATATACTACCGGAAGCACAGGAATCACACTTAGATCAGGGAAAGTCACAAGGTTACTAAGAAGCCAATAATTGAGTCTGTTTTATTCAAGCACACAACGTGGTGAGAGGCACCACGACGTGGTGACGCTCCAGGAGCACTGTAAATAGAGGTGTCGGGGCAACCCCCAACCTCACACCTTCACCCCTTCTTTCTCTCTCTAGAAACACTCTCTAAACCTCTCGAAACCCCCCCCTCCCCAAAAAAAGCCTAGGGACCCCCCTAGCATGAGGCGGAAGCCCCGGAGCGCCTGACGGCTCCGAAAGGAAGAGCCTTCGGCTCAGAAACTCTGCTCCGGCAGAGCCCGATTTCCAAGGAAACTAGTTGTAAGTGAGCTATACCTACCCTATCTTTAGTATAGCTTATGTTTTAATATAGTAACGTTATTAGGAACTTATAATGAGTATTTGGGATACTATTATGAGTTATATAAGAGTGTTTCTTAACGCTTATATAATAGTAATAATATATAGACTATTAATTAGTTGCGGTTAACGTTAGACTAAACTCTAGTGGTAATGATACTAGGTTTTGTCCGAGTGAAATTGTTTTAATAGTAAAAAAGTGTTGTCCAAGTATCAAGTCATCACCTTATCAGGTGAGTGCATAGTTACTTTCATCTTACACATAGATATGAAGTATTTAATATAAACTACGTGCTATGTGTGCATATTATCTGAATATTTGCTGTCTATGCTGGATGAACATTTTTATACATGTTTTAAATGATTTAAGTTGTATACGTATTTTATATATACAAATATGTTGGGTATGACATGGGTAGATGAACGAGGAGAGATAAAAGATGATGTGAGTAAACATTGACAATTATAGACTTAATGCCTAATAAATAACATCGGCAGATATGGACTTAGTGCCTATTGGACGAACACTGGTAGCTATGGACTTAGTACCTGTTAGGAATTGGTAGCTATGGACTTAGTACCTATTAGATAAACATTTGTAGCTGTGGATTTAGTACCCGATGAATAAACTATAGCAGCTATGGAATTAGTGTTTTACAAACGAGTATTGGCAGCTATGGATTTAGTGCCAGTCCTATAACCCTGGAAGCAAGGGACTTCGAAATAAACAAATGCAAGATATATAAATCTTAGGATAGATCCTTAAGAGTAAAAAAGATAATGGGGATGGGTAATTGGGTTGATTGTTTGATTATTTAAACATAATAATTATATTATTGTGGGTTGAAAACTCTATATACTCACCAGGTTCCTCAACCTGACCCACTCATTTTATTTATATCACAGGTGTTGGTATGAAGTCACATTACACTGAGAGATTAAGGAGACATAAATCACTAGTGATAATGAATGTAAGTTCTGTATATGCTTAAGTTTCTGTATTGACGATGACATCTCAAATGTTTTAAAATGAATAAAAATACTTTTCTTTGGAAATGCTTTGATAATGTATTTATCATGTTTTACTGGGAACAAATTCTGCAACGTTTTTATTAAAAGAGGTACTCTGATTTTTATAAAGCATAAACAAAATCGGTCTTTTCTGT
Organism: Lactuca saligna; assembly: GCF_052625555.1. Lineage (NCBI taxonomy): Eukaryota > Viridiplantae > Streptophyta > Magnoliopsida > Asterales > Asteraceae > Lactuca > Lactuca saligna. Next base: position 201,509,489 of record NC_136421.1, read on the forward strand.
CCATGAAAATGGGGATATCACAGTTTCAACCGTGACCTACATAGTTGGGACCAACAAGTAGGGATGTTGATCGGGTATAGATTTTGGGTTTCAGGTAGTTTGGGCTTTTAAAAGAAATAATAATAACTGATATCCGACCTATATTACACTCCGGGTACTCTAGGTACTTTGGTTCAGGTAGATGGGGTTTTAATTCGGGTCAGGGATATTCGGATATACCTGAAAATTACTTATAACTTTTTGATACATTTGGTTCTCATAAATTAAATGCAAATTTTGCGTAGAAGAATTTGTGTTTATATTATACCATCTTGTGTAACCGAAGTGTGTGTGTGTGCGTGTATGTGTGTGTGTGTGTGTATATATATATATATATAATGAATCTAGAGATTTGATGTTATACTCAAATCCTGGTAAATTTCCCCTTCTAATCCTTTAATTTATGAATTTGGCAACTTTGGCCCATACACGGGGCGTACCTAGTGGGTATGTTGAGCGTAAGGGGGGTATAAGTGGAACGACGCTGTTTTGGGAGTATGTTGGGCGTACTCCGTCTAGACATAACCCCTAATCTTTAGGGTTTACACCATATATATATTAAACCTTAAGTCTCATTTCCATCCTTCATCACTTAAAACGTTGTCATTTGCAAATCCTAACCCCGTTGTTGCATTTTGAAGCTTAAGAGTGTGTTTTTGTGTGTTTTAAAAGAAGATGAAGGTGGTGGTGAAGCTTGGAAGCTAGAAGCAAGCTTGGATTTGCAAGTCTTGCATCATCCTCAATATCTAGAAGATATAAAGTTCATACGTTGGTGATTAGTTTGTTATATCTTGTGTATATGATGATATTATGAACTTTTGTCCCCAAATGTATTAATAAATCATTTATTTCAATTTATTATTCAAATAATAAATTCAACCACTCTCTAAAATTCATCATGTCTAGTTGCTAGTTATGAGGGCAACCCAAAAAGGACTGTAGTATTATCAATTCAAGTATATACCAATTATAATTATGGGCTTAAACACCTAATCCAACAAGTAGATCAATCAATATTGTAATTGGAATTATTGATAAATCTTATTTATACATTCATACAACAACTATGAATATAAATATAAGTTACACTTGAAGCATAGTAAGTGTAGCCTAACTTACAGAGAGTTTCTAGCGAAAACTGGAAAAGGCGTTGACAGAACTCCGATCTGAAAGCTTCTATTTGTCGGAACCTTCGATGAATCAGGGCTCCGCTAGTTAAAAATCCATGGGAGATCTAAACACCTTAAGAGAATCGATTCAGAGAGAGTTTAAAGAATAGTGTTAGGAAGAATAAGGCATGAGTTGCTATTTAAAGGCGGATTTTGGGACGCGTGTCACATCTTTCAAGGAGCGTTGTGCATAATCCTACTATGTTGTTTCTCCATAATTATGCCATGCGTCAAGCTCCATGTGGTCCACATTCCATGCTTCTAGAAGCATGTGTCGTGCTTCTTTGTGCGCCGCGTTAAATGTAAATTTTGTAATTTCGTAACTTTTTCATATGATCTCTATTTTCGATGTTATTTATATCAACACGTAGCTATCAACGAGTACTACAACTTTCATTTAGACTCCATCGACTAATTCTCACTTTATTTTTTAAGTTATATTTTACTTAGCATTAGATTGTTAAAGTCCGTATAAAAATCGTAACTCTTTCATACGACATTCGTTCTTGACTGTCTATATATTGCTAAACTCCTATTCACGAGATCTTCAACTCTCGTTTAGATTGTTTTACCTAACAATCGACCAATTTTAATTATCATTTATGTGTCGCACGCTACTGTGTTGAAACTTTTAAAAGTCATAACTTCCTCCTACGAAGTCATATTTAGGCATTCTTTATATGCACGCTCTCGTTTTTACGATTACTACACCTTTTATTAGGGGCGTAAACGAGCCTAGCCTAGCCGAGCCTAAGCCTGACTAAGCTCAAGCTCGGCTTGTTTAATTTTGAGGAAACTCGAGCTCGAGCTTGGCTCATGAACAATTTAGTGGGCTCGCAATCCTAAACGGGCCTAAATGAGTCTCTCTCTCTCTCTCTCTCTCTCTCTATATATATATATATATATATATATATATATATATATATATATATATATATATATATATATATATATGCTCGTTTAAGCTTGTTTAGGCTCGCGAGCCCACTAATTGAAGCTCGCCTCGAGCTCGTTTAATAAACGAGCCTCATATCTAGGCTCGAGCTCAGCTCAGGCTCGTTTAATTTGATCTCGAGTCGAGCTTTTAATGATTCGATAGCTCAGCTCACTTACACCCATACCTTTTATCATGACTATGGGTTGTTACATAAGTGACTGTAGGTAGGTTGTTTCTGGAAGATTTTATGGTGGTGAGAGTCATTTTGGAGAGTTGTGGGAGGAACAATGCTGAGAATATGGGTTGACATACATAATGCATCGACCCAATAGGTTGAAGAAAGGTGATCTTGTGTGCAAATGGTATTGTTAATGGCCCGTATCATTCTTTTTGATTTCTTATTTTTGGAAAGTGTGAGGGAATGAGAAACTAATTTGAATGTCATTTGTGTCACAAAGGTAATGAAACTTAGAGTTCTTGAATTTCCTACTGTTATTGTCACAACTAGCAAATTTAGGGTTGAGATTGTGACTCGTGTACAACAATTCCTCTATGTAACCTTGTTACATTAAATTGTTGAAATCCAAAACAACAATTTTATATGAATACATATGTGCACACACTTAGAATCAAGCTGTAATAGTCTCTTGTAGGCCCAAGTTTGATCCAACAGCTAAACCCAATCTATTTTTGGGCCTTTACTTAGAATTCTCGACCCAAATACCCTAGGCCAAAAACCGTTTTTCCTTTGGGCCTTATTGGACTAAAAATCGTTTATTGGGCCAAATCAAGCCCAAAAGCCCATACACACTCAAGAACCGAAAACCTTTTTCTTTGGGCCTTCCTATGGCCCGAAACTCCTTTATTTGGGACATAGTGAAACCGAAAGCCACACCACAAGGACCGAAAACCTCATGGAGGGGTGTTTTCGGCCACCCTAAAACCAAAAACCCCTCCCCTAAATGAGGAAAAATCGGTTTTGGCACAAGTAAAAAAAAAAGGAAAACGAAATTACACAAAAGATTGTCACTTAAGTGCGTTACATTACATTGCCCAACAAACAACCACACTATGCATGCTTTTACATTCCATACATCCACACCATGCATCTAATCATTCACCATGCAACCAAGCCAACTTTTCCCCCTCTCTTCTTTAAGATCAGCCAAATACACCCTCACACACACCAAAAATCATCCCACTCACTTTACTCTCAGGAATTCCTCTCATATTCTCTCTAAAAATTTCGAGTGCCATCTTCAAGGAGGGTGTTTTGCTTTAAGAAAATCCTAGACAATTAGTAAGGAATTCGTGTTCCTCTTGTATTTCTAAACATATTTATGATACAAACTTCTTGTTTACACACTTTTGTTGTGTGTTAAATCCTTAGAAACACTTGAAAATTTTCGAGAATCTCTTCAAGTTGTGAAAGGCTAGGCTCGAAATCTCTTCATTTCCTTCCTACTACCACACGAAATCACCAAGGTGAGCTTCATACCCCATCTTTCTCGTGTTTTTTCATGCTTTTCGCGCGCGCAGGGGGGGGGGTGGGATACAAGTCAAGTTTTGTTTACCTATTGGATATTTGCATGCACCAACTTGTTTATGTAAAGATTTATGCTTATGATGTTGAATACCTCATGCTAACACACCATAAAATCATGATTTAGAATCTTCATATATGCTCGAATAAGTTTATCCATTGGATACATGCATGCATCATAGTTATGTGTTGAAAATGGAACAAATTCTTAGGTAAAAAGTTTTTTTTTTATCATATGTTAGTCATATAAAATTGTGATGTATGTGTTTGTTTACATTTTTGTTACATAAAATTCGTGGTCATGGTTTAATCTCTCAATTATGTCGAAAACATACAATGTGAATGTCTATATATGTTTAACTCATGGGCATGCATGTTCACCTTTTGAAATTTACACAAATGTTTGAATAAAATATTAAGGTTATCAATTGTGGTGTTATAAAAATCACGACTTATTAGAAAGAAACAATTGACTTATTAGAACACCACAATTGATAACCTTAATATTTTATTCAACTAAAATATTAAGGTTATCAATTGTTGTGTTTCAAAAAAAAAAAGGAAAAAGAAATTACACAAAAGAGTGCCACTTAAGTGCTTTACATTACATTTCCCAACAAACAACCACAATATGCATGATTTTACATTCCATACATCCACACCATGCATCTAATCATTCATCATGCAACCAAGCAAACTTTTCCCTCTCTCTTCTTTAAGATCGGCCGAATACAACCCCCCCCCCCACACACACACACCATAATGAATAATTTGAAAGGAAATGCTTGAATAAATATTAAGGTTATCAATTGTTATGTTTCAAAATTTTCAAAACGGTACAAAGGTGTTAAACAAACTACAAAGTTTGATAATTTACTTTAATAATTTATTAGTAAAATAGTCGCAAACTTGTCATCACTATTTTTGGATGGTTTAAAACCCAAGAATTTATTGATATGTTTACTACTAGACATATTTATCATTGACTATTTATATGAAGTTTTATAAATAGTTACACAAAAGTGAATGCAAAACAAACTGTTGACAGAATAGTTTGGGTGTCGTAAACAGCATGTCATGAAACTCGTAAAACGCATGCCATAAAACTCATGTCACAAATATCCAAAAAGTGTAATTATTTCATGATACAAGAAAGGAGTCGTCGTTCATGTAAATTTGTTAATGCTCTAGTGAGACACTCTATCTTCACCGTACCTACCTAGCATACACTCTAAGTCCTATAATTATAACAGAGTATCTTGGAGGGAGAGCGATGTAGTTGTGTATAAATCTATACGGGGACTGACACCCTACACCTGAGTTGTTCGCTACAACTAGACGAGACCAGTCTAGGGTGATAAATATCTTTCCTAATTTCTGACGTCTGAAGAACGTAGCAACAGACATACAGTCATATCAAACATGGTTATAATGAATCACATAGGGATTAATAATACTATCTTGGTTTACGGAAATCTCACACTCCATTGGTTTTACAAATTATAAAACTACATACTATTCTTCTGTATACTATTATCACTATTTCGGTATTAGGGTTTAAGACTACAAATTTTCATACATAAAAAAATATTGGATTTTTTGGGAACATACAGAGAAACATGCATACATACATTTTCTATCTTTGGTTTAAGACATACAATTCACTGTTATAGAAAATATCAAATTTTTTGAAAATATTCAAATGAAACAGATACAAACCGATTTTCATACAAAAATGTTTATGAACTCACCAAAATTCGTTGTTGACGATTTTCAAAATGACTTGTATTCTCAGGGAACCAGTAAGCAGATACTTAAGTCATCATGAACCAGATTTTTGGTTGCACTTTGGAATTGTTACTTTTCAGTTAATGTTGTGTAAACTTTGAAAAATACACTATGTAAACAATGTAAGTTTGTATCTCTTAAATGTATGTTGTGTGGGTTGCTATGTCAATTTATATTTAATTGTTATAATACTATAAAATGATGTCATCCGCCCCCGGACGTTTTCCGTCATCCTGGTTCGGAGGTATGACAATTATGACATTGAAAAACATGTATCTCACTATGAAATTGAGTTTTAACATATGCTCTAAAATAAAGGAACTTTGAGAACGCATAATGTTTTAATAATTAAGGATATACCCAAAGAAAGTGAAAGAAAGTGTGAAAACTTATCAAGAAAATGACATAATACTTTATTCAACTAGCACTTTGCAAGGGAAAAGTTCACATACCGTAATGAATAATTTGAAAGGAAATGTGTCATAGGATTTAATAAAGTGAAAGTTAATCAAACATGTTTTCCTAATTTACATGGATGACATAAATTTGATATTTTTTTATTTGTATAAGGAAGCAAACTATTAGAAAGCAAACATTGTAAAACTTGATGAGTTGGGTGACCGAGACGCTACTGTCGGATAAACGAAGCGATAAAGATAAAGGAAATTGCATTAGTGACTAGATTAATATCACTTGTGTTTTCACAATGAATAAAGGTTGTTAGGTCTAGTAATATTTCATAAAGAAACCAAATTCATCAAATTCAATAGAACTTTTGTTATCTCGAGTAAAATGCCCAATAAATATAATATTTTTGATAATTTAACGAGTTACGAGGACATTTTTAAGATGTGACGTATGATTGGCTTGGAGCTAGATAGAGTAGAGTCACCCGAATTACTTACATGGATATTTAAGCCATCCCTAACCAATACATAAGAAGAAATAAATTAAAGCTAGTGTACATGTATCTGTACGAAAATGAAAGGTGGATGTTGAGTCTATATACCACCCAACATTGACCGGATCATTCATTGACATCATATTAAACATTTGAGGAAGGTTTTTGCTTTATATTGAGTGTTGGAGCCCAAATTTGTTAGATAAATATACCAGTGCTACATTCCGATTAGGTTAGTTGTCAGGAGCAAATAAGTGGGTTGGAGGCCTAAACATGGCTTGCTAAAAAACTGTACGTTAACTTATGAACTTGCTTAGCAATAAGTTATCTCAATATAGTTTATCCAAAAGTAAGTTTAAAAGTTATTTTAGTGGTTTTACCAAACGCTAATTACAATAAGTTTGCTTATAAGTTATAAGTTATCTTATTTCTCTTATTTATGATAGTCAGACCTTAAAAATCACCATTTACAAGATTTTTGAATTTTAGACGAATTCTAAAAGTTACATGTAAAAAAAACAAAAAAGAAAATCTATAATATCCATGTAAGATAATGGATTGATTCATTCATAAATAGTGAGGTGAAACCTCATATAAATATGGTTACATAAGAGACTTAATTTAAACTCTAAAGGGCTTGGGCCTAAACCCTAATGACTAACATCCCCCCCCCCCCCCCCCCCACACACACAATTTGATTGGGAGGGGATGATTAAATTGTTGGTGATTTGATATCACTAATGTTATTTAAGTATAATGGGGTTAATTTGTTGATCAATGTCACTTTGACAATTATTGAACAAATCGGTATGGTGCAGAGTGCACATTTGTTTAATATTGTCTTTGTTAAAAGTATACTGGTATTTAGGGGTGAAGCTCCTGTACCGATGGGGGTCCGGGGGCAGCTCCCCTAGGAGCGGGGTCCAAGGGGCTGAGCCCCTGGCTGGGTTCAGTGCGAAAATTTTTATATATGTTATGTTACTATATTAAAATTGCATCAAAAATCCAGATTTTTGGTAAATGTACCTGGTTTTGTGATCCATATCCTAGACCCAGATTTAAGTTGGTTTATAATGTTTTGACAGTTTTAGGACATAAAACTGTCATGTGGCAGTTTTAAGACAAGAAGTTTTTCTGGTTATATACTCATATTCGAAATCTGTGGTTGGTACACTTCTTCTTCATAACATCTATAACACTCTTTCTTCTTTTTCTCAATTTTTTGAGTCTTATCCGATTAAAGATTGGGAGTACCACCAAAATACTTTAATCTGAAAGTGTTAACACGATTATGAGAATTTCCAAGCCTTTCTACACCCAATATTTCTAACATAAACTGGAAAAACAAAAACATAAAACATAACATAAATAAAGACAACATCAACGACAGTGACAGAGCTCTAACGATGACGGCTAACAACTGCTTGTCGGAGAAAGATGTGACATCCCCAAAATCTCGGCCAGAAAAGACCGATTTCATTTATGCTTTTTAAAATAATTTTCAGAGTAAATCCTTTTAATTTTAAAAGAGATGCGGAATTTGTTCCCAAAAACAAAACATGATAAAATAGATATTTATCAAAACATTTCATAAAGAAATATGATTTCATTTCATAATCAAAAGTCGGGATGTCATGTTCCGATACAGGTCATAAAGCATAAACGATAACATTACAAGTCGTTCAACAAATATATACATATACAGACTTGTAAACAAAAACAACTTGATGTTCGCCCATCTTAAGCTCTTGCGCCACTTCCTGTAAAATAAATCAACTGAGTGGGTCAGGCTTGGGAGCCTGGTGAGCATATAGGGTTTTCAACCCACAATAATTATATTTAATTTCAACAATCAACAATAAACCCGATTACCCATTCCCGTTATCCTCACCTTACGTTCCTAAAAATAACGTCTATTATAAGGAACCTATTTCAGGATTTTTCATCGGGACGGACATCACTGCAGAGGGGCTTCCTCAACAATAAGTGTCCTAAAGGCAACCATGTGGGGGATAGAGTACACCGGTGAACACGTCGTTCACAACACCTACAGGTAATGAGCCTGCTAGTGTTCCACAGGACAGTCTAGAATAGTCCGTGGTCGTCATCCATACTCTGCTGAATGACTAGAATAACACCAATAACACCGAGGCCTCTCATCTGTTTATTACACACCAATTATCTACCCATGTTCTACCCAACATATTAGTAGATAAAAATATACATTTTTATACATAGTTAAAAACCTGTATAACATGCTTTAAGCAATACATATTCCACATAACAGATGAGGCATACACACATAACACGTATTTCATAGAGAATACATCAGATCTGTAAGATAGAAGAGAGTGAATATACACTCACACGTATAACAACCAAATATATACACCTAACACGTATTTTATATGAAATACTTCATAATATTGTGTTGGAATGAAAATAACTACACACTCACCTGATCAAAAGATGATCGGGCAGCACTACGGCTTGCAGAAGAGGTGTTTCTCCGTAGATCTGGAAGATCTTCACAAAACCGGGCTCCTCGCGGGTAGCGTTTCGGCTCGAGAATAACGCTCTTCGGGATCCTCGGGGCTTCGGATCTTGCTTCGGGGCTCGGGAATATTACCGGGGCTTTGGGGTATAAACGGCACGCAAATAGAGGCAAAACTTAGAGAGAGGGAAGAGTTTGAACAAGAGAAAATGGCTGAATTCGAGTTCTATTTATAGGCTGCTGGGTCTGGGATTACGCGGGGCGTACTCAAATTACGCGGGGCGTACTCGGGTTACGCGGGGCGTACTCGGGTTACGCGGGGCGTACTTTGATGTCACTGCGTGCGTCGACTGGTGGCACTCGAGTATTGGTCAGACAAGTTGCATCCGACTGAGTACGCGGGGCGTACACAAATTACGCGGGGCGTAATTGACTTGTCAAACTTCTAAATTGCGTAACTTTCGCATACGAGCTCCGTTTTCGACGTTCTTTATATCCACGCGAAGGTCAGACCATACTCTACAACTTTCATTTAGACTACGTTGGCAAATTTTGACTTTTATTTTTATTATTTATTTTTAGAAGGCCGGGACAGAAAAACTTCGTTATAAATTCATAACTTCTTTGTCTGACGTCCGTTCTCGCCTAACTTTTCATCGTTTCGCTACTAACAACAAGATCTTCGATTCTCATTTAGATTGTTTTGGCTAAAAACCGCTCGATCTCAAATCGAGTATTCGGGCTGTATACTGCTAAGTCGAAACTTCATAAAATCATAACTTCCTCATACGAAGTCAGATTTGGGCGTTCCTTTTATGCACGCTCTCAGTTTAACGAAATCTACGACTTTCGTTTAGATTGCTAAGGCTAAATATCGCTCTATCTTAAATTCATATTTTACGTCACTCGGCGTCGTGTCGGTTCTGTCGCGAAACTTCGACAGGTCATAACTTCTTCGTTATAACTCGGATTTTGGCATTCCTTATATCCCCGGAATCCTTGTTTCGACCACTACAACTTTATGCAAAGATGTCGGGCTTATATCACACTTAAATTTTGACGCTTATTTTATTCTTAATTCATTAAATTATAAAATTAAGAAAATACACACATAAATCACATAATTCAAATAATTCACAAATAATACATTCTTATTATTTCAAGTTGAGTTAAAAGGTTAACCTAGACTATTACATTGCTAAAAATGGCAAGCCTAGAAACACGGGCGTTACAATTCTCTCCACCTTAGAATGATTCCATCCCCGGAATCACACACCAGCAAACAAATGCGGATAGCGACTCATCATGTCACTCTCCGTCTCCCAGGTGAGATTTGACCCATTCGTGTGTTTCCATCGGACAAGCACTAACTCCACCATCTTACGTCGCAATTTCTTAGTCTTTCGGTCAACAATTGCCTCCGGTTCCTCAATCAACCTTTTGTTCTCATCGATCCTCAACTCTGAAAGTGGAATTATGTCGAGAACTTCTCCCGTGAACTTCCTCAAATAACACACATGGAAAGTGTTATGAATTCCATTCAGTTCTTCTGGTAGTTCGAGCTTGTAAGCTTGGTTCCCAATCCTCTGAAGAACTTTAAACGGTCCAATAAACCTTGGACTTAACTTTCCCCTTTTTCCAAATCTTATAAGTCCCTTCCACGGCGAGACTTTAAGCAAAACCGAATCTCCAACTTCAAAAGTCATCGGTCTTCGCTTTTTGTCAGCATAACTCTTTTGACGATCCTGAGCTGCTAACATTCTCTCCCTAATTATTTTCAACTTTTCAGCAGTTTGATGGACTATCTCCGGCCCCATAAACTGCTTTTCCCCAGCCTCAAGCCAACAAGACGGCGTACGACACTTCTGTCCATACAAAGCTTGATAAGGTGCCATCTTTATGCTCGAGTGAAAACTATTATTATAGGAAAATTCTACCAAAGGTAAATGTTCATCCCAATTACCTAGGAATTCCAAGGTACACGCTCTCAACATATCTTCAAGTGTTTGTATCGTCCGTTCGCTCTGACCATCAGTGTGCGGATGGTAAGCTGTACTTAAACACAACTTGGTACCCAATTCCTCTTGTAGACTTTTCCAAAATCGTGAGGTGAAACGGCTATCACGATCCGACACAATCGTTATCGGAACTCCATGAAGCCTCACAATTTCCTTCACGTAAGAATTCGCAAGCTTTTCCATAGACCATTTCTCATTGGCTGCTATGAAATGCGCACTCTTAGTGAATCGATCGATGACCACCCAAATCATGTCGTGACCATTCTTTGTTCTGGGCAGTTTAGTGACAAAATCCATAGTAATGTCTTCCCACTTATCCATAGGCACATGCAATGGTTCTAAACTCCCGTACGGTTTCTGATGTTGTGCCTTGACTCTTGCACAAGTCACACACTCGGCCACATACTTCACAATGTCGAGCTTCATCGTCGGCCACCAATAATAGGGTTTCAGGTCCCTATACATTTTAGTGCTACCGGGATGAATTGAGTACATGGTCTTGTGAGCTTCTTCCATCAAAAGATCTCTAACTCCTCCTGTCTTAGGTATCCAAATCCGATCTTGGAACACCTTCAGTCCGTGACTGTTTACACCGAACACCAACGTTTTGCCCAAACGTTCTTCCTTCCGGTCATTCTTCTCCGAAGCTTCCTCTTGAGCTTTCTTTATACTTTCTAAAATGGTTGAGACAACTTCAATTCTCAACGCTCTTGGCCTTCTCTTTTCAAGATTGACTTTCCGACTGAGAGCATCAGCGACAACATTGGCTTTACCGGGGTGGTAAAGTATCTCACAGTCGTAGTCTTTAAGTAGTTCCAGCCAGCGTCGTTGCCTCATATTCAATTCTTTCTGACTAAAGAGATATTGGAGACTCTTATGATCAGTGAAAAGTCTGCACTTCGTGCCATAGAGGTAATGCCTCCATATTTTCAAAGCGAAAACTACCGCTGCCAACTCCAAATCATGAGTCGGGCAGTTCTTTTCATGCTCTTTCAGCTGTCGAGATGCATACGTGATCACCTTATCTCTTTGGGTCAAAACACAACCCAATCCAACACCAGATGCATCGCTATAAACAGCGAAGTCTTCAACTCCATCGGGTAGAGAAAGTATCGGTGCCTCGCATAGTTTCTTCTTTAGCTTCTCGAATGCTTCTTTATGCTTATCACTCCAAGCATAAGTAGCTCCTTTGTGGGTCAAAGCTGTTAATGGACTAGCAATCGAAGAAAAGCCTTGGATAAACCTTCGGTAATATCCGGCTAATCCTAAAAAGCTTCGAATCTCCGTGGGACTTTTCGGTTGTTCCCACTTCATCACAGCTTCAATCTTTGCAGGATCAACCATTATACCTTCTTGGTTGACCACGTGACCCAAGAATTGGACTTCTCGAATCCAAAAATCACATTTGGAGAACTTCGCATACAACTTCTCCTTCTTCAAGACTTCCAAAACTTCTCGTAAGTGTCTGCCATGCTCCTCTTGGCTTTTTGAATAAATCAGAATGTCATCTATGAACACTATCACAGATTTATCAAGGAACGGGTTACAAACTCTGTTCATTAAATCCATGAATGCTGCGGGAGCATTGGTTAGTCCAAACGACATAACCAAAAACTCATAGTGTCCATATCGGGTTTTGAATGCAGTCTTCTCTATATCCTGCTCTCTTACTTTTAGCTGATGATATCCTGACCTCAAGTCGATCTTTGAAAAATAACTTGAACCTTGTAGCTGATCGAATAGGTCATCAATCCTCGGCAACGGATATCTATTCTTTATTGTTGCCTTATTCAGCTCTCGATAATCAATGCACATCCTCATGCTTCCATCTTTCTTCTTTACGAATAACACCGAAGCTCCCCAGGGTGATGAACTAGGTCTAATGAAACCTTTGTCCAATAACTCCTGAAGTTGCATCATTAGCTCCTTCATCTCCGTCGGTGCTAATCGATAAGGTGTTTTTGCAATTGGCGTTGTTCCGGGCAACAAGTCAATACGAAATTCTACTTGTCGATCGGGCGGTAATCCAGGAAGATCTTCGGGAAATACTTCCGGATAATCACACACAACAGGAATATTTTGCATCACCTTCTTTTCCTTCTTAGCATCGATCACGAATGCTAAATATGATGTACATCCCTTGGTCAAACACTTTCTGGCTTTCATTAGGGAAATGATTCCAGAATTTACTCTGCGTTTATCTCCATACACCATAAATGATTCCTTTCCAGGCGAATTCACTTTCACTATTTTCTTCTTGCATAAAATTTTGGCATCATTGGCACTAAGCCAATCCATTCCCAAAACGATGTCGAAACCATTAAGTTCTATAGGTAATAATTCCTCGTGGAACTTATTCCCATTCAAATCAATTAAAATGTTTTTCATACGATGGCTAACAGGTACAATCTTGCCACTAGCAACTTCGACTAATAAAGCATTATCTAGTCTCACAATAGGCAAAGCTAGTTTTCTACCAAATTCATGCGATATAAAGGAGTAGTTGGCTCCAGAATCAAATAAAATTTGGGCAGGCAATTTGTTAACGAGAAAGGTACCTGAAGCGACATCAGCTTCATCTTTAGCAGCTTCCAGTGTCATCTGGAATGCTCTCGCCTTTGGCTTTGGCGGAATGTTGGGTCTTGCTGCCTCCTTCTTCTTCGGACAATCCCTTGAGATGTGCCCCTCCTCACCGCAACCATAACAAACATTCTTGGTGAAGGTGCATTCGTTGGCATAATGCCCTGGCTTTCCACATTTGTAGCATGTGGTTTCCCCGCCGCACTTCCCATGATGCTTCTTCTTGCACTTGTCGCACCATTTCGCCTCTACCTTTCCTCCACTTCCTCTCAAACTAGACTTCGAGAATTTACTTTTCTTGCTGGACCCTGAAAATCCATCGATTTTCCTTTTCTCACCAACCTCTGACCTTTCTAGACCTTTTTCCTTGATCTGGGTCTCAACATTTCTAGCAGCCCAGATGGCGGCTTTCAATGTGGTTGCTTGCTTAACCATTGGACCATAGTCCGCTGGTAGTCCAAGGGCAAACTTGTTGACCTTAGAGAGTTCTGTAGGCACCAAATATGGGATAAACTTCATCTTTTCCGTGAAACTTGTAGCGTATTCAGTAACGCTCAATTTCCCCTTCTTCAAATTCTGAAACTCATTACTGATTTCCAGAAGGTCCTGCTCGGAGCAGTATTGCAGTTTTAGTTGTTCCAGAAAGTCTTCCCAAGACATTTTGCTTGCTTCTCCCTTGGGCATAGAGTCAGCTAACAGCTTCCACCAACTCAACACGCCAGATTTTAGTAGAGGGATTGCAAGAGCGGTCTTCTGCCTGTTGCTGCATTCGCAACTTTCAAACATAGTCTCCATTTCGGAGACCCAGTCCATAACTTGCACCAGCGTCGGGCTTCCGGATAGGCATGGTGGTTTGGATGCCATGAAATCCTTATACTTGCACCCACGACCATCATTTCCTCCATACTGGTTATTGCGTCTAACCACTGGTTGTTCGTCTTGACCAATGATCCCACTAAAGTTTTCTCCTACAGACTGCCCTCCATTCTCCTCGGGCTCTTCCGCTTGAATTGACGGTTCTTCACGATTCTGCCTAAGCAGGCGTCTTGTTTCTTCCATCTGACGATCCAACATCATTTGAATCATCATTTATACACCAGCCATTGTTATCGGCTCAGGTGCAGCAGCTACGACAGGTACTTGTTCGATTATAGGCGGTTGATTCCTGTTTTCATTAGCATTTCCAACTCCACTTCTTGTTCTCACCATTTTGATCTATACACCGAATAATTTCACCTTATTACTCCAAACGATTACATGCTAGTTCTAATATCGTATACATACGCTTAGAATCCTAAACACATAAACCTTCAGATCCGGTTGGCAACAAACCATAGATCCGAACAAATAATATCATATATGGCAACATATAACATTTAGCACATAAAAGCATTTTAGGCAACTTTCCTAAAATAAACTAGTGCTTGTGTCTAAGATCCAACAGACACACACCTCGCAATCTCCACTTAGCCTCCTAAGTTTAAGTTTAGAAATCCTACAAATTCCTAATTCGCTTAAACTAATGCTCTGATACCAACTGTGACATCCCCAAAATCTCGGCCAGAAAAGACCGATTTCATTTATGCTTTTTAAAATAATTTTCAGAGTAAATCCTTTTAATTTTAAAAGAGATGCGGAATTTGTTCTCAAAAACAAAACATGATAAAATAGATATTTATCAAAACATTTCATAAAGAAATATGATTTCATTTCATAATCAAAAGTCGGGATGTCATGTTCCGATACAGGTCATAAAGCATAAACGATAACATTACAAGTCGTTCAACAAATATATACATATACAGACTTGTAAACAAAAACAACTTGATGTTCGCCCATCTTAAGCTCTTGCGCCACTTCCTGTAAAATAAATCAACTGAGTGGGTCAGGCTTGGGAGCCTGGTGAGCATATAGGGTTTTCAACCCACAATAATTATATTTAATTTCAACAATCAACAATAAACCCGATTACCCATTCCCGTTATCCTCACCTTACGTTCCTAAAAATAACGTCTATTATAAGGAACCTATTTCAGGATTTTTCATCGGGACGGACATCACTGCAGAGGGGCTTCCTCAACAATAAGTGTCCTAAAGGCAACCATGTGGGGGATAGAGTACACCGGTGAACACGTCGTTCACAACACCTACAGGTAATGAGCCTGCTAGTGTTCCACAGGACAGTCTAGAATAGTCCGTGGTCGTCATCCATACTCTGCTGAATGACTAGAATAACACCAATAACACCGAGGCCTCTCATCTGTTTATTACACACCAATTATCTACCCATGTTCTACCCAACATATTAGTAGATAAAAATATACATTTTTATACATAGTTAAAAACCTGTATAACATGCTTTAAGCAATACATATTCCACATAACAGATGAGGCATACACACATAACACGTATTTCATAGAGAATACATCAGATCTGTAAGATAGAAGAGAGTGAATATACACTCACACGTATAACAACCAAATATATACACCTAACACGTATTTTATATGAAATACTTCATAATATTGTGTTGGAATGAAAATAACTACACACTCACCTGATCAAAAGATGATCGGGCAGCACTACGGCTTGCAGAAGAGGTGTTTCTCCGTAGATCTGGAAGATCTTCACAAAACCGGGCTCCTCGCGGGTAGCGTTTCGGCTCGAGAACAACGCTCTTCGGGATCCTCGGGGCTTCGGATCTTGCTTCGGGGCTCGGGAATATTACCGGGGCTTTGGGGTATAAACGACACGCAAATAGAGGCAAAACTTAGAGAGAGGGAAGAGTTTGAACAAGAGAAAATGGCTGAATTCGAGTTCTATTTATAGGCTGCTGGGTCTGGGATTACGCGGGGCGTACTCAAATTACGCGGGGCGTACTCGGGTTACGCGGGGCGTACTCGGGTTACGCGGGGCGTACTTTGATGTCACTGCGTGCGTCGACTGGTGGCACTCGAGTATTGGTCAGACAAGTTGCATCCGACTGAGTACGCGGGGCGTACACAAATTACGCGGGGCGTAATTGACTTGTCAAACTTCTAAATTGCGTAACTTTCGCATACGAGCTCCGTTTTCGACGTTCTTTATATCCACGCGAAGGTCAGACCATACTCTACAACTTTCATTTAGACTACGTTGGCAAATTTTGACTTTTATTTTTATTATTTATTTTTAGAAGGCCGGGACAGAAAAACTTCGTTATAAATTCATAACTTCTTTGTCTGACGTCCGTTCTCGCCTAACTTTTCATCGTTTCGCTACTAACAACAAGATCTTCGATTCTCATTTAGATTGTTTTGGCTAAAAACCGCTCGATCTCAAATCGAGTATTCGGGCTGTATACTGCTAAGTCGAAACTTCATAAAATCATAACTTCCTCATACGAAGTCAGATTTGGGCGTTCCTTTTATGCACGCTCTCAGTTTAACGAAATCTACGACTTTCGTTTAGATTGCTAAGGCTAAATATCGCTCTATCTTAAATTCATATTTTACGTCACTCGGCGTCGTGTCGGTTCTGTCGCGAAACTTCGACAGGTCATAACTTCTTCGTTATAACTCGGATTTTGGCATTCCTTATATCCCCGGAATCCTTGTTTCGACCACTACAACTTTATGTAAAGATGTCGGGCTTATCTCACACTTAAATTTTGACGCTTATTTTATTCTTAATTCATTAAATTATAAAATTAAGAAAATACACACATAAATCACATAATTCAAATAATTCACAAATAATATATTCTTATTATTTCAAGTTGAGTTACAAGGTTAACCTAGACTATTACATTGCTAAAAATGGCAAGCCTAGAAACACGGGCGTTACAAAAGAAGCAACGACCATCAGCAGTTCCTTTATATAAGAAGAGGGGAGTGATGACGATGATAACGATCATGCAACTGGTGGCAGAGGGATCCGGAGAAAGGTGGTGAGAAAGAAAGAAGGCTCGAGCTGTGGCGGACGGAGCCAATTCCAACGAGATCGGCGACTGCAATGTTGATAGAGAAAGAAACGAGTACAGATCAGAGGCTGCCTAACAGAGAAGGTGCCATCAGAGAGAGGCCGCCGCAACATCAGAAAGGGATGAATGGGAAAAGAGATCTAAAGAAGTGGCCAACCGAGGAGGAGGCGGAAGGAGACGAGGCAGTAGAAGAAGCCGATGAAAGGGCTATGGTTTGGTGTCATCCAACTATTTTAATATTTTGGTGGAGAAGAGAAGAAACAGAAAAATAAGGAACATAATGACGGCACCTCCGACGACTATTAGAGAATGTCGTCGGAGGTGGAGGGCGACGACTATGGTTTGTGGTCAGAAGTAAGGTTTTAACCCAGATATTTGATACCATGAAAGATAATAGATTGTTTCATTGATAAATAATGAGGTTAAACCTCATATAAATAGGGTTCCATAAGAGACCTAATCTAAACCCTAAAGGGCGTGAGCCTAAATCCTAATCACAAAATTTCCCCCGCAGTTTGATCGGGAGGGGACAATTAATCTGTAAAAACAAAAATAAATAAAACATAACATAAATGAAGACAGCGGCAACATCGGTGACAGAGCTCTAATGATGACGGCTAACAACTGCTTGTCGGAGAAGCAGAGAAAAGAAGCGATGACCAGCAATAGTTCCTTTGCATAAGAGAGGAGCGGCGACGACGATATCGATCATGCAACCGGTGACAGAGGGATCCGGAGATAGGCAACGAGAAAGAAAGATGGTTCAAGCTGCGGCGAACGGAGCCAATTCCGACGAGACTGACGACTGCAATGTTGATAGAGAAAGAAACAACTACATATCAGAGGCTGCTTGGTAGTAGGGATGGCAATGGGGCAGGTTTGAGACGGGTTTTGGTAATCCCGCCCCCGTCCACGAATATGAAAATCGATCCCATCACCGACCCGATTCCCAACGGGTACCCGTTTCCCAAACATTATCGGGTCTGCGGGTATCCCAATAGGGTAACGGGGATCCCCGTTCAACATTCAAATTAAGAATAATTTTGATACAATGAGAATACAAACCATTAGACTTAGTGATGCAAGCATAAATTCATATCCAAAATAATTTTGATAATTTACAAAACCATTAAGAGTAGGCATACTTTTTCTGATGCATAAGTGGTTACTAGTGGCAACAAAAACAATAAAGACATAATATCACTATTACTCTAAGTAATATGAATAAAAAATATCAAAACACTAGCACTACAAATAAATAGGAAGTTATCTCAAGAAATTATCTTTAAATCGTTCACAACAAAGAAGATAATTCAATGAAATTAATATATATATATATATATATATATATATATATATACACACCCACTTAATAAATGACTCCTATACATGCCATATGTCTTTATTCTAAATAGCCTTTTTTGCCACATGTCATGTTTTTTGTGAAACAATTATATTCTTTTCCTGCTCAACCCATATATCTCTCTCTTCCGATTTCTCAACTCTCTAAAATGGTTCCTTAATATCTCCCCAATTTACCAAAAGCCTAATCCCATTTCAAAATTCGAATCGAAGTTGAATATGCTCCCCAAAAATCTCGACAATCCCTTTCAAATCCACCATATCACGTCCTCGATCATCGCATCAATTGTAACAGCCCGTCATTTCAAGTCAGTAAAAATCGAGTCCTGTAACCTCTTTGAGAAAGGAATTAGAATATCATCGAAAAATGAAGTATTCAAAAACTCTATTCGGAGTACGCTATGTGGTAGGTATCGTCTTAAGGTTTACAAACATATAAATAACACAAAAATCCGAGTTATAACGAAGAAGTTATGACCATTCTAAGTTTTCCGACAAAAACCGGCAATACGAAGTTACGTAAAAACGCAAAGTTTCAATAAAACACTTTCTGACCTTAGGTGTCTAAATGAAAGTCATAGATATCGTTAAACTACAAACATGCATAAAAAGAACGCTCAAATCGGACATCGTATGAAAAAGTTATGAATTTTTAAAGAAATTCCTTAATCACGTCATTTTAATAAATAAATAATAAAAATAATTTCGTAATTTGCCAACAGAATCTAAATGAAAGTTGTAGATCGTAGTCTCACCTTCGCGGAGATATAAAGAACGTCGAAAACGGAGTTCGTATGAAGGAGATATGAATGTTTGAAGTTTGATAAATATTTTTTATATATATTTTATTAAAAACTTTGTATTATCCGAAGGAGTCAGCACCTAGGGCCGAAGTACGCGCCGCGTACCCTCGTACGCCCCGTGTACTCGAGGCCACGGCCTCAGATCGTCCACGTCGCCCTATGCGAGCCTACACCCACCCGTCCCGTCCGAAGCGATGCAGCCGAGGATGCGGTCAGCAGTGACGTCCCGTACGCGCCGCGTACGGGAGTACGCCCCGCGTATGTGGGCCTTCCAGCCCCCTATAAAAGGGATGCGAGGGATTCCGGAAAAATTGCTCATTCACTCTCCTTTTTCTTGCGTTTGCCTCGTTTTCCGTGCTCGCACTACCCCGAAGCCCTGGTCATTTTGTGCAAGTCCCGAAGGTCGATTTTACCCCCGAGAAATCCCGAGAATCCTGAGGAACATCCATTTCCCGAGACGAAACTCTGCCCGATTTTCCATCTTGCTATCTTCAAACTTTCAAGTGAGTTCATACCCCTTTCAAACACACTTTAAATACATTTTAAATGCTTTTATACTCTTTTAGGGGGAATACAAGTAAACATACGGTTATTATCGTGTATTTTATAAAGTTTCACTTCACTTGTTTTATCGAATAAATCACTTGGAACTCATTACTACTATGGAAAACTCTTATCATACTTTGTGTGCATTAGACTTGCAAAGTATATAATGATTTCAAAGTACCTTTCATTGTTAAGTCGTTTTATACATTCTAAAAACTTATGATTTATGCTTTGTTAAACATTGTGAAAAAAAGGATAAACTTTGCATACAAAAACTATCACTTTAATACAGGCTTAGTTGAGAATCCATGAGACGTGTATATCTTCAAACGTTACTTTTCTTTATTAGAAAGTAATGCTGCAAGTCCTGTCTATAACCAGAGTCTCCCGTTCGGAGAACGTGTCAAATGTGTATAGATCTATACGAGAAGTCATGATCCAGCGCCCTGACTGTTAGCTACAGTCCGTCTTTTGGGGTGACAGTTTGTCATAACGCTACGACGCCTGAAGAATGTCGCTACAGGCATATTATGTTTAGTATGGTTATAAAACTCATCGGATATACAATTATTATGGTATTATGCTTTTATGAACGAGTGGCTATTAAAACTGTTCTTCATCTAACAAACGCGATCTTCGTATAGCTTTATTATATAAAACTATGACACAACTTTTAAGAACGTCGTTTTCTTGCGATTTTCGGTCTTAGAGACTGCCAATCATGTTAGGAAAATAAGGGTTTTTCCTGTATACAAACCAAACAACTAATAGGAAGATAAGGGATTTTCCTGGTGCAGTTATTTACAACTTATGACACGAACATTCATATGCATTTCATACTTTTAATAAGAAAATAAGGGTTTTTATTAGAGGACACAACAAATCTTATCTCAACCATTAGGGAAAATATGAGATTTTCTGGATCTAATACATTCATTTTCAACACAACAAGTCATAACTCTTCACACTTAAAATACTGAGTTTTCTGGAAAACATACACCCATTTTGGAATGGCATCCAATTTTTCTAAACTACTTACGAACTCACCAACTTAATTGTTGACACTTTTTCTTTGAATTAACTTGTATTCTCAGGAAACCGCTAAGCAGGTTTGGGAATCAACTTTTGGGATTAACGCGCTGGCGTTAATTACTTCTTTTGAATGATGTTTATGTATTTATTTTTTGAACATGTAATGAATACAATTATGTAAACATCTTGGAAACTTTAAAATATATGGTGGTGTGAACTTTCCTTTCTACGAACTGTTATGATACTGAATATGAAGTCCTCCGCCCCCGAACGTTTCCGCCGTTTTGGTTTGGGGGTGTGACATCAATCCCATAAAATCAATGATAAATCAACAATAAATAACCAACAAATATCCTTTGTCATTTGATTTGTGCGTTCCATGCTACTCATCTCCTAAATAGTGGGATTCAACCTTTTGAATTTCGAATTTCCCTTCACCTCTTTTGAAATCACACCGTAGAACACTTTCTCTCTCAATCGTTATACTCACGTCCACAACTCAAAACCCTAAATCAAGGCCATGAATTGAGTTTTTAATGAGGATGAAGACAATGCATGTTTGGATGAAGGCCACAAATGTTTGGTCTGGATTAGGTTTCTCTAATTCTGGTTGGTTTTTGCTTATGGTTTTTCTTATAGTAATGTATGTTTCAATTTTGCTGCTTCAATTTAATGTCATTGATTATCGATTATACCTCCCCTAAATTTCATATATCTTACATTCTTATGTGCCTATTTTGTGTGCGTATATACAAAGATTTATTGGTTTTATCTAAGGATTTTTTTATATAGATTTCTCATCCGTCAACCTCCAACATAGCCAAACAAGTAAAGTAAGTTCTAATGTTTAGTAATGTTCTTTACTTTTTCTTTTTCCAGTCAGCCAAAGAAAAAATTGAATCGATAATTTTGCTTTTTCTTAGTTTTTCATCGTAATTGAGCATGATAATGTTACTGGATTACTATAGATGATGGATTATACCTTATTTTGTTGACTTCTATAGAAATGTAAATGGGATGTCTTTACATTGAGTAATGTGAAAAAGATTCATTCAAGAGTCGACTAGAAGAGTTTCTCGGGAAGCACTTGCTCCTCTTGTAAATCATCTTTCACCATCTTCATTTTTTATGTCTTCTGGAATATTTTGTTCTGAATTATTATTTTTTGCCTCTAAAGTTGCTTTGATTAATTAAATTGTATTGTTTATATGGATCTTTATCTGGAAATCAATGGGTATCATGAATGGAGGGAGAGGTGATAGAGTTATGGGATTCAGTTTTGGATAACCCAAATTTTCCACTCTTCTCCCTAACTTAGCCTATATTGTCGGATTTCTTCTCCTCTATCCACGTGGAAGAAACTATAGAAGGTTTGAAAGTTTTAATTCTAAGTTGTCTGTTGATTGCTATCTCCATAGTTCCTCCATTATGGGTATGGCTCACTAAGTGATTAAATGGTTGCCATCCTCTTTTATATATACGGATTTTAGTCAATTTATTTGATTTGGTTTTGTAGAGACATGGTCAAAGGTACAACAACCGATACTGACTTTGTTTTTTGTTGGAATGCATGTGGCCTATCAATTCTTCTTTTACACCGTTATGTAACAAGGTCTTTTGAAAATCTCTTTAATTTTGATTATCATTGGTCTTTCTACCTTAGATGTGGCATAAGGGTAAAATCCCCTTGATCTGTAGTTCTAACAATTTCACCCCCACATGGTGCCTTTCAAGAACTCATTGTTGCTTTACTATCGGTGTCATAAATTCTTGAAGCATCACTATTTTGTTTTATATATTATTATTCCAATTGTTTATTGTTTTTTAGAAGATGATTTTTTTATCTTTTTACAACAAGAAGGTGATAATGAGAAGAAAATGAAGCAGGTACCTAGAAAAAAGAAAGGCAAAGAAACATGTTTCCTTATATTAACGTTTCTGTATGTATCAAATCTTCTCAAAATACATGTTTCATGCTTTTGAAATTGGGTATTCAATTATTAAGAATGGTATAGTAACTTATAGTTTTATCCATTTCACCAAATTACTATCTTAAAAGAAGTACTTAATTACGATGGTTAGAGTACTTCCATTTTTTTTCTCTTATGGCATTGTACTTTAAAAAATTTCTCAATTATAACATTGTACTTTCATTTTTTTTTCTTATCAAGGCAATTAATTTTTTTTTTCATTAAGACATTATACTTTATGTTATTTTTTAGAGAAAATGACAAAAATAGTCATTTACACTAATTACATTACAAAAATAGTCAAAAAAAAATCGAAATTACAAAAATAGCCAACAATTTCGCAGATGAAAATGTCCTATCTGCGAAATCACCATTCCATCTGCGAATGTACAAGCAGCTGAAGCACAGCTATGCTTCAGCTGCTTGTACATTCGTATATGTTTTTTTTTTTTAAATTTTTTAAATTTTTTTTCTCTCTATATATTGAAAATGTAGGGGTGAAATCGCAGATGGAAATGCCCCATCTGCGATTTACTCTCATCCCATCTGCGAAATTGTAACTTTTTTTTTAGGATTGATTATGAAATCAAATGGTTTGACTACGAAATCATGTTCCTATATAAAAAGTTTTGTAAAAAATTATCATTTTGATTGTACAACCTATATTTTCAAATATAAAATACTCATATACTTTCATATATGTAGAGAAAAAAAATTATAAAAAAAAGCCACAATTTCGTAGATGGGATAAGAGTAAATCGCAGATGGGGCATTTCCATCTGCGATTTCACCCCTACATTTTCAATATATATAGAGAAAAAAAATTAAAAAAAAAAAACCATATGCGAATGTACAAGCAGCTAAAGCACAACTGTGCTTTAGCTGCTTGTACATTCGCAGATGGCATGGTGATTTCGCAGATGGAACATTTCCATCTGGGAAATTGTAGGCTATTTTTGTAATTCCGATTTTGTTGGTTATTTTTGTAACGTAATTAGTGTAAATAACTATTTTTGTCATTTTCTCTATTTTTTATGTTTTGTATATTATTATATCACACTTTCATTTTAACCGTGATGATATTTGTTGATGCATTTTTTGTTCTTTTGGATTATTACATGTTTCTAAAGTTAACAAATTATTGAAAGAAATTAACCGTCCTCTATGAAAACGTATAGCTACCAGTGTGGCGGATCAAGTTTTTTCAAATAATAAAAATAAAAATCTTGCGTATTATAAAAGCACTCTTTGAAAATCAAAGCCAAATTAATATAAGTTTGTGAATGTGAACATTTTTTTAAACCCAAAACAAAAACATACTTTTACTCTAAACCAAAACAATAATATACTTATGTTTTGAAAGAAAAAATTATGTTTTTTCATTTTTAACTTAAAACAACTTATAATCTACAAAATTAAAACTTTTAGTCGAAATGACACTATTCGTGAAAATGAAACAATGCATTCAACGTGCTTCAAATGTATACATTTTGAAACATTAATATATTAAATTGTTGAATTGGTAAGTCGTGTTGATCTGTATCTAAGTTCCTATATCATACAAGTAATGGCACATTTATATTCGTTCTTTCAAATTTGAAAGTAGCCAAATAGTTTTTGATTCGTGAATGAAATAAAGAACCGGTGCTAATTTCATCAATTATGATAGTGAAACAAATTGTAATAATAGTTGTTTTAAATGGTCGTATATTATATGATGTATTTTTGTAAAAAAAGTATAACGTACATATTAATTTTTGCTTAGGATATTTGATAATTTGTTTAAAAGATTACGAGTAGTGTAAATTCAATATTAATTTAGAATAGATTTTTAACCAAAAAAGCTTAATATTATTTTGTTTATTTGCAACTTTTTACATTGCGATCATACTATCATTTCCTCTTGTGCTGCTTATATTTAGTCTAACAAATTTTATTTTTTCATCGTGACTAACTTGTATTTCCTAATTATCTTATAATATATTAATTATATTTGTAACCACTATATTATTTACAAAATAACATCCATTAGTATATATAAATAAATATGGGCCATTTTTTAAAAATATTATGCTTTTATTATACTTCTTAAAATGGTTTTTTATGAGGATTTTGAACATCATGAAGTGGAAAAAAAACAAATTTTCTTTTATAACATTCGATTTTATGGAAATTATTATTTATAGTACCCTACTTTGTAAAATTACATTTTTAGAGGATTTCAAACATGAAGTGGAAAATTAAAAAAGGAATATTTTTTTATAACATTATACTTTCTAAAAACTATCATTTATAGCATATTACATTGTAAAATGATCTTTGTTTTTTAAGATTTGGAACACCCATTGGAAAATAAATAAATAAACTTCCATATATTATATTTATAAATAAAAAATATCAACCGTATAGCACACGGGTTATAACCTAGTATATATATATATATATATATATATATATATATATATATATATATATATATATATATATATATATATATATATATATATAATCATATGAACGGTTTCAGGTAACGGGTTTCGGTTTTGGTTTTGGGTAATCGGGACGGGTAGTTTGTTTACCATCCCCGTAACAAAACCCGCAAAAATTTTCTAAAAGCATATCAAACCCAATAACGACCCCGATTAACCGATCCCAAACCCGACTCTAATATGTCGGTTTTCGATTTTCATGATCGGGTTCGGTTTCTTTTGCCATCCCTACCTGGCAGAGAAGGTGTCATTGGAGAAAGGCAACCACAACATCAAAAAGGGGGATGAATCAGAAAAGAGATCCGAAGAAGTGGCCAGCCAAGCAGTAGGCGGAAGGAGATGATGCAGTAGAAGAAGCCGATGAAAGGGCTTTGGTTTGGTGCCACCCGACTTTTTTATTATCTAGACGGAGAAGAAAAGAAACGGAAAAATAAGTAACATAATGACGACACCTCCGACGAGTATTAGAGAAGGTCGTCGGAGGTGGAGGGTGGCATCTACGGGTTGTTGTCAGAAGTAAGGTTTTAATCTAGATCTTTGATACCATGTAAGATAATAGATTGATTCATTGATAAATAGTGAGGTTAAACCTCATATAAATAGGATTACACTGATAAATGTAAGACAATCCAAATAAATTGTTCAATTTTGTTGATTAATATATTATCATGTTTCTTTTATGTTTTCTAAAAGTTGGTTTTTTGCAACATTTACAAAAATAAAATAGAAAAGGGTTCTTCTATGTTTTACAAAAACAAATAAATAAATAAATAAATAAAAATCAAAAAATTCAAAAAATGTGTTATTTATGTTTTACGAAAAATGAGATCTTATATCGTGATGTTCTTATTTGTTTTAGGCTAAATTACACAAAACTTACTATGTTTTTAACTTTTTTTTGAAAGTTCGTTTTTTTGTCAGAATTTAAAAACTATGTTTTATAATCTTTGCAATATTGCTTGTTTACCCTGTGGCTTTACCCGGTTGCCACTACTAACGTTGCATAGAACGCTGATATGACATATTGAAATGATAAAATAGGTTATGTAGCGCTGAGAAGACATATGATAATATGGCAAACTTAAAAAACATAATACAAAAGACACTAAGTTAATCATACTTCAAAGTTCAATCCAATCTAGTTAATAAGGTAATCATACTTCATACTTCCATACTTATAGTTAATCATACTTTGCACCACAACATAACAACATAATTAGTTAATCATACTTCATAGATCATAAGCATATACATGTTATACTTCGCACCACAACATAACAACATAATTAGTTAATCATACTTCATAGATCATAAGCATATACATGTTACCAATGTCACACAATTGATGATACTTCAACACATTCAAAGTTAGCAAATAAAATGATTAAACAATATGACAATTAATCATACTGCAATACTTCTAAGTCTTCAACGCAATTGGCAATGCAACCCAGACATTGTCTAAGTGGAAGTGGAAGTCATCACAAACTTGCAACTCAAGGGAGTGAGTGAGTGGAAGTGGGAAGCTTCATAAATTTAGAAAGATCAAGAATTTGGGACTTGAGAGGGAAGACGGACACATTGTGTCATGGTATATGGAAACAAAAGAACCGATTGAATATTTTCCTAATTAGATCATGTCAAAACAAATCGTTTTTTTGGTTTAGGCAATTAACTAAACGCTATAGCATGCAATTACCTACATAGGTTCATGTTACACAAAAGTTTGTTATGTCAGACCAAAAACACATGACACAATTATCCGATTCGACACCCATAAAAACATTCAACAAACAAAAACAACAAAAGAAGCCATGAACCAAAATTCAAGATTTAGCAACATGAACATCCATAGGTGTTTCTACTCTCTACACAAGGAATAAATCTTTAAAAAAATAAAAACTACCAATAAAGTCTGATAAAATCCCTAAAATCTCTAGTAATTTCCAAATCCAAAAACCAAAAATATCGCTATGTAAAAAAGTCATATCTCAAAACGAAAGGTTTATTAACGATCCATGCTCTCCACTTAAAGCATATCATATCACACCACACTTACCTCACAGGCTGCTGGTTATAGTGGTTCTTCTCCTTCTTCTTAGCAGCCGCCAGCCTGGCAGTCCTTGCCGCCGCCTCACTGGCGGCAGCTCTAGCGGCAGCATCCATTTCCTTGTTAGAAGACTTCTTCTTTTTAGCAGCAGCCACCTTCTTCAACTTCTCTTTCACATCAATTCCAGATAACCCTTCCACCTTCTCTTCTGATGCCACAGAATTCTCAGGCCCATTGGAGACCTGTTGTTCTTTGGTCTCTTTAGAAGACTTGTCTTTCTTCTTCTTCTTTTTGGAACTTTTGCTCTCCCCACCAGGGGCATTTTTGTCTTTCTTCTCCTCTTCTCCATTTTGCTTCTCCACCTTCTCTTGGGTCCCACCTGAAAAACAGATGCATCAAGAACGTTAAATGTTTTAGAATTTGGAAGATTTTTGTTTCTAAAGAAGATATAAATTGTTAATAGGTTACTTAATTACCATGGGGATGTTCTTGGGGAGTGGTTTCAGATAACCCTAATTCTGCAAGAACTGCTTCAAGTTCAGCAAGTTCTTTCTTCTTTATTTCCTTCTTGGAGAGTTGTCTGTCATTGTCTTTAGGCACAACAACCTCTTTTTCAGCAGCCTTTTCAACAACACCTTCTTTTTCTGCTTCATGATCGTTTTCTTCATCATTCTCATCATCAAGACCTTCATCTTCACTTTCACTTTCCTGCATAACAAAATTACACAAATTATACACAAGAAGTTGTTTTAGCAACAATATAACTAATAATCGCCATTTTCACTAATCACTAGCAATCAGTATGCCTTGTTTGGTAGATATAAAAGATTAAAAGCAGTTAAGTATTTTGAAAACCGTATACTATCCATTTATGGCAAATTCTATTCAAATAAAGTAGGATAGATGGTGTTCGATAAGTAAGAAATAATGAAAGGAGACATTAATAAATAAAAAAAATTTGTTCTCTCTACACGTGCGTATAAGCCCTAATTATTTATTATGAAGAAGGTGGTCGATGAAAGTACAAGCCATGCAAATATCCCCACAAAATAAAGTAAAAAAAAAAGTAACAATAACTTAGAAACAAAGTTAACTCTCATGCCCTACAATGTATGCTTATGATCATATGATATTTAGGGCTCAAATCCTAGGAACAAAAAACTAATTATCAATATTACATTAATGCTCTTACTTTATCTATTACTTCCTTAAGTAATCAAAGAGCACCATCGGTAGTAACTAACTAACTATGACAACTTCATGGGCATAATAAGTACATCTAAACACTATCTTATCCTCATTATTCAATAAGAGACAATCACTTTCAATAAACTCATCCAATCAAAGAGAATCAGTATCGCATCTAATGTCATCGCACATTTCTCATGAAAGATCAAAGCAATAGCACAATATACAGATTTAGATGCAAATGAAGTAAACCTTTTGAATGAAAACTCACCTCAACTGGGGTCTCATTTCCTTTAACCTTGTCTTGTTGCATTCCAGCACCGGCGCCCCAAACAGGAGGCGGAGCTGTTGTTGCATAGTAATCATCATCGTCTTCATCGTCCACATCCGCCCATGATTTCACCGTTAACGGCGCCGGAGCCCAGAAAACCTGCTCCTTCTCCGCTTTGCTCTCCTTATCCTGCTTCTTCTTTGAACTACTTCCCTTCTTCGAAGAACCCTGCTCTTTATCAGACTTCTTCTTCTTCTTTAGACTTCCAAGAGCAGCAAAAACGTTCGTGCTGTTAATTGCTATCGGATCATCCTTTCTGTTTCCACCACCGACCATCTTTCTTCAGAAACTCGATATGAAATGCACTCCAAATGTTTTCGAAGATCTCGAAAAGACCCAGGGTTTTGTTTTGTGTTTTTTTTATACGAAAACAAACTTCTATATGCAAATCGCAGTATACACCTATGCACAAACCTAAAATTTGGCAAAGATTATTTAGTTTAAGCAAACAAGATTTGCAATGGGGATCAATAAAATGAAAATCTAATTCGATTAAACTAAACCGCAAACTAGAGTTCCGGATAAAATCAAAAGAAAATGATTGCGCTTTACGTTTGGGGATATGAGGAAAAATAAGATTTTATCACGAGAACACCAATAACAAAACTCCGATACCACAAAATTAGGATCGGAAACCCAGATCAAAAATCGATTAAAATTGATTATAGTCTGGAATAATAAAGATTGACGATCTCTTCTCCTCCTCCCCCAAATCGACGATGATTGATTGATTTTTTTTTTTTTGCGAAATAAAGAAAATGATTAGGGTTTTCGATAATTTGACAATGGCAACGGATCGAGAGGTAGAAGAAGATGGCGATTGAAAGAAAGGATATCGAATGATTGTTGAATTAGGATTCGGACGACGATCAGCTGGTTCTACGAAAATTTGATGATTTTTGTGTTTGGGAGTTTTTAGGTGAGAGAGAGAGAGAGAGAGCGAGAGCGAGCTGGTGTTTTGCTGTATGAAGCATGAAGTATGATCTTTGCGAGTTATTTATTTATTTTTTTTTCATTTTTTTCTAAAATCTTGAGCTTATCTTGACCGTCTACTTTAGATGTAGTGATGAACGTTCAGGATTACATCGTCTATATCCCTCTATAGTAAAATCCCTCTATAGTAAAATCTACTCATAAAAAATCTTTTTACATATTTAAAATTCTATATGTTATTTTTCTAGTTATTTTTAATTAATTTTTTTTCACTATAGTTTTTTTTATTAAATTATACATGATATTTAAATTTAATAGTTGCAATAATAATAAATACATATTAATTTCAATTATTGACTTCTTCTAACTTCAATATATCTAAATTAAAACTTCATTAGTTTCTTTTATTTATTTATTTAAATTATTTGTTTAAATTTAAAAGAAAAAAAACACGTTAATTTTAATAATTCAATATTTTTTTAATTTTTCTTATAAATTCAAACTTTTTCAAATGTTTAGAAATTTCATATTTACCTTTTTTAAATGAACCCATATGATATATGAATCTTACACCTAGTTGCAAAATAAATCGAAATTAAGACAATTATCTTTTAGAGTAAATTACAAAAATGTTTATATCCTCTTAGTAAATGAAGGAGTTTTTTTTTTTTTTTTTTTTTTTTTTTTTTGCCACATATCAATCTTTAATTAGTTTTGACACTTATTAATTTGTGATATTTTTTAAATAAATAATATCCACATGTCAATTTATGTTTTTTTTTCAATTTTTAAAAATAAAAAACCACATAATCTTATACTTATATATGTAAAGTATCAAATGTAATACATACTATAAAAAATGAAATTAATATGTTTCTTCATTCCTTATTTTAAAATTTATTTTAAAAATACTTATTATTTACATTTTAATATTTTATTTTTTTAAACAACTCGTGTATTATACACGAGTTTTACACCTAGTTATATGATATACATTGAAAATTATGATTTTGGTCGTTATATGGCTCTTTTTGTCAAGTTGTTCATTTTGTGTGGTTAAGGAGGTTTTTAAGAATAATCTTATTGGATTTTATTTGGTTTAATTGGATTTTATTTCATTTGGTTCGGTTAATCACGTTTATAAGAATTTTTAAATTACTAATAATCAAACTAAATAAGGTTCGGTTTAATCGATATTGTTAAAAATAGATTCAAAATGCCCCTTCACTGGTAGGGTAGATCCACTAATATGTGCTAGACTGATAAATATGTAAGGTCTCAAGGGTCTAGATATAGGCTACTTCTTTTGTAATGGTTGATAAGTGATACATTTATCAATATTTTATCTAATGCTAAATTAATGTTGGTTCCACACTTCACTTCACATTGAAATAACACTTGCACTTCACATTGAAATATTCTTGGGAAAATAACAATGTAGCACAACCAACTTTACAGTATATCTTAATTTGGTCTTCGAACTTTTTTTTAGCAATTGGTCATTAATGTTAACTAATTAATGTCAATTACAACACTTTTAGACATATGACGGGCTAAGCCGATGTCTTAATTGAATTGACATTTAAATAAGTTAGAAAAATATATTTTGAAGGCCTTGTAAGTAATTCCATCTATCATTAAATGTGATATCTTTAAAGGTTGTCTTATTCACTCTCATTAACTAGGGTTTCGAAGTTATCTGGCGAACGAACTCAAGAAGTAGCCAAGCAGTAGCAATGTCGATCTCGAACCGTGATAGGTTTCTTCCTATAATGGAACTGAATTATCAAGGGATATTTCTTTGACATCCATTCTCTTATAATCATAGTAGGGGTGTGCATCAAACTACATAAACCGTCCACACAGTACCACACCATATAATGCGGTTTTGAACGTTCATGGCATGGTTTGCAGTTTGTAATTTTTGTAAACTGCATTATGCGGTGCAGTTTGTGGTTTATATTTATAAAATCATAGTTCAAACCGCACCGCACCATATATATATATATATATATATATATATATATATATATATATATATATATATATATATATATATATAGAGAGAGAGAGAGAGAGAGAGATATGTTCATTTGAGATCATTTTAATTTTCTAAGATATAGGATGCGATCCTAGCCACTTATCTTGAAGATCAAAAAACAAATAAATCTAAAATGCAAAATAACTTTAAAAAATTCAAAATTTCATTTTTTTAATTATTAATTTCATCATTTTATTTATCCAAATAAGTAAATATATAAATAAAAATTACCCTTACTCTCGAAACTAATGAATTGAACTATCTATATGCACCCTAAACACTTCACAACTAAGCTTATGCATTACACTCACAAATTAATTTATTCACTTTTTAAATTAAATATGCAAAGTGTGATGAAAACGTTTTCTGTACGATTACAAAATAAACTTATATGTACTTTTATTAGTTATTTTTACATAAGTAATAATTAATTTAAAACTATCTAACATACTATTTTAGTAATTGTTTAAAAAATGAATAATTACACCATAAAACTTATAAAGTGGGAAAAATCATAATTCATAATATTGAACAACGAATCAAACCGTACTATCCGTACCGCATAACGCAATTTAAAATTTATGTGGTGCGGTTTGCAGGTTAATTCTCAAAATGCATATACAGTGTGGTGGGTCGTGAGTTAGTGGGTTAGAAAACTCAATCAGAACAAGATCCATATAAATAATCATGTTGTATTGTTCAAACCTAACCTAGATAAGTCAAACCCGGGTTCACAAGTACGAGATCATGGCCTCACATGTCAAAATCATGTTCGTTGATCATAATTAGGCTTGCGAATCATGCTCATTTAATTAGGGAAAATTCTAGATAAAATAAACAAATTTACACATCCGAATTCCAAAAAAATAAACTGATAAACACATAAAATTTCATAAAACACATTGAAAGTCTCAAATTTTTAATCAGAAATCATATTACACGCCTCGTTTATTTAGTATTTTACGGCTTCAAACTCACGTCGTTAATTAGAGAGAAAGAATGAAACATATTAAAGTTACGTTCAAGATTTAGGACAAATTGAAAATACGCCAAAGCTAAGAAAAGAACAAAAGAAATATAAGAAAAAATGTTTTATTAACCATAATATAATATACGGATTGACTGGTTAACCTGCAAAACCAAGTACTAAGCCATCGAGTTATGCAGGTTGAAGGGTCAGAAAACTCAACTCAAACTCATTTATTTGTGTGTCATATCGAGAATTGTCACCCCAACATATCATGATTATAATTTGAGACAAGATCATCAAGGTATTTATCACCGTAATTGTATTTGATCTATGAGATTCTGGATCATGCATAAAGATGGATCTTCATTATCCTTTTTAACAAGAAGCATAGGTTCATGGGTACCAATAAAAATGATCTTTATAATGTGAGAATTAATAGATTGAAGACGGATCATAAACAAGTTTCTCAAACGAGAAATGTGATGTACATCAAAGTAAGGAACTCCTTTTAAAGAAGAAACATACGAATTTTCAATAGAAATATAAAATACTGAAAATGAAAAGTTGTTTTGTAAAAGTTACGACTTTAAACACAAAATGAGAAGATTTATCACGACTTCTTTAAATGAATTCAAATATGTTATAAAGACCACTTGTTGGGTCCTAGAGACATTAACAATATTGTAGATCACACAACTAAATAAAAGCTTTATAATATTTTCAAACAAGAAAGCAAAATTTTCAAAGTATTTTTAAATAAGAACACTTGATTCTTCACCCATATATGATCCTATAATATTGAAAAGAACACTCAAGAAAACTCTCCCCTAAAAATCTTTTTGTGTTTATGTATTTTCACAATCACCCACAAATTTTATTTTCATTACATGATTATGCTATCATGTAATAGGTACTTTGGCTATCTTATAATTTATATTTTAATGGAAAGAGTTGTATTCATTGTCATGAATTTTTGGAAAAAAATGATATTTGTTGTTATAGATGCAAACTGAGAGAAACATTGATATTGTTAGGCCACAAAAAATAAGAAAATCATAAGAAATACAATTAATACGAAGAATATCTTTATCATTAGCCACCTGTTTGATGATATACCATTCAAGTACCTCATTAATTGCCCTTGTGCCCCTTCTACATTTGCTAGTGTATCCTCCATGTTTTCATCAATCCTATCACATTATTCAATTTTCATTTATTAATAATACCAAAATCGAAGCACATAATATATGAAAGAGTAATTTGTTCAAACGTAAGCTATGTATTCTGTGTTTCTTTTGAGTTATCCCATTAAGTTCTTAACCTTTTACAGATTTGCCCTCAATTTTTAATTTCCCTTAATTTATTCAGACGTTATTTAATGGAAAAAAAAAAGGTACCTAATTGCAAGCTCCCCTTGTTGAGAAACCATGGTTGCCAATTGTGTAAAAATGTTGCCCAATTCATGAATTGTTGACTCAACATTGTGAAGAGCCTCAGCTCTACTCTGCATGTAACTATTATCCTGTAATGGAACCATTTCTTGACTTTGACTTTGACTTTGACTTTGTTGTTGTTGTAACAACGGTTGAGATTCTCCATCTCCCTGTTTCCTGGAATGTTAAAACAGAATCAAGGGTATGTTATTTATTAAATTATTAAATCCAACTTTTGACTTGATATAGAAAGAATGACTTAATAGAAAAAGTCAGGAAAATGAGGCTTTTCTCATTATGTCTCTCAACTTTCTACAAATTCGCCTTCATTTAC
This sequence comes from Lactuca saligna, assembly GCF_052625555.1. Taxonomy (NCBI): domain Eukaryota; kingdom Viridiplantae; phylum Streptophyta; class Magnoliopsida; order Asterales; family Asteraceae; genus Lactuca; species Lactuca saligna. Next base: position 201,544,402 of record NC_136421.1, read on the forward strand.
TTTTTCTTTACATTTCCCAAGTCTGCAGTTATTTTCTCAAATATATATATATATATATTTAAAATCATTTACCTAGGGAATAGTGGAGATGAAGTTGAGGAATTGGTAACCCAAGGAGGAGGGGTATTTGAGGAATTAGTTGTTGATTTGTTAGCCAATGGACGTTGGCGTGCAAAAGGATTTACAGGCTCTTTTGTAGCACTTGCAGAAAACAACTGTCTTCTATTTTCATGAACCTTCAAATTCTGCACTCAAAAAGATCACAAACATGACAAATATAAGCCACATAAAGAAAGATTCTTAAAAAAAAAAGCATGAGTTGTTAGGCCAAGTTTGTTACACGGGACAAGGGCGTTTAAGTCTTTTGGGTGGGGCAAAAAAGTTGCAATTTTTGTCCTATTAACAAATGGGACCTTAGATTCTTGGATGTGTAATGAAACAAAATTACACCTCTGTCCTCATTGTAAGAACTTCCTTGAACTCCTTTGTGGCACCCATGAGACGATTCTTGAGATTATCAACAACTGTAGTTGAATGTGTAGTTGTGTCACTTGAAATGCTTTGGCTTTCATTTTGTGAATTGCAAACTAATTGCAAATCCACCACAGCTGCATTCAGTGCAGTGATGTCCTGTTTGATCACACCTGTTAATTCTTGAATCTCCATTGTTGGATCATCGAAGACAGAGGTCCTTTTTGCCACTGCAAAGAGAAAAAGGATTTAGGGTTACATGTAAGAAATATCAATGTAGTTTTATTAATTTAGATTTTATCAAGTCTGATTAATTACTTGCAAATATTTATAAGGGGTGATCTAATTTGTTGATTTCACACAATCAATGATGCATGGAGAAACTCTATCTACTTACATAACACAAATGCCAATGCACATAGTATGGATTTGTGAGTGAGATAGGGTTTCCAGTTTCCAAAATCACTTTTCATTGCAAATTCAAAAGCAAATGCAACATCACAGCTTGTGATCAAATAAGGAGCAACATTAAGGCATCTGGGAAGCTTAATTATGAACATGTCAATCACCAATAGTAAATGCAAACTTTCTGTGTTGATATTTTTAGACATTAATATTTCCTTAAGAGTTCTAATCCGTATACTGCATGTTCATACGAAGCTAAAGCACACGTGCATACAAATTTCCCAATATATTGATTAATAACTCACATTTTGCAAGTTTCGCTAGCTTCTGCGACGTCTGATGAATTCCATATCCAATTTTAGAAGCCCTATTGTTGAATTCCGTCTGGATTGCAACCTTTGATCTCGGTCCCTCAGCTTTGGTAGAAACCCCAACACCCCCGTTATTCGCACTCGCCGACGCATTTAGAGATGGTAACGACTTTCTTAGCCTCTCAGCTATGCTAGAAAACTCCTGCGTCCGATCTCTATACGACGAACCTTGCGAGGATTTCACATTCATCGTATAACAATGTGTATTTATATTGGATCGAAGAAAAGGGGGAATTTGATCCTAAAAATCCTAAACTAGCTGAGTGATTTCAGGGGGCATGATGAAATCATAGAGAACTCGAAACTTCTATATCCAATCGAAGTTAAAATAAAACTAATATTAGAATATGCATCTTTTGGATGTTTGACTATGCATTGAATCGAATCAAAACCCTAGATGATCTGAATTGATCAGATCTTCAAGAGAGAACAATGAATTTATGTGAACGAAGATCTGTCGAGATTGAAACCGAGAAGAAATTCTGTGTATTTGAATGTTGAGATGGATCGGGCGATCATGCATTACCGGTCTCCTTTTCGACCCGAAATAATTACCAAAAACCGGTGGATGACAAACCGGATCGGTTTTGTGGATATCCGAAATTATATCCTCAAATCCGTTTATTAGATATCCGAATCGGGCAATATTTTATCAAGTCGGGTTTGGATAACAACCACAGAAAACTGAAATCGGATTTTACTCCCGAACTTTTATCCGATTAAAATCCAGATTTGGAATATTAATTTAAAAAGTCACCATGGCTTTCAACTATCGTCTATTGCATTATAATCCGGTAATGCAATTCCGGTTCGAATTTATATAGGAATTTACATGGCATAATTCTGGTTTATGAATTATAATATAAAGTTTTTTTTTTTTTTTTTTTTTTTTTTTTTTTTTTTTCCAATTTTATTTGATAATGTATGATATGACATATAATACTAGTGTATTCATTGATTAATGTCTTTTTTATGCATACACTACTAATATAATCGTACAACCAGACTAAAAGTTACAAAATAGATAATATTAAAACTTAGAGGTATGTTAACTATGATGGTATGATGAATGTTGTACAAAATAAGTATTACTATTTTTGTCACCAAGCTCGTGAAATACCGTTAGAGCTCACCTACAACATGATCATTCGATGAAATTCAAACTTGTTTGATGTTTAAATCATGTATAGCAAAACTTGTGTTTAAAAACTTTTCATGATTCCAATCTCCTTAGGATGGGGTGTACTCCATATTTTATGGAATATGATAATCATTTTTTAGAAAAAACAACTTATTTATCGAGTGTCTATTACCCCACTAAGCCATTAGTTCTCAATAAAATTTACTCGATGACAAAAAAAGTTAAAGGAATAAGAGTTGCAAAATGACATGTTCCTTTTTTATATGATTAACCAAATGAAACACAAATTTAAAATATTTATTATGGAGTTGCCTATTGATTTTAGTTATGATATCACTTTAAACCTTACTATAAATGTTGGCGCCATACAAACCTTAAATAAACAAATCCCAACAATTTATGTTCTTTTTGATATGATTAGTCGAAAGTGGAATTAAAATTGTTTCATACCTTTTATGCTTATAAATATTCTTATCCCTAATATTATGATATTGTTATCATTCAACCATTCAATTTAATTTTATTTGGTATATTCATAATATACTTTTAATGAGATAGTTAAATAGATATAGAGTGTTAGTTAAATAGATATAGAATGTTAACACGTATCATAATATTAACGGGTAGGGATATTCATAAACATAAAAGATAGAAGACAATTTAATTTCTCTTAACCAAATGAAACACAAATCTAAAATATTTATTACGAGAGCTACCTTCGGATTTTAGTTATGATATTACTTTAGACCTTACTATAAATGTTTGCGGCATACAAACTCCACATAAACAAATCCCAACAATTTGGATTTAAGAAAAAGAAAATAATTTTACTCAAGTTGTTATTTCCAATGATATTTTGCAAAAGTTATTTCATATGTATTCCATCAAATATGGTCAACAAAATAACAAATAATTGATCATACGTGGATGGAGATGACAGAGGAGTGATCTAGTGACAATAAACGTTATTATTTTTTTTTTTTTCGTATACGACCACTTAAAATAAATAATCTTTACCAAGTTATAGTATATGTTATCAAATATGGTTAACAAAATAACAAATAATTGATCAGAAAGGGTTTCGTAAATATTAAGAATGTTGAAATCCGAGTTATAACAATGAAGTTATGACTCGTCGCAGTTCTACGGCAAAACCGACACGACACTATGAATCGTAAAAAGTGAATTTACGATAAAATACTTTCTAACCTTAGCGATCTAAACGAAAGTCGTAGTATATGTTAAACCGAGAGTGTGCGTAAAAAGAACGTCCAAATCTGACTTCGTATGAGGAAATTATGATTTTTCTAAGATTTAGCATAGCAGTGCATAACCCAAAATTCGAATTTTAGATCGGTCGATTTTTAACCAAAACAGTCTAAACGAGAATTCAAGATCTCGTTAATATGAGCTCAAGGATAAAAATACGGTAAAAAACGTAGCTCGTATGTGAAAGATATGGACGAAACTTAGTCTCTACTCTTCAAACGCGACAAATTCGATACAGATCTGTAAATTCGAGATAGAATGAGAATTAGCTGACGACGTCTAAATGAAAATTGTAGTACTCGTAAATACCAATGCGTAGATATAAAGAACGTCAAAAATTAAGTTCGTATGAACGAGTTATAATTTTTAATAGCACATTTACGTATTAAAATAAAGCGTAAATTATATATGCGTCTGCATATATATACATATGTATATATCATTAGAGAGGTATCGACGATGCGGTCATTATAAGACTAATGTTGAGTACTTTCGACATTAGTTTAGTACAAATATCATTAAATCTATTTAAAATAGTATTATGGATGAGTGTTTAGTTATTTAAGTAAATATAAATGGTGGTTTTTTGAAAATTCAATTACTATAAATAAGAGTCTCTAGGCTCTCATATTTCTTGCACCATTCTCTTGATTCAAGAGTCTTTCTCTTCTTATTCCCCGAGCATTTCGGTCCTTCGTGATTCGACTTCTCTTTCTGTAGTTTTTAGTATAGTAAGGTGAGCGTTGAAGCGCTGCAATAATCTTTCTTAAAAAGATTCAGCGACGAAGTTCTGCCCCTGTAGAGCCCGACTCCTATCTAAGTAAGTTATGCTACCCTACTTTAAATATAGCTTATAATATCGTTATTATGAACCTATAAATAAAATTTATTAGTGATTCAAAGCCGTTATACTGATTGAACTACTTACGGGAGAGGTGTCTAGAATGGTCACGTTGGGTTTGGTTGTTGGATTTCAGAAAAGCTATATGCTAAAATGGTCCCGCCTCCCAACTGTCTTGTCTGACTGATCCTTACTTGATAGATCATGAAGTAGACTCTGAGTTAATGACGAATCTAGACTAATAACTAGTCGCAATAAATATTAGACTAAAATCTAGTGGTAATAATACTAGGTTTCGTCGAAGGATATTATATTGTTAAGAAGCGAAGCGTTGTCCGAGTTTGGAATCATAACTTTAACAAGTAAGTGCATAGTTACTTTCATCTTACACATAGATATGAAGTATTTTATATAAATTACGTGTTATGTGTGCATATTATTTATTTACTTGATATCCATGCTAGATGTACGATCTTATACATGTTTTAAATGCTTTAAACTGTATATGTATTTTATATCTACAAAATATGTTGGGTAAAACATTGGTAGATGATAAGGGATGAAAGCTGATATAGATGAACATTGGCAATTATCGACATAGTGTTCTATAGGTGAACATTGGCAACAATGGATTTAGTACCCTATAGATAAGCATTAACAGGTGTGCCACAACCTGTAAATGTTTTGATCTACGATGTACTTTAAACATCCTAGCAGTTGCGCTCAAAGTGTAGTATCGGCAGTTGCGCTAATAGAGAACGTTATAACCCTGGCAGCTGTGCCTAAAGGACAATATTGGCAGCTGTGATAATAGACAATGTCATAATTCTGGCAACTATGCCTAAATGATAATATTGGCAGTTGTGCTTCATTGATAACATTGACAGTTGTGTCATTAGGCGAACGATGGATTTCATGACTATTCCTTAGGAGAATCCTTAGGAATAAATAATGAGGAATAGATAATACTTAGGGTAGACCCTTGAGAATAAAGAATATATTGAGGATGAGTAATTGAGTTAATTATTTGATGATTAAACATAATAATTATATTATTGTGGGTTGAAAACCCTATGTACTTACCAGGTTTCTCAACCTGACCCACACAGTTTATTCGTATCACATGTGTCAATATGAAGTTACATTACATTGAGAGATTAAGGAGATGTAAATCACTAGTGATAATGAATGTAAGTTCTGTTTATGCGTATGTTTCTGTATTGATGATGACATCCAAATGTTTTAAAAATGAATAAAATACATTTCTTCGGAAATGCTTGATAACGTATTTATCATGTTTTTTCTGGGAACAAATTCCGCAAAACTTTTCTTTAAAATGTTATTCTGATTTTCAAAATAAAACATAAACAAATCGGTTTTTTATGGCTGTGAGAATAAGGATGTCACATTTCATCTCAAATAACGAATTGAGGAATTACATGACCTCAATCCTTTTGGTCTGCATGAGTGTTGAATTATTATTATTATTATTATTATTATTATTATTATTATTATTATTATTATTTAAACTTGGTGGAATGATAAGGAACATCAATTTCTAATTCTAGCCACCACGACCCATGATTTAGTAACTGTCTAAACTTATGGTACTTATGGAATATGTTTTTTCTCTTGATGGTAGGTCAATATCGAAATGAAGGTCAAGACTCATCACCACATTAATAGAAGTGTGTTTGTTTGAAGGATGAATGATTAATTCAATGATGTAGAAATGATATATCATTGTGTTTTGCTAGAATGCAACCATCTAGAATCATGCGAGTAATACATCCATAAAGAAGAAGTTGCACTCGTCATTCCCCCAACGATTGAGATATATAAGGATAAATCCAATCAACATGTCGAGAAAAACCAGGTTGTCTATTTTTGGATTTTATCTGAACTGGATCAGATAATTATCTGACCTATGTGCACCTTTACTCCAGTAAAAGTTATAAGTTATAACTCTTTATCAACCAATTAAAATTGTTTAATATTATTAGAATATATAACTTATTTTGTTATTATTCATCAACTTTTAAGATTTTTTAACTACTTGGTTATCTATTGTTGTATTTTCCAAATGTTTGTTAACATTTTTGTTTTATTACCCTATATATAATTTATTTTATGTTATTTTTTGAATAATTAATCTAAAATTTTAAATACTAATATAAATATTTTAAGTTATTTATTTTTTATAATTATATAGTTTATAAAAATAGTAGTAATCTCAAATATGGTGTTTAGTTATAAACAACATATTAGATGAAATAGTTACAATGTTCCGAAAAGATGAGGATAATTAATGAAAAATCTATTTTCAATCTACAAGAATTTACAAAGATATGATGATATTTTGGAAAACATGACTTGACAACATAAATAAGCCATACAAGGGTTTAACTGTCGTAGATGCTTAAATCTCAAAACTAATATATATATATATATATATATATATATATATATATATATATATATATATATATATATATATATATATATATATATATATATAGAGAGAGAGAGAGAGAGAGAGAGAGAGAGAGAGACAGAGAGAGAGGTTATTTGGAAAACAAAAAAAACTTAAAATTATAAAAATGTATAAAAAAAATACTTAGAGATTACAAAAAAAATTTTATAAAAAAATCACAGGTTTTTTAATAAATTCACTGAAAAAAAAATAAAAAATCAATTTTTTTTAAATTAAAAAAAATCGACGATTTTATTTAAAACCTGCAATTTTTTATAAAAAAATTAATTTTTTATAAAAAAATTATTTTTTTTTTGTGATCTCTAAATATATTTTTTTATGTATTTTTAGGGTTTTTTGTTTTCCATAGAACCTAAATATATATATATATATATATATATATATATATATATATATATATATATATATATATATATATATATATATATATTCTAATTTGACTAAAATCTTATAAAATTGGATTTTGTTCGGTTTAATATATGATTTTTCTATGAATTATCGAAACTTTAAATTCTTTCAAAAGGAACAACTTTAACAAAGACATCATTCTTCTTAGGCTAAGCGGAGTGGAGGTCGCCACCGGCCTCGCTACGCTCGTTAGCCAACTTGAAACACCGCCCCCTTACTACTCATTAAGGGGGTCGCTACCGGTCACTCTTAGAAGTTTTGGCGAGAAGAGAGAGAAATAGCAACTCGTTGTGATTGGTTGGAAGAAGACAGAGTGAAAATCGGGTTTTGCTCTCGGTTTACGCTTGATGTTCTCCAAAACCATCGATCGGTTTCCAGTTGCCTGTGTTGCATCAAATCAAATATTGAGAGTGAGAAGCAATTGTTCGGACCTCCAATAACTCGATCGCTCTCCTTTATCACAGTCTCAGTCTCGTTGTTATCCCCATATGAAAATCTCTTATCTGCTTCATCTCGATTCATTGCAATTTGCTTCGGTGCTTCTTCAAGTAATCAACTACTTCATTGAACTATTGAAATTTGAAGGTTCCTATTAGTTACCATTCAAATAATTAGGTTTATTGAACTATTGAAAATTGATGTTCTCCAAAACCATCGATCCGTTTCCAGTTGCATGTGTTGCATCAAATCAAATATTAGGAATGTTAAACTTCTGTTGATGAATATTATCAGAATGAAGGGAGTACCCATCCTACACCAGTTACAGATGCAAAGAATCCTTTTCGTATTTAAACAAATTGAAAGACCTACTTTGTCTATTTGGAACATTGTGATCTGATGCTTTGCGCAAAGCGATAGTCCTTGTAACACCCCAAAGTTTGGAAAGTCAAGAAAAGAAAGAAGACCTCAATTTTAAGGAGAGACTCGGCGAGTCCATGGAGGGACTCGGCGAGTCCGAGCGGGATCTGGGTCGTGGTGTAAGCGACCGACTCGGCGAGTCGGCCAAGGAGACTCGACGAGTTGGGTCTGATCGAGGAAAACCCTAAATTCGGGACTTGGAGCGTATATAAGCGTCTCATTCTCCTTCCTAGGGTTCCTTTACTGCCTCTCTACCCCAGAACACCAAACCCTAGCCGCCATATCCGTTTTTGAGCTAGATCTTGCCTTGAAGAATGCACTAAAGCTTGGAGGAGGAAGAAAGACCTTGGAGGTGCAAGAAGGGACTGTAGATATGGGATTGTGGAGTCATTTCAGAACAATTGGAGGTAATAAGCTGTTTCTTGGACTCCCTTTGCATCTAGATCTATTCTTATGTGTGAGTTTTGGTCATTATTGGTTTGTTATGTAACCAATTCGAGTTGGAGGTTCAGATCTGAGGTTGCTACCTCAGATCCATGTTGGTTTTGGTCTTGAATCCCCTAAAGTATCAGCCCTTGGTATGTTGAAGAAGCATGGTTGCCATAAACCCTAATTTAGTATGTTTTGAGCATAGATCTCTCAATCTACACGTAAAGTTTGCCACTTTACGTGGGGAATAGGCCCTAGAAGTATGGATCTATGAGTTGGAAGTTCTGTATGGCTCGAAAAGCCACTGCATGGATTGAGGACTGGATAGACTCGGCGAGTCCTTCGAGTGGACTCGACGAGTAGCTTGAAGATGAGGAGGAACTCGACGAGTAGGATGAGCAGCTCGTCGAGTCGGATGAAGTTAGGCATGGCCTCGGCGAGTTGGATGAACAACTCGACGAGTTGGTTGAAGATTGTCTAGGACTCGGCGAGTCAGATCGCGAAACCCTAAACCCTTCGAGTTGAGACTCGAATCAGTGAGTCGGGTGGTGTAACGCCTGTGTTTCTGGGCTTGCCATTTTTAGCAATGTAATGGTCTAGGTTAACCTTTGTAACCCGTTTTGAAATAATAAGATTGTATTATTTGAGTATTATGTGTTTTGTGCTTAATTGCTTAATTATGTGGTTTGGTTAATTAAGAATTAAAATAAGCGTCAAAACTTAAGTGTAAAATAAACTTGATATCTTTAGATAATGTTGTAGTAGTTGAAACAAGGTTTCCAAAGATATAAAGAATGCCGAAATCCGAGTTATAACGAGGAAGTTATGACCTGTCGAAGTTTCGCGACAGAATCGGCAACGCTGATTAACGTAAAAAGTGAGATTTACGTTAGAGCGATATTTAGCCTTAGTGATCTAAACGAGAATCGGAGATCTTGTTGTTAGTATCAAAGCGATAAAAAGTTAGGCGAGAACGGACGTCAAACGAAGAAGTTATGAATTTATAACGAAAATTTCTGTCCCAGCCTATTAAAAATAAATAATAAAAATAAATTCAAAATTAGCCGACGGAGTCTAAACGAAAGTTGTAGAGCGTAGTCTCACCTTTCCGTGGATATAAAGAACGTCAAAAACGGAGTTCGTATGAAGAATATATGAATTTCCGAAGTTTATTAATTAATTTGTATTTATTTTTAATTGAAAATTCGAAAGCATTATCCGAAGACGAGTCACAGCTCTGATCCGAGGTACGCGCCGCGTACTCGAGTACGCCCCGCGTACAGCCAAAGTGTCGACACTTCGGATGACGCATGCAGTGACGCAATTCGGAGGCAGTACGCGTTGCGTACTGCTGTACGCCCCGCGTACGAGGGGGTTCCAGCCTCCTATAAATAGGATGCGAGGGCAGCCGGCCAATTTGCTAATTACCTCTCGTTTTTGTGCCGAAGCTCTACGGTTTTACCCCCGAAGCCATCCCGAAGCCCCGATAATATTCCCGAGTCCCGAAGCGAGTCCCGAGATCCCGAAGATCCCGAGAAGTGCGGTTTCCGAGCCGAAGCTCTACTCGCGAGAAGTTCAATTTTCGTAGAGATCTTCCAGATCTGCTGAGGATTACGACTTCTGCAAGCCGTAGTGTTGTCCGATCATCTTCTGATCAAGTGAGTGTATACTACCTTTCATAAACGCAATAATAATACAAGTATGGTTCGAGGGTATTAAGTTTATTGTCGTTTATACGTGTGAATGCGTTGTTACTTTCTCATAACGTATAACTATGAAGTATTTTATACGAGATATGTGTTATGTGTATATTTTGTTGTTATGTGTGTGAATGTATATTCACTTTCTTCTATCTTACAAATATGATTATTTCTATATGAAATACGTGTTATGTGCGTGTGCCTCATCTGTTATATGGAAAATGTTTTGATCAAGCATGCTATACAGGTTTTGAAAATATGTATAAAATGTATGTTTTTATCTACTAATATGTTGGGTAGAACATGGGTAGATAGTTGGTGTGTAATAAACAGATGAGAGGCTTCGTTGTTGTTTGATCCAGTCATCTAGCGGAATTTAGATGACGACCACGGACTTTTCTAGATAGTCATGTGGAACGCTATCAGGCTCATAACATGTAGGTGTTAATGAACTTGGGTGTTCATTCGTTGTATTCCATCCCCCTCATGGTTGCCTTATTTGACTTATATTGCTGAGGAAACCCCACAGCATGTGTTGTCACCCCGATGAAAATATTCTTAGATTAGGTCCCTTGTGTTAGTTATTTTAGGGACATAAAGTGAGAATAACGGGAATGGGTAACTGGGTTATTGTTGGTTGATAATAATTAATTTAATTATTTATTGTGGGTTGAAAACCCTATATGCTCACCAGGCTCCCAAGCCTGACCCACTCAGTTTTATTTGTATTACAGGAAGTGGCGCAAGGGCGTAAGATGGATGAACCATCAAGTTGTTTTGTTTACAAGTCTGTATATGTAAATATTTGTTGAATGACTTGTAATGTATTCGTTTATGCTTATTGGTCTGTATCGGAACATGACACCCCGAGTTTTGATTATATAATGAAAAATACATTTCTTTTATGAAATGCTTTGGTAAACATCGTTTTATCATGTTTTGTTTTTGGGAACAAATTCCGCAACTCTTTCAAATCAAAAGGATTTACTCTGAAAATATTTAAAAGCATAAATGAAAATCGGTCTTTTCTGGCCGAGATTTTGGGGATGTCACAGGTGGTGACTCAGCGAGTTGGACAGGACAGGACTTGGAACTAGTTGGACTCGGCGAGTCATAGACTGACTCGGCGAGTCGAGTCGCGAATAAGAAAGACCCTGAGCCTAGGAACTCGGCGAGTCAGTAGGTAAACTCGGCGAGTAGGGTTGACCTGGAAGGTTGACATTGACTAGGATTTTGACCTTGACCAGAGTTGACCTAGTGACCTTTGGAGGTCAGTTGGACTAAGTGTTTTATTGGCTTTTGAAGCTCGAAGAGTTAGTGGAGCAGCAGTTCGGAGTCAGAGGTCAAGTAGCAGTCAAGAGGATTAGCAGCATCAGTTCAGCAGTCTCAGGTGAGTTTCCTTCCAGTAGGGACGGGTCTAAGGCCACAATGCCGGCCCGTTCAGTTAGCAGTAGTTTCCGGACTTCGGTCCGATGCAATAGTTAGTATGTTTGATGCCTTCGTGGCTCAGACAGGATTTATGTGCTATGTTTTATGTGTTATGTGTTATGTGTTCCGGGCTACGGACCGATGTAGTATGCGGTATATGTGTTCATGCTAGTTGATATGTTATGCTATGCTATGTCAGTCAGTTAGCCCGGACTTCGGTCCGATGTAGGGGACAAGGTCCCAGTCAGTTTCCGGACTTCGGTCCGATGCAGGGGGCAAGGCTCCAGTTAGCCCGGACTTCGGTCCGATGCAGGGGACAAGGTCCTAGTCAGTTTCCGGACTTCGGTCCGATGTAGGGGGCAAGGCCCTAGTTAGTCCGGACTTCGGTCCGATGCAGGGGACAAGGTCCCAGTCAGTTTCCGGACTTCGGTCCGATGTAGGGGGCAAGGCCCCAGTTAGTCCGGACATTGGTCCGATGCAGTGGGCAAGGCCCAGTATGTGCTTTATATGTTGTTGTATGGTATGTGTTAGATTGGGGGAGCTCACTAAGCTTCGTGCTTACAGTTTTCAGTTTTGGTTTCAGGTACTCAGTTTTCAAAAGAGGAGCTCGGGGAGATTGCAGTGCACACACCATAGTCAGTTAGCCTGGGAATGTTTGACTCTGATAATGATATTATGTTTTGAATTAATACTCGAGAATTTATGTTATGACTTATGATACAATTTTTATAAATATGATTCTAGTAATGCTTTTAAAGAAATTTTTTGGTCGTGATTTTTGGGTCGTTTCAAGTTGGTATCAGAGCCTTGGTTTGAGGGATTCAGATATGCATTCGAGTGTATTTGAACTCAAACTAAGGACACGATAAAGGATTTTCAAAAGAAAAACATTTTTGAAAAAGGGTTTTGGAAAAAGAACTTAGAAAGAAAAGAGTTTTGAAAACGAGAAAAGGGTGTGGTGCATGCAATCAGCCGAGCTCAAGTAAGTACTCCCAATTTACCCATACAAGTTATGTTATGATCATCATTATCAGTTTCAGTTTCAGTTTCAGCTTCAGTAGAACAGCATGCTAGAATAAGACTAAGGATCTAGGATGATGCCTTATGTGCCTGTTTTATGTGTTTCAGCTGATAAGAATTGCATGCTAGTATTGAGTAGACAGTAGTAGGATAGCCTGTGTAGGTTATGCCTTATAGCATGAGCTTAGCATTGTATGCTAGTGCAGTTTCTTGTTATGAGAATTGTTTTGCCTAAGTATGTTTTCTTTATCCGAATGCTGCTTGCTTTGTGCTTTGTGGGACTCTGAGTGATGGGAGTTAGCCATTAGGTGAATACGTCACATCACATGTGATTAGGGTTAGATAATCTAAGAGTACTAGATTTGGCCCTACTGCGCAACTCTTGTCTGAGTCCAACCGTTGTAAGGACGAGACTTTTACTCGAAGGATTATCGGAGCCTCATCACATGTGATGGTATTCAGGTGGTGGCTAATTGGCATTACAAGGAGGCCTTCAGCAGCTGAGGACTGTTTGGGTAGAGTCAGAGGTTCCCTAGGGCAAGCCTAGGATGAGAGTAGCAGAGATCAGTAGAAGAGTAAAGGGGACTTGGTGGAGTTGAGGTAACTCTTGAGGAAAGTACGGATAGATGTGGAAGGTAGTAGGGGCCCATACTACTGAAAGCAGAGGATCCGTACTCGATTCAAGAGGGGCCGAGGTGAAACCAAGGAACTAGTAGAGTATGTGAGAGATCCCTCAGCAGTAGTATGTAATTGATCAGGGATTGTTATATTTTCAGCATGGTGACGTTGCGCGAGATGTCAGTTGGCAGTTCAGGTGCAGGGGAGGGGTCTGGCTCGGGCTTTAGAGCCGGGCAGCTTGATGATCAGATGAGGGATTTCATTTCCGCAGAGATTATGCGCAACATCATCGATCAGACTCCAGTGATTTTCGGTTCAGTTAGAGAGGCTATTGTGGAGCTCATGGAAAGTCATCTTGAGGCCTTTAGGGCCGGGTTAGTTTCAGGACAGATTGGGGCTCGTCTAGGTCCTGAATCTTATGGAGTTCAGGGATCCATCAGGGAGGGAGACCCCATTTCTAGTTTCTGCTATCAGGGGGCAGGGGTGTGTGGGGCATTCTGTCTCCAAGAGAAACCATTGCATGATTGGATAGTTGAAGAAGTTTCGCGAGCCATTCGCGAGGGTCTGCCAGACATGGTCGTGAGGATCACTGATAGATTGATAGCGAGGCTTCAGGATCAGACATCTGTTGTTCAGTCAGCAGATGTTGCCGTTGGGGTAACGCAGGAGCGAGAGTCGGGCTGGGAGTCGGAACGGAAGAGGAAAATGGATGAGACTCAGGTTGCCACAGGTTCAAGTAAGAGGCCCAAGAGTTCAGAATTGAGGACGAGGAACTATCAGAGCCGCAGTCGATGCAGGAAGTGCGGAAGGACGCACATGGGTGTGTGTAGGCGTAGAAGTGGTGGCGATGCTAGGTGTTTCAAGTGCGGCCAGATTGGTCATTTTAGCAGAGACTGTGTTGTTACCATCGCCCATGGACTTGATCCGTTGTGTTTCCATTGCAGTCAGAGGGGCCACAAGAAGGCCCACTGTCCGAGTTTATATTCAGCAGGGCAGGCGCCAGCTCCTGCCCTTGGAACTTCAAGTACCGTCAGTGGTTGTCAAGGCCGGGCAAGGGTGCCTACGGCTCGGAGCCGAGTTTCTCCGGTAGATTTCAGCAGGGATCCAAGAGAAACCATTGCATGATTGCATAGTTGAAGAAGTTTCGCGAGCCATTCGCGAGGGTCTGCCAGACATGGTCGTGAGGATCACTGATAGATTGATAGCGAGGCTTCAGGATCAGACATCTGTTGTTCAGTCAGCAGACGTTGCCGTTGGGGTAACGCAGGAGCGAGAGTCGGGCTGGGAGTCAGAACGGAAGAGGAAAATGGATGAGACTCAGGTTGCCACAGGTTCGAGTAAGAGGCCCAAGAGTTCAGAATTGAGGACGAGGAACTATCAGAGCCGCAGTCGATGCGGGAAGTGCGGAAGGACGCACATGGGTGTGTGTAGGCGTAGAAGTGGTGGCGATGCTGGGTGTTTCAAGTGCGGCCAGATTGGTCATTTTAGCAGAGACTGTGTTGTTACCATCGCCCATGGACTTGATCCGTTGTGTTTCCATTGCAGTCAGAGGGGCCACAAGAAGGCCCACTGTCCGAGTTTATATTCAGCAGGGCAGGCGCCAGCTCCTGCCCTTGGAACTTCAAGTACCGTCAGTGGTTGTCAAGGCCGGGCAAGGGTGCCTACGGCTCGGAGCCGAGTTTCTCCGGTAGATTTCAGCAGGGATTCAAGCAGCACTGAGTAATGGAGGTATGTAACTTTGTTTTTGTCAGCTTATGTTATGATTATATTGTTATGGTTTCTGCATCAATTGTGGTATAAGTGTTGTGTTATGGAGTGGCTTGCTTGTGATTATGTCATATGCCATTTGTATACCTCGGATAATTGGTTGGTAGTTAGGGGATGTGCTCATATGGAGAAGTTTCGGAGGATGCAGTAACTGTAGCATGGTAGGGAGAGATCTGGTTCATTTCGCTAGTGGATAGTGGTTTGGATGGAATGGTCAAATTCCTACCTGGTGGGCTTGGGTTCCCCAGTAGAAGTTTTGGAATGGTAGTAAAGGTCGGGATCTCTTTTGAATGTGAAGCAGCAAGGGGTAAGAAGGATCGAAGTGGGGGAGAACCCTCCGGGTATACATGGATAAGAGTCACTCAGAATGAGTGCGCGGCCTCTGAGAAGAAGTGGTAGTAGCACAGTGATGGATGGATTGAGAAGTTCATAATTGGGAGTTCGAGAACTTTTCCCAGCAGTGGGTTCATGTAATGGAGATGGTTAGAAGTTGGTTGGGAATCCATGATTTGAGGACCGCCTGTAAAGGCTCAAGTGAGTCGGAATGAGGATCCGGAGAAAACGGTTAGCAGGAGATGTCTTCGTATTAGTAGCCAGTGGCAGAGCCAGCATGCAGGATTATGTGGATTCAGGAGTTGGGAGGTTGGAAACTTCCCAACAGTAGCTTCTTGTATCCGGATCAGTAGACGGTTGGTTTGGGAACCAAGCCGGAGAATTCCTCGACGAAGCGCTAAGTATATCAAGGATATAAGATGTCGGGGATGATGCAGAATTCAAAGACTGAGGGCTGGTTTGAGAAATCGGGATGAGGAATCACTAGCGGGACTAGGGATAGTCAGGATGTCCTCGGGATAGATAGTAGTAGTAGTGTTGTAAGTCTGCGGGGGTAGCCGTAGCATTCACTAGCAGTCAGATAGTAGTAAGTGGTGTTGTAAGTCTGCGGGGGTAGCCGTAGCATTCACTAGCAGTCAGATAGTAGTAAGTGGTGTTGTAAGTCTACGGGGGTATCCGTAGCATTCACTAGCAGTCAGATAGTAGTAAGTGGTGTTGTAAGTCTACGGGGGTGGCCGTAGCATTCACTAGCAGTCAGATAGTAGTAAGTGGTGTTGTAAGTCTGCGGGGGTAGCCGTAGCATTCACTAGTAGCCAGATAATACTAGAGAGTTGTAAGTTCGCGAGCGTAGTCACAGCCTTATCAGATTGGTAGGTGGCATGAGCGCGTGTTGGACGCGGGAAAGTAGTAGTACTCACCAGTTCTAGTGCAGCAGTGAGGATATGGGAATCCACGGGTTAGATTTCGGATTTCCCAAATGGTTCAGTTATGGCTAAGTCAGCAATTTGGGCTATAGATCGTCACATCAGTTATGAGATCAGAGTAGCAGTGGACCGTTGGGGTTCGGGTATGTTAAGGGCTACCGTCAGTCTGGGAACCATCATGTTGATAGACATGGAATGGATGATGTCAGGATGTGATGTATGGACCCGATCGGTTGGATCGGAAGGTTGTTAGAGCCACAGTGACAGGATAACTAGTGGAAACTAGTCCTAGAGGAAGATTTCATTCAGAAGTCGTGGAAGCGACTAAGTGCGGGTCCCTTGAATCCACAGTTGGGTTTGAGTTTAGTGTTTCAGGCAGCTCAGTGTTTCAGCCAGTTTAGTGTTTCAGGCAGCTCAGTGTTTCAGCCAGTTCAGTGTTTCAGGCAGCTCAGTGTTTCAGCCAGATCAGCGTTTCAGGCAGTTTAGTGTTTCAGACAGGTTCAATATTGCAGGCAATTCAGTGTTTGGAAGGTTTCAGGGTTTTGGGTCAGTATTATATTTGCGTTGGAATGCAAGTGTTGACGGTATAGTTGGTTGATTTGGAAATGGCAAGTCTCTCTCAGTAGGATCAGCTGAGCCTTCGGCCGAGTATAGTGATATGTAAAGATAGCTAGGCAGGTAGCTTTTCTTTCAGGATGGAAGGCTCGAGTTAGTAGGAGTTGAGTAATCAGATGGGATATAAGCAAGCTATTTACAGCAACATCGTTTCAGTATGAGCGGAAGAATGGATAGAACAGTTATAGATAGTCGAAGTATTTTCAGGAGTCGCTGGAAGCGACTAGGAGATTGCGATGGAGTATAGTGACCGGTGGGAGTCCGGTAACTCGGATATCGGTAGATTAGTTGGACCAAAGTGGTCTCAGTGCATCCAGTAGGCGGATGAGGGGTACAGAATTGCCAGTCAGAGGAAGTAACGCTAGGAAAATTATGGAAAGGAGAAGGATTCAGTATGTACCAACGGTAATGATCGGCATGGTGAGTGGCTGGAGTTTTGGACAAAAGGGTGTTAGATTTCCCAGATAGAGAGTTGGAGGCAGTTCGCAGGCAGTTGATCATAGCAAACTTCGAGGACGAAGTTTAATTTAAGTGGGGGAGATTTGTAACACCCTAAAGTTTGGAAAGTCAAGAAAAGAAAGAAGACCTCAATTTTAAGGAGAGACTCGGCGAGTCCGAGCGGGATCCGGGTCGTGGTGTAAGCGACCGACTCGGCGAGTCGGCCAAGGAGACTCGACGAGTTGGGTCTGATCGAGGAAAACCCTAAATTCGGGACTTGGAGCGTATATAAGCGTCTCATTCTCCTTCCTAGGGTTCCTTTACTGCCTCTCTACCCCAGAACACCAAACCCTAGCCGCCATATCCGTTTTTGAGCTAGATCTTGCCTTGAAGAATGCACTAAAGCTTAGAGGAGGAAGAAAGACCTTGGAGGTGCAAGAAGGGAATGTAGATCTGGGATTGTGGAGTCATTTCAGAACAATTGGAGGTAATAAGCTGTTGCTTGGACTCCCTTTGCATCTAGATCTATTCTTATGTGTGAGTTTTGGTCATTGTTGGTTTGTTATGTAACCAATTCGAGTTGGAGGTTCAGATCTGAGGTTGCTACCTCAGATCCATGTTGGTTTTGGTCTTGAATCCCCTAAAGTATCAGCCCTTGGTATGTTGAAGAAGCATGGTTGCCATAAACCCTAATTTAGTATGTTTTGAGCATAGATCTCTCAATCTACACGTAAAGTTTGTCACTTTACGTGGGGAATAGGCCCTAGAAGTATGGATCTATGAGTTGGAAGTTCTGTATGGCTCGAAAAGCCACTGCATGGATTGAGGACTGGATAGACTCGATGAGTCCTTCGAGTGGACTCGGCGAGTAGCTTGAAGATGAGGAGGAACTCGACGAGTAGGATGAGCAGCTCGTCGAGTCGGATGAAGTTAGGCATGGCCTCGGCGAGTTGGATGAACAACTCGACGAGTTGGTTGAAGATTGTCTAGGACTCGGCGAGTCTGTTCTTGGACTCGGCAAGTCAGATCGCGAAACCCTAAACCCTTCGAGTTGAGACTCGAATCAGTGAGTCGGGTGGTGACTCAGCGAGTTGGACAGGACAGGACTTGAAACTAGTTGGACTCAGCGAGTCATAGACTGACTCGGCGAGTCGAGTCGCGAATAAGAAAGACCCTGAGCGTAGGAACTCGGCGAGTCAGTAGGTAAACTCGGCGAGTAGGGTTGACCTGGAAGGTTGACATTGACTAGGATTTTGACCTTGACCAGAGTTGACCTAGTGACCTTTGGAGGTCAGTTGGACTAAGTGTTTTATTGGCTTTTGAAGCTTGAAGAGTTAATGGAGCAGCAGTTCGGAGTCAGAGGTCAAGTAGCAGTCAAGAGGATTAGCAGCATCAGTTCAGCAGTCTCAGGTGAGTTTCCTTCCAGTAGGGACGGGTCTAAGGCCACAATGCCGGCCCGTTCAGTTAGCAGTAGTTTTCGGACTTCGGTCCGATACAGTAGTTAGTATGTTTGATGCCTTCGTGGCTCAGACAGGATTTATGTGCTATGTTTTATGTGTTATGTGTTATGTGTTCCGGGCTACGGCCCGATGTAGTATGCAGTATATGTGTTCATGCTAGTTGATATGTTATGCTATGCTATGTCAGTCAGTTAGCTCGGACTTCGGTCCGATGCAGGGGACAAGGTCCCAGTCAGTTTCCGGACTTCGGTCCGATGCAGGGGGCAAGGCCCCAGTTAGCCCGGACTTCGGTCCGATGCAGGGGACAAGGTCCCAGTCAGTTTCCGGACTTCGGTCCGATGCAGGGGGCAAGGCCCTAGTTAGTCCGGACTTCGGTTCGATGCAGCGGACAAGGTCCCAGTCAGTTTCTGGACTTCGGTCCGATGTAGGGGGCAAGGCCCCAGTTAGTCCGGACATTGGTCCGATGCAGTGGGCAAGGCCCAGTATGTGCTTTATATGTTGTTGTATGGTATGTGTTAGATTGGGGGAGCTCACTAAGCTTCGTGCTTACGATTTTCAGTTTTGGTTTCAGGTACTCAGTTTTCAAAAGAGGAGCTCGGGGAGATTGCAGTGCACACACCATAGTCAGTTAGCCTGGGAATGTTTGACTCTGATAATGATATTATGTTTTGAATTAATACTCAAGAATTTATGTTATGACTTATGATACAGTTTTTATAAATATGATTCTAGTAATGCTTTTAAAGAAATTTTTTGGTCGTGATTTTTGGGTCGTTTCAGTCCTGTTTTTGCACTCCATTTGTTTGATGAAGTGCCCGACCGAGGATTGATAGAAAATAACCTGACCGCTGATTCATATATAAAGACTTGGTTTCTTGGAACTCCATGATTTGTGGGTATAGTCAATCTAACAGATATAAAGAGGTTTTAATTATTTTTGATCTTCTTCAATAAGCTGATCTGATCGTTGATTCAGTGACAATGGTGCAGGTTATATTAGTATGCATCAACATAGGTGACAAGAGCACTGGATGTCCATGGCCAAGTACATTAAATATAATACCATTGAAATGGATGTTTACCTTGGAAATATAGAAGTCAATCAACATTAATACAAGTTAACAACTGCAATGTTTTATATTTTCTTTGGCATTTTGCTTATATGTTTGAGTTATGTAATCAACAATAACATAGATTAAATTGTGCTTTAAATTATTATAATCGTTTTTATTTAATATGAATCGTGTCATTAAAAAAATAAAAAAAAATAAAAAAAATAGAGTGTTCGGAGTGTTACCACTCCTTACCAAATGTTAAGATAATGTGCTAAATGGATAAAAGTGAAGTGACATTCAAAAAGCTGACATGACAAGGTGTTAAGAGTGTTATCACTCTCCTTAGCCTTATGGTTATTTGCAATTATTGCCGGAAAACCTTTATGGTGTTTTTATTGAAAAAACAAACTTTTGTAGATAAATAAAGGGAAATCTCTAACAAAGCCTTAAATTTTTGGTCTAGTTTACATTTTAATCCTAAATTATTTTATGTTTACAAAAAAATCCTAAAAACGGGTAAAAGTTTGCATTTTGACCATTTTTGACTGACTGGAACCAATATTAAATTAATTTGGGACTATGTCATAAATTGACCCAAAATATTGAGACTTTTCTACAAAAAAAAATATCAAAGCTTTTCTACAAACAAAAACATTATTATTATTATTATTATTATTATTATTATTATTGTTGTTGTTGTTGTTGTTGTTGTTGTTTTTAATTCAAAATATTAACACTTAACAATTTAAAATAAATTATTGATTTATCAAATTGTTTATAAATATTGAGTGTGTGCTATGTGTGTATGATTTGTGTGTAAGTATTTGAATTACCAACATGTGTGTTGTTCTATTTCATTATTTTATTCATGTGGTTTTTTTTTGGAAACATAACAGATATAGTTTGACAAAGCAAAATAACTCATATTATTTTTTATTAAACAAAATATTGTAATTAGCACTTTTGAATTTTGATATGACCACCAATATAAATGTTTATAGTATTCGATCATATACAAAGTAAGAACATACAAGCACACATTCATGATTTTAATCCTTAAAGCATTATCATCACCACCACCTTCACCTTTAACAAATTTCTTTAATATATTTTTTTTATTTAAGCGTATTTATACGTATTATTAAAAATATTAATGATAACGAATTTAAAAATTAGTATATTTGTTTATATTTTTAACAACAACAACAACAACAACAACAACAACAATAATAATAATAATAATAATAATAATAATAATAATAATAATAATAATAAAGTTTTTGTTTGTAGAAAAGTTTTAATATATTTTTTTTTGCAAAAAAATCCCAATACTTTGGATGAGTTTATGAAATAGTCTCAAATTAATTTGTTATCGGTTCCAACCGGTCAAAAATGGTCAAAAGGCAAGCTTTTGCCGGTTTTTTGGACTTTTTCGTAAACAAAAATTAGTTTAGACTAAAACGTAATCCGGACAAAAAATTTAGGACTTTATTGGATATTTCCCTTAAATAAACAAACATTATTTCAATGGTTAAAAGATAAAGTATAATATGCAATAGATTTAGGTGGTGTTTGTTTTGGAAGAGATAAGATATCTTTGTCTTTCGTTTCATATCTATGGAATAAGATGGATAAGATGTGCACAAAAAGTTTTTTTTTCCTTGTCTTTAATCTTCATAAAGCTATTTTTTCTCTTCCGAGGGAGAGGGGAGGTGGTAATGGTGAGGTTAGAACTTAGTACATTTCTTCCAAACAATGGAAGCTATTTATTTCTCTTTCAGAAAAAGATATCAAAAAGATTTTCTTTATGTTTTTTGTCTTTTGAAAAAGAAACATTTTTTTTCCTTAACTGTTTTCGTACTGTAAACATAAAAAGATCTTTGACAAAAAACAAACACATCTTAGATTTGATTTCTTGTCGAATGTGTAGTAAAAGTAATGAGACTGTTAATCACATTTGTGCGAGCTGTAACATTGCTATTTCCTTATGAAACGAAGTTGCGATGTGATGAAGCGTTGAAATCCCTTTGTTTGTAAGACCGGAAGGAGTGGGAGAGATGGTTCCCTCACTTTTGGTGGGCCATACTCTTCTATCCCTCACTCTCCTTTCCCTCACCTAAAAGCCAAGGAGTGGGATGAAAGCTCTTCCCTCACTTATTTATTTATTTATTTATTTATTTTATAATTTTTAAATTAATATCAAACATAAAATTTGATATAAATAAAAAGCATTTCATTAAGTAAAATAAAAATTACATTAACCCTAATATTTAAATAAGTAGAAAAAAAATCAAACAAACTACAACATAGTAAAAATTATTAATTAATATCCTAATTTTATTTAAACCTAGATACGTCACTGAGAATCATCGTCTTCGTCCTCGCCTAGATCATCTGCATCATTCTCCCCAGCGTCACTCTCGTCGTCAGAATCTTCACTCTCGACGAACATATCAGAATCCTCATCTGATTCGTCAAACAAATCATCATCGTAAGATAACTCTTGTGGGGGCTGAACATGAGCCCTATAAATGTGCTCCACCAAATCAGCACGAAGGGCCTGATGAAGGTCGCGATTGTGTACTTCTCTTATGTTCACCCTATACTCTTGTGTACCAACGACTACTCCTTCGACATTTGGAAAAACTTCATTTTCATTATATCGGCATATCGCTCTTCCTTCGTCTTCAAGAATCATATTATGCAATATGATACATGCATACATTACGTGCTGTAACCTTTTCACCTCATATGATCTTGCCCCGACCGTTAGTACTTGCCAACGTCTCTTAAGTACACCAAATGCTCGCTCCACATCCTTCCTAGCTGACTCTTGCGTCTCTTTAAACTTTTTCCTTTTCGGGTCGTTAGGACATGTAAACGATTTCACAAAAACAGATAAAGGAGGATATATACCGTCAGTAAGATAGTATCCACGCTTATAAGCTACCCCATTTGCTTGAAAAGGTACATCGTGTGACTTTCCAAGGTAGATATCGTTGAATACATGCGACTGGTCTAGCACGTTAATGTCATTGTTTGCACCAGCTGGACCAAAGAATGCATGACATATCCAAAGATCATGTGATGCGATAGCCTCTAGAATAATCGTCGGCTCTTTGTGGTCGCCTCTCATGTACTGACCACGCCATGCGTTGGGGCATAATGACCAACTCCAATGCATGCAATCGATACTACCTAGCATTCTAGGGAATCCATGTTTGCCTTCATGTACCATATACAATTGGTGGATATCGTTGATAGTTGGTTTGCGCAAATATCGTTGCCCGTAAACCAAACAGATTGCTTTGCAGAACTTGTACACAGAGTCCCTCACGGTACGCTCTGACATTCTAAAATACTCGTCCCATTTGTCTGCACCCATGTCGTATGCTAGCTAACGAATTGAAGCCGTGCATTTTTGAATGGGAGAGAAACCTTTTTTCCCCCTTGCATCCATTTTCCATTGGAAATATGGAAAACGGCCTTCCAAATCGCCAACAATACGTAAAAATAGTTTCTTCCTCATCCGGAACCGACGTCGAAACTTTACAGCGTAGACGGCGTCATCTGCAAAATAATCTTCTATAAGACGATCATGTCCGGTTTCGTGATTTCTACATAACGGCGGCTTTCTTAGATTATGTCGTGCACGTGATGTTTCACCAAGTCGGTTTTGATAGTATGCAACCATTTTCGCCATGACGGAACTGATAAATTTAGCCTCCTCTACTACCGTCGAATCGGATGATGAAAATGATGATATTTTGAGTAATATTTTTAAGAAAGAAATATAGAGAAATATAGATTATGATTTAAAAAATGATAGAATGTGTGAGTATTTATAGATTAAGAAAAGGAAAGGAAAAAAGAAAAAGAGTAAATTACACGAATGGTCCCTATAGTTTAGGGTAATTTGCGCGTTTGATCCCTAACTTATTTTTCTAACTCGGAAGGTCCATACTATTTGTTTTTGTTACGCGCTTGGTCCCCATCTTACCTAAAAAGACTATTTTACCCTTGATTTTTTAATTTATTTAACTAAATACACCCCCAAACCCATCCCCTTCACCTTACCTTATCCACTCCACCATTTTTCCCTATTTAAATTATAGTATTTTTAGGTAAAATAGGGACCAAACGTGTAATAAAAACAAACAGTAGGGACCAAACGCGTAACAAAAACAAACAGTAAGGACCTTCCGAGTTAAAAAAATAAGTTAAGGACTAAGCGCGCAAATTACCCCAAACCATAGGGACCATTCGTGTAATTTACTCAAAGAAAATATATATATATATATATATATATATATATATATATATATATATATATATATATATATATATATATATATATATATATATATATATATATATATATATATATGGGTAAAGTGAATATACCTAACAACCTTATATAAGCTTAGGTACCTAACCACATTATACTATATTGTTTTGCATTATATTTCCATTCTAATTGTCTTGATTTACATCCAAGATTTTCATATATTCACCATTATATTCTTCCTACACCATTTGATTTATAACGGTAGTATATGAAGCCCACCAGGAGGTCTCCGATAGAAAGATATCATTCGAAGAAAGATAATGGTAAAAGTCCAAAGATTTTGAAAGCAAACAAGTTATGAGGTTGAATTTTAAGAACTTTAGGTGATTCCAATGCAAATATGATACAAAATTATGTAGTATGATATGGTTAGATACCTAAGCTTATATAAGGTTGTTAGGTATATTCACTTTACATATTATATATATATATATATATATATATATATATATATATATATATATATATATATATATATATATATATATATATATATATATATTAACGGCTATATAGCCGTTTGAGTATAAAAAAAAAAAAGAAAAAAATTGCATGGCCAATAGTTGGAAGAGAGAGAGAGTGGGACTTTCTCCCCCGGTCCATTCCTGCGGTTTCTTTCTCGCACCCACGGTGCGGTGTGCACAAGTGTGGGATCAGTTCCGCTCCTTCCCCGCTGACCTAATGGTGAAACCGTGAAAGATTGTATCGCCCAAGCGGCTTTCAAGTTTTTTTTTTTTTTTTTTTTTTTGGATGTGGCTCGTCTCAAGTGTGTTTAGTATATTTGGTCTTATCGAAATATCAATACTTTTCAGGCCAAAGCCGAAAAAAGACACCTTATTTGATAGTATTGTTTCTCAATTTTATTTGGATCACGAATAGATCTCATACAAAAAAAATATCAACCGGATCAGGTAGCGAGAAACTTTAGTTTATATTTTGATTATTTGTAATTTTCTAGCCGTTACCATATTTTGATTAAAATCTTCCGGCATAATGAATTTAACAAATCTTACATGAATTTACGATACAAAACTTCAGCAAAAATGCAAAATATTGTCTTAATGCATTTATCGATCACTAATAATTGTTTCCATATCTATGCAGTTGTAAAATTTAACGCAAAATCAGTACATATAAGCATTAATCTTCAAAAGAAAAATCTCAAAAGTATGTCCTACAACATGTATAATTTGACTAAATGGGTGTTTAGGATTACTTTTTAAGGTAAAAATCATTTTTGTAAAATAACTTTTTGACTGGTAATTTTTTCCAAAACAAATTTTTTAAAATGTGTTTTTATTATAGGTTAAAAGTTACAAATTTTATGGCTTTTGAAAACCTACTTTTTGTTCTACACAACAAAATTATTTTTTAAAGATCTTTTCCATTAACCAAACATATTTTGGCTTTCTTTTTTTTTGATTTTTTAGAAAAATTAAAAGTCAAAATTTATTTTCTAAATCTAGATAATACTTTCCATGATCATTAGCAGGGCTGTAAACGAACTGAACGTTCGGCGAACCGTTCGTGAACTGTTCGGCGGGAAGTTCGTTTATGTTCGTTTATTTAATAAATGAACGAACATGAACAAAAATTATCGTTCGTTTAGTTAAATGAACGAACATGAACAATGGTCTCGTTTGTTCATTTATGTTCGTGAACGTTCGTTTATGATGTTCATTTACGTTCGTTTATGTTCGTTCATTTAAGTTTATTTATATTCATCTATATTCAATTATTTTTATTATATTGCTATATTATATGTTCGTTTATGTTCATATATGTTCAATTGTGTTTTTTTTATCTTTGTTCGTTTAGCATGTTCACGAACATAAATGAACGAACATGAACAAAGTAATTTGTTAAACGAACGAACATGAACAAGAAAATCTCGTTCGTTTATCCGTTCGTGTTCGTTTGTTGTTCGGCTAACTTAAACGAACGAACATGAACAAGACTTTGTTCGTGTTCGTTTGATTCATTTACAACCCTAATCATTAGCCATTATCAATGGTTTTGTTTTCTTTCTAATTTCTTTTAAGTTTTCAAAATAGCAGTAGCCACATAGAAAACAATACTTTAAAAAAAGCACACAATTGCTTATATAACTTTATTTGAAACTTTATTTGTTTTTTTTTTTTTTTTTTTTTTTTTGTCTTCCATTCGCATGTATAATATACCCTGAAAAAAATGCCAAAAATAATATTTTCATCTTCTAACAAGAAATAAAACCAGTTAACAAAATTTTATAAATATCAATCACAAATTGCAAATTACCATTATATTAAATAATCAAATAACATCTAATAAAGTATTTTTTTTTTTTTTTTTTTCTGTCGTATTAGCCTGAAGATAAAAACGATGGATTACTCATTCGTATTCGTTTCAATTATATTACAATCTAAAAATCTATGATCCAAAAATGAAAATGCTAAGAAACAAGAAGCAAGAACACAATGCAAGTTTCAAGAACACCCAACAAAACCTTGAAAATTTTCCGGTGAACCACCACCGAAGACCCAAAAGCAATCATCACCGGAAACCGACACTCCCCCACCGATGGATCCTCCCCGGTAACAATCGACAACCCAGAAAAGTCACAATCCCAATCATTCTGACCTTGAAGTTGATAGTACATATTAAAAGCATAAGAAGCATTTCCCGCTAAATTCAACCGATTACACGAAGATCCATAACCTAAAGACGTACAATCCGATAAGCTACAAGCATAATCGATCTCTTTGGCCAATCCATCCAGTTCCTTCACACGTGGATTCAACACGCACCACCTCCGGCTCATGTATTGAACTCCGACAACCGGAGCTAACCCTTTGTTCTTCTTCGATCCCGATAAATCCAGTTCGTATTTGGGTTTTCCATCGTATTCGAAAATCCCCCAATGTGTTTCGAATGATCCCGGAGCTATGCTTTTCTTGTTTTCATCTAACAAACTGAAGAGATAAATTTCGAGTGGTCCTTTTCGGACTGGTGTACCTTTTGAGCTTAACACATGTCTAACCACACCTTGGTTGAATCTTTTTGCGTTTTTTGCGTTTGCGTTGATGTCGCCGTCGGTGGGCCACCCGATTTCTCCGACGATGATTTTCATCTCCGGGTATCCGGCTTTTGTTAAGGAAGCGACTAATGTGTCGTAATTTGCGTCGAAGACATTGGTGTAGAGATAATTTCCGTCTTTCAGGGGTTTATTTGAGCCATCGAAGAACGCAAAATCCATGGGGAAATAAGCGTTGCCATAGAGACTAAGGAATGGGTAAATATTGACTGTGAAAGGGGCGTCGTTGGAATAAAGAAATTGGATGATTTCAATGGTTTTGTCTTTGATTTCTGAACGGAAGTCGCCGGCCGACGGGACTGGGTTTGATGCCGGCGACTCGTAGATGTCGGCGTTCAAGGGGACGGTGGCTTTGATTTGGTTACCGAAACCAGCCCGGGTAAGGGCATTTTGGACATTTTTTAACGCCGGTAATGTGATTTGGAGATATGTAGCATTGTATGCTTTTAGAAATGGTTCGTTTCCGACTGCAACATACCTGAAATTTACGAAATAATCAACGTGAAATTACGTATTTACCCTCTAATGATATGATCGGTGTTTGAAAAAACTAAACATTTACAGCAGCAAACAATCAGGGAGAACTAGAGCGCGAAAAAACGAACTGTAATCATGAAATCAAAGGTGTTTGAATACGAAATTGGAATTATTTCAATAGGAGAAATCACAAAATCGTTGTTGCTTACTTGATATCGACACCACCAGGATAAGCATAAGTAGTAATATTAGCATCAACCCAATAATCAGCGTAGCTTGGATCTTGACTCATATCCAACAGCATGAAATTAGGGATCGCTACCATCACCTCAATCTCTGATCCAATTAGGGCTTCCATGATCCTTTTTTCTGGTTCAAAGAGCTTCACCTTCTTGAACCCATTCTCTCTCATCATTTCCACCACCTTATCCGCCGGCAACTGGTGGCTGGTCATGGTACCCCAGTTGATTCCCACGCCGATATTCGAATTGGGATCAGAACCAGTGACAATCGCCATGAATGCTGTCGAGATACAGAGCATGATTGTGATGATCGACTGGCATGGATTTAACGGAATTCTGATCATTTCTTTGGGGGATTTCGGTGATAGATTGTTGATTTATTTGTCGATTCTTTTGGGTTTTGAGGAAATCGGAGGGAATTGGAGGAGATTGTGTGTGTGTTTGTGTGTGTGAAGGAGAGATGAAAATAGTAAAAGATTCGGTTCTTTTTTGAATCTGTTATTCAGTTATGTAGCAGGATCAGGATGCCATGCAACTTTGTGTGCAGTCACACTCCATAAGAGGATAATTGTCTTTTTCTCTTTATTTCAATATAAATGTAATAAACGTTATATCTATTTATTCACTTATTATTGTTAAACAATATTTTTTATTTTTATTTTCTTCAAAAATCAAAAACTTATTAAAGCAATAATGTTTTTTTTTTGTGTGTGTTGGAAAGAATAATAATAATCAGTTTTTCGGGTTTGTTTGAATGAATATTTTTGAAGACTCTAATGTTAAGATGTGAAAATATTGTTTGAAATTTCGAGAATAAGAGAATTATGAGCTCTTTAGCAGGGTCTGAATTTCTAAAAGGATCTAAATTTTTAAGATCTGAATTTTTAATATGTTGTTTGGTTGGAACCTCTAAATTGTTGTGCTGAATTATGAAAATGATCAATTTATCCTTCTTTATAAGTTTTTGTTAAGTTCAACGTTTCTCTTTATAAAATAATCGAATTAACCTCTTGAATAATTATAAGGAAAAATATGAACGCCATACACAATTCAAATTAAATATAAATCAAAATTAAACACAAATACAAATCAAATAAGGTCAAACTTCATTTATTTGATCAATACAAATACTACTTGTATACATAGAATCCAAGTTAAAATCAATGTGAATAAATACTTGTGTCTCAAATATGGCATAACCAACATAATAGCTTCCAACATAATTATCCCATCCTTTTGTTCTTCTTGTCCCTTATCATCTTCATTTTCCTTAAGTGCATTAGAAAGTGAAGAAAACCTTGACTTCATTACAACTTTAATCAACTCATTTGATTTCAACATATACAGTAAACAAAAACTCGAAATTTTAGCTGTGATTTCAGGAAAAAAATAACAATTCTGTGAAGTCGTATCTTTCAGGGGAAACAAAAACTTGAAATTTCAAGCCCTAATCGATATAGCACATCTGATTACATAGAGAAAGAGATTACATAGCAAGAAACAACACATATGATTCCAACTGTGATTTTAGGGGAAAAACGATTCTGTAAAGTTGTAACTCTTCAGGGGAAACAAAAAACTTGAAATTTCAATCCCTAATCGATATAGCACAGCTGATTACATAGAGAAAGAGATTACATAGCAAGAGAAAGAAGGAGGCCGAAGAAATTACCAACATAAGTCGTCGGGGGTGGATTCGGCGTGGTTGTAGCGCAACAATCGGAGCTGGGGATGAGAAGATATCGACGACGGAGCTAGAGGTGGAGAGGAGACCGACGACTACGATGACGGGGCGGGAATAAAGCTTTCATTAGATCCGATGGAGGTGTGGCTATGTGTGTTGATGAGAAAGAAAACTGGAGGCATGAGAAGAAAAAGAAAGAGCGAGACCTAGGGAGGGCAGCACGCGTCTTTTTCTTTTTCAGATGCCTGTTGAAGTTTGAAATTTTAAGAGGTATTTATCTAATTCATAGCTATTTTATAAGAGGATACCAAACAAGCCATATCTGAATTTTTAAGAGGTTACCTCTTAATTTTCCAATTAAGAGGAAAACAAACAGGACCTTAGTTGATTGAAGGTTTATAAGCTCTAACTAGTAAATAATAATAATAATAATAATAATAATAATAATAATAGTGGAAAAAGGTTATTTAGTTTAATCGAAATATTGTTCCTTTTACGATTTGCTGTTTGATTAACTGAACTAGAAATATGTTTGATTCTTTGGTTGGGTTTGATTTATGATTTTAATGACCGATAACCAATCGAGAAACAAGATATATAAGTTAAATTTGTTTAGGCTACGAGGGTTTGTCAAACTGTTATTTTAGGTTATATTTGGTTATCGTTTTGTAGTTTTGTTGACCATTATGTATATTTTTTTGAAATATTATTTACCATTAAACTTTTAAACAATTATTTTATCTTTAAATTATATTTTTATGATATATTCTTCAACCGATTGCATAGGTTAACATTAAGAAAAATGAGTTTAAAGGGTAACTAACCGTCAATTTTGTCGGTATTTAATCTTTCTTTTGTATACCATTGACCATTAGGTTTTTATTTTTTGCCCAAATTATACTCTTAGGACCAACAATAACCCATATTGTCAGTTTCATATTGTCAAATTGTAGAACACAACCGTTACGATGAAACCCCTAAACATGATAACAGTCAAATTTTTTATAACTGGAGAGTCATGTCGTGTTTTTAGATGACACGATACGACAATTTTTATATAACACACGACACATGATTTCCCTTATTAGCGCTTTTATACTCCCTATAAGCTTCAACCTTCAATTCTCTTGATATCGTATTTTGTTTTACTAACATGAAAACGATCTAATTACAACACAATAAAAAAAATCAATAAGTCAAAAAAAAAAAAAAAAAAAAAACAAACATTTAACTTATTTAATTCATAATTAATCTTGCAAAACATAACAAATACGACAAACACGTGTTAATACCGTGTCAATTTTGTGTGGAATTTTGAGCACGCACACGATACTACATGACCTCATGCTTTTTACACTTGACAGGAACATGATACAAACATGAATTTCAATTTCAATTCGTCCTAATTATGTTTCTTGTTGTGTATCTTTATCATGTCATGTTATTGATTAACACCCATACTTTTAAGACCTAAAGTCCATTTCAACGAGTATTAGTGATGATCCAAACAATTTGTATGTAGTATAATTTGAAAACAAAATGAGAGTTTAATGATCGATGTTGTATAAAAATGGGATCAAATGTTACTTTCTTAAGTTATTTTCTCAACCATATATGTCAGGTAGATGTTATATATATATATATATATATATATATATATATATATATATATATATATATATATATATATATATATATATATATATATATATGTGTGTGTGTGTGTGTGTGTGTGTGTGTGTGAGAGAGAGAGAGAGAGAGAGTGTGTGTGTGTGTGTGTGTCCATTGAGCGTTAATCTACTAAAATTGATCCTAAGAGTATAATTTAAATATAAAATAAGAGTTTAATGATCAAGGATGTACAAAAAATAACTAAATGTGAAAAAATGATTATATATATATATATATATATATATATATATATATATATATATATATATATATATTGGGTGTTAATCTACTAAAACTGATCGTAAGAGTATAATTTAAATATAAAATAAGAGTTTAATGGTTAAGGATGTACAAAAAATAACTAAATGTGAAAAAAATGATTATTTAAGTTATTTCCCTTTTTATTTATTATGCCTACAAACAATATTTTATAAATATTTATTTGGTCACATATATTAATAATATTAGAAGATTAAAAGCGAGTCTCAAAATTTGAAGATTATTGAAGTGCGCGACATTTTCGAGTTTAATTGTTTTTTTAAATTTCTTAATATATTCCAATGTACCATGTATGCTTTCGATGATCGTTTTTTAATGTCAGAGTCTTCTTTTCATCATCTTTATTTGTAACTATCTGATGATAATCCTTGAGATATTTTAGTAACATAACATGTGGTGTAAAATACAGTCTTCTCTTCATCTTTTTTATTCATAAATATCTGATGATATCCCTTGTCTGAATAGAGAAATCACTTTCCACTTGAATATGAGCGACTCGACTTTCTGATGTATTTATGTGAGTTAGTAGCAATCTTTGGGTATGTTTTATTCTTATTAGTGTAGTCGATGCATGTCCTCCAAGACCCTTCATTTTTCTTTACTATGAGTGTATTTGCGATGCATACAAGAAAAACTTATTCATGGAGTATACATGCCTTGTCCAATTTTTCTAATTATAAATTAATCATTATGTTCCTATCTCAAGACTGATGCCTTCGCTACTATTTGATCATGTTACACGATGCATTGATGTTCAAGTTGTGCTGAGCTACACCATGATTGTTGCCCTTAAATGAAGACATGTTGATATCGTTTGGGGAGCATTCTTAGCCACCGACTAATATGTTAATCCCAATTGGGTATATAAGTCGTTAACTACTTCTTTCTCTTTTGAGCAGTCTTGGCTTGGACTTTTATCTCCTTATATAATCTCATAGGGTTTTAGAATCTAGTTGCAGAATGCATCGACGCACTGATGAATGTTGCTACTTTGGATGGTATGTAGAATTCGAGGAGTCCATGTACTTTCAATGCAATGGCGCCAAATTTCAACACCCTCGTACTTCCATAGTTTTATCGGGAGGGAATCCATATGTGTGAGTTCAATCATAACATTCTTACTTTTGGTTCCCGTGTGGTTTTCCAGCATCAACGACAATAATAATGTCCCCGATATCTAAAGGTTATGGGAAATTGACGAGTTATAAACTAAACTTACCGTTCTTACACAAAAAAAAAACAATTTTTTTTAGCAAATAAACACCAAAAATACATAGAAAAACAACTTACAAAATATTACAACAGTTTATTAACCAAAAATACACCAAATAATCAATGGTTTTCATCTTTCCCATGATTGTATCTATAAAATTCAAAATGGAGGAGCATATCACTCAATGAAAATAAAAAATTAGACAAAAGCAAGACTCATCACTCATCAATTTATTTTATACAAAAATTAACAAAAAACTACAACAATTCATTAATAGCTTCAGTGAGTTTGGTGTAGATAGAAAAGTCAATAAATGATATTTTTTTCCTACTAAATCTGTCAAGAACTTGATTGATTCAATAAAAAAGGATTTTTATAATTTTTAAAAGAATTCCCACTTCTAGAATGAGGTTCTATTGGAACTCACTGTTTATCTATATGCTCAAACTGAATACTTTTTGATCTTCTTGATTCTTGAACTCAACTGTTCTACAATTAGAAATGCATATTGTGATATCAAATTTCAAGATACTGGCACACTTGACTATGTATAAAGTATGCAATAAGGAATATTGTTATGAAAGCGACAATATAGCAGGGATGGATGCAACTATAGGAGATGGGGTTGATGTGCTTTCAATTTCATTTGGTGGAGCTTCTGTACCCTTCTATCGAGATTCTCTTGCAATTAGCGCCTTTAAAGCCATATAGAAAGGGATATTCGTGAGCTGCTTGGCAGGTAATTCCGAGCCTTCTAAGGAAACACTTTCAAACGAGGTTCCATGGGTCCTTACAATTGGGGCTAGCACCATTGATAGAAGAATAAGGACGAAAATTTATCTTGGAAACAAGAAACTACTTGATGGCGAATCGGTATACCAACCAAAGACATTCCATCAAAAGCTTATGCCTCTTGTTTTATACTATATGTAGAAAATGTTCTAGCCTTTCCCATAAATTGGTCACATCTCAAATATGGCTTCATCAAATTCATATTCTTTATGAAAGGTAAGATAAAATGCTGCTTGTATTCGATTCTGTTAACATATAGTTTTTAGTTTTTACTCTAACTTCGATCAAAGTCAACAAATAGATTTGTATTCTTTCTTACTTTCAAATTTAATATCATATATATGATATTTAATACTTTATATATATATATATATATATATATATATATATATATCAATTTGATTCTTGACTTTCAAATAAAAAAGAAAGAAACATATTTATTACAATTTAACATCATATATATGATATTTAATACTTTATATATATATATATATATATATATATATATATATATATATATATATAAGTATATGACTTTAGTTAAAAATTAAAACAAACCAAAAATTGACAAGTGGATAATATTTATTTCAAAATTACTATAAAATGACAAGTGTCAAAACGCATGAGAGATTGACAAGTGGCAAAAAACCTTCAATTATTAAGGAGGATATATATATATATATATATATATATATATATATATATATATGAGATAATGACTTAAAAGGGTAATGTATTTTTCGATTTGTACACATTTGGTCATTGAGTTTTTTTCATCCATATTTACCCCTTTAACTTGTTAAACAGTACACATTCAGTCATTATGACCGGCTACTCTAGGTTAACCAGTAAAAATGACTTAATAAGGTAATATATTTCTCATTTTGTACATATTTAGTCCTTAATATATATATATATATATATATATATATATATATATATATATATATATATTGCAAAACAAATCATTTTTTTGTACTCATTCAATACTTATGAATGATTTCTTTAGATTTTCTCACGACATCTTACATGTGGCAATCATTGATGAGGTGTTTGTGGTTGTTGATGTTTACATGTGGCTCATTGTAACAACATGTTGTGGTGGCGAATGCTCAATGGTCACATTTAAAATGGAACATGTATGATTTCACACTAATGTCCTAGTTAGGAGTCCCTAGAAGCATATTGTTGTATGTTTACCTCAAGCCTCAAAGACTTTGTTTGAAGCATTAATGGTTCTCTCATTACGAGTGTTCCTTCCCAATCAGGCTATATTCACATTAGTCAAAGAGCTACATTTCTCTTCTAATTCTGAGTAAAGAGATTTTTGCAATGTCTATATCTTTCGTAGAGGTACAACGAGTTTCCCTAACCAATCTTTTTCACCCCAAATTTTCTTCACGAACACACACACATCACTGCATATCCTCGACATCTCTGGTAGAAATGAACCAGAATTTAGATATTGCACCAGTTTGTGTTTATGATCCTGATTCATTTTTCTGTGATGATGGTGAAACCCAACAATCACAACCTAAGGTATTGACGGTGAACATCTTTTTCAAGATTATAATGAAACATTTGTTTCAGTACCATTTTTTGATATTTAAAATCATATTCCTTTCGTCATGCGTGATCTTGACAACATGCTCTTTAACAAAGGCATTTTTGCCCAATAAGATCCAGATCTTATATTTTTTTGGAATATGAATTCCGTCTGAATATCTTTTTGAATTCTTTTCACTTTGCAACTTATCCAACCTTACTTGTTCTTGACTAAATTGGTCATCCAAATAATTTTGTTCAATCTATTCACACTTATGTTAAGTTGTGGTATTGAGCAAAATAGTGCCTAATTTCAAAACCTATAGGAAAAAGAGGCCCTTCGATGCTCATTATGAGTATTCGATTGTACTTCACGGGAAACCACGCAAGCAGTTTGTCATCTCTCTTGATCTTGAATGAAGAGATATTTTCCCGGGATCCAACTGCTTTCATATCAAATGTTATTTGATATCACTAATTGCACATTTTTAAAAATTTGATTCCCACTTTTTCTTTGGCACACAATTGTAATGGAATCCTTGGGGTTTTGGGTACTACCAATTCGAAACATATATTGTGCAAAGTCTGGCATATGATTTTGCTTTACAATCCAAAAAGAGAACGAGCCTAACCTCAATGAGAAGGCATGGTGTTCTCTTGATGTTGAAACCAAATGGTGTACTTGATTGACAGTGTGAAACATATGGCGATTCTTATCCTATTAGGAACAATGAAAAGTTCGACGGATGTGACGATTCAATATTTCACGGGATTTTAGGGAATCATGACGATCACTTTTTATGATGTGGCGAATTTTACGGTAACTGACCCCATAACCAATGCAACACGTGGCAAAATTTGATTGGTTACCGGGTCAAATTTAAATTCCCCGTCGACTATAAAAGGAATCTGGTGGTGATATTTGAAGACTTTATGCTCTCTTATCAAATGCTCCCTAAATTCCCCAAAGCATATCGTCTTCAAACAACTTTTTCAAACCCCAACAATGCATGCTCCTGCTGCAAATGTTGATCCTTCCATTACTACAAATGAAAAAGAGACCTCTCAACCATTGCTTAAGATTCAGAGTTCGAATCTTCGTCTTCTACCCACTGTTGATCAATATCCTGAGCAGTTTCAGATGTTAATTTTGGCTCTAAATAATTATGTTATTTCAATTGTTTTATCATTTTTGTTCTTTATTCCGATGACCTGTTATCACTTACTGGTTCAACGATGGTTTTCAACAAAACAATGAAGGTCGTTACTTTTCAATTGACGAACAACAATTTGCAAAAGCTTACCAAGCAACAATTTGCTCAAATTATGAATTTACCATACTCAGGTCCGTTTTATGAAGTTATGAATGAACAAGTTATTTTTATGTTTAATGAGATGGGTCATCAACATCCTCTTATTGGGTTAAGTACCTTTCGCAAATCTTGTCTTCCCTGTGTATGGACTTTTCTCTTTGGCACTATACTACGATGCTAAACTGGTCGTAGTTCGGGGTTAGATAGGGTGAAATTAGAGGTTTATGCTATGATTGTTGGACTTTATTATGACTTTAATGTTGATTATGTCACTCAACTTTGGGAAGAGTTTGGTACTACAATCACTCACACCAATATATCGAATCATGTTTCATGTTAAATATATTGGAGTTTAATCCTCAGGGATGTGTATGAAAAGGAAGGGATTTTGGTTCCTTTAGAAGATGAAAAGGCGTATTTTTCGACTTTGCAAGCTCCAAAATTGGTTCTTGATGATCCAATTCTTTTTCCTTTTGTTGCTCTCTAACGGCCGTAGATCAGGGCTAGTCAATTTAGAGACGATAAGCATCAAAAATGACTTTTTGATGAAAGATTATTTAGAATGATTAATCTTAACTAAGTTATATTATATGTTACAAGGATTCCGTACATATAAAGAACGCCAAAATCCGAGTTACAGCGAAGAAGTTATGACTTGTCGAAGTTTCGCGACAAAACCGACAGGACGCCGAATGACGTAAAATACAAATTTAAGATAGAACGATATCTAGCCTTAGTAATCTAAACGAAAGTTGAAGAGTTCTTTAAACCAAGAGCGTGCATAAAAAGAACGCCCAAATCTGACTTCGTATGAGGAAGTTATGATTTTCTGAAGTTTCGACTTAGTAGTATGTGTTGGGTTTTAGCCATAAGAACATTCTTGTGTGCACATACAAACCCTAATGCTTGGATCTAGGTTTCTCTAATTGAACATGTAATGTATCCAAGAATTTGATTGATAAATCTAGTATAATAACACAAGAAATCAGATCTAAAAGAATACCTTGAATTACTTACTTGAATCTTCTTGTCCTTGGAGCTTAGAGTCACAAATGTCACTCCTCTAATGGATTACAAACACCAACTAGCAAGAGGATGATTTGAGAGAGATGGGTGAGGGTGAGAAATCGTCCAGGGCTTCTCCAATACCAAGGGTGCCGATTTCCTCACCCCTATGAGTGTATTTATGCTAGTGAGCCTCCTAGGGTTTCACCCTTAAAACCCTAATTGGATAACTTAGGATCTAATCAATCCAAGCTCCTTATTGATAAGCCTTTGGACGATTTGTAGGTATATCCAAACCCTAAAATCCGTCCACCCCTTATCCCTAAGGAGTTATTGCTCAAAATACAACTATCATACAATTGACAGTTTATACCCCTTTATTAAATCAATCTCTTTAAGTCACCAAATTAATTCCTAATTAATTTCTGACTTATACTAATCAAATAACAATATTATTATTCCTTATATTATTCTCATAATATATTAATAATATTTCTTCTCTCATTATAAATCATCCTGTCAAGTTGCTATGGTGAAGGCAACCCACAATGACCATGCTCAATCGGGTCAAGTACTTACCAAATATAGTTGCAGCCTTAGACACTATTCCAACAGTCTCCCACTTGGATAAGTCTAGTAACTATATATACCGATAAGCAATCTTAGCTCTCAAAGACGCTGTCAAACTCTGATCTTATCAATTTTGTCCTTTAGATAAGGGATCGTACAATCCTCTGTTTAGATATCATGCTATCAATTCTATGGAACCAATTATCCAGCATTTGGTTTCTCGATCTCAGATTTATTCAACATAGAACTTAATCGAACACATCAATTTAGTTCTAACCGGGGCCAACACATAAGTCAAATCAAATCATCGAGCGACCGAGATATCGCTTTTACCCTCTTGGGATAAAAGTAATAGATAAACTTCGACTTATATGCATTTACTTATTCATCAATCAATTATACACAACAATGCGTTTTATAACATCAATTTACTGATGCGGTTTCGTATTATCAATGTACAACCAATTAACAAATAACAAACCATATATCTAGGTTTTAAGACCATAGGATATTATCGTCTTGTGATCAACCTTTTTCGTCAAATTCCATAAGGTGATTCCAGCAAGCACGGGTTTGTTCCAATGCTCAAAACTAGTTCATAAGCACTCATAAACGTTGCAACAAACTTTTGCTATGTCTAATACCATTTAGACAATCTACACACCAATTCATCACAATCTTCATTCATACATACTTCCAACATATGAACGATTGTGGATTGTTTGAATAATTCGATTATTCCAAATAAACTCAATTATTCAGGAAGTCAAAACATGCAAAGTGAAACAATAGTTAAACATTTAACATATGACAGTAACTTTACTTATAAATAATACTCCTTTATTTATTCATCAAATGTTAAATCACATTTATCTATTATAAGTTTCTAAAACTATCTAATCTAATCTAATATCATCTCTCAGCCCAATACTCCTAGCATGCTGCAAATGCTTAACCCTACTCAGTCCCTTCATAAGCGGATCTGTTGGGTTATATTCTGATGATATCCTCCTCACCACGAGGTGTCCTTCTTCTACTCAATGTCTAATGAAATGATATTTTCTATCGATATGATGAGATCTACCATGATCCCTAGGTTCCTTGGTCAACGCAACCGCTCCTTCATTATCACAGAAAATTTCCATAGGCTCCTTTTGATGGGTTTTGAGAATTCTAACACTTCCTAAGTGTACATGCAACCCTAATAAACCTTGGATCTATGTTTGTCTAAGATACATGCAAATAATTAATTTTTCCAAGGTTTATATCCTAACTAGCATGGCATGGGGAACATGAATCAAATAAAGCTAGGAGAAATACTTACCTTGAAGTTGTAGTTGATTGCTTGGAGTTTTTGAGCCTAGCACCAATAGTGTGGATGCCTCAAGTGGAAATCACAAATCACCACAAACTTGGAACTTTGAGAGAATAGTCATTACTATCTTGAAATTTGCCCTCACCTCAACAAGTGTCAACTAGTGTAATTTCAAGAACCAAAGCCTCCTTTATATAGTGTGGAGGATTAGGGTTACATCCCTAAAACCCATGTCTCTTCATTTCCATGAGATCCATGGGTTAAAGCTCCATGGAGTATCCATGAACTTTTCCATGCAAGCCTAGCCCATTCCAAATAAGCTTTAGCCCACACTATATAAATATAGAAGCCCATATTTAATTAGTAATATCTTTGATCTCTAAATTAATCCTAGATTAATTATAGATCACTACTAATTAAATAATATTAATATATTAGAACTTATAATATATTAATAAATCATAACTTGTACTATTCTCAAATATTATCCATAAATTGTTCGGGTGAAGTGCAACCCAAATGGACCATGCCGGGTCGGGTCAAGTACATACCAAATATAGTTATGAACTTAGACACTATATCCAACAGTCTCCCACTTGGATAAGTCTAATAACTATAGTTGCAAGTATGACTTCAGGAACCGATCAGCAATCGTAGCTCTTTAAAATCTGTTGAACTAGAACGCGCCATTTAAGATAAGTGATCATATAATCCTCTGTTCTAGATATCAGCCGGACAAATACATGGAACATGGTCTTGCTTATTGTCCAGCATTTGTTTCCCGATTTCCGATTTGTTTGACATAGAACTTAACTGAACACATCAATTTAGTTCTGACCGGGCCCGGTACATAGGTCTAAACAAAATCATCGAGGGGCCCAAATATCAGCTTCTAATCCAAGAAGGAACAGATAAACTTCGACTCATATGTTTGTTCTACCACTCATTGAATTACACACAAAGGCACGTTTTATAACATCGAGTTACCAATGCGTTTTCGTACAATCAATGCATAATCAACTTGTAAGTAACAAATCATATCTCTAGGTTTGAAGACTTATATGATATTACCGTCTCACGATCACTCGAGATAGAATTCCATGAAGTGATTCCAGTGAGCGTGGGTTGAGTCCAATGCTCAGAGCTTATGAGCACTCATGATTGTTGTAGCTATGTCCAACACCTTAGACCTCTGCAACCAATCATGATAGTCCTTATTCATACCTACTTCCGACATATGACCGACTGTGGAGGTTTGAATAATATGATATACCAAACATAATTATTCTGGAAGTCAAAACATGCAAAAAGAAATAAAGTAAACGATTGACAAGAGATAGCAACACTTTAATCATAAATAAAACACCTTTTATTCATCATCAAATGTCAATTACAATTTACAAATTTCATAATTTATCTAACTACTAAGACTTATATCATCCTTCAGCCCTATGCTCTGAGCATGCTGGAGATGCTTAACCCTACTCAGTCCCTTCGTGAGGGGATCTGCTGGGTTCTCATCCGATGATACCCTCTATGCCACGAGGATTCCTTCTTCTATTCGATGTCTGATGAAGTGATATTTTCTGTCAATGTGTCTGGATCTCCCATGATCTCTTGGTTCCTTGGCTAAGGCAACCGCACTATTGCTATCACAGAAAATCTCCATCGGCTCTTTTATAGCCGGTACAACTCCAAGGTCTCCGATGAAGTTCTTTAGCCATATAGCCTCCTTTGTTGCCTCGCTTGCTGCTATATACTCTGATTCACAAGTGGAATCAGCCACTGTCTCCTGCTTGGAACTCTTCCAAGTGATTGCTCCTCCGTTTAAGGTAATGACCCAGCCCGACTGAGAGCGGAAATTATCCCTATCAGTCTGGAAGCTAGCATCACTATACCCTACAACTCTTAAGTCATCACTCCCACCGAAGGTAAGGACCCAGTCCTTAGTCCTTTGCAGGTACTTGAGGATATTCTTTACCGCAGTCCAGTGTTCCTTGCCAGGGTTCCCCTGATACCTGCTAACCATGCTCAAAGCAAAAGCTACATCAGGTCGAGTACACGTCATAGCATATATGATCGATCCTACAGCTGAAGCATAAGGTAGTCGACTCATTTCTGCTATCTCAGCCTCAGTACTAGGGCTCTGTGTCTTACTCAATCTGGCATTACTCTGAATGGGTAACTCACCTTTCTTGGAGTTATGCATGTTGAATCTTTTCAACACTTTGCCCACATAGGTGCTTTGACTAAGTCCAATTAGTCTTTTACTCTGGTCTCTCAAGATCCTTATCCCTAGGATATAGGCAGCTTCACCAAGGTCCTTCATAGCGAAACACTTCCCAAGCCAGGACTTTACTTCCTGCAAAGTTGGGATGTCATTTCCTATGAGTAGTATGTCATCCACATACAATACCAAGAAGCTGACTATACTCCCACTAGCCTTGACATAAACACAAGATTCATCTTCACTCCTAGAAAAGCCAAATTCCCTGACCTTTTCATCAAAGCAAAGATTCCATCTGCGAGGTGCTTGCTTCAATCCATAAATGGATTTCTCAAGCTTACACACTCTATTAGGGTACTTGTTGCTGAAAAAACCCTCTGGTTGACTCATGTAAACATCTTCAGCCAACTTTCCATTAAGGAAAGCGGTTTTGACATCCATTTGCCATATTTCATAGTCGTGAAATGCAGCTATGGCTAACAGAACCCGAATAGACTTAATCTTGGGTACTGGAGAAAAGGTCTCATCATAGTCCACTCCAGGAATTTGAGGGAAGCCCTTTGCAACTAGTCTAGCCTTATAAGTGTGTACTTTACCATCCATGTTGGTCTTCTTCTTGAAGACCCATT
Organism: Lactuca saligna; assembly: GCF_052625555.1. Classification (NCBI taxonomy): domain Eukaryota; kingdom Viridiplantae; phylum Streptophyta; class Magnoliopsida; order Asterales; family Asteraceae; genus Lactuca; species Lactuca saligna. The sequence continues at coordinate 201,586,829 of NC_136421.1, forward strand.
TGCACCCTACAGTCTTACGACCTGGTACATTCTCAACCAAGTTCCAAACTTGATTGTCATACATGGATTGTATCTCGCTATCCATAGCCTCTTTCCATTTCGTAGACTCGGGGCCTGCCATGGCTTCCACGTAACTGTTAGGTTCATCCATACCTACTAGTGTCTCATCACTAATAAGTGTCTCACCTTCCGCAGTAATATGAAAACCATAATACTGCTCAGGTGCATTCCTAACTCTCGTGGAATGTCTCAGAGGTACATAATCGTCAATTGGCTCAACAGGAGTTTCCTCCTCAAGTTGAGGGCTAGGGTTTGAAGTTCCTTCACCACTTGACTCATGAAGTTCTTCAAGGTCAATTTGCCTCCCACTGTCTCCTTGGCTTATAAATTCTCTCTCTCGAAAGACTCCTCTTCTTGCTACAAAGACCACATTATCACTAGGTCTGTAAAAGAGGTAACCAAAGGATCTTTGTGGGTAGCCGATGAAAATACACCTCTCACTTCGGGGTTCTAGCTTATCATGAGACTCGCGCCTCACAAAAGCTTTGCAACCCCAAATCTTGATGTGGTCTAGTTTGGGTACTTTACCAGTCCACATCTCGTGAGGAGTTTTGGCAACTTTCTTTGTAGGGACTAGATTAAGGATATGGGCGGCAGTCTCTAAGGCATACCCCCATAATGAGATTGGTAGCGAAGCTCGACTCATCATGGAAAGAACCATGTCTAACAAGGTTCGATTACGCCTCTCAGCCACACCATTCAACTGCGGTGTCCTGGGAGGTGTCAATTGTGAGACAATCCCACATTCCCTTAGATAGTCGAGGAACTCTGAACTAAGATACTCACCACCACGATCGGATTGAAGCATCTTAATGTTCCTGCCCAATTTATTCTCGACTTCCTGTTTAAATTCCTTAAACCTCTCGAAAGTCTCTGACTTATGCTTGATTAAGTAGACATATCCATATCTACTGTAATTATTAGTAAAAGTCAAATAATAACGATTAGCATCCCTTATGGCATGTTTGAATGGTCCACACACATCCGTGTGTACAAGGTCCAACAAACCTTCACCTCTCTCACAAGAACTTGTGAAGGGTGACTTTGTCATTTTTCCAAGTAAGCATGATTCGCAACTATCATCTGACTTTAGGTCAAACGACTCCAAGACTCCATCTCTTTGGAGTTGGCCTATGCGCTTCTTGCTTATATGTCCAAGTCGACAATGCCATAACGATGCTTTATCCAAGTTATTATTATTAATTGAATCAATACACATCACATTATTTCCTAAGTTATCAACCACAGATACTGTTTCATACACGCCATCACAAGGTAATGCTTTAAAATAAAGGACATTATTAAAGAAAGAATCAATAGAACCAACTTCATTATTAAATGAAAAGGTAAAACCTTGTTTATACAATGCATGAAAGGAAATAATATTTCTTGCCATTTCTGGCAAATAACAACATTTATTCAAATCTAAACTAAACTACTTAGCAACAAAGTATAAACTCCAATCTTGGTGACATGTGTAACTTTCCTATTCCCCATGATTAAGTTTATTCTTCCTTGCTCCACATTCTCACTTCTTCTTAGTCTCTGTAAGTCACAACAAATATGAATACCACAACCAGTATCAAGGACCCAAGATTTAGAATGGGGTGAGTTATTAGAAATGATAGTGTAAATACCTGCATGGTTGGGTTTAACTTTCCCATCCTTTACATCTTGCTGGTACTTTGGGCAGTTTCGCTTCCAATGTGCCTTTTCATGGCAATAGAAGCATTCAGCCTCTTTTGGGTCGGAAGAGGGAGTGATGAAACCTTTCTTGGTTCCACTTGAAGAAGAGCCATCAAGGGTCCTAACCTTGGTACCCTTCGAAGAACTCTTTCTCTTTTTCTCTCGTTCTTTCCCGATTGCCAAGACAGGGGCGGAGTTTGTAGAAGTAGGAGTAGTAACAATCGCCTTACCCTTAAGACCACTTTCCGCGGTCTTTAAGAGTCCTTGAAGTTTGCTGAGTGTGACCTCTTCCTTGTTCGTGTGGTATGTCATGCGGAGTTGATCATAACATGAAGGTAAGGAGTGCAAAATGATATCTATTGCAAGCTTCTCAGGGAAGTTCACATTTAACTTCAGCAAACAGTCCACAAATCTTTTCATTTTCTGCATGTGGCCCGTGATGGGTTCACCATCCTTCATGCGAGTTGTTATCATGGAGGAGATGATTTCATACCTCTCTTGACGAGCACTTTGATGGTATCTTTCCATCAAGTCTTGGTGCATCTCATAGGGGTAGCAATCTTCATAGGATTTTTGGAGATCCGCGGTCATAGTGGCCATCATGATGCATGCCACTTTGGTGGCATCCCTTTCATGTGCCCTAAACTCAGCGATCTCTTGAGGAGTAGCAACTGTCTCATCAATCTCCTTAAGCTCCTTATCGAGGACATATTCCTTGTCCTCGTAGCGAGTAATCATTCTGATGTTTCTGATCCATTCATTAAAGTTGGATCCATCAAAAGTGACTTTCCCACATAAGTTCATAAGAGTAAAGGAGCCATTGGGATTAGAGCCAGAAGCAGTAGTGTTTGCAGACATCTAAAAATGAAGAAGGTTTTAGTTTAGATATAGAGATAGTCCTTAATAAAACACCCAAATGTGGTATTAAGGCTAGGATCCAATCACAATATATTATAACTTAGAAGGGGTATGCCGTAGTCTAAGTAATAACATATTTGAAAGGTAGGTGAATGACGATTCACCAATTTCCACCAAAAACGAAATAGTAAATATTAAGTTTTTGATTTGATACTTAGAAATTCCTAGATTCTTTTGAGATTCAATGAACTTTTCAAAGGCATGTTCCAATCTCGAGTGTGCCCTCCATGTTTTGTGACTGGGATGCCGAGGATCACAAAACGAGGTGTGAAGTAACCATGCAAACTAGTTGGTACCCTTAATAAATTACCCCTCAATCAATGTGCCGGTTAACCACACACGCTCCATCGATACTATGATAAATATTAAGTCACCCTTTACCTACCTTGTTAAGTCCAAGTTAGTGTGCCGGTTAACCACACACGCTCCACTAACGACTTAGACAAAGTTTAAAGTGTAATTTCATGGATTAGCACCTTATTCACATTTTTCCTAAAGTAACTAAGATTGGGAATTTAATAAAACATTTAGTTACTTTATAATATTCATCATACTTTTAATGAGAATTTATAAGTCCTTGTCTTACCCGTTTGGCTAATGACCCTCCACCGGTCAAGTAAGCGGTGGGTGAGAGTGGACACCCATTAAGTTGCCATTTTATAGGCAACAACCTTATACCCACCTTATAGACCGGCTTCGTGAATGAGGCGTACTAGCGGTAAGACGAATTTGTTCTTATACATATATATATATATATATATATATATATATATATATATATATATATATATAATTATTAAATCATAATAATATAAGTATAAGGGTTGAATTTTAACTTTTAAAATTCTAAGGGTTGGAACTAAAGTTTTTTAATAAGACTTTACTTGTTCCAAAACTTGAGGGCAAGTTTTGTAAACTTTCAAAACTTTTCATTTCTTGTAACTTATGAGTTTAATAGAGTAATAAAATGAAGACTCTTCATTTTTCTAACTCCTGTGTTCTTTTAATGGTTTTTAATCCAAGTGACTTTTGGTTTTCCATAACTTGAGGACAAGTTATGGACTCCATTAAAACACATTATGATCAAAATTAATCTACCACATAGGTTATAAATAATTCCTATGATCATCTAAAACATCATAAGAACAAGAACATGAACATGAACACATTCATAAATCAAAATTACACTTAAAACTTTGTAATTTTGATAACTAGTTGTTGTAAATGAGTTAGCAAAGACATTACACCATCTAAAACAAGTTTTCAAGTACCAAAACAGTTTAGGGTAATGTTTCTAATCAATTTCCAGCAACTAAAGTCGAAAATGTGCACTCTGTCGACCCTACTCGCCGAGTGCATGAACCTACTCGACGAGTAGGTTGAAGATACAAGTGAACTCGACGAGTCCCCCCATGGACTCGACGAGTCTAGCAGTCAGACAGCAAGTTTTTCGACTTTTTCCAAAGTATTGCAACAAGTATCAAACACAAACACACCTAGGCTCTGATACCACTGATGGGTTTTGAGCATTCTAACACTTCCTAAGTGTACATGCAACCCTAATAAACCTTGGATCGATGTTTGTCTAAGATACATGCAAATAATTAATTTTTCCAAGGTTTATATCCTAGCTAGCATGGCATGGGGAACATGAATCAAATAAAGCTAGGAGAAATACTTACCTTGAAGTTGTAGTTGATTGCTTGGAGTTTTTGAGCCTAGCACCAATAGTGTGGATGCCTCAAGTGGAAATCACAAATCACCACAAACTTGGAACTTTGAGAGAATAGTCACTACTATCTTGAAATTTGCCCTCACCTCAACAAGTGTCAACTAGTGTAATTTCAAGAACCAAAGCCTCCTTTATATAGTGTGGAGGATTAGGGTTACATCCCTAAAACCCATGTCTCTTCATTTCCATGAGATCCATGGGTTAAAGCTCCATGGAGTATCCATGAACTTTTCCATGCAAGCCTAGCCCATTCCAAATAAGCTTTAGCCCACACTATATAAATATAGAAGCCCATATTTAATTAGTAATATCTTTGATCTCTAAATTAATCCTAGATTAATTATAGATCACTACTAATTAAATAATATTAATATATTAGAACTTATAATATATTAATAAATCATAACTTGTACTATTCTCAAATATTATCCATAAATTGTTCGGGTGAAGTGCAACCCAAATGGACCATGCCGGGTCGGGTCAAGTACATACCAAATATAGTTATGAACTTAGACACTATATCCAACACCTTTATGGCAGGCACAACTCCAAGATCACCAATGATGTTCTTCAACCATATTGCCTCCTTCGACGCTTCGCTCGCTACAATGTACTCTGATTTGCACGTTGAATCAGCTACGGTTTCCTCCTTGGAACTCTTCCAAGTTACTGCTCCTCCATTAAGAGTAAAGACCCAGCCTGACTGCGAACAGAAGTTGTCCCTGTCGGTCTGAAAACTGGCGTCACTATACCCTCGTACCTTCAAGTCATCACTCTCCCCGAGGACTAAAATTCATTCCTTGGTCCTCCTAAGGTACTTAAGGATATTCTTGACCGTAATCCAATGTGCTCTGCCAGGGTTCGCATGATATCTACTAACCATGCTCAAAGCAAAGGCTACATCAGGGCGAGTACAAGTCATAGCATACATAATTGAGCCAACTTCAGAAGCGTATGGTACTCTGCTCATTTCTGCTATCTCGGCTTCGGTACTCGGACTTTGAGTCTTACTCAACTTGGCATTACTTTGTATCGGTAATTCTCCCTTGTTCAAATTTTCCATACTAAAACGTTTTAGTACCTTATCCAAGTAAGTGTTCTGACTAAGTCCTATTAGTCTCTTACTTCTTTCTCTCACTATCCTTATTCCTAAAATATAGGAAGCCTCCCCGAGGTCCTTCATAGAGAAGCACTTCCCGAGCCAGGACTTAACCTCCTGCAGAGTCGGGATGTCGTTTCCTATGAGCAGTATGTCATCGACATACAAAACGAGAAAGCTAACTATCCTCCCACTGGCTTTGACATATACACATGATTCATCTTCGCTTCGTACAAATCCAAACTCTTTGACTTTCTCATCGAAGCAAAGATTCCATCTGTGAGACGCTTGCTTAAGTCCATAAATGGACTTCTCAAGCTTACACACTCTATTTGGATGCTTCGGATCAACAAAACCTTCCGGCTGAGCCATGTAAACATCCTCAGCCAACTTCCCGTTAAGGAAAGCGGTGACATCCATTTGCCAAATCTCATAATTATGAAATGCAACAATAGCTAGCATCACTCTAATTGATTTTATCTTCGCAACTGGTGATAATGTCTTATCATAGTCAACTGCGGGAGTTTGAGTAAAGCCCTTCATAACCAATCGCGCCTTGTATGTGTGTACGTTTCCATCCACGTCGGTCTTCTTCTTGAAGATCCATTTGCACCCAACGGTCTTACGTCCGGGCACATTATCAACCAAATTCCAAACTTGGTTGTCATACATGGATTGGATCTCGTTGTCCATTGCCTCTTTCCATTTTGCAGACTCCGGGCCTTCCATGGCTTCCTTAAAGATATTAGGTTCATCTAGATCTATTAGTGTACCATCACTAATATACGTGTCCCCTTCGGTAGTAATATGAAAACCATATAACTGGGTTTGATCTCTAACTCTTTCGGAACGTCTAAGAGGTAAGGACTGGTCAATAGGTTCAACCGGAGTTTCCTCCTCGGGTTGATTGCCAACGGTAGAGGTTCCTTCATCAATCGATTCTTGAATCTCTTCAAGTTCGATTTGCCTCCCACTGTCTCCTTGGCTTATGAGTTCTCGCTCTCGGAAAACCCCTCTCCTCGCAACGAAGACAACATTGTCACTCGGTCTATAGAAGAGATATCCAAAGGATTTCTGCGGGTAGCCGATGAAAATACATCGCTCACTGCAAGGTTCGAGTTTGTCGTGAGTATCTCGTCTTAAGAAATCCTCGCAACCCCAAACCTTTATATGTGCTAACGAGGGAGCTTTCCCTGTCCACATCTCGTGAGGTGTTTTGGCAACCTTCTTCGTAGGTACTTGGTTAAGGATATGGGCGGCAGTCTCTAAGGCATACCCCTAGAATGAGATAGATAGTGAAGCATGACTCATCATAGAATGAACCATGTCTAACAAGCTTCGATTACGCCTTTCTGCCACACCATTCAATTGTGGTGTCCTAGGTGGCGTCAATTGCAAAACTATTCCGCATTCTTTGAGATAGTCGTGGAATTCAAGACTTAGGTACTCTCCTCGTCGATCGGATCGAAGCATCTTGATTTTCCTGCCCAATTGATTCTCCACTTCATTTTTGAATTCTTTGAACTTTTCAAACGTTTCTGACTTTTGCTTGATTAAGTAAATATACCCATATCTACTATAGTCATCGGTAAAGGTCACATAGAAGCGGTTCCCATCCTTTGTGGTAGATCTAAAGGGTCCACACACATCGGTATGTATGAGATCCAATAAACCCTCACCCCTTTCACATGTGCTAGTGAAGGGTGACTTGGTCATCTTTCCAAGTAAACAAGATTCGCATGTGTCATCTTCCCTAAGGTCGAATGACTCCAACACTCCATCCTTTTGGAGTTGGGCTATGCGCTTCTTGATGACATGTCCAAGACGATAGTGCCACAAGGATGCTCTATCTATACTATTGGAAGAATCCATGCATAAAACATCATTTCATAGGTTATCTATAATCATAACAGTTTCGTCAATTCCATTACATGACATTGCTTCAAAATATAAGACACCATTTAGATAAGCATAAATAGAACCGTTCTCATTATCCAAATATAAGACACCATTTAGATAAGCATAAAAGAAAATCTAAATCCTTGTCTAAACAAACCATGAAACGAAATGATGTTCCTTTCCATTTATGGCGAGTAGCAACAATTATCCAAATCTAAACATAATCCATTACTAAGCACTAAATAATACACTCCAATCTTGGTTACAGGCGACGATCTTCTGTTCCCCGTGATTAGATTTATTCTTCCATGCTCCACATCCCTATTTCTTCTTAGTCCCTGCAATTCAGAACAAATGTGGTAACTGTAACAACGCAAATTTTCAAACAAATTTTACATTTAAAATAAAGTGATTTTATTCAATTGAATGTAATTATTCCAAGTTTCATATCAAAATACAATCATAAAATCCCCAAGATCTCAAAATAGCAACAGTGTGTACTCATCACGCCGACGCCTTCCCACGGTCCTCGCTAGTACCTGAAACACATACATAACAACTGTAAGCATAAATGCTTAGTGAGTTCCCCAGTATACTACTTACACATATACGCCTTTCCAGGCCCTGACTTTCCGGTCTACAACACAATGCCTTCCAGCCCGTAACATAATCGCCTTCCGGCCCATAACATATTGCCTTCCGACCCATAAACATACACAGCACATAATACATTTATCCTAACACATATAGCACATATATCATATATCATATCCGACCTTTCGGTCATATAACATATTGCCTTCCGGCCCATATAAACATACATAGCACGCATAGCAATTACCTTTCCATTTATAGCACTTATAACACATATCATATCCGACCTTCCGGTCACACAGTCAAACCCTTCCGGGTACAGTATAGTGAGAAGACTCACCTCGTGGGTAATGAAAGCTAGCGACTCCTGAAATCGCTCGCACTCGATCCGCCGAGCTACAGACTCCCTATAATATCATATATCCTTTATTAATACTTTTATCTTTCAAGACAACTGACCCTAAGAAATCACATGTAGGTCAACTCTGGTCAACGGTCAACGGTCAACTTGACCGGACTCGGCGAGTCTAGACGTCCTCACCAAATCCTGATGTTCCCTTTCTACTCGTCGAGTATCCCTCTTGACTCGACGAGTTCCTCGTGGAAGAATCGCGGGGCCACCCCGACTCCACTCGCCGAGTCTGAAGAACAGCTCGACGAGTCCCAGTTAATCTCCAAGCTACTCGCCGAGTCTGTTCATCGAACTCGGCGAGTCCATGCCATGCAGTCGATCACACTGCTTCCTGAGATCAGTATTGTCCCGACCATTCATAGGTCTGGTCCTCCTAAGCTGGTACAACACGTAAGACCTTCATTTAGGTGCTCATGCTACACCCCAAGACTTGTAATTTACCTTTTGACTTAAGGCATAAGGATTCCAATCCAAAACCTCTCTTAATTCCCGAAATACACAAGCATGGGACATTCTGGACCTCTAAAGGTCCTAATACAGGGTTATAATCGTTTGGGGAACAAGGGTAATAATCAATCTAGTCACAAAAGGGTTCCATAAACCCTAATTCCATGCACACATCAACATAGCAGAATATGATCCGAAATATTACCTGAATAATGCACTCTCTGTGTCCCCAATCCTCAAAACTTGATTCCCTTGCTATTCCTTTAGCCAAACTCTTCTCTTCCTTGCACAATAACTTCTTCAAGCTCACCAATGGCCTTCAATCCTTGCTCTAGATGCCCACAACCGATTTAGGGTTCTTCTCAGTCGCTAAAGACGGACAATGACGGCCTATAAGTCCGTTATATACGTTCCAAAACCGAACGGCTAGGGTTTCCGCTGAACAGCGCAGACTCGCCGAGTCCATAATGGACTCGTCGAGTCCAGTCGCGAACCCGCGACCAAGTCTGTGGTCCTACTCGGCGAGTCTGGCTCCAACTCGCCGAGTCCCCTCCTAAAACACCCCAAAAACAATATTATGACAATACCTGAAATTCCAGGCTGTTACAGTAACCACATCCGGTATCGAGGACCCAAGAAATAGCATGAGATGAATCATTAGATTTAATTGTGTAAATACCTACGAAAGATGGCTTGATCTTTCCTTCCTTGATAGCTTGCAGGTATTCTGGGCAGCTTCTCTTCTAATGCCCTATTTTGTGGCAATGGTGGCACTCTGCCTCCTTTGGGTTAGAGTTAGACTTAGCGGGATCAACTTTGGTCCCACTAGAAGAGGAACCATCTCGGGACTTTCCCTTGTAGTGGCTCTTAGACGGAGCCTTCCTCTTCTTTCCCCTTCCTTGCCCAATAGCCAAAACAGGAGCAGCGGGTGGATTGGGAGTTGGTGCAACAGACTTGTCCTTGAGGTTGCTCTCAGCAACCCTTAGGAGACCTTGGAGTTTACTTAGGGTGACCTCTTCCTTGTTCATGTGGTAGGTCATCCTAAATTGGTTGTAACACGGAGGAAAGGAATGAAGTACCATGTCGATAGCCAAATCTTCCCCAAATTCGACATTCAACTTGCGAAGATGATTGACATACCTTTGCATCTTTTGCAAGTGTACGGTTAGAGATTCTCCATGTCCCATTTTAGCAGAGATCATGTTAGTGAAGATCTCGTAACTTTCCTGCCTCGCGTTTTGATGATATCTCTCCAATAAGTCTTGATGCATTTCGTACGGATACATGTCCTCATAGGACTTTTGGAATTCGGAGTTCATAGTGGCTATCATGATGCAATGAACCTTCGTTGCATCACGCTCATGAGTTTCAAAAGCAGTGATTTCAGCCGGAGTAGCGATTTCTGGATTGATCTTTTCGAGCTTTTCGTCAAGGACATACTCCTTGTCCTCATAGCGAGCAATCGTGCGAATGTATCTTCTCAATTCACTAAAGTTCGTTCCATCGAAAGTCACCTTTTGGCAAAGGCTCATCAATGTGAATGAACTAGCAGCAACGTTGTTCACGTTTGACATCTATAAATAGAAAGGACAAAGATTGATTAGAATTTGAATCCCTAATTATCACCCAATAAGAAAAATTAGGGCTAGGATCCAACAATATTATTTACATATTAGAAAGGGGATGCCGTAATCCAACATGCAAACAATTTGAAGGTAAGTGAATGACGATTCACTAATTCTCCACCATGAAAACATTACCTTAAAGTTTTAAACGCATTGAGAATTCCTAGGTTTCGATGAGATTCATTGAACTTTTCAATGGCATGTTTAAATCTCGATATGCCCCTCTCGTTTGTGACTGGGATGCCGAGGATCACAAAGTGGGTGTGAATAACCATGCAAATCTACACGGTGTCTTCATTGTAACAATCACCATTTCGATGTGCCGGTAAACCACACACGCTCCACCGAACTATGATAAACAATGAATCACCCTTTGCCACCTATGGTTAGAACCAATTAGTGTGCCGGTAAACCACACACGCTCCACTAACTTCTTAGCAAGGGTGAAAAGTGTAATTTCATGGGATTGCATCAATTCACTTTTCCTAAAGTAACTAGGATTCGGAATTTTGGAAAAACATGTAGTTACTTTGTATTTAATATTATACTTTTAACAAGGAGATGGAGTTGCCCTATCCTACCCGTTTGGCTAACGACCCTCCACCGATCAAGCAAGCGGTGGGTGTGAGTGTACACCCATTAAGCGCCATTTTATAGGCAGCAACCTTATACCCACCTTATAGACCGGCTTCGTGAATGAGGCCTACTAATGGTAAGACTAGCATTTTAATTATACATATATATATATATATATATATATAGATATATATATATATATATATATATATATATATATATATATATATATATATATATATATTAAGCTTGTAATCATATAGAGTATAGGGTAGGATTGTAAACTTGTAAAATTCTAGGGTTTGAAATTTAAATTGTCCAAATTAAACTTTTAATCACAAAACTAAATTTCAAAACTTGAGGATTAGTTTTAAACTTTTCAAAACATAAGGGATCAAATAACAAATAATTTAAATTAACCATTTAATTTCATAATTATCCATATTTGATATTTCTTGCAAAATAATTTACCAATTTAATTAAAATAATTAATCAATTATCACACAAGGAAATTATTATTCAATTAATTGGTAATTATCTTGAATTAGGTCAAGGATATACTCATGTATATGATAAAATCGGATTTTTATTGACCCATTAAGATAAAGGCAAGTTTCTTTAAGATAAACAGCAAGAAATCCTGTAATTAGCTCTTCTTGACGCTCGGACTCGTCGAGTACAACAATGGACTCGTTGTGTCGAGGCCTACTCGCCGAGTCCACTATGGGACTCGCCGAGTTCATTAGGCAGATTGACAAAATTCGAACTTTGCAAACAACAATCAAGCAACCAAAGCATCAATTCAATAGAAACCAACCAAGGCTCTGATACCACTGTTGGGTTTTAGCCATAAGAACATTCTTATGTGCACATACAAACCCTAATGCTTGGATCTAGGTTTCTCTAATTGAACATGTAATGTATCCAAGACTTTGATTGATAAATCTAGTATAATAACACAAGAAATCAGATCTAAAAGAATACCTTGAATTACTTGCTTGAATCTTCTTGTCCTTGGAGCTTAGAGCCCGGTTTGAGCATCTCCCTAGCCTACCTACTTTCGAAGCTATCCTTTTGTCTCTCACAAATGTCACTCCTCTAATGGCTTACAAACACCAACTAGTAAGAGGATGATTTGAGAGAGATGGATGAGGGTGAGAAATCGTCCAGGGCTTCTCCAATACCAAGGGTGCCGATTTCCTCACCCCTATGGGTGTATTTATACTAGTGAGTCTCCTAGGGTTTCACCCTTAAAACCCTAATTGGATAACTTAGGCTCTAAGCAATCCAATCTCCTTATTGATAAGCCTTTGGACGATTTGTAGGTATATCCAAACCCTAAAATCCGTCCACCCCTTATTCCTAAGGAGTTACTGCTCAAAATACAACTATCACACAATTGACAGTTTATACCCCTTTATTCAATTAATCTCTTTAACTCACCAAATTAATTCCTAATTAATTTCTGACTTATATTAATCAAATAACAATATTATTATTCCTTATATTATTCTTATAATATATTAATAATATTTCTTCTCTCATTATCAATCATCCTGTCAAGTTGCTATGGTGAAGGCAACCCAAAAGGACCATGCTCAATCGGGTCAAGTACTTACCAAATACAGTTGCAGCCTTAGACACTATTCCAACAGTATGAAACCCGAATACTCGATTTGAGATCGAGCAGTTTTTGGCCAAAACAATCTAAATGAGAATCGAAGATCTCGTTAATAGTAGTGAAACGATAAAAAAAATAGGCGAAAACGGACGTCGAATGAAGAAGTTATGAATTTATAACGGAGTTTTCCTGTCCCGGCCTACTAAAAATAATATATAAGTAATATATTTATAATATATTAAAAATAAAGTCAAAATTAGCCAACAGAGTCTAAATGAGAGTTGTAGATCATAATCTCACCTACACGTCGATATAAAGAACGTCGAAAACGGAGTTCGTATGTGAAAGTTATGAATTTATGAAGTTCGGGGCGCGAAACCCCAAAACTGTCAAATACCACGACGTGGCAAGCAGTGCCACGATGTGGCAAGTCATCTGACACCTCCTGGAGTCCCCCAGATGCTACTTGCGATGACGAATGCTGTGACGACCAAGCCCACGACGTGGAAAAAGGTGCCACGACGTGGCAAGGGCAAATTTTGCCCTATAAATAGATGTGAAGGGCCAGCCATTTAGGGTTGCTATTTTCTCTCCTCTCTCTCCCGCTCTACCTCGATTTACGTGCAAAGAAGTAACCCCGAAGCCCCGATATCATCCCGAGACCCGAAGCGAGTCCCGAAGCCCGAAGATCCCGAGAAGAAAAGAGTTTCCGAGCCGAAGCTCTGCATGTGAGAAGCCCGGTGTGTGAAGATTTTCCAGATCTACTGAAGAATACTACTTTTACAAGCCGTAGTGTTATCCGATCATCTTCTGATCAAGTGAGTGTATAGTTACTTTCTTCTAACACATAAATATAAAGTATTAGCTACGAAATACATGCTATGTGTTATATATTATTTGTCTATTTGAGATGGGCTTGGAATTGATGTTTTTATACGGGTGTTAAATGATTTAAATTGTGTTTGTATTTATATCTACAAAATTGTTGGGTAGAACATGGGTAGATAGAATAGTTGGTGACGATGCGACTTCATGCCTATTGATTAAAACCTTGGTGATGATGCGACTTCGTGCCTATTGAGTAAAACCTTGGTGACGATGCGACTTCGTGCCTACTGAGTAAGCCTTGGTGACGATGCGACTTCGTGCCTATTTGATAAACCTTGGTGATGATGTGACTTCGTGCGTGTTGTGTAAACCCTGGTGACTATGAGATGTAGTGCCTATTGTATGAACCCTGGTGACTATGTGATGTAGTGCCTGTTGTATAAACCATGGTAGCAAATTGACTTTGTGCCAATTCCTTAGGTAAATCCTTAGGAATGAATGAATGAAGGATAGTGGATTCTTAGGATAAACCCTTGAGAAAATAAAGGAGATATGGGGATGGATATTTTGGTTGTTTGTTTGACAACTAAATATAATAAATGTATTATTGTGGGTTGAAAACCCTATATGCTCACCAAACTCCCAAGCCTAACCCACTCAGTTTTATTTGCATTACAGGTAATGGCACACGAGTATAAGTTGGTGGAACTGACGAGAGATTTTGTATTATAGATCAGTAGTTATAAATAACTGTTGTAAGGTCTATTTTATATTGTTTATGCTTTTGGTCTGTATCGGAACATGACATCCTGAGATTTTGTTATTTAATGAAAATAGATTTCTTTAAGAAATGCTTGATAAATTTTATTTTATCATATTTTATTTTCGGAACAAATTCTGCAACTCTTTTAATCAAAGGATTACTCTGATTTTATAAAAACAAAGCATAAACAAATCGGTCTTTTCTGGCCGTGAAATTGAAGATGTCACATGCTCGCATTCCAGATGCAATGTTAAGACAAATTGATCCTACAAACCCAATTATGGTTCAATAATTGGTTTCTATTAACTCACATGTCATGGTTGGACTTCTTTTTCCAAAGGGGGCTAAGGGTTCATCGAAGGCTTGTAAAGCATCAAACAAAATGAAGAAGATTGAACAACCAAAACCTGTTCAACAGCATGTGGTGAAGGAAGTTTCAAAACCTGAGAGAATACAGAGCAGAAAGTTTCTAAGGAAGTCATTCCTTCAAAGACAGGCATTCTAAAACACATAAAGAATCCAACTAAAAGGCCTCAACATTCTCCTGTTAGGCCATATTTTCCAGAGGTTGAAGTCGAAACACCTACCATGTAACATCCATAAATTTTACGCCAAATTTAAACTTTTTCAATCATAAATAAAATCAAACAGTGTTTGTTTACAAAAATGTTTTCAAATCAATATCCATCAGAGTGTCCCAAATATAACATAAGGATGAGGAGCGGTATGGTCACGTCTTCGCCTTGCCATGATATCGTGAAGTACCTGAAACAATAAACTGAAAACTGTAAGCCCGAGGGCTTAGTGAGCTACCCCCAAAATACCAATACCACATTGAAAATACCATATCATTCATAATCAATCAATCAATCAATCATTCAACATACATACTAGGCCATCGGCCTGACTGGACCGCCCTACCGGGCCTACAGTCAGTCTGGATCTATCCTGAGCCTTCGGCATGACTGGTCTGCCACGTGGGCCTACAGTCTCCCCGGACTGCTCATAGGGTATGTTGCCTTCAGCACAAAGCAAGACCGCCTCAACCCAACCGACAAGCAAATAACCATGTGTGCATAACTATCATATATTAGCATACACAAACATCAAACATATCTATCTCACTGATCATCAATCATTGAATTCTCCTGTAACTAGAGTACCGACCTAGCAGGTCACTAACATACCAATCCCTACGGATCATAAGAGCATAACATACTGTCTACCCTGATTCCATTCTAACAGGTCATAACCACATGTAGCATGCCATAATAATAACAATCAAAGGGCCGACCTTGGTGTCGTAGACCCTATCTATATAGTGAGGATAACTCACCTTGCAGATGTCGACTCGGAAGGCAAACTCCAACTCTCGGATCACTTGACACAAGCTCCACCACCTATTATCATAGTACAATATACTCGTAAGTTCTTAACCTTATAAGGTACTCCATAACCCACTAGTCAACCCCTGATCAAAGTCAAAGTCCTCAGTCAAGGTCAACAGTCCATGTTGACCTCGACTCGCCGAGTACCCTCGGCTACTTGCCGAGTTCCTTGAAGCACATTCTAACTCGCCGAGTCATCGGGGTGACTCGTCGAGTTCCTTCGATTCTCGACCAAACTTTAAGGCCACCCGTCGAGTTTCCTCCTTGTAACTTGACGGATACACACGCATACATGTCCTGGAGAAAACTCATCCGACTCGCCGAGTTGTTCTTCAACTCGTTGAGTCTATTGCAATCATCATCGGACTCCCGAGTTGTTCCTCCAACTTTTCGAGTTCACGACCATCTTCATGTGACTCGCCTAGTCAACCTTGCGACTCGCCAAGTCCATTCAGTCCTTTTTCCATACAAACCTATTTTGAGCCATGCAGCGACTCCAAATCACAGATCCAAGCTTCTAGAGTATGCTTTTCACGTAAATTTGCAAACTTTACGTGCATGCATAGCTACAAAGGTTCTAAATGCCAAATCTAAGCTCTTAATGGGGTCTCATGCCCAAGGAGGGCCTCATTCACGACCAATACAACAACTTTATGATTCTAAAACTTATGGAGGGCCCAGATCTGAAGTTACAACTTCATATCTAGCCCATATCCCACCTTATCACCCTCAAAATCCATAAAACCCCCCAAAAACTCAATAAAAGGAAAAAAGGAAGTAAGGATGGCAACTTGATACCTCCAAGGGATGCTAGTTGAGGTAATTCTGCTTTCCACATCTTCCTTGCTTCAATTCATTTTCACTTCTAGCTTTTCTCTTCTAGTCAACCTTCTTTCCAAGCTTAAGACACACCAAAATGGAATACCATACGAATTAGGGCTTTAAAGAGCTCTCAAATACTTCAAAGAGTCTAAAGGAGGCTGAGGCCCCTTTAAATAAGGTGCAAAACCCCGGGATTTAGGGTTTCATCTGCCAGCTCTTACTTGTCGAGTCCCAATATGGACTCGTCGAGTAGGTCACTTAACACGCGATCCCACCCCGCTGCTACTCGATGAGTAGGGCAACCAAAATCGTCGAGTAGAGCTTAGCCCAATAAATCTTATTTAAGAAATACCTGAGAATCGGGGTGTTACATACCAAATCCAAACATTCTTCAAAGGGGGTAAAGAAAATTCGCAAACTTCAACTTAACAGAAGAGGTGTGCTAGTTTGAGAAATTCCTGCTCCTGTTTCCCCAGCTTCCAAGAAGTGTTAAGCACATTAGATGGTTAAAAAGATTAAGAAGCATATACAACTTGAAGACCCTCTTGATAAATTCATTGTCGAAACCGATCATGGCAGTGATAGCGAGCAATCTGATATTCGCATTGATGATACTTGCTTCGAGTCACCTCAATGGGATTCTCCAGTTAAGTCGATTTTCAAAGAGACTGGAAATCCTAGTGCCAATGTACACGTATCTAATATGGATACACACATCAATTTGAGTGATCCTCTATCTACTTCCATCCCTACTAAGGCAATAGTCATACCACCCGAGGTTTCGCAAACCGAGTCCTATACGGAGGAGGTTCACACCTCAAGCTTCCATATGCACATATCTAATACGAACACAAATATCACCATGGGTGAAGGGGTGATGAACACTGAAGCCCTTGGTACTTCCTATTGTAACACCCTGACTCTCAGGTATAAACTTTACAGCCTTATATTCATTTTGAAAGGTCTACTCGACGAGTTGGATGCCCTGACTCGTCGAGTAAGAACGAATTTGGCCGCATGTCTTAAGTGATCAACTCGACGAGTTGGAGCTGGAGGATGAAACCCTAATTTCTATGGTTTTACACCCAATTTAAAGGGTCGTTAGCCTTCCTTACAACCCCCTTTTAGCTCATAAACCCTAAATTGTATTTACTATCCATATTTGTGTGTTATTAAGCTTGTAAGGTGGACTTTGGTGAGAAGAGCTTGAAGCCCAAGGAGAAATTGTGGATCCTAATTCTACTCCATCTTAGCATCACTTTGAAGGTAACAAGTCGTTACCTTGGATCTCCCTTATCTAGATCTCTTCATGCATGGGTTTAGAACCCTTTGTAGTGTATTGTTGTAGCATTTCCGGATTTGGGGCAAGATCTAAGGTTGCAACTTCAGATCTGGACTCCTTTAGCCTCTTATTTTCACAAATTTCTAGTCTTTGTAAAGTTATGGCCTTTACCTTGCCTTAAACTTCTTCTTTAGCCCATTTTTGACTCTTAAGGCCTTGCATGCACGTAAAATTTTCAACTTTACATGGTAACTAAACCCTAGGAGGCTAGATCTACAGATTGGAGCTTTGTAGTAGCCTAAAATCATATGGACAAGAAAGCGACTGCATGAACTCGACGAGTCAAATATGCCAACTCAACGAGTTGGGAAGGGTTTTCCTATTGTTTAGCTTCTGTATGGACTCGGCGAGTCAGTAAGGGGACTCGATGAGTTTGTTAGGGTTTTCACACTTGAGTTCCAGAAGGGCTCGACGAGTCACTGAGTTGTACTCGACGATTTGGGTCAACATGGACTGTTGACCTTGACCGTTGACTTTGACTATGATCAAGGCTTGACCAATTTTGACATCTAGGGGATATTTTGGTAATTTGGGAATTTATGGAAAAGGTTTATTGGTGGGTGTAGGTGTTGGACTTGGAACTGCATTTGGTGGAGTTTGTCTTTATCACTTCGAGCTACTTGTGAGGTGAGTTGTCCTCACTATACTAACAGGGTCGAAGGTCCAATGCCATCCCTTTTCGGATTTATATATGTGTTTATTGCACGATATAATTTATGATTTGTATCCTGGTTATAGGATGGTTGCTATGTTAGTGATCCGTTATATAAGTATCCTGGTTATCGGATGTTACTATGCAAGAGATCGGTTAGATCAGTATCCTGGTTATAAGATGGTTGTTATGCGAGAGATCGGTTAGATCAGTATCCTGGTTATATGATGGTTGCTATTTTAGTGATCGGTTAGATCGGTATCCTGGTTAAAGGATGGCTGCCATGATTAGTGATCTGTTAGATCTGTATGACTATTTTTTTATATGCATCTGCACATGTTTGTTGGTTTGGGGGATTGGGTTGTGGCTGGTCCTGCTTTGTGTTATAGGCCAATATACCCAAGGAAAACCAGATAGACTATAGACTTGGGATGGCATATAGTCAGGCTGAAGGCCGGCGAACGGTCGGGATAGGCTGAAGGCCCTAAGAGGCGGTCCAGATGTGCCAAAGGCTCGAAGAGTGGTCCAGATAAACTGATGGCCCATGAGGTGGTCCAGTCAGACTGATGGCTCATTATGCATGTTGTTGCTTATATGTTTATATGATATGGTTATATATGTATGGCGTTGTTATTTTGGGGGTAACTCACTAAGGCGTCAAGCTTACATTTATCGATTATTGTTTCAGGTACTTCTGATGTTCGTGGGAAGGCGAAGGCGTGATCGTATAACTCCTCATATTTCATGATTTGATTCTGGGATACTCTAACATTATACTATTTTGAAAACAAGTTTCTTAATAATCATTGGTTTTGAAATGTTTTAAAAAGTTTAAATTTGGCACGAATTTTTGGGATGTTACACCCATCTTGATACCTCAACTATTTCTATAACACTAATTCTGTAACATCCCAAAATACGACCCAATTTTTTTTTCATTTTAACAATATTAAAAAAATCATATACTGAATGTTATCTCATAAAAACCATACGTCAACATCTCAAGCCATAAACTCCCAGGAATAAAAGCTGAAGCTGTGGTGTGTGCGATGCCATCATCCCGAGCTCTTCCCTTTACTTGCGGAAGTACCTGAAACCAAAACTGATACTGTAAGCACGAAGCTTAGTGAGCTCCCCCAAACTACCACATACCATACAATAACATATAAAACACATACTGGGCCTTGCCCACTACATCGGACCGAAATCCAGAAACAGCATCGGACCGAAGTCCGGAACTAACTAGGGCCTTGCCCTCTGCATCGGGCCAAAGTCCGGAACTGACTGGGACCTTGTCCCTTGCATCGGACCGAAGTCCGGAACTAACTGCATCGGACCGAAATCCGGAACTAACTGCATCGGACCGAAATCCGGAACTGACTGGGACCTGGTCCCCTGCATTAGACCGAAGTTCGAAAACTGACTGAGCATAACATAGCATAGCATAAACATATCAACTAGCATACGCACATATACTGCATACTGCATCGGACTGAAGTCCGGAACACATAACACAAAACATGCTTGAATCACAAAGACATCAAGCAATCTAACTATTGCATCGGACCAAGGTCTGGAACTACTGCTAACTAAACGGGTCGGCATTGTGGCCCTAGACCCGTTCCTACTGAAAGGAAACTCACCTCGTGATGCTGACTGCTGAACTCCTGAATGAGAAATCCCTGACTGCTGTTCCGGCTGCTTCCCAACTATCATGGGAAATAAAATACTAAATCAGAATAGGGAGTCTCCTATGGGTAAAATGACCATTTTACCCCTGCTATGGCATGGGTCACAACATGGACCAAAACCCTAAGTTCCTTCTAAGTCCATCCATGGCCCCACTATAGGCCCATTAATGGCCTAGTTTTCTAAATTGGGCCTATCTCCTCATTTGGGTCCTACTTGAGCCCATAATAAACTTAGCCCAAAATCTAACTTCTGGAGGTCCAATAACAAGATAGGCTTTCCAAGCTTACTATTGGCCCATTAATGGCCCAATTTGCTATATAGGGCCCAAAACCCTTTATTGGGCCTTACTCAAGCCCAATACTAAATCCTTGGTCCTTAGCAACTGAATTCTGATGGGGCATTAAGTCCCAAGGACCCTAAGCCTGAAACTCTGCCCACACCGAGGCCCAAAACACTCGAAGCCCAAACTGGCAGTGTACGCAGGGCGTACACCAAGGTACGCTGAGCGTACTGGCTGTTGGCTTGTACGCGGCGCGTACCTCCTTGTACGCCCAGCGTACAACCCTTTTAAGCCAAAATCTCATTAAGTGCTTAATAATCCGATCCAGAAGCTACAAATCCAGATACTGAGCTTGTTCCATGTCTTAAGCCATAAAGTTGCTTACTTGATGGCTTAAAAGTCTCATAAAGGCTCAAACTTCCATAAATAACATTCTACTTCCATGTAGCTAACTAGATCTCATGCATGGTTCCATATAAGCCACAAAGATTGAAACTTTATTGCTAGGAAGATGTTTCTGAGCCTTAAGGATGGCAACCCAAGCTCCAAAACCGACTTACAAGATCAAGACTCAACCTTTGGACCTAAAAAGGTCCAAACTTCCATAACCTAGATCTAGAAGGAAAGAGGAAGAAAGTTCAGTGTGACATCCCCAAAATCTCGGCCAGAAAAGACCGATTTCATTTATGCTTTTTAAAAATAATTTTCAGAGTATGTCCTTTTAATTTTAAAAGAGATGCGGAATTTGTTCCCAAAAACAAAACATGATAAAATAGATATTTATCAAAACATTTCATAAAGAAATATGATTTCATTTCATAATCAAAAGTCGGGATGTCATGTTCCGATACAGATCATAAAGCATAAACGATAGCATTACAAGTCTTTCAACAAATATATACATATACAGACTTGTAAACAAAACAACTTGATGTTCGCCCATCTTAAGCTCTTGCGCCACTTCCTGTAAAATAAATCAACTGAGTGGGTCAGGCTTGGGAGCCAGGTGAGCATATAGGGTTTTCAACCCACAATAAATAATTAAATTAATTATTATCAACCAACAATAACCCAGTTACCCATTCCCGTTATTCTCACTTTATGTCCCTAAAATAACTAACACAAGGGACCTAGTCTAAGAAATATTTCATCGGGGCGACTACACATGTTTCGGGGGTTCCTCAGCAATATAAGTCAAATAAGGCAACCATGGGGGGGATGGAATACAGCGAATGAACACCCAAGTTCATTAACACCTACAGGTTATGAGCCTGCTAGCGTTCCACTGGACTATCTAGAAAAGTCCGTGGTCGTCATCTAAATTCCGCTAGATGACTGGATCAAAACAACATCGAGGCCTCTCATCTGTTTATTACACACCAACTATCTACCCATATTCTACCCAACATATTAGTAGATAAAATATACATTTTTATACGTAGTTTCAAAACCTGTATAGCATGCTCAATCAAAACATTTTTCACATAACAGATGAGGCATACACACATAACACGTATTTCATAAAGAATACTTCAGATCTATAAGATAGAAGAGAGTGAATATACACTCGCACGTATAACAACCAAATATATACACATAACACGTATTTTATAGGAAATACTTCATAATATTGTGTTGGAATGAAAGTAACTACACACTCACATGATCAGAAGATGATCGGGCAGCACTACGGCTTGCAGAAGAGGCGTTTCTCCGTAGATCTGGAAGATCTTCACAAAACCGGGCTCCTCGCGGGCAGCGTTTCGGCTCGGGAATAACGCTCTTCGGGATTCTCGGGGCTTCGGATCTTGCTTTGGGGCTCGAGAATATTACCGGGGCTTCGGGGTATAAACAACACGCAAAACGAGGCAAAACTTAGAGAGAAAGAAGAGTTTGAACAAGAGAAAATGACTGAATTCGAGTTCTATTTATAGGCTGCTGGGTCTGGGATTACGCGGGGCGTACTTTGACGTCACTGCGTGCGTCGACTGGTGGCACTCGAGTATTGGTCAGACAAGTTGCAACCGACTGAGTACGCGGGGCGTACTCAAATTACGCGGGGCGTAATTGACTTGTCAAACTTCTAAATTGCGTAACTTTCGCATACGAGCTCCGTTTTCGATGTTCTTTATATCCACGCGAAGGTCAGACCGTACTCTATAACTTTCATTTAGACTCCGTCGGCTAATTTTCACGTTTATTTTTATTATTTATTTTTAGAAGGCCGGGACAGAAAAACTTCGTTATAAATTCATAACTTCTTCGTCTGACGTCCGTTCTCGCCTAACTTTTCATTGCTTCGCTACTAACAACAAGATCTTCGATTCTCATTTAGATTGTTTCAGCTAAAAACCGCTCGATCTCAAATCGAGTATTCGGGCTGCATACTACCACGTCGAAACTTCAGAAAATCATAACTTCCTCATACGAAGTCAGATTTGGGCGTTCCTTTTATGCACGCTCTCGGTTTAACGAAATCTACGACTTTCGTTTAGATCGCTAAGGCTAAATATCGTTCTATCTTAAATTCATATTTTACGTCACTCGGCGTCGTGCCGGTTCTGTCTCGAAACTTCGACAGGTCATAACTTCTTCGTTATAACTCGGATTTTGGCATTCCTTATATCTCCGAAATCCTTGTTTCGACCACTACAACTTTATGCAAAGATATCAGGCGTGTCTCACACTTTAATTTTGACGCTTATTTCATTCTTAATTCATTAAATTATAAAAATCAAGAAAATAAACACATAAATCACATAATTCACATAATTCACAAATAATACATTCTTATTATTTCAAGTTGAGTTACAAAGGTTAACCTAGACTATTACATTGCTAAAAATGGCAAGCCCAGAAACACGGGCGTTACATTCAGAACTTTATACCTTCCTTTGATGACCAAGAGGGTGCTAAGTCCAGATCTCTGAGCTCAAGCTTCTTCTCTAACTTCTTCCCTTCCTTCTTTACTACTTCCTTTCCTTGAAACACTCACAAAAGCTTCTTCACACACAAAGAGAGGATAAGAACGAATTAGGGTTTTCTTGAGAGTAAGGAGGCTGATGGGGAAACAAGGAAGGAGGCTATAATGGGGTTTATATAGCCTTAAACCCCTAAAATTAGGGTTTTTCCTCCGACCGCGTACGTTGGGCGTACCATATGGTACGTTGCGCGTACGCTTCTCATCCCCGCATTTCATTTAGGCACTACGCCTCGCGTACAACGGGTTACGCCCCGCGTACGGCTTATGGGCAGCCTATGTGTCGGCCTAAAGCAAAGAGGCCCAATCCATAAAATATAATTCTATTATAGCCCAAAATAAAACTTGAGAATTTAAATAAATTTATACCTCAGAAGAAGATCACTACAAATTCTTTCATCTACCATCGAAACCACAATTCTTGATACTTCAACTTCATTACCACCATTATCTTCTCCTATCCCATCTTCACTTCCTATATCCACAATCTCACCAACATTCTCCATAATAATGCATGAACCGATAACTACTCTTTTCTCTTTGCAATCCACTGAAGCAGAATAGATAGTTCAAGATGATGAACCCAATGATGATGATATAATGGTTTCTTTTATTGACCTGGAATTTGATCTTGAGGAGGATAATGTTCCTGAAAGCACACTCATGGCAGGTAAACATTTCAAGATTCTCAACAACTAGCTTAATTATTTGTTACAAATACAAGAAGACACCAGGGGTTGACATTCTATGTCTGGGGTTGAAGTGGAGTATTTGTTAAAATCGCAAGAGAGTCATTTAAGGAGCATGGTGGAAAACATTGAAAAGCAACAAGTTGAAAGATTGAAAATTCATGATGATAAATTTGAATATGAGGTTAAAAAGCTTTGTGATGTTGCGAAAGAGCGTCATGAAATTTTAGTTGAGCAAGTGAAGGCGATAAAAGAGTCTCTTGATCTCAAGATGACTAATCTTAAAGCGGAGATAGCAAAAGAAGTTGAGAAGTTAGAGAAAGTCATTATGTTCTTCATGGCAAAGTTGATTTTGTTGCTGATGCAATTGTCAAGCTAGTTGAGTACAATATTGTTTGTTCAACTAAGTTGGATGCGAAGACAGAATCATATTCCAAAGTCTTTGAGAAATTCGAGGAATTTTTAAGCAACATCAAGGAAACCATCTCGCAAGCTGCTCTTTCAAACCAATCATCTGTTTCCCAAGAAGCAATCACTCAGATGATTTCATCTATTGAAGCAAATCTCAAAAAGGAACTAGCTCCCCTCCTTGAGGTGGTTCTTCTTCCACCAACGAATGCTCCACCAACGAAGCAAGTGTCGCAAGGGGGAGAAAAAGGATGCGGAGATGTTGGATCTTCAAAAGATTTGATAAGGGTGCAGTTGTTGGAAGGGTGATGTCTACACAAATACCCACTTCACTTCCAGTTTCTTTGACAACAACTTTGAAAACCACCACTTCAAGACCGATAACAAAAGGGATTGTCATTAACGAAAGTGTTGGAGGCTCTAGGTCAAGTTCTAAACCACCTCCTTCAAAAGACAATCAAAGAGATAATGGGGAAGGTCTTGAGGTAACTCTGTCTTAAGAAGAAAATAAGAAGAGATTAAAGATGGAGATCGAAAGAAAAAGACAGATAAATAGTATTCTGAGGCAAAGACAGAATGATCCACCGAGTTTGAACAAGGGTGATCCCAACAAACACTGGTGCTATGAAACTATTGAGCAAGTTGTTTCATTAGGGAAGATAATGGTTTTTGCAAGGTTCCAAAGAGAAGTTCTGATGTTGAAAACTCTGACTTCAATCAACTCGGTTTTCCTATCAATCACATGACTTACATTTCTTCTCAGTACAAGTTGGTTGATCGATTCAAAGACAAGGAGAAATATAAAAGACTGAAATTAAGATTTCATATAGTCCTAGGAAAAGCGAAGAGCATATTTGGTCTTCTGTGAAGATTATCAAAGTGATGCCAATCACTTGGGAAAACTTGTTCGAAGGGATTCTTCAAAATTTTTGCTATGTTGTAGTAAGGGTGAACAATGTAGTCTGTAAGTTTTCAGTTGCCGACTTCCCATTAATGAACTTGAATGACTTGGTCACAATGGCGTCGATTCTAAGCAATATGGATGTAACGAAACTACTAGAGAGCAATAAGGATGATTTTCGTATCGACTTCACTCATATCAAAGTCTTCATTGATAGTTATTATGATTGCCTCGCAATCACTAACATCACTAATATCGAGCTTATCATGATCATCAACAAGAATTTAAAAGTTCCCTAGTCCTTTCTAAAGGGGAAGATTAATATTGACAAATATGAAGATGGAGAAATTGTTCACCAACCGTTAGGGGTAGTGTTTCGTGGCAAGAACAAGAACTAGAGAATGACAAAGTTTTGTTCCAAATGGATGATGTTGAGAGGTACATAAATGTCCGGTATACAAGCCTTCTAGTTCGAATGAATAATTGTAAGAAGAATGATGTGGACAAGGTTGAAATTCGAAAAACTATTCTTTGGAATATGGAAATTCGCAGAGTGCTTCTCCGGACCATGAAGTTGATTACATGATTTTGATACTTCTCACTGGGGGGGGGGGGGGGGGGATTGTTAGGTGTGAATTCTCTAGTGAGATGTCGAAAGTCTTTTTGGTATGTATAGATGAGAAGTCTAGTACTTCGCAGTGTATGTATTTTGTAAGACATTTTTATGTTAGTGTCAAACGTCTAGTTCTTGCATACTATTTAAGCGTCTCTTGTACCATATATATAGTGTTAGTATAAAAGTAGAGAGAGGTTTTTAGGCACTTTCGTTATCATTCTCTCTCTAAAAAATTTTAACTGGTTCAGACAAATCAACGAGCCAAACATATATTATTTATGATTGTGTTCTTAATGCTTTCTGTTATTGATTTCATTTTTTTAAACTCGATTCAAACTCACTCTACAACATCTCTCTCTCTCTTACACACACTTTCATAACTAGATTTTTTCTTATGATATGATTTTAGCTTCAATAATTTTTTGAGTCACTAAAAAAATGAACAACTTTATTTTAACTTTTTAAGATATCGTCGTATTTAATGTTTATTTTATTTAAACAACATAATATATGTGTATATATTATTTATTTAAAGATATACGTTAATATGATTTATTTGATAAAATAACGCTTTACTGTATTTATTTAAAGATATACCTTAATATCAATTTAGTTTATATCTTCTAATTACACATAAAAATAAGTTTATTTTATTTTATTTATTCGAACCAACCATAGATACAATGAAATATAATTATTCATTAGTTTACCTTTTTAATTCAATTAGGTTGTTCCTTCAAAATTTTATGATTTAATTCCATCATGGTAATGTTTTATCCGATTAACCGATTTGCCCCGTTAAATCTCTAGTGAACTTCAATAGTTAAAAATGGTTGTTTCGAAAAGTTGCAATAATTAATTTTATTGTCCAATAAATTATCTTTTATTCTTTTTACAACCAAATAAACACATTTCATAAAATGTATAGTTAGTTAACAAAGATTCTAAAAATTACCTAAATATCCTTATTTTTTAATTTGCAATAAGTTACTAAAAAACAAAGGCAGTTTGATAGTTATTGATTGCATCAAATATGATTGACTACATATTGTGGTTTGTTTGATATGTCTCTTACTCATCTTGTTGGATCTGGTAAACGACTCAGTCTGACTCGGTGAGACTCATATTATTTGATATCATACTTAAAAATCTTTGACACGGTTTTTGGCTCCTCTGAAATGTCTATTATCCGGTCAAATTTAAGGATGAGTTACTCAATCAGACATTCATTAACTCAAGCAGGTCAGACTCAAACAACAACTATCAAACAACCTCTTAGTAAGGCTCAACCCTAAATCTGAAAGGGTAAGACGCATTTCAGACGAGCCAAGACTGACTTAAATGCTTCTAAATGTGATATAAAACATTATAAATCTAATAGAGTTAGATTCAATCTCATACAACACAAAATAAGCAGCATATCAAACAACACCTTCTATAAAACTACTAGAATATTAAGTAACAATTCTTATACAAAAGTGAAAATAGAGCCAAGACCGATTATGTAACAATTCTTATACAAAAGTGAAAATAGCCAATACAATCATACATTCAACTTTATCGAAAACAAGAGTAAAGTATTTGACTTCGATTGATGAACTTGTATTGATTCTACGGATAGGGTTCATCCACAACCAATATAACCAAAATACACATATTTCACCATTGTATTTTTTAAAAGTAGGAAAATCACATATCTAAAGTATAAACTTACACATCATTTATTAAAAGTTTTACGTTACCATGACACCATATATATATGTATGGGTCCTAATGTTCACCAAAAAGGGTCAACACAAGAAAGTTGTGAAACGAAGATAGGGAAGAAGAAAAGTTGACTCTATCTTTTTAACAAGGGGCAAAAAAGGGAAAAAAGAAGATTACCCCAAACATGTTTTCATTAAGCTTTCCAGCCTGAATCTACGTGTTATATATTTTTCATTCCTGTCCTCTCATTTGTTTGCTTTTAACCTTTTCAACTTTCTTTCAGGATAAGTTTATAAAAATCAATAACGTTTTTTAGATTTCTTCCATTTAAATCATCATTTTTTTTCTACATACCTAATTTTTTTACTTTCCAAACGTGTCTATTTTACATCATTTTGTATCCATTTAAAAAATTTACAACTTACAGCTAGTTGCCTTGTTTTACAAAATATACACATAAATCAGAAAAATATGACTGCATGTTTATACCTTTTTGTTTTTTAGCAATAGCTTGTGACCAATAAAAGATTTTGACATAAACTACGCACTCATGTTCATGGCTTAATTTTTGGTTATTTTTGTCTTTTTCTCATGGACTATGAATTAATGGAAATCTAAATGTTAATACATGACCATAATGAGACTTTCTTTTCCGGATTATAGGAGTAGATATGTACAAAAAACATAAACATAAACATAAAATACAAAATAAAGATAAAACACATGTTATTTTAAGACTACTTGTTATATTTTCTAGGTGTGTGCTCCAATAAAAAATTGTCTTTTTGAATTTTGTACCCACTTGAAGAAAAAGCATAAAGCAATACGTATATACTAATATATGACTATATGATGCAATTCCAGTCAAGAGGATATGCTTTACCCCTAAAGTTTATGATGGCATCTTTCAATTTCAATGGTGGAATTCTAATTGTTCTTTTACATGTTTTTTGATCTTTCTTATTTTAAGGTTTTTAATAGACCATTGCGAAAAAGAAGAGTATTATACTTTATCGAAAACTCTTATCCTAAAACACACAAAAAA
This sequence comes from Lactuca saligna, assembly GCF_052625555.1. Taxonomy (NCBI): domain Eukaryota; kingdom Viridiplantae; phylum Streptophyta; class Magnoliopsida; order Asterales; family Asteraceae; genus Lactuca; species Lactuca saligna. The sequence continues at coordinate 201,615,611 of NC_136421.1, forward strand.
AAAAAAGTTACCAATAATTAATTATCATGTAAAAAAAAGTTACAATATTTAAATCAAGAAACTTCATTGATGCATGCTTCTTCGGGCAATCGAAAGCTCAAACAATACATCGCCTGCAAGACATGACTTAATCTGGTAAGCTATATATCAGTGTTTCTTTTTTCTACTTCATACAGAAAGAACGTCTTAATGGAGAAAGTGGAGATAAAAGATTGAGTTGTTACTCTTTTTAAACAAATCATTGAGATAGCACTTTATCTTTAAAGGAAAAAAAAAAAAAAAAAAAACAAAGTGTTGAAATTTTGTATAAGATTTTATATTTGGAATTTACCTTGTTTGGAGCAACATCTCGAACTCGATGAAATAAAGGGTCGTGTATCTTGGCATTCAAGAGAGATTCTGCCTCCTGAAAAGTTTGGTAATTAGTCAAAATGGGTCAAACTAAGTAAAATATTCAGTAGAGTGTCTTAATAAGAAAAGAATGTTGTGATAGAAAGAAATGAAGATGGTGTATAAATAATAAAGCTTACTGAAACCACTGATTCTTGAGTCTCATTTGATCGAATGAAGCAATAGCAATGAATCCATGGAAGAGATCCTTTCCAATATTTCATCTGTATAAGTCCTCTAAATACATCTGAGACAAAAATAATTAAATTTTCATTTTTCATCAACATGAATGAAAAGATAAATTTACAGAATCCATCCATATTTACCTAGAAACTGTAAAGCAGAAGCAGGAAGGTTCATTATCACATGATCAATATGCTCCCATGATTTTTCAGTAAATGTCAACAAAGTTTTCATTCTTTTATTTTTGCTTCCTTTTGTCTTCACAGCTACATGAGCTTCACCATGTTTTGAATTGCAAGGGTATTTACGTCTTTTACACAGAAATGACAAATTCACTAGTGAAAAGTTTTGAATGCAAAACATCATCATACCTTGTATACAGCTTTCAGAAGTGGCTACATTTGATTCTTTGTTCATATCCTCCTCCTCTTTGTTTCCAATTCCAGGAATGAATATCAAATTAATAAAAATCATAAATTTAAATTCAAGCAAAAACAAAACATACCTCCATTCCTTTTCTCAGATTCTGGTTTTGGTTTTTTCATATCATCATCAACAGGCAACACTTGCATCAATTTAGAGATGAAAATTCTTGCATCCAAATTATACGCATGAAGAGTGTGATTAACCTTGTTGATATCTGCATTAATTTTGAGATAACGAACACTGTCTGGATTCAGATCATTTGCATACACCAAGCATCCTTTTTGAGCAGAAGGAATAGCAAAAGGGCCAATTCCAGCAAACATGTCACATATGATTTCTCCTTTCTCAAACTTATTCACCAATCTTATGTGTTCATGTTCTAGTCTTGAATTCCAATACACCAATCCATAATCCATCTTGAAAGTTGCTCCATATTGTTTCACCTCTGTAGCCATTTCCTCTTTTCCCGCCAAAATTTCAAATTGTGGGACCCGGAATTCGTTTGAAATGCTGCCAACTTTGTTGACAACTGTCTGGATTCTGGGATAGTTTTTCTGTTGTTAAGTTGGAAAATAAATGATTAGAATAAATGCTCTAGTTTTTTTTTTCTAATTTGTATAGAAAAACCCTAAAAATGTGATGGAAGTTTGAGACATGTCATATACATACATCATAGATGACCTTTGCAATTACATCCTTGTATGGAAGGAGTTCATCTGGGATATTCAGATGAGCAATGTGACCTGAAAATGAAGAATAAATTCAGCTCAATTCATTCATCCAATACAATTAATTCCAAATAATACATCCAAGAAATACCAATTTTGAATTCCAATTAGAGATAAAGAGAGTAAGGCTAAATAGAAATTTAAAGAGATACAGAAAGAATACTTAACTATTGTTTCAAAAGATGAAGGGACCTCAAGTCCAGAAGGTAGAATCTGCTTCAGCACATGGTCTGTGTAATAGAACAACACTCATTTAATAAATATAATTTTTTTTTGCTTAAAGATAACAGTTTTGAGTGTAAATTTGAAGATAAAGTCACCTGCACCCCAGTATGAATATCCAAGAGTCAATGAGTATGGAACTGTTTCAATCTTGCATAGTTTCTTTAGCTCATCAAGATTCTTGGTTGGAATATCTGACAGATCTTCTCCAAAAAGCCACAATTACAAAATATGAATCTCGATATATAACAAGAAAAAACTCAAAAAACAATAAAAACATGAAAGATTATGCAAAAAGAAAGGACAAGATGTTCATTCATTAATGAGATGCATCACGCATTATTACAACTTACAAGGCAATGAGTGCAAAATAACATAACATTAAAAAATTACTACTTTAATAAGAGTAATATTGAATTTCTTACCTGGATTTTGAACCCTTTCAGATAATATAACATAACGTGTTTTTTCACTAGTTGGGTCTTCAGTGATGGGCTTGATACGTGGTCTATCAAGCATATGTCTAAATGTATAAAGAACAAAAAACGATAAATGATTTGATGTGAAAGTCTACATAATACTAAAGATCGAGATCAAATTACAACACTTCATGAGAATTGACATAATGCAACCAAATTCTTCCTCACAAGAACTCATAGACTCAAAATTGCTTGTGAAATAACAAGAGTAGATCCAATTAGATCCTAAGAGTTCTGCAAATTACATGGATAAACAGTCTTCATGTGGTGATAAATATATATATGTAAGTATATAGCTACTCAAGTTCATGACTTTGACAACTGGAAATGCAAAAGATTTCTATGGAATTTGAGTCTAAAACAAGGGACATATGGGTGATCAAATGAAGCAAGATTAAAAAAAATAAACAAAATCTCATACCCATTAAGAAGCTTAGTTGCAACCTTGCAGAACTCTCTAGGGATTCGAAGTGCCCACAACTTCAAATGCACATCAAATTTGCTTTCATCCAACATTGCAGAATGCTTCAAAACCCCACAAAAACAGCAGCTAAAATCAATTCTCTTCACAGCAATAAACTTTATCATGTAACTACAATAGCACCTCAACTTAATCAGGACTAATTGCATGATTTATACGCAATACAAGCTGATAAACAACCATGTTATTTGTGCATGGATTAAGTCGAGCTTAAATCAACGAAATGGAACTGAAAAGTTATGTAATCCACCAAAAACAAAAGAAAATGTTTACCTGGAATTAAATTGCTCATTCACAAGTTACCAACATCAAAATTCAAAAGTTCAAAGTTAAAACATGTATATTAGTTAGAATCAATCAGTGAAAACATGTATATTAAGAAAGTACTATATGCATCCCTTTCAGGCATTTGATCAAACAGTTTGTCTGCAAGGGCAACCATCCCATTTCATATCACAAACTATTTGTCATTCTTGAATCTTGATAACCAGATGGTTATCACAATGTTGTAGACTTGTAGCATACATAGGCATCAAACTAGTACATGTTCCTTCACATATACACTAACACAACCAAGATACTTCGCTTTTCACTAATCAAAACTCAATTTTAACCAAGAAATGTCGGTGGTCATATAGTAGAAGTAGGAACTGACGCAATAGGAAAAAAAAGATTGGAAAATAACAAATCATAAGGTAGAAGTAGAAGTACAAACTAAATACAGTAGCAAAAGGAATGGAAAAGAACTCGGAAGTCGGAACTACACACAGTAGAAAAAAACCTCTTGAAAGTCGAAATCCGTTGTGCACTGCTTGGAGCTTGCTTCTACGCTTCTTCCTCTTGCTCAAACAGAAATGGAGGATGGAAGGGACTGTTTTGAGCGGCGGAGACCGGCGAGTTGGGGTGCTGGAATGTGGTGGACCGATGGCTGTTAGGGATTTAAGGCGTGAGTAGTACGTGACGGCTTGGGTGGGAGATGATGGATGCGAGGGAATTAGGGAAATATCAACGGTAAATGTTTTATTCTAACCCTACAAAAATTTCAAGGTTGTTTTAGAACGTTTATAATTTTTTTAAGGGGTTAAACCGTTAAAGTCACTTGTTAATAAGGTCACTTTACTTTGCTATAACAAGTTTTAAGACCCCATCCTTCCTTATTAGCCTTATACCACCCTCAATCACCCTTCCCATTTATCCACCTTCATCATCTTCACTTTGCACCATCGATCGTTGTTACCTTATAGCTATTTACTTACAAATAACAACGATCATTCTTTTGTTCTCACAATATTATCCTTCAATCGTGCGTTAAAAGCCTTCAAGTATTTGATTTCGAGAGAGAGTTTTAAAGATCTGAATTTGTCAACGAATATAAAGAAGATGCATGCTTTGCGATTCCAAGGCCAGTTGGAGTGCCTCCGGCGAGAAACTGTGCCCTTCAACGGCATCGGTTAGCGGAAGGTGTGTTGTTGAAGATATTTTTGATGATTACGATGACGAAGAAAAGAAAGTCGGAGATAACGATGAATATGATAGATGTAAGTATGTCGATGAGCTTGAATTAGAGGTTTCAATCAATAAAATTGATAATCATGATGTGTTGTCCTTGTTTGATTAGCTCATATGTTCTTGAATCCTTCATTGTTTGAATGATTGAATCTTTCTTAATAAATGTTAAATCTTTTTTCTCCTAAATGAGTTTTTTGTGTGATTTCGTGTTTGTAGATATGATTCGGGGGATGTTGGGATATTTCGCCAATGAGTAGGATAGCAAAATCTCAAGGAAGTGGGTTGATTTTTTTTGGTCATATAAATTTTGATTTATATGGATGTTGGGTATTTGGCCAATGAGTTGAATGGTTTCAAACATTAACAACTAGTTGTGAGATCCATACATTACATCGGTTTATTTAAAAAAAAAAAGTTAAATATAAAGGTCAAAATATTTGAAAACTTTGAATTTATAAGAAAATAAGAAAAATAATAAATTATTATAATGAAAATGTTTTTTATCTTTTAAATTTAAATAAAATTGATATTCATTTATTACATCATTTATTACATTAAAATATTATATGTATTTTAATAAAATAGAAAAACTCATAATATGAAATGTGAAAAAAATTAATTCAAAATAATTACAAAATGACATTTGGCAAATTGAATGAAAATGTGACAAGTGGCAAAAAAAAAAAACATTCATTTATTAGAAATTATATGAATTTTAATAAAATAGAAAAACTCATAAAATGATATGTGGAAAAAAATTAATTCAAAATAACCACAAAATGATATTTGACAAATTGAATGAGAATATGACATTTGACAAATTGAATGAGAATGTGACAAGTATATATATATAATAAATAAATAAAAAAAAAAAAAACTTTCATTTATTAGAAACTAGGCAAATGCTCGCGCGTTGCGCAGAAGCATCTATATAGCTAAAATCTTTACAAATATATGTTTTTTTTTAAATATAACAATAATATCGTTGTTAAATTTGATATAATAATTCGTATACTAAGTTGATATATTATATTGATTATTTTGAATTATATGATAATATATACATCTATTAAAACTGCATAATCTCAATATTTTGAATGATCTCTACCTACGGGTTACAAATGAATAAAATAAAATATAATATATCGTTTAATATTATTTATAGTTGTTATTATTGTTAATTCATTTTTAAAATTTATTTGCTTAAGGTTTTAATTTCTATCAGTGTAATTATTTAAAACATGAAACAATATATACATATACATATATATATATATATATATATATATATATATATATATATATATATATATATATATAACACCTGGTTCCTGGTACGTAAGATATGTCTGAATATTTTGTATTTTTGGTCGTGGACTCGGCGAGTTGGAGGCCCGACTCGCCGAGTAGAGAAGAGACTTGGGGCGCGGTTAAGTTGGCAACTCGACGAGTCCATATTATGGACTCGGCGAGTCCACGCTGTCTGATGAAACCCTAATTTCCAAGGGTTTGCACCCTATTTAAACGACCATTTGCGCCCCAAATTCGCCCCATTCACCCTCAGAAGCTCTCCATACGTTCTAGCTCTTGTTCTTGTGAGTTTGAGGCTTTTTAGTGTGTTTTCGTGAAGAATTTGAGAAGGAAGTGGAGTAGATCAAGAGGAAGGGAAGGAAGCCAAGCATCTTCGTGTTCTCTCAGTAGTCTCTTGGAGGTATAACTCGTTTTCCCTCTGTTTCTATGCTTATTACTCCATTAAAGACCTCCTTGAACCATGTCCCAAGCTTGGTTGTGCATTGTTGGTTGATTCAAGTTGCTAGCCTTTAGATCTAGACCCTATTCAGTCCATGGAGCTTGGATCTACTGCCTTTATGGAGTCATATTGCACACAAGCCCTAGATCTACCCCTTTTGTTGCACTTTAAGCCTTAGAACCTTTATTGGTGGTGATCTACACGTAAAGTTGGAAACTTTACGTGTAAACCAGGCCCTAGGAGTCCAGATCTGTGGATATCATAAGCTGGATTCAAGCAAAAACGACCATTTAGAGACCGCATGGTAGCGACTCGGCGAGTCGTTCATCTGACTCGGCGAGTCTGCTCGCGAGTCTCCGAGGTTGTCCCCTTTTAGTTGTGTCGAGTAGAGTAGTGAGTCACGGGGTGTGACTCAGTGAGTTGGAAGCCGAACTCATCCATGAAAGAACTCGGCGAGTCATTGCCCTGACTCGGCGAGTTCAAGGCAATCTCCTTAGATCAAGATCAGACTCGGCGAGTTGTTCATACAACTCGGCGAGTCGTAGCATAAGTGTTCATCGGATGAAGATGAACTCGCCGAGTTGTTCATACAACTCGGCGAGTAGGAAGAAGGACTTGAACATCAGTTTGGAAGGAGAACTCGTCGAGTCAACGCCTAATTCGACGAGTAGAAACAGAATCTAGGTCAGTCGATTGGACAGGGACTCGGCGAGTTGGCGAGCCAACTCGGCGAGTCGGGTCAACTGAAAGTTGACTCTGACTTTGACTTAGGGCATGATCAGGGGTAAAACGGTCATTTTACCCAAAGGACAGTTAGCAGTGTTTGATTGAGTATGTTGTGGGAATTATAGCCGGAGGATTTTCGGAGCAGTAGCAGCAGCAGTAGACAGTCAGTTCCCGATCAAATCAGCAGCTACTTCGAGGTGAGTTACCTTTCAGTAGTGGTGGGTCTACGGCCACAATGCCGGCCCACCAATAGGAGTCGTATGATTAGATGATTGTCTTTGTGATATCATCTAGGTTGTTACTACCTGATGTGTTTGTATGCTGACTTGTTATGTTATATGCGATAGAGGTAGGAGGAGGGGACCAGTCCCCGAGTTCGGTTGTTAGGACCAAAGGGTAGCCCAGATACCCCACATATGTCTGATAATATGTTATGTATGATATATGTGTAAGTAGCAGTAGGGGGTGAAATAGTCCCCGAGGATTGGTTGTTAGGACCGATGGGTAGTCAGCGCCCTAGAATAGCTTGACACGGGTAGTCAGCACCCCAGAATGGTTTGACACGGGTAGGACGGCACCCCAGAATGGCCGCACGGGTAGTCGGCACCTCAGAATGACCGTACCGGGTAGTCAGGCACCCCATAATAGCCTGGCAGTATGTATGTTATGTGTTTGTATGGTATGTGGTACGATGGGGGAACTCACTAAGCTTTGTGCTTACAGTTTACAGTTTTGGTTTCAGGTACCTCTTCATCAAAGGGGAAGGAGCTGGCGCGGTAGCGGCACATCATGCACACACATTGGTTTCCGCATTTATTAGATTTCTCTGGGATTTATACTATGATATTTCGATTGGTTGTATGATTTGGCTTTTAGACATGGTTTACGTTGTGATGTGGTTTGATCAAACAATGCTTTTTAATTATTAACGTTTTCTAAAGTAATTCTTTAAAAACAAAAATTTTGGACGTGAAAATTGGGTCGTTACAATATATATATATATATATATATATATATATATATATATATATATATATATATATATATATATTTGATTTTAAAGGTAACAATATAATCATTTATATAGAGTTATTTTTAACTATTAACCACTTGGGTTGTGGTGACTTGGTAAGATATGTGGAAGATATGGTGGATAACCTATTGACCCATGTTCAAATCCTGGCATCACTCAGCCCTTGTGGCCATGGAGGTTCGCCTGCAGTGACTCCAGGGCATGAGGCAAAGCTTTATGTTTGCAGCAGGGGATTAGTCGGTGCGCGAAAGCTGGCCCGGAAACCCTCGTTAGGGAAGTTCCCTTTCAAAAAAAAAAAACTATTGTTATTGTAAGTTATTTTAAGATACTTATTTCAAAACTTTTAACGATTATAAAAATATATATAGGAAATATTTTAGTGAATTGATATTACATTTAAGTTTTTTTCGTTTAACACTATAATTTATCACTTTTCACTTTTCATAAAATATTATTTGGGTTTTTTTAAGTGGAATTGAAATTTATATTGAAGTTGACCCTGCAATGTTATATTTAAATTAACAATTCAACTATTTTGTTCATAGAGTTCAAAAGTTGTAGCTTTAAACTGATAATGGTTTACATACAACAACATATTAAATCTAATAAATTTAGTATAATATGTTAAAAGTTAAAAACATAACTTTATAAGTAGAAGTAAAAATATTATTTTAATACTGAAGTTTAGTTTATTTTTTATTACACTTCAGGTTTGATACTTGTTTATCCTTATTAACCAATTTATAATCATTATTAGAAAGACACTACAATTTATCACTTTTAACTATTTACAAAATATTCATTAGGTTGTTTAAGTTCATCTAAATTTTATGTTTAAATTGATCCTATAAGGTTATATTTAAATTAACAATTTAAGTATTTTATTCAAATTGATCAAAAGTTGTAGCTTTAAATTGATAATGGCTTACATACAACATATTAGACATAATAAATTAAGTATAATATGTTTAAAGTTAAAAACAAACTTTATAAGTAGAAGAAAAAATATATATTTTTTATATTGAAATTTAGTTTATATATGATTATACTTTAGGTTTGATATTTATTTAATATTATTAACCAACTTATAATAATTATTAGAAAGAAATTAAAAAGTCATCGGAGTTTCAAATGAATGTGGTGAAAGGAAAAAAATATATGGGAGTTTCAAATGAATGTGGTGAAAGGAATAAAATACATGGGAGTTTCAAATGAATGTGATTCAAAAAAAAAATTGTAAACTTTAAAAGTATATAATGATGATTTGTTGGGGATAAAGATGATGATGATAAATGTAAAGGTTGAATGTCAGGCAAAAGTCAAATATGTTGACTAACCATGAGGTTATCGGGTAACCCTTTTAAATGGAGGACAATGGTAATTTTAGTACAAAAAAATCAATTTTATTTCCTTAAAATACAAAAAAAAAACAAAAAAAAAAAAAAACAATTGAGCGGACTTTTAAAACAAATGGAAAATGTTTGTTGGGTTAACATGACACTAACCCAAATATAAAATATGATTGAAGTCTTTCGATCCCCGACAACGTAAAACCTTCTAGGATATTCTATATTTTATGTAAATAGATGCACACAAGGGTATAAATGTATTTTTGTTAAATCTAATTAAGTTTGCGAGCTTTACAATTCGAGTATTTTATTACTTAAACTTGGTTCGACAAGGTACTCGGGTAGCTCGAGCTCGATAAAGTCAAGTGGATTTTGAGTATTTTTCGAATCGGTCTTAAACTTCTCATAAGTTGGTTCATACCCCTAAGTATTAAGGTAAGGTTTTTATTAGGTTAAAGGGCATGTTGATCAATTCTTAAATAATGTGAAATAAAGAGTTTTTGATAAGTTAGACGTGGGTACTTATCAAAAATGACTTATTAAATGTATGGAATTGCTATAAGCTATTTTTTAAAAAAAAATCTCTATCCAATTTATATGGAGGTTAGCACCCATATTTTAGATTTGAATTATGAAGAGGGATAACGTAATCATATCACAAAATTATTTTAGGTAGATAAAACTATTTATTAATTTCAATCTTTATGAAATTTCTAAATCTTTTGAGATTCATTAAAACTATTTAATAACATGCTAATTTCAGATCTGCACATCTTCTATTTATATATGGGATACCAAGGTCTCACAGATAAGATGATGAATTTAATCAACTATGCAAAACGAATGTGAGCCCTTGATTATTTTATGGTCTTAATGTTAATGTATATGTTAACCATACATAAGCCACAACAATAAGTGTCACAACATTTTCTTCTTACGTCTCAAATTTATGTATCGGTTATACACACTTACTCTATAAATAGTCAATAAGAAATAATCAGTTTTGATGGATTAGTAACTATTCACATTTCATAATATAACTACGACATGAATTTTGTTCAAATACTTTATATGTTATACTTTTAACAAGACATCGATCTATCAAACCCTTTCGACTAATGACAATAAACCACACAAATAAACAGTGAATCGTTTCCTTATACATAATGACTAAATCGATTATAAGACTTAAACATAAAGATTTTTCCAGTAGATTTCCCGATATAATATTTCAACTAGAAAATGATATACTACTAATTAATATCTACATAATATTATATATATATATATATATATATATATATATATATATATATATATATATATATATATATATTTACTATCTTATAAAAGAAATCTAACTATTTCTAAAAATAGATTGATTATAATAATAATATTTTTTTAAGACGCCCAAATGATAAAGCTGATAGTACAAGTAATCATTAATAAAATAATATTAAATTTTAACAATATTTTGAATTCAAATATTTATCATCAAATCTCCTTATATTTCTCAACAATTTGATATGGTTCCCTCAAATCTCGGATTCATTCAAATTTTGAACCCTTTTAGATATCCTTAAATTTAGCATGTTGATTCAAATATCCCTTCAATCGCATATACCTCTTTGCTCCCTCCTCTGCTATAAAGAACAAAAAATGACTTCATTTCCCAAATAACACCATAGTTTGATTATTTTGTCTTCGACATGTAATTTCTTTTGTAACATAATATTTTTGTAGAGGAAACATATCACCGAAAGAATTTACACGCCCTGCCGCTTTGCGCGGTTACACTGCTAGTATATATATATATATATATATATATATATATATATATATATATATATATATATATATATATATATATATATATTGCTAAAAAGATCTCACATATGGTTCAAAATAATATTAATGTTGAATTTTATGTTAGTTTTTTGTACAATATATGTACCATTATTCATTTTATTAATTATGAAAATAATAAAATATGTAACTCAGAATTCATTTTGCTAATTATGAAAATAATAAAGGTTGTAATTTAGGAGGAACATCAAATTTGGTTTTGTGTTATAAAATTATGTTTATAAAAATCATAAGAAACAAAATATATAGGTCTAATGTACGCTAACAGTTGCAAATATAAAATATATGAACACCATCGGCATTAGATTTCTTTTTGCTCCATTCAATTTTTGTTGGCGACGGGTGTTTAGGATTTGCCGGTGGAGCCATTGCAGATTGTTTAGGGTCGCACGAATAAACGCTACCCAACATGTTGCATGATAGTTTTTCAAGCTCCATCGTATGTGAAAAAGGTGTTTAATCTTTTGTTACTTCTTATCTCGTCCTTGGCTCTGTTGGTTTTACGATGTGTGTGTAGTTTATCATTATGTTTATACCATATTATCATAGAATTGGATTTTGATTTCAATACATTGAATAGGCAGAATGTATTTAACCTATATGAGGGTTGTTTAAGGTTCTATCAGAAAGTGTTAATTGTGAATAGATATGACAGAGGGAGTTTTAGCTTTTGAATTTGAATTTCATCAGACCTTCTGTTTAGTTTATGCATAAATACTAGCATGAACAAAGATTTAGACTCTTGTAGACATTTAATTTGTTATGTGATTATAAACTTGGAATGGAGACAAAATTCTAAAGACATTGACACTAATAACAAAGTATAAAGTAAACAGTTTTGCATCTGAATTGTGGTTTTTTCACCAATCTTTACATTTTAGTTTTTTTTTCTTTTTCATAAACTATGCTAACAAATTCTGTTAGAAAACAAGTAATAATGATTTACAAGGCATTGCAAAATAGAAAATTTGCAAGTTTCATATTAGTCCCCTGCAATTGTATTTAGTAATCTATAAAGTATAGAATGATTAGAGCTGTCATCAAAAGACCTGATTCCACAATTTCATGTCATATTTTACAAACATTTTGCCAGACTCTAATTATCTGTGTTGCAATTATTTATTTATAGGTTAATAAAAGTGATTAGCTTTATTTACAATCTTTTTTATTACATTTCAAGACCATCTTAACATAATTTCTTTGGATAGTTAATCTTGAGAACCAAGGGGGAAGTCAAAAATTTTTTTAGGGTGGTACTCGTAAATTATATATATATATATATATATATATATATATATATATATATATATATATATATATATATATATATATATATATATATATATATATATATATATATATATATATATATGCGTGTGTGTGTTTTCAATAAAAATTAATTAATGACTAGCCAAACGAAGAAGAATGCAACAACTTTAATATATATATATATATATATATATATATATATATATATATATATATATATATATATATATATATATATATATATATATCATAACTACGATATTTTATTTTGAAAAGAAAAAAAAATTGAAAATGTGAGCATGAGCTGGGCCTATCATGATCTTAGGATGGTTCCGTCCTTGCTAAGAACTATTTTCTTTTCTATCTAGGGGTGATGCAAGAAATAGCAAACATATCTTTATTGATTTGTTTAGTATAACATCCTACTCTTATTTATTTACTTATTATTATTATTATTATTATTATTATTATTATTATTATTGAAAATCTACCCAATTATAACAAAATACAAAACTATTTTCAGAATTGTATAAACTTTTCAAGGGAAAAAAAACCATTATATTATGGACGGTTTAACCAATAATAATATTATCTTCTTGCAATTAAAATATTACCTTTTTTTTATTAATAATTTTGACCAAGTTTCATCCGTAATTTTCCAAATTAACCTATTGGGATAGGGTTCACCTCTAAATTTCCAAATTAACTATTTTAATGTTTGATTGGACAAAATAAGTAATAGCAGTAAACTTGCCTAATATATATATATATATATATATATATATATATATATATATATATATATATATATATATATATATATATATATATATATATATATAGGGTTAAGTTCAAATGAGAACACCATTTAATGTGAGAACGTGAGAACACTACTTTATGTTACTATTCTACTATAAATTTAATATGTATAGTATTGTAGTAATTATAATATGAATATATTTAATTTTATATTACTATTCTACTATAAAATTTATAGATATATATAGTAATTTAGTAAATTCTAATGTGAATGTTAAATATGTGATTGTTCATGTATTCGGTGATGAATAATGTAATAAAGTTATATATACAAAATTTTAATGTGAATATTGATGTGTGTTTGTTCGTATATTTTTTAATGAATAATGCAATATCGTTGTATATACAAAATTCATAGTAGAATAGTAACATAAAGTAGTGTTTTCACGTTCTCACAGTAAATAGTGTTCTCATTTGAACTTAACCCTATATATATATATATATATATATATATATATATATATATATATATATATATATATATATATATATATATATATATATGGGAAAAGTGAATATACCCTTAAGGGTATATAAACTTAGGTACCCAAACACACCATAAAACGTTGTTTTGTTTGATATATTTATTATAATATTTTTATACTTCAACCCTAACTTGATTTGCTTTCAAGATATTTGAAATTTGACTATTATCATTCTCTTACATCACATCTTTTTACCGAACACCTACTAGGCTATATATATTGTATTTGAAAATGAAAATTATGTAAGAGGAAGATAAATGTGTAAATATTAAAAATCTTGGAAGTAAATCAAGTTAGAAGTTAAATTATAAGAACATTGGACAATTGGAATGTATTATATGATACAAAACGACGTAGTATGGTGAATTTAGGTACCTAAGCCTATATAGCCTTAAATGTATATTCACTTTTCCCTATATATATATATATATATATATATATATATATATATATATATATATATATATATATATATATGTATGTATGTATTAGTTTATAACCTGTGGGAACCACGATTATAATATTAATTAAACTTTAATAGTTAAAATTTAAAATTATTAATAACTTATTTTAAATAAATTATTAATAAAGAAGTTTTTTCAATTATATAAAATTACATTGATTTAAATAAATATGTAAAATTATATCACTTTATAATTTGTATTAATTTTATTTTAATTTTTATTCTAATGTTGTTAAGTTAATGTAATTAGAAAAAAAAATAACACAAAATAATTTGATTGATAAGTAATTTGTTGGTCATCTTTGGTGAAACACATACATTAAATGTAAAAATGTGAAGAAAATGTTCATGACCTTTTATATGGTTTTTATTATTATTTAAAAGATTGGACCAATAGATACATTTTCTACTGGTACTATTTCCTTAGCAAGATAATAACAAACACTGTGGAACGAAGAAAGTTATTTTAGCCAATGTAAGTATATTGCTATAATAGGTAAAAAAAATAAAGTTTATTGTTATAATAGGTAAAATGTAAGGTACATTTCAGTTATCTGTAAAAAAAGTTTATAAAAGGAGAAATTTACATTGTCCGTATGTCGCGATTCTCTGCAATTTGCCTTTAAGCATGTTCATTTCTTTGTATATTATTGCATTCTACTTCCGTTTTCTTTCTTTTATATCATTGTAAAACTTATTTTCATTGTAATTAAAAAAAGTTCATGTCTTTTTTTGTCGCCTTACCAAATGCATCCAGACAACTTGTTCTATTCTATATTTCTATTATGTCCTAGTCTTACAAAATGCATAATCTTATTTCAAGAAACATTACTACATAACATAACTAAATTAAAAAAATATAGCCAATAAAGGAAGGCAATAGCAAACAAAGGACAAAATTGCTTGTTCATTAATATTGGCACATTTCTAACTATTGCACAAAAAGCATGTAGTAGGACTAGGTTTATAAAGCACAAAAATAGTGTACGAATGCAAATTATACAAGAAACAAAGAACTATTCTAACAAAACGATACCAAACATTTGGTACTTAATAAATCTAAATGTGCATAAGCAAATACGATGTCCTCCTTTGATTAAAAAAAAATAAAAATCTTTGCCCTATTCTACAATATTGTAAGTAACAATTTTCCAGAGTACACTACTACAACAAATGTGTAAAAAAAAAATGCATGTCATTTTGCTTCCTCTGAAGTCGTGACATTTTGCATTTCAAGCAGTTTTTGTTGCTCATCTTCTTCTTGTACAACAACTCGTTTAACATCAGAAGAAGTTTTGGAATTAGGGTTTTTACTAGTAGACTGTTGATACATAACCCCACCAAACATACAAATCAAAAGCCCAATTGTCCCAATCAAACTCGAATGTTTATCCCAAATCATCAAATTAATCACCACAGTTAAAAGCTTATTCACAATCCCAAGAACTGTAAAACCCGTTGCCGAAATTGCCCTTCTACAAGAAAATCCAAAAAAAGAAATCGCCAAACCAAACAAACACGATAAACCCACTGGCAAAATCACCTCAAAAGAATACCAATCTGTCTCCTCTTTGATTTCATGTTTTATCTTCTTCAATTCCCCCATTATCAACAACTCCAATGGGAAGAGTAACAAAGCTTCAAGATTATTGTAAAGAACAAGACCCCATGTGTTCAAACCGATTGTCATCACCACATGTTTTATGTAGACGAAATCTATCGACATGCTTATAAGATATGCTAAAGCCCAGCTATACGCCATGAGGGTAAATTGGTAATCTGTGATGACATAAAGTAGACTCCCTGCAAAAATGGTGGAAAGTGAAAGCCATGTCTTGAGTGAAGGCCATGGTTGGTGGAGGTAAAGGGTTTCTCCAATGGCAACAAAGATTGGAACTGCTGAACGAAATACAATGAAGGTGTCAACATTTGCATGAAGGAGGAGTTCACTGTTTGTGAAGAGGGAAAGATAGAATATAATGGCAGCTGGAAGGAAACGCCACATTGTTTGAAGGTCTAATCGGTCATGTTGGAGAAAGTTGAGGGACCCGAAAAGGAATACACCGGATGCACTTGTGAAGTATTGTAAAGCAGTTAGGGCACCAGGGTAAGGGAATTTCATAACTGCCCATTTGTTGATGATGGAGAGTAAAGAAGCTGATAAGCAGTATCCAACAGCTATACCGTATACTGAAACTTGATGGAGGAAAGTATCATAATCATACCAGTTTTTTGATTCAATGACAGGTGGAGGAGGGAGGGGATCTTTTTGTGGGTTTTCCACATCGTTTGTCATCTAAATCTGCAATGAGAATATGAGATAAACAGTGAAATAAAAATGTTAGAAACCCACTGTTTATTTCTATATGAACACAATGTGTGTTTCCTGTTATGAGCAGTAGAAATTGAACAATTATGACCACCCAGGCAGCAAATGAACAGATACACCATTGCAGTGACAGCAGGCAACAAACACAGATGATTTTGGTTACTGAAATAAGGGGAAAAAGGAAATTCGAGAGGAGGCAATGCAGTTGAACGAAAACAGTAGCAATTGAACACATACATCTAAAATTTGCAGACGTGAAACAGATTTGGATTTCAACAAACACATATGATATCACAAGCAAAATAAAATCAATTCACATGTAAACCTAAACAAAAATCGAAATCAAAATCAAACACCAAATCATTCACACCTAAACCCAAACAAAATTCAAATCAAAATAAAGAACAAACCTAAAGGAAAAAGAGAGAGAAGATCGTTGCCGATGGAGAAGGAGAGGGGAGCAGGGGGAAGCAGCTGTTGGGACGTATTCAGGGCGACATCTCATCTGTGCGAGAACGTCGGAGAGAGGGAAGACAAGATCATTGGAACACCGGAAAAAGAAAGGAGCGTCGGAGATCAGGTAGCTAAGAACAGATGAGGAGCGATACTAATAAGTATAAGATGTCAAATTACAGTCCTAATTCAATCACTAACAACATCTCTTATGCTGCAAAAGTAAAACCCTAGAAAACTTGAGTAGTGAGTGAAATACACGAACAAAATCTATGGAAATGCGTAACTCATAGTACTGCCGACAAAATTAAACAAACTTGCTATTGCAAACACAACCAATATGATATGCTAGATTCCACATCTCTACACAGCATTATAGTCGTGTGATCTGTAACGAGAGTTCAAACAGATCTGTGAATTTCAAGATATATTCAAAGTGACGTAGCTACCTGTATTTCTGGCGGAGAGTGTGCGTGAATTTGGAGAGTGAAGAAAGCAAGGGATTTGGAAATGGAAGAAAACGACCAGTTTGATAGCCTTCTAGGAAGAAAGAACACAAAATTGCAATAATGGTCCTACAGATTATTGACAATTTTCATTTTTATCCAAAACATATTTTGGACTAACATCCATTGATTCAAAATAGGAATTCCATTATCTAATTTTTTTTAAATCACATTTTTTATTTTGTTTTTCTATTTCTTTTTTATTGCATGAAGTATATCCCCCTCTCCCTCTTTTTTAAATGTTTATTTTTAAGGTAATATTTGATACATGGAATAGAACTGAAAAAGTGGAGTGGATTGAAATGTTTATTCATATAATGTTTGACAAGACAATCCTCCCTCTTTTTTAAATGTTTATCTTTAAGGTAACATTTGATACATGAAATAGAGTTGAAAAAGTGGAGTAGAGTTGAAAAAGTGGAGTGGAGTGAAATGTTGGGAAAATAACTTAGGAGGGTAATTACCTCTTATCCGTGTTCACATATTAGCAACTTTTTCTTTTTGTACATAAACTAACTTGTTTTAACTGTTTAAATTACACAAATATTACCGGCTATACCTGTTTTAACCGGTAACTCAAAGAGAAAATGACTTAGGAGGGTAACTACCTCTTATCCGTATTCATATATTGGCAACTTCTTATTTTTTGTACATAAGAAAGCAACTAAGTTGTTTTAACTGTGTAACATCCCAAAAATCATGACCAAAAATTTGGTTTTTAATTTAATACTAAAACCATAATTGTTAAACCATTAATTTAATACTTCGGCATCGGGCCCCGCCCGGTACCAGACCCCACCTGGCATCGGGCCCCGCTCGGTATACATATATGTCTCTCTTAGGCCCCGCATACTAAACACATACAATCATATAACATGCTAACACATAAAGAAACATACTTTATTGTATCCCTGTCCTAAGAAACATACTATGCTAATAATGAGATACGAAACATCGTCCGTAGTCAGCTAGTGATGAGATACGGGACCTCCCTCACACTCACCTCTTTACCAGGCACATACAAGTATCACACAGACAACAAGTATAATCTAACATGCAAACATTCCTCGGGCAACCGCCCGACATCAGACCTTGGTCCGGAATAACATACTAGGATATAATGCCTAGGGCTAACCCCCGGGTCTTCCTACTCATAGACTACATGGGCTGACATTGTGGCCTTAGACCCATTCACACAGTGAGGAGACTCACCTTGCACTGCTGAAGCCCTGGCTGGAACTAGCTGAGTACGGACGAAGTTCCGTATCTCATTATTAGCAGAGTATGTATCTTAGGACAGGGATACAATAGAGTATGTTTCTTTATGTGTTATCATGTTATATGATTGTATGTGTTTAGCGGTCGGGGCCCGGAGACAAGCAGGGCCTAAGAGAGACAGATCTGTATACCGAGCGGGGCTCGATGCCAGGCGGGGCCTGATGTCTGGCGAGGCCCGATGCCGGAGTATTAAATTAATGGTTTGACAATTATGGTTTTAGTATTAAATTAAAAACAAAATTTTTGGTCATGATTTTTGGGATGTTACACAGTTAAAACAACTTAGTTGCTTTTTTATGTACAAAAAATAAGAAGTTGTCAATATGTGAACACAGATAAGAGGTAGTTACCCTCCTAAGTCATTTTCCCTTTGAGTTACCGGTTAAAATAGGTATTAGCCGGTAATATTGGTGTAATTTAAACAGTTAAAACAAGTTAGTTGCTTTATTATGTACAAAAAAGACGAAGTTGCCAATATGTGAACACTGATAATAGGTAGTTACCCTCCTAATTCATTTTCCCATAAAATGTTTATTCATATAGTGTTTCAAAGACTAGGATAAGATGTAACAAAAACGTAAATTTACCGGATTATCCTTCTGTTTATTAATATTATAAAATTGTATCTGATTTGTTTTAAGGTATATAATATTTATAATTTGATATATATATATATATATATATATATATATATATATATATATATATATATATATATATATATATAATTTCAATAGAGAACCATTATTAATCAAAAAACCAATGAATCAATCAAAAACATTGAAATTTAAAACGATCAACGACAAAATGAATGGTTGTAGACTTTTACAATGGACATGCACTAGATTAGGGATGAAAGTGGGTCCAAACCCGGACCCAGAAAACCCGGAACCGTTTAACGATATTTTTAAGAACCGGAAACCGGACCGGAATATAGGAACCGGGTCCGGTTCGGTTCCGGGTTTGGTTCCGGGTAAAGTGGGTCTAGAACCGAAAAACCCGAAAATAGGAAAGTGGGTAAAGTAGAACCGGGTCAAATGAGTTTAGAACCGGAAAACCCGGATTTTTTTTTATTACCCATAATCTTTCAACCGTTATAAAAAAATTAACAAACAAAAAATTACATTTAGGTTGTTAGGTTATTGACGACGTTGATTTATTTAAAAATAAATAAATAGATATAACAATATTGGTTTAAAAAAAATTTGCATCACCTCACAGTTACTTACTTGTCTTATTTGATCAAGTTGAGTAGTTTGACCCATTTTTTTTTATCACTGTACGTTGATTCACAATTTTTTATTTTATTATTTTTTTTATTTTTTATTTTTTAAGAAATTATGTATTTAACTATTAGATAATTTATTTTGGGTTGTGTTTTAATTTAAGATATGTTGAAATTCTAAATTGTTAGTTATTTATTTATTTGCAATCACACTAACTTGTTTTTTTGCATCTTTGACCTTGAAGGCTTCAACTTTGAAAATTTGAACATAAAAGCAAGAGACAAATTTTTTGACATTAGCAATCTTTTAATTTTCATGTTTTGTCAACATCTTACAACTTCTCATTATAAATAGACCCTTCCACCTCTACATTTTCATTTAACTTATTATTCTCTAAGTTGAAAGTTTTGAGTTGTTTTTTCTTTTCAAGAACATTCATGGAAGCTAACCTCCCAATTCAAGTATGTTTCTTTTTAATTTTATACAAATATGCATTTAAAGTAATTGACTAATTTACGTCTTTATACTTCAGTTAGGTTCCGTTTTGAATCTATTAGTTTTATAACTTTGATACTTCATTTTTTACATGCTTTAAATCTACCTAGATTTTTTTTACTTAATTTGTTTAGCATTTGAATTTGAAGGAGAGGTCCACATGTTGGCAACATTTTGATATGTTGTGGGTAGTAGAAAATGATGGGGTTGAACGAAGGCAAGCAAGGTGTAAGTATTGTTTCGCTATACTTAAAGCCGATCCATCAAGACACGGTACAAGTAGTCTTAATAGACATTGTCGTACCTGTGCCAAAAATCCGAATAATATAGCTAGGTAATAAGTTTTGTGCTTTTAATTTATTTGGTAACATTTTTTTTAATACTAAATATGTTTATTTTTGTTTTATGTATAGAGATTGAAGATGCGTTAACTCGACAAGATGGTCAAGGAATAAGTGTTGTTTTGTTCTTAATTGTTTAAGAATTTTGATTTGAATTGTTTTGAATATTAGACTTTGATTTTGAATTGTTCAATAGGTACCATGAACTTGGACCCAACCATTATCCCCTTCTTCGCTTGTGTTATGTTCTTTTCATTGTTATTTTACCACAACATGGATAAAAAGAAACATTCATTAAAATGATTATTAAAATGACGAAAATCATTGATTAAAATAAAAGTAATAAAAAAATAATAAAGTGGAATGTGGATGTGCATGCATTGATTAAAATATCATTCATTTATACTTGTTTACACCCACATGCACAATTGTAGAGTACCAAACAAGTAAATTTGATTCAAGTTCAAAAACATTAATCAACCAAAACAAACACTTACAAACCAATAATCATTTATCGACAAAAAAAAAAAAAAAAAACAAAAATAGTATAACTACTCGTTAATATCTATCGGCCTTTTTCCATTTCCATTTTGGGTGCGTATGGCGTCTTCCAACTCTAATACATATCATAAAAAAAATTAATATGAAAGTTAGCATATAACCAATGTTTTGTTATTAGATAATAAAATGAATTTTGTTTGCTACCTTTAGCTATGTCATCATCTTTAAGAATATCATCGATGTTGTCAACAATTGGCTTCTTTGATTTCCTCACCCAATCTTGGGTGCAAACCAAAGCCTCTATTATAGGTGCGGACGAGTTTGCTCGGTAACTATCAATTATGCGACCGCTTGTACTAAAAGCGGACTCGGAAGCCACGGTAGATATTTGAATGCCCAAAAGATCTAATAACATAAACATATAATGTTAAATTATACTACATTATAATAAAAATATAAGTAATTAAAATTATACCTTTTGCCATCCGTGAGAGAATTGGGTAACGAGATGCGTTATTTTTCCACCAAATCAATATATCA
Organism: Lactuca saligna; assembly: GCF_052625555.1. Lineage (NCBI taxonomy): Eukaryota > Viridiplantae > Streptophyta > Magnoliopsida > Asterales > Asteraceae > Lactuca > Lactuca saligna. The sequence continues at coordinate 201,637,458 of NC_136421.1, forward strand.
AAGTCCTTAACGCCTTGGGTTTGTCCTTTGTTCAAGTATCGTGTTAATTCCGTTTCCTTTAAAGCCGATGAATTCACCGATTGAGCAAAATAGTCACCCACAAAGTCGTCATCATCATCAATATGCACAGCATCTTGACTACCACCGGTTTCAAATGGTACATTAGAGTTGGTATTGTAACAATTAAAAAAGTTCTCAAATCTCGATTCAATATCCTTGATTAAAGAGTTAGTCTTCGTAGTAATATCTAATTTGGAAAGGGGTTTATTTTCCAGCATCTTGTACTTGATCAATGTTTCAAAAGCATGTCTAAGAAATTCTGTCTTCATTCGCGGATCCAAGATAGTCGCAAAGTACATGTAGTCATTCAAATTTTCAAAATCTCCCCAATACTTCTCATATTTGTCTATCATATCCTTCCCAATTGAATAAAATCGTTTGTTTTTTGACCAAACCCGTATATGTTTGTAAATGCCACATACTTCTCTAAAAAACCGATTTGCCAATGGTTTTGAAGTCGTCGACACCAATTCTGTTTTCACCTTGAACTTCTCAAGAAAAGAGACCATTGCTCGACAAGTTACAAAATCTTCACTCACGGGGGTTACCACATCTCGTGCAAAGGAACGATCTATCAAAAAAATGTTACAAAATTAATATATCATTTTGGAGGGCTGTAACTTACTTAAAACACATGCAAATTAGGTTTTTCCAAAGTCTATAACTATTGCCAAACAATGAACTATAATTTAAAAAAAAAATCAGCCAAAACGGACTCATAACGAAGTAGATATGACAGCTTAAAGTTAACGAAAAATTCTAAAATAATGCTATTAACATATTCAAAACAGCTTTGATATATCATTTTTGGAGGGCTGTAACTTACTCAAAACACATGCAAATTAGGTGTTTCCAAAGTCTATAACTATTGCCAAACAATGAACTATAATTTTAAAAAAAAAATCAGCCCAAACGGACTCATAACGAAGTAGATATGACAGCTTAAAGTTAACGAAAAATTCTAAAATAATGTTGTTAACATATTCAAAACAGCTTTGATATATCATTTTTGGAGGGCTGTAACTTACTCAAAACACATGCAAATTAGGTGTTTCCAAAGTCTATAACTATTTCCAAAAAATGAACTATAATTTTTAAAAAAAATCAGCCCAAACGGACTCATAACGAAGTAGATATGACAGCTTAAAGTTAACGAAAAATTCTAAAATAATGTTGTTAACATATTCAAAACAACTTTGATATATCATTTTTGGAGGGCTGTAACTTACTCAAAACACATGCAAATTAGGTGTTTCCGAAGTCTATAACTATTGCCAAACAATGAACTATAATTTTAAAAAAAAATCAGCCCAAACGGACTCATAACGAAGTAGATATGACAGTTTAAATAGAGCTAAAAATTCAGCAAGAATGCAGAAAAAAAATTACCTTCCATTTCATACTCATAGAAAGCTTTTTCTAAATCCACCGCGATCTTCAATAAGTCGTAAGTTGAGTTCCAACGAGTGGGACAATCGTTGCACAAAAATTTGGTTGATTCCACCCCGACGGCTTTCATGCACTTTTTAAATAGAGCAATCCGTTGTGTGGACTTTCTAATATATCTTACGGCGTCTTGCAAACATTTAACACTCTCGTCAATTTTATTCATCCCGTCTCTCACAATTAGATTGATAATGTGTGCCATACACCTAATGTGAAAGTGTTTTCCTTCATTGTACAAGTTTGGTAATTTGTTTTTTAGAAACTCTATTGCTTTGTCATTAGAACTTGCATTATCAACCGTACAAGTCATGATATTTTTAATACCCCACCCTTGAATACATTTCAACACTTCTTTTCCGATATCTTCCCCCCGTTGACTATCTAATTCTTTAAAGTTGATTATCCTTTTGTGCATCTCCCAATTATCATCAATAAAGTGTGCGGTAATGACAATATAATGCACCCTTTTACTTGGACTTGTCCAACAATCGGTGGTCAAATGAACCATGTTAAGTGGATTACATAAGAATATTACCAACTTATTTCTTTCTTCTTGATAATAAAGTGACACTTTTTTTGAAATTGTTGTTCGACAAGGTACAACCACCTTCCCGTTTAGTGCGTTTGTGTATTCAATAAAGGCCTCATTTTCTACAAATTTAAAAGGTAGACCACCCACTACAAACAAATTCAACATAGCCTTTTTAATTCGTTTGTCGTCATGTTTCCAAGTGCTAACACTACCCTCCCCGGTTGGTTCTTTTTTAAATTGTAATGTTTGTTGGTTTTTCAAATTCTCGGGGTTTTGTTTACAATTCTTTGCATGCTTATTTAAGCTAGACGTACCGGTATTATTCCCGTCGGCTTTGAGAACCCTCTCGCACCATTTGCACTTTCCATGCCGAACTCCATCAATAAAAATCTTCTCAAATGATTTCCAAAAATCGGACCTTGTTTTCCCTACTCTTTTTCTCTTTTGTGTTGGTTCCTCATTGATTTCTTGTTGAGTGTTGTCAACAAACACATCGTCATCATCAAACTACAATAGATAATAATAAAAACACAATTAAAATACAATAACGCAATCTTAATAACAAAATAGTTGTTCTATTCATATTATTGCAGCAAAACATCCATCTATCTTTAAGCAAAAAGGCTTGAATAAACTTGCAATTCATAATATTAACAAAAAAAAAAAAAGACTTTTGCTTTGTTATTAACAAATTTATATGTTTGAAGTTATTAAATTTTACTTAAAAAGTTGTATATTAATATATCATTTTACTCCAAATGCAATAGTGAAAAAGACCCATTAATTCCTAAAGAGGACCAAAATACCCTTTAGTTAGCCCCTCAATTTTACTCCATTTGTCTTTCATTTTCCAGCTTAGCCAACACAGAAACATGAAAAAATATTAGACATGTCTATTTTAACAATAAACCAAAAAAGAGCATATTGCCAACCTCAAGGAAAAGACCATAATGCCCTCGTGTGAAAAGCATGAGAATGAGACTATCTGTTATTCGAGTTTGTAGAAGGTGCTTTTTTCAATTTACAAGACAAACAACCATTGAGATAATTTAACTTAATACACTCTCAAATCCTGATTATCAAGGCCATAAGTTAAGAAAGCCACATAGAAATATTTAAATGGCTGGATTACCAAGGTCAGATGTGTCATTAGAAGATTAGGTTCTTCAGGGCTAGTTTGGGAAGGTAAATGGCTAGAAATATTTAAATGGCCGTATTATATGTTGATATCAACTGTATTATAAGTTGTAATATAAGTGATATAGTAAGCTCATTCAACCGTATTCTATTGCAAGGACTAATTTAATACACCCCCTAACAATACGGTTGTGCATCCATATTATATCTTCAAATATAACCGAATTATATTTCCCATTCTCTAGTAGTGTCAATTATCGACTCCAGTTCAAACTGTGATTCCCACAAGAAAGTAAAAAAAAAAAACACAAACTTCAGAACACATGAAATCAAAATTCTTGGCAACTTACTTGTGTAGATTCATTGTTATCTACCCAATTGTCCACCATTGGTCTTTAATTGATTGTAGGAGATTGATTTGAAGTTCAATTGAGAATGAATGGAAGTTGATGTTTTGATGATCGTTAACTTGGACTTGAAGTTCGATGGATTGGAAGCACAAGACGGGAATGTTTTGTTGATTGCCCTCGTCGATCGCCTACAGAGAAAGCTAGAAAAAACAACGAGTCATCGATCACTTAGAATTAGATCGTCGATTCAAGTTGCCCAATTACACGAACACTGGAAAAGAAACCGGTGGTATTCCGGTTCTACAATAAGCACGTTGCCTATACCCGGTTCCACATTAAACCTAATCCGGTTCTTTGACCCACTAAACCCGGACCGGGTCCATTAAACCCGATTCCGGTTTTTTAAACACAAACGGTTCAAAAACCTGAATTAACCGGACCCGTTGGACCCATACCCGAAATACCCGGAACCCGGATAAGAGTAATTTTGAAACCCAATACCCGGACCGTTTAAGTATTTTCCGGTTATACCGGTTCCGGTCCGGTTTTCCGGTTTTATGACTCATCCCTACACTAGATTATAACATAACTCACTTCTTTTATTTTAGTTTCATTTTTTAGTCCATTTTTTTTATCGGAAAAAAAACGAATATACCATTGTTCGTGATTTTTCGTCTCATTTTCATAGAGATCCATATTGATATATAAAAAATAAACTTTTTTTTCTTCAAAAACTCACTTCATTTTCTTTGTTTGTTGAAAAGTTAAGTTCTATTTTTTTAAAGAAAAAAATTAATAAATATATCAAAATTCATATTTTTTGGTACTCTTCAAATATAGATTCATACTGATGTTTAAAAAAAATCGAAATTTCAGTTCAAATTCACATTGTGAACCTGTTCAGATTCACATTATGAACCTGCTCAGATTCATAGTATGAATAATATTATAATAGTAAGTCGGATTCACAATGTGAATAAATCCATTTTTTGATTTTACAAAACTAATTTATGAGTAATGCAAACGTTAAAATATTATAAAACTACATTAAATATATTTCGATTCATATGTAAATTTCACTAAGTTAATTTGCGAATGATCAAAGAGTTGAAATAGTAAGTCAAATTCACATTGTGAATGTTACAAAATGAAATATTTATAGTTTAGATTCACAGTGTGAATCTGAACTGAACGACTTTTTTTTTTATTATTATGAATGTTACAAATTGAAATATTTATAGTTTAATTGACAGTGTGAATCTGAACTGATTGGGTTTTTTTTTTCTTTAATCAGTATTGATGTTTATTAATAAAATACAAAAAATTAATATTTTTGGTATAATTAGTTTTTTTTGGATAAAAAACTTAAATATTGACAAAAATAAAAAAATGAAGTGAGATTTTTTATAAAAAAAATCGTTTTTTATATATCAACATGGATCTCTATGGAAAGAGGACGAAAAATCTTGAACAATAGCATATTCGGTTTTTTACTTAGATAAAAAATGTGACCTAAAAAAAAAAATGAAAAAAGAGGTGGGTTTTTTGGTAAGACCATCTCCAAACCACCTCCACTTTTCCCCCAAAATGAAGTAAAAATGGAGTTTACCCTGAGTGATGCCAACTTTCAGACCGACAAAGATAACTTCCGCTCTCAGTTGGGCTGGATATTTACCCTGAATACAGGAGATGTGACTTGGAAAAGTTTCAAGCAAGAGACTTGGCTAATTCTGTAATGTCACACCCGAAAACCATGAATGGCGGAAACGTTCTGGGGCGGAGGACGTCATGTACAGTATCACAATAATGAATAGTAGTAAACAAGCAACAACATCATCCATTGCATTAATAATATAATTTTAATACAAGTGTTCTGACATGTTTAATAGACACTAAAGTATGAATCAAAAAATGAAAGATGAGTCTTGAACGAGCTCCATCTTCTCTAAACCTTGCATTGGTACATGTCTACTGTTTACCTGAGGATACAAGTTATTTTGAAAGAGAGTATCAGCTTTAAAGCCGGTGAGATCATAAGTATTTTAGTGTCTGTATTTGTAATTATGTATTTGTAAGAATGTATTTGTAAGACTGAGTATGTAAAAGTTTTGAATAACCTAGAAAACCCTATGCTTCCTACTGAAAGTAGCCTTTTACCAAGGCATCTAGTATCTAACTGTGTCTATTGTAAGAGTGTGTATTTTCCCAAATCTAACTATCATTAACCAAAAATATAATATTTACATTACCGTGCATCGTGTGAATGTTCACAAAGTGAATGTAATGGGGAAATAATAAAGTACTGTAGTTTTATAATAAGTGACTACTGTTGTACTAACTACCTTAAACCAAATGAAATTTAAAGTAACATGTGATCAGCCTGTATCCTGCTATCGACTCAATAGTAAAACGATGATGTAAGACGCCGTAAGAAATGACATTTGGCACCCGTAGACTTGCAAGTCCCACTGTAGCGAGCAACAAGGTGTAGGATAGTCAATCCAGTATAGACTTATACGCAAACTCATACACTCCCCAATTAAGGAGATTTTGGATACAAAAACGGTCATGGTAAGTAGTGCCATGGCCCGTATAATAGCTCACATAACTGAATGTAATGTATATGTAATGTATGCTAGTTGTATTGTATGTTCTCCCTCTGTCTAGCCTGTATGTTCTCTCTGTATAGTATTGTAATGTATTGTGTGTACTAGCTGTATTGTGTGTTCTCTTTATCTAGCTAGTATTGTAATGTTCTGTGTGTACTAGCTATATTGTGTGTTCTCTCTATCTAGCAAGTATTGTAATGTATTGACTCATGCATGAACTGACTCTTTGTATGATTCATTGTTCTAGTATTAGTATTAGTAAAATCCTAAACTACGCCTATTGTAGCTTACTAGTAATATAACTTGTACGTATGAACATGGAAGTATACCCTTGCTACCTAAGGGTATTGAATTGACTGGAAGAACCTTTATGGCTATATATGTACACATGATATATAACTAATAGTTAAACAACCTTCGGACGAATACCCGATACCCTACCAGACCACATCCCAACGAGGAAAAGGAAATAAGGCGGGTTAGCCTTCCTAAGTCCTTCAAACATTACTTATATAACTATACATATCTATGCATGCAATTGACAATATAAAAGTATAAAAGAAGTTTTGTAAAAACCTTTGAAGAGTTTAAGAACTAAGAAAAGGTGACTTGATGTCAGTTTGTAAAACAGTTTGAAAACCAGTTTATTTGATAAGAACAGTTTAAAGTATAATGAATCCTTTGATTCGGAAACACAATCGTAACAGAGTTTTGAAAAGAAACATTTAGTATGTAAGACAATTTGATATAGAGTTGTAAACTAGTAAAAATGTTTTGGAAAGTTATTTGAAATAATCCACTTAAAGTGTACTAAATCTATTTGCATGCTAGTTATCAATCACATGTGATTGATATAATAACTAACATGATTCAACTTGTATCCCCCCATAAAAGCATTTAAAAACATTTAAAAGATAGATTAAGGGGTATGAACTCACCTGTAGCGAGTGGTTGGGATTGAACTCACTGTATAGGATGCTAGGTGGCAAGTGAAGACTTGCACACACTCTATGATCCTAGTTAACATATAATATCACATATATGTAACCAATTAGCCTTTAAACAATTAAATAACAAGGGTAAGACATCCTAAAACATGTTAAACACTTTATATAAGTGTTATAAGTGCTAAGGATTGCATCTAAGTGTTGTAGGACAAGGCTATTGAGTTTTAGGGTTCAAGGGAACCCTCTTTGTGAGTTTACTCCCTAAAGACCATAACCCATGTAGTTTGCAGTAGTAAACTCATGGGTTTACGACTGTAAACTCAAGTCTTCTTGACCATGAGTTGTTTTGAAGTCTTGTAAGTCCCTTGAAGTATTCCTACATTGAAGTATAAGCCTATGGAAGTGTTTGTGGCATCAAAACACCTCTAAATGGAGTTTACGGACCATGGACCATTTCTCCATGAGTTTGTTGCCGTAAACTCCTATGGAACTTGGTTTTATGATGTTTTCAAGTTCCATACATATCAAGGAATAAATCTAGACTAGTTTCCTAAGCAAATGAAGGGACTAGGGCCATTTTTGACCCCTTAAGAAGGGTTTACGGCCCAAGGTGTTCTTGGATCGTAAACACCTTTAATCTTGGTGCTTTCTTGTGCTAAAACCATAAGGGAAGGGTTCCATACTAGTTTCTAAGCATAAGGGAAGAATTAGGGGCACTTTGGCACCCAAAATAAAGTTTACAGTCCAAGAAGATCTTAGGCCGTGAACTCCTTCTTCTTGTGATTTTTGAGTGATTTCTAACATATCTATGTTGGGTTATGAGCATTCTAATACTCCTAAGTGTACATGCAACCCTAAATACCTTGGATCTATGTTTTCTCTATTATACATGCAAATATGAACATCCAAGGTATTATCCTAATCTAGCATACAAAACTATCAATATAACAAGATAGAATACATACCTCTTTGATGGTGCTTGTCTTCATGAAGCTTGAGTGCCTGGTGCCCCAAGTGTGACACCTCAAATGGTTCACAATCATCAAAACACTTAGAATAACTTATAGAGAATTCTACACTTCATGAAATCGGCTAGCCCTCTCTAGAAATAATATTAGTCTCTCTAGTGGCCGATTTTCCTCAAGAATAAGATGCTTATATAGTTATACAATTAGGGTAAACCCTAATTGTCATGACTTTCCATTTCCTTGGATCCATGGGTTAAAATATACCATGGAGCATCCATGGAGCATCATATGGGTTTTGGCCCAACTAGATAATCCATGGAGCATTAGCCCACTATACAAGTATGGATGATTTACACAATCAACCCATATATTTAATTAGTCTTCTTTTGATCACTCAATTAATGCTAGATTAATTCTTGATCAATACTAATTAAATAATCTCATTATTCTTATTATTAATATACTAGAACTTATAATATATTAATAACCATAAGTGTCTTATTTCTCTCATTTAGTCTATCCAAGTGCATGATGGTATGCAACCCAAATGGACCATGCCGGGTCGGGTCAAGTCTTACCAATTATAGTTATGGACTTAGACATTAATCCAACAGTCTCCCACTTGGATAAGTCTAAAACTATTATTGCGTATGACTTCCGGAACCAACTGGCAATCGTAGCTCTCAAAAGCTTCTGTCGAACTCTGACCTTGTAGATGAACTCTGATCTTGTCAATGACTTGTCCATTAGATAAGGGATCATATATTCCTCCATTCTAGATATCATATGGACTGAGACATGGATTATAATCATTCTCTCTGTCCATTTGTTGTTTCCCGATTTCCGATTTATGACGACTGACTAATTGAACAAATCAAATCAGTCCTGGCCCGGCCGAGCACTTCCTTTTGTCATCATCACATCATCGAGGGGCCCACAGATATCACTTTTATCCCGAAGGTAAAAGGAATGGATAAACTTCGACTCATATGGCTTGTTCTACTACTTGTTGAATCATACACAAAGGCACATTTTATAACACCGAGTTACCAAATGCAGTTTCGTGCAATCAATGTACAACCAACTCATAGTAACAACTCATATATCTAGGTTTGAAGAATATAAGATATTATCGTCTCATGATCACTCGTGATAATATCCATGAAGTGATTCCAATGAGCGCGGGTTGAATCCAATACTCAGAACTTATGAGCACTCATGAGTGTTGTAGCCCTTTGTCCAACATCTTAGACCTCTACAAGCCAACTCATGACAGTCTTAATTCATATCTACTTCCAACATATGACCGACTGTGGAAGGTTTGAATAACTTAGTCATTCCGGAAGAATAACCTAGTTTATTCGGGAAGTCAAAACATGCAAAGTGAAACACAATAATAATTGAATCCAATATGGTATCAAAACCTATGAACATAAATAAAACACCTTTTATTTATCACCATATGATTACACATTATTCATTGTATACTGTTTCAGCTATCAACTTTATTCTTGAATTTAAAACAATAGTTGTCCCATGCTCCAAGCATGTACACTATGTTTTTCTAAACACTAGTCATGCCACACACCAAGTATGCATACTATGTTTGTCTATAATCTTTACTTTGTGAACTAGATCAATTGAACATAACTTCAATGATTCTCTTTTCACACTCCCAAATCCTTATTGTAAATACAAGAATTCCAAATTCACGTATTCACTGAAATCTGTTAGATTCTAAACTTATATGCATTGATCTTCTCGTAATGATTATGCACAAAGTCAGAAAGAATTGGCAACAATCATTACAGAGTATTCCAAAGGAGATCAATTGCTTGGAAACATCCTTCTTGCATTAAGTTTCCTTAATCTTACACAGATTGAAATCTCTGACTTTGAAACATTTCCAGATTCGTTTTGACTATCACTTCTGAACAAGAGTTGCCTCCTTACAGATTATGTCAATATGGTCCTTCCAGAATTATCACTATACTTCCAATTGTCCTTGAGCAACCAATCTTTGGTAAGCCTTAGATTGTCCTCGACAATTGTTTAATCCTTTTAGTCATATCCAGTTCTAAACCTTTTCCCTTCTTAATGCCCCAGGCATTTGGAAACTTTTAGAACGGATAACTATAGCACATGTAATCGATCCTATATCCGAAGCATATGGGACACGATTCATGATGTCTCACATAAAGACTAAACCAGTCTTTTGCTATAACATTTCCATTTCTATTTGCCAAGTTCTCATAATTCAGATTATGAAAAGGGATGCCGTAATCATAATCGAATTTTAGAACGCAAATAATGGACTCATATACAGAATTTTCTTATGTTGAGTCATTCCAACATGAAATTCATATATATCCTTGACTAAATGATTAAAACCTCACGATCTAAGCTTATAGATTTGAGATGAAGTATAATTTCCTCTCCCTTAATTCTAGCAAAACAACTTTTTCCCAATTGAAACCTTTTGTTTTCTATAATTAACATTGCTAACTTGCAATCTTTATCATAATTATCATGCTCCCACTAACATGATGATTATTAGCATAACACTTATTCTCCCACTAGCTTTGACATGTAATCAGAAATCAACTGGACTTCTAGAAATCAATACTTTATTGACTTTCTTACCAAAGTTCAGATTTCTGATACTGGATTGTTTTGATAGAACTTTATCAAAATCATACACCTTCCCTTAGATAGCACACTTGTGTGTCTAAACAATTATGAAGAGGGATGCCATAATCATAATGCTTAGACCTTTTTGCCACTTCTCACAAGTCCAGGTTAGTGTGCCGGTAAACCACACACGCTCCACTAACGACTTTGAGAATGCAAATATCACAATTGCTATCTAGCTAAAATCTACTTAGTGAAAGTGTTTCCTCACCATCATTTTCATGAATCGGAGAGAAACCTTATGACACTTAGATTTAATGGTGTATGTGTTCTTATCCATGTGAATTGTCATAACCATAGTCACAAGACAAGAACAATGACAAATCCAAATTCATATGGACTGAACTCAATCTTAACTTCTTGCCACCTGGTAGCTCAAGGGCCTGCCATTGCTTCCAAGTTATTGTGCAACACATTAAGAACTCTAAGAACTCATATGCAAAACCAACTTTAACTGGAATGGGCACAGAATATGTCAACACGATAGGTTATAAACCTCAAGTTGTGTGCTAGTGAGGAACTTCAGGTTTCATTCTTGATTAGTTCTTGAGACTTTCAAGACCTTTAAGACTCCCACTGTCCTCTTGACCTATAAGACTCCCTTTTCAAACATCCAAGAGATAGTGTGGATTCTAATCAAGACAAACACTTCACACAATTGGCCGAAGTTGGTCTTTGTTTTATCCAAAATATCACAACTTACCAATTTCAAATGTACAAGAGTAGAAAACTTTTACTCTTACATTTGTCAAGTGTTTTAAACCTTCTTTAAGACATGTCACTCAAATTACAATCTTGGAGTATGACTCTAAGACTTGTATTGGAATGAAGTATGACTCATCTTCTTGATTTAACCATTTCAACAATTCAAGATCCCTTCTTCTTAGTCATAAGAATGCACTAAGACTTCTTTAGAGAACTAATTTTGATATGGTTTCTTAATCATTAAGATGATCACAAAAACTGATACTAAAGTACTCTCCCATCTTTTCAAATTTGAGAAACTTTTATCCTTCTGCCTAATTTGATTCTTCTTATTCGCTCTGCCTTACATTGGAACCTTTTCCAATGTCTCAGAGTTACACTTAAGCTTGTAAGTATAATCATATTTACTGAGCTTTAGTAAAATATGACGAATAGCCTTATATCTTTTGTGGTGGACTTAATCAGTGCACATGACTATGTATTCGATCCCTTAGTCCATTACTTGACTCACACATCCATGTGAACAAGTAATTAGTCTTAATTTTTCCAATACTTGAAAGTTCTCATTCATCATGCTATACAACTTGCATGATTCCAAGTCCCGGTCCAATTGAGACTTTGGATGATGAGAATCTTTCCTTATTTGGTAAATTTAGACATTACCACAAATGAAGGAATCAATTTCATATTTCCACTCTTGCTATTAATGGAATCATATAAGCAACAATTTTTCCTCAAATGTCATTGTAAGGGTATTTTAAAATAAATAAAATCAAAAAATTTTCTTTTATTTTAAAACTATGCGGAAAAACTTATCCTTACAATCCATATGAAAACTTGTTGTTATCTATTCCGAAGCAATATCTCATAACTCCTAAGAAGTAGCTCAAGAATCCGATTTTCAAACTACGCGATAGAAATCCATCTATGCCATCAGATTCAGCATATTCTTCCTTTAAGTTCCTTCACTTTTTCTTTGATTCTTAAAACATCAACATATGACCCAGTCACATCATGTAATAAGAATCTCAGAATAGAAACTTAGTAGAGTTAGATAGTGGACTTTACCTGAAGTAGAGTCAAACTTATTGACTTTATCATCCTTAGGTAAATTTGGCAGCTTCGCAACTAATGACCCTTCCTTTTGGTAATATAAACATATGGACCCTTTGATAATGGTACACGAGACTATCACAGACTTAGACTTTTCTCTTTACCATTTGGTCAACCGAATTGACTATGGCCGATCCCTTTCCATTGGGAAGAGAATGCTTTTCTGGATTTCCTGTGTCACTATTGTCAATGTCCATCAAGTTTTGAGGAAGTTGATCTTAACAAATAGATAAGATCATTAAGGGTCTTGTCATAGTCTGTTTCATAGGTGTTCCAAAAGAACTCACTATGTGACTTAGAAAGTAGTTGAACCACCAACTTTCTCAAGACTTTGACACCCTTTCTCTCCCGGCTTGTCAATATGTGACTACATCTCCAAGATGTGATCACACCTAGACCTTGCCTTGCCAATGGGGCTTGAGTGATCTTAAACTTTTCAAGAACTTGTGGGTTTAGGGAGAATAATTGGAGGAGGAGAAAGAAGTATGATTTCCAAGGGACACCATCTTCATTTAGGAAAGCTTGTTTCAAGAGATTTGATCTTAAAGTCCTTAATATAACACCCAATATGAAATATTAAGGCTAGGACCCATCAAACTATTTTATAACTTAGAAGAGGTATGCCGTAATCCAAGCTATAAAACAATTTGAAGGTAGGTGAATGACGATTCACCAATTTCCACCAAGATAAACGAAATGTATTATTAGGTTTTAATTGGTTTTGAAACTCCTAGATCTTTTGAGATTCATTGAACTGTTCAATGGCATGTTTCAATCTCGAGTGTGCCCTTCAGGTTTTGTGATTGGGATGCCGAGGATCACAAAACAAGGTGTGAAGTAACCATGCAAATTACTTGGTACCCTTAAGTGTTTATCCCTCAATCGATGTGCCGGTTAATCACACACGCTCCATCGATACTATGATAAACATTAAGTTACCCTTTGCCTACCTTGTTAAATACGAGTTAGTGTGCCGGTTAGCCACACACGCTCCACTAACCGACTTAAACAAAGTGCAAAGTGTAATTTCATGGATTAGCACCTTATTCACATTTTCCTAAGTAACTAAGATTGGGTATTATTAAAAGTTTAGTTACTTAGTATTTATCATTAATATTTTTTTAATGAAGGGAGAATTATAGTCTTGTCAAACCCGTTCGGCTAACGACCCTCCACCAGTCAAGCAAGCGGTGGGTGAGAGTGGACACCCATTAAGTTGCCATTTTATAGGCAACAACCTTATACCCACCTTATAGACCGGCTTCGTGAATGAGGCGTACTAGCGGTAAGACCAACTTTACTCTTATACATATATATATTATTAACTTATAATATTATAAAGTATAAGGGTTGAATTTTAACTTTTAAAATTCTAAGGGCTAACTTGGAATTAAAGTATTCATAAGAGAAAACTTTACAAATTCCAAAACTTGAGGGCAAGTTTTGAAACTATTCAAAACTAATTAATTCCATAACTTATGTGTTTAAAGTAGTTTTAATCCAAAAACTCTTCAAGTTCCATAACTTATGGAAGACTTTTAAACTAATAAAAGAATTAACTTTTCTTTATTTTTATAACTTATGGAATTAATTAAGGTTACATTTTTTTTTATTATTTTTTATTTATTTAATGAAGAGACTCTTGGTCCTCCATAACTTGAGGACAAATTATGGAGTCATAACTCCAATTAACTAGAACTAGACTCTTCATTTTTTGTAACCTTTGCCAATTTTATGAGTTTTATGAGTCTTTAATGTGACTCTTCATGTAACTTGAGGACAAGTTACACAAACACATTTTATACTCAACTCTTAGATTAAAATGGATTGAAAACAACTATTTTAATTAACTTTTCTATTAATTTAAGCAACTCATAAGAACAAGATAATTCAAATCAAACTTTTTCATGTAATTAGTCTAACCTTTAAACTAATACAAAACATGAATCTATTGACAATTATCTTTGAAAATGGATTAGCATGAACATTACCACATTAAAAAACAAGTTTATAAGTTCAAAAACAACTTAGGGTAATGTTCCTAGTCCATTTCTAGCCAAAAACCTCGAAGATATGCTGTCTGGGGTCCAACTCGTCGAGTGCATGAACAAAACTCGGCGAGTTGGATGCATTTTGCCTTGGACTCGTCGAGTCCCTTCATGGACTCGGCGAGTCTGCTGGGCTGACAGCACCAATTTCGATTTTCCAGCTTCTATTGCAGGTATAACAAGAAAACAAGCCTAGGCTCTGATACCACTGTTGGGTTATGAGCATTCTAACACTCCTAAGTGTACATGCAACCCTAAATACCTTGGATCTATGTTTTCTCTATTATACATGCAAATATGAACATCCAAGGTATTATCCTAATCTAGCATACAAAACTATCAATATAACAAGATAGAATACATACCTCTTTGATGGTGCTTGTCTTCATGAAGCTTGAGTGCCTGGTGCCCCAAGTGTGACACCTCAAATGGTTCACAATCATCAAAACACTTAGAATAACTTAGAGAGAATTCTACACTTCATGAAATCGGCTAGCCCTCTCTAGAAATAATACTAGTCTCTCTAGTGGCCGATTTTCCTCAAGAATAAGATGCTTATATAGTTATACAATTAGGGTAAACCCTAATTGTCATGACTTTCCATTTCCTTGGATCCATGGGTTAAAATATACCATGGAGCATCCATGGAGCATCATATGGGTTTTGGCCCAACTAGATAATCCATGGAGCATTAGCCCACTATACAAGTATGGATGATTTACACAATCAACCCATATATTTAATTAGTCTTCTTTTGATCACTCAATTAATGCTAGATTAATTCTTGATCAATACTAATTAAATAATCTCATTATTCTTATTATTAATATACTAGAACTTATAATATATTAATAACCATAAGTGTCTTATTTCTCTCATTTAGTCTATCCAAGTGCATGATGGTATGCAACCCAAATGGACCATGCCGGGTCGGGTCAAGTCTTACCAATTATAGTTATGGACTTAGACATTAATCCAACAATCTAAACATGTAGTAAGCTTTAAAACACTCTAGGGTAGTTGTACTTACAATCCGGGACGAAAGATGGAAGATCCTTGGGAGAGAATCGGGTTTTTCTCTAGTTGAAAATGGAACAAATGACTAAAAATGGCTAATGTGCATATATATAGTCCATGGAGTTTTTGGTCAAAATATCATTCGAGCCGTAAACTCCAAACTTGTGGAGTTTTGAAACCTTTAAGATGCACAAAATACTCTAGGGCATCCTCTCTCCTGATAACTCTTAAAGTGTAAATCTTGGAATACTCACCCTTATTCTAAAAAGTCTGAAAGTTAATAGCAACTATTATGACTTCTATTGGCATGATATGTTCGTACAAAATAGAAATTTCGGGTTGTCACATGTAACGCATGGTTCCTTGTATGTATTTAAATAATAATTTATTCATTTTCATAGAGCAACTCGATGAGTTGGGAGCCCCAAACTCGTCGAGTAGAGATCAGATGGGACGCGAGTTTTAAGCAACCTACTCGACGAGTCGAGAGCCCTTAACTCGATGAGTAGGCTTGCAGGGGTGAAACCCTAATTTTCGGCTTTTGCAACCTATTTAAGCATCTTAATCCCCTCATGTTAGCCTCATTTCCAGCCTCCAAGTCCCAAACCCTAATGCATTTGTTAGCTTGTGAGCCATTTTTGAGTGAAGTTTTGTGTGTGTTGAAGCTCGTGAAGGAAGGAGAAGCTTGGGGATTCAAGAAGAAGCTAGTAGATCCAGAGACTCCATTTCACTCTCATCATTTCCTGGTAAGAAGTCTCAAACTTGATTAGTAAATTCTTAGATCTCCTTATTATCATTTTATTGGGTTTTTTTGTCCAAGAAGCATGATCTTTGGGAAATGGATGTCCCAAGTGATTATACCTTCAGATCTAAAACCTAGAAGGGATCTTATAGCATAAAGGTGCAAACTTTATGGCCATTGAAGCCCCATGCAAGCTTTAGGATGTCGTTTAAGCCTTTTAAGCTCCAAAAGGCCATAAATGGAGAGAAAGATGGAAGCTTTACGTGTTCTTGTAGTGTCTAGGGTCCAGATATTAGTTGATATGCCTTGGTTTAGAGTATTGATGGTGTTTAGATCAAGATCTAGGTCTTAAAGAATTAGGGCTTGAGCTAAACCCATTATGTAAGGCTGTTAATGGGTAAAGTTGGAAATATTACCCTTAAAAGGACATATTCAGTGTATATGTGAAGTACGAAGCTTACATATGAAGAATAGGGGCTTAATATATTAAGATGAAGCAACAGACTGAAGAACTCAACGAGTCCATAGAGGGACTCAATGAGTTAGAATGATTTTTCCCGATTCTGTAAAGGGCAGATGTAGCACTTGATTCCTGGTATGTAATTTATTTTGTTTTATTTTGCATTTTTGTCCTGGGACTCTGCGAGTTGAAGGCCCAACTCGTCGAGTAGGAGTGAGTTTGGACACGGGACTTAAGTGATGGACTCGTCGAGTCGGCGGCCAGACTCGACAAGTAGGCTCTGATTGGACAAAACCCTAATCTGAGGGTTTGCACCTTATTTAAACATCTCTTTCAGCCACCACTCGTCCCTATTGCTCCCAAAGACTCTCCATAGCAAACCCTAAGTGTTTTGGTGCAAGAACTAAGGCTTTTGAGTGATTTTTGTGGGTTTTGACCTCAAGGAAGAAGGAAGAGCATAGAAAGATCAAGAGGAGATTGAAGGATTCGAGTTTGGTTCATCATTTGTAGTCTTTGAAAGGTTTAAAGTCTGTACCTTGCTTGCTTGTTTGTTAGATCCCTTTTTGGGGGAAGATTTAGGGCTTTTAACCCGTATGATGTGACCAACCATGATTTGCAAACATGGTTGGGGGTCAAGACTTCGGATCTAGCACTTGGGAAGAGTCACAAGGCAGATTTGGGTTGCTTTTGCACCCAAGGAAGGCCCCATGCAACAAAAGAGTCATTTTAGAGCCTTTTTGGCTCAAAAGTCCCATGCATGCATGTAAAGTTCATAACTTTACGTGCTAGATCGAGCTTAGGGGCTTGGATCTATCACCTGGACAAGTGTTGTACCTCAAAAATCAAGGATTTAGGGTGTGGATGTTATCAACTCGGCGAGTCCGTTCTTGGGACTCGACGAGTCCAAGGCTTTAAGTCCCATATCTATTGAGGGTCAAAAGTGATGGGTTTTAGCCATAAGAACTTTCCTATGTGCGCATGCGAAACCCTAATGCTTGGATCTAGGCTTTCTAATAAACATGCTTTTGAATCCAAGACTTCTAATGGCTAATTAGGTTAAATAACAATATTGAAACAGATCTAGAATCATACCTTTGAGTTCCTTGTTGATCTTGTTTGTCTTGGAGCTTCTAGAGTCACAAATGTCACTCCTCTAATGGCTTACAAACACCAATAGCAAGCAAGATGATTTAGGAGAGAGGAGAGGGGAGGAATTCGGCCAGAGGTTCCTTGCTTAAGGTTGTGTGTCGAATTCCCTCACCCCTAGGGTCTATTTATACTTGTAGACTCCTTAAGGGTTTCAACCTAAACCCTAATTGGATAATCTTCTCTTAAGGCTATCCAAATCCATTCCATAGATAACCCTATGGACGATTTGAGCTATCCTAAAGCTCTTAGAATCCGTCCAAGGTGTATCCAAATGGATTTACAGTCTAAAGTCTAACTATCAAACAATTGACAGTTTATACCCTCTTATTTAATTAATCTCTTTAAGTCACCAAATTAATACCAATTAATTTATGACTTATATTAATCAAATAACCAAATATTATTTCTTATAATATTTACTCTCTCTTAACAAATCATCCTTCAAGTTGCTATGGTGAAGGCAACCCAAAAGGACCATGCACAACCGAATATAGTTACAGCCTTAGACACTATTCCAACAGTCTCCCACTTGGATAAGTCTAGTAACTATACAAGTACAATTCGGTTTGCAATTGTAGCTCTCAAAGACGCTGTCAACTCTGATCTAATCAATCTTGTCCTTTAGATAAGGGATCTTACAGTCCTCTGTTAGATATCATGCTGACAATCCTATGGAATGGTTAGTCTAGCATTTAGATTTCTCGATCTCCGATTTATTTGACATAGAACTTAATCGAACACATCAATTCAGTTCTGACCGGGCCCGACACATAAGTCAAATCAAATCATCGAGTGGCCAAGATATCTCTTCTACCCTCTTAGGATAAAATTTACAGATAAACTTCGACTTATATGCATTTACTTATTCATTAACCAACTATACACAACAATGCGTTTTATAACATCAAGTTACTGATGTGTTTTCGCATAATCAATGCACAATCAATTAACAAATAATAAACCATATATCTAGGTTTTAAGACTATAGGATATTATCGTCTTGCGATCACCTTTTATATCGCATTCCATAAGGTGATTCCAGCAAGCGTGGGTTTATTCCAATGCTCAAAACCAGTTCATAAGCACTCATGAACGTTGCAGCAACCCTTGCTATGTCTAACACCATTTAGACATTCTACACACCAATTCATGACAATCTTCATTCATATCTACTCCCAACATATGAACGATTGTGGACCATTTGAATAATTCGATTATTCCTAATAAACTCAATTATTCTGGAAGTCAAAACATGCAAAGTGAAACAATAGTTAAACAACTAACATGTGACAGTAACTTTACTTATAAATAAAACTCCTTTATTTAATCATCAAATGTTAATTACATTTATCTATTATACGTTTCTAATACTATCTAATCTATGCTAATATCATCCTTCAGCCTAATACTCCTAGCATGCTGCAAGTGCTTAACCCTACTCAGTCCCTTCGTAAGCGGATCTGCTGGGTTATCTTCTGATGGTATCCTCTTCACTACGAGTTGTCCTTCTTCTACACGATGTCTAATGAAGTGATATTTTCTGTCGATATGTCGAGATATACCATGATCCCTTGGTTCCTTGGTCAAGGCAACCGCACCTTCGTTATCACAGAAAATCTCTATGGGCTCCTTTATGGCTGGCACAACTCCAAGATCACCGATGAAGTTCTTTAGCCATATTGCCTCCTTTGATGCTTCGCTCGCTGCGATGTACTCTGATTCGCACGTTGAATCAGCTACGGTTTCCTGCTTGGAACTTTTCCATGTCACTGCTCCTCCATTTAGGGTAAAGACCCAGCCCGACTGCGAACGGTAGTTGTCCCTGTCGGTCTGAAAGCTGGCGTCACTATACCCTCGCACCTTCAAGTCATCACTCCCTCCAAGGACTAAGAACCATTCTTTCGTCCTCCGAAGGTACTTAAGGATGTTCTTCACCGCAATCCAATGTGCTTTGCCAGGATTCCCTTGATATCTGCTAACCATGCTCAAGGCGAAGGCTACATCAGGGCAAGTACAAGTCATAGCGTACATGATTGAGCCAACTGCGGAAGCGTATGGTACTCGGCTCATTTCTGCTATCTCAGCTTCGGTACTCGGACTTTGAGTCTTACTCAACTTGGCATTTCCTTGTATCGGTAGTTCTCCCTTCTTTGAGTTTTCCATACTAAAACATTTTAGTACCTTCTCCAAGTAAGTATTCTGACTAAGTCCAATTAGTCTCTTACTTCTTTCTCTTACTATCCTTATTCCCAAAATGTAAGAAGCCTCTCCGAGGTCCTTCATAGCGAAACACTTCCCGAGCCAGGACTTAACCTCCTGCAGAGTCGGGATGTCGTTCCCTATGAGTAATATGTCATCGACATATAGAACGAGAAAGCTTACTATACTCCCACTGGCTTTGACATATACACAAGATTCGTCTTCGCTTCGTACAAATCCAAACTCTTTGACTTTCTCATCAAAGCAAAGATTCCATCTGCGAGACGCTTGCTTAAGTCCATAAATGGACTTCTCAAGCTTACACACTCTATTCGGATGCTTCGGATCCATAAAACCCTCTGGCTGAGCCATGTAAACATCCTCAGCCAACTTTCCGTTAAGGAAAGTGGTCTTGACATCCATTTGCCAAATCTCATAATCATGAAATGCGGCAATTGCTAGCATCACTCTAATAGATTTAATCTTCGCAACTGGTGAGAAGGTCTCATCATAGTCAACTCCGGGAGTTTGAGTAAAGCCCTTCACAACCAATCGCGCTTTATATGTGTGTATGTTCCCATCCACGTCGGTCTTCTTCTTGAAGATCCACTTGCACCCTACGGTCTTACGTTCGGGCACGTAATCAACCAAATTCCAAACTTGGTTATCGTACATGGATTGGATCTCGCTATCCATCGCCTCTTTCCATTTCGCAGACTCCGGGCCTGCCATGGCTTCCTTATAGCTATTAGGTTCATCAAGATTTACTAGTGTACCATCACTAATATACGTGTCCCCTTCGGTAGTAATATGAAAACCATAAAACTGGGGTTGAACTCTAACTCTATCGGAACGTCTAAGAGGTAAGGATTCGTCAATCGGTTCAACCGGAGTTTCCTCCTCGGGTTGAATGCCAGCGGTAGAGGTTCCTTCATCTATCGATTCTTGAATCTCTTCAAGTTCGATTTGCCTCCCACTGTCTCCTTGGCTTATGAGTTCTCGCTCTCGGAAAACTCCTCTCCTCGCAACAAAGACAACATTGTCCTTCAGTCTATAGATGAGATCTCCAAAGGATGTTTGCGGGTAGCCGATGAAAATACATCGCTCACTTCGAGGTTCAAGCTTGTCATGAGTATCTCGTCTTACGAAAGCCTCGCAACCCCAAACCTTGATATGTGCCAACGAGGGAGCTTTCCCCGTCCACATCTCGTGAGGTGTTTTGGCAACCTTCTTAGTAGGGACTCGGTTAAGGATATGGGCGGCAGTCTCTAAGGCATACCCCCAAAAGAAGATAGGTAGTGAAGCACGACTCATCATAGAGCGAACCATATCCAATAAAGTTCGATTACGCCTTTCTGCCACACCATTCAACTGCGGTGTCCTAGGAGGCATCAATTGCGAAACTATTCCACACTCCTTGAGATAATCGTGGAATTCAAGACTTAGGTACTCTCCTCCTCGATCGGATCGAAGTATCTTGATTTTCCTGCCCAATTGATTCTCCACTTCATTCTTGAACTCTTTGAACTTTTCAAAGGTGTCTGAATTTTGCTTGATTAAGTAGACATACCCATATCTACTATAGTCATCCGTAAAAGTCACATAGAAGTGGTTTCCATCCTTTGTGGTTGATCTAAAGGGTCCACATACATCGGTATGTATTTGGTCCAATAGCCCCTCACCCCTTTCACAAGTACTCGTGAAGGGTGACTTAGTCATCTTTCCAAGTAAGCAAGACTCGCATGTGTCATCTTCCCTAAGGTCGAATGACTCCAACACTCCATCCTTTTGGAGTTGGGCTATGCGTTTCTTGTTGACATGTCCAAGACGACAATGCCACAAGGATGCTTTATCCATACTAGTGGAAGAATCAATATTCAAAACATCATTGCCTAAGTTATCAACAATCATAATAGTTTCATATATTCCATTACATGGTATAGCTTCAAAGTAAAAGACACCATTTAGATAAGCCAAAATAGAACCATTCTCATTATTAAAAGAAAATCTAAATCCTTGTCTATATAAACCATGAAATGAAATGATGTTTCTAGCCATTTCTGGCGAATAGCAACAATTGTTCAAATCTAAAACTAAACTATTTCTAAGCACTAAAGAATACACTCCAATCTTGGTTACAGGCGACGATCTTCTGTTCCCCATGATTAGATTGATCCTTCCTTGCTCCACATCCCTACTTCTTCTTAGTCCCTGCACATTAGAACAAATGTGATAACCACAACCGGTGTCAAGAACCCAAGAAATAGCATGATTAGAATCGTTAGATTTGATTGCGTATATACCTGCGAAAGATGGCTTGATCTTTCCTTCCTTGATGGCTTGCAGGTAGTCCGGGCAGCTTCTCTTCCAATGTCCTATCTTGTGGCAGTGGTGGCACTCTGCCTCCTTCGGGTTAGAGCAGGGCTTAGAGGGATCAACTTTGGTCCCACTAGAAGAGGAACCATCTCGGGCTTTCACCTTGCGATAGTTGTTCGAAGAAGCTTTCCTCTTCTTTCCCTTCCCTTGACCAATAGCCAAGACAGGAGCAGCGGATGGATTGGGAGTTGGTGCAACAGACTTGTCCTTGAAATTTCTCTCAACAACCCTCAAGAGACCTTGGAGTTTACTTAGAGTGACCTCCTCTTTGTTCATGTGGTTGGTCATCCTAAATTGGTTGTACATTGGAGGCAAAGAGTGAAGCACCATGTCGATCGCCAAGTCTTCGCCGAAGTCAACATTTAACTTGCGAAGGCGGTCGACATACCTTTGCATCTTTTTCAGGTGCACGGTAAGAGATTCTCCATGACCCATCTTAGCGGAAATCATGTTAGTGAAAATCTCGTAACGCTCTTGTCTCGCGTTTTGATGGTACCTCTCCAACAAGTGTTGATGCATCTCGTATGGATACATGTCCTCGTAGGACTTTTGGAATTCGGAGTTCATGGTGGCGATCATGATGCAATGTACCTTCGTTGCATCTCGCTCATGAGTTTCGAAGGCGGTGATTTCTTCGGGAGTAGCAACTTCGGGGTTGATTTTCTCGAGCTTCTCATCGAGGACATACTCTTTATCCTCATAGCGAGCAATGGTGCGAATGTATCTTATCCATTTGCTAAAGTTCGTTCCATTGAAGGTGACCTTTTGGAAAAGGCTCATCAACGTGAAAGAACTAGCAGCAGCGTTGTTTGCGTTTGACATCTATAGAAAGGACAAAGATAGATTAGAATAAGAATCCCTAATTATCACCCAATAAGAAAATTAGGGCTAGGATCCAACAATAACATTTACATACTAGAAAAGGGATGCCGTAATCTAACATGCAAATAAATTGAAGGTAAGTGAATGACGGTTCACTAATTCTCCATCACAAAACTTAAACTATTAATCCTAAGTGTTTTTGAGAATTCCTAGGTTCGGATGAGATTCATTGAACTATTCAATGGCATGTTTAAATCTCGATATGCCCCTCTTGTTTGTGACTGGGATGCCGAGGATCACAAAGCGGGTGTGAATTACCATGCAAATTCACATGGTGCCTTCATTGTAACGATCACCTATTCGATGTGCCGGTAAACCACACACGCTCCATCGAACTATGATAAACAATGAATCACCCCTTGCCACCTTCGCTTAGAACCAATTAGTGTGCCGGTAAACCACACACGCTCCACTAACATCTTAGCAAGGTGCAAAGTGTAATTTCATGGGATTGCATCAATTCACTTTTCCTAAAGTAACTAAGATTGGGAAATTTTTAAAAAATGTTTAGTTACTTCGTATTTCTTATTATACTTTTAATGAGAGGATGAGGTTGCCCTATCCTACCCGTTCGGCTAACGACCCTCCACCAATCAAGCCAGCGGTGGGTGTGAGTGTACACCCATTAAGCGCCATTTTATAGGCCGCAACCTTATACCCACCTTATAGATCGGCTTCGTGAATGAGGCCTACTAACGGTAAGACTAGCATTTAGTTATACATATATATATATATATATATATATATATATATATATATATATATATATATATATATTATACTAGTAATATCATATTAGTATAGGGTTGCATTTTAAACTTTTCAAAATCTAGGGTTTGAAATTTAAGTTGTCTAATTAAAACTTTTAATCACAAATATAAATTTCAAAACTTTAGGGTAGGTTTTAAACATTTAAAACATGGAGGATCAAATAACAAATAATTCCAATTAACAATTAATATTCTAATTATCTTTATTTGATTTATCTTTGATTTCATTCAAGATAATTACCAAAATAATTAATCATTATCATATAAGGAAATTAAATATTTTATTAGATGATAAATATCTTTAATTAGATCAAGATAATAGTCATATTTATCAAAAAATCGGATTTAGATTGATACAATATGATTAAGGTAAGTTTCCATAAGATAATTATGAAAAAATCCCGAATCTGGCCATTCCTGACGCCTGGACTCGCCGAGTGCACAAGGGGACTCACCGAGTCAGGCCTACTCGCCGAGTCCACCTTGGAACTCGCCGAGTCAGTGACTCAAAACCCAAAAAATCAAATTTTGCAGGTTTGTTTCAGTTAATCAAGCAACAATTTAAAGAAAACCAAGCTAGGCTCTGATACCACTGATGGGTTTTAGCCATAAGAACTTTCCTATGTGCGCATGCAAAACCCTAATGCTTGGATCTAGGCTTTCTAATAAACATGCTTTTGAATCCAAGACTTCTAATGGCTAATTAGGTTAAATAACAATATTGAAACAGATCTAGAATCATACCTTTGAGTTCCTTGTTGATCTTGTTTGTCTTGGAGCTTCTAGAGTCATAAATGTCACTCCTCTAATGGCTTACAAACACCAATAGCAAGCAAGATGATTTAGGAGAGAGGAGAGGGGAGGAATTCGGCCAGAGGTTCCTTGCTTAAGGTTGTGTGTCGAATTCCCTCACCCCTAGGGTCTATTTATACTTGTAGACTCCTTAAGGGTTTCAACCTAAACCCTAATTGGATAATCTTCTCTTAAGGCTATCCAAATCCATTCCATAGATAACCCTATGGACGATTTGAGCTATCCTAAAGCTCTTAGAATCCGTCCAAGGTGTATCCAAATGGATTTACAGTCTAAAGTCTAACTATCAAACAATTGACAGTTTATACCCTCTTATTTAATTAATCTCTTTAAGTCACCAAATTAATACCAATTAATTTATGACTTATATTAATCAAATAACCAAATATTATTTCTTATAATATTTACTCTCTCTTAACAAATCATCCTTCAAGTTGCTATGGTGAAGGCAACCCAAAAGGACCATGCACAACCGAATATAGTTACAACCTTAGACACTATTCCAACAAAAAGAACTCAGTTGGGTGTTAGAGGGGTTGTAGCAAGACAAAAGGAGTGATCCACCGCATTGGACTTAGTTTTAGATATGGTGTTCACAAGACTCGATGAGTGCTAGAACAGACTCGACGAGTCCAAGGCAATCTTCTTATTTTTGAAGATGAACTCGACGAGTTGTTCATACTATTGGGTTTTGAGCATTCTAACACTCCTAAGTGTATATGAAACCCTAAATACATTGGATATATGTTTTCTCTATTATACATGCAAATATGATCTTTCCAAGGTATTCATCCTAACTAGCATAATAACATAGATCGATATGAATATATCAAGTTAGAATTACATACCTCTTTGATGTAGAATGTCTTCATGAAGCTTGAGTACCTAGTGCCCCAAGTGTGACACCTCAAATGGTTCATACAACACCAAATGCACACGGAATGACTTGAGAGAACATTACACTTCATGAAAATCGGCTAGCCCTTTCTACTCACACATAGTGGCCGATTTCACGAGCCATGGGATTCTTTTATATGGTGGCTATTAGGGTTACACCATGTAACTCATAACTTTACCCATTTCTTATGCTCCATGGATTTTAACCTCCATGGAGTATCCATGGGTCACCCCATGGACTTAGTCCAACATAAGGAATCTTGGATCACAAGCCCACATATATAAGAATGAATGATTTACACAATCAACCCATATATCTAATTAGTCTCCTTTTGATCACTTAATTAATTCCAAATTAATTCTTGATCAATACTAATTAAATAACCTTATTAATATATTAGAACTTATAATATATTAACAAACCTTAAGTGTTATTTCTCTCATTATAGTCTATCCAAATGCATGATGCCATGCAACCCGAATGGACCATGCCGGGTTGGGTCAAGTCTCACCAATTATAGTTATGGACTTAGACATTAATCCAACAGTCTCCCACTTGGATAAGTCTAAAACTATTATTGCGTATGACTTCAAGAACCGACTGGCAATCGTAGCTCTCAAAAGCTTCTTTCAAACTCTGACCTTGTCGATGAACTCTGACCGTTGTCAATGACTTGTCCATTAGATAAGGGATCATATATTCCTCCATTCTAGATATCATATGGACTGAGACATGGATTATAATCATTCTCTCTATCCATTTGTTATTTCCCGATTTCCGATTTATGACGAATGACTAATTGAACAAATCAAATCAGTCCAGGTCTGGCCGAGCACTTACGTTTGTCATCACCAAATCATCAAGGGGCCCACATATATCGCTTTTATCCCGAAGGTAAAAGGAATGGATAAACTTAGACTCATATGGCTTGTTCTACTACTTGTTGAATCATACACAAAGGCACGTTTTATAACATCGAGTTACCGAATGTGTTTTCGTGCAATCAATGTACTACTAACTCATAGTAACAACTCATATATCTAGGTTTGAAGAATATAAGATATTATCATCTCATGATCACTCGTGATAAAATCCATGAAGTGATTCCAATGAGCGTGGGTTGAATCCAATACTCAGAACTTATGAGCACTCATGAGTGTTGTAGCCCTTTATCCAACATCTTAAACCTCTACAAGCCAACCATGACAGTATTAATTCATATCTACTTCCAACATATGACCGACTGTGGATGGTTAGAATAACTTAGTCATTCTGGAAGAATAACCTAGTTTATTCTGGAAGTCAAAACATGCAAAATGAAACATAAGAATAATTGAATCAAATATGGTATCAAAACCTATGAACATAAATAAAACACCTTTTATTTATCACCATATGATTACACATTATTCATTGTATACTGTTTCATCTATCAACTTTATTCTTGAATTTAAAACAATAGTTGTCCCATGCTCCAAGCATGTACACTATGTTTTCTAAACACTAGTCATGCCATACACCAAGTATGCATACTATGTTTGTCTATGATCTTTACTTTGTGAACTAGATCAATTGAACATAACTTCAATGATTCTCTTTTCACACTCCCAAATCCTTACTGCAAATGCAAGAATTCCAAATTCATGCCATTTACTGAAATCTGTTAGATTCTAAACTTATATGCATTGATCTTCTCGTAATGATTATGCACAAAGTCAGAAAGACTTGACAACAACCATTACAGAGCATTCCAAAGGAGATCAACTCCTTGGAAACATTCTTCTTGCATTAAGTTTCCTAATCTTACACAGATTGAATAATTTCTAACTTTGAGACATTTCCATATTCCGTTTTGACTATCACTTCTGAACAAGAGTTGCCTCCTTACAGATTATGTCAATATGGTCCTTCCAGAATTATCACTATACTTCCAACTATCCTTGAGCAACCAATCTTTGGTAAACCTTAGATTTTCCTCGACAATTGTTTAATCCTTTTAGTCATACCCAATTCTAGACCTTTTCCCTTCTTAATGCCCCAGGCATTTGGAAAATTTTAGAAAGGATGAATATAAGACAGGTAATTGATCCTATATCCGAAGCATATGGGATACGATTCTTGATGTCTCACATAAAGACTAAACCAATCTTTTGCTATAATATTTCTATTTCAATTTTCCAAGTTCTCATAATTTCAGATTATGAAAAGGGATGTCGTAATCATAATCGAATTTGAGAACGCAAATAATAGACCCGTATACAGAATTTCCTTATGTTGAGCCATTCCAACATGAAATTCATATCTCTCTCTCTCTCTCTCTCTATATATATATATATATATATATATCCTTGACTAAATACGATTAAAACCTCAATCTAAGCTTTTAGATTTGATATGAAGTATAATTTCCTCTCCCTTAATTATAGCAAACCAACTTTTTCCCAATTGAAACCTTTTGTTTTCTATAATTAACATTACTAAGTTACAACACTTATCATAATTATCATGCTCCCACTAACATGATGATTATTAGCATAACACTTATGCTCCCACTAGCTTTGACATGTACTCAGAAATTAGCTGGACTTCTAGAAATCAATACTTTATTGACTTTCTTACCAAAGTTCAGATTTCTGATACTAGATTGCTTTGATAAAACTTTATCAATATCACACACCTTATCTTAGAAAGCTCATAGGTGTGTCTAAACAATTTTAAGAACTATGAAAAAGGATGCTGTAATCATAGTCTTGATTGTTTAGACCTTTGCCACTTCTCACAAATCCATGTTAGTGTGCAGGTTAACCATACACGCTCCACTAACAACTTTGAGAATGTAAATATCACTATTGCTATCTAGCTAAAATCTACTTAGTGAAAGTGTTTCCTCGCCATCATTTTCATGAATCAGAGAGAAACCTTATGACACTTAGATTTAATGGTGTATATGTTCTTATCCATGTGAATTGTCAAAACCATAGTCACAATACAAGGATAATGACAAATCCAAACTCATATGGATTGAACTTCAATTGTAATAGCCCGAAATTTAGGTACAACCAATTAGCCTTCATCTTTAAATTATTTGTCATTTTTGGCCTTTGTGTTGGCGAGTACACTGGGCGTACAAGGATTACGCTGCACGTACTCGCACACCTTATTGAACGCGTTATCACACGGGTATGCTGGGCGTACCCAAGGTTACGCCGGGCGTAACCGGTCCCTACCTAAAACCCTAATTTGGGTTGTTGGCTATAAAAGGAATGAGATAGCTTGGTTCCTCAGCCACCATTCTTCAGAAAGAAACCCTAAGAGAGTTGTTCCTTCGTTCATAGCTTGGGTGTGAGTGTTCTAAGCTTTAAGGTGTTATTTCAAGGTAGCAAAAGAGAAGAGGAGTCCATTGTGGAGGCTAGAAGTTGGTGTACAAGTGTAGATCCGTGAATAACAAAGTTTATAGCTTCTTCCTCAGGTAAAAATTTCAGATCTTGCCTTGTAGTTCTTATGGTATGCTTCTTGGACCAATTTCTAGAGTTTTGGTCCCAAAGATGGAGACTTTATGAGCAAGTAGTCTCCATTGGCTTAGATCTATCATATTCCAGGTCTATTTGAGTTGTATGTTCATAAAAATGTAATCTTGGACGTAAATAATTAGCCATGCATGCGATCTAGATCTTTGGAGTTGAAAAGAAAGGTATTAAAGAGTGTAGGAGCCTTTACAGCCATGCCAAGGCTTAAAGGTTTCGACTTTATGGGTTAGGAGACTTAAAGAGAGCCGTATCCAGAAGTTGAAGAAGTATCTTAACCATTTAAGACCAAAAATATGGTATGGCTGAATCTGGGACTTACGTTGGGCGTAACTCCTAGTACGCACAACGCAAGGGGTCGAGACCCCCGATTGTGGTTCAACGATGTACGCCTCGCGTACATAAGCTGGTACGCCCTGCGTACTGTGGTTTGTTGACTTTTTTTGCCTTTTAGGGTTTTTGGTCAACATGTGGACTTTGAGTCAAGGAGGGGTGAAATGGTCTTTTACCCCTCTGTGGGATAATGAAAAGGGTGTAGCCTAGTCTTGGAAGCCTATATTAATTAGAATGATATTTCGTTATGATTAGGTGGGGTTGGGTCTTTGTTTCAAGATTCGGAGATAGCGAGCACGTAAGATTCTAGACTTCCTGCGAGGTGAGTCTTCTCACTATACTGTACCCGGAAGGGTATTTATGTGTGACCGGAAGGTCGGATATGTTATGAGTTGTATGCATTGTATATGAATAAGTTAACCATTTGTATGTGCTATGTATGCTATGCTTGGTATGGGCCGGAAGGTATTATGTTATGGGCCGGAAGGCATTTATGTTATGGGCCGGAAGGCATTGTGATGTGGACCGGAAGGTCAACGCGGGTAGGATCGGAAGGTTTACCGGGTCGGGACGGAAGTCCCCTGAGACACATGGACCGGAAGGTCATGGCCTGGAAGGGTGTATGTGCGTAAGTAGTATTTTGGGGAACTTACTAAGCATTTATGCTTACAGTTGTTGTGTTATGTGTTTTAGGTACTAGCGAGGACCGTGGGAAGGCGCCGGCGTGTTCTATACACACTATCGGAGGATTTAGTTTATGATCTTGGGATTTATATGATTTGTGTTATGATATGATACATTGGCTTTTATGACTTTATTTGGATGAAAACATGTTTTAAGAAATGAAAAATTTGTTTTGAAAATTCACGTTGTTACAAGTTGGTCTCTAAGCCTTGGTTTGAGGGATTCGGGTGCACCTTCGGGCGTAACTGAACTCAAACCGAGGATTTGAGAGAAAATTTTCAATAATAAAAGCATAAAATTTTATAAGAGATTTTGTGATAACCAAAGAAGAAGTAGTGTGTACGGTTAGCCAGCACCTGAGCGGTAAAATCCCCAAAATACCCTTACAATATGTGTTATAAGATACGTTATGATATGTTATGCATGCTAGAGTAGACTAGGTATTCATATTAGGACTAAAGTGGCCTGATTTGTGTTGCCTTAGTCTAGGGGAAACCTTCTGCTATGAGATGCCTTGAGAACGAGTAGGTAGCCAATGCATAGTAAGAATAGAGTACTCGTGATCCGGGGTCCAAGGAGGAAGACTTGGGGTGAACGCTGATGTGGTGTAGTCAGTAGTATAGGGCCCATACTACTGAAGACACCGGATTGGTGGGCAACCCAAGTAAGAATCCTTTGGGTATCGGAGGCCGAGTAGGGTTGCGTTATCGAGTGCAAGTATGCTCGATTGAGTCTCTGACATATTTATGTTATATTTCAGAGGCATTATGGTTGGGACACGCCACAGACCTGGGACGAGTGGTGTGAGTGACGAGGAGCTTCATCAGATGATCCACGATGAGGTGGCTGCAATAATCCGGGCCGAGATTCCGGAGATGTTTGAGTCTATCAAGACCACGCTGTTGGAGACTTTTGATGAGTGGTACACCGCGGTGACTGAGGCTGCAGCTACAGCAGCTGTGGCTGCTACCAGACCTCAGGAAGGTGACTCGTTGTTGTTCCGGGAGTTCAGCAACACAAAGCCACCCGAGTTTGATGGGACGCAGGATCCGATCGCTTCGATGAGATGGATTGCTGACATTGAGGGATGCTTCTATACGTGTTCATGTCCGGAGCATCTGAGGGTACGTTTCGCTTTGAACCAGCTCCGCCTAGGAGCGAAGGATTGGTGGAAGTTCGTGAACTTCACTCTTGTAGAGATTTCAGCAGTGACTTGGGAGAGATTCACTACTATATTCAGAGACGAGTATGTTCCCCCGGTGGAGAGGGAACAGTTGATTCAGGAGTTCTTAACCCTCAAGCAGGGTAATGATTCAGTTGCTATGGTCACCCGAAAGTTTCATGAGAGTGCGATGTTCTGCCCTGAGCAGGTGTCTACTGAGCAGGCACGGATAAGCCGATATTTGGGTATTCTGAGGAGGGATATTTGGGAGTTTGTATCGAACTTGACATACCAGACATTTGCTGAGCTTCAGGAAATGCTCGGAAGAGGGAGATCGAGTTGGAGACTCAGGCCAGGGAGGAGGCCGAGTCTCAGAGGATGGATCGGCGGCCGATTCAGTCTCAGCCAGCAGCCAAGCGGACCAAGTTTGACGATTCGAGGACGGGAGGTCAGAAGGGTCGCACTTACAGAAAGTGCAGCAATGTCACACCCCCAAACCAGAACGGCGGAAACGTTCGGGGGCGGAGGACGTCATATTCAGTATCATAACAGTTCATAGAACGGAAAGTACACACCACCATATATATAAAGTTTCCAAGATGTTTACATAATTGTATTCATTACATGTTCAAAAGATAAATACATAAACATCATTCAAAAGAAGTAATTAACGCCAGCGCGTTAATCCCAAAAGTTGATTCCCAACCTGCTTAGCGGTTCCCTGAGAATACAAGTTATTTCAAAGAAAAAGTGTCAACAATTAAGTTGGTGAGTTCATAAGTAATTTAGAAAAATTGGATGCCATTCCAAAATGGGTGTATATTTTCCAGAAAACGCAGCATTTCAAATGTAAAGAGTTGTGATTTGTTGTGTTGAAAGTGAATGTATTAGATCCAGAAAATCCCATATTTTCCCTAATGGTTGAAATACGAATTGTTGTGTTTTCCAAGAAAAACCCTTATTTTCTTTTAAAAGTATGAAATGCATATGAGTGTTCGTGTTATAAGTTGTAAATAATTGCACCAGGAAAATACCTTATTTTCCTATTAGTTGTTTGGTTTGTATGCAGGAAAAACCCTTATTTTCCTAACCTAAATGCCAGTCTCTAAGACCGAAAATTGCAAGAAACCGACGTTCTCAAAAGTTGTGTCATAGTTTTATATATAATAAAACTATGCGAAGATCGCACCTGTTGGATGAAGAATAGTTTTAATAACTACCGTTCATAAAATCATAATACCATAATAATTGTATATCCGATGAGTTTTATAACCATACTAAACATAATATGCCTGTAACGACATTCTTCAGCCGTCGCAGTGCTATGACAACTGTCACCCCAAAAGACGGACTGTAGCTAACAGTCAGGGCGCGGGATCATGACTTCCCGTATAGATCTATACACATTTGACACGTTCTCCCAACGGGAGATTCTGGTGATAGACAGGACTTGCTGCATTACTTTCTAATAAAGAAAAGTAATGTTTGAAGATGTACACGGCTCATGGATTCTCAATTAAGTTGATATTAAAGTGATAGTTCTGTATGCAAAGTTTATCCTTTTTCACAATGTTTGATAAAGCAAAATCGTAAGTTTTTAGAATGTATAAAACGATTTAACAATGAAAGACCATTATATACTTCGTATAAGTCTAATGCACACAAAGTATGACAAGAGTTTTCCATAATAGTAATGAGTTCCAAGTGGTTTATTTGATAACACAAGTGAAGTGAAACTTTATAAAATACACGATAATAACCGTATGTTTAGTTGTATCCCCCCCTAAAAGAGTATAAAAGCATTTAAAATGTATTTAAAGTGTGTTTGAAAGGGGTATGAACTCACTTGATTGATTGAAGAAAGCGTGACGAAAACCGAGCAGAACTTCTACTCGAGAAAGCGGATCTCTCGAGATTCTCAGGAAATCTCGGGAGTCTCGGGAGTGTAAAACTTTCTTCCCACCTTGGATATGAAAACCGGGCCTTTGGGATGATTCTGAGGGTTGAAACGCAGAGCTTCGACGCGAGAAAGGAAGGAAATTAGCAATTTTGGCCGGCACCCTCGCATGCTATTTATAGGGGTCTGAGGGGGTTGCGTTACGCGGGGCGTACTAGAGTACGCACTGCGTACTCATGCGTCATGCATGAGCGCATCCTCGGTCGAAACATTGGAGCGACGTGGACGAACCGTAGCCTAGCATCCGAGTACGCTGGGCGTACGATGGTACGCTGGGCGTACGAGGGATCGGACCGGTGACTCCTCCTTCGGATAATACCGGGATTTAATTTAATTTATATTTAAATTAATTAACAAACTTCAAAAATTCATATCTTTCTCATACGAACTCTGTTTTCGACGTTCTTTATATCCACGCGAAGGTGAGACTACGATCTACAACTTTTGTTTAGACTCCGTCGGCTAGTTTTGACTTTATTTTTAATATTATATTTTTAATAGGTCGGGACAGGAAAAGTCCGTTAAAGTTCCATAACTTCTTCATCCGACGTCCGTTTTCGTCAGACTTTTTACCGTTGCGCTAGAATTGTTGATCCCTTTGATTCTCATTTAGGTTGTTTTGGCCAAAAGTCTCTCGATCTCTATTTCGAGTTTTTAGCTGTCTACTGCTATATCTGTAACTTAGAAAAATCACAACTTCCTCATACGAAGTCAGATTTGGACGTTCTTTTTATGTACGGTTACAGTTTGACGATATCTATGAATTTCATTTAGACACCTAAGGTCAAAAAGTGTTTTGTTGAAACTTTGCGTTTTTACGTAACTTCGTATTGCCGTTTTTTGTCGGGAAACTTAGAATGGTCATAACTTCTTCATTATAACTCGGATTTTAGTGTTCTTTATATGTATGAAAACCTTGTTACAATATCTACCACTTAGTATACTTAATTATGGTTTTATAAAATTTTAAATTTTGACCTGAATTTTGCTGTTGTTACATTATCCCCCCGTTAGAGAGAATTTCGTCCCGAAATTCGCATTTTGACTGGGACTCCAATACTTGCGGGCAGGCGTGAGTGCTTATGGTCCATTTGTTCCTCTTGTTCCTTTATGAATCTAGATCCTAATGTACGTGTTTCAGCGGACCTTCATTTCTCTGCCTATCACTGCGACCGATCGGGATCGTGCGGTTTTTGGGTTTATTTATTTATGTTCTTCTAAGTGTTAGCATATTCACTCGATGAATTAGGGCAGCCATGTTTTGAAGTTCATGGTTGGATTCAATGCTAGTTTCTGAGCTTGGATTTGACTTGTTGTAAGCGTGGTTTTTCTAAATGATCTGTTGGGGGATACTACGGGAAAGTTGTAATGATTCCTCACATGAGTACTTTAGGGTTTTGAAAGTAGAAACCATACCAGGTTCGTCAATCATAGTCTCAGGTATATGAGCCGTATATAATTAGGCTTGAAACTGTGGGTCTTTGGATTGAACTTGACGTACTACACGTATGTTACTTCGGGGCGGTTTGTTGAATTTTTCTTCGGAAAGGATGAGAAACAATAAGTGCTCTATGCACGAGTACTTTGGTATTCTAGAATGACGGCTTTGCTAGAAAGAGAATTTCGGAGGAAGGGATGTACGTATGAAGCTGTTTTTTTTTTTTTTTTTTTTTTGAGGATCAAATTGAATCAAGTCATATGATAATATCAGAATCATAAGGAAACTTAAAGACATTAGATTTGAACGTAAGATGTTTACAGACAAAACATAACCGTGCAACCATCAACATAGTTACAGCACTTTAGACTACTATAAGACTATTGTTGCGAATAAGGTATACTACAAAAGGTAAGTATACGCAGTACGAGCATCCCTATACCGACGGGATCCCGCAAGAGATAAGACTCTAGTTGCACTAGTTTTAAACATGTTTTAAAAAGACATACATAATACTGACGATTGGAAGTGAACGTATACTATAGTAGGTTCTTTCGTTGCTTCTTTCCATTATGAGATCAAACTCCTCCGGATTCGCCGTCATCCTTCTCTGTTGGACAGTCCCTCTTGAAGTGTCCCATTACGCCGCATAGATGGCATATTAGAGAGATTTCGACATTGGTGTTTGAGGTAATGTGTTGGGTCCGAGTCCAGCAGCAATTTGTAGTATGTCCGTTCTTGTTGCATTTAAAGTAGTGTAACGGACGACAACTACCTAGATGATGGAAGCCGTACTTATTGCATTTCGGTAGGTTTCCAGCATATTGCCTAGCTGGTGTAGGGACAATTTGGATACCAGAAGAGATGGTAGTAGGATGTACAGATGTCGTGGCTGCGAAGGTTGCCACATGTTGTCGTCTTTTGCTTATCCCTTGGGGTGATTTTCCTTTAGCTTTAGCCCAAAGCTTTCGTTTGTTATTCTTGGTCTTGGGATTCGAGGTTTCATGGTAATTTGTTGCCCGTCGAGGTATTTGATTGTTACTTGGATTGGAGTTATTGTTAACAATCCCGCTAACATTCGCGCTGTTAGCGTTAAGGTGGGTCAGAACAGCTGATACGACAGCCGAGACTGCAGCTTGAAAGGTAGCTGCATCAATCTGAAGAGTTGGTGTTTGGTTGATGGGTTGATCGTTTTTCTTTGGCGACATGATTCTGATAAGGAAATAACAAGAAGAACTATAAGTTTTAATGATTCGAAAATCGCGTATTAGTGTTTTGTTATATCAGAAGTTTGGTTTATCCCTGAATAGGGTTTTGAGTTCGACTTATAAGGAGAGTAGATAAAGTCATGAATTGGAGAGGTATGAAAAGGGTTTAATAAAGGAAATACATCATATTATAAAACATGGTGCATTACATTTTGTAGTTAGGAAAATTTAACCTATCTAAAGGTCTCCGATTATGAGGTTAAGAAAAGTAAGGACTTTATCCGAGGTCTTATGCTATGACAAAATTTTGAAAGTCAGACAAGTATTATTTGTTACGTGAGCTGGCTACATGGGTCTTAGATTCTGCCAACTGACGCTCCATCTTGAGCATACGTTGTTCATGTCTTGCCTGGCGTGCCTGAAGTTCTATCACTTCGGTTTGAGTTGCCGCTAGCTCTATCTGCAACGCTTCATTTCGATTTACGATTCTCTCGTGAGCTAATCCTAACTGTCGGATGCGAATTGTGTTGACTCCAGTGTTCGCATCATTTTCCTCAGTTCGATGGATGGTCGTCCGTCCTTGTTCATCAATGCGAGAAATCTGACGAACCAATATAGGAAGGGCTCTGTCTGCTGAGCCTCCCTCGCTTAGGTTGTAGAAGCTTCGGTCTCCGTTGAATGGAAGGGGCTGATCCTGTTCGCGGCTCCACCTATTCAGGTTAGTTGTCCAAAGGGGCGTCGAGCCATGAAATTCCGGTCGAGGATTAGGATTTTGAATTGGAGCCGTTAAGGGTAGGTTATTGTTCTCTGGATCTGAGTCTGATTCTTCTTGCATTCCTTCTTTAGGATCATTCTCTATCCCTTCTCCATTACCATGGTTGGGGTAGTAGGGGTCACCGGGGTGATGGAATCCAGCCATTTGAGTCTATACGAGAATAGGGTTAAGAATGGACTATAAGCTAAAGCACATGGAATTTACTCTTAAGTTTAATGGTTGAAGGCACTCGAATACTCCCTTAGTATTCTTTAATGATATGCTTTTGGTAAGTTTTAAATTTGCTGTCCATTGTAGACGCTCCTTGGCATACGTTAGTCGGCCCTTGGACAAATGTAGTTGATCAGGCTACATTCTTCCCAGTTCCGATTACATGTCCCAAGGCATACCTGCACTGCACAACTTATATATAATGCTTCAATGATGTTTTAATTATGATACTGACCATGTTATTGATATGAAATGAATGCATGCCTACTTTACAAAAACTAAATAAAATTTAATTTTTAAAAGTATGACTCTTACTCAGAGTGTTTTTGCCCAGTTGAGTTTATAGTTGTATACCAAAAAGAAATGGTTTTGATATACTTAATTCCCTATAAACAATGCTCTGATACCAATCTGTCACACCCCAAACCAGAACGGCGGAAACGTTCGGGGGCGGAGGACGTCATATTCAGTATCATAACAGTTCATAGAAAGGAAAGTACACACCACCATATATATAAAGTTTCCAAGATGTTTACATAATTGTATTCATTACATGTTCAAAATAGAAATACATAAACATCATTCAAAAGAAGTAATTAACGCCAGCGCGTTAATCCCAAAAGTTGATTCCCAACCTGCTTAGCGGTTCCCTGAGAATACAAGTTATTTCAAAGAAAAAGTGTCAACAATTAAGTTGGTGAGTTCATAAGTAATTTAGAAAAATTGGATGCCATTCCAAAATGGGTGTATATTTTCCAGAAAATGCAGCATTTCAAATGTAAAGAGTTGTGATTTGTTGTGTTGAAAGTGAATGTATTAGATCCAGAAAATCCCATATTTTCCCTAATGGTTGAAATACGAATTGTTGTGTTTTCCAAGAAAAACCCTTATTTTCTTTTAAAAGTATGAAATGCATATGAGTGTTCGTGTTATAAGTTGTAAATAATTGCACCAAGAAAATCCCTTATTTTCCTATTAGTTGTTTGGTTTGTATGCAGGAAAAACCCTTATTTTCCTAACCTAAATGCCAGTCTCTAAGACCGAAAATTGCAAAAAACTGACGTTCTCAAAAGTTGTGTCATAGTTTTATATATAATAAAACTATGCGAAGATCACACCTGTTGGATGAAGAATAGTTTTAATAACTACTCGTTCATAAAAGCATAATACCATAATAATTGGATATCCGATGAGTTTTATAACCATACTAAACATAATATGCCTGTAACGACGTTCTTCAGGCGTCGCAGTGCTATGACAACTGTCACCCCAAAAGATGAACTGTAGCTAACAGTTAGGGCGCGGGATCATGACTTCCCGTATAGATCTATACACATTTGACACGTTCTCCCAACGGGAGATTCTGGTGATAGACAGGACTTGCTGCATTACTTTCTAATAAAGAAAAGTAACGTTTGAAGATGTACACGGCTCATGGATTCTCAATTAAGTTGATATTAAAGTGATAGTTTTGTATGCAAAGTTTATCCTTTTTCACAATGTTTGATAAAGCAAAATCGTAAGTTTTTAGAATGTATAAAACGATTTAACAATGAAAGACCATTATATACTTCGTATAAGTCTAACGCACACAAAGTATGACAAGAGTTTTCCATAATAGTAATGAGTTCGAAGTGGTTTATTTGATAACACAAGTGAAGTGAAACTTTATAAAATACACGATAATAACCATATGTTTACTTGTATCCCCCCTAAAAGAGTATAAAAGCATTTAAAATGTATTTAAAGTGTGTTTGAAAGGGGTATGAACTCACTTGATTGATTGAAGAAAGCGTGACGAAAACCGAGCAGAACTTCTACTCGAGAAAGCGGATCTCTCGAGATTCTCGGGAAATCTCGGGAGTCTCGGGAGTGTAAAACTTTCTTCCCACCTTGGATATGAAAACCGGGCCTTTGGGATGATTCTGAGGGTTGAAACGCAGAGCTTCGACGCGAGAAAGGAAGGAAATTAGCAATTTTGGCCGGCACCCTCACATGCTATTTATAGGGGTCTGAGGGGGTTGCGTTACGCGGGGCGTACTAGAGTACGCGCTGCGTACTCATGCGTCATGCATGAGCGCATCCTCGGTCGAAACATTTGAGCGACGTGGACGAAACGTAGCCTAGCATCCGAGTATGCTGGGCGTACGACGGTACGCTGGGCGTACGAGGGATCGGACCGGTGACTCCTCCTTCGGATAATACCAGGATTTAATTTAATTTATATTTAAATTAATTAACAAACTTCAAAAATTCATATCTTTCTCATACGAACTCCGTTTTCGACGTTCTTTATATCCACGCGAAGGTGAGACTATGATCTACAACTTTCGTTTAGACTCCGTCGGCTAGTTTTGACTTTATTTTTAATATTATATTTTTAATAGGTCGGGACAGGAAAAGTCCGTTAAAGTTCCATAACTTCTTCATCTGACGTCCGTTTTCGTCAGACTTTTTACTGTTGCGCTAGAATTGTTGATCCCTTTGATTCTCATTTAGGTTGTTTTGGCCAAAAGTCTCTCGATCTCTATTTCGAGTTTTTAGCTGTCTACTACTATATCTGTAACTTAGAAAAATCACAACTTCCTCATACGAAGTCAGATTTGGACGTTCTTTTTATGTACGGTTACGGTTTGACGATATCTATGACTTTCATTTAGACACCTAAGGTCAAAATGTGTTTTTTTGAAACTTTGCGTTTTTATGTAACTTCGTATTGCCGGTTTTTGTCGGGAAACTTAGAATGGTCATAACTTCTTCGTTATAACTCGGATTTTAGTGTTCTTTATATGTATGAAAACCTTGTTACAATATCTACCACATAGTATACTTAATTATGGTTTTATAAAATTTTAAATTTTGACCTGAATTTTGCTGTTGTTACAGGCAAGGGTCATGAGGGGGCCTATCGATCAAGTGCTTGCTACAAATGTGGCAAGGAGGGGCACATCGCCAGGGATTGCCCCAAGGTATTTATGGTTTGCTTCCATTGCAACCAGACCGGCCATCGGAAGGCCGAGTGGCCTCAGCTTCACCAGGGATGAACATAGGGATCTGCGCCTGCTGCTAGGGTTACCGAGACTCGTCCGGTGAAGGCCGAGGCTCCGAAGGCTCGTGGGAGAGCTTTTCAGTTGAATGCGGAGGAGGTCCGTGTGGCGCCCGATGTCGTGGCTGGTATGTATTCTTTTGTGTATTTACTTTTATGCTGAGATATTATGCTTATTTTATGATATGCGTAGGTACTTTTCTTGTGAATTCTGTACCTGCCTTGGTATTATTTGACTCGGGTGCGAGTCGGTCTTTTGTATCTTTGGATTTTAGTCAGCACATCGGTATTGATCGGGAGGTGATGAGTCGACCCCTGAGGGTTTCCATAGCTGATGAGAAAGCGGTATATGCCACTGACGTGATTCGAGGATGTGTGCTCGAGGTTTTTGGTGTCAAGTTCCCTATAGATCTAGTTCCTATCACAATGGGAGATGTCTGTGTCAACGTGGGCTGGATTGGTTGAGTAAGTTTGGAGCGGTCATTGACTGGATTGGTTGAGTAAGTTTGGATTCATAGCCTATGTGATGGACACACGAGTGGCCGCGGGGAGGCCAAGTTCGGTCGACGAGGTTCTGGTAGTGTGCGAGTTTCCGGATGTGTTTCCCGAGGAACTGCCGGGCGTGCCTCCGGAAAGGCAAGTGGAGTTCCGTATCGATTTGGTTCCGGGAGCAGCACCTATCGCCAAGGCGCCTTATCGCCTTGATCCACCAGAGATGTAGGAGTTGTCCTCTCAGCTTCAGGAGCTGTTGGGAAAGGGGTTTATTCGACCGAGTAGCTCACCTTGGGGAGCGCCGATCCTTTTTGTCAAGAAGAAGGATGGTTCACACCGGATGTGTATTGATTACCGAGAGTTGAACAAGTTGACGGTCAAGAACCGGTATCCATTACCTAGGATCGATGATCTGTTCGATCAGTTGCAAGGGGGCATCTTGGTTCTCCAAGATAGACTTGAGGTCGAGTTATCATCAGATGAGGGTTCGGGATGAAGATATCCAGAAGACTGCATTCAGAACTCGTTATGGATATTACGAGTTTGCGGTGATGCCTTTTGGGCTCACCAATGCCCCAGCTGCCTTCATGGATCTCATGAACAGGGTGTGCAGGCTGATGCTGGATCGGTCGGTGATCGTATTCATTGATGACATTTTGGTATATTTGAGGTCTAGAGAGCAGCATGAGGAGCATTTGATGGAGATCCTTGGAGTTCTGAGATCAGAGAGGCTGTATGCCAAATTCTCCAAGTGTGATTTCTGGTTATGAGAGGTCCAGTTCCTTGGACATCTTGTTAACCAGAAAGGGATATTGGTCGATCCGGCCAAGATCGAGGCGGTGATGAGATGGGAGGTGTCGAGATCACCCACTGAGATCAGGAGCTTTCTGGGATTGGCCGACTATTATAGGAGGTTTATTAGGGATTTCTCCAAGATAGCCGTGCCACTTACCAAGATGACCTAGAAGGGTGTTGCATTTTCATGGGGTCTGGAGCAGCAGTCCTCTTTTGAAACACTTCGCCAGAAGTTGTGCGAAGCCCGAGTGCTCGCACTCCCGGAGGGGGTGGGGGATTTTGTGGTGTATTGTGATGCATCAATATCGGGGTTAGGGGAAGTGCTTATGCAGAGGGGGCATGTAATAGCATATGCATCATGGCAGATGAAGCCTCATGAGTCAAGATACCCCACCCACGATCTGGAGCTGGGGGCTGTGGTGTTTGCCCTCAAGATCTGGCGGCACTATCTATATGGGGTTCGGTGCACCATATACATGGACCACAAGAGTCTGAAGTACTTGATGGATCAACCAAACCTGAATACGCGCCAGAGGAGATGGTTGGATGTGGTGAAGAATTATAATTGTGAGATCCTGTACCACCTGGGCAAGGCTAATGTTGTAGCCGATGCTT
The DNA here is from genome assembly GCF_052625555.1 of Lactuca saligna. Lineage (NCBI taxonomy): Eukaryota > Viridiplantae > Streptophyta > Magnoliopsida > Asterales > Asteraceae > Lactuca > Lactuca saligna. Next base: position 201,679,609 of record NC_136421.1, read on the forward strand.
TGAGCCAGAGGACGAAGAGCGCCCCGATCCGAGATGTTTGTATGAGATTGACGGTGATGACTCCGGTATTGGACACCATCTGAGGGGCCCAGGCTGAGGCTGTGAGACCAGAAAACCGAAAGAGGGAGCGGGTTGTCGGGCAGGTATTGGAATTCGTTACCAATAGTCGGGGACTTATGAAATTTCAGGGTCGGATTTGGGTACCGTTTGTGGGCGGGACGCATACCATTTTGATGGCATAAGCACATCGATCGAAGTTATCGATCCATCCTGGGGATACTAAGATGTATTTGGACCTAAAGAAGGAGTATTGGTGGCCCTGTATGAAGAGGGATGTTGCATGGTTCGTCGAGAGGTGCCTAACTTGTCGCCAAGTTAAGGCCGAGCACCAGAATCCGCATGGTAAGCTGCAGTCGCTGGAGATTCCCGAGTGGAAATGGGAACAGATTACCATGGATTTTATCACCAAATTGCTAAGAACTGCGAGAGGAGTCGATGCAATTTGGGTGATTGTGGGTAGGTTGACGAAGAGCGCTCATTTTCTTGCTATCAGTGAGAGCTCTTCTGCTGAGAGGTTGGCAGAGTTGTATGTGAGGGAGGTGGTATCGCAGCATGGGGTTCTGATGTCGATTGTTTCAGATCGAGACGTACGATTTACTTCCAGATTTTGGCAGAAGTTTCACGAGGAGTTGGGAACGAGACTGCATTTCAGTACCGCATACCACCGACATACGGACGGGCAGAGTGAGCAGACGATTCAGACGCTTGAGGATATGCTCCGAGCGTGTGTTTTGGATTTTGGAGGGAGTTGGGACACCTATTTACCCTTGGCAGAGTTTTCGTACAACAACATCCATCATTCGAGCATAGGTATGCCACCCTTTGAGCTGTTCTATGGGAGGCGGTGTCGGACCCCCATCTGGTGGGGAGAGGTGGGGCAATGGGTAATGGGTAGTACGGAGATTGTGCTTCAGACGACAGAGTAGATACAGCAGGTCAGGCAGAGATTGTTGACCGCTCAAAGTCGCTAGAAGAGTTATGCGGACAGGTGTCGGTCCGAGCTTGAGTTTCAGGTTGGTGACCTTGTACTCTTAAAGGTCTCTCCTTGGAAAAGAGTGATTCGATTCAGGAAGAGGGGAAAGTTGGGGCCTCGATATATTGGACCTTTTAGGGTAATCGCGAGAGTAGGCAGGGTAGCCTAAAGTTTGGATCTACCTGCGGAGCTGGCTCAGATTCATGACACCTTTCACGTGTCGCAGTTTAGGAAGTGTATTGCCATCAAGTCGGCAATAGTACCATTAGAGGATATTCAGGTGGATGCAGGCTTGAACTATGTTGAGAGACCAGTGGAAATTAGGGATCGAAAGGTTAAGGTTTTGAGGAACAAGGAAGTGCCCTTGTTGCAAGTGCAGTGGCAGCATCGAAAGGGGTCCGAGCTGACGTGGGAGTCCGAGTCGGAGATGCGGGAGCAGCATCCAGAATTGTTTTCGGTATAAGACTTCGGGGACGAAGTCTGGTTCTAGTGGGGGAGAATTGTAACGGCTCGAAATTCAAGTACAACCAATTAGCCTTCATCTTTTAATTATTTGTCATTTTTGGCCTTTGTGTTGGGCGAGTACGTTGGGTGTACAACGAGTACACTGCACGTACTCGCGTGCCTTATTGAACGTGTTATCACCTGGGTACGCTGGGCGTACCCAAGGTTACACCGGGCGTAACCGGTCCAGACCCAAAACCCTAATTTGGGTTGTTGGCTATAAAAGGAATGAGATAGCTTGGTTCCTCAACCACCATCCTTCAGAAAGAAACCCTAAGAGAGTTGTTCCTTTGTTCATAGCTTGGGTGTGAGTGTTCTAAGCTTTAAGGTGTTATTTCAAGGTAGCAAAAGAGAAGAGGAGTCCATTGTGGAGGCTAGAAGTTGGTGTACAAGTGTAGATCCGTGGATAACAAAGTTTGGAGCTTCTTCCTAAGGTAAAAAGTTCAGATCTTGCCTTGTAGTTCTTATGGTATGCTTCTTGGTCTAATTTCTAGGGTTTTGGTCCCAAAGATAGAGACTTTATGAGCAAGTAGTCTCCATTGGCTTAAATCTATCATATTCCAGGTCTATTTGAGTTGTATGTTCATAAAAATGTAATCTTGGACGTAAATAATTAGCCATGCATGAGATCTAGATCTTTGGAGTTGAACAGAAAGGTATTAAAGAGTGTAGGAGCCTTTACAGCCATGCCAAGGCTTAAAGGTTCCGAATTTATGGGTTAGGAGACTTAAAGAGAGCCGGATCTAGAAGTTGAAGAAGTATCTTAACTATTTAAGACCAAAAATTTGGTATGGCTGAATTTGGGACTTACGCTGGGCGTAACTCCCAGTAAGCGCAGCGTAAGGGGTCGAGACCCCCGATTGTGGTTCATCGATGTACGCCCCACGTACATAAGCCGATACGCCTCGCATACTGTGGTCTTTTGACTTTTGTTGACGTTTAGGGTTTTGGTCAACATGTGGACTTTGAGTCAAGGATGGGTGAAATGGTCTTTTACCCCTCCGTGGAATAATGAAAAGGGTGTAGCCTAGTCTTGGAAGCCTATATTAATTAGAATGATATTTCATTATGATTAGGCGGGGTTGGATCTTTGTTTCGAGATTCGGAGATAGCGAGCACGTGAGATTCTAGACTTCCTGCGAGGTGAGTCTTCTCACTATACTGTACCCGGAAGGGTATTTATGTTTGACCGGAAGGTCGGATATGTTATGAGTTGTATGCATTGTATATGAATAAGTTAACCATTTGTATGTGCTATGTATGCTATGCTTGGCATGGGCCGGAAGGTATTTATGTTATGGACCGGAAGACATTGTGATGTGGACCGGAAGGTCGATGCGGGTAGGACCAGGAAGTTTACCAGGTCGGGATGGAAGTCCCCTGAGACACATGGACTGGAAGGTCATGGCCTAGAAGGGCGTATGTGCGTAAGTAGTATTTTGGGGAACTCACTAAGCATTTATGCTTACAGTTGTTGTGTTATGTGTTTCAGGTACTAGCGAGGACCGTGGGAAGGCGCCAGCGTGATCTGTACACACTATCGGAGGATTTAGTTTTTGATCTTGGGATTTATATGATTTGTGTTATGTTCTGATACATTGGATTTTATGACTTGATTTGGTTGAAAACATGTTTTAAGAAATGAATTTTTTTTTTTGAAAATTCACGTTGTTACATCAATCTTAATTTCTTGCCATCTGGCAGCTCAAGGGCCTACCATTGCTTCCAAGTTTTTATGCAATCAATTGAGAACTTTAAGAACTCATATGCAAAACCAACTTTAACTGGAATGGGCACAGAAATATGTTAACACGATAGGTTATAAACCTCAAGTCGTGTGCTAGTGAAGAACTTCAGGTTTTATTCTTGATTAGTTCTTGATACTTTCAAGATCTTTAAAATTCCCACTATCCTCTTGACATATAAGATTTTCTTGTCAGATATTCAAGAGATAATGTGGATTCTACTCAAGACAAACACTTCACACAATTGGCCTTAGCTGGTGTTTGTTTTATCCAAAACATCACAACTTTTCAATTTCAAATGTACAAGAGTAGAAAACTTTTATTCTTACATTTGACAAGTGTTTTAAACCTTCTTTAAGACATGTCACTCAAGTTACAATCTTGGAGTATGAATCTAAGACTTGTATTGGAATGAAGTATGACTCATCTTCTTGATTTAACCATTCCAACAATTAAAGATTCCTCTTCTTAGTCATAAGAATGCACTAAGATTTCCTTAGAGAACTAATTGTGATATGGTTTCTTAATCATTAAGATGATCACAAAAACTGATACTAAAGTACTCTCCCATCTTTCCAGATTTGAGAAACTTTTATCCCTTTGCCTAATTTGATTCTTCTTATTCGCTCTGCCATACATTGGATCTTTTCTAATGTTTCAGAATTTATACCTAAGCTTGTAAGTATAACCATATTTACTAAAGCTTAGTAAATAATGACGAATAGTCTTATCGATCTTTTGTGGTGGAATTAACCAGTGCACAAGAATATGTACTCGATCCCTTAGTCCTTTACTTGACTCACACATCCATGTGAACAAGTAGTTAGTCTTAATATGAGGTAGTGTTGGTGGCTTGATGTGGTAAAGGATAATGACTGTGAGATCCTCTACCACCCGGGAAAGGCCAATGTGGTGGCCGACGCACTTAGCCACAAGGCAGTGCCGATTAGGGATATCTATATGAGGATGACAGTGGTGACTCCGCTTTTGGAGCGGATTCGGGAGGCCCATCAGGAGTCCATGAAGGAAGAACATCGGAAGAGCGAGCAGATTGTGGGATAGGTTTCCTCCTTCGACTATGACTGCTGAGGATTACTGACACTACACCATAGGGTGTGGGTGTCGTACCACGGGGGTGTGCGCCAGGTTCTGATGGAGGAGACACACAAATCTCGATTCTCCATTCATCACGAGGTGATGAAGATGTATAGGGATATTTTCTTGGACTATTGGTGGCCCTACATGAAGCGGGATGTAGCATGGTACGTGGAGCGGTGCTTGACCTGCAGGAAGCTCAAGGCCGAGCACCAGAGGCCACACGACAAGATACAACCGTTGGATATTCCGTTGTGGAAATGGGAGGACATTACGATGGATTTTATCACAAAGCTTCCCAGAACCGCGCGTGGGGTGGATTCAATTTGGGTCATCGTCGATTGATTGACCAAGAGCGCTCATTTTATTCTGATTTAGGAGAGCATCTCGGCCGAGAAGCTGGCCGACATCTATATCAGGGAGGTGGTGGCGTAGCACGGGGTACCAGTGTTGGTGATTTCAGACAGAGATGTTCGGTTCACTTCCAGGTTTTGGAAGAAGTTTCATGACGAGCTTGGTACTCGTCTGCATTTTAGCACCACCTTCCACCCATAGACAAATGGTCAGAGTGAGCGAACCATCCAGACTTTATAGGACATGCTGCGGGCATGTGTCTTAGACTTCGGAGGTAGTTGGGATACTTACCTTCCATTGGCTGAATTCTCGTACAATAATAGCTATCACACGAGTACCGATCGTCCTCTCTTCGAGATGTTGTACGGGAGGAAGTGCAAGAACCCGATATGTTGGGGTGAGGTTGGCCAGAGGGTAATGGGGAGCACCGAAGTAGTGCTCAAAACGATAGAGAGGATTCAGCAGGTCCGGACCAGGCTTCAGACTGCTCAGAGCCGGCAGGAAAGTTATGCCGATAAGCGCCGATTAGACCTGGAGTTCTAGGTCGGGGATATGGTTCTCCTGAAGGTGTCGCTATACAAGGGCATCATCCGATTCAGGAAATGGGGCAAGTTGGGCCCCAGGTACATTGGACCATTCAGGGTCTTAGCCAGAGTGGGCAAAGTGACATATAGGTTGGATCTGCCCGCCGAACTCAGCCATATCCACAACACTTTCCACGTCTCCCAGCTGCGGAAGTGCTTGGTGGATCACTCAGCAGTGGTATCCTTAGAGGATATTTTAGGTAGATGACAACCTGAATTATATTGAGCGGCCAGTGGCGCTCCTCGACTGGAAATTAAAGGATCTGAGGAATAAGAGGGTGGAGCTAGTGAAGGTGCAATGGCAGCACCGAAAGGGCTCGGAGTGGACTTGGGAGCCGGTGGATGAGATGATGGAGCATTACCCATAACTTTTCCAGGAACGAGCAGTAGACTTTGAGGACGAAGTCTGAAATAAGTGGGGGAGATTTGTAGCACTCAGTTCTTGGTATGTAATTTATTTTGTTGTATTTTACATTTTTGGCCTAGGACTCGGTTAGTTGAAGGCCAAACTCATCGAGTAGGAGTGGGTTTGGACACGAGATTTAAGTGATGGACTCATCGAGTCGGCGACCAGACTCGACGAGTAGGCTCTGACTGGACAAAACCCTAATCTAAGGGTTTGCACCTTATTTAATCATCTCTTTCAGCCACTACTCGTCCCTATTGCTCCCAAAGACTCTCCATAGCAAACCCTAAGTGTTTTGGTGCACGAACTAAGGATTTTTAGTGATTTTTTGTGGGTTTTGACCTCAAGGAAGAAGGAAGAGCATATAAGGATCAAGAGGAGACTGAAGGATTCAAGTTTGGTTCATCATTTGTAGTCTTTGAAAGGTATAAAGTCTGTACCTTGCTTGCTTGTTTGTTAGATCCCTTTTTGGGGACGATTTAGGGCTTTTATGCCATATGAGGTGACCAACCAGATTTGCAAACATGGTTGGGGGTCAAGATTTCAGATCTAACACTTGGGAAGAGTCACAAGGCAGATTTGGGTTGCTTTTGCACCCAAGGAAGGACCCATGCAACAAAAGAGCCATTTTGGCTCAAAAGTCCCATGGATGCACGTAAAGTTTGTAACTTTACATGCTAGATCAAGCTTAGGGACTTGGATCTATCACGTGGACAAGTGTTGTACCTTAAAAATCGAGGATTTAGGGTGTGGATGTTATCAACTCAGCGAGTCCATTCTTGGGACTCGACGAGTCCAAGGCTTTGAGTCCTGTATCTGTTGAGGGTCAAAAGAACTCAGTTGGGTGTTATAAGGGTTGTAGCAGGACAAAAGGAGTGACCCAATGCATTGGACTTAGTTTTAGACCTGGTGTTCATGAGGCTCGACGAGTGCTAGAACAGACTCGACGAGTCCAAGGCAATCTTCTTATGTTTGAAGATGAACTCGACGAGTTGTTCATACAACTCGGCGAGTCAAGGTCAGAACTTTTTCATCTGATGAAGTTGAACTTGACGAGTTGTTCATACAACTCGGTGAGTCGGATGAAGGTTCATTGATCTTCGTAAAGAAGGGGAACCCTTCGATTCGTTGCCAAACTCGACGAGTCGAGTCATGGATAAGGACGGGTAAAGGGTAGGGACTCGACGAGTTGACGACCCAACTCGGCAAGTCAGGTCAACTAGAAGTTGACTTTGACTTGGACTTGGTTGGGGGTAAAATAGTTATTTTACCCTAAGAGTAGATATTAGATTCTGACTGAGTGTTTTTCTAGGGATTATAGCCGAAGGATTTCCGGAGCAGCAGTAGACAAAGGTTTCCCATGTAGATTATCAGCAACTACTCGTACGAGGTGAGTTACCTTCCAGTAGGGGTGGGTCTAAGGCCACAATGCCGGCCCACCAAAGAGTAATTTTAGGAGATGATTTTCTTTATGATAATTATCTTGGTCTGGTTATGTGCCTTGATTATGAGATTTATCTATATGATATGTTATGTGTATAGTAGGGATCAGTTTCCCTGACAGTGGTCCTTAGGATCAAAGGGTAGGTCAGTACCCGGATATGCCGGATTGTATGTTTATATCTTGATGGTATATGCTAGTGGTAGGGGGTGGAATAGTTCCCAGTTACCGGTTGAAAGATACCGATGATGGTTACCGGTTGAAAGATACCGATGATGGTTACCGGTTGAAAGATACCGACGGAAGTTACCGGTTTGAAGATACCGACGATGATTACCGGTTGAAAGATACCGATGATGATTACCGGTTGAAAGATACCGATGATATTGTATGGTATGTGGTGTGATGGGGGAACTCACTAAGCTTTGTGATTACGATTTCTATTTTGGTTTCAGGTACCTCTTCGTCTAAGGGGAAAGAGCCGGCGACGTAGCATCGCATCACACACACACATGATTCCGCTTCGGATTTTCTGGGATTGCACTCTGATTTTCATTATTTTTATGTCATGGTTTGGGACACAATATTATGATTTTGTAATGTGTTGCTTTATTGAAAATGTTATGGTAAAATGTTTTAAAAATTATTAATTCAAAAATGAAATTTTTGGGCTTGAGTTTTGGGATGTTACAGCAGAACTTGACGAGTCTAAGGAGGGACTCGATGAGTTGACTTGTTTTATCATGATTCTGCTGAGCATGGAAACTCGACGAGTTGGAGGGATGACACGATGAGTTGAGTCAACTCGGGGTGCTGACTTTGATTTTGACTGGACGTTGACTTTGACCTTGACCTTGAATTTATCCATGGTTGACCCGTGAAGGGGTCTTAAGTATAGAATGGTATCTAAGGGGTTGTTTTTGTATAGGGCATGTGTAAATTCGGCTGCAGGAGCAGAGGCATTTTAGCTACTTCACCCGACGTTTGAGGTGAGTTTTCCTCTAATAGTAACGGGTCGATTGCACAAATGCTGACCCGTTTATGTATGTTAGCATATTCCAGACTAAGGTCCGATGCCAGGTAGTGCCTGATGTATTTGTATATGCGTATCCAAACTTCGGTCTGTTTTCGGGGAAAGGTCGAGGAATGTTTGTATGCTTGACGTCTTCCTGATTCTTGCATGTGCTTGTTTTATGTGTTTCCGGACTCTGGTCTGATGCTGGGGAAAGCTTTAGGAATGTTATATGTTTCTGGATTTCGGTTTGATGCCGGGCGGGGCCTGATGAAGGTTTATATGTTTATGTTATGTGTATTTGTTGATATGTTATATGTATACTAAGCTTTACTCGATGCCGGGCGGGGACCGATGCTAAACTTCGCTCTGATGCTGGGTGGGGCCCAATGTAGCGGGCAAGGCCCAATGTATGTTATTATGTGATTATGTTATTATGTATATGGTATGTGGTAGTTTGGAGAGACTCACTAAACTTCTCTCTTAGAGTTTTCAGTTTTGGTTTCAGGTACGTTCAGTAGCAAGTGGAAGAGCTCGGGATGACTACAGTGCACACACCATTTGTATTAGACTGGGATGTTTTACTATGATATGTTGATATGTGTTTTGATATGACACTCTGATTTGATATGATTACTTATGATTTTGGATGCATGATTTTGATAACTATGGTTTTATTTATGATTTAAAAACAAATTTTTTGGAGTGTATTTTTGGGATGTTTTAAGTTGGTATCAGAGCCTTGGTTTGAGGGATTCAGGCACACTCTCGGGTGTATCTGAACTCAAACTGAGGACTTGGTATAAATTTTTTAAAAGAAAAACCATTTTTACAAAAGGATTTTGAAAAGAGAAAAAGGGTGTGGTGCATGCGATCGATCGAGCTCAAGTAAGTTCTCCCAAATTACCCATACAAGTTTATGTTATGATATGATTATCAGAACTGCATGCTAAATTAGGGATAAGGATCTAGGAATGATGAATTGTATGCCTGTTATATGTATATGAAAACTGCGTGCTAGTTTAGGGCTGAGGATCTAGGAAGGATATATGCCTACTGTATGAGCTTATTGAAATGTATGCTATAAGGGATATCCATGGGCTGCTTGGAGCCTAAGCAAGGATTAGGGTTTCCACCTGAAAACCCTAGCAATGACAACTATATAAAGTCCCCTAGACCTCCTAAAATCAATCATTGCTTCCCAAGAGTAACCCTAGCCGATTTTTTGCCCCTCTCTCACTCATACTTTGCCTTTGGTGTTTGTGACTCCATTAGAGGTGCAACACTTGGGGCACTAAGCTTTCAAGAGTCAAGATCATCCGTGGAATTCTTGTTATTACTAGATAGTAAGCAAGGCAATATTCTAACCCTAGTTTCATATTGATTTCGAAAATTGTATGCTAATATTAGGGTTATTGCTTTGGAGTTTCTATTTTCATGTATAACCCGAGAAAAACTTAGATCCCAAGAAAGTAGGGTGGCATGATCACATAAGATGTTGTTATGCTCAAAACCTATCAATTTCTACTAGTACTCATGTCATCATCATCACCAGAAGACCAATACCCTTCTAATTCTCTTGATACAGTGGTAACAAAAGCCTTTTCGCTCTCTGCCATCCCTTGAGCTCGACGTGCATAGTAAGTAGAGTCCTTAATCCTGCGTTTCTGTTTGACTTCGGATAAAAAATATTTGTCATAATGTTTTGCATGACCACATTTGTGACACATGATCTTGGGTTTGTTTATTTTCGGAGTCTGAGGAGATTCTGAGGTGTGATTTGGTGAAGGAAGATTAGGTTTGTAAGCAGGTGGATTTTCTGAAGGTTTGTTGAATGGTTGAGGATCATTTTGGTGAGGAGCATGGAAACAGTTGTGATATGGATTGTTAAATGGGTGCTTGTACTTCATAGAGAGTAAAACAAATTCCTGTTGGAAGCAGAGTTCGGAGTCCATTTATTTAGGGTCGAGATCACCATTTGATTGTTAGTTGTTTGAAGGAACAGGTAAGGCTGGTGGTGAAGGTTGAACATGTGGGATATATGGAACAACAGTTGAGAAGGGGTCAGAAACCGAGAGATTTGGAATCTGAGGATCATAGGAACTAACAAGAGGTAAAGGGCCTCTTGTGAGTTCTCATAGGGTTTGTGCAACATTTGATTCATGACCTTGAAGCTCATCGAACAGTTGATAGAGCTTCAAATTTTCCAGAGATCCATTACTCTAAAGACATGATTTTACATTTCCCCATCGCTTACCGAGACTGTTGATGAACTTTAGATTGTATTCAAGTGGAGTTCGGACTATCCCACGAGCTGTCATGTTGTTGACGAAGATTCGGTATCTGTTTGAAGCTGAGGCAACAGATTCACCTGGAGTTGTAGTGAAGGTATCGAAGCCATTGACAACCGAAGTTAGATGTTTGTCCTTCATATTTTATGATCCTTCAAATAGGTCTTGAAGTGTGTCCCAAATCCATTTGGCATATTTGCACAACTTAATGTGCTCAAAGAGAGAAGGTGGAACACCAAACACCATTTTTGAAAAGGCAACCAAATTTGCATGCAGCTTTTCGATGTCATCAGAAGTGAGGGGTATTTGATGCTGTTTATCCTGACCCATAAGAGTTGTAGCAACATCTATAACAGTTGTTCGAACTAGGACATGAGGAACTTGTTTAACGGATCTCTAGATAACTTCACCTTTTTCTTTTCCAAGTAAAAATCTTTCCATTATGACTTTCCAGTGATCATACTCTTCAACAACTAGCAGTGAGGCACGAGAAGGGCAACCCACGCTATTTGCTATTTGCATTGAATACATTTGTTGAGAATTAGAAGCAACCATTGAAGTTAGGATATCTTTAGTAAAAGTGGTATATAGAAGAACCTTTATCCTAAACACATAAATAACTGAAATACCAAGGTAGTTTCAAGTGAACTATAATATGATCTTTTGGATTTAAAAGATAACCACTAAAGCTCTGATACAAATATGAGAACAAAGATATTATGCACATGGATAGGGTTCGGAAACTCAAACCTTAAGTTAATGCTTAAGATCAATGTCTGCTTGTAATTACGTGTTCCAGTCAATTCTGACAAGACCAGTCGAGACTGAAGAGAGAAATCAACAAAGTACTTCAAGTATTAAATGTATAACTATGAGTATAATCAAGATAAAGAAAATAAATGATCAAGTAGAATGTTTTGAAAGATTTTGATATTAGAGAAAAGGTGAAAGAGAGTTAATGTAAAAATATACTATCTTTGGAAGAACAAACCGTATTATACTTGTCATTCAAACACTCCTTATACAGTCAAGGAGGAACATAGTACAAACCGATTGACATACAAAGGACTGGATATTAAAACTACTTATGACATACTGATTATCCAAATAAACAAGATAAATTGGTCCTATGAAAAGTTACATCAAACAAAAGACAAGAATAATTAATGCATAGAATAAACACGTGATCTCTAATTATTTCTTCATTTTAGCACATACTCCACCTCGGACTCTACCATCATCTCGTACCACAACCATTTCAGACTTAAGCTTGACTTCGGACCTTCAGAAGTTAGATATTGATAGAGGTTCACTTTCAGGTTCCAACAGTATGCAGGGTGTTTATTTTTCACAGAATAAGGAGGCTGCAAGGATGATGTAGTCTACGATATGCTTTTAGAGAGGACAAATCACTACAGGGTCCGACGATGCTATAAGGTATTCGATTTTTCATAATGAGAGGCACCACATGAGCTTCTTCGGCGAGGCATGCAACATAACTTTTGTATAGTGATTAACTCCTTTGTATGGTGTCTAACTCTTTGGCCAGGTCTTGATTGTGACACAGAGCACCGAGGATAAGATTTCTTATGATAAAAATAGATAGGATATTCTATAATTTTGGAACGAAGTTTCTATAGCTTCATGATTATCCTTGAAAATTATTTTCTATAGCATATAAGGACAAGTTCGATTGTTTGGAAGTTAAAAAGTGGAAGAAAGTAAGTGACAAAAATGTGAAATGAGTGGGACAAGGCATAGGTTTAAAAGAAAAAGGTTGTCTGGATAAAGTAAAAAGGTATGATGGTGTTTTCTTTATCACATAGATTATCAGGAAGTATGCACATTGCATGTATAATGGATTACTCTTTGAGAAAAGTGTAAAGGATATGTGTAATTTCTTAACATCTTGATAAAATCGAAGAATTAAAAGCAAATATTTACCTACTTCAAAGAAAGATCAACAACATCATACGTTGGTGATTTCTCGTATGGCAAACGATATGACTTCTCAAATAAATTATGATAACATCTTCGTAAAGAAGACTTATCCAATCTCCTACCCAAGATATTTTGTCTACATTCCATAACATGAAGATGCGTGGAGCAAAATCCTCAAATGATTTAAACAACAATTATCATCTTCTTCCGTCTTCTTCTCAAGCAGCAAAAAAACTTCATAAACTTGGATTTAACAAAAAATATGAACGAAACAACAACGTAATTTTTATTCTTGAAACCTTGAATCAGCACTACAAAAAATCGAAAAATCATCTTAAAAATTTCCACTTGCAAATACGAGATGTTTTTGTTTGAACATCAAAAATATCAAGATAAATATAGCTAATTAGGTTCGTTCCCTTGAAATAATCGCTTAGATGTTCAAGGTACGACTCTGATACCAATTGTAGGATCCCATTTTGATGATCTGCTTGTACGGAATAATAAGATTTTGTGAATTAACAACAATACAAATATAAAGAGCACAAAAAGATGAGTAATCCAATGATTTCATAGAAAGAAAAAGTTATAAATATGACATGAGGAATTCTCTTTGGATGGGGACAAACCTATCTACTCTCTCTAACTAGAGAGACTACATTTTTGGTGCACACTAAAACTAATGACCATCTCCATTTATTTATACAATAAAAGGGAATCTTACAAACATAAGGGAATATTCTAACCTAACTATCACTTATAGTTTGTAGAAGAGCTCCATGCTCCAACATTATGTTATCATCATATGAGGGTTAAGGATGAGGATCTTTAAATGATAGCCTTTAGGACTTGAACTGATCATTATGAGTTTCTGGTGATGCCATTCGGGCTCACCAATGCACTGACATAATTCATGGATAGGACAAAGCAAGTGTGTAGCTCGATGTTGGACTAGTCTATGAGAGTATTTATTAATGATATATTGGTCTATTCTAAGACTAAGGAACAGCACGAAGAGCACATGCGGGAGATTTTGGACACCTTTAAGAGGGATATGCTTTAAGTGATGTTCTACATATGTATGTTCTGGTTGCATGAGCTGTAGTTCTTGGGGATCATTGTCAACCAGAAGTGTATATTTATAACAACCCGTTTGAAATTAAGTAAAAAAAATCTTAAACACTAAACCCCAAGATATAAGTTTATATTTATATATTATTTTATTTTATTCCTAATTCCATAATATTTGTTTAGCAGAGTGTTGGTTCCGGGAGTTAAATGTCATAATTTTGGATTTAATGGGTTAAAGTGTAATTTCCGGGGTGGTTTTTGTAAAGAAATTCCGAAGTTAGGGGATGTTTGGTAAATATTGGAGTTAAGTTGAAAAAGTTTTGGTGGAGGAGGGCCAAACTTGTAAAAATGGGTATATGTTTTAAAAAGGACACAGGATAAACCCAATGCCCCTTCCTCACTCGTTTCTTGATACAAATCCTACCTTTGCTTCAGCTGCAGCCGCCACTCTTCCACCTCATTTCTCCGATCAGCCATTGGTCGCCATTCCTAGCTGATGCCTTGCCGCCGATGTGAGCTAATGAACGCCACCGCTCCTGTTTCAGTTGCCGACGAAGTCAATCTTTGCGAAGACGACGTCCATCAGTGGGAAGTTGATAGATCGGGTTAGCATGACCATTTGTTGATGTTTTTGATTGTGGTTAACCACCACCTCGCCGCCATAATCACCCCTCCTCCTTCTGTTTTTGTTTATACTTTTCGGATTCTCCTCTAGTCTGAGCGGTGGTTCATTCTGTTGAGTGTTCTCTGGCAATCGTATGCCACCGTGAGTACCTGGCTGCATGGTTCTATGTTTCAGGTGTGTGGGTTGCTGCTACAAAGTCAAAGGTGTGCTTGTGTATTTTCTGTTGGATGGAAAACATGGAAAGACCACCATGGTAGCCAACCATGGTAGTTGTCACTATGCTGTCGCCCTCTGCTGTTATCAGCCACCATAGAAGGTGACTGTGTGTGTATTATGATGCAAATATGCGTGTGTTTGTTGGTGTGATGTTGTATGAGCAACCTTTGTCCAGAAAAATCAAGGAAAACCCCCACCACCACCGTGAGGTGGTGGCTGCCACCGTGAACCGCCGTCGACCACCATAGCCCCAAGTGGCAATGGGCGGTGCTCGACCTAGTGAAACCCAACTTAATCAAAAACTTAAATTTGGACCTATTTAGCATGTATTAGGTCTAATTAGGGTTTAGAAAAGCCTAATCTAGGAGACTTTTATTTAGGACTTGATGGGACCCACATTTTAGACTGTTGGATTGGGATTATGAATTACGTCCGACCACATTGTATGATTGACCAAGTAGAGTGATGGGCTTAATGGATTAAGTCCTTAATGGGTTAAGTGTTTTTACTTAACCCTAATCGTCATTTTATGTGAAAACCCTAATTGTGTTTGGGCTTTGAGTTGGGCCTTTCTTTTGGGCATAGGTGTTGGGTTCTTGTTAGGTCATTTGAGAACATGTGTATGGACTAGGGTATTTGGATGGCCTTTAGGGTAAGGCCCATGTAAGGGGTTTAGGCCCAATTTGGAAAATTCGGTCATTATTGGGCCTTGGTTGAATATTTGGCTTTTGGACCTTCAGAGCTTGAGCTTGGGCCTTGGTATTGGACCAAGCTAGGTAGGGGTAAAATGGTCTTTTTACCCCAAGTATGGACTTATGGTGATGTATTGGAATCCAATTGTCAATTGGGTGTTGTTTTATTATTGATAGTTCGGATAGCTACCAACCAACAACCAAGGGTGCTTATATATGATTTAGCAGTGCGAGTTGAATCTTCTCACTATGTCCATGGGTCGAAGGCACCAATGCCGAACCATTACTTGTTATGTGGGATGCTAGTTGTCTCTATGATACTTGCATGAAAGACCATTAGGGAGGGGGGGGGGGGAGCCCTTGGCATTTGGATATAAGACCATGGGGGAGCCCATGGCATTGGGATATAAGACCATGGGGGTGCCAATGACATTTTGATATAAGACAATGGGGTGTGCCCATGGCATTTGGATATAAGACCATGGGGGAGCTCATGGCATTCCTAGTAAAGACCATGGGGGGAGACCATGACAATTATATGTATGTTGCATTATATAATGTGAATGATATTCCGTGGATGATATTCTGTCGTTGTGTCACATCTCCAAATTCACGACAATTTTAAAATTTTTATTTACGCTTATTCAAAAAGCAGAGTATTCATTTTAAACAATAATATATCGGAATTTGTTCCCAGAAAAACATGATAATAATATTATCAAAGGATTTTCGAAGAAATGTATTTTGTTTATATTAAAACTTTGGGATGTCATCGTCAATACAGAAACATAAGTATAAACATACATTACATTCATTTACACTAGTAATTTATATGTCCTTTAATCTCTCAGTGTAATGTAGCTTCGTATCGATGCTTATGATACAAATAAACTGAGTGGGTCAGGTTGGGAAACCTGATGAGTACATAGGGATTTCAATCCCACCATGTTCTACCCCATATATATATATATATATATATATATATATATATATATATATATATATATATATATATATATATATATATAAAATTTGGAACTCACGATATAAATAATTTCATATCATTTAAGCAATTTCATCCAGCCCCGATGATCCTCACAACGATACGATCTATACTCTCGGATATAAATATTATCGTATTTCCTAATCCATACTCGTGGATCTGAAATTAAGCTCTTTACCTGATCCATACTCTCGGTTCTACATTTAACCTTTTTACCTGATCCATACCCTTGTATCTAAAATTAAACTTTTTACCTGATCCATACTCGAGGATCTGAAATTAACTTCCTTACGTAATCCGTACTCTCGAGTCGGGTATATCTAATCCATACTCCCAGATCAATAATTATGCGCATTCCATACTCTCGGACTAGGGACAATTGAGTATGTCTAATCAATGCTCTCGGATCAATGACAAATTTAAAGTTCAACTCTCTGTGTATATCTCACTCGTTCTCATAAAGACATGCTACCTAATATTTCTCTTAATTAATTTAGGTTTACTCTATATCCTAAATTATCGTATATTATCAGATGTGCTCTTAACATGTATTTCAGGAAATATCAAATATTTTACACACCAACAAACATTTAAAAATTATTTAATACTTGTATTAAAATCATGTTCATGAAAGGGACTATGCACTCTCTTGTCAAAGTGATGATTCCAAACACGGGGAGCGCTTTGCTTCTAACGATTCTATTTTCCTTCGACGAAACCTAGCATTATTATCACTAAGTTTTTTCTAATCATTATTGCGACTAATTATCAATCTAGATTCATCATTAAATCAGAGTCTACTTCATGATTTATCAAATAAGGATCAGCCAGGCAAGACAGTTGGGAGACAGGACCATTTCAACATTTAGCTTTTTTGAAATCCAACAACCAAACCTAATGTGACCATTCTAGACACCTCTCCCATAAATAGTTCAATCAATATAACGAATTTGAATCACTGATAAATCTTATTTATAGGTTCATAATAACGATATTATATTTATATATAAGCTATATTTAAAGCATGGTAGGCGTATCTCACTTACATTGAATTTTTATTAAAAACCGGGCTTCGCTGGAGCAGCGTTTCCGAGTTGAAAAGCTCTTTTTCTTGGAGTCGTCTGCAGCTCTGGGGCTTCCTTCTCATGCTAGGGAGGTACCCTAGGCTTTGGAGGATTTTGGGGGTGTTAGAGAGTGTATATAGAGAGAGAAACAGACGGGAGTTGGTGTGAGAAATGAGGCTGCCCTGCGCCTCTATTTATAGGCAGTGTAACTCCCATGTTTCATGGCTAAACATTAGTATAGTAATGTAATAGTCAGGTCAACCATTGTAACCTATTTTGAAGTAATAAAGATGAATTATTTGAGTATTATGTGAATTTATGTGCTTTATACTTACTTACAAAGGTATAATAAATAAAGGATAAAAATAAGCGTCAAAATTAAAGTGTTAGATAAGCCCAATATCTATACGTAAAGTTGTAGTGGTCGAAACAAGGATTTCAGATATATAAAGAACACCGAAATCCGAGTTATAATGAAGAAGTTATGATCTTTCGAAGTTTTACGGCAAAACTGACACGACACCAGGAATCATAAAAAGTGATTTTTTTGATAAACTAATTTTTAGCCTTAGAGATCTAAATGAAAGTTTTAGTATACGTTAAACCGAGAGCGTGCATAAAAAGAACACCCAAATCTAACTTGGTATGAGGAAGTTATGGTTTTTCTAAGATTTGGCATAACAATGTACTGCTCGGAATTCGAAATTTAGATCAAGTGGTTTTTGGCCAACGCGACCTAAATGAGAATTGAAGATCTCATTAATAGGAGCTCAGCGATAAAAAGACAGACAGAAACGGAGTCTGTATGTAGAAGTTATGAATTTTACGCAGTCATTTAATAGTATAATCTACTCATACTATTAAATTTTAAATCGGTCGAGAATTAGCCAACAGAGTCAAAAGGAAAGTTGTAGATCTTGTCTTTACCTACATGTGGATATAAATAACGTCAAAAATGAAGCTCTTATACGAGAGTTATGATTGTCCGAACACGGGTGACGTGGCGAAATCCTGGCCATTGCTTCCTCCCCAAGGCTAGCAACCAGAAGGTGAGCAGGTCCTCCTACTCGATAAGTAGAGCTGTTTTCCAGCCTTTAAATAGAGGTGCCGGGTGAAGCTCATTTCTCACACCTCGCACTTCTACTTTCTCTCTCTAAACTCTCTCTTTAACCCCCAACCCCTCCCTCCCCCCAAAGCCTAGGGTAACTCCCTAGCACGAGAAGGAAGCCCTGGAGCTTCGACGGCTATGAAAAGAAGAACTTTCAGCTTGGAAACGCTGCTTCAACAAAGTTCGGTTTTGAGAAAAACCCACTGTAAGTGAGTTATGCTTACCCTACTTTAAGTATAACTTATGTTTAAGTTCATTATCGTTATTATGAACTTATAAAAAAGATTTATCAGTGATTCAAATTCATTATACTGATTGATCTACTTATGGGAATAATGTCTAGCCTGTGATTTAGTGAGGTGTTTAAAGTGAGATTTCCAAATAGTATACTTCGTATACCAAACTGACCCTACCTCCGATATGATCCTACCTGGTTGCTCCTTACTTGATAGATCATGAAGTAGACTTTGAGTTAATGATGAATCTGGACTAATAATTAGTCGCATTGAATATTAGTCTAAAATCTACTGGTAATGATACTAGGTTTCTTCGTAAGAAAACAAATTAATAGAAGCAAAGCGCTGTCTGAGTTCGGAATCACCACCTTAACAAGTGAGTGCATAGCTACTTGCATCTTACACATAGATATGAAGTATTTTATATAAATTACATGTTATATGTGCATATTCTCTATATACTCAATGTCTATACATGTTTTAAATGATTTAAACGGTATATGTATTTTATATCTACAAAATGTGTTGAGTAAAATATGGGTAGATTTAATAGTTGGGTGTGATGAAATAAAATGATGAGACGACTCGATGTTTACGATGATCCAGCCATCTAGCGGAGTATAGATGACAACCATAGACTATTGTAGACAGTCCAGTGGAACACTAGCTGGCTCGTAACCTATAGGTGTTTGTGAACGATGTGTTCACCGGTGTACTCCAGCCCTCTCATGGTTTCCTTACGGACATTTATTGCTGATGAACCCCCTGAGTAGTAGTGTCAATCCCGATGATGATCCTTAGTCTAGGTCCCTATGATAGGTGTTTTAGGGACGTAGAGAGAGGATGATGGGAACGGGTAATTGGGTTAATTGATGTGATAAAACTAATAAACTATTTATTATGGGTTGAAAACCCTATGTGCTCACCAGGCTCCCAAGCCTGACCCACTCAGTTTCTTATATTACAGGTAGTGGCACAAGAGCATAGTTGGATGACTTGATGAGGGATTATGGATTATAGGCCAGTAGATATAAATAAATGTTGTAAGGCTTATAATGTTATGTTTATGCTTTTGATCTGTATCGAACATGACATCCCGAGGTTTTAATATAATGAAATATATTTCTTCGGAAATGATTTAATAAATCTTTATCATATTTTCTTTTGGGAACAAATTCCGCAACACTTTTCTTTAAAAGGTTACTCTGATTTAGAAAAAAGCATAAACAAATCGGTCTTTTCTGGCCATGAAAATGGGGATGTCACAGTTGGTATCAGAGCATTAGTATAAGCGAACTAGGAATTTGTAGGATTTCTAGACTTAAACTTAGAATTTTAAGTGATGGTTGTGAGATGAGTGTCTACTATATTTTAGACACAAGCACTAGTTTATTTTAAGAAAGATGCCCAAAAACGCTTTTATGTGCTAAATGCTTTATGTTATAGCAGTAAGAATGCCGTATATGCTATTATTTGTTCGGATCTATGGTCTGTTGCCGACGAGATCTGGAAACCTTATGTGTTCAGGATACTAAACTTACGACTATGATATTAGAACTAGCATGTAAATGTTTTAGAGAGATAAGGATGATTTAAACATCTATCCTAAATAAAGATCTAAATTTACCCTATTCGGTGTATATATATAAATTGAAAGAACTCGAAGTGGTGTCAGGAACGCAAATGGAAATAGGAATCAATCCCCAGTGATTGAACAAATACCTGTTGTAGTAGCTGCTCCTGAGCCAATCAAGATGACTGGAGTACAAGCGATGATCCAAATGATGTTGGATCGTCAAATGGAGGAAAACAAACATTTGCTTCAACAGAATTAAGAAGAAGCTACAATACCAATCGAACAGCCCGAACTAAATGAAGTGCAGTCCGAAGGAGGGAACTACAGTAGGACTGTTGGTCAAGCCAACCCACTGATAATTAGATGAAACAACCAAGATTGAGGAAATGACGGACGGGAATGAAAGTACAAGGATTTTATGGCATCCAAACCACCGTGCCTATCCGGAAGCCCGACACTGGTGGAAGTCATGAAACGGATCTCCGAGATGGAGACAATGTTTGAGAGTTGCGAGTGCAACAACAGGCATAAGACCTCTCTCATGATTCCTCTATTAATATATGGAGTACTGAGCTGGTGGAAGCTACTAGTTGATTCGATGCCCAAGGGTGAAGCGATCAAGATATCTTGGGAGGATTTTCTGGTGCAACTGAAGATGCAATACTGCTCTGAGCAGGATCTTTTGGAAATCAACAATGAGTTCCAGAATCTGAAGAAGGGAAGAATGAGCATTACTAAATATGCTATAAGTTTTATGGAGAAAATGAAGCTCGTTCCTTACCTAGTTCCAACCAAACTCTCCAAGGTTAACAAGTTTGCCCACATATTACCAATGGAATTCGGTCCAATGGTGAAGCAAACAATCACTTTGAAAGCCGCCATCTGGGCTTCTAAGAATGTGGAGACCCAGATATGAGAGAAGGGTATGGAGAGAGCAGAGGTTGGTGAGAAAAGGAAATTTGATGGGTCGTCAAATTTCAGCAAGAAGAGCAAGTTCTCAAAATCTGGTACAAAGAAGTCTAGAGGAAGTGAAGCCAAATGGTGCGAAAAGTGTCAGAAGAAGCACCATGGAAAATGTGACGGAGGGGTCACTTGCTTTAAGTGTGGGAAGCTGGGTACTATGCCAATGAATGCACCCTCACCTAGAAAGTCTGTTACGGGTGTAATGATGAAGGTCACATCTTGTAGGACTACCCGAAGAAGAAAGAGGCAGGAAGACCCAACATGCCACCAAAGCCAAAAGTGTGAGCCTTCCAGATGATGCATGAGGCTGCAAAGGAGGTAGTAGATGTCACTTCAAGTACCTTTCTTGTAAATGGATTACCTGCCAATATACTATTTGATCCGGGAGCGAATTACTCCTTTGTATCGCATAAAATTGGTGGCAAATTAGCATTACCTATAGAAAAACATGATAATGCCCTTGTTGTGGAAGTTTCCAGTGGCAAGTTCATAACTATTAGTGACCATATTAACAACATCGTGATCCACTTAAATGGAAAAATTCCACGAAGAGCTGTTACCCATAGAGTTGAACGGTTTCGACATTGTTTTGGGAATGGATTGGCTTAGTGCCAACGATACTGAGATACTTTGCAGGAAGAAGATAGTGAGGGTAAACCCACCCGGAAAAGAGTGATTTATGGTGTACGGGGACAAACGTAGAGTGAATTTTGGAAATGTTTTTCCAAAGGATGCACATCATACTTGGCATTTGTCATTGATGCAAAGAAGGAGAAAAAGGAGGTGCAGAGTATACCGGTGGTGTGTGGTTATCCGAAAGTCTTTCCTGGATATCTTCCTGGATCATAGCCTAATAGACAAGAAGAGTTTCGAATAGACTTGCTGTAACAACCCGAAATTCATATCCTTAATTGTAACCCTTTTCGCGACTCGTTCCGATCACCCAATCGCCGTTTCCGATTTCGTTTCCGTTTCCGACCTTTTATTAAGTCGTTAATGTGAATGTTATTTTATGACTTAATAAGTGTCTTAATACCCTTAGAACTCATTCTAACGTCTCATATTAATGATTGGAACATTTTTAGAACCAACCATATCGGGTTACGGCAAATTGGCCGGGTGCGACCAAAAGCCCCGTCTAACGCCGATATCGGGTAGAATTCTACCATGTCCCGAACTTAGACACTATTTAAAGTGACCCAAGTCTCCATTTTGAAGCTTTCGCTCCATTTTACAACTATCACTCCAACCTCTCTCCTCAAACTAGATTTTAGGGTCAAAATCTCAAGTTTAAGGCTTCAAATCACCAAGGTACCTTCCCTAATTTGTTATGCAACATCCTTAGCCCTCAAATTCGAGTTCAAATCATGGGATAGGACCATTATCATGAGTTTACGGCGCTAGAACAGTCCTAGGCCGTAAACTCATATAAAAGGGGTTTTTGGAGCGACAAAACCCTTCCAAACCTTATTTGGACCTTGTATATGGCTAGAGGACTTTATGAAATGGAATTAGAATGCCTCAAACCAAGATTTGAAGCCTTGTATATGAGTTTACAGCCCTGGAAGGTGCCTAGGCCGTAAACACATATTTGAAGGGTTTTTAAGCCATTTAACCCTTCCAAAACACAAACAAGACTTAGATATGATTTTTAGAATATTGGATTTGGATTTAGAACACTTCAAACATATATTTTGAGAGGTTTATATGAGTTTACGGCCAAGGCATGTGCTTGGGCCGTAAACTCCTCAAAAATGGGTATAAATTCATTTCTAAAGTGTTAGAAAGCCATCCAACACCACCAAAAGCCTTGGAATAAATCATAGAACCAACCAAAAATAGTTTAAGGGCTTTAAACACATCAAAATCCCACATTTGAGAGTTTATGGCCATAGAACATGCCCCATGGCCGTAAACTCCTAAAAGGATGTCAAATGGTGCCCAAAATTGATTTCTAGGCTTGTTAGAATTTTTAGAATCACATGTGATTAATTTTGGGGCCTTAACAACACTTCTCCTAAGAGATATGAGAGTTTATGGCCATAGAACCCATGTCTAGGCTGTAAACTCCTTTAAGTGTTTCATTTGGTGATTTTAATTCAACCCAAGCCTTAGGTAAAATAATTCCAAGCATTTCGAAGTGGTATTGACCCTATGTGACCCATTAAACACCATAAACCACCCCCACCATGAGTTTACGGTTGTAAACTCATGGGGAATGGGTGTTTAGGCTGTAAACTCAATTAGGAAGTTTACTCTTGGGAAGTAAACTCAAATCCCAAGTCCCACGCTTCAATTTCCGTCCGTAGATATCACCCGGGTCACTCCAAACACCCGTTTTGAGGTGTTTTCGTTCGTTGGAGTGTAACTTTATATCTAATTAGAGTTTGTAAATCTAATTAGATATATTTGTATGCCATTTCATTTTACATAGGAACCTCACGTTTTATCAGGCCTCGATTCGACGTTTAGCATCCGAAATCGACACACTTCCGCGTCTGGTGAGTTCATACCCCTACCCTTTTTCAATGGTTTTTCAATGTTTTCAGGGGGGGGGGGGGATACAAGAAAAAGTACAAGAATATCTTGTACTCAATCACATGATTTCAGTTAAATGGTTTCATAATTGTACATTTTAAGAATTGAAAACCTTTTAAACAAACTGTTGTATCTTGCAGAGTTGTTTGTTTTCAACCCGATTTTCAATTCTTATTATACACTGTTAT
This sequence comes from Lactuca saligna, assembly GCF_052625555.1. Classification (NCBI taxonomy): domain Eukaryota; kingdom Viridiplantae; phylum Streptophyta; class Magnoliopsida; order Asterales; family Asteraceae; genus Lactuca; species Lactuca saligna. The sequence continues at coordinate 201,703,295 of NC_136421.1, forward strand.
ATTGTGTACTTTGCATTTGATTGTTCACATTTAAACTGATAGAATACATAAACCATTGTAATGTCTGTAATAAAACACTAAGGTTCGAGTGTAAAAGACAGACTCCATTAGAAAACATAAAACATCTATATGTCCTTAACAATACACCTAGGATCGAGTGTAAAGGACCATAATCATTAAATAACACCTAGGTTCGAGTGAAATGTCCTTAATAATACACCTAGGGTCGAGTGTAAAAGGACAACCATCATTAAATAACACCTAGGCTCGAGTGTAATGTCCTTAATAAAACACCTAGGCTCGAGTGTAAAGGACAGGTACGTAGAATATAGTCAGTCGTAAATACTACTTTCTTAGTCGAAAAGTAAAGAGTAATATTAATGATTGGAGACACGTCCTTGTAACACTTCCATGGCACGAGATAGTGGAGGACTAACCCTGTAACCATAATCTCCGTTCGTAGGAAAGCGTGGCTTGAGTGTATAGATCTATACAGAACTGACAATCCCACACCTGGCTGCTAGCTACAGCCGAACCGAATGGTTCAAGGGTGACAAAAGTCATAAAAAGGATACTGGCCATGGTCCGAGTCATATCCAGTCTAAGTATGGTTAAGGACTCGCAATCTAGATTATTAACGTTTTAGACTCAATTGCTAGCTTTATGTGCGTAGTAAAGCTAATGTATATTCAAGTATGACAGGCACACACACACACACACAATCAGGGAAACATGGGGTTTTCCTAGAGAGAACATTGAACATAATCAGAACTGGTAATGGTACACACACACATATAGGAAAACATGGGGTTTTCTTATGGATAATAATGAACATAATCAGAATTGGTAATGGTACACACACAGTCAGGGAAACATGGGGTTTTCCTGGGAAGGACACCGAACATAATCATAATTGGTAATGGTACACACACACATACAGGAAAACATGGGGGTTTCCTATGGATAATAATGAACATAATCGGACTTAGTAATAGTCCACACTTACACACATAGGAAAATATAGGATTTTCCTGAGTAATAGTAATTTGTAACTAGAAAAGCGTAATAAGTTAAATAACTAATTTTTACAAATCATAAGAACAATCACGTTCTCACTGTACATCTTTTACTATACAACCTGGATTTGGTAACTTAACTATTAAGAAAATATGGGATTTTCTTGGATGACCACTTTTTCAGGAAAACAAAGGAACTCGTACATTTTCAGAAAAACTAACCGCTTATGAACTCACCAGCTTTATGCTGATTTTTAAACCGCTTGTATTCTCAGGTCCGAGTTAGACAGGTACCCGAAGATCCTTTTGTGCGAAGACGGAGTTCTTAGAAGACTCGTTTCGTGTTGTTCATATATACTATCTATCACTTGTATAACTTATGCTTTTGAAACAAATGTAAAACTTTCATATATGTAATGTAATGGTTGATTTACTTTACTTACTATGTACATTGGATTTGATACTCGACGTGGAGTCAACCCCGGAGATGTTTCCGCCTTCGGTTTTCGGGGTGTGACACTTGCTACCAGGATCGACAGCAAAAGCAAAAGCACCGTACCGATTGCTACCGACGGAGATGAAGGAGCTTATGACGCAACTTCAGGAGTTGTTGGAAAACAATTTTATTCGACCTAGTTCATCACCCTGGGGAGCTGTTGTTGGATATAGTGTCTAAGTCCATAACTTTATTTGGTATATACTTGACCAGACCCGACATGGTCCATTTGAGTTGCATGGCATTGCAATACTTGGATAGACAAAATGAGAGAAAGTACACGTGTGATTATTAACATATTATAAGTTCTAATATATTAATAATAGTATTATTTAATTAGTATTGATAAAGTATTAATCTAGTGTTAATTTGGTGATCAAAGTGAGACTAATTAAATATATAGGGTTGATTATGACAATCATCAATTATTTTATGGTGGATTAATGATCCATGGTTTATGGTTTTGGTTATAACTATATGGAGCTCCATGGATAGTCCATGGGAGTTACAAACCCATGGGTCATGAGAAATGAAGAGTCATGACAATTAGGGTTTACACTTGTAACTCCTAATCATGACACACTATAAAAGAAACCCTATAGCATGCAAAATCGGTACTAGAGTATTCTTGTGAGGGCATAGCCGATTTTGAAGTGTAGAAGTATTCTCTCTAGTTATTCCAAGGTTGTAGTGTTGTGTGAAGCATTTGAGGCATAACATTTGGGATGCTAGGCTCACATAGTCTTGAAGGAATCCAAGCAACAAAAAGGTATGTATTTCTACTAGTTTTTATGTTTTATGCTAGTTAGGAAATAACCTTGAAAAATAAATTTGCATGTATATAGAGAAAACATAGATTCAAGGTTATTAGGGTTGCAGGTACACTTAGGAAGTGTTAGAATGCTCAAAACCCATCAGTGGTATCAAAGCCTATGATTGTTTTCTGTGTACTTGATGCAAAACTGGTTAAAAAAATCGAAAATTCTGCACACTGACGACTGGACTCGCCGAGTTCATGGGGAGCACTCGCCGAGTCCATGAACAAACTCATCCTACTCGTCGAGTAGGTTCTTGCACTTGACGAGTAGGAGCGTGTTGGGCAGTTTTTCGAGTTTTGTTGCCGGAAATGGATTAAAATCATTAACCCAAACTGTTTTGGACTTGTAAAAAAAATTGTTTTTCAAAGTGGTAATGATTATGTTAACCCATTTTAAATGACTATTATCAATTTTCAAGATTTATATGTGTTAATATGATTTCTTGAAATTGTTTGATATAAATATTTGTTCTTATGAGTTTTAGAAGATCATAGGAATTGTGTGTAACCTACATGCTTGTTTAACTCATGATCTTAATGTTAATGATGGTGTCCATAACTTGTCCTCAAGTCATGTATAACCAAAAGTCACTTCTTTAAAAGTTTTCATTAAAGAATAGTAGGTTTCATAAAACGAAGAGTCTTTAACTTTATGAACCATTAAAACTCATAAGTTACAAATTTGAAGAGTCTTGAAATAGTTTCAAAACTTGCCCTCAAGTTTTGGAATTCGTAAAGTCTTACACTTTAATTCCAAATTAATTTTTTTTACAAGTTAAAAAAATTCAAACTTTATGGACTTCATTAAATTAATTAAAGTGTTTAATTAAAAGAGTTAATAATTCCATAAAGATATGGTTTAAGTTTAATTAAATTAAGAGTATAGTTTAACTTATAGATTAAACCACCAAGTATTTTAAATGTTTAAAATACACCCTTGTACTATTATTATAATTTTAATTATATAGATATGTATAAGAATATGTCATTCTTACCGTTAGTAGGCCTCATTCACGAAGCTGGTCTATAAGGGGGGTATAAGGTTGTTGCCTATAAAATGGTGACTTAATGGGTGTCCACTCTTACCCACCGCTTCCTTGATCGGTGGAGCTCGTTAGCCGAACGGGGAGGATATGACTTTAAATGCTCATTAAAAGTATAATGAATTATAAAGTAACTATACGTTATAAATTCCCAATCTTAGTTACTTTAGGAAAATGTGAAATTGGTGCTAGCCCATAAAATTACACTTCGTACCTTACCAAGTCGTTAGTGGAGCATGTGTGGTTAACTGACACACTAACATGGACTAGTAAGAGTGGCAAAGGGTAACTTGACTTTATTATAGATCGTTGGAGTGTGTGTGGTTAACCGGCACATCGATTAGTTAATATTATTGAGGGTACCAAGTCAATTTGTATGGTTATTCACACCTTGTTTGTGATCCTCGGCATCCCAGTCACAAACTTGAGAGGGCACAATCGAGATTCAAACATGCCATTGAAAGTTCAATGTATCTCAAAAGATATAGGAGTTTCAAATCCAATTAAAACTTAATTATATTTCATTTTTCATGGTGGAAATTGGTAAATCGCCATTTACCTACCTTCAACTATTTTATAACTTGGATTACGACATCCTTCTTCCAGTTATAAATAGGTTGTTGGATCCTAGCCTTAATATTTCATATTGGGTGTTATATTAAGGACTTTAAATCAACTAACTTAAATTTCTCCCATTATAGATGTCTAGTTTAGACAACTATGTTCTTCTGAAATCTTTAGGAAGAAGCTTCCTAATGAAGATGATATCCAAATGGCAACCAAGGTGAAAGATCAATCCCTTTGTTGTGCATTAGTGGGACTGGAAATCATACTTCACTTACTCCACCTCCTCCAATAAATCTCCCTATCCCACAAGTTTCAAGACCTGATAAGTTCTAAGTCACTCAATCCCTATTGGCAAAAAAAGTTTATATGTGCTTAGGTCTTGGAGATTCAATCACATATTGACAAGCTGGGAGAGTCGGGTGTCGAAGTCACAAGGTAGCTAGTTGTTAGCTTGGTCACTCCCTGATGACAGATCACGACATGACCCTTAATGATCTTACCTATTTGCTTGATGATGCTGAATCAGCAATGATTTGGAGCATTGGCAAAGCAAAATTTGATTGGAAGATCAACTTCCCAAACTTCCATGGACATTGACAATGGTAACATTGGAAGTCCAGAAAACATTTCTCTTCCCAATTGAAAGGGATTGGACATAGTCAACTCGATTGACCAAATGGTAAAGAGAAAGGCTAAGTCTGTGATAGTCCCGTGTACCGTTTCCAAAGAGTCCATATATTTCTGTTGCCAAAGGAAGGGCATTAAGCTGCCAAATTTACCTAAAAGTCTATAAGGATAGTAAAGGCAAATGTTTGACTCTGCTTTAGGTAAAGTCCATTATCTAACTTTATTAAGTTTCTAATCTGAGATTCTTATTGCATGATGTGACTGGGTCACATATTGATGTTTTAAGAATCAAAGAAGAGTGAAGAAACTTAAAGGAAGTATATGTTGATTCTGATCGTGAAGATGGATTTCGATCGCATGGTTCAGTGATCAGAATTTTGAGTTGTTACTTAAGAGTTATGATATATTGCTTAGGAATAGATAACAACAAGTTTTCCATATGGATTGTAAGGATAAGTTTTCCGCAACGGTTTAAAATAAAAGAAAATGGCTTTGATTTTATTTATTTTAAGTATCCTTACAATGGCATTTGTGAAAAAGGTTATTGCTTATATGTTTCCATTGATAAACAATATGGGTAAATGGATTTGATTCTTTCATTAGTGGTAGTGTCATAATTTACCAAATAAGGAAAGATTCTCATCACCAAAGTTTCAGTTGGATAGAAACTTGGAATCATGCATGTTGTATTGTGTGATGAATGAGAATTATCATCTTTGGTAAATTAAGACTAATTCCTTGTTCACATTCGCATGTGAGTCAAGCGAAGGACTAAAGGATCGGGTACATTAAGTTGTGCACTAGTCAGGTCCACCACAAAGGTAGATAAGATTATTCGTTATAATTTACTAAAGTTTAGTAAATATGGTTATGCTTACGAGTTTAAGTGTAATTCTGAAACATTGGAAAAGTTTCAATGTATGGAAAAATGAATAAGAAAAATCAAATAAGGCAGAAAGATAAAAGTTTCTCCAATCTGAAGAGATGGGAGAGCACTTGTGTATTTTGTTTTATGATTATCTTAGTGATTATGGAACCATATCACAAATGATCCTCTAAGGACACCTTGGTGTGTTTTTTGCTTGAGGAGAGGAATCGTAAATTGTTGAAATGGTTAAATCAAAAGATAATTCATACTTCATGCCAAAAACAAGATTGTAACTTGAGTGACACAGTCTTTACAAAGTTCATAACACTTGTCAAATGTAGAGTAAGATGTTTCCTATTCTTGTACATTTGAGATTGGTAAATTGTGATGTTTTGGAGAAAGCAAAGACCAACTAAGACCAATAGTGAGAGGTGTTTAACTTGATAAGAATCCTCACTAGCTCTTGAATATCTGTGTTGTCAAGGAATGGTTCTTGACAAAGAGAAGTCCTATATGTCAAGAGGATAGTGGGAGTCTAAAAGATTCTGAAATAGTGTCAAGAACTAATCAAGAGTTTTGTTAATTACAAGCCCACGACTTGAGGTTTGTAACCTATCATGTTGACATATTCTTATTTCTGTGTCTATTCCAGTTAAAAGTTGATTATGCTTGTGAGTTCTATGAGTTCTCAATTGTTTGCATAACAACCCAGAAGCAATGGTGGGCATTGTGCTACCAGGTGGCAAGAAATTAAGATTGAACAAGTTCAGTCTATATGAGTTTGGATTTGTCACTAACTGTCACACCCCAAAACCGAGAACTGCGGAAACGTTCTGGGGCGGAGGACGTCATGTAACGTATCACAACACAGTAAATGTAAATAAGCAAACAACATCATCCATTGCATTAAATATAAAATTTTAATACAAGTGTCATCTGTACATTATAGACGCAAAAAATAACGTAAATCAAAATAATAAGATGAGTCTTGGATACGCTCCATCTTCTCAAAAGCTGGCCTCGGTACCTGTCTACTGACGACCTGAGAATACAAGTTATTTTGAAAGAGTGTATCAGCATTAAGTTGGTGAGTTCATAAGTATTTTATTGTCGGTATTTGTCATCAAAAAATGTTTGAACATGTATCAAGCATACGTTTGTAAAAGGTATGTAAAGGTTTGTAAGTGTTTGTAGAAGTTTGAATCTCTCAGAAAAACCTATATTTTCTATTAAAGTAGCCTTCTACCAAGGCTTAACTGTTTTTCATACTCGTTTGTCGTAAAAGTGTGTAATTTACCCAAGTGTAACTATCTTTTAACAAAATATAGTTTTTGTACATTAAAGTTTAAGTGAGGTTATCACTAAAAATGTAATGGGTAAATCATTGTAGTATTGTAGTTTTGTTTTATAGGAACTACTGCCGTACTAACTAACTTAAACCGGATTTATATTAAGGTATCATGTGATAAATTGCACCATACTATCGACTGGTAACAACGACAACGTATAGTCGAAAAATAAGTTATGACGTTTGGCACCCGCAGACCTGTCGGTCCCACTGTAGCTAGCAGCAAGGTGTAGGATAGTCAATCCAGTATAGATCTATACGCAAACTTAACGCTCTCCCTCCAAGAGAATTCTGGCTACAACTCGGGCCATGACATTTAAGGCATGCTCCGATACAGTGGATCACAATCGTTAACGTATTAATGTAAGGGTAATGTTTCTTGTTCTAGCATAGTTGTATATGTAATGTTCTAGAAAGTATTGACTCATGAATGAACTGACTCATTGTATGATATCGCGTTCTAGTAACGGTTCTAGCATCTTCCTAAACTACCCATATGGTAGTTTACTAGCAGTCTAACTGGTACGTATGGTCATGTATGTATACCCTTACTAACTAAGGGCCTGGGATGAACTGGAAAGACCTTTTATGACTATATATGTACACATGATATATAACTAATATTTAAACGACTTTCGGACGGATACCCAATATCCCACCAGACCACATCTCAAGGCGTGAAAAGGAAATAGGGTGGATAGCCTTCCTAAGTCTTTTAAACATTTCTTATATAACTATACATATAGAGGCATGCAATAATATAAAAGCATAAATAAGTTTTGTAAGACATTTGAAATATAAGTATTATTTTAAGGAAAGATCGACTTGATGTCAATCTATAAAACAATTTGAAGGCATAAGTTTAATAAAACAGTTTAAGTATAAGGAAACATTTGTTTGAAACACAGTTGTAACTAAGTTTGAAAGGTAATGTACGGAGTAAGCTGTACAGTGTAAAAAAAAAAGTTTAAAACATATAAAATGTTTGTAAAAAGTCATTTGAAGGAAACTGTTCGGTAAGACGGCTAATGAGTAGCCAATCTTTTGAATGCTGTATAATAATCACATGTGATTGATGTAATAACTAGCGTAATTCTACTTATTAATCGCATGCGATTGATATAATCCTAGCATGATTCTACTTGTATCCCCCCCCCCCCCCCCCATGAAACATTTAAAAGTAGTTTAAAACATTAGTTAAGGGTATGAACTCACTTGGAAGTTTGAAGATAGTGAGATGGAAAACCAGGCAGAGTTTCGTCTCGGGAAACGGATTTTTCTCGGGAATCTCGGGAGTAAAATCGACCCTCGGGAGTTGAGCAAAAAGACCAGAGCTTCGGGTTTGAACGGGCACGGAAATCGAGGCAAGATCGTGAGAGAAAGAGAGGAAATGAGCAAATTTTTCGGAAAGGCTCGCATCCCTTTTATAGGGGGCTGAACTGCCTCCGTACGCAGCGCGTACCCGTACGTCATCGCTTACGTATTTCGGATGGGGCGGGTCGGATGGGACGGGTCGGTAGCTTCGCATAGGGCGACGTGGACGATCCGAGGCCCTTCATTCGAGTACGCAAGGCGTACGAGAGTACACGGCGCGTACATCGACCCTATCCGCTGACTCCCCTTCGGATATTACCAAGAATAAATAATTATTTTTATATTTATTTTAATTAAACTTCTAAAATTCACATCTCCTTCATACGAACTCCGTTTTCGACGTTCTTTATATCCCCGCGAAGGTGAGACTACGATCTACAACTTTCGTTTAGATTCTATTGGCAAATTCCGAAATTATTTTTATTATTTATTTATTAAAATGACGTGATTAAGAAATGTTTTTAAAAATTCATAACTTCTTTATCTGACGTTGGTTTTTGCCAGACTTTTTACCGCTGAAATACCATTGACGAGACCTTCAATTCTTGTTTAGGTCATTTCGGCCAAAAGTCGCTCAATCTCCGATTCGAGTTTTTAGCTGTCTACTGTTATATCTGTAACTTAGAAAAATCACAACTTCCTCATACGAAGTCAGATTTGGATGTTCTTTTTATGTACGTTTACGGTTTGATGACATCTAAAAATTTCATTTAGATGTCTAAGGCCAAAAACTATTGTATTGAAACTTTGCGTTTTACGTCTATTAGTGCTGCCGGTTTTTGCCGAGAATCTTCGGTTGGTCATAACTTCTTCGTTATAACTCGGATTTTAGTGTTCTTTATATGCTTGGAAACCTTGATACGATTCCTACTACTTTATTTAACCCAAATAAGATTTTAGGAACGTTATATTTTGACCCAATTTTGATTGGTTTTATATTACATTGTCTCGAAATATCGGGTTGTCACATCATCCCCCTGTTAGAAGGAATTTCGTCCCGAAATTAGAATTTAAGCAAGGAAGCATGCACGAATGATCGAGTCGTGAGGAGGAAAATCCCTAATCGATTGGTTCTAGCGCATCTAAGTGGTAACGGTGTCTCGGTTGACGTTCCAACGAACCTTCACGAACTGGCGATGGCGTTCCCTCGTCCACTTGACCTCTCGGTCGAGGGTCACTACGGTTCTAATACGAAGGCGAGAATCTCGACGAGTGGACTTGCAAGGGTCCTAACGGAAAGGTATGGTTTCCTGATCGACATGCGAAGTGTAGAAAGTATGTTACTGAGCTCGCGGAGTAGGTCTAGTTTGTGTGGGGCACAGGACCGATTCTGATAAGAATCTCGGAGGTCCTGTCTAACTTGGATTTAGCTTTCCACGATTTACAAAGCGTATTATGCCATTCCTAGAGTGAGTTATCCTAAAGAACTTGGTCACTCACTTGGAATCTCAAAGATTCCTTTTCTTGCGTAACTTCCCAGTCAAAGGCCACCCCTTGTTGGGTCAAAGTAGTACGAGTTTCTGTAGCTTGCGAGGAGTTCTGAATGAACTAAGGCAGTAGGTTGGTACGACCTTAAATCTGGCGAAAAACTATCGGCGTCTCTGGTGTCGATATACGCTCAACGGTTTTGACTAATTGAAAGAGTACTCATAATTTCTCACATTACTAAAAGTGTGTCCTAGAAACTTGACTCTTCAATTTCAAACTCGTGCCTAGAGAACTTTGCCAAAAGTTCCTTTGTAGGAATGTTACCATGGGCTTTCTTCTTACTTCGAGGGTAGATGAGTAAATCATTACATGGAGGAATGATGACTGATCCCAGTAAGAAAGACGTAACTCTATTTATTTAGCTCATGAAAACTATGGGCGTATTGGTCCTATCCGAAAGGTATCACTACGAACTCGAAATGTCCGCATCGAGTTCAAGAGATAGTCTTCCGGACATCCTCCTCTAACACTCGAACTGGTGATATTCGGATTCCAGATCCATTCCTAGAAGTAGTTTCTTTCCTTGCGTTTGCTCAACCATTTTGTCTATGCGAGGCAGAGATAACGATTTCTATGAAAATCTTGACGGAGTCCCCGATATCCGAGGCACATACATTGCAATCCGTCGATCTCCGCGAGAATATGACTGGGGTCCTCTAGGGTGAGAAGCCTAGTCTACTAATTCTCTTTCTGTGTAGTTCGTCAAGTGGTTTGTACTATTCTGGTATCTCCGAGGGTGTTTAAACTATAGGGCAACCTGTTTCGGGAGTTGTACTGGGTTCTAAGTTTGTTCACATGACGATGTGATTACTAGTATACTTAGGCAGTTCTCCGTCTGGAAGTCCATTTTAGAATTTATACAGGGCTTGACGATCACAATCTCGTGTATACGAGGCGTATATAAGTAAGATTGAAAAGGTAGTCAAATAACTAATTCTTCCTTACCCTCACATCCCATCCGGGAAAAGAAGTTAAAGTGGAATCATCAATTCTAAACCTGTAGAACCTTGATTATATATCACCCTTATGCATACGCTTCTCAGTGATAGATCAATCGTATAAATCCTTGGATTGAACTTGACGTACTGCACGAGTGGTACTTCGGGGATTTCTTTGGAAAGAAAATAACTAAGTGGTACTCCTGGCATGAGTACTACGGTGTTCTGATATGACGGCTTCACTGGAAAAAAACGATCTAGAAGAAAGAGATGTAGGTACGAAGCTGTTTTGGCGTCGATTAAATTGAATCTGATTGTATGATAATGTCGGAATAATACAGAAACTTTAAAGACATTAGAATTAAACATAGACGATTACAGACAAAACACAACTGTGCAAACATGAACAGAGTTACAGTACTTTAGACTTACCACAAGACTATTGTTGCGAATAAGATATACTACAAAAGACAAGTATACGCAGCACGAGAATTCCTATACAGGCAGGATCTCGCAGAAGGTAAGACTCTAGTTGCACTAGTTCTAGATAGTTTATAAGTCTGTTACAACGAAACGCCCAAATTATATTTAACGTGGTTCCGGAGTAGGCTCTCCTGCAGCTGTGATCCTGAGAATTTTCCCATCTCCGCCCGAGTTCTTTGTTATCGGACAATATTTCTTGAAGTGCCCTACCTCACCCCATTGGTGGCATGACTGGCTAGTACTAGACTTGGAGACGGGATTGCGGTGTTTAGCCAATGTTATGTGGACATGAGTGCCTTCCTCGTTACTCCATTTTGAAAACTGCTTCTTAAATTGTTCGGTGCTATAACAAATCTTGTGTGCAGGTTTAGTCCCGATGAAAGGGACTTGAATGATAGGTCGCGTCGGTGCTCCACAGTTACGAGCATGGTGCCCTATGTTTAGGCAATTGCAACACTGCATCTCATGGAAAGCCCCATGATGATGGAAACTACACTTATCACACTTCGAGAGTTTTCCCTCGTATGGCCTGCTCGGTACTGGGATGGCAGGAGTTTCCACTTGCTGCGGTTGTATAGCCAACTTTTGGGATCTCTTGCGTTCCTTCCAGGCTTGATGCCTTCGTTTCTTGTTTTCTGTTTTTCGGCTTTGCGAGCCTATGACTGTTACTGTTTGATGACTTCCTGGATGGATACCACGATTGGCTGTGCTGTTAGTGCTACGGTGTGCAAGGACCGCGGTTACAGCAGCCACCACGGCAACTGTAACTGTTGTTTGAAAGGTAGCGGCGTCCATAGGAAAAGTGCGGGTTTCGCTGATCGACTGATTGCTTCTGGATGACGACATGATTCTGTAACACGAAAAGTAAAGATTTTGTGAGCGATTCTGGTTGACCCTGATGTACTTAGATTGTTCATGTAAAGAGTACGACGATGTTCACGAAAGTTTGACCTACATCCCTATGATGCAGTCCTAGTAAAGAATGAAAGTATGTTCGCGAAGGTTTGACCTACATCCCTATGATGCAGTCCTAGTACATAATGAAAGTATGTTCGCGAAGGTTTGACCTACATCTCTATGATGCAGTCAGTGCTTGCAGTAGGGTTTCATGGTTTCTCTCTGATCTCTCGTGAGCATATTCTAGATCAATGGTGTGGAGGGTATGCATTCTAACATAGGCGACTATTTCTGAAATCTGATGTTGGACTGTCCTGCCTTGAATCTCATCTCAGGTCTCTCTACGGACCAAGATTGGCAAGACAATATATGGTAAGCCCTCATTGCTCAAGTCGTAAAAGCTTCGGTCGCCATCAAATAGCATAGACTGATCTTGTCCTTGGCTCCCAATTTCCAAGCATTCCACTCACTCAGGGTCGAGTCATGAAAAACCGAACGAGGGTTAAGAGTTGGAACGGGAGTTGCTCGGGGTAGGTTCTCAACTCCTGGTTCAGAGTTAGCATCATACGAAAAGTCTTCATCATGGTGATCATTCAAGGGGATAGGTTGATCATTCACTGGTTCTTCTTCAAGCCAACCAACTATGATTTCTAAGCGAGAATTTAGGGTAAGAGGAATATTATTTGACGAACTATCTAGATAATTATTTAGAAAACCTTCATTAGTTACATCCCTATTTGTGAAGTGCATACCAGTTATGTGTAATCCAAATAGGATAGACCTTCGAATAAGTGACCTTAATTCCAAATTCACACAGAATAGGGGCAAGGCAACATTATCACAGATTCTAAGTCTATAACATCCTAATTACATATAGCCTCAGTGTATCCACTTAGCAACTATCAACTTAATAATGAAGATCCCGTTTTTGTTCTCAAGTATAAAGTACTTATAGTAACACCAAATACTCCTATAGTATTTTAAATTTTTAATGTTATGTTCTATTGTTCTCATTGTGGTAGGGTTGGTAAGATTTTAGCATTGTTGCAACTACACACTTAAGCTTAGGCACATGCTAGTCAAACCTCGGATAATATAGGTGATCAGGCTATATCTTCCCAGTTTTGACCATATGTCTCTAAGCCCATTTGTGTTGTCCAACAATCGTAATTCTTTTGTACTGTCCTAGTGACACTGATTTTAGTATGAATGCAGACTAGTATACTTAATTAACTATTTTAATATTTAAAGTATAGACTCTTGGTCAGAGTGTTTTAATCCCAAATGGGTTTATAGTTTAGTATATCTTTTATGGGTTGATATACTTGCTTCACTATAAACAATGCTCTGATACCAATCTGTCACACCCCAAAACCGAGAACGGCGGAAACGTTCTGGGGCGGAGGACGTCATGTAACGTATCACAACACAGTAAATGTAAATAGGAAAACAACATCATCTATTGCATTAAATATAAAATTTTAATACAAGCGTCATCTGTACATTATAGACGCCAAAAATAACGTAAATCAAAATAATAAGATGAGTCTTGGATACGCTCCATCTTCTCAAAAGCTGGCCTCGGTACCTGTCTACTGACAACCTGAGAATACAAGTTATTTTGAAAGAGTTTATCAGCATTAAGCTGGTGAGTTCATAAGTATTTTATTGTCGGTATTTGTCATCCAAAAATGTTTGAACATGTATCAAGCATAAGTTTGTAAAAGGTATGTAAAGGTTTGTAAGTGTTTGTAGAAGTTTGAATCTCTCAGAAAAACCTATATTTTCTATTAAAGTAGCCTTCTACCAAGGCTTAACTGTTTTGCATACTCGTTTGTCGTAAAAGTGTGTAATTTACCCAAGTGTAACTATCTTTTAACAAAATATAGTTTGTACATTAAAGTTTAAGTGAGGTTATCACTAAAAATGTAATGGGTAAATCATTGTAGTACTGTAGTTTTGTTTTATAGGAACTACTGCCGTACTAACTACCTTAAACCGGATTTATATTAAGGTATCATGTGATAAATTGCACCATACTATCGACTGGTAACAACGACAACGTATAGTCGAAAAATAAGTTATGACGTTTGGCACCCGCAGACCTGTCGGTCCCACTGTAGCTAGCAGCAAGGTGTAGGATAGTCAATCCAGTATAGATCTATACGCAAACTCAACGCTCTCCCTCCAAGAGAATTCTGGCTACAACTTGGGCCATGACATTTAAGGCATGCTCCGATACAGTGGATCACAATCGTTAACGTATTAATGTAAGGGTAATGTTTCTTGTTCTAGTATAGTTGTATATGTAATGTTCTAGAAAGTATTGAATCATGAATGAACTGACTCATTGTATGATATCGCGTTCTAGTAACGGTTCTAGCATCTTCCTAAACTACCCATATGGTAGTTTACTAGCAGTCTAACTGGTACGTATGGTCATGTATGTATACCCTTACTAACTAAGGGCTTGGGATGAACTGGAAAGACCTTTTATGACTATATATGTACACATGATATATAACTAATATTTAAACGACTTTCGGATGAATACCCAATATCCCACCAGACCACATCTCAAGGTGTGAAAAGGAAATAGGGTGGATAGCCTTCCTAAGTCTTTTAAACATTTCTTATATAACTATACATATAGAGGCATGCAATAATATAAAAGCATAAATAAGTTTTGTAAGACATTTGAAATATAAGTATTATTTTAAGGAAAGATCGACTTGATGTCAATCTATAAAACAATTTGAAGGCATAAGTTTAATAAAACAGTTTAAGTATAAGGAAACATTTGTTTGAAACACAGTTGTAACTAAGTTTGAAAGGTAATGTACGGAGTAAGCTGTACAGTGTAAAAAAAAAAGTTTAAAACATATAAAATGTTTGTAAAAAGTCATTTGAAGGAAACTGTTCGGTAAGACGGCTAATGAGTAGCCAATCTTTTGAATGCTGTATATTAATCACATGTGATTGATGTAATAACTAGCGTAATTCTACTTATTAATCGCATGCGATTGATATAATCCTAGCATGATTCTACTTGTATTCCCCCCCCCCCCCCCATGAAACATTTAAAAGTAGTTTAAAACATTATTAAGGGGTATGAACTCACTTGGAAGTTTGAAGATAGCGAGATGGAAAACCATGCAGAGTTTCGTCTCGGGAAACGGATTTTTCTCGGGATTCTCGGGAATCTCGGGAGTAAAATCGACACTCGGGACTTGAGCAAAAAGACCAGAGCTTCGGGTTTGAACGGGCACGGAAATCGAGGCAAGATCTTGAGAGAAAGAGAGGAAATGAGCAAATTTTTCGGAAAGGCTCGCATCCCTTTTCTAGGGGGCTGAACTGCCTCCGTACGCGGGGCGTACGGGCGTACGCAGCGCGTGCCCGTACGTCATCGCTTACGTATTTCGGATGGGGCGGGTCGGATGGGACGGGTCGGTAGCTTCGCATAGGGCGACGTGGACGATCCGAGGCCCTTCATTCGAGTACGCGAGGCGTACGAGAGTACGCGGCGCGTACATCGACCCTATCCGCTGACTCCCCTTAGGATATTACCAAGAATAAATAATTATTTTTATATTTATTTTAATTAAACTTCTAAAATTCATATCTCCTTCATACGAACTCCGTTTTCGATGTTCTTTGTATCCCCGCGAAGGTGAGACTACGATCTACAACTTTCGTTTAGATTCCGTTGGCAAATTCCGAAATTATTTTTATTATTTATTTATTAAAATGACGTGATTAAGGAATGTCTTTAAAAATTCATAACTTCTTTATCTGACGTTGGTTTTTGCCAAACTTTTTACCGCTGAAATACCATTGACGAGACCTTCAATTCTTGTTTAGGTCATTTCGGCCAAAAGTCGCTCGATCTCCGATTCGAGTTTTTAGCTGTCTACTGTTATATCTGTAACTTAGAAAAATCACAACTTCCTCATACGAAGTCAGATTTGGACGTTCTTTTTATGTACGTTTACGGTTTGATGACATCTAAAAATTTCATTTAGATGTCTAAGGCCAAAAACTATTGTATTGGAACTTCGCGTTTTACGTCTATCAGTGCTGCCGGTTTTTGCTGAGAATCTTCGGTTGGTCATAATTTCTTCGTTATAACTTGGATTTTAGTGTTCTTTATATGCTTGGAAACCTTGATACGATTCCTACTACTTTATTTAACCCAAATAAGATTTTAGGAACGTTATATTTTGACCCAATTTTGATTGGTTTTACATTACATTATCTCGAAATATCGGGTTGTCGCACTAACCTTGTCTTGTGATTATGGTTATGACAAATTCACATGGATAGTAACACGTACACCATAAAATCTAAGTGTCATAAGGTTTCTCTTCGATTCATGAAAATGATGGTGTGGAAACGCTTCCACTAAGAAGATTTTAAGTAGATAGCGGTTGTGATATTTGCATTCTCATATAGTTAGTGGAGCATGTGTGGTTAACCGGCACACTAACTAGAGAGAATTGCAAAAGGTCTAGAAAAACATGTGAGCCATCTAAGGAAAGGTGTATGTTTTTGATAAAGTCTTATCAAAGCAATCTAGTATAAAAAATGTGAACTTTGGTAAGAAAGTCAATAAAGTATTGATTTGTAGAAGTCCAGCTGATTTCTGAGTACATGTCAAAGCTAGTGGGAGCATAAAGTGTTATGCTGGTAATCATTATGCTAGCGGGAGCATGATGATTATGTTAAGTATTGCAAATTAGCAATGTTAATTACAGAAAACAAAAGTTTCAACTTGCTTTGAAAAATTGTTTGCTATAATTAAGGGAGAGGATTTTATACTTCACTCCAATTCTACAAGCTTAGATTGAGAATTTAATCTACTTTAGTCAAGAATATATATGAATGTTATGCTTGAATGGTTCAACATAAGGAAATTCTATATATGCTGCATTCTCAAAATTCGATTATGATTACGACATCCCTCTTTATAGTTCGAATAATGAAAACATGGAAAGTAATTTTTTTTATAGAATAAATCATGTCCCATATGCTTTGGGTATAGGTTTGCTTACATGTGCTATAATATTCATCCATTCTAAATTTTCCAAATGCCTAGGGCATTAAGATGGAAAAAGGAATAGAACTAGAAATGACTAAAATATTCCTCATGGACAATTAGAAGTATAGAAGAGTAAGGACCATATTGAGATATTTTGAAAAGAGGCAACTCTTGTTCAGAAGTGATGGTCAAAATGGTAATATGGAATTGTCTCCATAGGTGGAAGTTATTCTTTGAATCTGTGTAAGATTAATGAACTTAATGCTAAGAAGGATGTTTAAAGGAATGCACTTTGAATTTGAGACATCATTTCCATGGAATTGTTTTCCATTGGAATACTTTGTAATGTCTGTTGCCAAGTCTTTGCAACTTCTGTGCATAGTCGTTACAAGGGGATCATTGCATATAAGTTTAGAATCTAACAGATTACAATAAATGGCAAGAGTTTGGTATTCTTGCATTTACAACAAGGAGTGGAATTGTGAAATGAGCATCATTGGAATATTGTCAATTGATCTATTTCACAAAGAGAGGAGCATATGTAAACATAGTATGCATACTTGGAGTATGGCATAATTGTTGTTTGGAAAAACATAGTGTACATGCTTGGAGCATGGGGCAACTAATGTTTTAATTCAAGCATAAAGTTGATTAATCGAAACATAAATAATGAGTAATCAATATGGTGCTTAAATAAAAGGTGTTTTTATTTACACTCAAAGTGTTGGGGCCATATAAGATTAGTATTATTCTTGTGTTTCACTTTGCATGTTTTGACTTCCAGAATAATTATGTTATGGTATATATCATATTATTCAAACCATCCACAGTCAGTCATATGTTGAAAGTAGATATGAATCAAGACTGTCATGAATTTGGCTTGTATGATTTGTCTAAAGTGCTTTAGACAATGCAATGGTTGCTACAACATTCATGAGTACTCATAAGGGATGAGTATTGGATTCAACCCACGCTCACTTGCATCACTTCATGGAATTTATCTCGAGTGATCGTGAGACGGTAATATCATATAAATCTCCAAACCTAGAGATATGAGTTGTTGACTATGAGTTGGTTATTCATTGATTGTACGAAAATGAATTGGTAACTCGATGTTATAAAACGTGCCTTTATGAATAATTCAACAAGTAGTTAGTACAAGCATATCAGTCAAAGTTTATCTGTTCCTTCTAGAAATAGAAGCGATATCTGGGCCCCTCGATGATTTGGTTTTGACCTAAGTACCGGGCCCGGTCAGAACCTAATTGATGTGTTCAATTTAGTTCTATGTCGAAACAAATCAGAGATAGAGAAACAAATGTTGGACAATAAGTAAGAGCATGTTCCATGTGTTTTTCCGGCTGATATCATGAGAATAAAGGATTATATGATCACTTTTCTTAAATGGCGTATCATCATCATCTCAGTTCCGAGAGACTTTGAAAGAGCTACGATTGCTGGTCGGATTTTGAAGTCATATGTGCAAATATAGTTATTAGACTTATCCAAGTGGGAGACTATTGGATATAGTGTCTAAGTCCATAACTTTATTTGGTATGTACTTGACCCGACTCGGCATGGTCCATTTGGGTTGCATGACATTGCAATACTTGGATAGACAAAATGAGAGAAAGTACACTTGTGATTAATATATTATAAGTTCTAATATATTAATAATAGTATTATTTAATTAGTATTGATCAAGTATTAATCTAGTATTAATTTGGTGATCAAAGTGAGACTAATTAAATATATAGGGTTGATTATGACAATCATCAACTCTTTTATGGTGGATTAATGATCCATGGTTTATGGGTTTGGTTATAACCTTTTGGAGCTTCATGGATAGTCCATGGGAGTTACAAACCCATGGGTCATGAGAAAGGAAGATTCATGACAATTAGGGTTTACACTTGTAACTCCTAATTATGACACACTATAAAAGAAACCCTATAGCATGCAAAATCGGTACTAGAGTATTCTTGAGGGCATAGCCGATTTTGAAGTGTAGAAGTATTCTCTCTAGTTATTCCAAGGTTGTAGTGTTGTGTGAAGCATTTGAGGCACAACATTTGGGGTGCTAGGCTCACAAAGTCTTGAAGGAATCCAAGCAACAAAAAGGTATGTATTTCTACTAGTTTTTATGTTTTATGTAATCCCCATGCCATGCTAGTTAGGAAATAACCTAGAAAAAGAAATTTGCATGTATATAGAGAAAACATAGATCCAAGGTTATTAGGGTTGCATGTACACTTAGGAAGTGTTAGAATGCTCAAAACCCATCAACTCCGATGTTATTTGTGAAAAAGAAGGATAGAAGCATGATAATGTGTATAGGCTACCGAGAGCTGAACAAGGCAACAGTGAAGAGAAAGTATCCATTTCCAATAATTGATGACCTATTCGATCAGCTGCAAGGTTTGAGCTATTTCTCAAAAATCGATCGTAGGTCAGCATATCATCAGCTGAAGGTAAGAGAGGTTGATATTGCTAAAACTGCGTTCAAAACCAGATCTGGACACTATAAGTTATTGGTTATGTGATTTGGACTAACCAATGCTCTAACAACGTTCATAGATTTGATGAACAGGGCTTGTAAACTATTCCTCGATAAATCCGTGATAGTGTTCATAGATGACATTCTGATTTACTAAAAAAGCCAAGAGGAGCATGGCAAGCATCTACGAGAATTGTTAGAAGTGTTGAAGAGGGACAAGCTTAATGCAAAGTTCTCCAAATGTGATTTTTGGATTTGAGAAGTCCAATTCTTGGGTTATGTGGTTAACCAAGAAGGAATAATGGTTGTCCTAAAAAAGATCGAAGCTGTGATGTAGTGGGAACAACCAAAAAGTCCAATGGAAATTCAAAGTTTTCTAGGATTAGTTGGATATTACCAAAGGTTTATCCAAGGCTTTTCTTCGATAGCTGCTCCATTGACAGCTTTGACCCATAAAGGAGCTACATATACATGGAGTGAGAAGCATGAAGAAGCATAAGAAGCTAAATAAGAATCTATACAAAGCACTGAATCTTTATCTACACGATGGAGTTGAAGACTTCGCAGTGTATAGCGATGCGTCATTAGTCGGGTTGGGTTGTGTTCTAACTCAAAGAGAAAAGGTGATAGCATACGCATCTCGACATTTGAAAGAGCACGAAAAGAACTACCCCACTCATGATCTGGAGTTGGAAGTGGTAGTATATTCCCTAAAGATATGGAGGCATTACCTCTATGGCACAAGTGCAAAATTTTCACTGATCATTAGAGTCTCTAGTATCTCTTTAATCAGAAGGAATTGAACATGAGGCAATGACGCTGGCTAGAGTTACTCAAGGACTACGACTGTGAGATACTTTACCACCCTGGTAAAGAAAATGTTGTCGTCGATGCTCTAATTCGAAAAGTCAATCTTGAAAAAAAAGGTTAAGAGTGTTGAGAAATGAAGTTGTCTCGACAATTATGGAAAGCATAAAAAAAACTCAGGAGGAGGATTCTGAGAAAAATGACCGAAAGGAAGAATGTTTGGGCAAAATGTTGGAGTTTGGTACAAACAACGAGGGTTGAAGGTATTCCAAAACAGGATTTGGGTACCTAAGACGGGAGGAGTAAGAGATCTTTTGATGGAAGAAGCTCACAAGACCATGTACTCAATTCATCCTGGCATCACTAAATTGTATAGGGACCTAAAACCCTACAACTGGTGGTCGACGATGAAGCTCAATGTTGCAAAGTATGTGGCCGAGTGTGTAACATGTGCAAGAGTTAAGGCACAACATCAGAAACCATACGAGAGTATAGAACCTTTACCTGTACCCATGGGTAAATGGGAAGACATCACCATATATTTTGTGACTAAACTACCCAGAACGAAGAATGGTCACAACATGATTTGGGTGGTTGTGGATCGTTTCACTAAGAGTGCACACTTCATAGCAGCTAATGATAGGTGTTTTATGGATAGGCTCGAAAATGCTTACGTGAAAGAGGTAGTAAGACTTCATGGTGTTCCTCTGACGATTGTATCAGATCGTGATAGTTGTTTTATGCCAAGGTTTTGGAGAAGTGTACAAGAGGAATTGGGTACGAAGTTGTGCTTAAGTATAGCTTACTATCCGCAGACTAATGGTCAGAGCGAAAGAATGATTCACAAACTTGAAGATATGCTGAGAGCATGTACCATGGATTTCCAAGGTAACTGGGATGAGCAATTACCTTTGGTAGAATTTTCTTACAACACTATTTTCCACTCGAGCATCAAATTGGCACCTTATCAAGCTTTGTACGGACAGAAGTGTCGTACACCGTCCTCTTGGCTTGAGGCTGGAGAAAATCAGTTTATGGGCCCTAAGATAGTCCATC
The DNA here is from genome assembly GCF_052625555.1 of Lactuca saligna. Lineage (NCBI taxonomy): Eukaryota > Viridiplantae > Streptophyta > Magnoliopsida > Asterales > Asteraceae > Lactuca > Lactuca saligna. The sequence continues at coordinate 201,724,655 of NC_136421.1, forward strand.
AGACTGCTGAAAAGCTGAAGGTGATCAGGGAAAGGATGTTAGCAGCTTAGGATCGTCAAAAGAGCTATGTTGACAAGAAAAGATGACCGATGACATTTGAAGTTGAAGATTCAGTTTTGCTTAAAGTCTCACTGTGGAAGGGACTTATAAGATTCGGGAAACGAGGAAAGTTGAGTCTAAGGTTTATAGGACCATTCAAAGTTCTTCAAAAGGTTGGGAATCAAGCTTACAAGCTCGAATTACCCAAAGAACTTGATGGTCTTCATAACACTTTCCATGTGTGTTATTTGAGGAAGTTCACGGGAGAACTTCCCGACATAATTCCAATCATAGAGTTAAGGATGGATGAGAATAGGAGGCTAATCGAAGAGCCCAACGCAATTGTTGACCGTGAGACTAAGAAGTTACGACGCAAGATGGTCATCTTAGTGCTTGTGTGCTGGAAATATACGAATGGGCCAAATCTCACCTGGGAAACAGAAAGTGACATGATGAGTCGCTACCCACATCTGTTTGCTGAGGCATGATTCCGGGATGGAATCATCCTAAGGGGGGGGGGGGGAGAATTGTAACAACCGTGTTGTTGGGCTGAAGATCATTTTTCTAGATTGCGTCTTTTGGGCTTGTTTAGCATAAGGCTTTTTGTATTCCGGTTTGGGCCTATCCAACCGTGAACCTTTTATGTATTGTATATAAGTTTACGCTTGCATGCATATTAGGTTAAGGTTTTAGAGATATGAGAATAACGATACATCTAGACGACAACAGGTTTCTTTGATCGTTCTTGTAACCTTCCACTCCTCTACAACTGATGTTCTTAATCGAGCTCTTCTGAGGATTTTGTTTAATCATTCGACACGTTTGATTCCATCTTGTCTTGTTCTTATTATTGTGTTTATATCGTCTTTGTTTACTTACTTGTTCAAGATCTAATCGATCTTTATAGATTAAAGGTTGTTTAATCTCATCAATTGGTATCAGAGCGGGAGGCTGTGTAATTGATACACATCTTTTCTGTGAAAAAGATTTCCATTAGGGTTTTTCCGCAATCATCAATATTTATTGAGCCGTCATCTCTTTATTGACGTATCTTGATATTTATTATTTTGCCCTAATCTGCTTTATTACAAGTCTGATCTTTGAACAGGTTTTTACGATCATAATGGATGCAACGCAATCAAACCTTATTAACATTTCCAACAGCATCGGTTCGACGACAAAGATTCCCATCTTATACACCCATGACTATGAAGTATGGGCGCATCACTTCGAAGACTACGTTATTGGATCGGAGGATAATGGGTATCTCATTTGGGAAGCCATCACCAATGGACAGTTTTCTCATTCTGCAACGTCCAGAATCATTAAGACACAAAAAGAGTACAATGATATGCTAAAGGACGTGAAGGATATTGCACAAGATGAAAAGGATAAATTCCAGTGCAATATCAAGGCATTAAGGTTGATCAGATTCGCCCTTCAGTCCGACACATTCCGGTTGGTCAGCTCATGCACGACGGCAAAGGAAGTTTGGGATAGACTTCGGGAACTGTATTCTACAGACGGGGATCTTGAACATTCTATTCAAACCTTGCTTTTATCTGATTTTGGAGAATTTAGGCAAGGAGTCGAAGAAACCGTGACCCAGACGTTTGATCGCTTCAATCATCTTCTCAACAAGATGATCAAACATGATATTGAAAGGAAGCTTATCGAACAAAAGGTTACTTTCTTGAATGGTCTGAGGTCCGAATGGAGAGCGGTAGTTTCCACAGTCAAAGCCCATGAGCAGTTTAAATCATACTCTTTGGCGAAACTGGTGGGTATTCTCAAGTCCCAAGAGAAGATAGTGCTGCAAGAACAGAACGTTGTTTCCAGTCTCGGTTCGTTGGCCCTCCTATCTAAAAGTAAAGTTGCGATGGAGGATGAAGATCTCAACCTGGAGGAATATGATCTCACGTCTGAGGATTATGCCATGATGGTGTCCAATCCCAAGAGGTTCATAAAGAAGAGATTCCCCAGCAACAAAAAGCAAAACTGGCAGGGGAGTTACAGCTCTGAAAAGGTGAACAATGAACCGAAGGCTGAGGAGCACAAAAAGGAACCGAAGGTGGATGGCGACTCTGGAGTAAGTTGTTTCTACTGTGGTGGGAAAAATCACTATGCTAAGGACTGTGTCCTTAAGAAGATGGCTGAAAAAGATGATGGGAATGACGAGGAAGCCGTGTTGCAGAAAAGACTGGACGAGTTGAGAAAGAAGAAGTCTGCCGCTAACCCTTCTATTAATGCTCTTATTGTGCAGGGTTCGGTTAAAGGTGATGAGTTCGGTAGCACGGAAGTTTGGTCTACCGACTCAGAAGACGAGGAAGTGAGGCAGCCTACCCATGGAAAGGCCTACGTGACTAAGGAAGAAAGTAGTGGTGGAAAATGCTTCATGGTAAATGACGTATCTCAAATGAGGGGATACAACACCGATGGAGGAAGTGATGGACCGAAGGCAAAGGAGGACATGTGCTTTACGGCCAAACCACTCAGCCAGCAGTTCAATGAGCTCGATGAACTGATAAAGAAGGTACAATCTGTTTTTATTTCATGCAAAGTACCATCATCCTCTTATGAGAAAGAACTAAAAAATGTCAATACAAGAATTTCTCATCTAGATAGTAGCTTAACTCAAACTCGAGTCACAAATTCTAACCTAACTGATCAATTGAGCAGGGTGGCGTCGAAGAGTGAGGAGCGGAGAATGTGGATCGAGTTAAAAGAGTCGGAATTAGTTAAAGTTAAAGATGAAAACATTTATTTGCAAAGAGACAATTTAAAATTGTTAAAACAGCGGAATGTTTTTTGTTTAATTGCTAAACGTCTGTATTATAATATTACTCAGCTTCACTTGGATTGTGAAATAGGCCAAAAGATCCACCGCATGATTTTGCCCTTCCTAGAGTTTAAGGAAGATGAAATTGATGCCGAAGCCTATAATTGTGAGTGTGTGATATCGTCTGATGATGTCAATCCGACCTACATGTATGGACTGGACAAAATTGAGTCCTTCATTAAATCCAAAGACCATAAGGACATGCTTAAAAATCTTTTGGACGAAAATGACAGACTTAAACTGAGAACCGAAACCATGCAAAAATTTGATTCTTTAAACGCCAACGTAAGCTCAGAAAACAAAATTGATGTTGAAAATGCATCTGAGCTTAACGAGGACGAAAACATGAGTGAAATTTCTGTAGAGGACACGGTTGACTGCTCAGAATTTATTAAAACTGAACCTGAAAACCACAAGAATCTTATTTCTGAAAATTCAGTTGAGTTCGCTCGGTTGTCCCATCAAAAGTCCCTAAAATTAGTTGAGAAAGCAGTTGTGTATCAAAAGGTCAGGACCACTCCAAATCAAGTATACAAGGTAACAGGAGTAACCGAACATCAAACAACTGAACTTGTAGCCATTGTAAACGAAGACAATGTTGATGGCTGCGATGAGTACTTCTGGGAAGCTCCAATTGATAATGCAGACGAAACCATTGGTTTATCTGAAAGAACTTCCTGGAAGAGCAAAGGAAGATATATACCTGAACCCTTGAATAAGCCGAACAACTTCGATGAGCCAAGCACTAGTGGTACAAAAGATATCCCTCAGAAGAATGATCACTCGGCAAAAGAAGACATTCCCTCGGCTCCTTCGGCTCACAGTAAAACTCCTGCAGTTCAAAAGGAACCAGCCAAGGAGACACCGAAAACAAAAGCAAATGTTCATCATCAACCTTCTCAGATGAGGAATAGGAAAATAGAAAGGAACAATAGATACAGGAAGAACCTTTCTGAAAGGAAACAATTCTGGCATTCCCAGAATGCATATTTGTCTCATCAAGACAAGAATTTGAAGTATGAAAACCATCCTGTAGGAAATCTTGAAAGTCACAAAAACCGAAAGCCAAGGTTCGGTTCACAAGAAGATATCAACCGAAAGCCAAGGTTCGGTTCACAAGAAGATATCAACCAAAGGCAAAGGTTCGGCTCTGAAAAGGACTTCAACCGAAACCAAAGGTTCGGTTCCAAAGACAGTTCCAACCGAACGCAAAGGTTCGGTTCTGAAGTCAAAAGAGAACAAAACTCTAAGGTCATTCCCTCCAATGATCAAAAGCAAAAGGGTCACCTAGAGTCTCCAGCCCAGAACTTCTCTCAATCCAAACCCTCTTGTTCAAATTCTTCTCGTTCTTCTAATTCCTCTTCTCGGTCTTATAATTCTTCTGCTCCTACCGATTCGTCTCCGTCTTACTCTAAAGCTGATTTCTCTTGCTTTCAAAAATCTCATTCGTCAGCTGAGCAAAAGTGGAAGAAAAAGGTCAATGAATCCCAACCAGAGTCCAAACCTAACTCACCCAATCCTAACAAAATAAAAGTTTTTACCATTAAAAGGAAAGATGAAACAACTCTTATAAAACGAACTTATCTTGTTGATGTCTCTCTTATTGTTCCCGTTCCCATGCAAAGCTTACATGGACCCAAGAAACTTTGGGTTCCTAAATCTGTCTAATTTTTGCAGGTTATAAGTGACGAGCAGTTCGACGAAGAATGGTACATCGATAGTGGCTGCTCACGTCACATGACAGGGAGGAAAGAGGAGCTTAGGGAATACAGATCTCTTGCAAATGGTGGCAACGTCAAGTTTGGAAACAATTCATTCGGCACCATAAAGGGATACAGGATGATAACAAATGGGGACTTTACTATAAGGAAGGTGGCTTATGTGGAAGGACTCCAACACAACCTCATTAGTGTATCTCAGCTTGTTGGAGGTACAGGTCTCAAAGTCTCGTTCGATGATGAAGGTTCTGAAATCATAGAGAAAAAGTCAAAGAAAGTGATTCTCAAGTCAGAGCGAAAGGGTGAAATGTTTCCCTTAAACCTTAAACCCATCAAAGGAAACCCAGCTATATGCTTGTTATCAAAAGCTCAATCCGACGAAAGCTGGTTGTGGCACCGAAGATTATCTCATCTTAATTTTAAAGACATCAACCGACTTGTCACTGGAGGTCATGTTAGGGGTCTTCCATTGCTCAAGTTCGACAGAGATCATCTGTGTGCTGCATGCAAAATGGGGAAGCAGAGTCGTCAAAGTCACCTATCTATAATCAACACAAAAGTTGTTGAACCACTCGAATTACTTCATATCGATTTGTGTGGTCCTTCATCTATTGAAAGCATCGGTGGTAGCAAGTATATTCGTGTTATCGTTGATGACTTTTCACGATTTACATGGGTGTTCTTTCTAAAGCTCAAATCTGAAGCGACTCAAAAGCTGAAAGTGTTTATCAAGCAAATTGAAGTACAGCTCAAGAAGGTTGTTCGCAACATCAGAAGCGACAATGGTCTCGAATTCAAGAACAGGGAGTTTGAAGAGTTTCTTGCAGAAAAGGGAATTAGTCACAATTTCTCAGCTCCCTACACACCACAACAGAACGGAATAGTCGAAAGACGAAACCGATCTTTGTGTGAAGCTGCCCGAACTATGCTAAGTTTCGCTTCCTTACCTCTTTATTTTTGGGTGACGCTATTTCGGCTGCTTGTTTTACACAGAACAGGTCATATCTCAACAAGAGGTTTGCGCTCACTCCATATGAGATACTGAACAACAGAAAGCCAAATGTGAAATTTTTCCATGTGTTCGGCTCAAGGTGTTTCATCTTTAATTCTAAAGAACACCGCAACAAGTTTGATGTCAAAGCCGACGAGGGAATATTTCTGGGTTACTCGCTCACATCTAAGGCATACAGGGTCCTAAACAAGCGTTCGAGAAAGATTGAAGAGACATACTATGTGACCTTTGATGACAACTACGTCAAGAAGCTACAGGCTAAAGAAGACATCGCTGGGGAAATCTTTCCTCTAAATGGCCAGGTTACAGTCTCGGTCGCCAGCTTATTCGAGACATTTCTGGAACTCTTTGACGAACCGGAGAACGCTTCACTCTCTGAAGCAGGTGCAGCAGACAACAAAGTTGATCACATGAAGCAGATTGTTGAAGATGCTGCAAGGAGAATGCATGAAGAAGCATCAACCTCTAACGACTCTCCTTCCAACAATGCTCAAGTCGAGGGGGAGCCAAGCGCTCAAGTAGAGGGGGAGCCAAGCGCTCAAGTCGAGGGGGAGTCAAGCGCTCAAGTCCAGGGAGAGCCAAATTCTACAACTTCAACCGAAGAGGCCTCAACACCAGGAAGCTCAGAACCACAAGAACCACCTGAACCTCATGTCTTCCAAAGCTCATCAACTGAGGGGGGACATAATGATATGACACTTGGTTACGATAGCCAATCTGAGCCAGACGAAATAATTAATGCTGAACTAGACCCAGCCTTTGATCCAAATTACCCTCCTCTTATCAAATGGACCAGAGATCATCCTGTCTCTCAAGTAGTTGGAGATGTCTCTGAAAAGGTTTTGACCCGATCACAACTGAAAGCAAAACAAACTTCCTTATTTTCAAAGGTTGAGTTTTGCATGTTCAACTCATTCGTATCAAAAGTTGAACCAAAGACAGTTAATACTGCCCTAGATCGATCACTCTGATTGGGTTCAAGCAATACAAGACGAGCTGAACGAATTTGAAAGGAACAAAGTCTGGCGCCTAATTCCAACTCCTCCAGATGCTTCGGTTGTTGGTCTCAAATGGGTATTTAGGAACAAAAAGGACAAGGAAGGTAATGTTATTCGGAACAAGGCTCGTCTGGTGGTAAAGGGATACTGTCAGGAGGAAGGGATAGATTATGAAGAGACTTTCGCTCCAGTAGCTAGGCTAGAATCTGTTAGAATATTTCTGGCTTATGCTGCTCACATGAGCTTTGAGGTTTTCCAAATGGATGTCAAGTGTGCATTTCTCAATGGAGAACTCGAAGAAACTGTGTACGTGGAGCAACCTCCTAGGTTCGTGAACGAAAAGCATCCAAATCATTGCTATATTCTGGATAAAGCTGTGTACGACCTTAAGCAAGCTCCGAGAGCCTGGTATGAAACGCTTACAAAATTTTTAAAGATATCTAAATTCAAACAAGGTTCGGTTGACCCAACCTTCTTTCGCAAAAAGGAAGGTAACCACCTTATGATAGTTCAAATTTATGTCGATGACATCATCTTTGGCTCCACGAATCCTAGCTTAACAACTGAATTCAGAAAGCTGATGGAGACTAAGTTTGAAATGAGCTCAATGGGTCCTATTAATTTTTTCCTTGGTTTAAACATAAGACAGGGACCCGAAGGCATCTTTATTAATCAGGAAGCTTACACGAAGACTCTCCTAGAAAAGTTTGGTATGATGGGAGACTCAAAAGTCAAAGTCCCAATGGCATTCGGCACCAAGCTTACCCCATCCCTAGACAAACCGGCTGTCGATGTCACGCTCTATCGTCAAATGATTGGCTCATTAATGTATCTAACTGCTAGCAGACCTGATATCATGTTTTCTGTGTGTTATTGTGCTCGATTTCAGGCAAACCCACGTGAACCTCACATGCTTGCAGTGAAGAACATCTTACGGTATCTCAAGCGAACCACCTCCTTAGGTCTATGGTATCCATCCAACTCAGGCTTCTTTGTTCAAGCCTATTCTGATGCTGACCTTGGAGGATGTGGACTTGACCGTAAAAGCACAACTGGTGGTTGTCAATTTCTTGACGGGAAGTTAGTCAGCTGGCAATCCAAGAAACAAACGTGCGTGTCGTTGTCTACTGCCGAAGCGGAATATATTGCAGCTGCATCCTGCACATCACAAGTGATTTGGATCCAAAGTCAACTTCGAGACTACGGACTCAATATGAAGAAGATCCCACTATATTGTGACTCTGAAAGTGCAATTAGGATCTGTCATAACCCAGTGCAACACTCCAAAACCAAACACATAGCACTGAGGTATCACTTCATCAAAGATCACGTGGAAGATGGAAACGTCGAAGTTCACTTCGTAAGAACCACTGATCAACTGGCTGACGTCTTTACAAAAGCTCTTCCTGAAGCATCATTCAATAAAATATTGCAAGGCTTAGGTATGATGGTTGCAGAATCAGTCCCAAATCCTCAAGTCTCTATTTAAGAATCAAGAACCGAAGCAAGCAGACCGCTCTGTTGCTTTCTGCTCTGGCGCTTTAACGGAACCGAAGCAACCAGACCGCTCTGTTGCTTTCTGCTCTGGTGCTTTAACGGAACCGAAGCAACCAGACCGCTCGGTCACTCTCTGCTCTGGTAAAATAAAGGAACCGAAACAACCAGACCGCTCGGTCACTCTCTGCTCTGGTAAAATAAAGGAACCGAAACAACCAGACCGGTCGGTCCCTCTCTGTCCCAGTAATTTAAAGGCGCTCAAGCAAATAGCACACTCGGTCTCTCTCTGTTCTAAAAGTTTTACGGAACCAACCAAGACAGACCGCTCGGTTCTTCTCGATTTTGAAACTATCACCGAAATACACAGATCGATCGGTCTATCTCTGCTTCTTAGTTTTGTACAAATTTTATCTTTCTGTTTTTATTTATTTTTCAGAAAATTCCAAAATTACAAAAATATTTTATCTTTCTGTTTTTATTTATTTTTCAGAAAATTCCAAAATTACAAAAATATTTTATCTTTCTGTTTTTATTTATTTTTCAGAAAATTCCAAAATTACAAAAATATTTTGTCTTTCTGTCTTTATTTATTTTTCAGAAAATTCCAAAATTACAAAAATATTTTGTCTTTCAGTTTTCATTTATCTCTCAGAAAATTCCAAAATTACAAAAAAATTTTATCTTTCTAGTAGGTGTACGTTTTGCACAGGTAAATACAAGCATCTCCTTCTATAATGTTCACCCAGGTATGTTTTATCTTTATCAGACTAGTTAGACGTCCCTAGAAGCATGCTGTTGTATGTTGTCGCAAGCCTCTATGACCTCGAGCATGCCTTAATGATTCGATCAATACCTATCGTTTCTTCCCAATCAGGCTATTCTCTCATACTCGGTCTAGAGCTACCTTCCTCTACTCATCTGAAACATGAGTGGCTCTGCTTTGTCCCTCTCTTCATCTTCTTCATTTGCCTTCAATTCCCCAAAGTAACCCTTGATGCTCTCGGTCTTTACCACTGAGGCTTATGGTTGCACAACATCTGTGTCTATGATCTTAGATTCGTTTACCACGTTCTAAGTGAAACCCAAAATCCAACACCTGAAATCAATTGACGGTGAGTAATTAACTCAAGCTATTACTTGGAAATCTCTTTTTCTTTGTGCGTGATCTTTTATGAAATTGTCTCGACCTAAGACATTTATTCCCAAAGAGGTCCAGTTTAATTTTTTTTTTAGATTTCTGTATATACCTTTCATGTCACGAAATACTTCCCACCTACCTGTTCAACAGATCTCATTGGTCTCACAGGTAACTCTACCAACACTCAGTTTTATGTCAAGACTTAATGCTTGGTTTGAGTTCAGCCACCCTTCAGCCATTATCAAAAGATGTCTTTCATTGTTTGTTAAAAGACAACTGATCGTATTTCTCGGGAAACCACACAAGCACTTCAGGTCTCTCTTGGCTTTGAAGGAAGCGATTCTTGCCCGGAATCTTCCGCTTTCCGTCTTCTTTCTAGACAACACCCACATTCCAAACACATTTGATTTATTTCTTTGTCTTTCACACTCTTATGCACGAAAATTATTTTCCAACATTCTGATTGCTGTTTGGTACATGGTTTTAAGTTTCAGTTGTAACCAAACAAGGGCACAAGGAATTTCAAACGGTACGAAAAAGATTTGGGTGCGTGCTAATGATTCGTTTCACACCCATGTGTGCTGACGTATTCCTGGGATACACCATAACTTCCAATTGCGCTTTTTCAGGCGACGTTTTGGTTTCTTCATCATCACGATTTTCTCTCTCCTGTGAACGGTATAAATAAGACGTGATCGTGTTCTTTGGCAGTTACCTCTCAAGCATTCTCTCTCTGAAAAAGTTACCATTGTTCATCTTCTTCCACAACTCAACAATGGCGACTTCTTCTTCCGCTCAAGATCAATCTGCATCCTCTTCTTTGCTCACAATCAAACCAAATCAGAATTTGATCATAGAGATGACCCCATTCCTTTATGACTCATACATGCTATACGTGGTGGAATGCCTCAAATATTCCCCACTGTTGTTGGCACTTACGCAAGTGGAGGCCGTTCCCATGTCCCTGCTCTCCCAAGTCTACACCACGGCCAGCTACGACAAACATAAAGACCGCATCTTCTTCACCATTCACGACAAGAAAACTTCAGTGTCCAAAACATGGTTTTGCTCTCTTCTAGGGCTTGCCGTCGACTCCTCTGTCATCTCACCGGACTTCATCTCCACCGCACAACTTTTTATGATGATGTATGAGATGGGGTATACAGATGTTCTTACCTCCATTGCCAAAGTCAGGAAATCCTGTCTTCCATCTCAATGGAACGGATTGCTTACCCTTCTGATTAAGGGTTTAGTGGAGAGATGTGGTGGTTCCGACACCACAAGCAAAGGGTTTCTAACAATCATGTACGGTCTTTACAACGACATTAATCTCGATTATGGGTCCATCATCTGGGCTCAAGTTGTTCAGAGTCTCAACACTACTTCCAGGCACTCCGAGATTTCGTGCGGCAGGTTTTGGACCCTTATCACCAGAAGGGCTATAGATTCCCTTGCCATCCCGGTAATGAAGGATGTTCTTACGGCTTCAATTGCCACTTACCACACCAAGAAGATCATAGTCTCCGATCCAAGTAAGTTTCTTCACTATGGACTTATCCCTGAGTCCATGTATAGGTGCGTCACGCCACATAGCACAATTATGGCGGACTACAGCACCAGAACCCCCTTGACTCCTAGGGTTCTTTCTGAGGAACAACGTGTTGCTCTTGAGGCCCTGGATCAGCCTGCCAACCGTGGCAAGAGGGCGAGCAAAAAGGAGAAGACGGAGAAGAAAGAAACCGCACCACAGAAGGAGAGAAAGAGAAGGTCCTCCAAACGCAAATCTGAGGTAGAGGCACCTTCTCAATCTAAATCCAAAAAAGGTAAAGAAGATGGCTAAAAGAGCCAAAGGGTCTCCTTCTTCTGAATCAGAACCGAATGCACCATCAGAAACAGAAGCTGCTGATCCTCAAACCGAAACAACACCCGTTCAGTCTCCTCAACAACCATCCTCACAAGCATCTCCTCATATTCCCAAATCACCCTCCCCACCTAAATCTCCCCAAATTACCAAATCACCAACTCCTCCTTCTTCCCCAAAACTTCCAACCCCACCCCAATCACCCAAACAGAAGGTCACACTTTCTGTTCCCATATCTATCCCCCAAACCACAACAGAACCTAATATTCCCTTATCTGTTTCTCAACCTTCATCCTCTATCTCCACGCCCATTATCACCGAATCTGTTACCATCACCATTTCCCAACCACCAGTAACGGTCAATGTATCTGATACGGGGGCTGCTACTGTGGTTGAAACCCCGGTCATCAACCTTCCCTCATCTCCTTCTCCATCCTCCAACTCCGGTGCTACCTTAGGGGGTGATGATGAAGACTTCGACTCCATCTATTATAGCCCCTACCGGATTCCTACAGACACCGATGCCGATACCCCTGTGTCAAGTCAGCAGCTTCAGGAAATTCACGCCAAACTTGACAGTCTGCTAGCTGACAGTAAAGCTTATAGGGGTGCTGTGCTAAAAGCTTTCATAGAGTCTGCGATCCAGACTTACACTGAAGCCTTGGATCGTTCAACTGACGCCATAGATAATTCAGCAGCTTCATGCTCAAAAGCCACCCAGGAAGTTTCCGAGGTTGTTCATACAAATCAGATCTTTCTTGATTCTCTCAAGGCTCATGCTGACTCTAATGCGTCCAAATTTCAAGCATCAGTAGACTCTTTTTCAGCTGCCATTCAGGGAGAAACCACAAAATTTGAGGCTCTGCGTGCTGACCTCAAATCTGAATCCACTTCATTCCTCAAATATTTGGATTCACGTTTTGCCTCTCTGGCAGCCGAGAGCACCCTGAAGGAAGATCTTGTAAAACACCAGGCAACCATTGACTTACAAAAGATCCAACTGGCCCAGGCACAACAGGAAATAACTTTGCTACAGACTCAGCGGGCAGTTCTTCAAAGTTGCGCTGGTGACGTTAAGAATATGTTAACAAGTGTTCTTGACACCCATGATCCCTTCCTGACCCTCAATATTCGACAGCATCTCCAGGCAAAACTCCTTCCTGCAATTAATATCTTAAGTGAAATGAAGGGTGTCTCGGAGAAGCTTGTTCTTCCGAGACAAGGGGGAGAGGAAGGTATGTCCAAGACAGAACCGAAGGGTAATGTAGCTTCGGGTTCTGGTAAACAAGTCCTAGTTGAGATTGAATCAGATTCAGACGAAACTATCACTGAAGCTCTTCAACGCAAGAAAAGGGACAAAGAGCTTGATGAAACGTTAAGGATAGCTCGTGAGGCCGAGGCCAGGGAAAGAAAAATCAGGGAGGATGAGGAAGCCATTCAAGCCAAGAAAACTCTGTTCCCAGATTGGGACAGAGACACACTCATCACTCAAGCGATTGAGTTTCCTTCCATTTATTGGTTGGAACCGATTGCATCCTTTGAGTGTGAAAATTCAAAGGACTCGCAGTTCGACATGCCTATCACGCGCAAAGCTTTCACATTTCATTGCTTTGATGTCACTGGCAATGTCCCTCATCCGAACCTGAAGGTTGATAGAGAGCTCATCGATTTCTATCTGAAATACGGTCAACCGCAGTACTTGACATGGAGTGCTCAGAAAATTATTAAAGTCAAGGTACTGAAACCGACACAGACTGGGAAATTTGTGAACGTCAATTTCAAAATCAACAGAGGAACGGCCAACACCGAACATCTTATTTCTCTGGCAGATCTTCCCAGTCTGAATCCACATGATTGGATTTTGCTATACAACATTCTTCTCTACAATCAAAGAGAGTATGAACCAATTCTTAAACATCTTAAGAGAATGTTGGCTTCCTACGTCCATGAGCTCGCCACTATGGATCAGGAAATAGCAAAAGTTATGAACAAGAAACCGACCGTCAAGCCCACTTTCAAGACCGGATATGTTCATAAAATGAAGATAGGGAAAATTGATTCTTCCAATCTGACGGTTATGTTCACCAGGGGCGACAAGCATAAGTTTCTGTTTGCTTTGGTAGACAAACATCTGTTTTCTACAGAGTGTCTGGAGCATATCATCAATATCATTCACCGATGCAAACAGAACTCAACAGCAGACAAGAAGAACTTTACTGACATGCTTCGTTGGTATATTACCTTCAGGCATCATATTCTGGCTTTAATACCGAAAATTTTTGAAACGGTAAAGAAGACCTCTACTGTGAAAAGAGAATGAAGGTCTCGCTCCAAATTGACGCAAAGGGGGAGATTGTTGGGCTGAAGATCATTTTTGTAGATTGTGTCTTTTGGGCTCGTTTAGCATAAGGCTTTTTGTATTCCGGTTTGGGCCTGTCCAACCGTGAACCTTTTATGTATTGTATATAAGTTTACGCTTGCATGCATATTAGGTTAAGGTTTTAGAGATCTGAGAATAATGATACATCTAGACGACAACAGGTTTCTTTGATCGTTCTTGTAACCTTCCAATCCTCTACAGTTGATGTTCTTAATCGAGCTCTTCTGAGGATTTTGTTTAACCATTCGACACGTTTGATTCCATCTTGTCTTGTTCTTATTATTGTGTTTATATCGTCTTTGTTTACTTACTTGTTCAAGATCTAATCGATCTTTATAGATTAAAGGTTGTTTAATCTCATCACGTGTTTCAGGGCTAAGCATTAGTACAATAATGTAATAGTTAGGTCAACCATTGTAACCTATTTTGAAGTAATAAAGATGAATTATTTGAGTATTATGTGAATTATGTGAATTTATGTGCTTTATACTTATTTATAAAGGTATAATAAATAAATGATAAAAATAAGCATCAAAATTAAAGTGTTAGATAAACCCAATATCTATACATAAAGTTGTAGTGGTCGAAATAAGGATTTCGGATATATAAAGAACGCTGAAATCCGAGTTATAACGAAGAAGTTATGACCTGTCGAAGTTTTACGGCGAAACCGACGACACCGAGAATCGTAAAGAGTGATTTATTTGATAAACTACTTTGTATCCTTATAGATCTAAATATAAGTTGTACTATACGTTAAAACGGGAGCGTGCATATAAAGAATGCATCTGCCATCGTGTGATGAAGTTATGATTTTTCTATGTTTTGGCATAGCAGTGCACAACCCGGAATTCGAATTTTAGATCGAGCATTTTTTGGCCAACACGACCTAAATGAGAATTGAAGATCTCATTAATAGGAGATCAACAATAAAAAGACAGATGAAAACGGAGTCCGTATGTAGAAGTTATGAATTTTACGCAATCATTTAACAATATAATCTTCTCATACTGTTAAATTTAAAATCGGTCGAGAATTAGCCGACAGAGTCAAAAGGAATGTTGTAGATATTGTATTTACCTACGCTTGGATAGAAAGAACATAAAAAATGGAGCTCGTATACAAGAGTTATGATTTTTCTAAGTCGGGAATGAGCTGTGTGAAATCGGGTGACATGACGAAATCTTGATCGTTGCTTCCTCCGCAAGGCTAGCCACCAAAAGGTGACATGTGGCATGGACACGATGAGTAGGTCCTCATACTCAACAAGTAAAGCTGTTTCCCAGCCTATAAATAGAGGTTCCGGGTGAAGGTCGTTTCTTACACCTCCCTCTTCTACTTTCTCTCTCTAAACTCTCTCTCTAACCCCCAAAGCCTAGGGTAACTCCCTAGCACGAGAAGGAAGCCCAAAGCTTCCGACGGCTCTGAAAACAAGAGCCTTCGGCTAGGAAACGCTGCTTCAGCGAAGCTCGGTTTGGAGAAAAACCCACTGTAAGTGAGTTATGCTTACCCTGCTTTAAGTATATCTTATATTTAAGTTCACAGTCGTTATTATGAACTTATAAACAAGATTTATCAATGATTCACAGTCATTATACTGATTGATCTACTTACGGGAATAATGTCTAGGCTGTGATTTAGTGAGGTGTTTAAAGTGGGATTTCCAAACAGTATACTTCATATACCAAACGGACCCTACCTCCAATATGATCCTACCTGGTTGTTCCTTACTTGATAGATCATGAAGTAGACTTTGAGTTAATGATGAATCTAGACTAATAATTAGTCGCAATGAATATTAGAATAAAATCTTGTGGTAATGATACTAGGTTTCGTCGAAAGAAAATAAATTAAAAGAAGCGAAGCGCTGTCTGAGTTCGGAATCACCACCTAAACAAGTAAGTGCATAGTTACTTTCATCTTATACATAGATATGAAGTATTTTACATAAATTACATGCTACATGTGCATATTGTCTGAATACTTTCTGTCTATGTTGACTAAAAGATTTTATACATGTTTTAAATGATTAAAACTGTATATGTATTTTATATCTACAAAATATGTTGAATAAACCATGGGTAGATGTAATAGTTGGGTGTGATGTAATAAAATGATGAGATGCCTTGATGTTTACGAGGATCCAGTCATCTGATGGAGTATAGATGACGACCATAGACTATTGTAGACAGTCCAGGGGAACACTAGCAGGCTCGTAACCTGTAGGTGTTTGTGAACGATGTGTTCACCGGTGTACTCCATCCCCCTCCTGGTTAACTTACATGCATTTATTGCTGATGAACCCCCTTAGTATTAGTGTCCATCCCGATGATGATCCTTAGGCTAGGTCCCTATGATAGGTGTTTTAGGGACGTAAAGTGAGGATAATGGGAATGGGTAATTGGGTTATTTGATGTGATAAAACTAATAAGCTATTTATTGTGTGTTGAAAACCCTTTGTGCTCACCAGACTCCCAAGCCTGACCCAGTTAGTTTCTTGTATTAAAGGTAGTGACACAAGAGCATAGTTGGATGACTTGATGAATGATTATGGATTATAGGCTAGTAGATATAATTAAATGTTGTAAGGCTTATAATGTTCTGTTTATGCTTTTGATCTGTATCAAACATGACATCCTGAGTTTTTAATATAATGAAATATATTTCTTTAGAAATGCTTTGAAATTTTTTTTTTATCATAGTTTCTATTGGGAAAAAATTCCGCAACACTTTTCTTTAAAATGTTACTTTGATTTTCAAAAAAAAAAAAAAAAGAAAAACATAAACAAATCAGTCTATTCTGGCCGTCAAATGGGGATGTCATAGGTTGGAAATCTGATCAACTCGTCGAGTTGGGCCTCTAACTCATCGAGTTGGGTGCTACATGTCATCATCTGGTGGAAAGACTTGGGGAGAAAGCAATGTCTCAGACCGCACCACGTCACCCCTTTCGCAGCAGCACACTCCCGACTTATAAACCCCGTAACTTTTGCATACGAGCTCCGTTTTTGACGTTCTTTATATCCACGCGTAGGTATTGACAAGATCTACAACACTCCTTTTAACTCCATTGTCTAATTTTCAGTTGTTTTTAAATTTAACAGTATTAGAACATTACACTGTTAAATGACCGTGTAGAATTCATAACTTCTACATACAGACTCTGTTTTTTTCTGTCTTTTTATCATTGAGCTCTTATTAATGAGATATTCAATTGTCATTTAGGTTTTGTTGGCCAAAAATCGATCGATCTATAATTTGAATTTCAGGATGTGCACTGCTATGCCAAATCTTAGAAAAATCATAACTTCTTCATACGAAGTCAAATTTGGGTGTTTTTTATTTATCTTCTTGGTTTAACGTATAATACAACTTTAATTTAGATATATATAAGGCTAAAAATTAGTTTATCAAAAAATCACTTTTTACGATTCCCGGTGCAGTGCCAGTTTTGCCGTAAAACTTCGACAAGTCATAACTTCTTTGTTATAACTCGGATTTCGGCGTTCTTTATATGTATAGAACCTTTGTGACATATACTATAACTTGGTTAAGATTATTTATTCTAAATAATCTACTATAAAATCGTTTTTGACGCTCATTGTGTCTAAATTGACAAGCCCGAATATGCGGGCATTATAATTATCTCTCCCTAGGATGATTACGACCCCGAATCATCAACAAACAGGGCTTGTATAATGACTCGATACGCTATCTCTTCATCCTAGGTAATAATCATAACTTCTATATTCATTCAAATCAACATCTATCTCTTAGACTTATTGACTACAAGCAGTACTCGATCATGCACCCACTCTCTATCTCACGTTAGTCTTCCAATCTTGAGCTTCGAATAACAATCTCGATTCCTTATTGGACACTCATTATTCTTAACAAACTTAAGATAAGTTCTTTGATTGCCACAATGGACTGATGGGTCACATTCTAATGACCTCTCGATGTATGATGCAATGCTTAGACTCGGGTCTTTTAGAGTCAAATTCCAGAACAAACTATACCTTCCTTCATGTTCTAATGTGATATAATGACATTCTAGCATATAAAAATTCTAGCTACAATCTTCTTACTTTAATAAAAATAACGGTACTTCTACTGATCGCTTTGTTTATCCTTTATTTCAACCTTTTATCGTAAGTCAGACGCGACTTCGAACTTGGTTCTTTGAACCATTTAACATACTCATCTTAGTCGGACTCGATTTGGTATGACCACTTGGGTCGGAACAACAATCATCTTTTTAGTCATTACCGAAATGATGGTAATGACATACATGAACAAAAAAGTAATTAATTAGCTTCTTGGTAACCTTGTGAGTTTCCCTGATCCAAGTGCGAGTCTTATGCTTCAGGTAGTATAGGCATCTACTACCATTCACACATACTCATACCCGTCCCAAGTATTATCTCGCAGTTTTCCAAGTCACCATGAAAGAATTTCACATAATCATTTAGCACAATAGATAAAATAATGGGGCTTTATATTATTCCGTGAAATGCTTACACAGGTGTTCAAGTTCACCTTAGACTATGCCTCTAATAGGCTACATCATATGTTACTATCCACGTGGATACTATATGGCTTGATCTTCGGATATCATTCATCACTCCTGATTCCTTGCATTGTCAGCCGCCTTATCAAGGATTATATGGAATGCTCTTGCTTTCGACTTTGGTGGCACATTTGACTTTGTAGCTTCTTCTCTTTGTGGGTAGTCTTACTTGAAGTGTCCTTTACCACACTTAAAACAAAATTCTCTCTTGGTTGTGCATTTGCTGCCATAATGACCACTCTTCCCGCATTTGAAGCAGGTCATCTCTTCAAAGCATCTCCCAATGTGCTTCCTTCTATACTTGTCACACCATTGTGCTCCTTCTTCGAACCATACTTTAAGAATTTTCTCTTCTCATTGGAACTTGATGATCATTCAAACTTTCTCTTCTTTCCAACTTCAACCTTGTTGGCAACTCTTCCCTTAATCATATCTTCAATAGACTTAGCAACCCAGATAGCTGACTCTAGAGTAGGTGCCTGACGTACGCGCACCACATACTCCCAAGGAAGTCCCTTTGCATACTTGTCGATTTTTTTCAGCTCGTCTGGGACAAGGTGAAAAAGTAAACACCATCTTTTTTGTGAAGTTGTTGGTGTATTCATTGATGGACATGCTTTCTTTCTTCAAAGTCAGGAATTGGTTTTCTAGCTTGAGCAAATTTAGGGATGAGGAGTACTTGCGCTTGAAATGTACCAAAAACTTTGCCTAGGTTAGTTGTAGGGCTCATTGGGGCTTAGAGTCTTCCCCAAGGTGTTCCACCAGTGAACAACGCCTCCTCTGAATTGTCGCACTGCAAATGTGGTTTGTACCTTGTGTTTGTAACCACATGTCATAAAGGCCAATTCCATTTCCAAGATCTAATCCATAACTCCAATCAGATCTTCTTTCCCAGTAAAATTCGATGGTTTTTGAAGTCATGAAGTCTTTATACTTGCATCCATTTCTTTCAATTCCTTCGTCTTGGTTACTTCTCCTAAGCACTGACGAATCATCTGGACCAACAGTTCTACTATAGTTACCTTATTCTGGCTAACCTTTGTTCAGTTCAGGTTATTCAATAGGCATAATAGGTTCAACCCTATTAAGCAACATTTGTCTAATCTCCTCCCTTTGTTCGATCATTATAGCCCAAATCATTGCTCGGACTCCTGCCATTGTGATTGGTTCGGGTTCGGTTGTTACCTCAGGTGCACGTTGAATCACAGGCCACTGATCAATATTTCTATAAGTGTTTCCTAATCGGTTTCGAGTTGTCACCATGTTAATCTATACACCAAATTAGAAGTTTGGTGTGTAATGACGATGATTACGATCGATGTGTAAATCTCCTCATCACTCCGAGAAGTTACATGCTAGTTCTAATACCGTAATTAAATGTTTAGAAATATGAACACATAAAGTTTCCAAATCCGGTTGGCAATAGACCATAGATCTGATCAATCAATGGCATCATAAAGCATCACATAATCATTTAGCATATAAAAGCAATTTAGGCATCTTCCCTAGATGAGCTAGTCCTTGTGTCTATTTAGGTGTACTTCCTAAAATATATTAGACACACTCCTCACGATCATCGCTTAGCATTCTAAGTTTAAGTCTATAAATAAATCCTTATTCCTAGTTTAATTAAACTAATGCTGTCACAACCCCAAACCAAAACTACAAAAACGTTTGGGGGTGGAGGATGTCATGTACAACATCACGACAATTGCATCATAGTAATCAAAGTAAACATAACCATTACATTGAAAATATAGATATTTCCATCTGTTTGATACATAGTTTGTATACATCAAAAGTATATCTCTCTATATGCTCCATCGTCTAAAAAGCCTGCGGGAGTACATGTCTACTGATTTCCTAAGAATGCAAGCGATTTTGAAAGAGTATCAACATAAATCTGGTGAGTTCATAAAAATGTTTTTGTAATGAAAACCTATCATTGAATCTGTAAAAATGTTTGTATGCTTCTCAAGAAAATCCAATATTTTCTATAGTATATGTTCGTTACTATGTTCTGTAGTAGTGTGTAAAGTATTTGTTCATATGCCTGGTTACCACCAACTGAATCGTATAATGTTGTTTTGAATGAAAATCTTTTTTGAATGAAAACCCTGGCTATCACCAATAATGTAGAGAATGTTCTATTTAAAACTCTGTTACCACCAGTATGTATAATAGTTTTATTACTTAAAATAAAACTAATGAAGAATAAAATCCCAAAAACAATGGGTAGTTTATATTATTGCGAGTAGTATAGCCATGCTTGATATGACTGATGACCTTTGCGACGTTCTTCAGGCGTTGGATGGTATGATATTTGTCACCCAGGCATGCCTGCCTAACTGTAGCTAGCAGTTCAGGTGTGGGATTGTTAGTCCCGAATAGATCTATTATGTAACAGCCCGGAATTTCAGGTATTGTTATAATATTGTTTTGGGGTGTTTTAGGAGGAGACTCGGCGAGTTGGAGCCAGACTCGCCGAGTAGGACCACAGACTTGGTCACGGGTTCACGACTAGACTCGACGAGTCCAGATATGGACTCGGCGAGTCTGCGCTGTTCAGCAGAAACCCTAGCCGTTTGGTTTTGGAACGTATATAATGCACTTATAGGCCATCATTGTCCGTTTTTAGTCGACTGAGAAGAACCCTAAACGGCTGTGGGCATCTAGAGCAAGATTGAAGGCTATTGGGACCTTGAAGAAATTATTGTGCAAGGAGGAGAAGAGTTTTGGCTAAAGGAGCAGCAAGGGAATCGAGTTCTGAGGTTTGGGGACATAGAGAGTGCGTTATTCAGGTAATATTTCGGATCATTTCTGCTATGTTGATGTGTGCATGGATTTAGGGTTTATGGAACCCTTTGGTGATTAGATTGATTGTTATCCTTGTTACCCAAACGACTATAACCCTGTATTAGGACCTTTAGAGGTCCAGAAGGTCCCATGCCTGTGTATTTCGGGACAATACTTATCTCAGGAAGCAGTTTGATCGACTGCATGGCATGGACTCGCCGAGTCCAATGAACAGACTCGGCGAGTAGCTTGGAGATTGACTGGGACTCGTCGAGCTGTTCTTCAGACTCAACGAGTGGAGTCGGGGTGGCCCCGCGATTCTTCCACGAGGATCTCGTCGAGCCAAGAGGGATACTCGACGAGTAGAAAGGAAACATCAGGGAATTTGGGGAGGATGTCTAGACTCGCCGAGTCCGGTCAAGTTGACCGTTGACCGTTGACCAGAGTTGACCTACATGTAATTTCTTAGGGTCAGTTGTGTTGAAAGATAAAAGTATTAATAAGGGGTATATGATATTATATGGAGTCTGCAGCTCGGCGGATCGAGTGCGAGTGATTTCCAGAGTTGCTAGTTTTCATTACCCACGAGGTGAGTCTTCTCACTATACTATACCCGGAAGGGTTTGACTGTGTGACCGGAAGGTCGAATATGATATGTGTTATACGTGCTATAAATGGAAAGGTAATTGCTATGCGTGCTATGTATGTTTGTATGGGCCGGAAGGCAATATGTTATGTGACAGAAAGGCCAGGTATGTATATGATATATGTGCTATATGTGTTAGGATAAATGTACTATGTTATGTGTATGTTTATGGGCCGGAAGGCAATATGTTATGGGCCGGAAGGCAATATGTCATGGGCCGGAAGGCAATATGTTATGGGTCGGAAGGCGATTATGTTACGGGCCGGAAGGCGTTGTGTTGTAGACCGGAAGGTCAGGGCCTGGAAGGGCGTATATGTGTAAGTCGTATACTGGGGAACTCACTAAGCATTTATGCTTACAAGTTGTTATGTATGTTTTTCAGGTACTAGCGAGGACCGTGGGAAGGCGCCGGCGTGATGCGTACACACTATTGTTATTTTGAGATCTTGGGGGTTTTATGATTGTATTTTGATATGAAGCTTGGAATAATTATAATTAGTTGATTAAAATCACTTTATTTTAAATGAAAAATTTGTTCGAAAATTTGCATTGTTACAATTGGTATCAGAGCCAGGTTTGAGGGATTTGGGTGTACCTTCGGGTGTAACTGAACTCAAACCGAGGATTTGAGGAAAATCTTTTAAAAATAATAAAGGCATAAACTTTTATAAATGGTAAAGTGGTAAACAAGAAAGAAGCAGTGTGTACGATCAGCCAGCGCCCGAACGGTAAAGATCCCCAGAATACCTTACCATGTTATGTTATGCACTAAATTATGAATTGTTATGCATGCTAGAAGACTAGGTATTCATGATAGGACTAGAGTGGCCTGATTTGTGATGCCTTAGTCTAGGGAGTTTGCCTATATGAGATATTTGATAGCGTGCAGGTAGATAGTGCATATCAAAAGTAGAGTACTCACTATTCGGGGTTTGGGGAGGAAGATTTGGGATGAATGCTGATACGGTGTGGTCGGCAGTATTGGGCCCGTACTACCGAAGACACCGGGTCAGTGGAAGAGCCAAGTAAGAATCCCTGGATATCGGAGACTGAGTAGGGTTGCGTTATCGAGTAAAATTGTACTTGATGGAGTCTCTGATAATTTTATGTTGTATTTCAGAGACATCATGGTTACCACACGCCACGGGGCGAGTTCGAGCAGTGTGAGTGACGAGGATATTCGTCAGATGATTCAGGAGGAGGTAGCTGCAGCGATCCGGGCTGAGATCCCGGAGATGTTTGGGTCTATTAAGACCACTCTGATGGAGACGTTCGAAGAGCAGTACGCCGCACTGACTGAGGCTGCAGCCGCTGCCGCTACCGCAGCCGTGGCCGCTGCCAGGCTGCAAGGGGGCGATTCATTGCTATTCCGGGAATTCAGCAACACGAAACCCCCTGAGTTCGATGGGACACAGGACCCGATTGCTGCGATGAGGTGGATCGCCGATATTGAAGGGTGCTTCTACACTTGCTCATGCCCGGAGCACCTGAGGGTACGGTTCGCCTTGAACCAGCTCCGTCTGGGAGCGAAGGATTGGTGGAAGTTCGTGACGGCGAACTTCACTTTGGCAGAGATTACAGCAGTGACATGGGAGAGGTTTACTGACATGTTCAGGGACGAGTACGTTCCCCCGGTGGAGAGGGAACGATTGATTCAGGAGTTCTTGACCCTTAAGCAGGGTACTGATTCGGTTGCAGTGGTCACACGGAAGTTTCACGAGAGGGCGATGTTCTGCCCTGAGCTGGTGTCTACAGAGCAGTCACGGATGAGCCGGTACTTAGGCGTTTTGAGGAGGGATATCCGGGAGATTGTGTCAAACTCCACCTATCGTACTTTTACTGAGCTTCAGGCGAATGCCAGGAAGCGCGAGATCGAGTTGGAGACCCAGGCCAGGGAGGAGGCCGAGTCTCGGCAGGTGGACCGGTGGCCGGCTCAGTCTCAGCCGGCAGCCAAGTGGATCAAGTCCGCTGATTCGAGGATGGGAGGTCCGAAGGGCCGCACTTGCGGAAAGTGCGGCAAGGGTCATGAGGGGGCATGTCGAGCTGGTGGTTGCTACAAGTGTGGCAAGGAAGGACACATTGCCAGGGATTGTCCTAAGGGGTTTATGTTTGCTTTCATTGCAACCAGACAGGCCATCGGAAGGCCGAGTGCCCGCAGCTTCGTCAGGGATCTACACCTACTACCAGGACTACTGAGACCCGACCGGCGAAGGTCGAGGCCCCGAGGGCTCGCGGGAGAGCCTTTCAGCTGACTGCGGAGGAGGTCCGCGCTGCGCCCGATGTTGAGGCAGGTATGCTGTAATTCACGTATTTATTTAAAGTCGAAATGTTATGCTTATGTTAATATATGTGTAGGTACTTTTCTTGTGAACTCTGTGCCTGCACTAGTGTTATTTGATTCGGGTGCGAGTAGGTCCTTTGTATCTTTAGCTTTTAGTCAGCATATCAGCATTAGTCGTGAGCCGTTAAGTCGGCCTCTGAGCGTTTCTATAGCGGCCGAGAGGGTGGTTTATGCCACGGAGGTTCTTCGGGGATGCGTACTAGAGATTTTCGGGGTTGAGTTTTCGATTGACCTAATTCCTATTGCGATGGGTGATGTCTGTGTCATCGTGGGCATGGACTGGTTGAGCCGATTTAGCGTTGTCATCGACTGTGAGTGCCAGCTGGTGACTATACGAGACCCTAGTGGGGGAGTTCTTACGGTGTACGGCGAGGGTACCCGTTCGGGATCAGCTTTTTGTTCGGCCGCTAGGGCGAGGCAATGTCTACAGCAGGGATGTAAGGGTTTTGTGGCGTATGTGATGGATACGCGGGGGGCTTCCGAGAGACCGAGGTCAGTGGAGGAGGTTCCAGTGGTGCGCGAGTTTCCAGATGTTTTTCCCGAGGAGTTGCCGGGAGTACCTCCTGCGAGGCAAGTAGAGTTTGGTATCGATCTGATTCCGGGGGCTGCGCCTATTGCGAAGGTTCCTTATCGTCTCGCACCTCCAGAGATGCAAGAGTTGTCCTTGCAACTCCAGGAGTTGCTGGGGAAGGGATTTATTCGGCCGAGCAGATCGCTGTGGGGAGCATCGATTCTGTTCGGCAAGAAGAAGGATGGTTCACACCGTATGTGCATTGATTACCGGGAGTTGAACAAGGTGACGGTCAAGAACCGCTATCCGTTACCGAGGATCGATGATTTATTCGATCAGTTGCAAGGGGCATCTTGGTTTTCCAAGATCGATCTGAGATCAGGGTACCATCAGGTAAGAGTGCGGGATGAGGATGTCCAGAAGACAACATTTAGGACGCGATATGGGCATTACGAGTTCGTGGTGATGCCTTTCAGGCTCACCAATGCCCCGACAGTGTTCATGGACCTCATGAACAGGGTATGCAGGCCGATGCTGGATCGGTCTGTGATTGTATTTATCGACGACATCCTAGTGTATTCGCGATCTAGAGAGCAGCATGAGGGACATTTGAGGGAGGTCCTTGAGGTACTGAGGTCGGAGAAGCTATATGCAAAATTCTCCAAATGTGACTTCTGGTTGTGGGAGGTCCAATTTCTTGGACATGTTGTTAATCAGGCAGGGATATTGGTCGATCCGGCCAAGGTTGAGGCAGTGATGAGTTGGGAGGCACCGAAGTCACCTTCCGAGATCAGGAGTTTCCTTGGGTTGGCGGGGTACTATCGGAGGTTTATTAGGGACTTCTCCAAGATCGCAGTACCGTTCACCAGATTGACCCGGAAGGGTGTTTCATTCTCATGGGGACCCGAGCAACAGACTTCCTTCGAGACGCTTCGCCAGAGACTGTGCGAAGCCTCGGTATTAGCTCTTCCGGAAGGGATGGAAGATTTTGTCGTATATTGCGACGCATCGATTTCGGGACTGGGTGCGGTGTTGATGCAGAGAGGCCATGTGATAGCTTATGCATCGAGGCAGCTAAAGCCTCACGAGGCGATATATCCCACGGATGACTTAGAGTTGGGGGCAGTAGTGTTCGCTCTCAAGATTTGGCGTCACTACCTGTACGGGGTTCGATGTACGATATATACGGACCATAAGAGTTTGAAGCATTTGATGGATCAACCCAACATAAATATGCGTCAGAGGAGATGGTTGGATGTGGTCAAGGATTATGACTGTGAAATCCTATACCACCCGGGCAAGGCTAATGTGGTAGCCGATGCATTGAGCCGCAGGGCGGAGAGCACTCCATTGCGAGATGTATGTCTGAGACTGACGGTGATGACTCCGGTATTGGATGCTATTGGTGGGGCACAGGCCGAGGCTGTGAGATCCGAGATGCAGAAGAAAGAGCGGGTCGTTGGGCTAATTTCAGAGTTCGTTAAGGATGGACGAGGACTTCTGACGTTTCAGGGTCGGATTTGGGTACCTTTCGTGGGCGGTACGCGTGCTACTTTGATGGAGGAGGCTCACAGATCGAAATTCTCGATCCATCCCGGTGCTACGAAGATGTATTTGGACTTGAGGAAGGAATACTGGTGGCCCTGTATGAAGAGAGACGTCGCCTGGTTCGTTGAGAGGTGTCTGACCTGCCGTAGGGTTAAGGCCGAGCACCAGAGACCGCATGGTAAGTTGCAGCCTTTGGAGATTCCTGAGTGGAAGTGGGAAAAGATTACTATGGATTTCATCACCAAATTCCCGAGAACTGCCAGAGGAGTCGATGCAATTTGGGTGATTGTGGATAGATTGACGAAGAGTGCACACTTCGTTGCCATCAGCGAGAGTTCATCAGCGGAGAAGTTGGCGGAGTTATATGTGAGAGAGGTGGTATCTCGGCATGGAGTGCCGATCTCGATTGTTTCGGACCGTGATGTACGCTTCACTTCCAGGTTCTGGAAGAAATTCCATGAGGAACTGGGTACTAAACTGCATTTTAGTACCGCATACCATCCCCAGACAGACGGTCAGAGCGAGCGGACGATTCAGACATTGGAGGACATGCTTCGAGCATGTGTGTTAGACTTCGGGGGTAGCTGGGATGCGCATTTACCTTTGGCAGAGTTTTCCTACAACAACAGCCATCATTCGAGCATTGGTATGCCACCTTTTGAGTTGTTGTATGGTAGGAGGTGTCGGACCCCCATTTGCTGGGGAGAGGTGGGACAGAGAGTGATGGGCAGTACGGAGATTGTACTTCGGACGACAGAGCAGATTCAGCAGGTTAGACAGAGGTTATTGACCGCCCAGAGCCGACAGAAGAGTTATGCGGACAGACGCCGGTCCGAGCTTGAATTCCAGGTTGGCGACTTCGTTCTCCTGAAGGTTTCCCCTTGGAAAGGAGTGATCCGGTTCAGGAAGAGGGGTAAGTTGGGGCCCCGGTTCATAGGTCCATTTCGTGTGATTTCAAGGGTAGGCCGGGTAGCTTATCGGTTGGAGTTGCCAGCAGAGTTGGGACAGATCCACAATACCTTTCACGTATCGCAATTGAGGAAGTGTATAGCCGATGAATCGGCAGTGGTTCCATTAGAGGATATTTAGGTGGATGCGAGCCTGAATTACGCCGAGAGACCAGTAGCTATCAGGGATCGGAAGATCAAGGTTCTGAGGAACAAGGAGGTACCTCTGGTGTTGGTTCAGTGGCAACACCGGAAAGGATCGGAGATGACTTGGGAGCCGGAGCGTGAGATGCGGGAGCAACATCCGGAGTTATTTGCAGAGTGAGACTTCGAGGGCGAAGTCTAGTCCTAGTGGGGGAGAGTTGTAACAGCCCGGAATTTCAGGTATTGTTATAATATTGTTTTGGGGTGTTTTAGGAGGAGACTCGGCGAGTTGGAGCCAGAATCGCCGAGTAGGACCACAGACTTGGTCGCGGGTTCGCGACTGGACTCGACGAGTCCAGATATGGAGTCGGCGAGTCTGCGCTGTTCAGCGGAAACCCTAGCCGTTTGGTTTTGGAACGTATATAATGCACTTATAGGCCGTCATTGTCCATTTTTAGTCGACTGAGAAGAACCCTAAACGGCTGTGGGCATCTAGAGCAAGATTGAAGGCTATTAGGACCTTGAAGAAATTGTTGTGCAAGGAGGAGAAGAGTTTTGGCTAAAGGAGCAGCAAGGGAATCGAGTTTTGAGGTTTGGGGACACAGAGAGTGCGTTATTCAGGTAATATTTCGGATCATTTCTGCTATGTTGATGTGTGCATGGATTTAGGGTTTATGGAACCCTTTGGTGATTAGATTGATTGTTATCCTTGTTACCCAAACGACTATAACCCTGTATTAGGACCTTTAGAGGTCCAGAAGGTCCCATAACTGTGTATTTCGGGATAATACTTATCTCAGGAAGCAGTTTGATCGATTGCATGGCATGGACTCGCCGAGTCCAATGAACAGACTCGGCGAGTAGCTTGGAGATTGACTGGGACTCGTCGAGCTGTTCTTCAGACTCGGCGAGTGGAGTCGGGGTGGCCCCGCGATTCTTCCACGAGGATCTCGTCGAGCCAAGAGGGATACTCGACGAGTAGAAAGGAAACATCAGGGAATTTGGGGAGGACGTCTAGACTCGCCGAGTCGCCTTTGCACTCGCCGAGTCCGGTCAAGTTGACCGTTGACCGTTGACCAGAGTTGACCTACATGTAATTTCTTAGGGTCAGTTGTGTTGAAAGATAAAAGTATTAATAAGGGGTATATGATATTATAGGGAGTCTGCAGCTCGGCGGATCGAGTGCGAGTGATTTCCAGAGTCGCTAGTTTTCATTACCCATGAGGTGAGTCTTCTCACTATACTATACCCGGAAGGGTTTGACTGTGTGACCGGAAGGTCGAATATGATATGTGTTATACGTGCTATAAATGGAAAGGTAATTGCTATGCGTGCTATGTATGTTTGTATGGGCCGGAAGGCAATATGTTATGTGACAGAAAGGTCAGGTATGATATATGATATATGTGCTATATGTGTTAGGATAAATGTACTATGTGATGTGTATGTTTATGGGCCGGAAGGCAATATGTTATGGGCCGGAAGGCAATATGTTATGGGCCGGAAGGCGATTATGTTACGGGCCGGAAGGCGTTGTGTTGTAGACCGGAAGGTCAGGGCCTGGAAGGGCGTATATGTGTAAGTCGTATACTGGGGAACTCACTAAGAATTTATGCTTACAAGTTGTTATGTATGTGTTTCAGGTACTAGCGAGGACCGTGGGAAGGCGCCGGCGTGATGCCTACACACTGTTGTTATTTTGAGATCTTGGGGGTTTTATGATTGTATTTTGATATGAAACTTGGAATAATTATAATTAGTTGATTAAAATCACTTTATTTTAAATGAAAAATTTGTTCGAAAATTTGCGTTGTTACATATTAACAAATCTCACATGCTCCCTCCAGGAGAATCTGGTTACACTAAATGAAAGGATTTAGTCGATACTCCGAAGGGTGCAATTTAAGAAATGTCTTATAACTCTTTATTAACTAGTTTACCTGTAGTTTTGTATCATTATATTGTATTTGAATCCGTTTGTATACTATGTAGAGTAATAATAATTATACTTAAATAATTATTTAATGTTGTACTCTTGGAAATCCGAAAGTAGTAATGTATATCATAAACTAAGTCTGCCATAGTTTATATGTTTGTTGATGTATAAGCTATGTAAAACTATGTATTGAAATCCCCAAACTATACCTATTATAGTTTGCATGTATATTATGTACTTGGTTCATGCATTGATCTGAAAACTATGCAATTATGGTTGTATGTTGAAAACGTCCCTTATGATTAGCATGTTACAAAAGGGATAAAATATCTAAATATTTTATTAAATGTGGAAATCTTTTGGTTGTATCAATTGCATAAGTTTTAAACATGTTGAAATTCTTTTGTATAAGTTCAAAAAATCATTTGAATCTGGCTTGTATTCCCACTGAAAACATTAAAAACAGTAAAAGCGTAGGGGTATGAACTCGCTGTTGGTTGCCTTAAGGTGCTGGACTGTGAAACTGGAATGAGGACCCTCGAGTTGTTGTTCGCAGAATTAACGGATTCCTAATAATAATTAAACATATATATATGTATCTTTATTAGCGAAACCATTAATTATTGTGTTGGAAAACACTTGCTTTTGGTTTAGGAATTTTACCGAGACTTGTTTGGATTGAAAAAAGTGGGTTTTCAGCTAAGTTCATGGCTAAGGGCTGATTGCAGCCGTTAATGGTTCTCGACCGTGAACTGTTCTCGGTCATGAACATATTTCGACCCTTGAATGGTTTATGGCCCTTGAATGGTTTACTGTCTGTTCCTGGCGAAAATATGAAGATTTGAAGGGCTCACGGCCGTAAACCCAAGTATGAGGGGTGCTTGATTTTGATGAAATGATGAATACTTGATGCTCCAAAACAAGTTCCAAGGTGGATTGGATGATTTTCGGAGGATAAATGAGAGAAATATTGAGTTTTCGGTTGGTGGTTTTAGAGACAGAAAGTAGTGTTTTAGGCCAACCATGAAGAAATGAGGGTATGAACATATATATATATATATATATATATATATATATATATATATATATATATATATATATATATATATATATATATAGGCTGGGTTTACTGTCGAGGGTCCCTTGGCCGTGAACAGTTTACGGCTGTGATTGGGTTCATGGTCGTGAACACCAAACTCGGCTGTGATCGGGTTCATGGCCGTGAACACCAAACTGATAGGATTTTGCTGATTTTTGAAGAAAAACTTGGGTTTTTGTGTGATTTCGGTTCTGAATCTTATAAAAAAATTTAATTATATAAATTAAATGATTTTCTAAACCACAAGAATTTAACGGAACAAATAAAATTCAAAATTTTATTTAACGAAATTTGACTAACATTGATGGAAAATGGTTCGGGTTGTCACATCATCCCACGATAGAGGGAATTTCTTCCTGAAATTCTAACATAGAATACAAATCATGGACTCAGTAAAAGATGTGGGTACTTCTATTGCATTTGATCTTCTTGATCCCAAGTGAATTCAGGTCCCTGCTTGGTATTCTAGCCGACCTTCACTATCGGTATGTGAGTTTGTTTCGTTCGTTTGACTTCCTGATCCATGATTTCGACTGGTTCTTCCATGAAATTTAGGTTCTTGTTGATCTCGATTTCATCAAGAGGGATCACAAGAGTTTCGTCGGATAGACACTTTTTAAGGTTCGACACGTGGAAGACGGGATGAATTTTCCTAGCGAGGATCTCGAATTGTCCAATATATCTTAGATTCAGCTTTCCACACATACCAAAGCGTATCACTCCCTTCCAGGGTGAGACCTACAACATAACGTGATCACCAACCTAAAATTCTAAGGGTTTTCATCTTTTGTTGGCATAGCTATTTTGTATATCTCTGGAGGCTTTCAGTCGTTCTCAGATTTGTAAGATCTTTTCGATGGTTTCTCGAATGATTTCTGGGCCTGTGAGAGTCCTGTCGGGGACTTGTCCCTTAGCTAGCTGCGTGTCACCCACCTCAGCCCAACACAGAGGGGATCTGTACTTACGGCCATTGAGGGATTCAAATGGCGGAACCTTGATACTGGTGTGATAGCTGTTGTTGTAGGAGAACTCGACAAAGGGAAAATGGGTGTCCCACGACTTGACAAAATCTATAACACATTCCCTCAACATGTCTTCCAATGTCTGAATGGTCCTTTCACTCTGCCCATCGGTTTGCGGATGGTAACCTGTGGCCATATCCATCTTAGTTCTAAGAGCCTTCTCTAGTGACTGCCAAAATCTCGAGGTGAATCTGCTATCTCAATCAGAGATAATGGACACATGGCACACCATGTAGTCGAACTATCTCTTGGTTGTAGGTTCGTGTCAGTCTCTCCATCTTGAATGTTTCCTTGATTGGCAGGAAGTGGGTGGATTTAGTCAATCTGTCGATGATTATCCAGATGATGTCATAACCACATGGAGTCTTTGGCAATTTAGTGATGAAATCCATCACAATCACTTCCCACATCCACTCAACTATTTTTGTTTGTTGGAGTAGACCTAAAGTCTTTTGATATTCCACCTTCACCTTGGCACAAGTCAGGCACTTGCCCACGAAGGTAGCAATCTCTGCTTTCATGTTTGGCGACCAGTAAAGCTTTTTGAGATCTAGATACATCTTATCTGAACCTGGGTGAATGGAGTATCGAGTCCTATGAGCTTCACTCATGACAACCTCTTTGTAACCACCGAACTTTGGGGCCCAGATCCAGTTCATACTCCTGGATCTGAAACTAACCTCTTTACCTGATCGATACTACCATATATAAATTTAACCTTTTTTACCTAATCCATACTCATGTGTCTAAAATTAACCTCTTTACTTGATACATACTACCAGATCTAAATTTAACCTTTTTACCTGATCCATACTTCTATGTCTAAAATTAAACTTTTTACCTGATCCATACTCCTAGATCTGAAATTAACCTCCTTACCTAATCCATACTCCTGGATTGGGTATGTCTGATCCATACTATCGGATCGGGTATGTCTGACCCATACTCTCAGATCAATAATTATGCCCATTCCGTACTCTCAGAATAGGGACAATTGACTATGTCTAATCAATGCTCTCGGATCAATGACAAATTGGAAGTTCGACTCTCTGTGTATATCTCACTCGTTCTCATAAAGATATACTACCCAATATTCCTCTTAGTTAATTTAGGTTTACTCTTTATCCTAAATTATCATATATTATCAGATATGCTCTTAACACGTATTTCAGGCAATATCAAATATTTTACACACCAACAAGGATTTAATACATTATTCAATACATGTATTAAAATCGTGTTCAGGAAAGGGACTATGCACTCGCTTGGTAAAGTGATGATTCCAAATCAGACATCGCTTCACTTCTAACGATTCTATTTTCCTTTGACGAAACCTAGAATTATTATCACTATGTTTTAGTCTAATCTTTATTGCGACTAATTATTAGTCTAGATTCATCATTAACTTAGATTTTACTTCATGATCTATCGAGTAACGATCAGCTAGGTAGGACAGTTGGGAGGTAGGACCATTTTGGCATATAGGTTTTATAAAATCCAACTACCAAACCCAATGTGACCATTCTAGACACCTCTGCCGTAAGTAGTTCAATCTCTATAATGACTTTGAATCACTGATAAATCTTATTTATACGTTCATAATAACGATATTGTATTTATATATAAGCTATATTTAAAGTATGGTAGGCGGATCTCACTTATAGCAGGTTTTTATTAAGATCCGGGCTTCACTAGAGCAGTGTTTACAAGCCAAAAAGCTCATTTTCTCAGAGTCGTTGGGAGCTCTGGGGCTTCCTTCTTGTTCTAGGGAGGTACCCTAGGCTTTGGGGGGGGGTGTTAGATAGTGTATAGAGAGAGAAAGAGATGGAAATTGGTGTGAGAAATGAGGCTACCCCGAACCTCTATTTGTAGGCTAGAAATCTGATAAACTAATCTAGTTGGGTGCCACATGTCAGCATCTGGTGGCAAGACTTGGGGAGAAAGCAATGGCTCAGATCGTGCCACGTCACCCCCTTCGCAACATCACACTCCCGACTTCTAAACCCCGTAACTTTTCCTACGAGCTCCGTTTTCGACGTTCTTTATATCCACACATAGGTTATGACAAGATATACTACTCTTCTTTTGACTCCGTTGGCTAATTCTCGGCTGATTTTAAATTTAAAAAACTAGAAGATTACACTATTAAATGACCGTGTAGAATTCATAACTTCTGCATACAGACTCTATTTTCTTGTTTCTTTTTATTGTTGAGTTGTTATTAGTGAGATCTTCAATTCTCATTTAGGTTGCATTGGCCAAAAATCGATCGATCTAAAATTCGAATTTCAGGCTGTGTACTGCTATGCCAAATCTTAGAAAAATCACAACTTCCTCATTCGAAGTCAGATTTGGGCGTTCTTTTGATGTATCTTCTCGGTTTAACGTATACTAAAACTTTTATTTGGATCTATCAGGCTAAAGTGTAGTTTATCAAAAAAATAACTTTTTACTATTCCCGGCGCCGTGCCGTTTTTGTCATAAAACTTCGACAGGTCATAACTTCTTCGTTATAACTCGAATTTCGTCGTTCTTTATACGTATGAAACCTTTGTGACATATACTATAACTTGGTTAAGATTATTTATTCTAAATAATCTTCTATCAAAAAGTCATTAATGACGCTCATTGTCTCTAAATTGATTAGCCCGAATCTGCGGGCGTTACACAATAAATAATCGAAGTAAAGACTATCCAAGTGTCGTCTACACAATAAATTACGAAATGATCGAGGATCTTCGAGGCTATATTTACTAATACAATTACTCTTACTATAAAAGAACTACATTCGAAGAATATATATATATATATATATATATATATATATATATATACATATATATAAAGAGTCATCCTTGCAAATGGAGGCAATGAAAGTTTATGATAAATTAAGTCACATTATCTAGATAGCATCAAGAGTATTTAGAAATGATAAGAAATCCCATTATCATCAAAATGTTTAATAATTCCATGTGAATGAAGATACATGTGTGACAAGCAAACAAAGTAGTAAAATAATAAAGAGATTTATGAAGGTTAAAGATTTAAGTCGTCAAGAAGGGAATTTATACAAAAATATTTAGATTAGGCTTTTGAAAAATTGTTTAATTGTTTACGTCAAGATAAATACATGTTTACGAGGAGTCATGGTATTTATGAAAAAAAGTTTCAGAGTTTAGGAACTCACTGAAAATTGTAAAGTAGAATGATATTTTAACAAATGTGTAAAAATGTCGATCATTGAAAATAGTGCATTTTTGATTTAGTGATTCTATAAAAACAATCATTTGAAGGATAGATAATCGTAACAATAAAAACTTTTTATGTTTTCAAAGAAAAGAAGAAACATAAGAAAATGTATTATTCACATAAATTTTATATATTTACAAAAATGATAAGAACAAGGGTAATCACCTTGTATATTAATTGTAAGGGAAATACAATGAAAATTGCACTTGTAATCAAATTTATAAATTTTGAAAAAAAAAATGAAAATAAGGATTACTCATTTACTGTAAATTTCATAGTAAAAGCAAAATGTATATGATAAGAAGTGTAGTTGAATATATCGAGGTCAACCAAGTCAAAATTATTCCTCATGACTATACATGTATTAATTGCTCAAAATGAAAAGGTATACATCTGAAAATGTATTAATTTCATAAGAGGTTTTGTTATTTGAAAATGTACGAGTTTCCTTTCTGGTTTCTGAAAATGTTTCGACCCAAGAAACTCCAACATTTTCTTAAACGTAATGCTTGGTTAACTATTAGGTTACACTGTTCTAGTTATGTTCAACTGAAATCCCAGGAAAATCCCATGTTTTCCTAATGTGAAAGATGTATACTGAAAACCTGGTTATCCTTGTAATGTACGTGATTACCAACCCGAAATGTAATGTAAAAGATGTACTGTGAAAATGTATTAGTTTTAACAGGTTTATAAAACTAACATATACCAAGTAAACTAGTTTCTTAACCCATTATTACTATTATGTAAATCTCTATTATCCAAATTGCTAGTTCCGTAACCATACAATAGACTAATTAGGGCAATAAATAGTCCGTCACCCTATATGACTTTCATCACCCTTGAACCTTTCGGTTCAGCTGTAGCTAGCAGCCAGGTGTGGGCTAGTCAGCCCCGTATAGATCTATACACTTAAGTCACGCTCCCTATCTAAGAGATTCTGGTTATGGGGGTGGTCCTCCACTTGCGTATCTCTGTGGAGTGTTCACCGAGGATGTGTCTCTAATTATAGGATTAACAAATTTACTAGTAATAATACTGAAAGATCAATTGACTATCCTCCACTTGCGTATCTCTGTGAAGTGTTACTGAGGACAAAACCATGTTCAAATGTTATGCTTTTAACTGTTATATTGTGGGAAAACATTTGTGAAAATATAAATAAAACAATTTATAATGTAATTCACAAATAACATGATAATGTGTCCTGTAAGCTCAAACGGTTGTTTGTTACGAGTGTTAATGTTAAAAGCAAATATAGTATGAAACACAATGTATATAAAACAAGTTTTGAGTACACGTATCACTTGTACTTTGCTTGTATTCCCCCCTGAAAACAACGAAAATGGGTAGGGGTATGAACTCACCAGGCGAGAAGGTGTAACTGTTTCGGACACTAAACGTTGGTTCGGGGCTTGATTACACGTGAGGTTCCTATGTAATATGAAATAGTATCCATAGGTATCTAATTAGACTTTAAAACGCTAATTAGATGTGATAATACACTCCAATGAATGAAAACACTTCAAAATAAGTGTTTGGAGTGACCCGGGTGACATCTACGGACGTGGAATGATGCCTGGGACTTAGGAAGTGAGTTTACTCTTCAAGAGTAAACTTCTTAGGGAGTTTTCGGCCAAATAACCCATACATACATGACTTCACGACCGTGAAATCATGATTGGGTGTTTTGGGGTGCCAAATGGCTTAAATGCACATGGTAAATGTTGGAATGGATTTTTCTAAAGCCTTGGGATGGATTAAACTCACTTAAGGACCATTTAGTGGAGTTTACGGCAGTAGACATGGAGTTTACAGCCGTAAACTCCCCCATGTTCAATCCTAAATTCATTTGGTGAGGCTAGGACAATCACATGTGATTCTAACTAATTTTCCCAGCCTTGGCATGAGTTTTGAGCATCATTTGACACATAAATAGGAGTTTACGGACCTGGAACTTGTCCTTGGGGTTCCATGGACGGAAACTCTCGTTTGGAGGGTGTTTGATATGTTTAAGGTCCCCAAACTATTTTTAGATGATTCTAGGATTTATTCCTAGGCTATTGGTGGAGTTATATGGATTTTTAAGACATGGAATGAGTTTACTCTCCATGAATGAGGAGTTTACGGCCCAAGCTTGTTCTTGGGTAGTAAACTCATGTTTAATCTCCAATAACCATGTTTAATGAGTTCTAAGTCGAAATTGGTAAGCCGTATAGCCGTATCTAAGTCCTAATGCTGGTTTGGAGGGGTTAAATTGCTCAAAAACCCAAATATTAAGTGTTTACGGCCCAATCATGCTCCTTGGATGTAAACACATGTTCCAGGTCCAAAATGATAGTTTAAACACGAATTTGAAGGCCTAAGAGGTTATACAATAAGCTAGGGATGTTACCTCAAAGATTTGGAGCCTTAAATCAATGTTTTGGACCTTGAATCTTTGGTTGAGGAGAGAGGTTAGAGAGAGAGAGAGAGAGTAGTAAGAGAGAGGAAAAGCTTCAAATGGAAGCTTAAACATATTTAAATAGTGTCTAAGTTTTGGACATGGTGGAATTCTACCCGATACCGGTGTTATACGTTGCTTTTGGTCGCACCCGATTGAGTTACCGTAACCCGATATGGTCGATTCTAAAATGTTTCTGATTATTAATATGGGGTGTTAGAATAAGTTCTAAAAGTATTAGGACACCCATTAAGTCAGAATATCAATCACAAATTAATGACTTAATTAAATGACGAAATCGGAAACGAAATTGGAAACGGTGATTGGATTATCGAAATGAGTTACGAAAAGGGTACAAGCAATGATACGAATTTTCGGGTTGTTACATTATCCCCCCGTTAGAGGCATTTTCGTCCTGAAATTCAAAATTAAGATACAAAACAAGATACAAATCATGGATCTGGAAAGAGATGCGGACGCTTCAATTTCATTGAGTCTTCACGCTCCCAAGTGAATTCCAGTCCCCACTTGGCATTCCAGCGAACCTTCACTATCGAGATGCGGCTTCGCTTCGTACGTTTGACTTCTCGATCCATGATTTCGATCGGTTCCTCCATGAAGTTGAGGTTTTCATTGATCTCGATCTCGTCTAAGGGAATCACTAGGGTTTCATCAGATAAGCACTTCTTGAGATTTGAGACATGGAAGACGGGATGGAGGTTACTGAGTTCGTGAGGTAATCGAAGTTTATAGGCTACCGGACCAATCCTGGCAAGGATCTCGAAGGGTCCAATGTACCTCGGATTAAGTTTGCCACGATTTCCAAAGTGAACCATGCCTTTCCAGGGCGATACCTTCAACAGGACACGGTCTCCAACCCGGAACTCCAGAGGTTTCCGCCGGTTATCAACATAACTCTTCTGTCGGTCATGTGAAGCTTTCAATCTTTCCTGGATTTGGATGATTTTCTCGGTGGTTTCACGGATGATTTCAGGACCAGTGAGACCACTATCGGGAAATCGACTCTTAGCTAGCTGCGTGTCCCCTACCTCGGCCTAGCACAGAAAGGATATGCACTTACGACCATAGAGGGCTTCGAACGGGGCAACCTTGATACTGATATGGTAGCTGTTGTTGTACAAGAACTTGATCAATGGAAAATGTGTGTCCCACGATTTGCTGAAATCGATGACACATGCCCTAAGCATATCTTCTAGTGTTTGGATAGTTCTCTCACTCAGTCTGTCGGTCTGGGGATGATAAGTTGTGCTCATATATAGTTTGGTTCCAAGAGCTTTCTAGAGAGACTACCAAAATCTGGAGGTAAACCTGCTATCTCGATCAGAGATAATGGATGCAGGTACACCGAGCAGTCGAACTACCTTTTAAATGTAGATCCGTGCAAGTCTTTCCATCTTAAATGATTCTTTAATCGGGATGAAGGGAGCGGATTGGGTCAAACGATTGAAAATTACCCAATTGGTATCGTACCCACTCGGACACTTGGGTAATTTGGTGATGAAATCCATGGTAATCATCTCCCATTTCCATTCGGGTATCTCGGGTTGTTGGAGCAGACCTGAGGGTTTCTGGTACTCAACTTTCACCTTGGCGCAAGTCAGACACTTGCCCACAAACATAGCGATCTCAGCTTTCATGTTCGGCCACCAGTATTGCTTCTTGAGATGTAGGTACATCTTGTTCGAACCTCGGTGAATAGAGTATCTGGTCTTGTGTGCTTCCTCCATGACAATCTCCCTGAGCCCTACGGACTTTGGAATCTAGATTCGGTCCATGAAACAGTAGACTCCATCACCTCTGATCTCAAGTTTCTTATCCCTCTCCCTCAAGGCTTCGATCGACACATTCTCGGATTTGAGGGCTTCTATCTGGGCATCTCGGATTTGCATGGATAAGTGGGAATGGATAGTCATCGTCAACGTCTTCACTTTTCAGCTTGAATTTCCTTTCTCCTAAGGGCATCTGCTACCACATTGGCCTTGCTGGCATGGTAGTGGATTTCACACTTATAATCACTGATTAACTCTACCCATCGCCGTTGCCTCATGTTTAGGTCTTTCTGATTGAGGATGTGTTGCAGAGTTTTATGGTCAGTGAAGATCGTACACTTGGTTCCGTAGAGATAATGTCTCCAAATCTTCAATGCAAAGACTACGGCTCCTAACTCCAAGTCATGTGTGGTATAGTTGACCTCGTGTGATTTCAGGTTTCTTGAGGCATAAGCAATGACTTTTCCTCTTTTCATAAGCACACATCCTAAGCCCTGATTAGACGCATCACAATAGACAACGAAGTCCTCTGTCCCTTCGGGTAGGGACGAAACAGGTGCGCTACACAAGGCTTGCTTTAACGTCTGGAACGCTGATTCTTGCTTTTCACTCCAACAAAAGGGTACACCTTTTTGCGTTAGAGTGGTTAGGGTTTTGGCGATTTTGGAAAAATTCTGGATGAATCTCCGATAATAGCCGGCGAGACCCAAGAATTGACGGATTTATGTGGGTGTCTTTGGTGCCGACCAATTCTGTATCACTTTAATCTTGTAAGGATCCACGTGAATACCCTCCTCGCTTACCACGTGACCGAGGAAAGTTACCTTCCGTATCCAGAACTCACACTTGGAAAATTTCTCATATAACTTCTCGGATCTAAGGGTCTCCAACACTAACCTCAAGTGTTGCTTGTGGTCTACTTCGCTCCTAGAGTAGATGAGGATGTCATCAATGAACACAATGACGAACTTGTCTAAGAAGGGACGGAACACCCGGTTCATCAGGTCCATGAACACAGCCAGTGCATTGGTTAGACCGAAGGGCATCACCACGAATTCGTAGTGTCCATATTGAGTCCTGAAAGCTGTTTTGGAAACATCACTCTCAAGAACTCGTAGTTGACGGTACCCTGACCGAAGGTCTATCTTGGAAAAGTAGTTGCCTCCCTGAAGTTGATCAAAGAGGTCATGTATTCGCGGAAGAGGATATCGGTTCTTTACGGTCAACTTGTTCAGTTCACGGTAGTCGATACACATACGAAAGGATCCATCTTTCTTCTTGACAAACAATACCGGAGCTCCCCGGGGTGAGGAACTCGGTCTAATGAATCCTTTACTGAGCAACTCATTGAGTTGGTTAGATAACTCCTACATTTCTACTAGAGCTAAGCGATACAGAGACTTCGCTACGGGGGTAGCTCCAAGAATTAGGTCAATGCGAAACTCGACCTGACGCTCGGGAGGGATTCCTGGAAGCTCTTCGGGAAATACATCAGGAAAGTTACAGACTTCGGGGATGCTCGCGAGGTCTTTAACTTCATGTTTCTCGTTGATTACATGGGCTAAGAATGCAGTGCACTCCTTTCGCAGGAGATTTTGAGCTTTGATGCAGGAAATGATACGAAGATTGGAACTGAGTTTATCGCCATAGATTACGAGAGGCTGACCCGAAGGAACATTGAGACGGATGGCCTTTTCAAAAAAAAAGGATATCTGCATGATTGGGACTCAACCAATCCATGCCAATGATGACATCAAAGCTCTTTATGGAAACCGACATGAGATCGATAGGAAATGAATGGTCATTCAGCGTAAGGGTACAATCTACGAACACCTCGCTGGCACTTTCTTTCTCACCGTTAGCCATCTCGACGGTAAACGTTTTAGTTAAAGGTTGGGGATTATGTTTTAGGTTATGTTTGAATGCATGACTAACAAAACTCCTTTCAGCACCCGAATCGAAAAGAATACTAGCATATGAGTTGTCGAGAAGGAACGTAACTGAGACAACAGTAGGATCAGCGACTGCTTCCTCCCGTCCCATGGCTAGGATTCTTCCAGTATTATCAGTTTTTGACTTCTTGGGGCAGTTCCTTTTAAAGTTCCCAACCTCTCCATAGTTATAGCGGGCTTGACCAACGCCTGCTCCAGATGATTGATTGGCTGATTGGGCCGGAGCTTTGCAGAATCGGACCGTGTGCCTCTTCTTACCACAATTGGTACAAGATAGTTCTCGGTAGGGGCCGGGATTGTGGTGATATTTGCACTTGTCACACAAAGGAAGATTACCAGCATACCTGCTGGTAGGAGTTGGAGCTGTGGATCCCATAACAGAAGCAGCAGGAACGGGGGTAGTAGCAGCATGGACTGCTACAGTATGCTGTTTCTTGGAAGATCCTTGGGAAGATTGATCCTTCTTCTTCTTCCACAACTTTCTCTTCTCACCACTCCTTCGAGTCGGCTCAGGAGTGGTAGTGGTTTCCTCAACATCATCGCTATGAACAATCAAGGTCTGGGCTAAACTCTTGGAACTGTCATAGGTATCCGGACGTGCATCTAAAACATTTCCCTTTGTCGTCTGGGTCAGCCCCCAGATGAACCTTTCTATCTTTTTACTTTCAGAAGTGACCAATCCCGGGCAAAGAAGTGCAAGGTCATTGAATCGAGAAGTTTATGCAGCAATATCGGAACCCTTCATCTTCAGGTTCTAGAGCTCGTGCTCTAGTTTCTGCATTTCACCACGGGGACAGTATTCGGCTATCAGGAGTTCTTTCATGGCTTCCCAGCCCATGTCGTTGGCTACGGGTAAGGTCACAGATTTTACTTGGCCGATCCACCAAGTCAATGTTTTATCAATAAAGGTACAGGTTGCGAAATTGACCTTATCAGATTCCGCACAGGCACAGATTTCAAAGATGGATTCGATTTTTGTCGAACCATCAGGATAAGGAAATGACACCTCCAGTGCCATCGAAGGATGTTGGTTTCACATTCATGAAGTCCTTATAGGAACCCTCCTTTTGGTGTCCCTGATTATTTTATTGGTTTTGGGGATGGGGACCCCCTCCTGAGCTACTAGGTTCATTTGCGACATGGCTGCTACCATTGCGGCACTCAGAACTGTTTGAAGCGATGAAAGATCAAATTGAGGAGGAGGTGGTGGCGGAGGAGGATTGTTGTTGTTCTTTGAGCTGGGTCTCTTTCTGGGAGGTATCTTCATCTAATAAGATCAAGGAAGACAGAGGATTGTAAGTCCTCTACATTGAATCGAGAGATATGACATATATATATTACGAATAAGCGATAAAACAGGAAGAGTTTTCAAAGTAAGTAAATGATCGCTAAGGGAATGATCAAGGAACAATACATGAACGAAGATTTCTAAAAAGTATTGGCTCGAGAAATACTCCTATAGTATTTCATGATTTGCTTACGACACTGGTTCGACGTTTATGGTATTAGGGTAAGTTTAGGCATGCTGCATACCACAATCACTCCCAAGCACATGTTGGTCGTGTGTCAAATGAATATAGTTGGCCACGCTATATTGATCCTAGACACGACTACATAACTGCCCAGGTTTAACCGCAGAACACAACACCCATTTACTTATGTCTTATTCTACTTGTATTTACAGATCTCGACGGTTGGGTATACTTGTATACTTTTGAAAATACTTATAGTTTGAAGGATTTTTTTTTAGTTCGGAGCACTTAGGCCCCTCAGTGTTTATAGTTTTATACCATGTAAGGTTTGGTATACTTTATTCACTATAAACCAGGGCTCTGATACCAATCTGTCACAACCCGAAAACTGAAGGCAGAAACATTTCTGGGGCGGACTCCAAGTTGAGTATCAAATCCAATGCACATAGTAAGTAAAGTAAAACAACCATTACATTCATTACATATAGAAAGGTTTACATTTGATTCAAAAGCAAAGTTATACAAGTGATACATAGTATATATGAAAAAAATGAAATGGGTCTTCTGAGCACTCCCTCTTCGAACAACAGGGTCCTCGGGTACCTGTCTGACGTGGACCTGAGAATACAAGCACTTTGAAAATCAGCATAAAGCTGGTGAGTTCATAAGCGGTTTTGTTATGTGAAAATGTACGAGTTTCCTTTCTGGTTTCTGAAAATGTTTCGACCCAAGAAAATCCCACATTTTCTTAAAAGTAATGCTTGGTTAACTATTAGGTTAAACTGTTCTAGTTATGTTCAACTGAAATTCCAGGAAAATCCCATATTTTCCTAATGTGAAAGATGTATACTGAAAACCTGGTTACCCTTGTAATGTATGTGATTACCAACCCGAAAGGTAATGTAAAAGATGTACTCTGAAAATGTATTAGTTTTAACACGTTTATAAAAATAACATATAGCAAGTAAACTAGTTACTTAACCCATTATTACTATTATGTAAATATCTATTATCCAAATTGTGAGTTCCATAACCATACAATAGACTAATTAGGGCAATAAATAGTCCGTCACCCTATATGAGTTTCGTCTCCCTTGTAACTTTCGGTTTGGCTGTAGCTAGCAGCCAGGTGTGGGGTAGTTAGCCCTGTATAGATCTATACACTCAAGTCACGCTCCCTATCTAAGAGATTCTGGTTATGGGGGCGGTCCTCCACTCTCGTATCTCTGTGGAGTGTTCACCGAGGACGTGTCTCCAATTATAGGATTAACAAATTTACTAGTAATAATACTAAAAGATCAATTGACTATCCTCCACTTGCGTATCTCTGTGAAGTGTTACCGAGGACAAAACCATGTTCAAAAGTTATGCTTTTAACTGTTATATTGTGGGAAAACATTTGTGAAAATATAAATACAACAATTTATAATGTAATTCACAAATAACATGATAATATGTCCTGTAAGTGGAAACGGTTGTTTGTTATCAGTGTCAATGTTAAAAGCATATATGGTATGAAACACAATGTATATAAAACAAGTTTTGAGTACAAGTATCACTTGTACTTTGCTTGTATTCCCCCCATGAAAACAGTGAAAATAGTGAAATTGGGCAGGGGTATGAACTCACTAGGCGAGAAGGCGCAACTATTTCGGACACTAAACGTTGGTTCGGGGCTTGATTACACGGGAGGTTCCTATGTAATATGAAATGGTATCCAAGGATATGATAATATACTCCAATGAACGAAAACACTTCAAAACAAGTGTTTGGAGTGACCGGGTGACATCTACGGACGTGTAATGTTGCGTGGGACTTAGGAAGTGAGTTTACTCTTCGAGAGTAAACTCCTTAGGGAGTTTTCGGCCACATACCCCATACATACATGAGTTCACGGCCGTGAACTCATGATTGGGTGGTTTGGGGTGCCAAATGGCTTAAATGCACATGGTAAATGTTGGAATGGATTTTTCTAAAGCCTTGGGATGGATTAAACTCACTTAAGAACCATTTATTGGAGTTTACGGCAGTAAACATGGAGTTTACGGTCGTAAACTCCCCGATGCTCAATCCTAAATTCATTTGGTGAGGCTAGGACAATCACATGTAATCCTAACTAATTTTCCGAGCCTTGGCATGAGTTTTGTGCATAATTTGACACATAAAGATGAGTTTACGGCCCTGGAACGTGTCCTTGGGGTTCCATGGCCGTAAAGTCTCGTTTGGAGGGTGTTCGATATCTTTAAGGTCCCCAAACTATTTTTAGATGATTCTAGGATTTATTCCAAGGCTATTGGTCGAGTTATATGGCTTTTTAAAACATGGAAATGAGTTTACTCTCCATGAATGAGGAGTTTACGGCCCAAGCTTTTTCTTGGGCAGTAAACTCATGTTTACTCCTCAAAAACCATTTTTAATGAGTTCTAAGTCTGAATTGGTAAGCCATATAGTCGTATCTAAGTCCCAATGTTGCTTTGGAGGGGTTAAATTGCTCAAAAACCCAAATATTAAGTGTTTACGTCCCAAGCATGATCCTTCGCCGTAAACACATGTTCCAGGTTCAAAATGATAGTTTAAACACGAATTTGAAGGCCTAAGAGGTTATACAACAAGCTAAGGATGTTACCTCAACGATTTGGAGCCTTAAATTAATGTTTTGGACCTTGAATCTTTGGTTGAGGAGAGAGGTTAGAGAGAGAGAG
The DNA here is from genome assembly GCF_052625555.1 of Lactuca saligna. Taxonomy (NCBI): domain Eukaryota; kingdom Viridiplantae; phylum Streptophyta; class Magnoliopsida; order Asterales; family Asteraceae; genus Lactuca; species Lactuca saligna. The sequence goes on from NC_136421.1 coordinate 201,769,305, forward strand.
AGTAGTGAGAGAGAGCAAAAGCTTCAAATGGAAGCTTAAACATCTTTAAATAGTGTCTAAGTTTTGGACACGGTGGAATTATACCCGATACCGGCGTTATACGGTGCTTTTGGTCGCACCCGCTTGAGTTACCGTAACCCGATATGGTCGATTCTAAAATGTTTCCGATTATTAATATGGGGTGTTAGAATAAGTTCTAAAAGTATTAGGACACCCATTAAGTCATAATATCAATCACAAATTAATGACTTAATTAAATGACGAAATCGGAAACGAAATTGGAAACGGTGATTGGATTATCGAAATAAGTTACGAAAAGGGGTACAAGCAATGAGACGAATTTTCGGGTTGTTACACTCGGATAGGTTGAGCAGCGAGATATACATGAGAATCTTCTGGTCACATTAAAAGAAACCGTATCTAGAACTATGTATTAACTTTTCCTCGATGTGCAGATTTTATCCTTAATCCTAGTATTGATGGGGTGACTGGGGAATTCTGATAAATTAGGTATGTAGAAGACTATTTTGTTTCTCTCTGCCTGTTAGTCATATGTTGCATCCTCTGCGCGATCGAATGATCTGACATAGAATGTAACATATGCAACTCTATCTCTCTGCATCCTCTATCTATGTAATTCTTTCTATCTGTTAGCCATATACTATATCCTTTGCGTGACTTACAATCCGACCTGGTACACAGTATATGCATCATTCTTCTTCTTAATCCCTCTAAAAACTTCAGTTAGTCATATGTTTCATCCTCTACGTGATTGGAAGAAATCCGATGTGGGAGTATAGCATATGCATTCTAAATCTGTCTTCTCTATTAATAATTGTCTGCTCACCCGGTGTAAGGAGTATTCTGGAAGTCCTTGATTGGTAGAGCATATCAGGAAGCGTGAAACATGTTCTAGTACAATTAAAATTGAACACATACAGATTGTCTGTAGATCTCGTTGTTCAATTTAGGTGGACAATAATATCCCTGGTTGTCATCAGCTAAATGGTCCCCAGGAAATATATCTAAGAATAAGGGCTCAAAAATATCATGCCACTCTTAGATTGTCCAAATATCTCACAAATGTTTCGTGTTTAAGTGGACCACAATACCGGCGATCGATCAGACAAAGAAATGAAAATAAAGGTACTCAAAAGTGGATTAGGGTTGTCCAACAACTTTGATCACAATATAACAAAATTATTTTCATTAATTACAAAATTTAGTTTGTTTATTTTATTTTAATTTTATTTTTAATTTTAATTTTAAAGTAATTCAATTTTATTTATTTTTTAATTGTCAAAATTTAATTGTTAATTTTAATTTTGGAAATTAATTTTATTTTTATTTTTTTAATTTTAATTTTAATTTTAATCCTCAAAATTTTATTTTTGAAAATTATTTGGGAGTTGGGTTGTGCCTTGTACTGTGTGAAAGACAGGTAAAAGTGTATAGAGTATTAAAACGCGAGTTTACCACCGAAAACTCACTTTTCTTCAATTTTTCTATTTCCGACCGTAAACTCTCTCGATTCTCTCGCATCCCCGAAAATTTTTTCTTCGATTTTTTTGAAATTGATCCGTTCATCTCATAGGTAAGAGGATTTCGACCAAGGATATACATTCGCTTCACGAAATCGATGACTTTTGAGGCCAAAATCGACAAAAATTGATTTGTCGGAGTTTACGGCCCAAGCTTATGGCCAAGAAGTTTACGACCATAAACTCCGTTTGCTGCCCTTAGCTTACGACCATGGGTTTACGGTCGCAAACTCCAGTTTGACCGTAAACTCCGTGTTAACCGTAAACTTGAGTTTGGTCAAAATGGTTTTTTTTGGCTAAATTTAAAATTGATTTATTAAAATTAAAACATTATTTGCTCAAATATCATTGACTTCTTACCTAGCCTGTTTTAATGCAGATGAAATGTTAACTTTAAAATTTGCAGATATGCATAACTTGGTGATTGTCCTAGTAGATCCTCCTACAGTACACGGAGAGTTCAGATCGATGATTCACAGGCTGAGGGAGTGTTGCTTAGCATCTGATATTACTGTCGATCTTGTGATTTATCAAAATATCATTAGGGAGTTTTGGCAGACCGCTAAAATGAAAAGAGATGACAATGGAGCTGTCACTATCTATGCGGTAGTTAAGGGATGAAAGATTGTGATCAATGAGCAGTTTGTTAGAGAAGCATTGTTGATCGATGACCAGCCCAGCTATCCAACCAAAATTGGAATAGAGGACGCTCATAAAGTCCTTAGAAATATGGTATATCAAGGCACATTTCCTCCCACCGTGAAAAAGCTGTTGCAACCATACTGGAGGTTTCTGGCTCATGTATTTTTGAGCTGCATTTCTGGAAGAAGATCCGGTGCTAATGAGATCTTTTTAAGAAACACCGAATCCATTGTTTCTCTGGCAGCTGGAATAAACTTCAACTTTTCAAGATTCATTTCGGATGAGTTTATGGTGAACATAAATGCTATAACTAGTGATACTTTCTTTATGTATCCCAGGTTTGTCCAGTTGTTCATCGATATTCAATTTCCAGACATGGTTAAGGGGGGATATACATTAGACATGAAGTCCTTGGGTCCTTATACTATTGGGCTCATCAAGAAAACCGCAAAGCAAGGTTATCTTTCAAGGACTACATCCGTTGGTAAATTTTGGCAAATTTGCTGAACTAAATGAATGTTCCGAATCTCACGGATTGTCGGAAAATGTATCATCAGAACCTGACTCTTCGGAAAGGGTGGTTTCTGAAGATGTTATCACAGTTTCAGATCAGGGAGAAGGAGATGAAATAGCTGGTCAAAAGTATTTTGCTGCTGAGGAACATGATCTTACATCTGTTCCGGTTTAGGGTGATTATAATGAAGGATCTTTAAAGAATGCAACTGAAACTGACGTGTCTGAATATTTTGATCTTACAGGATTTGATAAGGATGAAATCCATTTCAATATTGGAACCAATGAAGATCTTCTATCAAGTGAAAATCTCAAAACACTGTTTGATGAAATTGATGATGTTGTTCCCCAAGCAACGGAGATACGGGCTTCTGATGACATTCATTGATCTAATGTTCCTACTTCCAAGCCAGTGGTTGAAGCTACAACTTCAATGGAGACAATATCAGCGATTCCTCCCCGTGATGTGTTGCTCCTACAACCGAGCCATTTTCTAGTGATCGAAAAAGAACCTCTAACTCTCAACCTCCATTGAAAAGGAGAAGATGTGACCCGAGGCGGGGAACTCTTGTTGCTGATCTGCTTCAAGACCTCACAGCTACACCAACTACAAAACCACCAATTATTTCAACTGAACCTTTTTTCTATAGGCCCCTCTAATACATTCAAAGTTGGTGATTATTCCGTTTCACCAGGATTCTCTCCGCCTAGTCTAGATGTTGATGTTGCCTCTATAAGGCTTGCTTTGCATCTAACTCAGAATGAAAGTGTAGAGCCTTCTTCTTGTGCCAAAGGAATTTCTTTCCGAGAAGGTCACCAAGGAGTAGATAATCCTTCAGTTGATGAGCTTCAAAAGAAGATCAATGTCCTGGATCAGAGGAACATTGGACTTGACATTCAAGTCAATGATTTGTTGAATGAGAATGCCAAACTGAACTCTCAAGTCTCTGATCTTCAGGAAGATCGAGCGATAAATACAAATCAAATTTCTAATATTCAAGCCCATTTTAATCTTCTTACCTCCAGTTACTTTGGTTTGAAGAAGAAGCTGGAAGGAGATCTTGGTGACAAATACAAAACATTTGCGTTCGAGTACAAGATCAATCTACATGTTCAACCTCATCATCTTGTCATGCCAACCGTTCGGACTTCTCGAGTTGTAAATCGCTTTGATGAGGATACCACTCATGCTCCCTATGTTGCAGCAATTATACATGATAGACAAGCTCAAGCTGATGAAAAAGGACAACTCTTGTTTAAGAGGACTTCTGACAAAAATGCACCTGGGGATCAACCAAAAATCACCATTACAGATCTTGACGCCGCATGCTTTAGAGATACGTATGGTGATAGGTCTGGAATCATTTCCTGGGGATTTCATGATACGATGAACATGTGCATAGTCCGCAGAAAGAGTGGTAACACTAAGCTGTACAAAGACTGTCATTATTTCAATTCATGGTCTAGGGTGGATGTATCAGAGTTATCACAATCTCCTTTTGCAAATCCCTCGGATAATCCACATGCAACTCAATTCAAACACTTCCTAGAAGACCAGGTAAAAAGGGGTTTTCCTTCAATGAAGACTACTGAGTCTGTTATCAAGAATTATCCAGACGTAATAGATCCCAAGAATGGTCTATTGGATTAATGTCTAAGTCCATAACTATAATTGGTAATCGTTGACCCGACCCTGCATGGTCCATTTGGGTTGCATGACATCATGCATTTGGGTAGACTATAATGAGAGAAATAACACTTAAGGTTGGTTAATATATTATAAGTTCAAATATATTAATAAGATAATTTAATTAGTATTGATCAAGAATTAATCTAGGATTAATTAAGTGATCAAAAGAAGACTAATTAAATATATGGGTTGATTGTGTAAATCATATATACTTATATAGTGTGTTAATGCTCCATGGTGTATTTGTACCCATGGATCATGGAAATGGACGCCCATGAAAATTAGGGTTTACATGGTGTCACCCTAACAACATAATGATCTTATTCTTGGAGAAAATCGTCGACTATGAGTCATAGAAAGGGCTAGCCGATTTTATGAAGTATTCCAGTTTCTCTCAAGTCATTCCACGTGCACATGATGTTGTGTGAACCATTTGAGGTGTCACACTTGGGGCACTAGGAACTCAAGCCTAATGAAGACAAGATACATCAAACAAAGGTATGTATTCTATCCATTTGATTACCCAAGTATCAAGTATTGTATGCTAGATAGGGTAATACCTTGGAAAGTTCATATTTGCATGTATAATACAGAAAACATAGATCAAAGGTATTTAGGGTTGCATGTACACTTAGGACTCTTAAAATGCTCAAACCCAACAGTGGTATCAGAGCCTAGGCTTGTTTTCTTGTTATACTTGCAAAATTGGCTGAAAAATCGAAGTTTAGAGTTGTCTGCACAGCAGACTCACCAAGTCCATGAAGGGACTCGACGAGTCCAAGGGAAAAAGCGTCTAACTCGGTGAGTTGGTTCATGCACTCGACGAGTTGGACCCCCTGACAACTTATATTCGATTGTTTTGGGTAGAAATGGAGTAGGCACGTTACCATAAGTTGTTTTTGGACATATAAACTTGTTTTTGATGTGGTAATGTTCATGCTAATCCAATTTCAAAGATAATTGTCAATAGATTCATGTTTTTTATTAGTTTAAAAGTTACACTAATTACATGAAAAAGTTTGATGTCAATTATCTTTGTTCTTATGAGTTGCTGAGATTAATAGAAAAGTTAATTGATTATGTGTTTTCAATCCATTTTAATCTAAGATATGATTCTAAAATGTGTTTGTGTAACTTGTCCTCAAGTTACATGAAAGGTCACATTTAAGTCTCATAAAAGTCATAAAAGTTGACACTGGTTTCAAAAACGAATAGTCTTGTCCTCAAGTTATGGAGGTTTAAGAGTCACTTCATTAAGTATCAAAATGTGTAACCATAATTAATTCCATAAGTTACAAAATAAAGAAAAAGTTACGTTCTTTTATTAGTTTAACGTCTTCCATAACTTGTCCTCAAGTTATGGAACTTGAAGAGCCTTTTAATTAAAACAACTTTAAGCACATAAGTTATGGAATTAATTAGTTTTGAATAGTTTCAAAACTTACCCTCAAGTTTTGGAATTTGAAAAGTTTTTAGTTATGAATACTTTAATTCCAAGTTAGCCCTTAGAATTTTAAAAGTTAAAATTCAACCCTTATACTTTATATTATTATAAGTTAATATATATATATATATATATATATATATATATATATATATATATATATATATATATATGTATGTATAAGAGCAAGTCAGTCTTACCGTTGGTAGGCCTCATTCACGAAGTCGGCCTATAAGGGGGTATAAGGTTACTACCTATAAAATGACAGTTTAATGGGTGTCCACTCTCACCCACCGCTTCCTTGACTGATGGAGGGTCGTTAGCCAAACGGGTAGGACAACGACTATAATTCTCCCTTCATTAAAAGTATTAATGATAAATACTAAGTAACTAAACCTTTTATAAATACCCAATCTTAGTTACTTAGGAAAAGGAGAATGAGGTGCTAACTCATGAAATTACACTATGCACTTTTCTTAAATCGTTAGTGAAGCGTGTGTGGTTAACCGGCACACTAACCTGGACTTAACAAGGTAGGTAAAGGGTAACTTAATATTTATCATAGTATCGGTGGAGCGTGTGTCGTTAACCGGCACATCGATTAAGGGGTAAATATTAAGGGTACCCAGTATATTTGCATGGTTACTTCACACCTTGTTTTGTGATCCTCAACATCCTAGTCACAAAACCTGAAGGGAACACTCGAGATTGAAACATGCCATTGAAAAGTTCAATGAATCTCAAAAGATCTAGGAGTTTCAAATCCAATTAAAACCTAATAATGCATTTCATTTATCTTGGTGGAAATTGGTGAATCATCATTGGCCTACCTTCAAATATTTTATAGCTTGGATTACGGCATCCCTCTTTCATGTTATAAAAGTATTGTGTTGGGTCCTAGACTTAATATTTCATATTGGGTGTTATTAAGGACTTTAAATCAACTATCTTGAATATCTACCAAAAGATGTCTGGTGTAGACATTTATGATCTTCCCGAATCTCTTGAACAAGCTTTTCTAAATGAAGATGATGTCCAATGGAAATATTACTTCTTTCACCTGCTCCAATTATTATCCCTAACCCACAAGTTCTTGAAAAGTTTAAGGTCACACAAGCCCTATTGGTAAGCAAAGGTCTATGTGTGATCACATCTTGGAGATGTAGTCACATATAGAAAAGCCGGGAGAGTTGGGTGTCAAAGTCCTGAGAAAGTTGGTGGCTCAACTACTTTCTAAGTCACATAGTGAGTTCTTTTGGAACACCTATGAAACAGACTATGACAAAACCCTTATTGATCTTATCTATTTGCTAAGGTCAACTTCCTAAAAACTTTATGAACATTGACAATGATGACACTGGAAATCTAGAAAAAGCATTATGTTCCTAATGGAAAGGGATCGACCACAGACAACTCCGTTGACCAAATGGTAAAGAAAAACCTAAGTATGAGATAGTCCCATTACCAAAGGGTCCATATGTTTATATTGCCAAAGAAAGGGGCATTGGTTGCGAAGCTGCCAAATTTACCTAAGGATGTTAAAGTCAATAAGTTTGACTCTACTTCAGGTAAAGTCCACTATCTAACTCTGCTAAGTTTCTATTATGAGATTCTTGATACATGATGTGACTGGGCCACATGTTGATGCTTTTAGAATCAAAGAAAAGTGAATAAACTTAAAGAAAGAATATGTTGAATCTGATCGCGTAGATGGATTTCTATCGCATAGTTTGAAGATCGGATTCTTGAGCTACTTCTTAGGAGTTAAGATACTTTGCTTAGGAATAGATAAAAACAAGTTTTCATATGGATTGTAAGGATAAGTTTTTCCATAATGTTTTAAAAATAAAAGGAAAATTTTGATTTTATGTATTTTATGTATCCTTACAACGGTATTTGTAAAACAATTGTTGCTTATATGATTCCATTAATAGCAAGAGTGGAAATATGAATTTGATTCTTTCATCACTACTAGAAAAATAGCCTTTTACGACGCTCAGTGCGCGTCGTAAAAGGCTCAGACGACGCGCAAATGCGCGTCAAGGAAGGCCCTGTCATAAAGAGAGAAGACGCGCTCTTGCGCGTCGTCTATAGACGACGCGCATTTACGACGCTCATTTACGATGCGCAATTACGACGCGCGTTTACGACACGCAATGCGTATCAAGGAAGGCCCTGTCATAAAGGAAGACGACACGTATTCGCGTGTCGTAACGTTACGACGCGCATGATAATGACACGCAATGCGTATCAAGAAAACCCCTGTCAAGAAAGGCCATGTCATAAACGAAGATGACACACATTTTTGCGTATCATAATTTTAAATGTTTTAAAAAAATATTATTTATAGATTTACTAATTTTCAAATTAAATAATACATTAAAAATCTCATAATACAAAATAAAATACCATAAATAACAAACATAATTCATTTCACTAATATGTCAAATACAAATAATTATTCCAATAGTGAGTAAATATTATAAAAAAAAATGAACTCATTTATATACAATTGCATCATCTAGCTTACTATGTGCCAACAAATCTCTGTGTGTTTACTTTTGCTTGAGTCTCGTTTCCTCCAAAGCTTCTAGCCATGCCAAAATATGATATCTTGAGTCTCATTTCAAGAACCAACATCACCTTCAATCACCCAATTAAACTCTAATGTTGGTAGACTGAGAGTTCCAGAATCAAGTTTACATCCATCACCTTCAATCACCCAATTAAACTCTAGATCTTATGTTGTTTGAAAGATATTGGTGTTTGTAATCTATGAACAAAAAACACAAAGACCAAGGTTAACATTTGCTATATAGAAATCACAACTGGACATATGAATATATAATACGCAACATAAACATTTTCATGAAAATGATATAGACAAATAAGTAAGAGTGATGATATTGATACCTTAATTACGCCATTGGTGAACAAAATTTTAATTGGTTGATAGCAATACTTGACCTCTGAAAACAAATAAACAAAGGATCGCATCATAATGAGCTCAATGAAGTAATTCTTATACATTGTCTCTACCAAAAGATTCATCATGGAAACATTTTTGTTGGAAATAACTAAACAAAAACCTAAATAATAAGCAAAAAAATTATAGTAATCACCATTTACAGCAGGATGAGGAGTCCGATCAGGCCATACGAGACCAGTTAAGCAGAAATTTAAGTCATTTGGTGTATCTTCAAAGTCACCTCTATATGCCCAGTATTTGCTAGCATTTGCATTTTCCTTGAGTAACCCCTGAAACCAGATGCAAATATTTAGAACTACCCTTACACCACATTTACAATTTTATAAAATTTTATATGCCCAGTATTTGTACACAACCACAACCACTTATTCCATCTTATTTCCTATATATATATATATATATATATATATATATATATATATATATATATATATGTCATACAAATTCAAACACAAGTAACTCACCTGTTTACTTTCGAGTTAGGAAAGTAGCTCCATAACAAAGTCTAACTAACTATGAATATTATGAAACCAAATCAAACCACAAGTTACAAACTGATAAACAAAGTCAACCAAGTTAAGATTAAAATGATGGGATCTAAAATGCATCCAGCTCCTGGATAACTGTAAAGGGTAAGAAGGTAAAATCAGTTGTAAAAAAAGAATAATAATGTAAATTCATTGGTAAAAAGGTAAAAGGGTAAGAAAGTAAACTCATTTGTAGAAGGGGATAAATTAGTACTTGTCCCAATTCCCACTCTAGAATTCCCAACTTCTTCATGTGCAGTTGCTAATTAGGTGACGTGTCAACCGGAATCCTATGTGGCATCAATTATCCTCCAGCCTCAACCGTATCCAACATTAACTATCAATCCAACACACAACCATCAATAAAATAACAGGTATAGATACAGATGAAGATACATATAAAGGTAAAGGGTTAGTTAATATTGCATGCTTTCTATGCTTTTTACAACCTTTTGTTGCTTGATTTCAGAGTTCATTGGCCCAATCCTGCAATACAGAAACATAAGTCTAGAGATGTCATTTGAAGGTTCAATCATAGAGCCATGATACTGTTCACTAGCATGCTTTAGAAAATAATGAAATACTATTACTAACCTGCTATAGAAAACTTGCAAGCTTCTTAACCTCAGCCTTTTCTTGAACCAACTCTCCTTCCCTTTGCTTTAGAAAACATCTCGGGTAGTTCTTCAAGTTTGTTGCTATTATCGTTCGAAAAAGATGTGTTTAATAATATATTAACTCTAATTAACATATTAAATAAAAACAATAGTCTTTTTGTTTAGTTTTCTGAATTGCTTTAAAATATCAATATATTAACTTCTCTAACCTCGTCACTTCAACCTAAGTGAAACAAGGAGTTAAAATGGTGTCCCAAATACATGTCCAAGACATATATGTTTTGTTTTTTAAGATACTAGGGAACAAAATTAAAGTATCAAATCCAGAATTCTCCCCTCCTACTAAAAGGTCACGATCTGGATTCTTGTGATCATACTCATAGCTCATTGTTTATCAAATATAAGTGTAGCCCCACCTATTTATCAAAAATTAATTTCTTCACTTTATTAATATTTTTCCCCATTAAATCAAAACACATTTTCCCTATAAAATAAATATGCTCAAAAAGGAGGAGGAATCATTACGTACCTGGGATAGTAGGTGGTGAACCCTGGTCTCTATACCCCAGCTTTGAAGGTATCTTCAACTTACGTTTCTCCCCAACACACATTCCCAACAGTCCCTGATCCCATCCTGGAATACACTATTTTTGTTAACTTCCATAATATATATATATATATATATATATATATATATATATATATATATATATAAGAATTTAATTTCACAAGAATCAAATTGGGTCATATCATATGGTTTTATACCTTTTATCACCTGACCAGTACCAAATTCGAATTCAATTGGGCCACCCCTTTCAAAGCTGGAATCGAAAACAGTTCCATCAGTAAGTTTCCCCTGCAAACCGAGAGCTTAAAAGAATGTTCAAAGATATACATACAAATACAATCATTCATTAAGTGATACAGAAAACTGAGATAATAACTCAAAGAAGAGGGGGGATGGGATGGGATGGAGAAAGAAAGGAAATAGCTATGTAGATGTATCTACTAACTCACCCGATAATGAACTTTCACCCTATCACCTTTGTGTGCATGGATTTCACAAGTCTGGGTAGACTCTGGAAAGAGAAAAAATAATTTAATTTAAAAATTAATAATAGCAATGTGGTTTCAATTTGCATAATTTGAAGAGAGAGAGAGAGAGAGAGAGAGAGAGTATGATCCTTGATAACCAAAAATTCAAGTTTATTTGTATTATGTTTAGCTTTCCTTGTTCCTTTAGAAATTCTTTTTTTTTTTATTAAATCCGGTTCAAAAGCGTAAAATCCAACCATTGAAACAGATAACTTCCAAATCACACCAGTTACTTTTAGCCGACCTTCCTTTCTAGGTGTAACACTTAGTTGAGCCTGAAAAAAGTTAAAAATAAATAAATAAATAAATAAATAAAAACATCACAATCGTATACAATACATGCTACGTGAAACTCCGCCACTCTCAATCATGATTCATGATAGATACTTCAACTGGTAAATAGTTTTTCACTATTAAAGGATTACTTAATGTAATCAGGTGAATACACCTCTTATTTGACTGATCCTGGTTCTCTATCTTGTCAGCAATATTAGCATCATGAATATATAAATTTGATCCCTTGTTTACCCTCCCAGACCCAGCAGAAGGCCAACACACATCATGCACAAACACACAGCAACGAAAAGGATGACTACTTAGAAGAGAAGGGTAGCAGAAAAATGACCTCAAATGTCAAGTCTTGCTTTAATTAGAAAGAATAATGGAAATGCTATTAGCTTAACTCCATAGGGAAGTTCTCCCTAATGGACACCATCTTATCTGAGACCTGATTCCGCTAAATGTAGAGGAAGAGGAAACTCGTGTCCTAGATATACAGGGTCCAGAATCTTGGGAGATACACCAAATTGGAAATCAAATCTGACTTTTATCTGGAACGAATAAACTGAGAAATTAATTAATAAATGAAAAAAAACACTAAAGGATGAACAATATCTTAGTCTTAGAGACAAGTTGTAAATAATAACTCAAGAGCCTGTTATACAAGATAAGAAATGTACATATAGAAATAGAACAACATAGGACCACTCACTCAAACACGTTTTAACAGATGACATGTAAATGTAATAACCTTCCTATGGATAGAAAATTAGAATTATGTGCCCTTATAACAAATATGTGTAACTATCTAAGAATGCAACGAGAAGGATATACGACATGATAAAGGAAGAGGGGCAAAATTATGATTCATTTCAGGAGTTTAGAAACAAATTAACTTTTTATCACAAAAAATTTCAACAATCCCAGGTTCTACTTCACCTGATTACCAAAAAAATGAAGCACATAATTTTTTAGAGGTGGTATGGGAATGGGAGAAAAGAGAAACCAAATGGCTGATGTTGTTGGAGCAAAATTGAAGTACAAAATTGTTTAAATTAGAATCAATAAACAGAAACCAAAGACGCATCCGGGAACATGAAGACCAATTCTCATGAGATGAAGAACATCTTGTGTACATTTAATAGAAACCAAAGACGCATCCGGAACATTAAGATCATTAAGTTGGGACTTGTTTCATATATCCAACGTGTAGGTTGTCAAGGTTTAAAAAAACTAAAAAAAAAAATAAACATGAGAAGAAAGGGTAGAGAATTGAAAGGATATCTTCTATTGGAGCCATCAATTACCAGTAAATCTTTGACTTGTTCATTGTATATTTCAATCATTTGAACTCCAACCTCATACTTTATTACATCCATCCTTGCCTCTGTTAATTCAAACAGATCTTGTAGGGCTTGGTAGTTGACGCCCCATGTATCCTCTGTTGTCATGTCAATGTCAGGGCCACTCTATACAATAAACATGAGATATGTCTTCAAGGTCGTCACCCGTAGAGAAATCACCCATGTCAGGCATGCCCATGCCTCCCACGTCACCGAATTTCTGTATGAGGATAAGTCATTAGTGATATAAAAAGAAAGAAACTTCAGTAATAATATTTTAAGAAACTATTTTCTTACTGAGAAATCCATTCCTCCCATGTCAAGGTCAGCAACAGGACCTAAAAAACATATTTAACTAAACTTCTTAATACAATATACATATAACATGATTAAATATAGAAATGGTGGGTGACAAAATTAGTAACAATCACCATACCTGCATCATCATCTTCATGAGCCCATTTGTCCCGATCAACTTTCATATAATGTGGAGTCTTTCCATCTCCAGATAGAAGAATTATAGGAAGATATCTCCTGAACTCATCATTCAGGGCCAGACAAAGTTGATCAACTAGGTGAAGGATCTAATCAGAAAGTCAAATTACATTATTGCCCTTTGACACTTGTGCATTATACAAAAGATAGATAGTAAAAGCACACTTTACCGGGGGTCCATGAACAGGACGATTAGCTGCTGGGAGACTGAATGATGACCATAATTCTGATATTAAAGAAAGTAGCTCGCGTAGATACGTGCGAATGTGCTGGAATAGCAACCAAGAATAGTTAATGATGATCTGACGTTTAAGGAAATAGAGTTGCCAACTAGAAGAGTACAGTAATCAATGACCTGTCACAAACAAGAATAACATGAATATGAATTATGATAATCCTTTAGAACAGAAATTTCATTAATTTAGTAGCAAAATGATTAAAGGAAATATGAATACCTCTTCTAATTCAGACACATTTTAACATAGTCAGCACACACATGGGTTTAGGGTTTATGGTTTGATGTTGGAATTTGGAAACTAACCAAAGCAGCAAGCTCAGTTGCCAAACACTTCCTTGCTCTTTCGACATATTCAAGTGCTTCATCATACTGTAAAATCAAAAAATGTTGAAAGATATTTAAAGTTCTAAGAAAACAATTAAAAGTGAAGATATCCAAATCCAGATTCTAAACAATACCTTTTCTCTATGAACTAAGAGAACAACCCTGAAGAATGCCCCATTGCTGCCACCATTACCTGTGGCAGCATTATTCCGCATGTAGGTGACAGTACGAAGACTTTCTGTAACCACCATTGATTATTCTTTTCCATGCTTCTATCCTTTTTTAGTATAGTAGGGTTAAAACTTTACTCAATTGGATATTGGGGACTGAGAGCCGATAACATAAGAGCAACCACCATTGATTATATATTTAGAATCTTTTTTTTTTCTGTAGATGTCTACATATCTGTGTTGGGGTTTCTTTTTGCTGAGAAAGTACCACACATTTACTTATTTATTAAGGTTAATTGTTTTATGGACACAGGACTTGAAATCAAGAATAAGGTTCCCTCACCACTTTACAATCACACACTCGCCACAATTCTGGTGGAATATGCTTCTGCAGTAAGATGAACATGACACTGTGAGACATTATGGAGTAATTAAGTTAAGTAGAAGAATTAATAATAAACCAAAATGCAGGTTTACATGTTAGATTTAACACAACTTTTTACTTGGACTTGTTCAAGATGTGATGGCCATACCACGATACTTGGCACAGTTTATAATTATAACATATGAAAACTGAAAAAAAAGTATTCTTCAAATTATGTTGATTTTGTTGTTATCTTGAATCAGGGTTTTGAAGTATTAGAGCTAATTGTTGATGTTGAGAACTATCTTCAGGCCTTTTTTGGGGTTGCAGATGATCTGGATGCAATTTTTATTGCATTCAGAACTGTTCCCAAACACCCTGAGTTGACTTTCATCACCATCATCCAGTTTAGATACATACTCAGACATCTGATCCTACTCCCCCATGTTCTAAGCAGCATTAGCAGCCTGAGCCAAGGACAAAATGGTAAATATTATCGCAAAATAAATCAAAGACGCTTGAGAGTTGAGAGTTGAGAGAGATATAAATTATGAGCAGACCATTGGTGTCATTTCTAATCGAGTAGCTGGCTCAGCAGGTAAAGCTCGCTGCACAAAAAGAAAAAATGAAGCAACTCTAAACTCACATCAACTGCAAAACAATGTGATACTTTTGTGCTTGATTGAGAAGAAGATGCAAGCAAAAAATAAGAAGTTTGACTTGCGAATGCAGGAAAATATCAAAAGTTTGAGAAGTAGATGCAGGAAAAATGGGAGGCATAAAGGAGAAATCGATAATACCATGTGAAATCGCAGCAGAGATGATGCAGATGCACGAAAAAAAATCAGAAACCTTTTTGCTTGATTGAGAAGATGAAGTTGAGGGATTAATGAGAAGTCGTGTTCCCCTTATTTGCTGAACAGATGAAGAAATAGCACCAAGGGTAGAAGTGCAACTGGACTAGGGTTTGTAAATGTGAGGATTCGTTGTAGATGGAGTAGGGTAGAGGTGAAGAGGGGTTCAGTTACCAATTTTATGTTGAGATTATTGTGTCTAATCGTCGCCATAAAGATACGATCGAGAAAGAATGGTCCTCGATTTCTAGAAGGAAGCGAGGGTGTTATAGAGAGGGGGGGGGGGGGGGGGAGAGAATGAAGGTCGATCCGTCGAGTGGAGATCTAAGGAGAGAGTGAGCGGGGTACTTCAAAATTTTGGGGGATTTTCCCCCTTTAGCTATTAATGAAGGATCAGACTTGCGTTCTTACAACACAGAACGAAGCCAACATAAAACCATATTTCTGATGGTGGCGGCTGCTAGGTTTTACAGAGAGAAGGAAGGGAGAAAATGAAGGTCATCGGCAGTGGATAGGAAAGAATGAGCGGGTCTTCCAAAATTTTGGGGATTTTTTTTTCCTCCGTGTTTGCTAAGTCCCGCCTAAAAGGCGTGTTTCATTAAAAAATTATAAAGTGACACTGTTACATGACGCACATTTTATGAAAGGCACCCTCCGCATTTCTTTTTTTTTCTTTTCCGACACTACTTTTTGGGCACGCATAAATGCGTGTCTTCTATCCTTAAAATTTTGGAAAACTGACATTAATTTTTAGGGCACGTGCGAATGCGTGTCGTCTATCAGTGTGTGTCATTGTTTGCTCGTCATTAAAGGCCTGTTTTCTAGTAGTGCATTTTTGGTAATGTCTAAATTTACCAAATAATGAAAGATCCTCATCACCCAAGTTTCAATTGGACCAGAACTTGGAATCATGCAAGTTGTATAGCACGATCAATGAGAATTTTTCATCTTTTGAAAATTAAAACTAGTTCCTTCTTCATATGTATATATGAGTAAAGTGAAGGACTAAGGGATCGAGTACACATTCTTGTGCACTAGTCAAGTCCACCACAAAAGATCGATAAGATTATTCATCATAATTTACTAAAGCTCAGTAAATATGGTTATACTTACAAGCTTAAGTGTAATTCTAGGACATTGGAAAAAGGTTCCAATGTATGACAAAGCGAATAAAAAGAATCAACTTAGGCAGAATGATAAAATTTTCTCAAATCTGAACAGATGGGAGAGTACTTTATTATCAGTTTTGTGATCATCTTAATGATTAAGAAACCATAGCACAATTAGTTCTCTAAGGAAATCTTAGTGCATTCTTATGACTAAGAGGAGGACTCTTGAATTGTTGAAATGGTTAAATAATGAAGACGAGTCATACTTCGTTCCAATACAAGTCTTAGAGTCATACTCCAAGATTGTAACTTGAGTGACATGTCTTAGATTAGGTTTAAAACACATGTCAAATGTAAGAGTAAAAGTTTTCTACTCTTGTACATTTGAAATTGGTAAGTTGTTATGTTTTGGACAACACAAAGACCAACTAAGACCAATTGCGTGAAGTGTTTGTCTTGATTAGAATCCACACTATCTGTTGAATATCTGACAAGAAAGTCTTATATGTCAAGAGGACAGTGGGAGTGTTAAAGGTCTTGAAAGTCTCAAGAACTAATCAAGAATAAAACTTGTAGTTCTTCATTAGCACGCGACTTGAGGGTTATAACCCATTGTGTTGATATATTCTGTGCCCATTCCAATTAAAGTTGGATTTTCATATGAGTTCTTAGAGTTCTCAATTGGTTTCACAACGACTTGGAAGCAATGGCAGGCCCTTGAGCTGCCAGATGGCAATAAATTAAGATTCAGTTGAATCCATATGAGTTTGGATTTGTCACTAACCTTGTCTTGTGATTATGGTTTTGACAAATTCATATGGATAGGAACACATACACTTTTAAATCTAAGTGGCATAAGGTGTCTCTCCGATTATTGAAAATGATGGTGAGGAAACACTTTCACTAAGTAGATCTTTTAAGTAGATATCAATTGTGATATTTGCATTCTCAAAGTCGTTAGTGGAGCGTGTGTGGTTTACCGGCACACTAACATGGACTTGTGAGAAGCGGAAAAAGGTCTAAACAATCAAGACTATGATTACATCATCCCTTTTCATATTTCTTAAAATTGTTTAGACACACCTGTGAGCTATCTAAGATAAGGTGTATGATTATGATAAAGTTTTATCAATGCAATCTAGTATCAGAAATCTGAACTTTCGTATGAAAGTCAATAAAGTATTGAATTCTAAAAGTCTAGCTGATTTCTAAGTACATGTCAAAGCTAGTGGGAGCATAAGTGTTTTGCTAATAATCATCGTGTTAGTGGGAGCATGATAATTATGATAAAAGTTGTAAGTTAGCAATGTTAATTATAGAAAACAAAAGTTTCAACTGGGAAAGAGTTGTTTTTCTATAATTAATGGAGAGGAAATTATACTTCATCTCAAATCTAAAAGCTTAGATTGAGGTTTTAATCGTATTTAGTCAAGGATATATATATATATATATATATATATATATATATATATATATATATATATATATATATATATATATATATATATATATATATGAATTTCATGTTGGAATGGCTCAACATAAGGAAATTATGTATATGGGTCCATTATTTGCGTTCTAAAATTTGATTATGATTACGACATCCCTTTTTCATAATCTGAATTACGAGAACTTGGCAAATAGAAATGGAAATGTTATAGCAAAAGACGGGTTTAGTCTTTATGTGAGACATCATGAATTGTGTTCCATATGCTTCGGATATATGATCGATTACATGTGCTATATTCATCCTTTCTAAAATTTTCCAAATGCCTGGGGCATTAAGAAGGCAAAAGGTCTGGAATTGGATATCACTAAAAGGATTAAACAATTGTCGAGGACAATCTAAGGTTTACGAAGGACAGTTGGAAGTATAGTGATAATTCTGGAAGGACCATGTTGACTAAATCTGTAAGGATGTAACTCTTGTTCAGAAGTGATAGTCAAAATGAAATATGGAAATGTTTCAAAGTTAGAAATTATTCAATTTGTGTAAGATTAGGAAAATTAATGCAAGAAGGATGTTTCCAAGGAGCTGGTCTCCTTTGGAATGCTCTGTAATGGTTATTTTCAAGTCTTTCTAACATTGTACATAATCATTACAAGAGGATCAATGCATATAAGTTTAGAATCTAATAGATTTCAGTAAATGGCATGAATTTGAAATTCTTGCATTTGCAGTAAGGATTTAGGACTATGAAAAGAGGATCATTGGAGTTATGTTCAATTGATCTATTTCACAAAGTAAAGATCATAGACAAACATAGTATGCGTACTTGGTGTGTGGCATGACTAGTGTTTAGAAAACATAGTGTACATGCTTGGAGCATGGGACAACTATTGTTTTAATTCAAGTATAAAGTTGATTGCTGAAACAGTATACAATGAATAATGTGTAATCATATGGTGATAAATAAAAGGTGTTTTATTTATGTTCATAGGTTTTGATACCATATTGGATTCAATTATTATTGTGTTTCACTTTGCATGTTTTAACTTCCAAAAATAACTAGGTTATTGTTCTGGATGACTAAGTTATTCAAACCATCCACAGTCGGTCATATGTTGGAAGTAGATATGAATTAAGACTATCATGGATTGGCTTGTAGAGGTCTAAGATGTTGGACCAAGGACTACAACACTCATGAGTGCTCATAAGTTCTAAGTATTGGATTCAACCCGCGCTCATTGGAATCACTTCATGGATTTTATCACGAGTAATCATGAGATGATAATATCTTATATTCTTTAAACCTAGAGATATGAGTTGTTACTATGAGTTGGTTGTACATTGATTGCACGAAAACGCATTGGTAACTCGATGTTATAAAACATGCCTTTGTGTATGATTCAACAAGTAGTAGAACAAGACATATGAGTTGAATTTTATCCATTCCTTCTACCTTCGGGATAAAAGCGATATATGTGGGCCCCTCGACGATTTGGTGATGACAAATGTAAGTGCTCGGCCGGTCCAGGACTGATTTGATTTGTTCGATTAGTTAGTCGTCATAAATTGGAAATCGGGAAACAAAAAATGGACAGACAAAATGATTATAATCCATGTCTCAGCCCATATGATATCTAGAATGGAGGAATATATGATCCCTTATCTAATGGACAAGTCATTAACAAAGGTCAGAGTTCGACAGAAGCTTTTGAGAGCTATGATTACCAGTCGGTTCTTGAAGTCATACGCAATAATAGTTTTAGACTTATCCAAGTGGGAGACTTTTGGATTATTGTCTAACTCAATAACTATAATTGGTAAGACTTGACGCGACCCAACATGGTCCATTTGGGTTGCATGGCATCATGCATTTGGATAGACTATAATGAGAGAAATAACACTTAAGGCTGGTCAATATGTTATAAGTTTTAATATATTAATAAGATTATTTAATTAGTATTGATCACGAATTAATCTAGGATTAATTAAGTGATCAAAAGAAGACTAATTAAATATATGGGTTGATTGTGTAAATCATCCATACTAATATACTAGGGTAATGTTCCATGGATTATCAAGTTGGGCTAAAACCCATAAGATGCTCCATGGTGTATTTCTACCCATGGATCATGGAAATGAAAGGCCATGACAATTAGGGTTTACATGTTGTAACCCTAACTATATAATGATCTTATTCTTGTAGAAAATCAACGACTAAGAGTTATAGAAAGGGCTAGCCGATTTTATGAAGTGTTTCAATGTCTCTCAAGTCATTCCAAGTGCAAATGATGTTGTGTGAACCATTTGAGGTGCCGCACTTGGGGAACTAGGCACTCAAGCTTCATGAAGACAAGCTACATCAAAGAAAGGTATGTATTCTATCCATTTGATTACCGAAGTATCAAGTATTGTATGCTAGATAGGGTAATACCTTCGAAAGTTCATATTTGCATGTATAATAGAGAAAACATAGATCCAAGGTATTTAGGGTTGCATGTATACTTAGGAATGTTAGAATGCTCAAAACCCAACATGGTCATCCACTTCATGTGGTGATGTGGCCTGCAACCAATCAAGTTAAACAAATCCATGTTCTTCAAAGTTATCCAAATGGATCCATAAGCTCCATGTTTTACTGGCTTTTCGATGAGACTACAACGTCTGGTATTATCAAACATAAAGATGGATGCATCCGTCTTTATGATCGAGGGTATTTGTTCCAGTTCAGGAAGTGGGATATTCATCATCTGAGTCATCATCAAATAAAAGTTGTCGAGGAGATTTTTGAGCAAGCAGCAAAGGAGTACACGCCCATGGTTGCCGAGATCATCAATAAACGTATGTGGAACGGAGCAATAGGGCAGGCAGATGTGATGGTGGTCGACAAAGATTAAAACCAAGGGGGAGATTGAAGGGTCTAGTTAGTAGTTTGGTCTAGGCTTTCATTGTAATAGGTTCTTTTGAATCTGTATGTAGTTTTGGTAGGTTGGTTGTTAGTTTACGGCCATGATGTGAGTTTATGGCCGTAAGCCTAAAGTCAGCCCAAGTCCACTATAAATAGGGGTTATGTAGGTTATTTGTGGTTGTTGATGCCACCAGAGTTCACGATCACATAGCAAGTTGTACCAGATGTTTTTATTGAATATAAGCATGCGCAAGCTTGTTTTAATTGTGTTTCTACTATGTTTCTCATTCCATTGATTGAGCATTGGTAAAGATCCATTTTCAGGACCTTACATAAAAAAATTTGATGTCAAGGCTAACGAAGGAATTTCTCTTCGCTATTCACTAACTTCAAAGGCTTACAGGATTTTAAATAAACAATCCAAACGGATTGAAGAAACCTACTACGTAACGCTTGATGACAACTACATGAGGAAAAATCAGACAACCGAGAGTGTCACTGGGGAAATATTTCCAGAATCAGTTCATGTCTCAGTTCCTATTTTCAACTTGTTTGAAGAATACACAAGGCTGTTCAGCGAACCAGAGAATACCATACTCTCAGATGCGAAAGCTGCTGACAACAAAATCGACCATCTAAAGAAGATTATCGATGAAGTTGTAAAAGAAATGGAAAAAGATCCTTCGAAACCAGCTGAAGATCAGCCCTCAACAGCTCCTCCAAACAAAATCTCAATGTTCAAGGGGGAGGGTCCATCTATCACCCACACAGCCGAACTGCCAATCGTGGGGGAGTATCCAATGCTAACTCATGATGGTATAGTCGAGGGGGAGAACCCTTTTACAAATAAAAGAGAACGTCCTACTCCAACCAAAGGAGAGACTCTTGAACCTGACAAGGGATATACTTCGCCATTTGTGGGGGAGAATGCAAATACAAATGACGAAGACAATCTATCAAAATCTGAAGAAGAGATCAATGTAGAGTTGAATCCTGTTTATGACCCAAACTACCCTCCTCTCACAAAATGGACTTAGGATCATCCTAAAACAGAGATAATTGGTGAATCATCCGAACAGGTTCTTGAACGGTCTCAATTGAAAGCGAAGCAGACTGCATTATTCACTCATGTTTAATTCGTTTGTCTCTAAAATCGAACCAAAGACGGTCAACATTGCACTTGATCATGCTGATTGGGTACATGCAATGAAAGATGAACTCCATGAATTTGAATGCAATCGAGTTTGGAGACTAATACCCACACCAAAGGATGCTTCTGTGGTTGGATTGAAGTGGGTATTCAAGAATAAGATGGATAAATAAGGAAATGTTATTAGGAATAAGCCCCAGCTAGTGGTAAAGGGATATTGCCAAGAAGAAGTGATAAATTTTAAAACTAACTTGAAGATCGATTAGATCTATGAAACAGGTAGAGAAATAACCAGATAAACAATTAAGAACAAGCTAATGGATCAAAAGGTGTCGAATGATTTAATAAACAATCCTCAGAAGAGCTCGATAAAGAACATCAACTGTAGAGGATTTTAGGGTTTACAATAATCAATGAGAGTGACGACCGCCACGATACGCATACATGCATGCATATATTTATAATAAAACCCTAACCGTTTATCTAAGAAAAAGAAGGCTAATCTAGATAAACACAGATTGACAAGCCCAATCCGGTTGAAAAACAAAAGGGCCCAAGACGTAACACAATAATCTTCAACAATCTCCCCCTTTGCGTCTTTGGCAGATAATCTTCATTCCCTTTTAACAGCAGAAGGCTTCTTCATCGTCTCAAAAATCCTCGGTATAATAGCCAGAATGTGATGCCTGAAAGTGATATACCACCGAAGCATATCAGTGAAATTCTTCTTGTCTGCTGTAGAGTTCTGCTTGCATCGGTGAATGATGTTTACGATATGCTCCAGACAATCTGTTGAAAACAGATGCTTGTCTACCAAAGCAAACAGAAACTTGTGCTTGTCACCTCTTGTGAACATGACCATCAGATTTGAAGAGTCAATTTGCCCTAACTTCATTTTGTGTACGTCTCCTGTCTTGGAAGTAGGCTTGACGGTCGGTTTCTTGTTCATTATTTTTGCTATTTCCTAATCCATAGTGGCGAGCTCATGGATATAGGAAGCCAACATTCTTTTGAGATGTTTCAGAATCGGTTCATACTCTCTTTGATTGGAGAGAAGAAGGTTGTATAGCAGAATCCAATCATGAGGATCCAGACTGGGAAGATCTACCAGAGAAATAAAATGTTCTGTGTTGGCCGTTCCTCTATTGATTTTGAAGTTAACGTTCACAAATTTCCCAGCCTGTGTTGGTTTCAGTACCTTGACTTTAATTATCTTTTGTGCACTCCATGTCAAGTACTGTGGGTGACCATTCTTCAAATAGAAATTTATTAATTCTCTGTCAACCTTGAAGTTTGGATGAGGGACATCGACAGTGACATCAAAGCAATGAAATGTAAAAGCTTTTCGTGTGATTGGCATGTCAAACTGTGAGTCTTTGGTATTCTCACACTCAAAAGATGCAATCGGTTCCAACCAATATATGGAGGGAAACTCAATCGCTTGAGTGATGAGTGTGTCTCTGTCCCATTCTGGGAACAGAGTCTTCTTGGCTTGTAGAGCATCCTCATCCTCCTTGATTCTTCGTTCTTTGGCCTCGGCCTCTCGAGCTATTTTCAGTGTTTCATCCAGCTCTTTGTCCCTTTTCTTTCGTTGAAGAGCTTCAGCGATAGTTTCATCAGTATCTAACTCGCTCTCAACAAAGAACTGTTTTCCAGAACCCGAAGCTAAATTAACCTTCAGTTCTGTCTTTGGTAAAACCTCCTCTCCCCCTTGTCTCGGAAGAACAAGCTTCTCCGAGACACCCTTCATTTCGCTCAAGATGTTAATCGCAGGAAGGAGTTTAGCCTGGAGATGTTGTCTGATGGTAAGGGTAAGAAAGGGATCATGAGTGTCAAGGACAGTTGTCAACATATTCTTGACATCACCAGCGCAACCTTGAAGAACAGCTCGCTGAGTTTTCAGCAAAGAGATTTCTTGTTGTGCCTGGGCCAGTTGTATCTTCTGAAGGTCAATAGTTGCTTGATGCTTGACAAGATCTTCTTTTAAGGTTCTCTCTGCTGCTAGAAAAGCAAAACGTGAATCCAAAGATTGGAGAAAAGAGGTGGATTCAGTTTTGAGGTCAGCACGCAGAGTGTCACACCCCGAAAACCAAAGGCGGAAACATCTCCGGGGTTGACTACCATGTTGTGTATCAAATCCAATGTACATAGTAATCATAGTAAACAAACATTACATTACATACATATGAAAGTTTACATTTGTTCAAAAGCAAAGTTATAAAAATATACATATGCATCATATAAACAAAAGTTGAGACGAGTCTTCTACGCACTCCGTCTTCGCCAAAAGAGATCACCGGGTACCTGTCTAACTTGGACCTGAGAATACAAGCGGTTTGAAAATCAGCATAAAGCTGGTGAGTTCATAAGCGGTTTTGTTTTGTGAAAATGTATCGGTTTCCTTTAGTTTCCGAAAAAGTTTGTTATCCAAGAAAATCCCATATTTTCTTATGTGAAGTTGGTTAAGTTATCATTTGTTACCAATTCGGTAATGTATTGTATTTTACCCCAGGAAAATCCCATATTTTCCTAATTGTAAGATCAGTGGTATATCACAAGGTATTGTTTAACACACAAAACTATATAATGAAAAATCTTGGGATCACTATCCCGAAAGACATATAAGTTAGTTTGACATTTTCGAAAGTATAGTTTCAAGATCATGGGACTATCATCCCGGACTAACACGAGATAAGTTAATGTATATATGTAAATATAAATTTGAAACCATGGGATCACTATCCCGAATAAGATACAAATTTGGAAAACCTTGGGATCACTATCCCGTATAAGATATAGATTTAGAAAACCATGGGATCACTATCCCGTATAAGATATCGATACGAAACCTTGGGATCACTATCCCGTATAAGATATAGATAAAGACCATGGGGAAAGACATCCCGTACAAGTCGTAGACATAAAACCATGGGATCACTATCCCGAACTAGATACAAAATAGTTTAGTTAATACCATGGGATCACTATCCCGAAAGAAATATAAGAATAAATCATGGGATCACTATCCCGTATAGGACATTGATATA
Source organism: Lactuca saligna (assembly GCF_052625555.1). Taxonomy (NCBI): domain Eukaryota; kingdom Viridiplantae; phylum Streptophyta; class Magnoliopsida; order Asterales; family Asteraceae; genus Lactuca; species Lactuca saligna. The sequence goes on from NC_136421.1 coordinate 201,794,091, forward strand.
AAATAGTTTGATAATACCATGGGATCACTATCCCGAAAGAGACATAGAAACAATACCATGGGATCACAATCCCGAAAGAGACATAGAATATAGATGCAAAACCATGGGATCACTATCCCGAACTAGATAAAGTTTCTGAACCCAAACTGTGAATAAGCTGATATTAATACATATTGTGAGTCGGGTAACCATACTAATACGACAACGTGACCTCCTTGATGTTTGTCAGACATCGAACGATATCCAGAAATTTGTCACCCTAGGCGTGCCCGCCTAACTGTAGCTAGCAGTTAAGGTGTGGGATTGTCAGTCCCGAATAGATCTATTCACAAATTCCGCGCTCTCCCTCCAGGAGCTCTGGTTACACCTCCGGGGAGGATTTACTGATCATCCATAAAGGGTAGTGACTATCTCACAAGCTAGTACTAAACTATTCACAGGGTTCTCGCAAGATATCGACATACAGAAGATTATGAAACATAATACCGTAAGGTATAGATACATACATGAAATTATCGGATAATACATTCAAATGATATGGAGATAAACCGAATCAGACATAGTTTATCTAATAACTTAGTATAGATATTAGTATACGATAGAAAGAACAGTAAAGACCCCCAAATTATTCCCATAATAATTTGATTAGTTTGATTGTTTCCTTAACTAAAATCCATTTAGTTGAAATCGAATAGTCATTCCTTATGCTCAACATAATACATAAGGAGTAAAAGAGTTTATAGGTTTGTCAAAGATTGTTTGAAACACATCAATGTTGTGATTGGAAAACAGTTATAATTTGCTTGTATTCCCCCCCTGAAAACATTGAAAACAGTGAAAAAGCCGTAGGGGTATGAACTCACCGGACGAGGTACGAGACGGTTTGGATGCTATGAGCTGAGCCGGGACTTGTAAACGTACGAGGTTCCTAGTTATGAAGTAAAGATACACATTTGTATCTAATTAGGACTTAGATTGATTGTCGGATAGGGACCAATGCTTCAGGTCGCGATAACACTCCGATACAAGTGTTTGGTGGGACCCGGGTGGCGTTTAGGGACATGAATGACACAAGGGACTTGGGAAATGAGTTGGGACATCAAAGGAACACTCCCCTTTAGGGAGTTTATGGCCAAAACACCCTTCCCCATGAGTTTACGGCCGTAAACTCATGATGGGTGGTTTATGGTGCCTCTTGGACTTCCAACACTTAGGGGATAATTTCTAGACTTGGTTTAAGGACTTGAAATGATTCAAAACATCAATTTGACCCCCTTTAAGGGAGTTTACGGCCTAGCAAGGCCCCAAGGCCGTAAACCCTTATTTGTCCAAGAAAACGATGTTAAATGGTGCTAGAACAAATCACATGTGATTGGTAGAATTAATCCAAGGCCTAACATGAGTTTGCATGGGACTTTTGAGTGATTTGTGGAGTTTACGGCCCATGAAACCCCCTTCATGGCCGTAAACTCTAATACATGGTGCTACAAGGTGTTTCAAGGTCTAGAACATGCATGAAAGGACTTCTAAAATTCATCTAAGGGCCTTAGGGGTGTGTAGTTTGCATCTTAACACCAAAAATTTTGGAGTTTACGGCCCAAGAACATGTCTTGGCCGTAAACCCTTAGAAACCCCATAAATGTTGTGTTTTAGGCCCTCAAAGTATTTTTGGTTGGTCCCTTGATTTATTCCAAAGCTTTTGGTGGTGTTGGATGGCTTTCTAACACCTTAGAATGGGATTTATGCCAAGTTTTGGGGAGTTTACGGCCCAAGAACTCTCCTTGGCCATAAACTCATTTACGTCCCTCAAAATTAATGTTTCAAGTGTCCAAATGCAAGAATCAAGGTCCTATAATTCATATCTAAGCTATAGGAGTGATTTGGAAGGGTTTAAGGGCATGAAAACCCTTATTCTATGAGTTTACAGCCCAAGAATGATCCTTGGCCGTAAACTCCTCCAAACATCACAAAATGCAAGTTTTACATGTTTAGATTACATATTTTAAAGTCTCATAGCCATATCCAAGGTCCAAACTAGTCAAGGAAGGGTTTAAAGGCTCAAAACCCCTTATATTTGGTGTTTACGGCCTAAGCATCTTCTTAGGCCGTAAACTCACATACATTGTCCAATTTTCTGTTTAAATCTCGAATTTGAAGGCTAAAGATGCTATAGATTAAGGCTAGGGAGGTACCTTAAGGATTTGAAGCTTAAATTTTGAGTTTTGGACACTTAATCTTTGGATTTTGGAGAGAGGTTAGAGAGAGAGTAGTGAGAGAAGGAAAAAGCTTCAAATGAGAGCTGAAACTCGTTTATATAGTTCCCAAAATTTGCACGCGGTGGAATTCTACCCGATACCGATGCTAACCGCGGCTTTTGGTCGCACCCGATTGAGTTTCCGTCACCCGACGGGAACATTTTTAAAACTTATAAAATAATGATTTTGGGCGAATAACATAAGTTCCTGAGTGCTTTAGACACTCATTAAAATAAAATAAACATATAATTTATACAAATAAATTCCAAAGAGAAATCGGAACGAATCCGATAACGGCAACTTTCCGGGTAGAACGGGTCTTGGCGATGAACAAATTTCGGGTTGTTACAGTATCCCCCCGTTAGAGGGAATTTCGTCCCAAAATTCAAGGAATAGGATATAGATCATGAGTTTGAAATGAAACTCGAATGGATTCGATATTTTGGGTCATCACTTTCTCAAGTGGAATCGGGTCTCTATGAAGATTTCGAAACATACAATGTGGAATTAAACTTTAGATATTCGAATGAAATTCCCGGAAACACTTCGGGACAGACATTTAGTAGAAAGAACTACTAACTTCTCGTTTCCAAATGATCGTAGAAACGAGGAATGTGGTAATTCGTACCAGGAAAACTCTTGAGTTATAAAGCATGACACAATACGAAAGTTCAATCCCGAAGATCATGAGAGTTAGGTCGAGGAAGAGATATAGACAGGCGACCCTCTCGAAACCAGGATAACAACATGAATGGGACTCCGTCATTCTATGTTAAACGTAGTATCAAGGTATTATCGCGAAAGGTTTCTCATTTAACCGAATGGAACAGAATAGTCCTCTGGACTGAGGATTCAATCTATAGGTACGAAGTTAGTGTTCTCAATCTTATTGGTTAGTCGTCTCGATGATGCACATTTCGATCGCACACGAGGAATCGGGCTTAGAGAACATTCGGATAGATGGATAACAGGTTTCCCTCCAAATACGGAAATCGAAAAGAGTTGCAGGTATAAGAGCTGTCAAAGAGAAGTATACCTGCGGCGACAAAGGGATCAGTGGTGGTAGTTGCCTTGGGGCAATTCCTTTTGAAGTGCCCTGCTTCACCACAATTGTAGCAGGCTGGACTGATTCCTGCTCCTGATGATTGGTTTGTTGACTTGGTCGGTTTTCTACAGGTTCGAGACAGATGGCCTTTCTTGCCACAGTTGTCGCAACTCCTTTCGCGACATGGACCAGGGATGCGGTGATGGTAGTTGCACTTACCACACCACGGGAGACTGCCAGTGTATCCACTGGTGGGAGTTTGGGCTGTAGAACCGACAGTTGAGACAGCAATAGGGGTAGTAGCAGCATGGACTGCTACTGTTTGCTGTTTCTTGGAAGACCCTCTCGTACTCTGGGCCCTTCGCTTGTTCTGAGATTTATTTCTACTTTCACCTCCACTTGTGTCCGACTCAGGAGTGGTAGTTTCCTCATCATAGTTGTCTTCGTGATCGATCAGGATTTTCGCAAGGCATTTAGCACTGTCGTACGTTCGCAGCCAAGACATTCCCCTTTGTTGGCTGGGTCAATCCCCAGATGAATCTTTCGATCTTTTTACTCTCCGGGGTAACCATTCCCGGACAGAGTAAAGCCAGGCCATCGAATCTTGAAGTATAAGCTGCTATGTTGGAACCCTTCATCTTAACGTTCCAGAGTTCGTGTTCCAGTTTCTGAATTTCGCCCCGAGGGCAGTACTCTGCAAGTAGAAGCTCCTTCATAGCTTCCCAACCCATGGCATTCGCTACAGGTAGAGTTAAGGATTTGACTCGGCCGTTCCACCAAGTCAAGGCTTTATCAAGGAAAGTGCAAGCATCAAATTTGACTTTATCAGACTCTGAACAGGCACATATTTCGAAGATTGACTCGATCTTCTCTAACCATCGAGTCAGGGAAATGACACCTCCAGTGCCATCAAAGGTTGTGGGTTTTGCATTCATGAAGTCTTTGTAGGAACCCCCTCTTCGGTGTTCCTGGCTGCTTTCTGGGTTTTGAGGTTGGGGACCACCTCCGCAGCCACCGGGATTCATTTGAGACATAGTTGCCACCATTGCAGCAGTCAGAACCCTTGGAGGCAAGGGAGTTCTGGTGCTATAGTCAGCCATGATCTTGCTGTGAGGCGTGACACACCTGTACATGGATTCAGAGATTAATCCATAATGGAGAAACTTACTTGGATCAGAAACAATAATCTTCTTAGTATGGTAAGAGGCTATTGAAGCCAGAAGAGCATCCTTCATCACAAGGATTTCTAGGGAATCCATGGCCTTCTTCGTGATGAGCGTCCAGAAACGTCCGTAAGAGATCTCGGAGTATCGGGTGGAGGTGTTTAGACTCTGAACGAATTGAGACCAGATTATGGAGCCATAATCTAGGTTGATGCCGTTGTACAGACCATAGAGAATGGTGAGAAATCCATGGTATCAGAACCACCACAGCATTCCGCTACACCCTTGATTAAAAGGGTAAGCAAGCCGTTCCACTGAGAAGGAAGACAAGATTTCTTGACCTTCGCGATTGTCGTAAGAACATCCGTATAACCCATCTCGTACATCATCGAGAAAAGTTGGGTAGTAGTGACAAAATCCGGTGAGATGACGGAAGAATCAACTGCTAGCCCTAGAAGAGAGCAAAACTTGGTTTTGGAAACGGAGGTTTTCTTGTCATGGATGGTGAAGTAGATGCGATCTTTGTGTTTGTCATAACTTGCTGTTGTGTAGACTTGAGAAAGCAGGGACATCGGAACGGCTTCCACCTGCGTGAGTGCCAATAGCAATGGGGAATATTTTAGACATTCCACCACATGGAGCATGTACGCATCATATAAGAAAGGGGTCATCTCGATAATCATATTCTGATTAGGCTTGATGGAAAGCAAAGATGAAGATGCAGTTTGATCGTGTGCAGAAGAAGAAGTCGCCATTGTTGAATTGAAGAAGAAGATGAACAGTGGAAACTTTTCAGAGAGAGAGATTACGTGTGTGGTAAATGCCAAAGAATACGATCACCCCTTATTTATACCGTTCACTGGAGAGAGAAAATCGTGATGATGATGGAACCAAAACGTCGCTTGAAAAAGTGCGATTGGATGTTATGGTTTATCCCAGGAATATGTTAGCACATGTGGGTGTGAAACGAATCAATTGCACGCGCCCAAATCATATTTGTACCGTTTGAAATTCCTCGTGCCCTTGTTTGGTTACAACTGAAACTTAAAACCACATACCAAACAACAATCAGAATGTTGGAAAGAATTAATTTCCATGCATAAGAGTGTGAAGGATAAAGAAATAAATCAAAGGTGTTTGAGATGTGAGTGTTGTCTATTAAGAAGACAGAAGGCGGAAGATTCCGGGCAAGAATCACTTCCTTCAAAGCCAAGAGAGACTTGAAGTGCTTGTGTGGTTTCCCTATAAATACGATCAATTGTCTGTTAATAAACAATGAAAGGCATCTTTTGATCATAGGCTGTGGGGTGGTTGTCCTCTAACTGAACATCAAGTCTCAACATAAAACTGAGTGTTGGTAGAGGTACCTGTGAGACCGATGTGATCTGTTGAACAGGTAAGTGGGAATTATCTTGTGACAAGCATGGAATAAACAAAAATCTCAAAGAAAAAATAAACTGGACCTCTTTGGGAAGAAATGTCTTAGGTGGAGACGATTTCATAAAAGATCACACAAAAGGAAAATGAGATTTCCAAGTAACATCTTGAGTATATCACTCCCCGTCAATTCATTTTAGGTATTGAATTTTGGGTTTCACTTAGAACGTGGTAATCGAATCCAAGATCATAAACACAGATGTTGTGTAACCATAAGCTTTAGTGGTAAAGACCGAAAGCATCAAGGGTTACTTTAGGGAATCGAAGGTAAATGTAGAATTTGAGGAGGTGGTTAAGAGACCGAATGTACCTTCTGCTATAGAAGTGGGACAAAGCAGAGCAACTCATGTCTCAAATGAGAAGAGTAAGGTAGCTCTAGACCGAGTGTTAAAGAATAGTCTGATTGGGAAGAAACGATAGGTATTGATCGAATCATTAAGGCTTACTCAAGGTCATAGAGGCTTGTGACAACATACAACAGCATGCTTCTAGGGATGTCTAACTAGTCTGAGAGAAAGATAAAACATACCTGGGTGAACACTATTGAAGGTGATACTTGTATTTACTTGTGCAAAGCTTACACCAACCAGGACTTGCGAATAATGGAAATAAGTAAGAAAACGGAATAAAACAGAAAGATAAAATGTTTTTGTGATTTTGAAATTTTTGTGAAAAAGAAATAAAAACAGAAAGATATAATGTTTTTGTGATCTTGAAATTTTTTTGAAAAAGAAATAAAAACAGGAAGATAAAATTGTACAACATAAAAAAAATGATGAAGCAGAGATAGACCGAGCGATCTGTGTATTTCAGTGACATGTCAATTTCAGAACAGAGAGGAACCGAGCGGTCTATCTATTTTGGTTCCATTAAATCTCCAGAGCAGAGAGAGATCGAGCGGTCTGTCTACTTCGGTTCCATTAAATCTCCAGTGCAGAGAGAGACCGAGCGGTCTGTCTACTTCGGTTCCATTAAATCCCAAGAGCAGAGAGAGACCGAGCGGTCTGTCTACTTCGGTTCCATTAAATCTCCAGAGCAGAGAGAGACCGAGCGGTCTGTCTACTTCGGTTCCTGATTCTTAGTTAGAGATTTGAGGATTGGGGACCGACTCTCCTACCATCATACCTAAGCCTTGTAGAATTTTGTTGAAAGTCGCTTCAGGAAGAAAGTGGACTTCAACGTTTCCATCTTCCACGTAACAAATAGAAAACATTATGTCAGGTCTGCTAGCAGTAAGATACATTAGAGAGCCTATCATTTGACGATAAAGTGTAAGATCAACAGCCGGTTTATCCAGGGATGGAGTGAGCTTAGTGCCGAACGCGATTGGGACTTTGACCTTTGAATCTCCCATCATGCAAAATTTTGCTAAGAGATTCTTTGTGTAAGCTTCCTGGTTGATAAAGATGCCTTCAGGTCCCTGTCTGATATTTAAACCAAGGAAAAATTTAATGGGACCCATCGAGCTCATTTCAAATTTGGTCTCCATCATCTTTTTGAATTCAGCTGTTAGGCTAGGATTCGTGTAGCCAAAGATGATATCATCGACATAAATTTGAACGATCATAAGGTGGTTACCTTCCTTTTTGCGAAAGAAGGTTGGGTCAACCGAACCTTGTTTGAATTTGGACATCTTTAAAAATTTAGTCAGCGTTTCATACCAGACTCTCGGTGCTTGTTTCAGACCATACACGGCTTTATCCAGAATGTAACAATGATCGGGATATTTTTCATTCACGAATCCAAGAGGTTGCTCCACATACACAGTTTCTTAGAGATCGCCACTGAGAAATGCGCACTTGACATCCATTTGAAAGACCTCAAAGTTTTTGTGAGCAGCATAGGCAAGAAATATTCTCACTGATTCCAGCCTAGCTACAGGAGCGAAAGTCTCTTCATAGTCAATGCCTTCCTCCTGATAGTATCCTTTTACGACCAGACGTGCTTTGTTTCTTATAACGTTCCCTTCCTTGTCAAGTTTGTTCTTAAAGACCCATTTGAGACCAACAACCAAGGCATGTGGAGGAGTTGGAATAAGACGCCAGACTTTGTTCCTTTCAAATTCATTCAGTTCGTCTTGCATAGCTTGAACCCAATCGGAGTGATCAAGAGCAGTTTTAACTGTCTTTGGTTCAACTTTTGATACGAATGAGTTAAACATGCAGAATTCGACTTTTGAGAACAAGGATGCTTGTTTTGCCTTGAGTTGTAATCGAGTCAGAACTGTTTCTGAGATATTACCAACAACTTGAGAGACATGATGATTTCTGGTCCATTTGGTGAGAGGAGGGAAGTTTGGATCAAAAGATGGATCTAATTCAGCATTTATCATTTCTTCTGGTTCGGACAGACTGTCGAAGTCGTATGACATATCAGCATGCTCCTCCTCAACATATGATCTTACAGGAATGTCTTGTGAATCTTGAGCTACAGTGGTTTCTTGTGGTGTTGAGCTTTCGGGCGTTGATGCACCTTCGGTTGGTGAGGCACTTTCGGATGGCAATGTGCTTTCGGTTGAAGGTTGAGACCTTAGCTCCCCCTCAACATGTGAACTTGGCTGGCATGAAGGTGGATCCTCCCCCTCGACTGATGGTGGACACTCCCCCTCGACTGATGATGAAAACTCCCCCTCGACTGACGCATTATGTTGGGGAGGGTCTTGTGAACCTGATTCTTCTTCATTCATTCTTCTTGCAGCATCGTCAATAAGTTGCTTCAAGTGATCTACCCTGTTGTCTGCTGCACTGGCTTCAGAATGAGTGGCCTTCTCTGGTTCATCAAAAAGCTCCATGAATTTCTCAAATAGATTAGCGATCGAGGCTGTGACTTGGCCAGTTTGAGGAAAGATTTCTTCAGCTGTGTCTTTGTTAGCCTTTAGCTTTTTAACATAGCTATCATCAAAAGTCATGTAGTAAGTTTCTTCTATTTTCCTTGAATGCTTGTTTAACACCCTGTATGCTTTGGAAGTAAGAGAATAACCTAGAAATATCCCTTCGTCAGCTTTGACATCAAACTTGTTGTGGTGTTCTTTGGAATTGAAAATGAAACACCTGGAACCAAACACATGGAAAAACTTCACATTTGGCTTCCTGTTGTTGATGATCTCATAAGGAGTGAGAGTGAAGCGCTTCTTAAGATAAGACCTGTTATGTGTAAAACAAGCAGCAGAAATAGCATCAGCCCAAAAATATAAAGGTAAGGAAGCAAAACTTAGCATTGTTCGGGCAGCTTCACATAAGGATCGGTTTCGTCTTTCGACAATCCCGTTCTGTTGAGGTGTGTAGGGAGCTGAGAAGTTGTGACTGATTCCCTTTTCTTCCAGGAATTCTTCAAATTCTTTATTTTTGAACTCGAACCCATTGTCACTTCTAATGTTGCGAACGACCTTCTTCAGCTGTACTTCAATCTGCTTGATGAACACTTTTAGCTTGTGAGTCACTTCAGATTTAAGCTTCAGAAAGAACACCCATGTAAAACGTGAAAAGTCATCAACAATAACAAGAATATACTTGCTACCACCAATGCTTTCTATAGAATATGGACCACATAAATCAATATGAAGTAATTCTAGTGGTTCAACGACTTTAGTGTTTATTATAGATGGATGACTTTGACGACTCTGCTTCCCCATTTCACATGCAGCACATAGATGATCTCTGTCATACTTGAGCAATGGAAAACCCCTAACGTGACCTCCAGTGACAAGTTTGTTGATATCTTTGAAGTTGAGATGAGAGAGTCTTCGGTGCCATAGCCAGCTTTCGTCAGATTGTGCATTGGATAACAGGCAGATGGCTGGGTTTCCTTTGATTGGTTTGATATTTAGGGGAAACATTTCACCTTTGCGCTCTGATTTGAGAATAACTTTGTTCGTCTTCTTCTCAATAATTTCCGAACCTTCATCATCGAATGACACCTTGAGACCAGTACCTCCAACAAGCTGAGATACACTGATGAGATTGTGTTGTAGTCCCTCTACATATGCAACTTTCCTGATTGAGAAATCACTGTTTGTAATCATCCCGTAGCCTTTGATGGTGACGAAGGAATTGTTCCCAAATTTGACATTTCCACCATTTGAAAGAGATCTGAATTCCCTTAGCTCTTCCTTCCTCCCTGTCATGTGACGCGAGTAGCCACTATCAATGTACCATTCTTCGTCATACTGCTCGTCACTGATAACCTGCAAAAATTAAGCAGATTTAGGAACCCAGAGCTTCTTGGGTCCACGTGAGCTTTTTAGTGGAATAGTAAGAGAGATGTCAACTACATATGTTCTTTTTATTAGTGTTGTTTCATCTTTCCTTTTGATGGTGAAAACTTTGATTTTATTTGGATTTGATGGTTTTGGTATTGATTCTGATTCAATATCTGAAACCTTCTATTTTCCTTTTTGTTCAGCTGATGACTAAGATTTTTGAGAAGGAACATAGTGGAATTTAGGATGAGAAGAGACAGAAGATTTTGAAGAGTTAGAATGAGATAGCTCAGAACGGTATAACTTCTTGGTTGAAGATTCCAGGTGACTCTTTTGCTTTTGATTAACGGTAGGACCAACCTTAGAGTTTTGATCTCTTTTGATTCCCGAACCAAACCTGTGCTTTCGGTTGAAATCATTCTCTGAACCGAATCTATGCGTTCGGTTGTTGTTATGCTCTGAGCCGAACCTCTGCTTTTGGTTGTTGTTTTGCCCAGAACCGAGCCTCAGCTTTCGGTTGTCATTGTGCTCTGAACCGAACTTCTGCTTTCGGTTGTCATTGTGCTCTGAACCGAACCTCTGCTTTCGGTTGTTGCTTTGCTCAGAACCGAGACTCTGCTTTCGGTTGTTGTTTTGCTCAGAACCGAGACTCTGCTTTCGGTTGTCATTTCTCTCCGTCGATCCAACAGGATTTTTCGCTGGTTTTAAATTCCTATCTTGATGTGAGAAATAGGCATTTTGCGATTGCCAAAATTGTTTTCTTTCTGAGAGATTCTTCCTATATCTATGATTCCTTTCCCGTTTTTGGCTTCTCATCTGCTTTGGCTGATGATGGATGTTAGCTTTATGTTTTTGATTTTCATTGGCTGATCCACTCTGAACCGATGTTGTTTCACTTGGAGATGTGACTTCTTTTGCAGGAATTTCTTTCTCTTGAGGGACATCTTTTGTTCCATTGGTACTTGCCACGTTGAAGCTATCAGGTTTATTTAAAGGTTCTGGTATGTATCTGCCTTTGCTTTTCCATGAATTCCTTTCAGACAGACCTACCATTTCATCAGCATTGTCAATGGGAGCTGACCAGAAGAACTCGTCACAGCCATCAACATTGTCTTCATTCACAATAGTTGTTAGTTCAGCAGTTTGATGTTCGGTTACACCTGTGACTTTGTACACCTGATTCGGAGTGGTTCTAACTTTTTGGTATACGACTGCCTTCTCTACAAGAATCGGGGACTTTTGTTGGGACAACCGAGCGAATTCCACAGAATTTTCTGAAACGAGATTTTTGTGGTTCTCGGGTTCATTCTTGACAAATTCTGAACAATCAACTGTGTCCTCTACAGAAATTTCACTCATATTATCGTCCTCATTAAGCTCAGATGCATTTTCAACATCAATTTTATTTTCCGAGCTTAAGTTGACATTCAGTGAGTCAAATTTTTGTATGGTTTCGGTTCTTAGCTTCAGTTTATCATTTTCATCCAAAAGATTTTTGAGCATATTCTTGTGGTCCTTGGATTTTATGAAAGATTCTATTTTGTCCAGTCCATACAAATATGTTGGATTAACATCCTCAGACGAAATAATACTCTCACAATTATATGCATCAGCATCAATTTCATCTTCCTTAAACTCAAGAAAGGGTAAAATCATGCGATGAATCTTTTGCCCTATTTCACAATTCAAATGAAGCTACTATATTAGTATAAAGACGTTTGGCAATCAGACAAAAAACATTTTGCTGTTTCAAAAGCTTTAAATTGTCTCTTTGCAAATAAATGTTTTCATCTTTTATTTTGATTAACTCCGACTCCTTCAGTTCGATCCACATCCGCCGTTCCTCACTCTTCGAAGACACCCTGCTTAATTGATCAGTTAGGTTAGAATTAGTGACCCGAGTTTGAGTTAAACTACTATCTAGATGAGAGATTCTTGAATTAACACTTTTTAATTCCTTTTCATATGAGCATTGTGGGACTTTAAATGAGACAAAAACTGATTGTACTTTCTTGATCAGTTCATCAAGTTCGCTGAACTGCACGCTGAGTGGTTTGGCAATAAAACACAGATTCTGCTGTTCCTTGTCATCATTCCCACCATCAGTGTTGTATCCCCTCATCTGAGAAACGTCGGACACCATCAAGCATCTTCCTCCACTGCTCTCTTCTTTCGCTACATAAGCCTTTCCATGTGAAGGCTTCCTTACTTCATCATCTTCGGAGTCGGTTGACCATACCTCCACGCCACCGAACTCATCATCAGCTACCGAACCCTGCACAATTAAAGCATTCATAGAAGGGTTAGCAGCAGATTTCTTCTTCCTTAACTCATCAAGCTTTTTCAACAACGTGGCTTCTTCATCATTTTCCTCATCCTTTTCTGCAATCTTTTTGAGGACGCAATCTTTTGCATACTGGTTCTTTCCTCCACAATAATAGCAGCTTACTCCAGAATCTCCTTCAGCCTTCGGTTCCTTCTTTGATTCTTCAGCTTTCGGTTCATCTTTGACCTTTTCAGCGCTATAGCTTCCTTGTCAGTTTCGGTTCCTATTGGTGGGGAATTTCTTCTTTATGAATCTCTTAGGGTTTGACACCATCATAGCATAGTCTTCAGACGTGAGATCATAATCATCCAGGTTGAGATCTTCGTCCTCTATCACAGCTTTGCTTTCGACAGGAGGGCCAACGAACCTAGACTTGAAACAACGGTTTTCTCCTGCAGTACGATCTTTTCTTGAGATTTTAGGATGCCCACCAGTTTCGCCAAAGAATAGGATTTGAATTGCTCGTGTTCTTTAATTGTGGACACGATTGCTCTCCACTTAGACCTGAGTCCATTCAAAAACGTAACCTTCTGTTCAATAAGCTTCCTTTCGATGTCATGTTTGATCATCTTGCTAAGAAGATGATTGAAACGATCGAACGTTTGAGTCACCGTTTCTTCTGCTCCTTGCTTGAACTCACCAAACTCAGACAAGAGTAAGGTTTGAATGGAGTGTTCAAGATCTTCGTCTGTAGAGTACAATTCATGTAGCCTGTCCCATATCTCTTTTGCAGTCGTGCATGAACTTACCAACCTAAAAGTATCGGATTGAAGAGCAAATCTAATCAATCTTAGCACTTTGATATTGCACTGAAATTTAACTTTTTCGTCTTGCGCTACATCTTTAACATCTTTCAGAAGTTGCTGAATGAGAAAACGGTCCAGAGATAATTGCTTCCCAGATGAGGTATCCATTATCCTCAGATCCTATGACGTAATCTTCAAAGTGATTCGCCCAAAATTCATAATCACGGGTGTACAGGATGGGAGTCTTCGTTGTTGATCCAATGCTGTTTGAAATATTGATGGGATTGGATTGCGACTCGTCCATAATTGATCGAATAACCTGTTCAAAGATCAGACTTGTAATATATCAAATTAGGGCAAAAACAATAAATATTGAGATACGTCAATTATGAGATGACGGCTCAATAAATATCAATGAATGCGGAATAACCCTAATCGAAGCTTTTTCACAAAAAAGAAGTGTATCGATTACACAGCCTCCTACTCTGATACCAATTGATAAATTTTAAAACTAACTTGAAGATCGATTAGATCTATGAAACAGGTAGAGAAATAACCAGATAAACAATTAAGAACAAGCTAATGGATCAAAAGGTGTCGAATGATTTAATAAACAATCCTCAGAAGAGCTCGATAAAGAACATCAACTGTAGAGGATTTTAGGGTTTACAATAATCAATGAGAGTGACGACCGCCACGATACGCATACATGCATGCATATATTTATAATAAAACCCTAACCATTTATCTAAGAAAAAGAAGGCTAATCTAGATAAACACGGATTGACAAGCCCAATCCGGTTGAAAAACAAAAGGGCCCAAGACGCAACAGAATAATCTTCAACAAGAAGGAATAGACTATGAGGAGACCTTCGCTCCTGTAGCTAGATTGGAATCGGTTCGAATCTTTCTACCATATGTTGCTCATAAAAACTTCGAAGTCTTTCAAATGGATGTGAAATGTGCCTTCCTAAATGGAGAACTAGAAGAAACGGTGTATTTTGAGCAACAACCTAGGTTCGTAAATGAGAAATACCATGATCATTGCTATGTGTTAGATAAAGCTGTGTATGGAATGAAACAAGCACCAAGGGCCTGGTATGAAATACTAACTAGCTTTCTAAAAATGTCTAAATTCAAGCAAGGTTCGGTTGACCCAACCTTCTTTCACAAGAAATAAGGCGAACATCAAATGATAGTTCAGATTTATGTCAATGATATCATCTTCGGCTCCATGAATCCCAGCTTAACAGCTGAATTTAGGAAGCTGATGGAGACTAAATTTGAAATGAGCGCAATGGATCCAATGAACTTTTTTCTTTGGTTGAATATAAGACAGGGACCAGAAAGTATTTTTATTAACCATGAGGCTTACATAAAGAATCTATTGGAAAAATATGGTATGACAGAAGACTCGAAGGTGATGGTTCCTATGGCATTTGGCACTAAGTTAACACCATCTCTGGTAAACCTTGTTGTTGCCATGACTCTCTATCGTCAAATGATAGGATCTCTCATGTACCTAATTGCTAGTAGACCGGACATTATGTTTTCTGTCTGTTATTGTGCCATGTTTCAAGCTAATCCTAGAGAACCCCACATGGTGGCAGTAAAGAATATTTTTTGATATTTGAAGTGTACCTCGTTGTTCGGTCTCATGTATCCAACAAAATCCGGATTCTTTGTTCAAGCCTTTTCTGATGCTGATCTGGGTGGATGCGGTCTAGATAGAAAGAGCACAACTAGAGGATGTCAGTTCCTTGATGGCAAACTAGTTAGCTAGCAGTCCAAGAAAAAAACTTGTGTGTCTCTCTCAACAGCCGAAGCAGAGTACATAGTTGCTGCTTCGTGTACTTCACAAGTAGTCTGGATACAAAGTCAACTTAGAGACTATGGACTAAGTATGAAGAAGATTCCTCTTTATTGTGACTCTGAAAGCGCGATAAGAATTTGTCACAATCCGGTGCAGCACCCAAAGACAAAGCATATTGCACTCAGGTACCTTTTCATCAACGACTATGTTGAAGATGGCAACGTGGAAGTCCATTTCGTTAGGTCCTCAGATCAAATTTTACACATTTTCACTAAAGAATTACAGGAAGCAAGCTTCAATAAAATTTTGCAAGGTTTGGGAATGATGGAAGCAGATTCGGTACTGAATCCTCAAACCTCTCTCTGAAAAATTAGGCAAGCGAAATACAGTGAATGCTCGGTCTATTTCAGTTCCAAAATTTTTAGGAACCGAAATAAACCAAACGCTCTACTTATTTTGGCTCCTTAATTTTTGGGAACCAAAATGAACTGATCGCTCGTTCTATTTCGGCTCCGGAATTTTAGGGAACCGAAATGAACCAAATGCTCTTCTTATTTCGGTTCCTCATTTTTGGGAACTGAAATGAATTGATCTCTCGGTTTATTTAGCTTCAATTATTTAAGATATATGTTGGGATGTACCTTTTTATACTCTTTCTTTTTGTCTGTTATTTTTTTATTATTTATATTCTTTTCTTCTTTTCTTTATTTCAATCATGTTTTAAAGTTTTTTTTTTTTTTTTGGTATTTTTATTGTTTTTATTATTTGTAAGAAATTGCTGAAATCCAAAAAGATTTTGTTTAACAGAACACTATTAGAAAAATAGCCTTCTATGACGCTCATTGCGCATCATAAAACGCTCACACTACGCGCAAATGCGCATCAAGAAAGGCCATGTAATAACGAGAGACGACGTGCTTTTTCATGTTGTCTAGAGATGACGTGCATTTATGACACACAATGCGTATCATTAAAGCCGTTGTCAAGAAAGGCCATGTCAAAAATGAAGATGACACACATTTTTGTGTATCGTAATTTTAAATTTAAAAAAATGATTTATATATTTAATATTTTCAAATTAAATTTACATTTCGTGTTTCATAATTGAAACTAAAATACCATATATAAAAAATACAATCCATTGCACAATAGTTAATGTCATACAAATAATCATTCCGATAGTAGACAAATGAAATACATTAAATGTGAAAGAGATGAATGTCATCAACAAATAATAGTTGAACAAGTTCATTATTGGCCATATAGGTTAACAACAATCTCCAATCCTTCTAGCAGACCCTAGAGATCATTATTGGTCATGTAGCAGGATCAAGCTGCCAAAATAATACACCAAATTAATCAGAAGTTGAGATGCTACCTACAGGACAATCCAAAAACACATTATAAGCATAACAATCAGTCCATGGACTTATTGTGGATCAATAATTGCTTCAATTTGCATATGTTAAGAAGACACAAGTAAAGGTTCATTCTGAAACATCTATCTGTATATTTCTCTTTTCCTCATTTAGATTCTGAAACTGTAAGGACTATTTATAATCACTTGTTGCTATTATAGTCCACAAAACACGACAATATATGAGAAAGTACATTTTAAATATCATAACCACAGGAAAACTAAAAACAGTTGCCTTACCTGTCACAAAAATAACCAAAAGAACAGCAAAGGTGACGCTTCCTCCATCATACCAACCTTCTTCAATACCCTACACAAGGAAACCTCAAGCCTTTTAAGAAAACTGAAACAAATAGGAGTCTTAATATGATCACCAACTAATAAATGACTAAATATATGAGAAAGTATGATTCAAAACTTGCCTCTGTCTTTATTCCTAGAACCAGTGATGATGCAGCAGCTACGATCAATATAATAAGTGTCAAATCTTGCGAAGCCTCCCACAGGAACATTTGTGGTCAACATAATTAAAATAGTCATGGTCAGTTGCAGTTCTAAATGAAAACAATAAAAAAAAAAGTTTCTATAGAGATATAACGTACAAAGAAGCTACTTTTTTTTTTCACAGGATAAGTGTTAGATCCAAAGGCATTTCTCCTATTTCTTAATTCATGTTCATGTCTTTGTACTCTTTTGTCCAGATTGGTTTTCAGCATCTTAGATAACC
This sequence comes from Lactuca saligna, assembly GCF_052625555.1. Taxonomy (NCBI): domain Eukaryota; kingdom Viridiplantae; phylum Streptophyta; class Magnoliopsida; order Asterales; family Asteraceae; genus Lactuca; species Lactuca saligna. The sequence continues at coordinate 201,811,218 of NC_136421.1, forward strand.
CTTGCACCTGAAAAATATATATAGGTATAAATGTATATATAAAGAGGTTTTGAGTTTTGATAGTGAAGGAAAAATATGTTTGATAAGCTAAGTAACTTGCCCTTCCATATTGATGAAGAGAAGTTAGATTATGATCCCTGGTCCTGGGAACAAGTTGCTCGAGTGAAATACCATAACTACAACTTGGTGATGCAGGAATCGCAGTGGGCCCAAGCACTATATATATGAAGGGGAAATAGAAAGAAATTAATTATATGTAGAATGTAGCTAGCTCAACATAAGAAAAGATTATATTTATATCCTCAATGAACTTGGGTGTCACAACTGGCATTTTTCTAGGAAATTCTATTCTCATGTAAACATCATCCATTGTAAAAACATGCACTCTAAATGAATATCATGCTCTATGTTCACTGAACACATCTCTTATAGTCAATTATGTGTTGAAAACCCTAGAGATTTCGGTTTAAGTTTAATATGAACTAGGATTCTCTTATTCGGCCTAATGGCCCAATAAACTTTCAACTTGATCATTTTGGGCCTAGGAAACCTAATTGGACTCTAAATAGACCATATTCATACGACATTAGCATTTTGGGCCATGTGGGCCTAAAATAATCCATCTTATCTCTAACAGGCCTTGTTGGGCTATAAAATATTTCATTTGCGCTAATGGGCCGTAAACTCTTTAATTGGGCTTTATTTGGTTCGAGAACCTTAACAAGGGGCCCAATGGGCCGAAAAGTATTCTTAAACTTCATAAAAATTGAGCAAAGCCATGATTGAGCCCAAATCACTTCAAATCCTTTCACCTAGCCCAAATTCTTGGCCCAAGGCGTTTTTTAGACAAAAAAAGGGGAATGAGAAATTATGTGCAAGTGTCACCTCAATATTGCATGGTGGTCACCCATGCACTAAAACCCCACATACAACAAGGTAAGATCTCATATAACTAGGCAAGTCTTCTTTCTCCCTCTCCCCTTTTCAAAACTCACAACCATAAGGCCTCCTCACGATTTTTTTTACTTTCTCAAACTCTCACAAGAAGTCCCTAAAGAGCTCTCCTACATTTCCCTCTGAATTTTTTAGTTATGGTGTGGTTTAAAGACTACTTTTCATTAGAGATCATTATCCTTGGTAAGATCTAGAAAACTAAGTTGATTTACAAAATCTTTATACTCAAATCACTCCTCTTACGCCATATTTTCATGGATCGTGATTCTTAGAACCATCTATGTTCAAGATCTGCTCAAGAAAGCTTGTTAGGATCAAAAATCTTCTTCCATTTCTTCATCAAAACCGATCCATCACCCCAAGGTGCGTTCATACCCCTTGTTTTCGGTTTTCATATGATTTTGGCGGAGAATACAAATTGCTTTGTGTAGATCTATGTGTATACGCACGACTATGTATATTTTCCATGAATTATTTGGTGATTATGTGTTGATTACTTCATTAATCCAAAAATATGTTAAGAACTTTGTAACATCCCGGAATCGCAAGAGTAGAGTTAAAGGGCTAAAAGTATAAGTTTTAGAGGATGACTCGGCGAGTCCATGGATAGACTCGGCGAGTCAGGTCGCGGTCATGGTCGCGTGTCAAGTGGCCTACTCGGCGAGTCCCAAGGATGGACTCGGCGAGTAGGTGCTGTATGGAGAAAAACCCTAATTTTCGGGGTTGAGCCCTATATAAAGAGCATTATACCCCTCCACAGCCTCCCTTATTCCCCGCCTTGAGTTCCAGAAACCCTAAATTCGTGGAGAGATCATTTGTGGAGCAAATTAGAGCTTGGAGAGGTGTTGTTTGAAGAGATCTTGAAGGAGAAGTGGCTTGGATCAAAGGGCTTTGATTGGATTCGAGTTTGACTACTATTGAGGCATCTTTTGGAGGTAATATCTTCGTCCTTAGGCTGTGCATTCCTAGTTTCATCATTTTGGGGTTGTGTGGGGTGCTTGGTTGTGTGACATTTGATGTTGGAGGATGGATCTGAGGTTGCTACCTCAGATCTGGAGTGGAGAAGACCTTAAGAGCATTAAAGTTCCTGTGTTTGAGTGCTTAGTGAAGCCACCATGTCCCAAACCTTGGTTTTAAGGTGAATATGGCTTAGATCTCGTTAGATTCACGTAAAGTTTGCCACTTTACATGATGGATGGATTGTAGGAGGTTGGATCCATGTTTTGGATCAATTGCATGGCCTGAGATGCTTCTGTATGGATTCAGACCGGTGGTACTCGACGAGTCACATGGGTGGACTCGACGAGTTGCTTGAAGATGGCCTAGAACTCAACGAGTTGGAAGAACAACTCGGCGAGTAGGTTGAAGATGGCCTTGGACTCGACGAGTCCATTTGGACTTGGCGAGTCTTGTCGAGGAAGTCCCAATATTTCTGGTTGAGTCGATGAATCGGTGAGTCAAGGGATGACTCGGTGAGTTGGGTGTGAGTGGACTCAGAGTTGTTGGACTCGACGAGTCTTGGGGTCACTCAACGAGTTGGGTCGCTGATCGAAGAAAGTTCTGAGCATATGGAGTCAGCGAGTCATCGGGTTGATTCGGCGAGTAGGGTCAGTCAAGGGTTGACTTTGACTTGTCCATGGTTGACCAGTTGTCTTCCAGGGGTATTTTGGTAATTAAGGGTAATTGTTGAGTTGTATGTTTGATGTTCAGTGGAGGAGTTCGTATCAGAGTTCGGAGCAGCGGGATCGTATCCTTTCAGCCGACTGTTTCGAGGTGAGTTATCCTCACTATATCAACAGGGTCTAAGGCACCAAGGCCGACCCTTTATTGTATTGAGATTCGGTTATGGTTATTATGTTAGTGTTTCGTGTGTCTGCATCCTGGTAGCTAGGATGGTACATGCTAGGAGGCCTTGCTAAGGTCAGTTATCCCGATATACAGAGTGATGCTATGCTAGTGACCGGTTAGGTCGGTAACCCGGTTAGGGTAATGATATGCTATGTGATCTGCTTGCTCGGTTTGTTGACTGTGACTGTTATATGAATGTATGTTTGGTGCACATGGTTGTTTGGACTGGAGATGGGTTGAGGCGGGTCCTGCTTTGTGCTGTAGGCCAAGATACCCAGGGCGGACCGGTTGTTCCGAAGGCCCAGCGAGCGGTCCGGTTAGGCTGTAGGGCCCACGAGGGCGGACCAGACGTGCCGAGGCTCGGAGAGTGGACCAGGCCGACTGAAGGCCCGATGCGGGCGGACAAGTCACACTGTAGACTCAGAGAGTGGACCAGGTGGGTTGAAGGCCCGATGCGGGCGGACCAACCCCACTGTAGACTCGAAGGACATGACTAGACTTGGAGGATGGATCCGTTGGACTGAAGGCCCGATACGGCGGACCAGTCACACGGTAGACCCGATATGCATGGCTGTTCTATGTTCTGTTATGTTATGTATGTTTTACATGTTTTGGACCGGAAGGTCGCAGCCTGGAAGGGTGTATACGTGGTTGGTATTTTGGGGGTATCTCACTAAGCTTGCGGGCTTACAGTTGTGGTTTAATGTTTTTCAGGTTATTCAGGAGACTGTGGCAAGGCGAAGGCGCGATCGTACCGCTCCTCATGATTTTGTAGCAATGTGATTCTGGGAATACTCTAATGACTTGTATTGAAAACCTTTTTGTAAACATTTTAATGAAAATCGGGTTGTTTTGAAAAATTTAAATTGGTTGTATTTTTCGGATGTTACAAGTTGGTATCAGAGCCTTGGTTTGAGTGAACTGGAGGAACACTTGTGTGACTCCAGTCTCAAATCGAGGAGAGTTTTCAAAAAGAGAATTTAAAATGGTTTTCAAAATAAGTAAAGGAGGACGCGGAGGTACGATCAGCCGGAGCCAGTAAGTAACCCCAAAATACCATACATGACAATTGTTTTATTGAGCTTTGATAGAACAGCATGCGAGATTTAGGCTAGGGATCTTCAGGATTTATTGATGAGTTGCCTGATTTATGATGCCTGCTAGCCTAGGGTTCCTTGTGAGAGATTTCTAGTGTTCCTCTAGTTGTGAGGATAGAGTGTTGTTATGTATGTCGCTAGGGTGTTGTGGGAGTACTTCATACAAATATGGGTAGGTGTGGAAGGTAGTATGGGCCCGTACTACTGAAAGCACGGACTCATACGCGTATCAGGGAAACCATGACCTCTAGGGTTGGGATGAGAGCTGGTTCCCGGGATAGTGGAATATGTCTGAGATTTGGTGTTTTATTTTCAGTATGGAGATTTCAGGGCACGCTGGGAGTGGATCCGAGTCAGGATCAGGAGCAGGAGAGGGAGTTCCGGGTGGGTCTGTACAGCCAGAGGTTGTCAGTCAGATGAGTACGCACGAGTTGGATGCGAGGATTCGTGAGATCCTGCATGATGAGGTTGCTGCATTGTTTCGGGCTGAGCTGCCAGAGTTGTTTGGGTCGATCAAGACCGCCATGGTGGAGTATTTCGATGAGCGTTATTCAGCTCTCACGGAGACGGCTGCCGCGGCGGCTACATCAGTTGTAGCAGTGGCAGGGGGAGGAGCTAGTGGAGGTTTTCAGTATCGGGACTTCAATAATACGAAGCCTCCCACTTTTGATGGAGTTCAGGATCCGATCGTTGCTATGAGATGGTTATCAGATGTGGAGGGATGTTTCTTCACGTGTTCATGCCCTGCTGATAAGAGGGTGAGGTGTGCTCTGAACCTGTTGAGGCTCGGAGCAAAGGATTGGTGGAGATTGACCACGGGGTCATACTCGGATGCGCAGAGGGCTGCGATTTCATGGGATCGGTTTAGAGAGATGTTCAGCACTCGTTATGTTCCGCAGGTCGAGAGGGAGAGGTTGGCTCAGGAGTTCTTGGAGCTGAAACAGGATTCGGAGTCGGTGACGGAAATCACCAGGATGTTTACTGAGCGGGTGATGTTTTGCCCTGAGTTCGCTTCGGAGTAGGCTCAGATGTCCTGATATCTGAGTATGCTAAAGAGAGACATCAGACAGTTTGTGTCTGCGCAGAGGTGCGAGACATTGCTGGAGTTGCAGGAGGCTGCCAGGCGGCGTGAGTTAGAGATTGAGTTACAGATGCATCAGCTGAGGCAAGCTCCGGTTCAGTCACAGCAGGCGACGAAACGGTCTAAGACCGTTGATTCCAGGATGGGAGATCAGGGTAGCTACGTTTGTGGAAAGTGCGGAAGGGGTCATGCCGGGATTTGTCGGTCCGGTGGAGCATGCCGCAAGTGCGGAAAGGAGGGACACTATGCGAGGGATTGTCGACAGTCAGTGCCGGTTCGGGATTTGAGGATATGCTATCATTGTCATCAGGTTGGACATTTGAAGGTCAACTGTCCACGGCTTGCTGCAGGACCGGTGCAGGCTCCAGCACCGGCTACGTTGAGGATCACAGGTGGAGGTCAGGGTGGAGCGGAGTCCCCAAGGGCTTAGGGTCGTGTTTTACAGCTTGCTGCTACGGGTATGTTCTTTCTGCTGTTTTGGTTATTTATGATTGTTGTAGAGTATTGTTATCTGCTAGTTTCGTTGGTTGATTATGAAATTGCGTTTCAGGTTTTCGTGTGGTATCTGTTGTTCCTTGAGGGTTTGGCGAGTTGTGATCGAGATTTCGTTTTAGTATCTTTTGTTCCCTGAAGGATCGTTATGGTTATGGATTTGTACTTCGAGCTATCATTGATTATCCTTGTGAGGATTGGTGGCGGATATGGCGTTGGTTTGAAGGCTGGGTAGATTCTGCAATCTGAGGAATGAATATCTGAAGATTGGGTTCCTTTTGAGTGGGTTGTTCAATGTGGGAACATGATTTTTATGAAAGTTGTTGGCGCTGGTGAGAAACATTTTACGTGTAAGTGTTGATTTTCTGCAAGTTTGCTTTGGGGAGATCGGGGATGGCGACCGGTGATTAAATTGTCAGTGTCTTGAGTGGGGGAGAATTGGAAATTCTCCGGATGACCGTTGGGTCTGAGAGGTTGTTTAGCCGATTGGGGAAATTCAGCGATAATTCTATCAGTCGGGAGCAGGCTCGTATGGGTGAGTATCAGGCGTGCGGGGCGGAATACAGACCTAGAGCAGTTGATTGAGGAAGGCATGGGAGCAGGCTTGGATTGAGTAGGTATGATGGAGATAGAGTTCGGAACCCCTAGAGGGTTAGAACGGTATGCACGGGAGGATTTCCCGAAGGGATGGTTCGGAGTGATGAATGCTAGTTGAGCGGTTCGGATAGACTGAAGGCCGGTAGGCGTACCAGTCAGACCGAAGGCTCGAAGGACGGTCCAGTCAGATTGGCTGAAGGTCCTGAGAGTGGTCCAGATTGGCTGAAGGCCTGGGGAGGCGGTCCAGTCATGCTGAAGACTCTACGAGTATTATTGGATCGGTTCGAGGTTATGGGTTGCGTATGTTGCAGTGGGATTACTTTGGGAGGTCTGGCCCCGGGTAGCAATTTTGAGCAGTGAAGGTAGTGCATGGGTTTGAGAGTCCCTGTGATGAGAGTCAGAGTAGTGGTGATGCATGGATGTTGGGTACGCTTTAAAGGGGTAATGTAGCGTGGGATGAGCATCATAGTGCCTGTCATGGTGACAGGGCGGACGAGTGATTTCCTTGGTAAGGAATGAGGGAGGAATGAAATTTCAAAAGGGAGTGCGAATGCACGGAAGTGAAAGCGACAGTGTAGAGTTATGATTGGAGTGGTCCGTCGATGGTCTTTGAGTAGCGTGTTGCGGCGGTAGAATAAAAGCTCATTCGACTTTATATGTTGCTCCGGGCACGGAGGGAAGACCGCAGCGTAGAGCCAGGGAGAGGGGTTCGGAAGGGATACAGAGGGAGAGTCTTGGACTCTCAGTGTGATTATGATCAGGGTTTTGGGTATGTATCAGCGGTTCATCCTGGAAGGATGTTTGGAGGATATCAACGGTGTATCGGTTATCCAAACCTGAGGGTGCTAGAACGAGATCAATATGTGTGTGCGATTGCGAGAGGAGAACTCGGGGGAGTTGCTCCGAAATGGAAGAATGGGTCTTTCGGTCGTCATGGGATGGATAGAGTGGAATTCAGATCGGGAATCCGATGGTCCGTGGCTTTATAGCCATATGAGTCAAGTGGAAAATGAGAATTGGAGCAAGAAGGCATCATGGGTAATTCTCGGTTGTTGAGTGTGGTTATCGGATGGTACAGTTGGTGCTCGGTTTGAGTTGGTGGTGGGGACACCGTATGGAAGGAGAAAGTGAGCTTCTAGTTCTATGGTTGTACCTTGAGGGACTTGGTTCGGTCAAGGCCAAGTGGCGCGTCGTGGGAAGTAATTTGAAGATGAGATGTCGAAGGCTTCGAGGACGAAGCCTAATTTAAGTGGGGGAGAATTGTAACATCCCAGAATCGCAAGAGTAGAGTTGAAGGGCTAAAAGTGTAAGTTTTATAGGATGACTCGGCGAGTCCATGGATAGACTCGGTGAGTCAGGTCGCGGTCATGGTCGCGTGTCAAGTGGCCTACTCGGCGAGTCCCAAGGATGGACTCGGCGAGTAGGTGCTGTATGGAGAAAACCCTAATTTTCGGGGTTGAGCCCTATATCAAGATCATTATACCCCTCCACAGCCTCCCTTATTCCCCCCTTGAGTTCCAGAAACCCTAAATTCGTGGAGAGATCATTTGTGGAGCAAATTAGAGCTTGGAGAGGTGTTGTTTGAAGAGATCTTGAAGGAGAAGTGGCTTGGATCAAAGGGCTTTGCTTGGATTCGAGTTTGACTGCTATTGAGGCATCTTTTGGAGGTAATATCTGTTGGATTAATGTCTAAGTCCATAACTATAATTGGTAAGACTTGACCCGACCCGGCATGGTCCATTTGGGTTGCATACCATCATGCACTTGGATAGACTAAATGAGAGAAATAAGACACTTACGGTTATTAATATATTATAAGTTCTAATATATTAATAATAAGAATAATGAGATTATTTAATTAGTATTGATCAAGAATTAATCTAGCATTAATTGAGTGATCAAAAGAAGACTAATTAAATATATGGGTTGATTGTATAAATCATCCATACTTGTATAGTGGGCTAATGCTCCATGGATTATCTAGTTGGGCCAAAACCCATATGATACTCCATGGATGCTCCATGGTGTATTTGAACCCATGGATCCAAGGAAATGGAAAGTCATGACAATTAGACTTTACCCTAATTGTAACACTATATATAGATATTATTCTTGACCAAAATCGGCCACTAGTGAGAATAAGAGAGGGCTAGCCGATTTCATGAAGTGTAGAATTCTCTCTAAGTTATTCTAAGTGTTTTGATGATTGTGAACCATTTTAGGTGTCACACTTGGGGCACTAGGCACTCAAACTTCGTGAAGACATTCTACATCAAAGAGGTATGTATTCTATCTTGGTATATTGATAGTTTTGTATGCTAGATTAGGATAATACCTTGGATGTTCATATTTGCATGTATAATAGAGAAAACATAGATCCAAGGTATTTAGGGTTGCATGTACACTTAGGAGTGTTAGAATGCTCATAACCCAACAGTGGTATCAGAGCCTAGGCTAGTTTTCTTGTTATACCTGCAATAGAAGCTGAAAAATCGAGTTTTGATGCTGTCAGCCCAGCAGACTCGCCGAGTCCATGAAGGGACTCGACGAGTCCAAGGAAAAATGCATCCAACTCGCCGAGTTGTGTTCATGCACTCGATGAGTTGGACCCCAGACAACATATTTTCGAGTTTTTTGGCTAGAAATGGACTAGGAACATTACCCTAAGTTGTTTTTGAACTTATAAACTTGTTTTTTAATGTGGTAATGTTCATGCTAATCCATCTTCAAAGATAATTGTCAATAGATTCATGTTTTGTATTAGTTTAAAGGTTAGACTAATTACATGAAAAAGTTTGATTTGAATTATCTTGTTCTTATGAGTTGCTTAGATTAATAGAATAGTTAATTGAAATAGTTGTTTTCAATCCATTTTAATCTAAGAGTTGAGTATAAAATGTGTTTGTGTAACTTATCCTCAAGTTACATGAAGAGTCACATTAAAGAATCATAAAACTCATAAAGTTGGCAAAGGTTACAAAAAATGAAGAGTCTAGTTCTAATTAATTGGAGTTATGACTCCATAATTTGTCCTCAAGTTATGGAGGACCAAGAGTCTCTTCATTAAATTAAATAATAAAAAAAATAATGTAACCTTAATTAATTCCATAAGTTATAAAAATAAAGAAAAAGTTAATTCTTTATTAGTTTAAAGTCTTCCATAATTTGTCCTCAAGTTATGGAACTTGAAGAGTTTTTGGATTAAAACTACTTTAAATACATAAGTTATGGAATTAATTAGTTTTGAATAGTTTCAAAACTTGCCCTCAAGTTTTGGAATTTGTAAAGTTTTCTCTTATGAATACTTTAATTCCAAGTTAGCCCTTAGAATTTTAAAAGTTAAAATTCAACCCTTATACTTTATAATATTATAAGTTAATAATATATATATGTATAAGAGTAAAGTCGGTCTTACCGCTAGTACGCCTCATTCACGAAGCCGATCTATAAGGTGGGTATAAGGTTGTTGCCTATAAAATGGCAACTTAATGGGTGTCCACTCTCACCCACCGCTTGCTTGACCGGTGGAGGGTCGTTAGCCGAACGGGTTTGACAGGACTATAATTCTCCCTTCATTAAAAGTATTAATGATAAATACTAAGTAACTAAACTCTTAATAATACCCAATCTTAGTTACTTAGGAAAATGTGAATAAGGTGCTAATCCATGAAATTACACTTTGCACTTTGTTTAAGTCGGTTAGTGGAGTGTGTGTGGTTAACCGGCACACTAACTCGTATTTAACAAGGTAGGCAAAGGGTAACTTAATGTTTATCATAGTATCGATGGAGCGTGTGTGGTTAACCGGCACATCGATTGAGGGATAAACACTTAAGGGTACCAAGTAATTTGCATGGTTACTTCACACCTTGTTTTGTGATCCTCGGCATCCCAGTCACAAAACCTGAAGGGCACACTCGAGATTGAAACATGCCATTGAACAGTTCAATGAATCTCAAAGATCTAGGAGTTTCAAATCCAATTAAAACCTAATAATACATTTCGTTTATCTTGGTGGAAATTGGTGAATCGTCATTCACCTACCTTCAAATTGTTTTATAGCTTGGATTACGGCATACCTCTTCTAAGTTATAAAATAGTTTGTTGGGTCCTAGCCTTAATATTTCATATTGGGTGTCATATTAAGGACTTTAAATCAACTATCTTGAATATCTCCCAAAAGATGTCTAGTTTAGACATTTATGATCTTCCCAAATCTCTTGAAACAAGCTTTCCTAATGAAGATGATGTCCCTTGGAAGTCATACTTCTTTCTCATCCTCCAATTATTCATCCTAACCCACAAGTTCTTGAAAAGTTTAAGATCACTCAAGCCCTATTGGCAAGGCAAGATCTAGGTGTGATCACATCTTGGAGATGTAGTCACATATTGACAAGACGGGAGAGTTGGGTGTCAAAGTCTTGAGAAAGTTGTAGGTTTAACTACTTTCTAAGTCACATAGTGAGTTCTTTTGGAACACCTATGAAACAGACTATGACAAGTCCCTTAATGATCTTATCTATTTGCTAAGATCAACTTCCTGAAACCTTATGGACATTGACAATGGTGACACTGGAAATACAGAAAAAACATTCTCTTCCCAAGGAAAGGGATTGACCATAGTCAACTAGGTTGACCAAATGGTAAAGAGAAAAAAAGGCTAAGTCTGTAATAGGCCTGTGTACCATTATCAAAGGGTCCATATATTTATATTGCCAAAGTAAGGGTCATTAGTTGCGAAGCTGCCAAATTTATCTAAGGATGTTAAAGTCAATAAGATTGACTCTACTTCAAGTAAAGTCCACTAATCTAACTCTGTTAAGTTTCTATTATGAGATTCCTGATACATGATGTGACTGGGTCACATGGTAATGTTTTAAGAATCAAAGAAAAGTAAAGGAACTTAAAGAAAGAATATGCTGAACCTGATCGCATAGATGGATTTCTATCGCGTAGTTCGAAAATCGGATTCTTGAGCTACTTCTTAGGAGTTATGAGATATTGCTAAGGAATAGATAACAACAAGTTTTCATATGGATTGTAAGGATAAGTTTTTCCGCATAGTTTTAAAATAAAAGAAAATTTTTGATTTTATTTATTTTAAAATATCCTTACAATGGCATTTGAGGAAAAATTGTTGCTTATATGATTCCATTAATAGCAAGAGTGGAAATATGAAATTGATTCTTTCATTTGTGGTAATGTCTAAATTTACCAAATAAGGAAAGATTCTCATCATCCAAAGTCCCAATTGGACCGAGACTTGGAATCATGCAAGTTGTATAGCATGATGAATGAGAACTTTCAAGTATTGGAAAATTAAGACCAATTACTTATTCACATGGATGTGTGAGTCAAGTAATGGACTAAGGGATCGAGTACATAGTCATGTGCACTGATTAAGTCCACCACAAAAGATTGATAAGACTATTCGTCATAGTTTACTAAAGCTCAGTAAATATGATTATACTTACAAGCTTAAGTGTAACTCTGAGACATTGGAAAAGGTTCCAATGCATGGCAGAGCGGATAAGAAGAATCAAATTAGGCAGAAGGATAAAAGTTTCTCAAATCTGAAAAGATGGGAGAGTACTTTAGTATCAGTTTTGTGATCATCTTAATGATTAAGAAACCATATCAAAATTAGTTCTCTAAGGAAGTCTTAGTGCATTCTTATGACTAAGAAGAAGGGATCTTGAATTGTTGAAATGGTTAAATCAAGAAGATGAGTCATACTTCGTTCCAATACAAGTCTTAGAGTCATACTCCAAGATTGTAATTTGAGTGACATGTCTTTAAGAAGGTTTAAAACACGTGTCAAATGTAAGAGTAAAAGCTTTCTACTCTTGTACATTTGAAATTGGTAAGTTGTGATGTTTTGGATAAAACAAAGACCAACTTAGGCCAATTGTGTGAAGTGTTTGTCTTGGTTAGAATCCACACTATCTCTTGGATGTTTGACAAGGGAGTCTTATAGGTCAAGAGGACAGTGGGAGTCTTAAAGGTCTTGAAAGTCTCAAGAACTAATCAAGAATAAAAACCTGAAGTTCTTCACTAGCACACGACTTGAGGTTTATAACCTATCGTGTTGACATATTTTGTGCCCATTCCAGTTAAAGTTGGCTTTGCATATGAGTTCGTAGAGTTCTCAATTGATTGCACAACAACTTGGAAGCAATGGCAGGCCCTTGAGCTGCCAGGTGGCAAGAAATTAAGATTGAGTTCAATCCATAAGGTTTGGATTTGTCATTATCCTTGTCTTGTGACTATGGTTTTGACAATTCACATGGATAAGAACTCATACACCATTAAATCTAAGTGTCAAAAGGTTTCTCTCCGAAATGATGGTGAGCAAACACTTTCACTAAGTAGATTTTAGCTAGATAGCAATTGTGATATTTGGATTCTCAAAGTCGTTAGTGGAGCGTGTGTGGTTTACCGGCACACTAACCTGGACTTGTGAGAAGTGGCAAAAAGGTCTAACCATTATGATTATGGCATCCCTCTTCATAATTGTTTAGACACACAAGTGTGCTATCTAAGGGAAGGTGTATGATTTTGATAAAGTTCTATCAAAACAATCCAGTGTCAGAAATCTGAACTTTGGTAAGAAAGTCAATAAAGTATTGATTTCTAGAAGTCCAGCTGATTTCTGAGTACATGTCAAAGCTAGTGGGAGCATAAGTGTTATGCTAATAATCATCATGTTAGTGGGAGCATGATAATTATGATAAAGATTGCAAGTTATCAATGTTAACTATAGAAAAAAAAAGGTTTCAATTGGGAAAAAGTTGTTTTGCTATAATTAAGGGAGAGGAAATTATACTTCATCTCAAATCTATAAGCTTAGATCATGAGGTTTTAATCATTTAGTCAAGGATATATATGAATTTCATGTTGGAATGGCTCAACATAAGGAAATTCTGTATATAGGTCCATTATTTGTGTTCTAAATTTCGATTATGATTACGGCATCCCTTTTCATAATCTGAATTATGAGAACTTGGCAAATAGAAATGGAAATGTTATAGCAAAAGACTGGTTTAGTCTTTATGTGAGACATCATGAATTGTGTCCCATATGCTTCGGATATAGGATCGATTACATGTGCTATAGTTATCCGTTCTAAAAGTTTCCAAATGCCTGGGGCATTAAGAAGGGAAAAGGTTTAGAACTGGATATGACTAAAAGGATTAAACAATTGTCGAGGACAATCTAAGGTTTACCAAAGATTGGTTGCTCAAGGACAGTTGGAAGTATAGTGATAATTCTGGAAGGACCATATTGACATAATCTGTAAGGAGGCAACTCTTGTTCAGAAGTGATAGTCAAAATGGAATCTGGAAATGTTTCAAAGTCAGAAATTTCAATCTGTGTAAGATTAAGGAAACTTAATGCAAGAAGGATGTTTCCAAGGAGTTGATCTCCTTTGGAATGCTCTGTAATGATTGTTGCCAAGTCTTTGTGAATTTGTGCATAATCGTTACAAGAGGATCAATGCATATAAGTTTAGAATCTAACAGATTTCAGTAAATGGCATGAATTTGGAATTCTTGCATTTGCAGTAAGGATTTGGGAGTGTGAAAAGAGAATCATTGAAGTTATGTTCAATTGATCTAGTTCACAAAGTAAAGATCATAGACAAACATAGTATGCATACTTGGTGTGTGGCATGACTAGTGTTTAGGAAAACATAGTGTACATGCTTGGAGCATGGGACAACTATTGTTTTAAATTCAAGAATAATCTTGATAGCTGAAACAGTATACAATGAATAATGTGTAATCATATGGTGATAAATAAAAAGCGTTTTATTTATGTTCATAGGTTTTGATACCATATTGGATTCAATTATTATTGTGTTTCACTTTTCATGTTTTGACTTCCCGAATAAACTAGGTTATTCTTCCGGAATGAGTAAGTTATTCAAACCATCCACAGTCGGTCATATGTTGGAAGTAGATATGAATTAAGACTTTCATGGGTTGGCTTGTAGAGGTCTAAGGTGTTGGACAAATGGCTACAACACTCATGAGTGCTCATAAGTTCTGCGTATTGGATTCAACCCGCGCTCATTGGAATCACTTCATGGGTTTTATCACGAGTGATCATGAGACGATAATATCTTATATTCTTCAAACCTAGAGATATGAGTTGTTACTATGAGTTGGTTGTACATTGATTGCACGAAAATGCATTGGTAACTCGATGTTATAAAAACGTGTCTTTGTGTATGATTCAACAAGTAGTAGAACAAGCCATATGAGTCGAAGTTTATCCATTCCTTTTACCTTCGGGATAAAAGCGATATCTGTGGGCCCCTCGATGATTTGAGGATGATAAATGGAAGTGCTCGGCCGGGCCAAGACTGATTTGATTTGTTCAATTAGTCAGTCGTCATAAATCGGAAATCGGGAAACAACAAATGGACATAGAGACTAATTATAATCCATGTCTCAGTCCATATGATATCTAGAATGGAGGAATATATGATCCCTTATCTAATGGATAAGTCATTGACAAAGGTCAGAGTTCATCTACAAGGTCAAGAGTTCGACAGAAGCTTTTGAGAGCTACGATTGCCAGTTGGTTCCTGAAGTCATACACAATAATAGTTTTAGACTTATCCAAGTGGGAGACTCTTGGATTAATGTCTAAGTCCATAACTATAATTGGTAAGACTTGACCCAACCCGGCATGGTCCATTTGGGTTGCATACCATCATGCACTTGGATAGACTAAATGAGAGAAATAAGACACTTACAGTTATTAATATATTATAAGTTCTAATATATTAATAATAAGAATAATGAGATTATTTAATTAGTATTGATCAAGAATTAATCTAGCATTAATTGAGTGATCAAAAGAAGACTAATTTAATATATGGGTTGATTGTGTAAATCATCCATACTTGTATAGTGGGCTAATGCTCCATGGATTATCTAGTTGGGCCAAAACCCATATGATACTCCATGGATGCTCCATGGTGTATTTGAACCCATGGATCCAAGGAAATGGAAAGTCATGACAATTAGAGTTTACCCTAATTGTAACACTATATATAGATATTATTCTTGACCAAAATCGGCCACTAGTGAGAATAAGAGAGGGCTAGCCGATTTCATGAAGTGTAGAATTCTCTCTAAGTTATTCTAAGTGTTTTGATGATTGTGAACCATTTGAGGTGTCACACTTGGGGCACTAGGCACTCAAACTTCATGAAGACATTCTACATCAACGAGGTATGTATTCTATCTTGGTATATTGATAGTTTTGTATGCTAGATTAGGATAATACCTTTCATGTTCATATTTGCATGTATAATAGAGAAAATATAGATCCAAGGTATTTTGGGTTGCATGTACACTTAGGAGTGTTAGAATGCTCATAACCCAACAATATCTTCGTCCTTAGGCTGTGCATTCCTAGTTTCATCATTTTGGGTTGTGTGGGGTGCTTGGTTGTGTGACATTTGATGTTGGAGGATGGATCTGAGGTTGCTACCTCAGATCTGGAGTGGAGAAGACCTTAAGAGCATTAAAGTTCCTGTGTTTGAGTTCTTAGTGAAGCCACCATGTCCCAAACCTTGGTTTTAAGGTGAATATGGCTTAGATCTCGTTAGATTCACGTAAAGTTTGCCACTTTACGTGATGGATGGATTGTAGGAGGTTTGATCCATGTTTTGGATCAATTGCATGGCCTGAGATGCTTCTGTATGGATTCAGACCGGTGGTACTCGACGAGTCACATAGGTGGACTCGACGAGTTGCTTGAAGATGGCCTGGAACTCGATGAGTTGGAAGAACAACTCGGCGAGTAGGTTGAAGATGGCCTTGAACTCGACGAGTCCATTTGGACTCGGCGAGTCTTGTCGAGGAAGTCCCAATATTTCTGGTTGAGTCGATGAATCGGTGAGTCAAGGGATGACTCAGTGAGTTGGGTGCAAGTGGACTCAGAGTTGTTGGACTCAACGAGTCTTGGGGTGACTCGACGAGTTGGGTCGCTGATCGAAGAAAGTTCTGAGCATATGGACTCGGTGAGTCATCGGGTTGACTCAGCGAGTAGGGTCAGTCAGGGGTTGACTTTGACTTGTCCATGGTTGACCAATTGTCTTCCAGGGGTATTTTGGTAATTAAGGGTATTTGTTGAGTTGTATGTTTGATGTTCAGTGGAGGAGTTCGTGTCAGATTTCGGAGCAGCGGGATCATATCCTTTCAGCCGACAGTTTCGAGGTAAGTTATCCTCACTATATCAACAGGGTCTAAGGCACCAAGGCCGGCCCTTTATTGTATTGAGATTCGGTTATGGTTATTATGTTAGTGTTTGGTGTGTCTGCATCCTGGTAGCTAGGATGGTACATGCTAGGAGGCCTTGCTAAAGTCAGTTTTTTCGATATACAGAGTGATGCTATGCTAGTGACCGGTTAGGTCGGTAACCCGGTTAGGGTAATGATATGCTATGTGATCTGCTTGCTCGGTTTGTTGACTGTGACTGTTATTTGAATGTATGTTTGGTGCACATGGTTGTTTGGACTGGAGATGGGTTGAGGCGGGTCCTGCTTTGTGCTGTAGGCCAAGATACCCAGGGCGGACCGGTTGTTCCGAAGGCCCAGCGAGCGGTCCGGTTAGGCTGTAGGCCCCACGAGGGCGGACCAGACGTGCCGAGGCTCGGAGAGTGGACCAGGCCGACGGAAGGCCCGATGCGGGCGGACCAGTCACACTGTAGACTCATAGAGTGGACCAGGTGGGTTGAAGGCCCGATGCGGGCGGACCAACCCCACTGTAGACTCGAAGGACATGACTAGACCTGGAGGATGGATCTGTTGGACTGAAGGCCCGATACGGCGGAACAGTCACACGGTAGACCCGATATGCATGGCTGTTCTATGTTCTGTTATGTTATGTATGTTTTACATGTTTTGGACCGGAAGGTCGCAGCCTGGAAGGGTGTATACGTGGTTGGTATTTTGGGGGTATCGCACTAAGCTTTCGGGCTTACAGTTGTGGTTTAATGTTTTTCAGGTTCTTCAGGAGACTGTGGCAAGGCGAAGGCGCGATCGTACCGCTCCTCATGATTTTGAAGCAATGTGATTCTGGGAATACTCTAATGACTTGTATTGAAAACCTTTTTGTAAACATTTTAATGAAAATCGGGTTGTTTTGAAAAATTTAAATTGGTTGTATTTTTCGGATGTTACAAACTTGAAGTTTATCACTTGGATCTTTAGAAGAACCTTCAGAAACGTATGTTTTATCACATATATTACATATAAACTTGTAGATCTGGGAATTATACACTTAAAATGGAAAAAATGAGTGTTGTGCAAAAAGATCTATAACTTATATTAAAAAATCAGCTTTTGACAGGAAAGTTTTAGCCTAATCTTGAACTGTTTTGACCCTTAAAGTATTTTTCCAAACTATTTTACATGGATAAAGTTCAGATTTATACCTTTAAAATGACTACTATCACGTTCTCATTAAAATAACACACAAACATCTATCTATATATTTCTCTTTTCCTCATTTAGATTCTGAAACTGTAGGGACTATCTATAATCACTTGTTGCTATTATATTTCACAGAACATGGTAATATATGAAAAACTACATTTTAAATATCATAACCACTGGAAAAATAAAAACAGTTGCCTCAACTGTCACAAAAATATCCAAAAGAACAGCAAAGGTGATGCTTCCTCCATCATACCATCCTTTTTCATTACCCTACACAAGGAAACCTCAAGCCTTTTAAGAAAACAAAAACAAATAGGAGTCATAATATGATCACCAACTCCTAAATGACTAAATATATGAGAATGTATGATTTAAAACTTGTCTCTATCTTTCTTCCTAGCACCAGTGATGCTGCAGCAGCTACGATCAATATAATAAGTGTCAAATCTTGCGAAGCCTCCCGAAGGAACATCTGTGGTCAACATAATTAAAATACCCATTGTCAGTTGTAGTTATAAATGAAAGCAAAAAAAAAAAAAATAGTTTCTGTAGAGATATAACATACAAAGAAGCTACTTCTTTTTTTCACAGGATAAGTGTTAGATCCAAAGGTGTCACACCCCAAAACCAGGAACGACGGAAACGTTCTGGGGCGGAGGACGTCATGTATAATATCAACAACAATGTAAAGTAGTAAACAAGCAACAACATCATTCATTGCATTAATAATATAATTATTATACAAATGTGTTCTGTTAAATTTTGATAAACACTAAAGCGTAAATCAAAATGAAAGATAAGTCTTGAACAAGCTCCATCTTCGTTACTCCTTGCATCGGTACCTATCTATGATGACCTGAGGATACAAGTAATTTTGAAAGCGAGTATCAGCTTTGAAGCTGGTGAGATCATAAGTATTAATGTGTCTTAATTTTTAAAACTTATAATTTTTAAGACTTGACATTGTTTTGAAAGAAAGCTTGTATAAGTATAAAAATGTTTGTAGAACAACTGTAATGTGTGAAAAACCCTAGAAATCCCTATGATTCCTATTAGTAACAAAAGGAGTCTTCTACCATGACCTAACTGTTCTGAATGTAGTTTTCTACCAAAACCTAACTGTTTTGATTGTAGTCTTCTACCAAGACCTAACTGTGTTACTATTATTATCATTATAAGAAATTGTATCCTTTGTTACTAGGATAGTTACATATAATTCACCTCATTGGTTATGTGAATGAGTCACAAAATAGAGGTAATAATACAACTAACCTGAATATTACCCTTTGGTACTAGGGTAACTAACATTGTTAACTTTAAGACATCCGTAGACGTACTTTTACCTCTGTTGCTAACAGCTGGGTATAGGAATAGTCAGTCCCTTAAAGTATACCTGTAATGGTATCAACGGTTGACATCCGGGGATGTGCTTTTACCTCTGTACTAACAGAGATTCTAGGAATGGTCAATCCCGCAACGTATCCTTTGGTACTAGGATATTAAATCCAATCTATCTCGTCGATTATGTGATTGTATCACAAAGTAAAGATAAGAATGCGGATTTGATAACAGAGTCGATACATATAAAATGTAATAGGACTCCTCCTGATATATCTATGTAAAAGTACTCCCATAAGTGTGATCATGTAAAAGTAATCATGTATATGTATTATGTAAATGTACTCATGTAAGTGTAATCATGTAAAAGTAATCATGTATATGTACTTATGTAAATGTACTCACGTAAGTGTAATCATGTAAAAGTAATCATGTATATGTACATATGTAAAAGTGCTAGTTGTAATGTGTGTTCTCTCTATCTAGCAAGTATAGTAATGTACTGTAATGTTCTACGTGTGCTAACTGTAATGTGTGTTCTCTCTATCTAGCAAGTATAATAATTTATTGTAATGTTCTAGAAGGTAATGACTCAAGAATGAACTGACTCATTTGTATGATATCACGTTCTAGTAATTGTTCTAGTATCTTCCTAAACTACCCATATGGTAGTTTACTAGTAATCTATCTGGTAAGTATGGACATGGATGTATACCCTTGCTACCCAAGGGCATATGTTGAACTGGAAGGACCTTTTATGACTATATATGTACACATGATATATAACTAATATTTAAACGACTTTCGGATGAATACCCGATATCCCACCAGACCACATCTCAAGGCGCGAAAAGGAAATAGGGTGGATAGCCTTCCTAAGTCTTTTAAACATTCCTTATATAACTATACATATAGAAGCATGCAATTTATAATATAAAAGCATTAACAAGTTTTGTAAGACATTTGAAACATAAATATTATTTTAAGAAAAGATCGACTTGATGTCAATCTATAAAACAATTTGAGGGCATAAGTTTAATAAAACAGTTTAAGTATAAGGAAACATTTGTTTGAAACACCGTTGTAAATAAGTTTGAAAGGTAATGTACAGAGTAAGATGTATAGTGTAATAATGAGTTTAAAACATATAAAACGTTTATAAAAAGTCGTTTGAAGGAAACTGTTTGGTAAAATGGCTAATGAGTAGCCAAATCATTTGAATGCTGTATATTAATCACATGTGATTGATGTAATAAGT
The DNA here is from genome assembly GCF_052625555.1 of Lactuca saligna. Classification (NCBI taxonomy): domain Eukaryota; kingdom Viridiplantae; phylum Streptophyta; class Magnoliopsida; order Asterales; family Asteraceae; genus Lactuca; species Lactuca saligna. Next base: position 201,831,341 of record NC_136421.1, read on the forward strand.
AATATATTCCTACTTACTAATCACATGTGATTGACATAATAAGTAGCATGATTCTACTTGTATCCCCCCCATAAAACATTTAAAACAATTTAAAACATTAGTTAAGGGGTATGAACTCACCTGCAGTAAGTGACTAGAATTGAACAAACTGTTATCGTACGGAAAGATCGAACAAGTGCTTGGCGTCAAGTGGAGACTTAGACACACACAATGATCCTAATTACATATGAAAACATATGTATATAAATATTTAGTGATTATAACACTAATTATACAAGTAATAACATTTAAGCGCGAGGAAAACACTTTTGGTCAAGTGCGAGGAGGCTAAAGGGTTGCAACAAAGGAGTACAATGCCCCTAATGTGAGTTTAAGGTCTAATGACCATAATCATTGGAGTTTACGACCCAGGGGAGTAAGCTCCTGGCCGTAAACTCTCAACCAAGGCCCTAAATGAATTCTATCAATTATACAACTCATGAGGTGAATTGTCTCAAGGCTAAATCAAGTCTTAGGGTGCCATATCAACTCCTTTAAGGAGTTTACGGCCATGGGACCATAATCCCTTCGAGTTTACGGCCGTAAACTCCCTTGGGAGGGTTCTTATGGTGCTTTCAAGTCTCCAACATTTCTAGGAACAAATCTAGTCTTTAGTAAATGGCTTTAGAAGAGTTTATGGCACATTTAGCACCATTTTATGGAGTTTACGGCCATGGAACCTTTTGGGCCGTAAACTTCCTCACCATTGGTGTTCTAAGTATTTTAACTAGTGCAAAACTCATCTAGGTACTTGCCCAAATAGTCTCTTGGCTTAAGGAAAGATTTAGGGTGTCCTTTGACCCCTTTAAAGGAGTTTATGGCCCAAGAATTACTCTTGGCCGTAAACTCTTCACACTTGTGCTTTCCTTATGTTTTCTATGTTCTAAACACTTAGAAGTACATGTCTAACATCAAGTCCAAGCCTTAGGTGTCTTAAAAACACCATTTGAGCATGTTTCAAGGGAGTTTATGGCCTAAGCTTTTCTTGGGCAGTGAACTCCTAACTTTGGGTGTTTCTTGGTTGATTTCATGCACCCAAAACACTTCTATACATGTCCAAGGTAGTTACTAAGCACGGGGGACAATCTTGGCTCGGTTTTGGGAGTTTACCGCCCAAGAACACCTTGGGGAGTGAACTCCTAAATCGAATGATTTAGCTAAGTAATCTATGTTATGAACACAATTAAAGCTTGCTAACACTACTAAAAAGAGTTACTCATAATTTGGGATAAAAACCCGAAGATCCGTGAGAGAGAATTTGGCTTTTCTATAATTGGAATTCGACTAATGAACCAATTTGGTTCAGAATTCTTTTTATAGTCTTGAGATTTTTGGTAGAAAATATTTTTATTCCTGGAATGAACTCTAATGTCCCAGAGTAATGGAATAACAGTGTTGCAGAAAACCCTAGTGCAACCACTCTCCTAATATCTTCTTAACTGTATATCCTGAAAACTGCCAAACTTACACTCGGAGTCTGAATTTTCACTGTAACTGTTCTACTTCTAATGGCTTGATATGGTTTGTTCAGAATGGAAATGTCGGGTTGTCACATCATCCCCCTGTTAAAGAGAATTTCGTCCCAAAATTAGAATTTAGGCAAGGAAGTATGCACGAATGATCGAGTCTTGAGGAGGAAACTTCCTAATCGATTGGTTCTAGCGCACTTAAGTGAAATCGGGCTCTCGGTTGGCATTCCAATGAACCTTCACTGACTGGCGACAGCGTTGTTTCGTCCGCTTGACCTCTTGGTCGAGGGTCACTACGGTTCTAATACGAAGGCGAGGATCTCGACGAGTGGACTTGCAAGAATCCTAACGATATGGTTTCACGATCGAGAAGCGAAGAGTAGAAAGTACGTTACTGAGTTCGCGGAGTGGGTCTAGTTTGTGCGAGGCGCAGGACCGATTCTGATAAGAATCTCGGAGGTCCTGTCTAACTTGGATTTCGCTTTCCATGCTTTACGAAGCGTATTAAGCCATTCCCAGAGTGAATTATCCTAAATAACTTGGTCACTCACTTGGAATTTCAAAAGTTCCCTTTCTTGCGTAACTTCCCAGTCAAAGGCCACCCCTTGCTGGGTCAAAGTCGTACGAGTTTCTGTAGCTTGCAAGGAGTTCTGAATGAACTAAGGCGGTAGGTCGGTAAGACCTAGAATCTGGCGAAAGACTGTATGCATCTCTGATGTCGATAAATGCTCAAAGGTTTTGACAAATTGTAAGAGTGCTCATAATTTCTCACATTACTAACAGTGTGTCTTAGAAATTTGACTCTTCAATTTCAAAACTCGTGCTTTGAGAACATCGTTAAAGGTTCCTCTGAAGGAAATGTTTTCCCATAGGTTCCTTCTTACTACAAGGGTAGATAAGTAAGTCATTACATGGAGAAATGACGAACTGATCCAAGTAAGAAAGATGTATCCTACTCGTTTAGCTCATGAAAGCTATGGGCGTATTGGTCCTACCCGAAGGGTATCACTACGGACTCGAAGTGTCCGCATCGAGTTCAGGAGATAGTCTTCCGGACATCTTTCCCTAACACTCGAACTGATGATATTCGGATCCCAGATCCATTCCTGGAAATTGTTTCTTTCTTTGCGTATGCTCAACCATTTTGTCTACGTGCGGCAGAGATAACGATTTCTAATGAAAAATCTCGACGTAGTCCTCGATAACCGAGGTTCTATAGGGTGAGAAACCTAGTCTTCTAATTCTATTTATGTGTAGTTCGCTAAGTTGTACAAACTGTTCTTTTATCTCCGTGGGTGTTCAAACTATAGGGTGATCTGTTTACGGGAGTCATACTGGGTTCTAAGTTTGTTCGCATGACGATGCGATTACTCGCAGGCTTAATCAGTTCTCCGTCCTGAAGTTCATATTAGAATTCATACTGGGTTCACAATCACCATTTCGTGTATACGAGCCATACATAATTAAGGTTGAAAAGGTAGTCGAATAACTGATTCTTCTTTAAGTTCATATCCCCTCCGGGAAAAAGAAGTTAAAGTGGAATCATCAATTCTAAACCTGTAGAAGCTTGATTATATATCACTCTTATGTATATCCTCCTCAGTGATAGATCAATCGCATGAATCCTTGGTTTAAACTTGATGTACTGCACGAGTGGTGCTTCAGGGATTTCTTCGGAAAGAAAATAACTAAGAGGTACTCTGGCATGAGTACTTCGGTGTTCTGATGTGACGGTTTCTCTAAAATGACGTTTACTGATAAGGAAACGTACGTAAGAAGCTGTGTTTGTGAGGATCAAATTGAATCGAGTCGTATGATAATGTACAAATCATACCGAAACTTAAAGACATTAGATTTGAACATAAGACGTTTATAAACAAAACACAACCGTGCAACCATGAACAGAGTTACAATACTTTAGATTTACCACAAGACTATTGCTGCGAATAAGGTATACTACAAAAGACAAGTATACGCAGCACGAGAGTCCCTATACAGATAGGATCTCGCAAAAGGTAAGACTCTAGTTGCACTAGTTCTAGATAATTTATAAGTCTGTTACAATGAAATGCCTTAATTGCATTTAACGTGGTTCCGGAGCAGGCTCTCCTGCAGCTGTGATCCTGAGAATTCTCCCATCTGCGCCAGAGTTCTTTGCAATCGGGCAATCTTTCATGAAGTGCCCTACTTCCCTGCATTGGTGGCATGCCTGGGTAGTACTAGCTTTGGCGCCGGGATTGCGGTGTTTAGCCAGAGTTATGTGGACACGAGTGTTGTAACAACCCGAAGTTTTCTATCGTCAAAAACTTGTTCTACTCGTAAGATTTCGCCGTTAGTCGGTCCGTTTTGTTCTCTCTTTGGATTAATTAATTAAATTTAAACGTTTATTATAATTTAATGAGTGTTCAAATCCTTTAGGAACTCATGAAATTAACCTAAAAGTGTTCATTTCAAAAAGTTAGAAACATTCCCGCCGATTGACGGTAACTTAATTGGGTGCAACCAAAGGCCCCGTTTAATGTCGGTATCGGGTAGAATTCCACCGCATCCAAGTTTTGGGAACTATATAAACGTGTTAAACCTTTCATTTGAAGCTTTTTCCTTCTCTCTCTACTCTCTCTCTAACCTCTCTCCTAAAATCCAAGATTTAGGGTCCAAAACTCAATTTTAAGGCCTCAAATCCTTAAGGTAACTTCCTAACCTCATTGTATAGCTTATTTGACTTTGATATTCGAGACTTAATCATGAAATAGGACACAAAGTATGAGTTTACGGCCCAGGAAGGTGCCTAGGCCGTAAACACCAAAAATGAAGGGTTTTGAGCCCTTAAACCCCTCCTTGACAAGTTTGGGACTTAGATATGGTTAAATGGCTTCAAGATATGGACTCTAAACAATTAAAACATGAACTTTGAGAAGTTTGAAGGAGTTTACGGCCAAGGATCATTCTTGGGCCGTAAACTCATATAACTAGGGTTTTCATGCCCTTAAACCCTTCCAAACCACTCATATGTCTTAGTTATGAATTTAGCTTTCAAACTAATCATAGATTTCTCGATAAAATGTTCTAATCTAAACTATGCTTCATAATCTAAGAATAACTTATACTAATTTCCAATTATAACTAATTACGAATACGAATACGAATATGAAGCTATAACTAGGAATAGAACGAATAACGAAACTAGAACTAGAAACGGAACAAATAACACATCTATAATTAGGAACATAATGGATAATGAAACTATAATTAGGAACAGAACGAACACGAATATGACTATGAATACGAATAGGATTGCGAATACGAATACGACTGCGAATGCGAATACGACTGTGAATAGTATTAGGAGTAGGATTAGGGATAGGAATGCGACTAATAATACGAATACGAATACGACTGCGAATACGAATACGAATACGAATAGTAATAGGAGTTGGAATAAGGAAACGAATACAGTAACGAATATGAATACGAACACGAATAAGTACAATCATATCTAATTAAGAATAAGAACACGAATATGAAGATGTGAATCTAAGTACATTCCGAAATATTACCATTAGGGTATCATCATAACTAGTTAATACAATAGGTATGAATGGAAATAAATCAGTATATCGAAGTTCAATAACTAACAATTACTTTTAGGAAAGTACGGGACTTTCCTGGAGAAATCAAAACATTACTTAATCACGTTTACATCTTTTACATCTTTAACATCGTTCACATTAGAAACCAACATACAGGAAAGCATGGGTCTTTCCTGGGTAACACTCATATAACTAGAAATAGTAACAAACTGAATAACATTACATCCTTTACAACTAGTAATATACAATCAGGAAAGTATGGAACCTTCCTGGGATCATAGTTAAACAATTAGAACCGTATAACCTAAAAATCAACCAACCTTCTCTTTTAAGAAAATATGGGATTTTCTTGGATAACAACTTTTCAGTAAACTAAAAGAAACTCGTACATTTTCTCAAAGCAAACATCTTATGAACTCACCAGCTTTATGCTGATTTTCAAACTGCTTGTATTCTCAGGTCAACATTAGACAGGTACCTAGCGAATCTTTTGGAGAAGACGGAGCGTACAGAAGACTCGTCTCTACTTTTGTTCATATATACTATGTATTACAAATGTACAACTCTACTTTTGAACAAATGTAAACTTTGATATGTAATGTAATGGTTGTTTACTTTGCTTACTATGTACATTGGATTTGATACTCAACTTGGAGTCATCCTCGGAGACGTTTCCGCCTTTGGTTTTCGGGGTGTGACAAGTGCCTTCCTCGTTACTCCACCTTGAAAGTTGTTTCTTAAATTGTTCTGCGTTATAACTCATCTTGTTTGTAGGGTTAGTCCCGACGTAAGGGGCTTGAGTGATGGGTCATTTCTGTGCCCCACAGTTACGAGCATGGTGCCCTATGTTCAGGCAATTGTAACATTGCATCTCATGGCAAGTCCCATGATGATGGAAACCACAAGTATCACACTTCAGGAGTTTTCCCTTGTATGCCCTACTCGGCACTGGGATGGAAGGGGTTTCCACTTGTTGTGGTTGCATAGACAGCTTATGGGATTTCTTGCGTTCTTTCTGGGCTTGACGCTTTCGTTTCTTGTTCTTTATCTTTCGACTTTGTGAGCCAGTGACTGTTACTATTTGTTGGTTTCCCGGTTTGGTACTACCATCTAAACTCTCGACTCCTTCTTCAGTTTTATTGGTGTTGCCTGAGTTGATGTGTGTAAGGAAAGTTGTCACAGCAGCTGCTACTGCAGCTTGTAATGTAGCGGCGTCGATATGGAGGATAGGGATTTCGGTGCTCGGCTGATCATTTTTGGATGACGACATGATTATGTAATACGAAAATAAGGAATTTGTGAGCGATTCTGGTTGACCCTGATGTACTTAGATTATTCATGTAAAGAGTACGACTATGTTCTCGAAAGTTTGACCTACATCCCTATGATGCAGTCCTAGTATAGAATGAAAGTATGTTCGCGAAGGTTTGACCTGAATCCCTATGATGCAGTCCTAGTAACGGGTGGAAGTAAGTTCGTAGAATGGTCTCAAAACGTTCGTTGTTCGAGCTGAGGTATCGTGGGTTGGTGAATAACAAGATCCAACCACTGAAGAGGCTTGGAAATGTCTCCGGAGATAAATCACTATAGTTCAATGACTTGACTAAAGCATGATTCAGATATACTCTAATGAAAGAATGATAAGGGTACTTAAATGAAGAATCACACAGAAGTTAGCTGGCTGTCAATATCTTTGATATTCACGATGTAAAGATTCTGGAAAATGACCTTGTAAAGGTTTTACATCATATCCACAGATGATAGTTCCTGACAGCATAAAGACCTATCTAAAGTACTTACGGAACAAGATAATTTCATAGAAAATGCCACGTCATGCATAGACAGTAAAACAAAATTCCTTTTTATAAGGAATAATAAAGTAACGCGTCTATTACCGGCGACGGTCATCCTCCTGGTGAACTCTGAGTTTAGCTAGTTGACGTTCCATAACAAGTAGGTGTCTTTCGTACACACCCTGACGTACTCGGAGCTCTATGACTTCGGCTCGTGATTCAGCCAGTGCTTGCAGTAGGGTTTCATGGTTTCTTTCTGATCTCCCGTGAGCATCTTCCAGCCGAATGGTGCGGAGGGTATGCATTCTCGTATTGACGACAACTTCGATAATCTAATGTAGGGCTGTCCTGCCTTGAATCTCATTTCGGACCACTCTGCGGGCCAAGATTGGCAAGACTATATCTGCTGAGCCCCCATTGCTCAAGTCATAAAAACTTCGGTCGCCATTAAATGTCATGCGCTGATCATGTCCTTGGCTCCATGTTTCTAAGCATTTCACTCACTTAGGGTCGGGCCATGAAAAAATCGACGAGGGTTAGGAATTTGAAAGGGAGCTGCTCGGGGTAGGTTTTCAACCTTGGGTTCGGAGTTAGCATCATACGAAAGGTCTTCATCACGGCGATCATTCAAGGGGAAAAGGATGATCATTCTCTGGTTATTCTCCAACCAACCAGCTATGACTTCATTTAGAAGATACTGGTTGCCGAGGGGATGGAGTCCAACTATGTTTTCTATGCGAGAATTTAGGGTAAGAGAATAATTATTAGACGAACTATCTAGATAATTATTTAGGAAATCTTCATCAGTTACATCGCTATTTGTGAAGTGCATACCAGCTATGTGTAATCTAAACAGGATAGACCTTCGAATAAGTGACCTTAATTCCAAATTCACACAGAATAAGGGTAAGGCAAAATTATCACAGATTCTAAGTCTATAACATCCTAATTACATATACCCTTATTGTATCCACTTAGCAACTATCAACTTAGAAATGAAGATCCTGTTTTAAATTCTCAAGTATGAAGTACTTCTAGTAACACCAAATACTCCTATAGTATTTTAAATTTTTAATGTTATGTTCTATTGTTCTCATTGTGGTAGGGTTGGTAAGTTTTTAGCATTATTGCAACCACACACTTAAACTTAGGCACATGGTAGTCAAATCTCGGATAATATAGGTGATCAGTGTATATCTTCCCAGTTTTGACCATATGTCTCTAAGCCCACTTGTGTTGCCCAACAATCGTAATTCTTTTGTACTGTCCTAGTGACACTGATTTTAGTATGAATGCAACACGTATACTTACTTAATTATTTTACTATTTAAAGTATAAACTCTTAAACAGAGTGTTTTAATCCCAGTGTATTTATACTTAGTATATCTTTTATGGGTTGATATACTATATTCACTATAAACAATGCTATGGTACCAATCTGTCACACCCCAAAACCAGGAATGGCGGAAACGTTCTGGGGCGGAGGACGTCATGTATAATATCAACAACAATGTAAAGTAGTAAACAAGCAACAACATCATCCATTGCATTAATAATATGATTATTATACAAATGTGTTCTGTCAAATTTTGATAAACACTAAAGCGTAAATCAAAATGAAAGATAAGTCTTGAACATGCTATATCTTCCTTTCTCCTTGCATCGGTACCTATCTATGATGACCTGAGGATACAAGTAATTTTGAAAGCGAGTATCAGCTTTGATGCTGGTGAGATCATAAGTATTAATGTGTCTTAATTTGTAAAACTTATAATTTTTAAGACTTGACATTGTTTTGAAAGAAAGCTCGTATAAGTATAAAAATGTTTGTAGAACAACTGTAATGTTTGAAAAACCCTAGAAATCCCTATGATTCCTATTAGTAACAAAAGGAGTCTTCTGCCAAGACCTAACTGTTCTGAATGTAGTCTTCTACCAAGACCTAACTGTTCTGATTGTAGTCTTCTACCAAGACCTAACTGTGTTACTATTATTATCATTATAAGAAATTGTATCCTTTGGTACTAGGATACTTACATATAATTCACCTCATTGGTGATGTGAATGAGTCACAAAATAGAGGTAATAATACAACTAACCTGAATATTACCCTTTGGTACAGGGTAACTAACATTGTTAATTTTAAGACATCCGTAGACGTACTTTTACCTCTGTTGCTAACAGCTGGGTATAGGACTAGTCAATCCCTTAAAGTATACCTGGAATGGTATCAACCGTTGAAATCCGTGGATGTGCTTTTACCTCTGTAGCTAACATAGATTCTAGGAATGGTCAATCCCGCAACGTATCCTTTGGTACTAGGATATTAAATCCAATCTATCGCGTCGATTATGTGATTGTATCACAAAGTAAAGATAAGAATGCGGATTTGATAACAGAGTCGATACATATAAAATGTAATAGGACTCCTCCTGATATATCTATGTAAAAGTACTCCTATAAGTGTGATCATGTAAAAGTAATCATGTATATGTACTTATGTAAATGTACTCATGTAAGTGTAATCATGTAAAAGTAATCATGTATATGTACTTATGTAAATGTACTCATGTAAGTGTAATCATGTAAAAGTAATCATGTATATGTACTTATGTAAATGTACTCATGTAAGTGTAATCATGTAAAAGTAATCATGTATATGTACTTATGTAAAAGTGCTAGCTGTAATGTGTGTTCTCTCTATCTAGCAAGTATAGTAATGTATTGTAATGTTCTACGTGTGCTAACTGTAATGTGTGTTCTCTCTATCTAGCAAGTACAGTAATGTACTGTAATGTTCTAGAAGGTATTGACTCACGAATGAACTGACTCATTTGTATGATATCGCGTTCTAGTAATTGTTCTAGTATCTTCCTAAACTACCCATATGGTAGTTTACTAGTAATCTATCTGGTAAGTATGGACATGGATGTATACCCTTGCTACCCAAGGGCATATGTTGAACTGGAAGGAACTTTTATGACTATATATGTACACATGATATATAACTAATATTTAAACGACTTTCGGACGAATACCCGATATCCCACCAGACCACATCTCAAGGCGCGAAGAGGAAATAGGGTGGATAGCCTTCCTAAGTCTTTTAAACATTCCTTATATAACTATACATATAGATGCATGAAATTTATAATATAAAAGAATAAATAAGTTTTTTAAGACATTTGAAACATAAATATTATTTTAAGAAAAGATCGACTTGATGTCAATCTATAAAACAGTTTGAAGGCATACGTTTAATAAAACAGTTTAAGTATAAGGAAACATTTGTTTGAAACACAGTTGTAAATAAGTTTGAAAGGTAATGTACGGAGTAAGATGTACAGTGTAATAAGGAGTTTAAAACATATAAAATGTTTATAAAAAGTCGTTTGAAGGAAACTGTTTGGTAAAACGGCTAATGAGTAGCCAAATCATTTGAATGTTGTATATTAATCACATGTGATTGATGTAATAAGTAATATAGTCCTACTTACTAATCACATGTGATTGACATAATAAGTAGCATGATTGTACTTGTATCCCCCCCATAAAACATTTAAAACAGTTTAAAACATTAGTTAAGGGGTATGAACTCACCTGCAGTAATTGACTGGAATTGAATGGACTGTTATCGTACGGAAGGATCGGACAAGTGCTTGGTGTCAAGTGGAGACTTAGACACATACAATGATCCTAATTACATATGAAAACATATGTATATAAATAATTAGTGATTATAACACTAATTATACAAGTAATAACATTTAAGCGCGAGGAAAACACTTTTGGTCAAGTGCTAGGAGGCTAAAGGGTTGCAACAAAGGAGTGCAATGCCCCTAATGTGAGTTTAAGGTCTAATGACCATAATCATTGTAGTTTACGGCCCAAGGGAGTAAGCTCCTGGCCGTAAACTCTCAACCAAGGCTCTAAATGAAGTCTATCAATTAGACAACTCATGAGGTGAATTGTCTCAAGGCTAAATCAAGTCTTAGGGTGCCATATCAACTCCTTTAAGGAGTTTACGGCCATGGGACCATAATCCCTTGGAGTTTACGGCCGTAAACTCCCTTGGGAGGGTTCTTATGGTGCTTTCAAGTCTCCAACATTTCTAGGAACAAATCTAGGCTTTAGTACAAGGCTTTAGAAAAGTTTATGGCACATTTAGCACCATTTTATGGAGTTTACGGCCATGGAACCTTTTGGGCCGTAAACTCCCTCACCATTGGTGTTCTAAGTATTTTAACTAGTCCAAAACTCATCTAGGTACTTGCCCAAATAGTCTCTTGCCTTAAGGAAAGATTTAGGGTGTCCTTTGACCCCTTTAAAGGAGTATACGGCCCAAGAATTACTCTTGGCCTTAAAATCTTCACACTTGTGCTTTCCTTATGTTTTCTATGTTCTAAACACTTAGGAGTACATGTCTAACATCAAGTCCAAGCCTTAGGTGTCTTAGAAACACCATTTGAGCATGTTTGGAGGGAGTTTACAGCCTAAGCTTTTCTTGGGCCGTGAACTCCTAACTTTGGTTGTTTATTAGTTGATTTCATTCACCCAAAACACTTCTATACATGTCCAAGGTAGTTACTAAGCACGGGGGACAATCTAGGCTCGGTTTCGGGAGTTTACCCCCCAAGAACACCTTGGGGAGTAAACTCCTAAATCGAATGATTTAGCTAAGTAATATATGTTATGAACACAATTAAAGCTTTCTAACACTACTAGAAAGAGTTACTCACAATTTGGGATAAAAACCCGAAGATCCGTGAGAGAGAATTTGGCTTTTCTCTAATTGGAATTCGACTAATGAACCAATTTGGTTCAGATTTCTATTTATAGTCTTGAGATTTTTTGCAGAAAATATTTTTATTCCTGGAACGAACTCTAATGTCCCAGAGTAATGGAATAACAGTGTTGCACAAAACCCTAGTGCAACCACTCTCCTAATATCTTCATAAGTGTAAATCCTGAAAACTGCCAAACTTACACTCGAAGTCTGAATTTTCACTGTAACTGTTCTACTTCTAATGGCTTGATATGGTTTGATCACAATGGAAATTTCGGGTTGTCACAAAAGGCATTTTTCCTATTTCTTAATTCATGTTCATGTCTTTGTACTCCTATGTCCATATTGGTTTACAACATCTCAGATAACCCTTGCACCTGAAAATATATATAGGTATAGATGTATATATAAAGAGGTTTTGAGTTTTGATAGTGAAGGCAAAATATGCTTGATAAGCTAAGTAACTTGCCCCTCCATATTGATGAAGAGAAGTTAGATTATGGTCCATAGTCATGGAAACAAGTTGCTCGAGTGAAATACCATAACTACAACTTGGAGATGCAGGAATCGCAGTGGGCCCAAGCACTATATATATAAAAGGGGAAACAGAGGGAAATTAATTATATGTAGAATGTATCTAGCTAAACATAAGAAAAGATTATATTTATATCATCAAGGAACTTGGGTGTCACAACTGGCATTTTGCTAGGAAATTCTATTCCAATCTAAACATCATCCATTGTAAAAACATGTACTCTAAATGAATATTATGCTCTATGTTCACTAAACACATCTCTTATAGTCAATTATGTGTTGAAAACCCTAGAGATTCCGTTTCAAGTTTAATATGAACTAGGATTCTCTTATTCGGCCTAATGGCCCAATAAACTTTCAACATGATCATTTTGGGCCTAGGAAACCTAATTGGACTCTAAATAGACCATATTCATAAGACGTTATCATTTTGGGCCATGTGGGCCTAAAATAATCCATCTTATCTCCAACAGGCCTTGTTGGGCCATAAAATATTTCATTTGCTCTAATGGGCCGTAAACTCTTTAATTGGGCTTCACTTGGTCCGAGAACCTTAACAAGGGGCCCAATGGGCCGAAAAGTATTCTTAAACTTCATAAAAATTGAGCAAAGCCATGATTGAGCCCAAATCACTTCAAATCCTTTCTCCTAGCCCAAATTCTTGGCCCAAGGCGTTTTTTAGACAAAAAAAAAGGGGAATGAGAAATTATGTGCAAGTGCCACCTCAATATTGCATGGTGGTCACCCATGCACTAAAACCCCACATACAACAAGGTAAGATCTTATATAACTAGGCAAGTCTTCTCTCTCCCTTTCCCCTTTTCAAAACTCACAACCATAAGGCCTCCTCACCATTTTTTTACTTTCTCAAACTCTCACAAGAAGTCCCTAAAGAGCTCTCCAACATTTTCCCTCTGAATTTTCGAGTTTTGGTGTGGTTTCAAGAGGACTTTTCATCAAAGATCGTCATCCTTGGTAAGACATCACAAACTAAGATGATTTACAAAATCGTTAAACTCAAATCACTCCTCTTACGCCATATTTTCGTGGATCGTGATTCTTAGAACCATCTAAGTTCAAGATCTACTCAAGAAAGCTTGGTAGGATCAAAAATCTTCTTCCAGTTCTTCATCAAAACCGATCCATCACCCCAAGGTGAGTTCATACCCCTTGTTTTTGGTTTTCATATGATTTTGGCGGAGAATACGAATTGCTTTGTGTAGATCTATGTGTATATGCACGACTATGTGTATTTTCCATGAATTATCTGGTGATTATGTGTTGATTACTTCATTAATCTAAAAATATGTTAAGAACTTGAAGTTTATCACTTGGATCTTCATAAGAACCTTCAGAAACGTATGTTTTATCACATATATTACATATAAACTTGTAGTTCTGGGAATTATACACTTAAAATGGAAAAAATGAGTGTTGTGCAAAACGATCTATAACATATACTAAAAAATCATCTTTTGATAGGAAAGTTTTAGCCTAATCTCGAACTGTTTTGACCCTTTTAATGGAAGTATTTTTCCAAACTGTTTTACATGGATAATGTTCAGATTTATACCTTTAAAATGACTACCATCATGTTCTCATTAAAATAACACACAAACATCTATCTATATATTTCTCTTTTCCTCATTTAGATTCTGAAACTGTAGGGACTATCTATAATCACTTGTTGCTATTATATTTCATAGAACACGGTAATATATGAAAAAGTACCTTTTAAATATCATAACCACCGGAAAAATAAAAGCAGTTGCCTCAACTGTCACAAAAATAACCAAAAGTATAACAAAGGTGATGCTTCCTCCATCATACCATCCTTTTTCATTACCCTACACAAGGAAACCTCAAGCCTTTTAAGAAAACAAAAACAAATAGAAGTCATAATATGATCACAAACTCCTAAATGACTAAATATATGAGAAAGTATGATTTAAAACTTGTCTCTATCTTTATTCCTAGCACCAGTGATGCTGCAGCAGCTACGATCAGTATAATAAGTGTCAAATCTTGCGAAGCCTCCCAAAGGAACATCTGTGGTAACTGTGACAACCCAAGTTGTCCTGTTACATTTTCCCCGTTACCATTAACGAAATACTCCACTGTATAAAAGTTCCGTTAATTAGAGGGCGTAAATTTAATAAACATTCCATTGGTTCACATTAATATGCCGTTAAGTCGTGATAAAAGGAAATAAAAACACATAACACACATTTCCATTTAAACGGAAAATGTTAAGTTTTATTGTTACGACCACTAAATCGGGTGCGACAAAAAGCCCCGTTTAACGGCAGTATCATGTAAAATCCCACTGAGCTCTAACTCCCACCCGTATATAAAGGGGAGTAAACTCAATTTGGAGACTTTTCCACCCTCTCTCTCTATACTCTCTCTTTAGACTCGTTTTCACCACGAATCCACAACCAAACGTTTCCAAATCGTAAGTCCGCTTACCCTAGCTTATTCTAAACATTATGATTTGTGTTTATAGCCCAAAAATTGGACATAGAAGCAATGGAAAAGGAGTTTACGGCCTAAGCTCTTCCTTAGGCCGTAAACACCTAAAATGAGGCCAAAATGACCCAAACTTGTCCCTAATGGCTTGGAAATAAATTGAGGTATTAGCCTAGGAGTGTTTAAACATTAAAACACAATTATTTGAGGCATAAAAGAGAGTTTACGGCCCAAGCACATGCTTAGGCCTTAAACACCTCTAAACTATGTCAAAATGCCTCCAAAACACTCCCAAACCACCCTTAGGCTTCATACATAATTTAGGGACTTAGTATTTGGGGTTTTTGTAACAACCCGTTATTTCAAGTCAGTAAAAAATCGAGTCCTGTAACCTCTTTGAGAAAGGAATTAGAATATCATCGAAAAATGAAGTATTCAAAAACTCTATTTGGAGTACACTATGTGGTAGTTATCGTCTTAAGGTTTCCAAACATATAAATAACACAAAAATCCGAGTTATAACGAAGAAGTTATGATCATTCTAAGTTTTCCGACCAAAACCGACAATACGAAGTTGCGTAAAAATGCAAAGTTTCAATAAAACACTTTCCGACCTTAGGTGTCTAAATGAAAGTCATAGATATCATTAAACTACAAGCATGCATAAAGAGAACGCTCAAATCGGACATCGTATGAATAAGTTATGAATTTTTAAAGAAATTCCTTAATCACGTCATTTTAATAAATAAATAATAAAAATAATTCCGGAACTTGCCAACAGAATCTAAATGAAAGTTGTAGATCGTAGTCTCACCTTCGCGGGGATATAAAGAACGTCAAAAACGGAGTTCGTATGAAGGAGATATGAATTTTCGAAGTTTGATAAGTAATTTATATATAATTTTTATTAAAACTTCGGTATTATCCGAAGGGGAGTCAGCGTCCTCATCCGAGGTACGCGCTACGTACCCCTGTACACCCCACGTACCCGAGGAACTTGGCCTCAAACCGTCCACGTAGCCCTATGCGAGGCATCCGACCCGCCCGTCCGACCCGCCGTCTCATCCGACCCGACTGCCTGAGCCGTCCCATCCGAGGCCGAGGCAGTCGAGGCTACGGTCACTCATGACGTACGCGTACGCGCTGCGTACGAGCGTACGCCCCGCGTACGAGGCCTCTTAGGCCCCCCTATAAATAGCATGCGAGGGTTCCCGGGAAAATGGCCCATTCTCTCTCCTTTTTCTTGCGTTTTACCTCGTTTTCCATGCTCGCACTACCCCGAAGCCCTGGTCATTTTGTGCAAGTCCCGAAGGTCGATTTTTCTCCCGAGGAATCCCGAGATTTCCGAGAAAAATCCATTTCCTGAGACGAAACTCTGCCCGGTTTTCCATCTTGCTATCTTCAAGCTTTCAAATGAGTTCATACCCCTTTCAAACACACTTTAAATACATTTAAATGCTTTTATACTCTTTTAGGGGGGGGGGGGAATACAAGTAAACATACGGTTATTATCGTGTATTTTATAAGGTTTCACTTCACTTGTTTTATCGAATAAATCACTTGGAACTTATTTCTATTATGGAAAACTCTTGTCATACTTTGTGTGCATTAGACTTATACAAAGTATATAATAATTTCAAAGTACCTTTCATTGTTAAGTCGTTTTATACATTCTAAAAACTTATGATTTTGCTTGTCAAACATTGTGAAAAAGGATAAACTTTGCATACAAAACTATCACTTTAATACAGGCTTAGTTGAGAATCCATGAGACGTGTATATCTTCAAATGTTACTTTTCTTTATTAGAAAGTAATGCTGCAAGTCCTGTCTATAACCAGAGTCTCCCGTTCGGAGAACGTGTCAAATGTGTATAGATCTATACGGGAAGTCATGATCCCGCGCCCTGACTGTTAGCTACAGTCCGTCTTTTGGGGTGACAGTTGTCATAACGCTACGACGCCTGAAGAACGTCGTTACAGGCATATTATGTTTAGTATGGTTATAAAACTCATCAGATATACAATTATTATGGTATTATGCTTTTATGAACGAGTAGCTATTAAAGCTATTCTTCATCTAACAAATGCGATCTTCGTATAGTTTTATTATATAAAACTATAACACAACTTTTGAGAACGTCGGTTTCTTGCAATTTTCGGTCTTAGAGACTGCCATTTATGTTAGGAAAATAAGGGTTACTCTTGCATACAAACCAAACAACTAATAGGAAAATAAGGGATTTTCCTGGTGCAATTATTCACAACTTATAACACGAACATTCATATGAATTTCATACTTTTATAGGAAAATAAGTGTTTTTCTTGGAAAACACAACAACTCGTATCTCAACCATTAGGGAAAATATGAGATTTTCTGGATCTAATACATTCACTTTCAACACAAGAAATCACAACTCTTTACATTTGAAATGCTGCGTTTTCTGGAAAATATACACCCATTTTGGAATGGCATCCAATTTTTCTAAACTACTTATGAACTCACCAACTTAATTGTTAACACTTTTTCTTTGAAATAACTTGTATTCTCAGGGAACCGCTAAGCAGGTTTGGGAATCAACTTTTGGGATTAACGCGCTGGCGTTAATTACTTCTTTTGAATGATGTTTATGTATTTATCTTTTGAACATGTAATGAACACAACTATGTAAACATCTTGGAAACTTTAATATATATGGTGGTGTGTACTTTTCTTTCTATGAACTGTTATGATACTGAATATGACGTCCTCTGCCCCCGAACGTTTCCGCCGTTCCAGTTTGGGGTTGTGATAGATTGGTATCAGAGCTTTGTTTATAGGGAATTAAGTATATCAAAACCATTCCTTTTTGATATACAACTATAAACTCAACTGGGCAAAAACACTCTGAGAAAAATTCATACATTTGAAAGTAAATCTAATTCGTTTTAAGGTAAGCATGCACTCATCTTATACTAATAACAGTTTCATAGTAAAAAACTTTAGAAGTATTATAAATAAGTTGTGCAGTACAGGTACGCCGTGGGACATGTAATCGGAACTGGGAAGAATATAGCTTGATCAACTATATTTGTCTAAGAGCCGACTAACGTATGCCAAGGAGTGACTGCAATGGACAACAAAATTTAAAACTTACCAAGAGCATATCGCCAAAGAATACTGAGGGAGTATTCGAGTGCCGTCAACCATTAAACTTAAGGGTAAGTTTCATGTGCCCTAGTTTATAGTAAATTTTTAACTCTATTCTCGTACAGTCTAAATGGCGGGATTCCATCACCCCAATGACCCCTAATACCCCAACCAAGGTAATGGAGGGTGGATCGAAGAAGATCCTGAAGAAGACGAAGAGCCTATAGAGTTGGAGGGAGGGGATGACTCTGGCACGGATTCGGAGCCAGAAATTATAAATCCACCAATCCCACAATCTCCCGTCCACGTGAGGAATTTCCAAGGACCCACTCCAGTGTGGGGAACTCACCTCCATCATTGGAGCCAACAACAAAGCTTACGCCCTCCCTACGGCATGTGCCGAGACTTCTATGATGTGAGAGGCTGGGGATCAGCCGACCGAGCACTTCCGGTCATGGTTGGCAAACTCGCCAACCAGTGCTATCAATCTGGAGTGCAAGCCAACCGAATCTGAGAGGTCAATGTAGAAGTACAAATCCACACGACCGATATCAACCGCCTAGAATTGTTGCAGAACGACATCCACATTCGTGCCGAAGCATTTCAAACACAAGCAAATGCGGCCTTCGCAGAATTAAGAGAACAACAAGCTACGTTTGATAGACGCCTCATGGAGTCGAAGCACTCCGACACGGAGTCGAGCTCCAAACACAAAGCGCGCCGCAAGTAGTACTTGTCCGAATCTCAAATTTTGTTATAAATTAGGACTTCGGATAAAAGTATCATTTTCTTTAAATTGTTCTGTAATCGGAGGCCTGTAGAAAGGCCAAGAACTTTTGTCTAGACCCCGCTGTAACACAACTATATGTTTAATATATATAAGGGTATACCCCTTTTCTTGTTGTTGTTAATCATGCGCAATTTGTTCAGTTCATTGGTACATCTATTCAAACTTTACTTTCAAGCTCAAAACATTGTGTCGGTTAAACCCAACTTCATAGAACTATTAGAAGTTAACTCAATATCATTCAACTCTGAACTGCCAAAACTTATAAAATTTTTCCATTTTTTTTCTTTTGGCAGCACGATGCCTCCTCGTCCAAACGTAAGGCCCAGGCCGGGCACGGTACCACCACCACCTCCACCACCAGCTTATGATCCAGCCATGGTCCAGGCTGCTATCACAGCAGCAGTAACTACAGCCCTCTCGCAAATAAACTCCCACGGAAATGGAGGGGTGGGAAGCAGCACGAATCATCCAAATCATGGCACTGGTCATGGCCAAGGAAGAGAATGTACTTACAAGGAGTTCTCTAACGCTAAGCCAAAAACTTTTAATGGAACTGGGGGAGTCATTGCACTAATGCAATGGTTCGAGAAGACCGAAACAGTCTTCAAGATCTGCTCATGCCTAGAAGTAAGCAAAGTCATGTTCGCTTCTTGCACATTCGTAGATCGAGCCCTCACTTGGTGGAAAAGACATGTGAATTCAGTGACGCTCACTGTCGCCAACGCCATGAGTTGGGACGATCTAAAGGTTCTACTACTGGAAGAATACTGCCCAAGGGGCGAAGTGCAAAAGCTTGAGCAGGAGCTCTGGAATCTGAAAATGACTGGGTCTGACCTAGTCACCTACACAGCTAGGTTCAACGACCTCGCTGCACTGTGCCCTACCATGGTCAACCCAAAATCAAAGAAGGTTGAAAGGTACATTTGGGGGGTTGTCACCCCAGATTCAAGGGCATGTCCTAGCTTCCAGCCCTGTTACCTACAAGTAAACATACGGTTATTATCGTGTATTTTATAAGGTTTCACTTCACTTTTTTTATCGAATAAATCATTTGGAACTTATTTCTATTATGGAAAACTCTTGTCATACTTTGTGTGCATTAGACTTATACAAAGTATATAATAATTTCAAAGTACCTTTCATTGTTAAGTCGTTTTATACATTCTAAAAACTTATGATTTTGCTTGTCAAACATTGTGAAAAAGGATAAACTTTGCATACAAAACTATCACTTTAATACAGGCTTAGTTGAGAATCCATGAGACGTGTATATCTTCAAATGTTACTTTTCTTTATTAGAAAGTAATGCTGCAAGTCCTGTCTATAACCAGAGTCTCCCGTTCGGAGAACGTGTCAAATGTGTATAGATCTATACGGGAAGTCATGATCCCGCGCCCTGACTGTTAGCTACAGTCCGTCTTTTGGGGTGACAGTTTTCATAACGCTGCGACGCCTGAAGAACGTCGTTACAGGCATATTATGTTTAGTATGGTTATAAAACTCATCGGATATACAATTATTATGGTATTATACTTTTATGAACGAGTAGCTATTAAAACTATTCTTCATCTAACAAATGCGATCTTCGTATAGTTTTATTATATAAAACTATGACACAACTTTTGAGAACGTCGGTTTCTTGAGATTTTCGGTCTTAGAGACTGCCATTTATGTTAGGAAAATAAGGGTTTCTCTTGCATACAAACCGAACAACTATTAGGAAAATAAGGGATTTTCCTGGTGCAATTATTCACAACTTATAACACGAACATTCATATGCATTTCATACTTTTATAAGAACATAAGGGTTTTTCTTGGAAAACACAACAACTCGTATCTCAACCATTAGGGAAAATATGGGATTTTCTGCATCTAATACATTCACTTTCAACACAACAAATCACAACTCTTTACATTTGAAATGCTGCGTTTTCTGGAAAATATACACCCATTTTGGAATGGCATCCAATTTTTCTAAACTACTTATGAACTCACCAACTTAGTTGTTGACACTTTTTCTTTGAAATAACTTGTATTCTCAGGGAACCGCTAAGCAGGTTTGGGAATCAACTTTTGGGATTAACGCGCTGGCGTTAATTACTTCTTTTGAATGATGTTTATGTATTTATCTTTTGAACATGTAATGAACACAACTATGTAAACATCTTGGAAACTTTAATATATATGGTGGTGTGTACTTTTCTTTCTATGAACTGTTATGATACTGAATATGACGTCCTCCGCCCCCGAACGTTTCCGCCGTTCCGGTTTGGGGGTGTGACAGTTTTGATCACTTAAACACATCAAAATGAAAAGGGAAAAAGGAGTTTACGGCCCAAGTATGTACCAAGGTCGTAAGCTCCTCAAAACACACCCAAATGATAGTTTTAATCACCCAAAATGGCATCACACTCCATTATAAATTGCTAGGAAGGTATTTAGTGCTTAAAACTTCACTAAATCCAAGGTATGAGAGTTTACGGTCATAAACTCCCATGGGAGTTGTCCCTAGGCCATAAACTCCAATATAATGCCCTTAGAAGCCTTTAATCCACTCATGCCTTTTTGGAAAAGTACTTAGAAAATCCCACGAACAAGATTGAAGCCTTAAAACACACTAGAAACCCTCACCATGAGTTTACGGCCATAAACTCATGGTGATTAGTCCCTGGGCCGTAAACATGGTGTTGAGGGTTTACACTCAGAGAGTAAACTCCATTCCTAAGCCATACACACCCTTAAATGTTACCCGGGACACCCCAAACACTTAACCAAAGTGTTTTCCACTCCTTTGAGTGCGTACACTTTTTTAATTAGTATTAAATATACTAATTGTATGTGAACATATGTTAACATATGTTAAATAGGTCTCTAAGTGTGTCTAAGTCCTTACTTGACACCGGACTCCTAACCGGCACCTTCGTCGGATCCACTTACACCAGGTGAGTTCATACCCCTGAATGAACCTTTTAAATGTTTTTACATGTTTTATAGGGGGAGGGGGGGGGGGGGAATACAAGTTAAACATGCCAGTTATCATCTCAATCACATGTGATTGATAACCCGCATGCACAAGATTTTACCACACTGTATACTGTTTTACCGAGCAGGACACTATAATGACTTTCAAAATGGTTTTCAAACGATTTCAAACTCTTACTTATACTGTTTTATTCAAAATCATTTCAAACCGATTTATAAAGATTCCAAAGATTTCTAAAGGTTTTCACACTTATTTTATCAAAGAATACAAAATGCGATTTTCCTAAATATAAAAAGGTTTTCCAAGGTTTTCACCAACTTATCTTCCACGTAGAATACATTTACTTGCTAGTTACTACTGCTTCGCTTATACTTATTTTATATTCCCACTTGGTAACGCTTTCACTTCTCGAAACGCTTATACCTGTTATTGTCTCTATTTCACTTACACTTGTAGTTGCTTATACCTGATAGATGCTCTTACCTCACTTAATGTCGTTTCTACTTCGTGATACGATTATACTTGTTCGACACTCCTACTTCACTCGCAACCGCTCCTGCATCACTTGTTACCGCTTCTACATCGTGATACACATACTTTTGGCACACTTATACTTCACGATAAGAATCCACTTGTTACACACTCAAGCGTAGTTAAATGTAGGTCTGTGCTTGTCTAGATGCATATAAGTAATGATTGAAGGACTTAGGAAGGCTTGTCCGCCCAATTTCCTTTTCTTCGTTGAGATGTGGTCTGGTGGGATCGGATGGCCGTCTGAAGGTCGTTTGATTCATTAGTTGTATATTATGTATACGAGCATAGCCATACAGGAATTCTCTAGTCAGTTCAGTTAAGAGTCTCTACCTCCAGTCTACACTTACATTAGAAACACACTACCCACTATTTGGAAGTCTCTACCTCTAGTTCAGCACTTACACACTACCCACTATTTGGAGGTCTCTACCTACTATTTGGGATGCATCATTAGGACACGACCTTCTCCGTCATCTAGTTGGTAACCAGAATCTCCTATAGGGAGAGCGGACATTGTGTGTATAGATCTATACGGGATTTACAACCCCGCACCTAGACTGTTAGCTACAGTCCCGACCTACCAAGCCAACGGGTGACAAATGTCATATCTTAGACGCTTGTAGGGCGTCTAGTACTCTAGTCAATATGGTTAAGAGTATCCCGGGTTACCTTATAATTCTTTGTCCTTAAGGTAACGGTATTCGCCAGCAATTTACACTGTATGCTTGTAATTAATTTTCAGAGTCACACTGTTTTGACCTTACAAGACGTAACTTACATTTGATACTGTCTGGGGTCTATATTCGCTGTTTTAGACCTTACCAGTTGTACCTTTCATTTGGTGCCTTCTGGGGTATGTGTCTCCACTGGTTAGATTGAACCAGGCATGTCGTTTGTTCGATACTTTCCTGGAGTCTATGATTCCTACTCCTTAGTCAGCAGTCCTCACTGCTGAGGCATATGTTTTTCCCTGACACCTCTTGCTTTCTTTAATAATCAAATTCAATTTTTTGATAATGATAGTAACTAAGGGAAAACTACTTTTTACCACATAACACTGACCAGTGTTGGTAGAAGGCTGCTTTATTAAAGAAAATATAGGATTTTCTGGAAAGAACTCTAATACACATAAAACACTTAAACTACTACTCATTAAAGTTATTTTATTGAAACGTCACTAAATACTTATGAACCCACTAGCATTTGTAAAAATGCTGATACTCGCTTTTCAAATAACTTGTATTCTCAGGTCAGCATTAGACAGGTACATCCTCGGAGCTGTTGATGAAGATAGCTTAGTACCATGTTGTTCTTATTTCATTTACTTGTATTACTTTGATATATTGTAATGTGAGCCATGTAAAAAATTATTACTATTAATGCAATGTTTTGTTGTACTTTGATTACTATAATTCATGTGTTGTGATACTTGACATGACGTCATCCACCCCAGAACGTTTCCGCCGTTCCGGTTTTGGGGTGTGACAGATTGGTATCAGAGCATTGTTTATAGTGAGCTAAGTATATCAATTCATAAAAGATATACAGCCTATAAATACAAAAGGGATAAAACAATCTGACCAAGAATTATACTTTAAAATATAGCCATGTTTTACCAAAGCATAATAACACCCAAAATCTAACCACTCGAACACAAGTATCACAAGAAGAACAAGAATAAAAGTCTTCGGATGTTGAGCACTACCGAGAAACCTGGGCAGTTATGTAATCGTAAGCTGGAATAAATGTAACCTGATCAACTACATTTATTCGAGATGCGATGAACATGTGCTTGGGAGTGATAGTGGTGTTACAACAGGTCTGAAACTTACCATCTAGGAATGCTAGAGCCAAACATAAAGTTAAAATACTATAGGAGTATTTTGGAACACTAAAAGACTCATGTTAATCCCGGAATCATAATCAGAAGATAAGAAACAAACTAGAATTAAAATACCATAAGGGTATTTAGGATACATAGATAACCTGGTGTGAGAACTAAAAGATCCTTATTGATATACCTACAACTACAGAGAGTATACTTCCAAGGTTATATATAATAAGGATCCCATAGGCTAAGAATGTGTGGTTTCGCCCTATTTCCTTTTCCTCGTTGGGATGTGGTTCTAGAGTAGTATCACATATCCGAAGGCCTATCGGATCTAAGCTATATATGATTTGTATACCCTATGTAATCGTAGCAGGACTTGATATGAATCACTCAGTGAAATGCTAATAATCTGCTAGGATTCTTTAGACATTTCCAGTCTCGCACGAACCCTGTAGAAAACCCTATCCACTTCAGTGCTTAACAGAAGAGTTGAGTCTGACCCCGAAGAAGTTCATTGAGAAGATTTACAGTTCGGAAATAAATGAACTAGGTCGAGACTACTGAATTCACCAAGTGCCTATATCTTTTAGGGACACCGGTGAAGAAATTCGCCTAAACTTCTGAGATTCCAGTCATCCATCATGAAGTGATGACACCCATAGTCGGAGTCAGAAGGAAGGCGGAGTAGAAATTCAATATATACATACGCGAAGAGAACCCTAGGTAACTACCCGAAGGAAACCAACGCTGATACCAGTCAAAGATATGAGGCAGATAGAGGGAGCCAGTGCATGGAACCCGAGAAGTGTCTTACCCTCGTGTTCCTCACACTAA
The DNA here is from genome assembly GCF_052625555.1 of Lactuca saligna. Lineage (NCBI taxonomy): Eukaryota > Viridiplantae > Streptophyta > Magnoliopsida > Asterales > Asteraceae > Lactuca > Lactuca saligna. Next base: position 201,856,121 of record NC_136421.1, read on the forward strand.
CAAACCCTTAATATAATACAATTTAGTGAGTTAGTGGTTACACTGCTCACGCTACGTGTTAGGTAAATCATCGTTTCCCGTTGCCAGTCACACGATTTGAGCGGATCCCCACACCTCCGTAGAGGTTGTTTAGCCATAAGTCCTCATGAGCCTCTCTTTCCGTTGCTCCATTCCGAACTGTTCACAAATCTTTCCGGGCCGGAGAGTGAAACCTTCCCAGTATAAAGGTAACTTAGTAGGAATGATTCCCATCTTATGACCTTTTTCCGATACTCATCCTCTTACCTTGATTTCCAGGACTACATCATAGAGATGTAGGTCGACACTCAGACAACTAGTACTCTAGGCACGGGAAAAATTTATGCCTAATACAGTAGGCCAGATATGTCCAACGTTTAGCCATCGTCTCTCATTTTCATGCATTCCTTTCCGTCTAGGAAAACCATGCCACCGAAGAAGCGCAACCAGTCCACAAACATGAAACCTACTCTCCTGTTTGATGAAGCTACTTTCCGGGCTGCGGTCTCGGCAGCCGTTGCAGCTGCCATGGCTCAACTGAATGCTAACAACACCAATGTTAGCGAGAGCCCTATCAGAAATTCCAACCCCAGCATTGGACCGCAGTAACCAACACCAGCATGCACGACCATTCAAGAACCCCAACCAACCCCACTAAAGAGAAAGTTCAGAAACGAGGAAGGAAGTACCTCGGCTCAAGGACCTTCCGAAGGGCAACGAGCTGAGGCAGTCAATACCCCTACCAACCCTTCCATCCGAACACCTACAAGACCAAACATAGGAAGCCAACCAATGACAGTAGTCACAAGCAGTCAAAGTGGTAGAACAGAGAGGAGGAAACGGAATCGTCACGCTCGAAAGGAGTGCCAACGACTCCACAATCTTGCTGTGCAACAACAGGTGGAAACTCCCGCCCCTCCAGTGCCAGCACGACCCCTTTCCCAAGCCCCCGGCATCGGGTCCAACCTTACACACAATAGTGGTGTCAAAGTCAGACTCTTTAAAGGGAAATTTTCGAAGTGGAGGAACGAGGAGGGTACTCGTGTCCACGTAACTCTGACTAAGCACCGCACTCCTCCCACCAATACCTGTACGAACCAACCATGTCATCAGTGCAGTGAGACGGGACACCTCAAAAGCGATTGTCCAATAATAAAGAACTCCGACGTAGACGGGAGGATACTAAGGATCACTGTTGCAGGAGAAACGAAAGGGGCACAAGAAAAGTCTAACTCTAATGCTTAGGGAGAAGCATCAAGGAACCCGGTGGATTTTTGGTACGTCTTTCAATCTCAGATAACTAAACTGAAAACATTTAATAGACTAACTTAATTTGTAAATACCTTCCCATTAAGGTGAAAGTCGCAGCACTGTTATAAAATTTAAAATTCATCAGGTAAAATTATAATGGCTAAACATATACGTTACGGTCATGTATAGTTAAGATGGATAGACCTAGAGTGAGTGAATGCTGCCTCATTTCCTGTTCCTCATTGGGTTTTGGATTTAGGATGGGGTCGCTCAGTCAACAGTCCTCCCCACCTTAAATATACATGACTAGTATATGTGAGGCGATTATAGAAATGCCTAGTGAGAATCCATTCATGAAAAGGTACTCTATTCGGAAACACTTAGAACTCTCTATAGTTCCGCGTCGAATCTACCAGTCCAGGTATCTGTGGTGGTGATACATAGGACGAAACCCGAGACGCCTACAACTTGTGTGCCTATTCGGCACATTACTCTATCGATCTTCATTATATCATGTCGGAGTGTGCCAACTTCGACGACTCTATTGATCATGGTTCGACTTCGTGCAACCATGTGTACATCCTTAGTGCGGTGTAAAAAGAACTTTCTCCGTAGCCTCGTCGGCAAATAGAGGTTCTTCCAAACCTAAACCTAACACAAATAATCAAATCTAATGCGATCCTTCAATCGCCTCTCTTATATCAAACCTTCCGAAGTACCCAAGAGAGGGTACCGCGCCCTGTTAAGCAACCCTCCTTAGACAGATAAGAACCGAAGCGAAAGGCACTACATGCATTCCAGAAGACGAAAACCACCCGAAGCATACCTAGTAGATTCCCTAGAAATACCCTTCATCCTATCCCATGGAACGGAAGCTAGAGTCAAGAGAACCCTACAGATTGAACCACTATAATGACCACAAATCCAAAGTTGTTGTCATTCCGCTTGAGCCAACCTAGTAGATAACACCCTTGGTTGATAAAGAAACCTGATTCGTAAGAGTCAAGGACATTGACTACGACCATCCATTCACGCTTGATTCCCCGAATTAAGCATCACGGCGAATATCCCGGAAATCCGAGAGATGTGATAAAGTAAACTCTAAGAAGTGTGGATGAAAAGATTAAAGTTCCAAGTGATGAGAACCTATACTCACTAGATTTGACCTAGATCGAGAAAACTTAGAACCTTCGGAAGAGTAGTTGCAGTAGATGTTTGCACTACTCAGGCACCTCGTCCACCCAGTTATAGACGAACAGTGCCTATCATCCTCCACCCTCTTGCATGGAGGAAATTATCGTCGCCCTGTAGACAATAAAATATATTCTCCAAAGTGAACACTAGGATACCGAGAACCACAGGATAACCTTCGCGGCCAAGAATACTTGATCAAGTGCAAAAGAAATTGCGTTAAGCCTCGTGACCCAGATCCCGAAGAGATTATAGACTTGACACCAGCCTTGGTGTTAGTCGAGGGGTTATGCAGGAACGTGCGCTTTCCACACTAGCATAAACCAAAGTCTTGGAGAACCCTTGGACTATTAGATGTTCCACGAATACCATCTCACGCAGAGATAATAGAACCACCTCCCGAGATAACCCAGCACTCATCTGGTGAAACCTTATGTCCCCGACCCTCAGGGTTTCCGTATCTCAAGATTCCTTAGTGCAGGTTCATTTTGCACAAGCTTGAGATAGACATTCTACAACAGACAGATAACCGTAGATACGCAACCCATACGATGACCTAGAAAGTCTCTATCAGTCAGTTAACAGGAAACGCGAAACCAAAGACCACCCGAGCTTTCTAAGAACCAACCTGAAGCACTACACCACCAGTACGGGAGAGAACGTTAGGAATTTCAGAATGGCGATCACGCCTTTAATGATCTTGCCATAGAAGTACACTATGTTCTAAGTACTGAAAAGCTCTACCATTCCAAGAGCTTAGGACCATATGAGAATTCTCGTGGAGACTTGGTCCAACCCTTTTTCAGGCCGCTACTACCTTCGGATATACCACAAGATTCACGCCCGATCAATCCACTTCTTAGACTTGATATGTGATTTCCCGACACCACTCTTCGTGCCTCATACATCTTGATAGGAACCATAGAGAACCTTCACTTCATAGATACACCAGTCGGAACCCACTAGCTACACTAGACGGAATCCGCATCTTGTATATGAAGGTCTGTTGGAACGACAAACACAGACTAGAGTTCACTTGGGAATGCAAGGACGAACCATGTGGGAGGTACTCTCTTACCTCTGCTTGGACATTCATACCTACTTCCTTGCCTAGACTTGAATTTCGGGACGAAATTCCCTCTAACGGGGGGATGATGTGACAACCCAAGTTGTCCCGATACATTTTCCCCGTTACCATTAGCGAAATATTCCACTGTATAAAAGTTCCGTTAATTAGAGGGCGTCAATTTAATAAACATTCGATTGGTTCACATTAATATGCCATTAAGTCATGATAAAAGGAAATAAAAACACATAACACACATTTCCATTTAAACGGAAAATGTTAAGTTTTATTGTTACGACCACTAAAACGGGTGCGACCAAAAGCCCCGTTTAACGGCAGTATCGGGTAAAATGTCACTGAGCTCCAACTCCCACCCGTATATAAAGGGGAGTAAACTCCATTTGGAGACTTTTCCACCCTCTCTCTCTATACTCTCTCTCTAGACTCGTTTTCGCCCCGAATCCGCAACCAAACGTTTCCAAATTGTAAGTCCGCTTACCCTAGCTTATTCTAAACATTATGATTTGTGTTTATAGCCCAAAAATCGGACTTAGAAGCAATGGAAAAGGAGTTTACGGCCTAAGCTCCTCCTTAGGCCGTAAACACCTAAAATGAGGCCAAAATGACCCAAACTTGTCCCTGATGGCTTGGAAATAAATTGAGGTATTAGCCTAGGAGTGTTTAAACATTAAAACACAATGATTTGAGGCATAAAAGAGAGTTTACGGCCCAAGCACATGCTTAGGGCGTAAACACCTCTAAACTATGTCAAAATGCCTCCAAAACACTCCCAAACCACCCTTAGGCTTCATACATAATTTAGGGACTTAGTATTTGGGGTTTTGATCACTTAAACACATCAAAATGAAAGGGAAAAAGGAGTTTACGGCCCAAGTATGTCCCTAGGCCGTAAACTCCAATATAATGCCCTTAGAAGCCTTTAATCCACTCATGCCTTTTTGGAAAAGTACTTAGAAAAATCCCACGAACAAGATTGAAGCCTTAAAACACACTAGAACCCCTCACCATGAGTTTACGGCTGTAAACTCATGGTGAGTAGAACTTGGGCCATAAACATGGTGTTGAGGGTTTACTCTCGGAGAGTAAACTCCATTCCTAAGCCATACACACCCTTAAATGTTACCCGGGACACCCCAAACACTTAACCAAAGTGTTTTCCACTCCTTTGAGTGCGTATACTTGTTTAATTAGTATTAAATATACTAATTGTATGTGAACATATGTTATCATATGTTAAATAGGACTCTAAGTGTGTCCAAGTCCTTACTTGAAACCGGACTCCCAACCGGCACCTTCGTCGGATCCATTTACACCAGGTGAGTTCATACCCCTGAATGAACCTTTTAAATGTTTTTACATGTTTTATAGGGGGGAATACAAGTTAAGCATGCCAGTTATCATGTCAATCACATGTGATTGATAACCCGCATGCACAAGATTTTACCACACTGTATACTGTTTTACCGAGCAAGACACTATAATGACTTTCAAAAAGGTTTTCAAACTATTTCAAACTCTTACTTATACTGTTTTATTCAAAATCATTTCAAACCGATTTATAAGGATTCCAAAGATTTCTAAAGGTTTTCACACTTATTTTATCAAAGAATACAAAATGCGATTTTCCTAAATATAAAAAGGTTTTCCAAGGTTTTCACCAAATTCTCTTCCACGTAGAATACATTTACTTGCTAGTTACTGCTACTTCGCTTATACTTATTTTATATTCCCACTTGGTAACGCTTTCACTTCTCGAAATGCTTATACCTGTTATTGTCTCTATTTCACTTACACTTCTAGTCGCTTATACCTGATAGACGCTCTTACCTCACTTAATGTCGTCTCTACTTCGTGATACGCTTATACTTGTTCGACACTCCTACTTCACTTGTGACCGCTCCTGCATCACTTGTTACCGCTTCTACTTTGTGATACACTTACTTTTGGCACACTTATACTTCACGATAAGAATCCACTTGTTACACACTCTAGCATTGTTAAATATATGTCTATGCTTGTCTAGATGCATATAAGTAATGATTGAAGGACTTAGGAAGGCTTGTCCGCCCTATTTCCTTTTCTTCGTTGAGATGTGGTCTGGTGGGATCGGATGGCCGTCCGAAGGTTGTTTGATTCATTAGTTATATATTATGTATACGAGCATAGCCATACAGGAATTCTCTAGTCAGTTCAGTTAAGAGTCTCTACCTCTAGTCTACAGTTACATTAGAAACACACTACCCACTATTTGGAAGTCTCTACCTCTAGTTCAGCACTTACACACTACCCACTATTTGGGATACATCTTCAGGACACGGCCTTCTCCGTCGTCTAGTTGGTAACCAGAATCTCCTATAGGGAGAGCGGACATTGTATGTATAGACCTATACGGGATTGACAACCCCGCACCCAGACTGCTAGCTACAGTCCCGGCCTACCAAGCCAACGGGTGACAAATGTCATATCTTAGACGCTTGTAAGGTGTCTGGTACTCTAGTCAGTATGGTTACGAGTATCCTGGGCTACCTTATAATTCTTTGGCCTTAAGGTAACGGTATTCGCCAGCAATTTACATTGTATGCTGGTAATTCATTTTCAGAGTCACACTGTTTTGACCTTACACGATGTATCTTTCATCTGAAAGTGTCTGGGGTGTGTATTCGCTGTTTTAGACCTTACCAGTTGTACCTTTCATTTGGTGCCTTCTGGGGTCTGTGTCTCCACTGGTTAGACTGAACCAGACATGTCGTTTGTTCGATACTTTCATGGAGTCTATGATTCCTTTGCCTTAGTCAGCGGTCCTCACTGCTGAGGCATATATTTTTCCCTGACGTCTCTTGCTTTCTTTAATAATCAAATTCAGTATTTTGATTATGATAGAAACTAAGGGAAAACTAGTTTTTACCACATAACACTGACCGGTCTTGGTAGAAGGCTGCTTTATTAAAGAAAATATAGGATTTTCTAGAATGAACTCTAATACACATAAAACACTTAAACTACTACTCATTAAAGTTATTTGATTGAAACCTCACTAAATACTTATGAACTCCCAGCATTTGTAAAAATGTTGATACTCGCTTTTCAAATCACTTGTATTCTCAGGTCAGCATTAGACAAGTACATCCCCGGAGCTGTTGATGAAGATAGCTTAGTACCATGATGTTCTTATTTCATTTACTTGTATTACTTTGATATATTGTAATGTGAAACATGTAAAAATTATTACTATTAATGCAATGTTTTGTTGTACATTGATTACTATAATGCATGTGTTGTGATACTTGACATGACGTCATCCACCCCAGAACGTTTCCGCCGTTCCGGTTTTGGGGTGTGACATCAACATAATTAAAATACCCATGGTCAGTTGCTGTTATAAATGAAAGCAAAAAAAAAAAAAGTTTCTGTAGAGATATAACATACAAAGAAGCTACTTCTTTTTTTCACAAGATAAGTGTTAGATCCAAAGGCATTTCTCCTATTTCTTAATTCATGTTCATGTCCTTGTACTCCTCTGTCCAGATTGCTTTTCAACATCTCAGATAAACCTTGCACCTGAAAATATATATAGGTATAGATGTATATATAAAGAGGTTTTGAGTTTTGATAGTGAAGGCAAAATATGTTTTATAAGCTAAGTAACTTGCCCCTCGATATTGATGAAGAGAAGTTAAATTATGTTCCCTGGTCATGGAAACAAATTGCTCGAGTGAAATACCATAACTACAACTTGGAGATGCAGGAATCGCAGTGGGCCCAAGCACTATATATATGAAAGGGAAATAGAAGGAAATTAATTATATGTAGAATGTAGCTAGCTCAACATACGAAAAGATTATATTTATATCATCAAGGAACTTGGGTGTCACAACTGGCATTTTGCTAGGAAATTCTATTCCCATGTAAACATCATCCATTGTAAAAACACGTACTCTAAATGAATATCATGCTCTGTGTTCACTGAACACGTCTCTTATAGTCAATTATGTGTTGAAAACCCTAAAGATTCCGGTTCAAGTTTAATATGAACTAGTATTCTCTTATTCGGCCTAATGGCCCAATAAACTTTCAACTTGATCATTTTTGGCCTAGGAAAGCTAATTGGACTCTAAATAGACCATATTCATAAGATGTTAGCATTTTGGGCCATGTGGGCCTAAAATAATCCATCTTATCTCTAATAGGCATTGTTGGGCTATAAAATATTTCATCTGCGCTAATGGGCCGTAAACTCTTTAATTGGGCTTCATTTTGTCCAAGAACCTTAACAAGGGGCCCAATGGGCCGAAAAGTATTCTTAAACTTCATAAAAATTGAGGAAAGCCATGATTGAGCCCAAATCACTTCAAATCCTTTCTCCTAGCCCAAATTCTTGGGCCAAGGTGTTTTTTAGACAAAAAAAAAGGGGAATGAGAAATTATGTGCAAGTGCCACCTCAATATTGCATGGTGGTCACCCATGCACTAAAAGCCCACATACAACAAGGTAAGATCTCATATAACTAGGCAAGTCTTCTCTCTCCCTCTCCCCTTTTCAAAACTCACAACCATAAGGCCTCATCACCATTTTTTTACTTTCTTAAACTCTCACAAGAACTCCCTAAAGAGCTCGCCTACATTTCCCTCTGAATTTTCGAGTTTTGGTGTGGTTTAAAGAGGACTTTTCATCAGAGATCATCATCCTTGGTAAGATCTCACAAACTAAGTTGATTTACAAAATCTTTAAACTCAAATCATTCCTCTTACGCCATATTTTCGTGGATCGTGATTCTTATAACCATCTAATTCAAGATCTACTCAAGAAAGCTTGTTAGGATCAAAAATCTTCTTCCACTTCTTCATCAAAACCGATCCATCACCTCAAGGTTAGTTCATACCCCTTTTTTTCGGTTTTCATATGATTTTGGTAGAGAATACGAATTGCTTTGTGTAGATCTGTGTGTATATGCACAACTATGTGTATTTTCCATGAATTATTTGGTGATTATGTGTTGATTACTTCATTAATCTAAAAATATGTTAAGAACTTGAAGTTTATCACTTGCATCTTCATAAGAACCTTCAGAAACGTATGCTTTATCACATATATTACATATAAACTTGTAGATATGGGAATTATACACTTAAAATGGAAAAAATGAGTGTTGTTGTAACAACGCAAATTTTCAAACAATATTTTCATTTAAAATAAAGTGATTTTATTCAACTAATTATAATTATTCTAAGTTTCATATCAAAATACAATCATAAAACCCCCAAGATCTCAAAATAACAACAGTGTGTACGCATCACGCCGGCGCCTTCCCACGGTCCTCGCTAGTACCTGAAACACATAGATAACAACTTGTAAGCATAAATGCTTAGTGAGTTCCCCAGTATACGACTTACACATATACGCCTTTCCAGGCCCTGACCTTCCGGTCTACAACACAACGCCTTCCGGCCCGTACATAATCGCCTTCCGGCCCATAACATATTGCCTTCCGGCCCATAACATATTGCCTTCCGGCCCATAACATATCGCCTTCCGGCCCATAAACATACACAGCACATAATACATTTATCCTAACACATATAGCACATATATCATATATCATACCTGATCTTTCTGTCACATAACATATTGCCTTCCGGCCCACATAAACATACATTGCACACAAAGCAATTACCTTTCCATTTATAGCAAGTATAACACATATCATATCCGACCTTCCGGTCACACAGTCTAACCCTTCCGGGTACAGTGTAGTGAGAAGACTCACCTCATGGGTAATGAAAACTAGAGACTCTTGAAATCACTCGCACTCGATCCGCCGAGCTGCAGACTCCCTATAATATCATATACCCCTTATTAATACTTTTATCGTTCAAGGCAACTGACCCTAAGAAATTACATGTAGGTCAACTCTGGTCAACAGTCAACGGTCAACGGTCAACGGTCAACTTGACCGGACTCGACGAGTGCAAAGGCGACTCGGCGAGTCTAGACGTCCTCCCCAATTCCCTGATGTTCCCTTTCTACTCGTCGAGTATCCCTCTTGGCTCGACGAGATCCTCGTGGAAGAATCGCGGGGCCACCCCGACTCCACTCGCCGAGTCTGAAGAACAGTTCGACGAGTGCCAGTCAATCTCCAAGCTACTCGCCGAGTCTGTTCATTGGACTCGGCGAGTCCATGCCATGCAGTCGATCAAACTGCTTCCTGAGATAAGTATTGTCCCGAAATACACAGGCATGGGACCTTCTGGACCTCTAAAGGTCCTAATACAGGGTTATAGTCGTTTGGGTAACAAGGGTAACAATCAATCTAATCACCAAAAGGGTTCCATAAACCCTAAATCCATGCACACATCAACATAGCAGAAATGATCCGAAATATTACCTGAATAATGCACTCTCTGTGTCCCCAATCCTCAGAACTCGATTCCCTTGCTGTTCCTTTAGCCAAAACTCTTCTCCTCCTTGCACAACAACTTCTTCAAGGTCACTAATGGCCTTCAATCTTGCTCTAGATGCCCACAACCGATTAGGGTTCTTCTCAGTCGACTAAAGACGGACAATGTCGGCCTATAAGTGCATTATATACATTCCAAAACCAAACGGCTAGGGTTTCCGCTGAACAGCGCAGACTCGCCGAGTCCATATCAGGACTCGTCGAGTCCATTCGCGAACCCGCGACCAAGTCTGTGGTCCTACTCGGTGAGTAAGGCTCCAACTCGCCGAGTCCCCTCCTAAAACACCCCAAAACAATATTATAACAATACCTGAAATTCCGGGCTGTTACAACTCTCCCCCACTAGGACTAGACTTCGCCCTCGAAGTCTCACTCTGCAAATAACTCCGGATGTTGCTCCCGCATCTCACGCTCCGGCTCCCAAGTCATCTCCGATCCTTTCCAGTGTTGCCACTGAACCAACACCAGAGGAACTTCCTTGTTCCTCAGAACCTTGATCTTCCGATCCCTAATAGCTACTGGTCTCTTGGCGTAATTCAGGCTCGCATCCACCTGAATATCCTCTAATGGAACCACTGCCGATTCATCGGCTATACACTTCCTCAACTGCGATACGTGAAAGGTATTGTGGATCTGTCCCAACTCTGCTGGCAACTCCAACCGATAAGCTACCCGGCCTACCCTTGTAATCACACAAAATGGACCTATGAACCGGGGCCCCAACTTGCCCCTCTTCCTGAACCGGATCACTCCTTTCCAAGGAGAAACCTTCAGGAGAACGAAGTCTCCAACCTGAAATTCAAGCTCGGACCGGCGTCTGTCCGCATAACTCTTCTGTCGGCTCTGGGCGGTCAATAACCTCTGTCTAACCTGCTGAATCTGCTCTGTCGTCTGGAGTACGATCTCTGTACTGCCCATCACTCTCTGTCCTACCTCTCCCCAGCAAATGGGGGTCCGACACCTCCTACCATACAACAACTCAAAAGGTGGCATACCAATGCTCGAATGATGGCTGTTGTTGTAGGAAAACTCTGCCAAGGGTAAATGCGCATCCCAGCTACCCCCGAAGTCTAACACACACGCTCGAAGCATGTCCTCCAGTGTCTGAATCGTCCGCTCGCTCTGACCGTCTGTCTGGGGATGGTATGCGGTACTAAAATGCAGTTTAGTACCCAGCTCCTCATGGAATTTCTTCCAGAACCTGGAAGTGAAGCGTACATCACGGTCTGAAACAATCGAGATCGACACTCCATGCCGAGATACCACCTCCCTCACATATAACTCCGCCAACTTCTCCGCTGATGAACTCTCGCTGATAGCAAGAAAGTGTGCACTCTCCGTCAATCTATCCACAATCACCCAAATTGCATCGACTCCTCTGGTAGTTCTCGGCAATTTGGTGATGAAATCCATAGTAATTTGTTCCCACTTCCACTCAGGAATCTCCAAAGGCTGCAACTTACCATGCGGTCTCTGGTGCTCGGCCTTAACCCTACGACAGGTCAAACAACTCTCAACGAACCAGGCGACGTCTCTCTTCATACAAGGCCACCAGTATTCCTTCCTCAAGTCCAAATACATCTTCGTAGCACCGGGATGGATCGAGAATTTCGATCTGTGAGCCTCCTCCATCAAAGTAGCACGCGTACCGCGCACGAATGGTACCCAAATCCGACCCTGAAACGTCAAAAGTCCTCGTCCATCCTTAACGAACTCTGAAATTAACCCAACGACCCGCTCTTTCTTCTGCATCTCGGATCTCACAGCCTCGGCCTGTGCCCCATGAATAGCATCCAATACCGGAGTCATCACCGTCAGTCTCAGACATACATCTCGCAATGGAGTGCTCTCCGCCCTGCGGCTCAATGCATCGGCTACCACATTAGCCTTGCCCGGGTGGTATAGGATTTCACAGTCATAATCCTTGACCACATCCAACCATCTCCTCTGACGCATATTTAGGTTGGGTTGATCCATTAAATACTTCAAACTCTTATGGTCTGTATATATCGTACATCGAACCCCATACAGATAGTGACGCCAAATCTTGAGAGCGAACACTACTGCCCCCAACTCTAAGTCATGCGTGGGATATCTCGCCTCGTGAGGCTTTAGCTGCCTCGATGCATAAGCTATCACATGGCCTCTCTACATCAACACTGCACCCAGCTCCGAAATCGATGCATCGCAATATACGACAAAATCTTCCATCCCTTCCGGGAGAGCTAATACCGGGGCTTCGCACAGTCTCTGGCGAAGTGTCTCGAAGGAAGTCTGTTGCTCGGGTCCCCATGAGAATGCAACACCCTTCTGGGTCAATCTGGTGAGCGGTACAACGATCTTGGAGAAGTCCCTAATAAACCTCCGATAGTACCCCGCCAACCCAAGGAAACTCCTGATCTCGGAAGGTGACGTCGATGCCTCCCAACTCATCACTGCCTCAACCTTGTCCGGATCGACCACTATCCATGCCTGATTAACAACATGTCCAAGAAATTGGACCTCCCGCAACCAGAAGTCACATTTGGAGAATTTTGCATATAGCTTCTCCGACCTCAGTACCTCAAGGACCTCCCTCAAATGTCCCTCATGCTGCTCTCTAGGTCGCAAATACACTAGGATGTCGTCGATAAATACAATCACAGACCGATCCAGCATCGGCCTGCATACCCTGTTCATGAGGTCCATGAACACTGCCGGGGCATTGGTGAGCCCGAAAGGCATCACCACGAACTCGTAATTCCCATATCGCGTCTTAAATGCTGTCTTCTGGACGTCCTCATCCCGCACTCTTACCTGATGGTACCCTGATCTCAGATCGATCTTGGGAAACCAAGATGCCCCTTGCAACTGATCGAATAAATCATCGATCCTCGGTAACGGATAGCGGTTCTTGACCGTCACCTTGTTCAACTCCCGGTAATCAATGCACATCCGGTGTGAACCATCCTTCTTATTGACGAACAGAATCGGTGCTCCCCACGACGAGCTGCTCGGCCGAATAAATCCCTTCCCCAGCAACTCCTGGAGTTGCGAGGACAACTCTTGCATCTCTGGAGGTGCGAGACGATAAGGCACCTTCGCAATAGGCGCAGCCCCCGAAATCAGATCGATACCAAACTCTACTTGCCTCACAGGAGGTACTCCCGGCAGTTCCTCGGGAAAAACATCTGGAAACTCACGCACCACTGGGACCTCCTCCACTGACCTCGGTCTCTCGGAAGCCTCCCGCGTATCCATCACATACGCCACAAAACCCTTACATCCCTGCTGTAGACATTGCCTTGCCCTAGCGGCCGAACAAAAAGCTGATCCCGAACGGGTACCCTCACCGTACACCGTAAGAACTCCCCCACTAGGGTCTCGTATAGTCACCAGCTGGCGCTCGCAGTCGATAACAGCGATGAATCGGCTCAACCAGTCCATGCCCACGATGACACAGACATCACCCATCGCAATAGGAATTAGGTCAATCGGAAACTCAACCCCGAAAATTTCTAGTACGCATCCCCGAAGAACCTCCGTGGCACAAACCACCCTCTCGGCCGCTATAGAAACGCTCAGAGGCCGACTTAACGACTCACGACTAATGCTGATATGCTGACTAAAAGCTAAAGATACAAAGGACCTACTCGCACCCGAATCAAATAACACTAGAGTAGGCATAGAGTTCACAAGAAAAGAACCTACACATATATTAACATAAGCATAACATTTCGACTTTAAATAAATACGTGAATTACAGCATACCTGCCACAACATCGGGCGCAGTGCGGACCTCCTCCGCAGTCAGCTGAAAGGCTCTCCTGCGAGCCCTCGGGGCCTCGACCTTCGCCGGTCGGGTCTCAGTAGTCCTGGTAGTAGGTGTAGATCCCTGACGAAGCTGCGGGCACTCGGCCTTCCGATGGCCTGTATGGTTGCAATGAAAGCAAACCATAAACCCCTTAGGACAATGCCTGGTAATGTGTCCTTCCTTGCCACACTTGTAGCAACCACCAGCTCGACACGCCCCCTCATGACCCTTTCCGCACTTTCCGCAAGTGCGGCCCTTCGGACCTCCCATCCTCAAATCAGCGGACTTGATCCACTTGGCTGCCGGCTGAGACTGAGCCGGCCGCCGGTCCACTTGCCGAGACTCGGCCTCCTCCCTGGCCTGGATCTCCAACTCGATCTCGCGCTTCCTGGCATTCGTCTGAAGCTCAGTAAAAGTACGATAGGTGGAGTTTGACACAAACTCCCGGATATCCCTCCTCAAAACGCCTAAGTACCGGCTCATCCGTGACTGCTCTATAGACACCAGCTCGGGGCAGAACATCGCCCTCTCGTGAAACTTCCGTGTGACCACTGCAACCGAATCAGTACCCTGCTTAAGGGTCAAGAACTCCTGAATCAATCGTTCCCTCTCCACCAGGGGAACGTACTCGTCCCTGAACATGTCGGTAAACCTCTCCCATGTCACTGCTGTAATCTCCGCCAAAGTGAAGTTTGCCGTCACGAAGTTCCACCAATCCTTCGCTCCCAGACGGAGCTGGTTCAAGGCGAACCGTACCCTCAGGTGCTCCGGGCATGAGCAAGTGTAGAAGCAGCCTTCAATGTCGGCGATCCACCTCATCGCAGCAATCAGATTCTGCATCCCATCGAACTCAGGGGGTTTCGTGTTGCTGAATTCCCGAAATAGCAACGAATCGCCCCCTTGCGGCCTGGCAGCAGCCACGGCTGCGGTAGCGGCAGCGGCTGCAGCTTCAGTCAGTGCGGCGTACCGCTCTTCGAACGTTTCCATCAGAGTGGTCTTAATAGACCCAAAAATCTCCGGGATCTCAGCCTGGATCGCTGCAGCTACCTCCTCTTGAATCATCTGACGAATATCCTCGTCGCTCACACTGCTCGAACTCGCCCCGTGGCGTGTGGTAACCATGATGTCTTTGAAATACAACATAAAATTATCAAAGACTCCATCAAGTACAATTGTACTCGGTAACGCAACCCTACTCAGTCTCCGATGTCCAGGGATTCTTACTTGGGTCTTCCACTGACCCGGTGTCTTCGGTAGTACGGGCCTAATACTACCGACCACACCGTATCAGCATTCATCCCAAATCTTCCTCCCCAAACCCCGAATAGTGAGTACTCTACTTTTGATATGCACTATCTACCTGCACGCTATCAAATATCTCATATAGGCAAACTCCCTAGACTAAGGCATCACAAATCAGGCCACTCTAGTCCTATCATGAATACCTAGTCTTCTAGCATGCATAACAATTCATAATTCAGTGCATAACATAACATTGTAAGGTATTCTAGGGATCTTTACCGTTCGGGCGCTGGCTGATCGTACACACTGCTTCTTTCTTGTTTACCACTTTACCATTTATAAAAGTTTATGCCTTTATTATTTTTAAAAGATTTTTCCTCAAATCCTCGGTTTGAGTTCAGTTACACCCGAATCCCTCAAACCAAGGCTCTGATACCAATTGTAACAACGCAAATTTTCAAACAAAATTTTCATTTAAAATAAAGTGATTTTATTCAACTAATTATAATTATTCTAAGTTTCATATCAAAATACAATCATAAAACCCCCAAGATCTCAAAATAACAACAGTGTGTACGCATCACGCCGGCGCCTTCCCACGGTCCTCGCTACAATCATAAATGCTTAGTGAGTTCCCCAATATACGACTTACACATATACGCCTTTGCAGGCCCTGACCTTCCGGTCTACAACACAACGCCTTCCGGCCCGTACATAATCGCCTTCCGGCCCATAACATATTGCCTTCCGGCCCATAACATATTGCCTTCCGGCCCATAACATATCGCCTTCCGGCCCATAAACATACACATCACATAATACATTTATCCTAACACATATAGCACATATATCATATATCATACCTGATCTTTCTGTCACATAACATATTGCCTTCCGGCCCACATAAACATACATTGCACACAAAGCAATTACCTTTCCATTTATAGCACGCATAACACATATCATATCCGACCTTCCGGTCACACAGTCAAACCCTTCCGGGTACAGTATAGTGAGAAGACTCACCTCGTGGGTAATGAAAACTAGCGACTCTTGAAATCACTCGCACTCGATCCGCCGAGCTGCAGACTCCCTATGATATCATATACCCCTTATTAATACTTTTATCTTTCAAGACAACTGACCCTAAGAAATTACATGTAGGTCAACTCTGGTCAACGGTCAATGGTCAACGGTCAACGGTCAACTTGATCGGACTTGACGAGTGCAAAGGCGACTCGGCGAGTCTAGACGTCCTCCCCAATTCCCTGATGTTCCCTTTCTACTCGTTGAGTATCCCTCTTGGCTCGACGAGATCCTCGTGGAAGAATCGCGGGGCCACCCCGACTCCACTCGCCGAGTCTGAAGAACAGCTCGACGAGTCCCAGTCAATCTCCAAGCTACTC
Organism: Lactuca saligna; assembly: GCF_052625555.1. Classification (NCBI taxonomy): domain Eukaryota; kingdom Viridiplantae; phylum Streptophyta; class Magnoliopsida; order Asterales; family Asteraceae; genus Lactuca; species Lactuca saligna. The sequence continues at coordinate 201,872,563 of NC_136421.1, forward strand.
GCCGAGTCTGTTCATTGGACTCGGCGAGTCCATGCCATGCAGTCGATCAAACTGCTTCCTGAGATAAGTATTGTCCCGAAATACACAGGCATGGGACCTTCTGGACCTCTAAAGGTCCTAATACAGGGTTATAGTCGTTTGGGTAACAAGGGTAACAATGAATCTAATCACCAAAAGGGTTCCATAAACCCTAAATCCATGCACACATCAACATAGCAGAAATGATCCGAAATATTACCTGAATAATGCACTCTCTGTGTCCCCAATCCTCAGAACTCGATTCCCTTGCTGTTCCTTTAGCCAAAACTCTTCTCCTCCTTGCACAACAACTTCTTCAAGGTCACCAATGGCCTTCAATCTTGCTCTAGATGCCCACAACCGATTAGGGTTCTTCTCAGTCGACTAAAGACGGACAATGATGGCCTATAAGTGAATTATATACGTTCCAAAACCAAACAGCTAGGGTTTCCGCTGAACAGCGCAGACTCGCCGAGTCCATATCTGGACTCGTCGAGTCCAGTCGCGAACCCGCGACCAAGTCTGTGGTCCTACTCGGCGAGTCTGGCTCCAACTCACCGAGTCCCCTCCTAAAACACCCCAAAACAATATTATAACAATACCTGAAATTCCGGGCTGTTACAGTTGTGCAAAAAGATCTATAACTTATACTAAAAAATCTGCTTTTGACATGAAATTTTAGCCCAATCTCGAACTGTTTTGACCCTCTTAAGGGAAGTATTTTTGAAACTATTTTACATGGATAAAGTTCAGATTTATACCTTTAAAATGACTACTCTCTCATTCTCATGAAAATAACACACAAACATCTATCTATATATTTCTCTTTTCCTCATTTAGATTCTGAAACTGTAGGGACTGTCTATAATCAGTTGTTGCTATTATATTTCACAAAACAATGTAATATATGAGAAAGTACATTTTAAATATCATAACCACTGGAAAAATAAAAACAGATGCCTCACCTGTCACAAAAATAACCAAAAGAACAGCAAAGGTGATGCTTCCTCGATTATACCATCCTTCTTCAATACCCTACACAAGGAAACCTCAAGCCTTTTAAGAAAACTAAAACAAATAGGAGTCATAATATGATCAGAAACTCCTAAATGACAAAATATATGAGAATGTATGATTTAAAACTTGTCTCTGTCTTTATTCCTAGCACCAGGGATGTTGCAGCTGCTACGCTCAATCTAATAAGTGTAAAATCTTGCCAAGCTTCCCAAAGGAACATCTGTGGTCAACATAATTAAAATACCCATGGTCGGCTGCAGTTATAAATAAAAGCAAAAAAGAAATAGTTTTTGTAGAGATATAACATACAAAGAAGCTTCTTACTTTTTTCACAAGATAAGTGTTAGATCCAAAGCCATTTCTCTTATTTCTTAATTCATCTTCATGTCTTTGTACTCCTCTGTCCAGATTGGTTTTCAACATCTCAGATAGCCCTTGCACCTGAAAATATATATAGGTATATATGTATATATAAAGAGGTTTTGAGTTTTGATAGTGAAGGCAAAATATGTTTTATAAGCTAAGTAACTTGTCCCTCGATATTGATGAAGAGAAGTTAGATTATGTTCCCTGGTCATGGAAACAAATTGCTCGAGTGAAATACCATAACTACAACTTGGAGATGCAGGAATCGCAGTGGGCCCAAGCACTATATATATATATATATATGAAGGAGAAATAGAAGGAAATTAATTATATGTAGAATGTAGGTAGCTCAACATAAGAAAAGATTATATTTATATCATAATAGAACTTGGTTGTCACAACTGGCATTTTGCTAGGAAATTCTATTCCCATGTAAACATCATCCATTGTAAAAACATGTACTCTAAATGAATACCATGCTCTATGTTCACTCAATACATCTCTTATAGTCAGTTATGTGTAGAAAACCCTAAAGACTCCGGTTCAAGTTTAATATGAACTAGGATTCTCTTATTCGGCCTAATGTCCCAATAAACTTTCAACTTCTTCACTTTGGGCCTAGGAAACCTAATTGGACTCTAAATAGTTCATATTCATAAGACATTAGCATTTTGGGCCATGTGGGCCTAAAATAATCCATCTTATCTCTAAAATGCCTTGTTTGGCCATAAAATATTGCATTTGCCCTAATGGGCCGTAAACTCTTTACTTGGGCTTCAGTTGGTCCGAGAAACTTAACAAGGGGCCCAATGGGCCGAAAAGTATTCTTAAACTTCATAAAATTGAGCAAACCCATGATTGAGCCCAAATCACTTCAAATCCTTTCTCCTAGCCCAAATTCTTGGCCCAAGGTGTCTTTTAGACCAAAAAAAGGTGAATGACAAATCATGTGCAAGTGCCAGCTCAATATTGCATGGTGGTCACCCATGCACTAAAACACCACATACATCAAGGTAAGATCTCATATAACTAGGCAAGTCTTATCTCTCCCTCTCCCCTTTTCAAAACTCACAACCATAAGGCCTCCTCGCCATTTTTTTACTTTCTCAAACTCTCACAAGAAGTCCCTAAAGAACTCTCCTATATTTTCCCTCTGAGTTTTCGAGTTTTGGTGTGGTTTAAAGAGGACTTTACATCAAAGATCATCATCCTTGGTAACATCTCACAAACTAAGTTGATTTACAAAATCTTTAAACTCAAATCACTCCTCTTACGCCTTATTTTCGTGGATCTTGATTCTTAGAACCATCTAAGTTCAAGATCTACTCAAGAAAGCTTGTTAGGATAAAAAATCTTCTTCCACTTCTTCATCAAAAGTGATCCATCACCCCAAGGTGAGTTCATACCCCTTGTTTTCGGTTTTCATAAGATTTTGGGGGAGAATATGAATTTCTTTGTGTAGATCTATGTGTATATGCATGACTATGTGCATTTTCCATGAATTATTTGGTGATTATGTGTTGATTACTTCATTAATCTAAAAATATGTTAAGAACTTAAAGTGTATCACTTGGATCTTCATAAGAACCTTCAGAAAACTATGGTTTATCACATATATTACATATAAACTTGTAGATTTATGAATTATACACTTAAAATGGAAAAAGTGAGTGTTGTGCAAAAAGATCTATAACTTATACTCAAAATTCAGCTTTTGACAGGAAAGTATTAGCCTAATCTCTAACTGTTTTGACCTTCTTAATGGAAGTATTTTTCAAAATTGTTTTACATGGATAAAGTTCAGATTTATACCTTTAAAATGACTACTCTCACGTTCTCATTAAAATAACACACAAACATCTTGTAACAGCCCGGAATTTCAGGTATTTCTTTAAATTATTTTTGGGGCATATTTAGGAGGGGACTCGGCGAGTTGGTGCCTGACTCGCCGAGTAGGGCCACGGTCTTGGTCACAGATTCGTGACTGGACTCGGCGAGTCGACGCTGTTCAGCTGAAACCCTAGCCGTTTTGATTCTGGATCGTATATAATGCTTTTAGGGCCGTCATGTCTCGTCTTTTGGCCGATTTAAGATAACCGAAAAGTCTGTGGGCGTCTGGAACAAGGGTGAAGGCTAGTGGAAGCTTGAAGAGGTTGTTAGGCAAGGAGAGGCAAGGTGGTGATCAAAGGAGGATCAAGGGGTCGAGCTCTGAAGGTTGGGGACACAGGGAAAACGTTTTCCAGGTAATTCTCGGATCATTTCTGTAGTTTTGGTGTTGTACACGAATCTAGGGTTTAGGAAACCCATTTAAGGATTTGATAGATTATAGTGTTGTTATAAGCGTTTAAATCCCAGTAATAGAATGTGTAAAGGTCCAGGAAGCCCCATATTTATATATTACGGAATCATGCGAATTACAGGAGGCAGTTGTTTGACTGCATGGCGAGGACTCGCCGAGTCCAATGATCAGACTCGGCGAGTAGCTTGAAGATTCACTAGGACTCGCCGAGTTGTTCTTCAGAATCGGCGAGTAGCTTGAAGACTTACTGGGACTCGTCGAGTCGTTCTTTAGACTCGGTGAGTGGAGTCGGGGTGTCTAGACTCGTCGAGTTGCCTTTGCACTCGACGAGTCCGGTCAAGTTGACCGTTGACCTGTATGTAATTTAGTAGGGTCAGTTGTCTTGTTTGATAAGATCATTAATAAAGGTATGTGGTATTATAGGGAGCCTGCAGATTAGCGGATCGAGTGCGAGTGGCTCGAAGGGTGTATAGCTTGCATACTACGAGGTGAGTCTTCTCACTATACTTCACCCGGAAGGGTTTGACTGCGTGATCGAAAGGTCGTATGTGTTATATTTATGCTATGTCTAGAGAGGTAGATGCTTTATATGTGATGTATGCTTATATGTGATGTATGCTTATACGGGCCGGAAGGCGAGACTTTGTGTGATAGAAAGGACGGTATGATGTATGACTTATGTGTTATGTGTGATATGTTATATGTGTTATGTTTTATACTATTATGGGCCGGAAGGCAAAATACTATGGGCCGGAAGGCAACTTAATACGGGCCGGAAGGCGATATGTTATGGGCCGGAAGGCGATTATGTTACGGGCCGGAAGGCAATGTTATGTGGACCGAAAGGTCCGGGCCGGAAGGCGTATGTGGGTAAGTCGTATACTGGGGAACTCACTAAGCATTTATGCTTACTAGTTGTGTTTATGTTTTTCAGGTACTAGTGATGACCGTGGGAAGGCGCCGACGTGACACGTACACACTGCCATTGTTGAAGATCTTGAGGATTCGTTATTTATATTTTTGCAATAAACTTGGAATAAACTCTTTTGTCGAATAATGATGTTTTATTTAAAATGAAAAATTTATTTGAAAATTTGAACTGTTACACATCTATCTATATATTTCTCTTTTCCTCATTTAGATTCTGAAACTGTAGGGACTGTCTATAATCAGTTGTTGCTATTATATTTCACAGAACAATGTAATATATGAGAAAGTACATTTTAAATATTGTGACAACCCGAAATTTCCATTCTAAACCAAACCACTTCAATCCAATAGAAGTAGAGCAGTTACAATGAAAATTCAGACTTAGAATATAAGTTTGGCAGTTTTAGGGTTTTACACCAAAATGGGTATTAGGAGAGTGGTTGCACTAGGATTTTGTTCAACACTGTAAATTCCATTATCCTAGAATCATTAGAATCCATTCCGAGATTAGAAATATTTTCTGCCAAAAAAATCTCAGGACTATAAATAGAACTCTGAACCAAATTGGTTCATTAGTTGAATTCCATTTAGAGAAAAGCCCATTTCTCTCTGACGGATCTTCGGGTTTTCATCCCAGATTGTGAGTCTACTTCCCTAGATGTGTTTTAATACTTGTTATATGCTTTATAACATTGTTACATGTCCAAAATCATCCAAGATCACAACACTTTTGGAGTTTACGGCCAAGGGTTTCTTGGGCCGTAAACCCCATTTCCAAGGGACAAAGGTGCCCTAGCTCACCCCTAAAGCTTAAGGACTTTAACCCTCATATGCTTGTGACCATTTTAGACATCAAAACACTTCAAAATCATAAGTTCATAGGAGTTTACGGCCAAGAACATTTCTTGGGCCGTAAACCCCTTTTCCAAGGGCTAAAAGTGCCCTAATCACCCCCAAAGACTTGGACTTCATGTTAGACAAGTATGTTAATGTGTTTAGGACCTAGATAACACATAAAAAGCCTAAGTGTTGAAGAGTTTACGGCCAAGAGTATTTCTTGGGCCGTAAACTCCTTAAATGGGGTCAAAGGACACCCTAGACACTTCCTTAGGTCAAGAAACTTTTAGGGCAAGTACCTAGATGAGATATGGACTAGTTAAAATTCTTAGGACCTCATGTGTGATGGATTTTACGGCCCAAAGAGTTCTATAGCCGTAAACTCCATCAAATGGTCCCTTTTAGTGCCATAAATCTTCCTTAATCCAAGTATTGAAGCCTAGACTTGTTCCTAGATATATTAGAGACTTGAAAGGACAATAAGAACCCTCCCAAGGGAGTTTACGACCGTAAACTCCAAGGGAAAAGGGTCTTTCGGCCGTAAACTCCCCTTAGGAGTCAATATGGTAACTTAAACTCTTGTCTAGCCTTGAAGCAATTCCCCTCTAAGATTGTAGTACTTCTAAACTCCATTTCTGGACTTGGTTGAGAGTTTACGGCCAGGAGCTTACTCCCCTGGGCTGTAAACTCTAATGAATATGGTCTATTGACCTTAAACTCACGTTAGGGGCATTGCACTCGTTTGTTGCAACCCTTTAGCCTCCTAGCACTTGACCAAAAGTGTTATGCTTGCGCTTAAATGTTATTACTTGTATAATTAGTGTTATAATCACTAATTATTTATATACATATGTTTTCATATGTAATTAGGATCATTGTGTGTGTCTAAGTCTCCACTTGACACCAAGCACTTGTCCGATCCTTCCGTACGATAACAGTCCGTTCAATTCCAGTCACTTACCGCAGGTGAGTTCATACCCCTTAACTAATGTTTTAAACTATTTTAAATGTTTTATAGGGGGGGGGATACAAGTAGAATCATGCTACTTATTATGTCAATCACATGTGATTAGTAAGTAGGACATTATTACTTATTACATCAATCACATGTGACTAATATATAGCATTCAAAAGATTTGGCTACTCATTAGCCGTTTTACCAAACAGTTTCCTTCAAATGATTTTTATGAACATTTTATATGTTTTCAAACTACTTCTTACACTGTACTTCTTACTCTATTTATCATACTTCAAACTTATTTACAACTGTGTTTCAAACAAATGTTTCTTATACTCAAAACTGTTTTATTATACTTATGCCTTCAAATTGTTTTATAGATTGACATCAAGTCGATCTTCTCTTAAAATAATATTTCCGTTTCAATTGTTTTACAAAACTTACTTATGCTTTGATTTTATTATAAATTGCATGCCTCTATATCTATACTTATATAAGAAATGTTTAAAAGACTTAGGAAGGCTATCCACCCTATTTCCTTTTCGCGCCTTGAGATGTGGTCTGGTGGGATTTTGGGTATTCGTCCGAAGGTCGTTTAAATATTAGTTATATATCATGTACACATATATAGTCATAAAAGGTCCTTCTAGTTCATCCTATCCCCTTGGGTAGAAAGGGTATACATCCACGTCCATACGTACCACTTAGTTTACTAGTAAGCTACCATTTGGGTAGTTCAGGAAGATACTAGAACCATTACTAGAACGCGATATCATACAATGAGTCAGTTCATTCATGAGTCAATACTTTCTAGAACATTACTGTACATTACATATACATTTATACTAGGACGAGAACGTATACAAGAATACTAGAACGTTTACATTACTATACTTGCTAGATAGAGAGAGCACACGTTACAGCTAGCACACGTAGAACATTACAGTACACTACTGTACTATTACATGATCGCTCTTACCTGCGTACAATTACATGATCACACTTACATATACATAGAACAGACGCCATTAGGTGCTATAGCACGGAACCAGTTTAGGATCTAAGTATACTGATGAATCACACCACAATTGTGATAGTTATATCGAGTATACATGATCTTTCGGTAATGTGGATGCTCACGGCTTGCGTTCATGCAGGGGTCGTGGGTAGGTCCCAAAATCCCTTTGATAGGGGAGCGTATAGTCTGGGATCTAGACATCACATTATACCTTATCCCTCAAATAAGGCAGTTGAGTACCGATGTAGTTATTTTTATTAAATACTACAGTACTTGGAAGTATTACCCTGGATTTAAGGTAATAAGTACGGTTGTAGTTGGACACTACACCATAGTACTACATTGATTTTCCATTACATATTTTTAGTGATAACTTCACTTAAACATTTTTGTACAGACTATATTTTTGAATAATAGTAGTTATACTTTGGAAAATGCATCCTCTTAAAAGAGACACACACTTTCAGAACAGTTAGGTCTTGGTAGAAGACTACATTCAGAACAGTTAGGTCTTGGTAGAAGACTACATTCAAAACAGTTAGGTCTTGGTAGAAGACTACATACAGAACAGTTAAGTCTTGGTAGAAGACTCCTTTTGTCATTTATAGGAATCATAGGGATTCTAGGGTTTTTCAAACACTTACAGTTCATATACACTTTCAATACTTTTAAATACATATACTTACATTTTCTCACATACAAATTAAGACACTAAATACTTATGATCTCACCAGCTTTAAAGCTGATACTCGCTTTCAAAATTACTTTTATCCTCAGGTCATCATAGACAGGTACCGATGCAAGGAGAAAGGAAGATGGAGCTTGTTCAAGACTTATCTTTCATTTTGATTTATGCTTTAGTGTTTATCAAAATTTGACAGAACACATTTGTATAATAATTATATTATTAATGCAATGGATGATGTTGTTGCTTGTTTACTACTTTACATTGTTGTTGATATTATACATGACGTCCTCCGCCCCAGAACGTTTCCGCCGTTCCTGGTTTTGGGGTGTGACAGATTGGTATCAGAGCATTGTTTATAGTGAATTGAGTATATCAACCCATAAAAGATATACTAACTATAAATACATAAGGGATTAAAAATACTCTGACCAAGAGTTTATACTTTCAATAGTAAAATATTTAAGTAGGTATACGTGCTGCATTCATACTAAAATCAGTGTCACTAGGACAGTACAAAAGAATTACGATTGTTGGACAACACAAGTGGGCTTAGAGACATATGGTCAAAACTGGGAAGATATATGTAACAACGCAAATTTTCAAATAAATTTTTCATTTAAAATTAAGTGATTTCATTCAACCAAAAGTATTTATTCCATGTTTCATATCAAATACATATATAAAATCCCCAAGATCTCAAATAGCAGCAGTGTGTATGCATCATGCCGGCGCCTTCCCACAGTCCTCGCTAGTACCTGCAACACATACATAACAACTTGTAAGCATAAATGCTTAGTGAGTTCCCCAGTATACGACTTACACATATACGCCTTTCCAGGCCCTGACCTTCCAGTCCACAACACATTGCCTTCCGGCCCGTAAACATAATCACCTTCCGGCCCATAACATATTGCCTTCCGGCCGTAACATATCGCCTTCCGGCCCATAACGTATTGCCTTCCGGCCCATAAACATATACAACACATAATACATTTACTCTAACCCATATAACACATATATCATATATCATACCTGACCTTTCTGTCGCATAACATATTGCCTTCCGGCCCATAAACATACATAGCATGCATAGCAACTACCTTTCTATTTATAGCATACATAACACATATCATATCCGACCTTCCGGTCACACAGTCAAACCCTTCCGGTTGTAGTATAGTGAGAAGACTCACCTCGTGGTAATGAAAACTATCAACTCTTGAAATCACTCGCACTCGATCCGCCGATCTGCAGACTCCCTATAATACCATATACCCTTATTAATACTCTTATCATTCAAGACAACTGACCCTAAGAAATTATATGCAGGTCAACTCTGGTCAACGGTCAACTGGACCGGACTCGTCGAGTGCAAAGGTGACTCGACGAGTCGAGACGTCCTCTCCAACTTTCCCTGATGTTCCCTTTCTACTCATCGAGTATCCCCCTTGACTCGACGAGATCCACGTGGAAGAATCGCGGGGCCACCCCGACTCCACTCGCCGAGTCCCAGTGAATCTTCAAGCTACTCGTCGAGTCTGTTCATTGGACTCGGCGAGTCCATGCCATGCAGTCGATCAACTGCTTCCTGAAATACGTATGGTCCCGAAATACACAATCATGGGACTTTCTGGACCTCTAAACATCCGATTACTGGGGTATAAACGTTTGGGTAAAAACATAATAATCCATCTAATCACCAAATGGGTTTGATAAACCCTAAATCCGTGTACACCTCAAAATAACAGGAATGAGGCGAAGTATTACCTGAAAAACGTACTCTCTGTGTCCCCAAACCTCAGATTTCGATCCCCTTGATCTTCCTTTGGCCAAAACCCTTCCTCTTCTTGCCTAACAAATTCTTCAAGGTTCAAATAGCCATCACTTCTGCTCTAGATGTCCACAGACGCTTAGGTTCTTCTTAATCGGCCAAAAGACGGACAATGACGGCCTAAAAGGCGTTATATACAATCCAAAACCAAACGGCTAGGGTTTCTGCTGAACAACGTCGACTCGCCGAGTCCATATCTGGACTCGTCGAGTCCAGTCGCGAACCCGCAACCAAGTCTGTGGTCCTACTCGGCGAGTCTGGCTCCAACTCGCCGAGTCCCTTCCTAAAATGCCCAAAAATAGTTTTAAAGCAATACCTGAAATTCCGGGCTGTTACAACTCTCCCCCACTAGAACTAGACTTCGCCCTCGAAGTCTCACTCTGCGAATAACTCCGGATGTTGCTCCCGCATCTCACGCTCCGGCTCCCAAGTCATCTCCGATCCTTTCCGATGTTGCCACTGAACCAACACCAGAGGTACTTCCTTGTTCCGCAGAACCTTGATATTCCGATCCCTGATAGCTACCGGTCTCTCGGCGTAATTCAGGCTCGCATCCACCTGAATATCCTCTAACGGAACCACTGCCGATTCATCGGCTATACACTTACTCAATTGTGATAAGTGAAAGGTATTGTGAATCTGTCCCAACTCTGCTGGCAACTCCAATCGATAGGCTACCCGACCTACCCTTGCAATTACACGAAAAGGACCTATGAACCGGGGCCCCAACTTGCCCCTCTTTCTGAACCGGATAACTCCCTTCCAGGGAGAAACCTTCAGGAGAACGAAGTCGCCAACTTGGAATTCCAGCTCAGACCGGCGTCTGTCTGCATAACTCTTCTGTCGGCTCTGGGCGGTCAATAACCTCTGCCTAACCTGCTGAATCTGCTCTGTCGTCTGGAGTACGATCTCTGTACTGCCCATCACTCTCTGTCCCACCTCTCCCCAGCAAATGGGAGTCCGACACCTCCTACCATACAACAACTCAAAAGGCGGCATACCAATGCTCGAATGATGGCTGTTGTTGTTGGAAAACTCAGCCAAAGGCAAATGCGCATCCCAGCTACCTCCGAAGTCTAACACACACGCTCGAAGCATGTCTTCCAATGTCTGAATCGTCCGTTCGCTCTGTCCGTCTGTCTGGGGATGGTATGCGGTACTAAAATGCAGTTTAGTACCCAGCTCCTCATGGAATTTCTTCCAGAAGCTGGAAGTGAAGCGTACATCACGGTCTGAAACAATCGAGATCGGCACTCCATGCCGAGATACCACCTCCCTCACGTATAACTCCGCCAACTTCTCCGCTGATGAACTCTCGCTAATGGCAAGGAAGTGTGCACTCTTCATTAATCTATCCACAATCACCCAAATTGCATCGACTCCCCTGGCAGTTCTCGGCAATTTGGTGATGAAATCCATCGTAATCTGTTCCCACTTCCACTCAGGAATCTCCAAGGGCTGCAACTTACCATGCGGTCTCTGGTGCTCGGCCTTAACCCTACGGCAGGTCAAACACCTCTCAACGAACCAAGTGACATCTCTCTACATACAAGGCCACCAATATTCCTTCCTCAAGTCCAAATACATCTTCGTAGCACCGGGATGGATCGAGAATTTCAATCTGTGAGCCTCCTTCATCAAAGTAGTACGCGTACCGCCCACGAATGGTACCCAAATCCGACCCTGAAACGTCAGAAGTCCTCGTCCATCCTTAACGAACTCTGAAATTAACCCAACGACCCGCTCCTTCTTCTGCATCTCGGATCTCACAACCTCAGCCTGTGCCCCACGAATAGCATCCAATACCGGCGTCATCATCGTAAGTCTCAGACATACATCTCGCAATGGAGTGCTCTCCGCCCTACAGCTCAATGCATCGGCTACCACATTAGCCTTTCCTGGGTGGTATAGGATCTCACAGTCATAATCCTTAACCACGTCCAACCATCTCCTCCGACGCATATTTAGGTTGGGTTGATCCATCAAATACTTCAAACTCTTATGGTCCGTGTATATAGTACAACGAACCCCGTACACGTAGTGATGCCAAATCTTGAGAGCGAACACTACTGCCCCCAACTCTAAGTCATGTGTGGGATATCTCGCCTCGTGAGGCTTTAATTGCCTCGATGCATAGGCTATCACATGGCCTCTCTGCATCAACACTGCACCTAGTCCCGAAATCGATGCATCGCAGTATACGACAAAATCCACCATCCCCTCCGGGAGGGCTAATACCGGGGCTTCGCATAGTCTTTGACGTAGTGTCTCGAAGGAAGTCTGTTGCTCGGGTCCCCATGAGAATGTAACACCCTTCCAGGTCAATCTGGTGAGCGGTACCGCGATCTTGGAGAAGTCCCTAATAAACCTCCGATAGTACCCCGCCAACCCAAGGAAACTCCTGATCTCGGAAGGTGACTTCGGTGCCTCCCAACTCATCACTGCTTCCCCCTTGGCCGGATCGACCAATATCCCTGCCTGATTAACAACATGTCCAAGAAATTGGACCTCTCGCAACCAGAAGTCGCATTTGGAGAATTTTGCATATAGCTTCTCCGACCTCAATACCTCAAGGACCTCCCTCAAATGTCTCTCATGCTGCTCTCTAGTTCGCGAATACACTAGAATGTCGTCGATAAATACAATCACATACCGATCCAGCATCGGCCTGCATACCCTGTTCATGAGGTCCATGAACACTGCCGGGGCATTGGTGAGCCCGAAAGGCATCACCACGAACTCGTAATGCCCATACCGCGTCCTGAATGTTGTCTTCTGGACGTCCTCATCCTGCACTCTTACCTGATGGTACCCTGATCTCAAATCGATCTTGGAAAACCAAGATGCCCCTTGCAACTGATCGAATAGATCATCGATCCTAGGTAACGGATAGCGGTTCTTGACCGTCACCTTGTTCAACTCTCGGTAATCAATGCACATCCGGTGTGAACCATCCTTCTTCTTGACGAACAGAATCGGTGCTCCCCACGGCGAGCTACTCGGCCGAATAAATCCCTTCCCCAACAACTCCTGGAGTTGCGAGGACAACTCTTGCATCTCTGGAGGTGCAAGACGATAAGGCACCTTCGCAATAGGCACAGCCCCCGGAATCAGATCGATACCAAACTCTACTTGCCTCGCAGGAGGTACTCCCGGCAACTCCTCAGGAAAAACATCTGGAAACTCGCGCACCACTGGAACCTCCTCCACTGTCCTCGGTTTCTCGGAAGCCTCCCGCGTATCCATCACATACGCCACAAAACCTTTACATCCCTGCTGTAGTGTAACACCCACAGATCCGGGCTAGTAAATTTAGAGGCAATAGGGGTCAAAAATGACTTTTCAACAAAAGATTATTTAGAATGAATAGTCTTAACCAAGTTTTATAATATGTCACAAGGTTTTCGTACATATAAAGAACGCCGAAATCCGAGTTATAACGAAGAAGTTATGGCCCGCCGAAGTTTTACGGCAAAACCGGCACGGCACCAGAAGACGTAAATAGTGAATTTACGATAGAAGACTTTTTAGCCTTAGCAATCTAAACAAAAGTCGTAGAATATGTTAAACTAAGAGCGTCGATAAAACAAACACCCAAATCTGACTTCGTATGAGGAAGTTATGATTTTTCTAAGATTCGGCTTAGCAGTGTACAGCCCGAAACTCGAATTTTAGTTCGAGCGGTTTTTGGCTTACATGAAATAAATGAGAGTTGAAGATCTCATTAATAGGAACTCAACGGTAAAAATACAGACAAAAACGGAGTCCGTATGAAGGAGTTACGAATTCTTCGCGGTCATTTAACAGTCTAAACGCCTCGTACTATTAAATTTAAGATCAGTCGAGAATTAGCCGACGGAGTCAAAATGAAAGTTGTAGATATTATCTTTTACCTACGCGTGGATATAAAGAACGTCAAAAACGGAGGTCGTATGTGAAAGTTACGGATTTTAGAAGTCGGAAGTGTGTTGTGCGAAAATGAGTGATGTGGCACAATCTTGGCCATTGCTTTCTCCCCAAGTCTTGCCACTAGATGGTGACATGTGGCACCAAGTTCAACCATTTTCACCCTATATACCACCTCTCCCACCCTCATTTTCTTCACACATTTCCCATTCTTTCTTCTCTTTACTCTCTCTCTCTCTAGAACCTCTCTCTAGCCCTGAAATCCCCCGAAAAGCCTAGGGAACCTCCCTAGCACGAGGCGGAAGCCCCAGAGTGCTTGACGGCTCCGAGAAGAAGAGCTTTTCGGCTTGTAAACGCTACTCCAAGCAAAGCCTGGTTTTCTATAAAACCCGCTGTAAGTGAGCTACGCCTACGCTATTTTTAATATAGTTTTTATTTAATTATATTAACGTTATTAAGAACATATAATAAATACTTGGGCTATTATTATGGGTTATATAAGTATTTTTTTAACGCTTATATAATAGTAATAATAGCTAGACTATTAATTAGTCTCGGCGAATAATAGACTAAAATCTATTGGTGATAATACTAGGTTTTGTCGAAGGAAATTATTTTAAAGTAAACGAAGCGCTGTCCGAGTACCGAGTCACCACCTTCTCAGGTGAGTGCATAGTCCCTTTCATGAACATGATTTTAATACAAGTATTGATTGAAGTATTAATTATATGTTTATGTGCGAGTTAATTGATGTTGCTTGAAATTCGTGTTAAAGAACATACCTGATTATATTTGATAATTTAGGATAAAGAGTAGACCTAAATTAAATATGAGGAATATTGGGTAGTATATTCTTACGAGTACAAATTACAAGTGAGTTAAACTCAAAGAATAGAAGTTAGTATATGTCACTTATCCGGGAGTATGGATTAGACATAGTCATTGTCCCTAGTCCGAGAATATGGATTAGGCATAATCATTCGTCGTTAATCCGAGAGTATGGATTAGCTATTGTCCCTAGTCCGAGAGTATGGATTAGGCATAATCATTCATCTTTAATCCGAGAGTATGGATTAGTCATTTGTCCCTAGTCCGAGAATATGGATTAGGCATAATCATTCGTCGTTAATCCGAGAGTATGGATTAGCTATTGTCCCTAGTCCGAGAGTATGGATTAAGCATAATCATTCATCTTTAATCCGAGAGTATGGATTAGTCATTCGTCCCTAGTCCGAGAATATGGATTAGGCATAATCATTCGTCGTTAATCCGAGAGTATGGATTAGCTATTGTCCCTAGTCCAAGAGTATGGATTAGGCATAATCATTCATCTTTAATCCGAGAGTATGGATTAGTCATTCGTCCCTAGTCCGAGAGTATGGATTTGGTAAATTCGTTCATTTCTGATCCGAGAGTATGGAGTAGGTAAAACGACTAATCTTAGGTCCGAGAGTATGGATAGCCTCGTTGCAAGGATCGACGGGGTGGGATAAGAGTTTTTTATATATATGTATGGTGAAATTGTATATTTTGTGAATTTTAAACTATATATATGGTATAACATTGTGGGATTGAAATCCCTATGTGCTCACCAGGTTTCCCAACCTGACCCACTCAGTTTATTTATATCACATGTGTTGATATGAAGTGACATTACACTAAGAGATTTAAAGAGATGTAGACCACTAGTGTGAATAATTGTAAGTTTTGTTTATGCTTATGTTCCTGTATTAACGATGACATCCCAAACGTTTTAAAATGAAATAAATACGTTTCTTCGAAAATGTTTTAATAACGTATTTACCATGTTTTTATGGGAACAAATTCTGCAACCTTTTTATAAAATGAAGTACTCTGATTTTTATAAAGCATAAACAAAATCGGTTTTTTCTGGCCGTGATTTTGGGGATGTCACATGTAGGCATTGCCTCGCCCTAGCGGCCGAACAAAAAGCTGATCCCGAACGGGTACCCTCGCCGTATACCGTAAGAACTCCCCCACTAGGGTCTCGTATAGTCACCAGCTGGCGCTCACAGTCGATGACGGTGTTGAATCGGCTCAACCAGTCCATGCCCACGATGACACAGACATCCCCCATCGCAATAGGGATTAGGTCAATCGGAAACGCAACCCCGAAAATCTCTAGCACGCATCCCCGAAGAACCTCCGTGGCACAAAACACCCTCTCGGCCGCTATAGAAACGCTCAGAGGCCGACTTAACGGCTCACGACTAATGCTGATATGCTGACTAAAAGCTAAAGATACAAAGGATCTACTCGCACCCGAATCAAATAACACTAGAGCAGGGATAGAGTTCACAAGAAAAGTACCTACACATACATTAACATAAGCATAACATTTCAACTTTAAAATAAATACGTGAATTACAGCATACCTGCCACAACATCGGGTGCAGCGCGGACCTCCTCCGCAGTCAGCTGAAAGGCTCTCCCGCGAGCCCTCGGGGCCTCGACCTTCGCCGGTCGAGTCTCAGTAGTCCTGGCAATCGGTGTAGATCCCTGACGAAGCTGCAGGCACTCGGCCTTCCGATGTGTCCCTAGCAATGTGTCCCTCCTTGCCACACTTGTAACAACCACCAGCTCGACACGCCCCCTCGTGACCCTTGCCGCACTTTCCGCAAGTGCGGCCCTTCGGACCTCCCATCCTCGAATCAGCGGACTTGATCCGCTTGGCTGCCGGCTGAGACTGAGCCGGCCGCCGATCCACCTGCCAAGACTCGGCCTCCTCCCTCGCCTGAGTCTCCAACTCGATCTCGCGCTTCCTGGCGTTCGCTTGAAGCTTAGTGAAAGTACGATAGGTGGAGTTTGACACAAACTCCCGGATGTCCCTCCTCGAAAGGCCCAAATACCGACTCATCCGTGACTGCTCTGTAGACACCAGCTCGGGGCAGAACATCGCCCTCTCATGAAACTTCCGTGTGACCACCGCAACGGAATCAATACCCTGTTTGAGGGTCAAGAACTCCTGAATCAATCGTTCCCTCTCCACTGGGGGAACGTACTCATCCCTGAACATCTCAGTAAACCTCTCCCATGTCACCGCTGTAATCTCCGCCAGAGTGAAGTTCGCCGTCACGAACTTCCACCAATCCTTCACTCCCAGACGGAGCTGGTTCAAGGCGAACCGTACCCTCAGGTGCTCCGGGCATGAGCAAGTGTAGAAGCACCCCTCAATGTCGGCGATCCACCTCATCGCCGCAATCGGATCCTGCGTCCCATCGAACTCAGGGGGTTTCGTGTTGCTGAATTCCCGAAACAGCAACGAATCGCCCCCTTGCGGCCTGGCAGCGGCCACGGCTACGGTAGCGGCAGCAGCTGCAGCCTCAGTCAGTGCGGCGTACCGCTCCTCGAATGTCTCCATCAGTGTGGTCTTAATAGACCCAAACATCTCCGGGATCTCGGCCCGGATCGCTGCAGCTACCTCCTCCTGGATCATCTGACGAATATCCTCGTCACTCACAGTGCTCGAACTCGCCCCATGACGTGTGGTAACCATGATGTCTCTGAAATACAACATAAAATTATCAGAGACTCCATCAAGTACAATTGTACTCGATAACGCAACCCTACTCAGTCTCCGATATCCAGGGATTCTTACTTGGGTCTTCCACCGACCTGGTGTCTTCGGTAGTACGGGCCCAATACTACCCACCACACCGTATCAGTATTCGTCCCAAATCTTCCTCCTCAAACCCCGAATAGTGAGTACTCTACTTCTAGTATGCACTATCTACCTGCACGCTATCGAATATCTCATATAAGCAAACTCCCTAGACTAAGGCATCACAAAACAGGCCATTCTAGTCCTATCATGAATACCTAGTCTTCTAGCATGCATAACAATTCATAATTCAGTGCATAACATAACATTGTAAGGTATTCTAGGGATCTTTACCGTTCGGGCGCTGGCTGATCGTACACACTGCTCCGTTCATGTTTACCTCTTTACCATTTATAAAAATTTATGTCTTTATTATTTTAAAAGATTTTTCCTCAAATCCTCGGTTTGAGTTCAGTTACACCCGAAGGTACACCCGAATCCCTCAAACCAAGGCTCTGATACCAATTGTAACAACGCAAATTTTCAAATAAAATTTTCAATTAAAATTAAGTGATTTCATTCAACCAATAGTATTTATTCCATGTTTCATATCAAATACATATATAAAATCCCCAAGATCTCAAATAGCAGCAGTGTGTATGCATCACGCCGGCGCCTTCCCACGGTCCTCGCTAGTACCTGAAACACATATATAACAACTTGTAAGCATAAATGCTTAGTGAGTTCCCCAGTATACGACTTACACACATACGCCTTTCCAGGCCCTGACCTTCCGGTCCACAACACATTGCCTTCCGGCCCGTAAACATAATCGCCTTCCGACCCATAACATATTGCCTTCCGGCCGTAACATATCGCCTTCCGGCCCAAAACGTATTGCCTTCCGGCCCATAAACATATACAACACATAATACATATACACTAACACATATAACACATATATCATATATCATACCTGACCTTTCTGTCACATAACATATTGCCTTCCGGCCCATAAACATACATAGCATGCATAGCAACTACCTTTCTATTTATAGCATCCATAACACATATCATATCCGACCTTCCGGTCACACAGTCAAACCCTTCCGGGTGTGGTATAGTGAAAAGACTCACCTCGTGGTAATGAAAACTATCAACCCTTGAAATCACACGCACTCGATCCGCCGATCTGCAGACTCCCTATAATACCATATACCCTTATTAATACTCTTATCATTCAAGACAACTGACCCTAAGAAATTATATGCAGGTCAACTCTGGTCAACGGTCAACTGGACCGGACTCGTCGAGTGCAAAGGTGACTCGACGAGTCGAGACGTCCTCTCCAACTTTCCCTGATGTTCCCTTTCTACTCGTCGAGTATCCCCCTTGACTCGACGAGATCCACGTGGAAGAATCGCGGGGCCACCCCGACTCCACTCGTCGAGTCTGAAGAACAACTCGGCGAGTCCCAGTGAATCTTCAAGCTACTCGCCGAGTCTGTTCATTGGACTCGGCGAGTCCATGCCATGCAGTCGATCAAATGCTTCCTGAAATACGTATGGTCCCAAAATACACAATCATGGGACTTTCTGGACCTCTAAACATCCTATTACTGGGGTATAAACATTTAGGTAACAACTTAATAATCCATCTAATCACCAAATGGGTTTCATAAACCCTAAATCCGTGTACACATCAAAATAACAGGAATGATCCGAAGTCTTACCTGAAAAACGTATTCTCTGTGTCCCCAAACCTCAGAACTCGATCCCCTTGATCTTCCTTTGGCCAAAACCCTTACTCTTCATGCCTAACAAATTCTTCAAGGTTCCAATAGCCTTCACTTCTGCTCTAGATGTCCACAGACGCTTAGGTTCTTCTCAATCGGCCAAAAGACGAACAATGACGGCCTAAGAGACGTTATATACGATCCAAAACCAAACGACTAGGGTTTCTGCTGAACAGCGTCGACTCGCCGAGTCGATATCTGGACTCGTCGAGTCTAGTCGCGAACCCGCGACCAAGTCTGTGGTCCTACTCGGCGAGTCTGGCTCCAACTCACCGAGTCCCTTCCTAAAATGCCCCAAAAATAGATTTAAAGCAATACCTGAAATTCTGGGCTGTTACAAAGATTTTCTACATAATTATCTAGATAGATCGTCTAATAATTATTCTTTTACCCTAAATTCTCGCAAAGAAATGATAACTGGACTCCATCCCCTTGATAACCAGTATCTTCCGAATGAAGTCATAGCTGGTTGGTTATGATGAAGACTTTTCGTCTGATGCTAACTCCGAACCAGAGTTTGAAAACCTACCCCGAGCAGCTCCCTTTCCAATTCCTAACCCTCGTCCGGCTTTTAATGGCCCGACCCTGAGTGAGTGGAATGCTTGGAAATATGGAGCCAAGGACAAGATCAGTCTATGCTATTTGATGGCGACCGAAGCTTTCATGAGTTGAGCAAAGAGGGCTTAACAGATATAGTCTTGTCAATCTTGTTCCGCAGAGTAGCCCGAAATGAGATTCAAGGCAGGACAGCCCTACATCATATTATAGAAGCTGTCGCCTATACTAGAATGCATACCCTCCACACCATCCATCTAGAAGATGCACACGAGAGATCAGGGAGAAACCATGAAATCCTTCTACAAGCACTGGCCGAATCACGAGCCGAAGTCATAGAGCTCCGGGTACGCCAGATGGTGTGCGAAGGACACCTACTTGATATGGAACATCTATTGGTTGAACTACGAGTTCACCAGAGGGATGACCGTCGCAAATTGTAGATGCTTTACTTTATTTCCCTTATAAAAAGGAATCGTATTTTCTGTCTATGCCAGATGTGGCCTTTTCTATGAAATTATCTTGTACCGAAAGTACTTTAGATAGGTCTTTATGCTGTCAGGAACTATCTTTAGTGTATATGATGTAAGACCTTTCCAAGGTCATTTTCCAGAATCTTTACATCGTGAATATCACAAATATTGACAGCCGGCTAACTTCTGTGTCATTCTTCATTCAAGTACTCTTGTCATTCATTCATAAGAGTCTATATGAATCATGCTTTAGTCAAATCATTGGACTATAGCGATTTATCTCCAGAGGCATTTCCAAGTATCTTTCAGTGGTTGGATCTGGTTATTCACTAACCCACTATACCTCAGCTCGAACGACAAACGTCTTGAGACCATACTACGAACTTACTTCCATCCGTGACTAGGACTGCATCATGGGGATGTAGGTCCAACTTTCGAGAACATACTTTTACTCTTTACATGAACAATCTAAGTACATCAGGGTTAACCAAAGTCGCTCACAAATCCTTATCTTTCGTATTACAGAATCATGTCGTCATCCGGAAACGACCAGCCAAGCAACGAGACCTATACTTTTTCGATGGATGCCGCTACCTTTCAAACGACATTAACAGCTGCTGTAGTGGCTGCCGTAACCGCGGTCATTGCACACCGTAGCGCTAGCAACACAGTCGATACTACTGATGGGAATGAAGTTCCCAATCGTGATATCCATCCAGGAAACCAACAAACAGTAACAGTCACTGGCTCGCAAAGCCGAAAGACAGAGAACAAGAAACGAAAGCGTCAAGCCCGGAAAGAACGCAAGAGAGCCCAAAAGCTGGCTATACAACAACAACAAGTGGAAACCCCTGCCGTTCCCATACCGCGCAAATCATATGAGGGAAAACTCCCGAAGTGTGAGAAGTGTAGTTTCCACCATCATGGGGCTTGCCATGAGATGCAATGTTGCAATTGCCTGAACATAGGGCATCATGCTCGTGACTGTGGAGCACCGAAACGACCTGTCACTCAAGTCCCTTTCATCGAGACTAACCATGCGCGCAAGACGAGTTATAGTGCAGAACGATTTAAGAAACAATTTCCAAGGTGGAGTAACGAGGAAGGCACTCGTGTCCACATAACTTTGGCTAAACACCGCAATCCCATCGCCAAATCTAGTACTACCCAGGCATGCCACCAATGCGGGGAAATAGGGCACTTCAAGAAAGATTGCCCGATAGCAAAGAACTCTGGTGAAGATGGGAGAATTCTCAGGATCACAGCTGCAGGAGAGCCTGCTCCGGAACCACGTTATATATAAATTAGGCGTTTCGTTGTAACAGACTTATAAACTATCTAGAACTAGTGCAACTAGAGTCTTACCTTTTGCGAGATCCTATCTGTATAAGGACTCTCGTGCTGCGTATACTTGTCTTTTTGTAGTATACCTTATTTCGCAGCAATAGTCTTGTGTTAAACCTAAAGTAATGTAACTCTGTTCATGGTTGCATGGTTGTGTTTTGTCTGTAAACGTCTTATGTTCAAATCTAATGTCTTTAAGTTTCGGTATGATTTCGACATTATCATACGACTCGATTCAATTTGATCCTCACGAAAACAGCTTCATACGTACACCCCTTTCTTCTAGATCACTTTTCCAGCGAAACCGTCACATCAGAACGCCGAGGTACTCATGCCAGGAGTACCTATTAGTTATTTTCTTTCCGAAGAAATCCCTGAAGTACCACTCGTGCAGTACGTCAAGTTTAATCCAGGGATTTATACGGTTGATCTATCACTGAAGAATGTATGCATAAGAGTGATATATAATCAAGATTCTATAGGTTTAGAATTGACGATTCCACTTTAAATTCTTTTTCCCTGATGGGATGTGAACTTAAAGAAGAACCAGTTATTCGACTACCTTTTCAACCTTAATTATATATGACTCGTATACACGAAAGAGTGACTGTGAAACTAGGTATGAATTCTAAAATGAACTTCAGGACGGAGAACTGCTTAAATACGAGTAATCACATCGTCATAAGAACAAGCATAGAACCCAGTACGACTCCCGAAAACAGGTCGCCCTATAGTTTAAACACCCACGGAGATACAAGAACAGTTTGGACAACTTAGCGAACTACACATAAATAGAATTGGAAGACTAGGTTTCTCACCCTAGAGAACCTCGATCATATTCTTCCAGAGATCGATGGATCGCATTGCATGTACCTCGATTATTGAGAACCCCGTTGAGATTTTTCATTAGAAATCGTTATCTCTGCCGCACGTAGACAAAATGGTTGAGTAATCGCAAAGAAAGAAACTACTTCCAGGAATGAATCCGGGATCCGAATATCACCAGTTCGAGTGTTAAGGAAAGATGTCCGGAAGACTATCTCCCGAACTCGATACGGACACTTCGAGTCCGTAGTGATACCTCCGGATAGGACCAATGCGCCCATAGCTTTCATGAGCTAAACGAGTAGGGTACATCTTTCTTACCTGGATCAGTTCGTCATTTCTCCTTGTAATGACTTACTTATCTACCCTTGTAGTAAGAAGGTATCGATATCAGAGACGCCGACATTCCTTCGCCAAACTCTAGGTCTTACCGACCTACCGCCTTAGTTCGTTCAGAACTCCTCGCAAACTACAGAAACTCGTACGACTTTGACCCAGCAAGGGGTGGCCTTGACTGGGAAGTTACTCATGAAAAGGAACCTTTGAGATTCCAAGTGAGTGACCAAGTTCTTTAGAATAACTCACTTTGGGAATGGCCTTATACGCTTCGTAAAGCGTGGAAAGCTAAATCCAAGTTAGACAGGACCTCCGAGATTCTTATCAGAATCGGTCTTGTGCCTCGCACAAGCTCGATCTACTCCGCGAGCTCAGTAACATACTTTCTACTCTTCGCATCTCGATCGTGAAACTATACCTTTCCGTAGGACTCTTGCAAGTCTACTCGTCGAGATCCTTGCCTTCGTATCAGAACCATAGTGACCCTCGACCGAGAGGTCAAGCGGACGTAGCAACGTCATCGCCAGTTAGTGAAGGTTCATTGGGATACCAACCGAGAGCCCGATTTCACTTAAGTGCGCTAGAACCAATCGATTAGGAAGTTTCCTCCTCACGTGTCGATCATTCGTGCATACTTCCTTGCCTAAATTCTAATTTCGGGACAAAATTCCTTCTAACAGGGGGATGATGTGACAACCCGAAATTTCCATTCTAAACCAAACCACTTCAATCCAATAGAAGTAGAGCAGTTACAATGAAAATTCAGACTTAGAATATAAGTTTGGCAGTTTTAGGGTTTTACACCAAAAAGGGGTATTAGGAGAGTGGTTGCACTAGGATTTTGTGCAACACTGTAAATTCCATTATCCTAGAATCATTAGAATCCATTCCGATATTAGAAATATTTTCTGCCAAAAAAATCTCAGGACTATAAATAGAACTCTGAACCAAATTGGTTCATTAGTTGAATTCCATTTAGAGAAAAGCCCATTTCTCTCTGACGGATCTTCGGGTTTTCATCCCAGATTGTGAGTCTACTTCCCTAGATGTGTTTTAATACTTGTTATATGCTTTATAACATTGTTACATGTCCAAAATCATCCAAGATCACAACACTTTTGGAGTTTACGGCCAAGGGTTTCTTGGGCCGTAAACCCCATTTCCAAGGGACAAAGGTGCCCTAGCTCACCCCTAAAGCTTAAGGACTTTAACCCTCATATGCTTGTGACCATTTTAGACATCAAAACACTTCAAAATCATAAGTTCATAGGAGTTTACGGCCAAGAACATTTCTTGGGCCGTAAACCCCTTTTCCAAGGGCTAAAAGTGCCCTAATCACCCCCAAAGACTTGGACTTCATGTTAGACAAGTACCTTAATGTGTTTAGGACCTAGATAACACATAAAAAGCCTAAGTGTTGAAGATTTTACGGCCAAGAGTATTTCTTGGGCCGTAAAATTCTTAAATGGGGTCAAAGGACACCCTAGACACTTCCTTAGGTCAAGAAACTTTTAGGGCAAGTACCTAGATGAGATATGGACTAGTTAAAATTCTTAGGACCTCATGTGTGAGGGAGTTTACGGCCCAAAGAGTTCTATGGCCGTAAACTCCAAGGGAAAAGGGTCTTTGGGCCGTAAACTCCCCTTAGGAGTCAATATGGTACTTTAAACTCTTGTCTAGCCTTGAAGCAATTCCCCTCTAAGATTGTAGTACTTCTAAACTCCATTTCGGGACTTGGTTGAGAGTTTACCGCAAGGAGCTTACTCCCCTGGGCTGTAAACTCTAATTAATATGGTCTATTGACCTTAAACTCACGTTATGGGCATTGCACTCGTTTGTTGCAACCCTTTAGCCTCCTAGCACTTGACCAAAAGTGTTATCCTCGCGCTTCAATGTTATTACTTGTATAATTAGTGTTATAATCACTAATTATTTATATACATATGTTTTCATATGTAATTAGGATCATTGTGTGTGTCTAAGTCTCCACTTGACACCAAGCACTTGTCCGATCCTTCCGTACGATAACAGTCCGTTCAATTCCAGTCACTTACCGCAGGTGAGTTCATACCCCTTAACTAATGTTTTAAACTATTTTAAATGTTTTATAGGGGGGGGATACAAGTAGAATCATGCTACTTATTATGTCAATCACATGTGATTAGTAAGTAGGACATTATTACTTATTACATCAATCACATGTGACTAATATATAGCATTCAAAAGATTTGGCTACTCATTAGCCGTTTTACCAAACAGTTTCCTTCAAATGATTTTTATGAACATTTTATATGTTTTCAAACTACTTCTTACACTGTAATTCTTACTCTGTTTATCATATTTCAAACTTATTTACAACTGTTTTTCAAACAAATGTTTCTTATACTCAAAACTGTTTTATTATACTTATGCCTTCAAATTGTTTTATAGATTGACATCAAGTCGATCTTCTCTTAAAATAATATTTCCGTTTCAATTGTTTTACAAAACTTACTTATGCTTTGATTTTATTATAAATTGCATGCCTCTATATGTATACTTATATAAGAAATGCTTAAAAGACTTAGGAAGGCTATCCACCCTATTTCCTTTTCGCGCCTTGAGATGTGGTCTGGTGGGATTTTGGGTATTCGTCCGAAGGTCGTTTAAATATTAGTTATATATCATGTACACATATATAGTCATAAAAGGTCCTTCCAGTTCATCCTATGCCCTTGGGTAGCAAGGGTATACATCCACGTCCATACGTACCACTTAGTTTACTAGTAAGCTACCATTTGGGTAGTTCAGGAAGATACTAGAACCATTACTAGAACGCGATATCATACAATGAGTCAGTTCATTCATGAGTCAATACTTTCTAGAACATTACTGTACATTACATATACATTTATACTAGGACGAGAACGTATACAAGAATACTAGAACGTTTACATTACTATACTTGCTAGATAGAGAGAGAACACATTACAGCTAGCACACGTAGAACATTACAGTACACTACTGTACTATTACATGATCGCTCTTACCTGAGTACAATTACATGATCACACTTACATATACATAGAACAGACGCCATTAGGTGCTATAGCACGAAACCAGTTCAGGATCTAAGTATACTGATGAATCACACCACAATTGTGATAGTTATATCGAGTATACATGATCATTCGGTAATGTGGATGCTCACGGCTTGCGTTCATGTAGGGGTCGTGGGTAGGTCCCAAAATCCCTTTGATAGGGGAGCGTATAGTCTGGGATCTAGACATCACATTATACCTTATCCCTCAAATAAGGCAGTTGAGTACCGATGTAGTTATTTTTATTAAATACTACATTACTTGGAAGTATTACCCTGGATTTAAGGTAATAAGTATGGTTGTAGTTGGACACTACACCATAGTACTACATTGATTTTCCATTACATATTTTTAGTGATAACTTCACTTAAACATTTTTGTACAGACTATATTTTTGAATAATAGTAGTTATACTTTGGAAAATGCATCCTCTTACAAGAGACACACACATTCAGAACAGTTAGGTCTTGGTAGAAGACTACATTCAGAATAGTTAGGTCTTGGTAGAAGACTACATTCAGAACAGTTAGGTCTTGGTAGAAGACTACATACAGAACAGTTAAGTCTTGGTAGAAGACTCCTTTTGTCATTTATAGGAATCATAGGGATTCTAGCGTTTTTCAAACACTTATAGTTCATATACACTTTCAATACTTTTAAATACATATACTTACATTTTCTCACATACAAATTAAGACACTAAATACTTATGATCTCACCAGCTTTAAAGCTGATACACGCTTTCAAAATTACTTGTATCCTCAGGTCATCATAGACAGGTACCGATGCAAGGAGAAAGGAAGATGGAGCTTGTTCAAGACTTATCTTTCATTTTGATTTATGCTTTAGTGTTTATCAAAATTTGACAGAACACATTTGTATAATAATTATATTATTGATGTAATGGATGATGTTGTTGCTTGTTTACTACTTTACATTGTTGTTGATATTATACATGACGTCCTCCGCCCCAGAACGTTTCCGCCGTTCCTGGTTTTGGGGTGTGACAAATATCATAACCACTGGAAAAATAAAAACAGATGCCACACCTATCACAAAAATAACCAAAAGAACAGCAAAGGTGATGCTTCCTCGATTATACCATCCTTCTTCAATACCCTACACAAGGAAACCTCAAGCCTTTTAAGAAAACTAAAACAAATAGGAGTCATAATATGATCAGAAAGTCCTAAATGACAAAATATATGAGAAAGTATGATTTAAAACTTGTCTCTGTCTTTATTCCTAGCACCAGTGATGTTGTAGCTGCTAAGCTCAATCTAATAAGAGTCCAATCTTGCCAAGCTTCCCAAAGGAACATCTGTGGTCAACATAATTAAAATACCCATGGTCGGCTGCAGTTATAAATAAAAGGAAAAAAGAAATAGTTTCTGTAGGGATATAACATACAAAGAAGCTTCTTACTTTTTTCACAAGATAAGTGTTAGATCCAAAGGCATTTCTCTTATTTCTTAATTAATCTTCATGTCTTTGTACTCCTCTGTCCATATTGGTTTTCAACATCTCAGATAACCCTTGCACCTGAAAATATATATAGGTATATATGTATATATAAAGATGTTTTGAGTGTTGATAGTGAAGGAAAAATATGTTTGATAAGCTAAGTAACTAGCCCCTCCATGTTGATGAAGAGAAGTTAGATTATGGTCCCTGGTCATGGAAACAAGTTGCTATAGTGAAATACCATAACTACAAGTTGGAGATGCAGGAATCGCAGTGGGCCCAAGCACTGTATATATGAAGGGGAAATAGAAGGAAATTAATTATATGTAGAATGTAGGTAGCTCAACATAAGAAAAGATTATATTTATATCATAATAGAACTTGGTTGTCACAACTGGCATTTTGCTAGGAAATTGTATTCCCATGTAAACATCATGCATTGTGAAAACATGTACTCTAAATGAATACCATGCTCTATGTTCACTCAATACATCTCTTATAGTCAATTATGTGTAGAAAACCCTAAAGACTCTGGTTCAAGTTTAATATGAACTAGGATTCTCTTATTCGGCCTAATGTCCCAATAAACTTTCAACTTCTTCACTTTGGGCCTAGGAAACCTAATTGGACTCTAAATACTCCATATTCATAAGACATTAGCATCTTGGGCCATATGGGTCTAAAATAATCCATCTTATCTCTAAAATGCCTTGTTTGGCCATAAAAATTTTATTTGCCCTAATGGGCCGTAAACTCTTTACTTGGGCTTCAGTTGGTCCGAGAAACTTAACAAGGGGCCCAATGGGCTGAAAAGTAT
Source organism: Lactuca saligna (assembly GCF_052625555.1). Taxonomy (NCBI): domain Eukaryota; kingdom Viridiplantae; phylum Streptophyta; class Magnoliopsida; order Asterales; family Asteraceae; genus Lactuca; species Lactuca saligna. Next base: position 201,900,682 of record NC_136421.1, read on the forward strand.
TCTTAAACTTCAGAAAAATTGAGCAAACCCGTGATTGAGCCCAAATCACTTCAAATCCTTTCTCCTAGCCCAAATATTTGGCCCAAGGTTTCTTTTAGACAAAAAAAGGTCAATGACAAATTATGTGCAAGTGCCAGCTTAATATTGCATGGTGGTCACACATCCACTAGAACCCCACATACAACAAGGTAAGATCTCATATAACTAGGCAAGTCTTATCTCTCCCTCTCCCCTTTTCAAAACTCACGGCCATAAGGCCTCCTCTCCATTTTTTTACTTTCTCAAACTCTCACAAGAAGTCCCTAAAGAACTCTCCTATATTTTCCCTCTGAATTTTTGTGTTTTGGTGTGGTTTAAAGAGGACTTTTCATCAAAGATCATCATCCTTGGTAAGATCTCACAAACTAAGTTGATTTACAAAATCTTTAGACTCAAATCACTCCTCTTACGCCGTATTTTCGTGGATCCTGATTCTTAGAACCATCTATGTTCAAGATCTACTCAAGAAAGCTTGTTAGGATCAAAAATCTTCTTCCACTTCTTCATCAAAAGTGTTCCATCACCCCAAGGTGAGTTCATACCCCTTGTTTTCGGTTTTCATATGATTTTGGGGGAGAACAAAAATTTCTTTGTCTAGATCTATGTGTATATGCATGAATATGTGCATTTTCCATGAATTATTTGGTGATTATGTGTTGATTACTTCATTAATCTAAAAATATGTTAAGAAATTAAAGTGTATCACTTGGATCTTCATAAGAACCTTCAGAAAAGTATGTTTTATCACATATATTACATATAAACTTGTAGATTTACGAATTATACACTTAAAATGGAAAAAATGAGTGTTGTTCAAAAAGATCTTAACTTATACTCAAAAATCAGCTTTTGACAGGAAAGTATTAGCCTAATCTCGAACTGTTTTGACCTTCTTAATGGAAGTATTTTTCAAAATTGTTTTACATGGATAAAGTTCAGATTTATACCTTTAAAATGACTACTCTCACGTTCTCATTAAAATAAAAAACAAACATCTATCTATGTATTTCTCTTTTCCTCATTTAGATTCTGAAACTATAGGGACTGTCTATAATCAGTTGTTGCTGATATATTTCACAGAACAATGTAATATATGAGAAAGTACATTTTAAATATCATAACCACCGGAAAAATAAAAACAGATGCCTCACCTGTCACAAAATAACCAAAAGAACAGCAATGGTGATGCTTCCTCAATTATACCATGCTTCTTCAATACCCTACACAAGGAAACCTCAAGCCTTTTAAGAAAACTAAAACAAATAGGAGTCATAATATGATCAGAAACTCCTAAATGACAAATATATGAGAAAGTATGATTTAAAACTTGTCTCTGTCTTTATTCCTAGCACCAGTGATGTTGCAGCAGCTACGCTCAATCTAATAAGTGTCAAATCTTGCCAAGCTTCTCAAAGGAACATCTGTGGTCAACATAATTAAAATACCCATGGTCGGCTGTAGTTATAAATAAAAGAAAAAAAGAAATAGTTTCTGTAAAGGTATAACATACAAAGAAGCTTCTTACTTTTTTCACAAGATAAGTGTTAGATCCAAAGGCATTTCTCTTATTTCTTAATTCATCTTCATGTCTTTGTACTCCTCTGTCTAGATTGGTTTTCAACATCTCAGATAACCCTTGCACCTGTAAATATATATAGGTATATATGTATATATATATATATATATATATATATATATATATATATATATATATATATATATATAAAGAGGTTTTGAGTTTTGATAGTGAAGGAAAAATATGTTTGATAAGCTAAGTAACTAGCCCCTCCATATTGATGAAGAGAAGTTAGATTATGGTCTTTGGTCATGAAACAAGTTGCTCCAGTGAAATACCATAACTACAAGTGGGAGATGCAGGAATCGCAGTGGGCCCAAGGACTATATATATGATGGGGAAATAGAAGGAAATTAATTATATGTAGAATGCAGGTAGCTCAACATAAGAAAAGATTATATTTATATCATAATAGAACTTGGTTGTCACAACTGGCATTTCGCTAGGAAATTCTATTCCCATGTAAACATCATCCATTGTAAAAACATGTACTCTAAATGAATACCATGCTCTATGTTCACAGAACACATCTCTTATAGTCAATTATGTGTAGAAAACCCTAAAGACTCCGGTTCAAGTTTAATATGAACTAGGATTCGCTTATTCGGCCTAATGTCCCAATAAACTTTCAACTTGATCACTTTGGGCCTAGGATACCTAATTGGACTCTAAATAGTCCATATTCATAAGACGTTAGCATTTGGGCCGTGTGGGCCTAAAATAATCCATCTTATCTCTAAAATGCCTTTTTTGGCCATAAAATATTTCATTTTCCCTAACGGGCCGTAACTCTTTACTTGGGCTTCAGTTGGTCTGAGAAACTTAACAAGGGGCCCAATGGGCCGAAAAGTATTCTTAAACTTCAGAAAAATTGAGCAAACCCATGATTGAGCCCAAATCACTTCAAATCCTTTTTCCTAGCCCAAATTCTTGGCCCAAGGTGTCTTTTAGACAAAAAAAGGTGAATGACAAATTATGTGCAAGTGCCACCTCAATATTGCATGGTGGTCACCCATGCACTAAAACCCCACATACAACAAGGTAAGATCTCATATAACTAGGCAAGTCTTATCTCTCCGTATCCCCTTTTCAAAACTCATGGCCATAAGGCCTCTTTGCCATTTTTTACTTTCTCTAACTCTCATAAGAAGTCCCTAAAGAACTCTCCTACATTTTCCCTCTGAATTTTCGAGTTTTGGTGTGGTTTAAAGAGGACTTTTCATCAAAGATCATCATCCTTGGTAAGATCTCACAAACTAAGTTGATTTACAAAATCTTTAAACTCAAATCACTCCTCTTACGCCATATTTTCGTGGATCCTGATTCTTAGAACCATCTGACTTCAAGATCTAATCAAGAAAGTTTGTTAGGATCAAAAATCTTCTTCCACTTCTTCATCAAAAGTGATCCATCACCCCAAGGTGAGTTCATACCCCTTGTTTTCGGTTTTCATATGATTTTGGGGGAGAATACGAATTTCTTAGTGTAGATCTATGGGTATATGCATGATTATGTGCATTTTCCATGAATTATTTGGTGATTATGTGTTGATTACTTCATTAATCTAAAAATATGTTAAGAACTTAAAGTGTATCACTTGGATCTTCATAAGAACCTTTAGAAAAGTATGTTTTATCACATATATTACATATAAACTTGTAGATTTACGAATTATACACTTAAAATGGAAAAAATGATAGTTGTGCAAAAAGATCTATAACTTATACTCAAAAATCAGCTTTTGACAAGAAAGTATTAGCCTAATCTCGAACTGTTTTGACCTTCTTAATGGAAGTATTTTTCAAAATTGTTTTACAGGGATAAAGTTCAGATTTATACATTTAAAATGACTACTCTCACGTTCTCATTAAAATAACACACAAACATCTATCTATATATTTCTCTTTTCCTCATTTAGATTCTGAAACTGTAGGGACTGTCTATAATCAGTTGTTGCTATTATATTTCACAGAACAATGTAATATATGAGAAAGTACATTTTCAATATCATAACCACTAGAAAAATAAAAACAGATGCCTCACCTGTCACAAAAATAACCAAAAGAACAACAAAGGTGACTCTTCCTAAATTATACCATCCTTCTTCAATACCCTACACAAGGAAACCTCAAGCCTTTTAAGAAAACTAAAACAAATAGGGGTCATAATATGATCAAAAACTCCTAAATGACAAAATATATGAGAAAGTATGATTTAAAACTTGTCTCTGTCTTTATTCCTAGCACCAGTGATGTTGCAGCAGCTACGCTCAATCTAATAAGTGTCAAATCTTGCCAAGCTTCTCAAAGGAACATCTGTTGTAACAGCCCAGAATTTCAGGTATTGTTATAATTATGTTTTTGGGGTGTTTTAAGAGGGGACTCGGCGAGTTGGAGCCAGACTCGCCGAGTAGGACCACAGACTTGGTCGCGGGTTCGCGACTGGACTCGACGAGTCCAGATATGGACTCGACAACTCTGCGCTGTTCAGCGGAAACCCTAGCCGTTTGGTTTTGGGACGTATAAAATGGACTTATAGGCCGTCATTGTCCGTTTTAGCCTACTGAGAAGAACCGTAAACTGATTGTGTGCATCTGGAGAAAGGATTGAAGACCATTGTTGAGTTTGGAAGAGTTGTTGTGCAAGGAAGAGAAGGGCTTGGCTAAAGGAACAACAAGAGAATCACATTCTGAGGTTTGGGGACGCAGAGAACACGTTATTCAGGTAATAAATCGAATTACACTCTTCCATGTTGATGTGTATATGGATTTAGGGTTTATGGAACCCTTTTGTGGCTTGATTGATTGTTACCCTTGTTCCCCAAACGATTATAAGCCTGTATTAGGACCTTTAGAGGTCTAGAATGTCCCATGCCTGTGCATTTCGGGAATTAAGAGAGGTTTTGGATTGGAATCCTTATGCCTTATGTCAAAATGTAAATTATAAGTCTTGAGGTGTAGCATGAGCACCTAAATGAAGACATTATGTGATGGACCAGTTTAGGAGTACCAGACCCATGAATAGTCGGAGAAATTCTGACCTTAGGAAGCAGTTTGGTCGACTGCATGGCATGAACTCGCCGAGTCCAATGAACAGACTCGGCGAGTAGCTTGGAGAATAACTGGGACTCGTCGAGCTGTTCTTCAGACTCGGCGAGTGGAGTCGGGGTGGCCCCACGATTCATCCACGAGGAACTCGTCGAGTCAAGAGAGATACTCGACGAGTAGAAAGGGATCATCAGAGAATTGGTGAGGACGTCTTGACTCGCCGAGTCGCCATAGCACTCGCCGAGTCCGGTCAAGTTGACCGTTGACCGTTGACCGTTGACCAGAGTTGACCTATATGTGATTTCTTAGGGTCAGTTGTCTTGAAAGATAAAAGTGTTAATAAGGGAAATATGATATTATAGGGAGTCTGTAGCTCGGCGGATCGAGTACGACTGATTTCAGAAGTTGCTAGCTTTCATTTTCCACGAGGTGAGTCTTTTCACTATACTGTACCCGGAAGGGTTTGACTGTGTGACCGGAAGGTCGGATATGATATATGAAATATGTGCTATATGTGGTAATTTAAATGTATTATGTGCTGTGTATGTTTATGGGCCAGAAGGCAATATGTTATGGGCCGGAAGGCAATATGTTATGGGCCGGAAGGCGAATATGTTATGGGCCGGAAGGCGATTATGTTATGGGCCGGAAGGCGTTGTGTTGCGGACCGGAAGGTCAGGGCCTGGAAAGGCGTATATGTGTAAGTAGTATACTGGGGAACTCACTAAGCATTTATGCTTACAGTTGTTATGTATGTGTTTTAGGTACTAGCGAGGACCGTGGGAAGGCGCCAGCGTGATGCGTACACACTGTCTGATATTTTGAGATCTTGGGAATTTTATGATTCTATTTTGACATAAAACTTGGAATAATTATATTTAGTTGAATAAAATCACTTTATTTGAAATGAAAATTTTGTTTGAAAATTTGCGTTGTTACAATTGGTATCAAAGCCTTGGTTTGAGGGATTCGGGTGTACCTTCGGGTGTAACTGAACTCAAACCGAGGATTCGAGGAAAATTTTTAAAAATAAAGGCATAAACTTTTATAAATGATAATGTGGTAAACAAGAAAGAAGTAGTGTGTACGATCAGCCAGCGCCCGAACGGTAAAGATCCCCATAATACCTTACAATGTTATGTTATGCAATGAATTATGAATTGTTATGCATGCTAGAAGACTAGTTATTCATGATAGGACTAGAGTGGCCTGATTTGTCTAGGGAGTTTGCCGATATGAGATATTTGATAGCGTGCAGGTAGATAGTGCATATTAAAAGTAGAGTACTCACTTTTCGGGGTTTGGGGAGGAAGACTTGGGACGAATGCTGATACGGTGTGGTCGGTAGTATTGGGCCCGTACTACCGAAGACACCGGGTCGGTGGAAGACCCAAGTAAGAATCCCTGGATATCGGAGACTGAGTAGGGTTGCGTTATCAAGTACAATTGTACTTGATGGAGTCTCTGATAATTTTATGTTGTATTTCAGAGACATCATGGTTACAACACGCCACGGGGCGAGTTCAAGCAGTGTGAGCGACGAGGAGATTCGTCAGATGATTCAGGAGGAGGTAGCTGCAGCGATCCGGGCTGAGATCCCGGAGATGTTTGGGTCTATTAAGACCACCATGATGGAGACATTTGAAGAGCGGTACGCCGCACTGACTGAAGCTGCAGCCGCTGCCGCTACCGCAGTTGTGGCTGCTGCCAGGCCGCAGGGGGGCGACTCGTTACTATTCCGGGAATTCAGCAACACGAAACCCCCTGAGTTCAATGGGACGCAGGATCCGATTGCTGCGATGAGGTGGATCGCCGATATTGAAGGGTGCTTCTACACTTGCTCACGCCCGGAGCACCTGAGGGTACGGTTCGCTTTGAACTAGCTCCGTCTGGGAGCGAAGGATTGGTGGAAGTTCGTGATGGCGAACTTCACTTTGGCAGAGATTACAGCAGTGACATGGGAGAGGTTTACTGCCATGTTCAGGGACGAGTACGTTCCCCCAGTGGAGAGGGAACGATTGATTCAGGAGTTCTTGACCCTTAAGCAGGGTACTGATTCGGTTGCGGTGGTCACGCGGAAGTTTCACGAGAGGGCGATGTTCTGCCCCGAGCTGGTGTCTACAGAGCAGTCGCATATGAGCCGGTACTTGGGTGTTTTGAGGAGGAATATCCGGGAGTTTATGTCGAACTCCACCTATCGTACTTTTACTGAGCTTCAGGTGAATGCCAGGAAGCGCGAGATCGAGTTGGAAATCCAGGCCAGGGAGGAGGCCGAGTCTCGGCAGGTGGACCGGCGGCCGGCTCAGTCTCAGCCGGCAGCCAAGCGGACCAAGTCCGCCGATTTGAGGACGGGAGGTCCGAAGGGCCGCACTTGCGGAAAGTGCGGAAAGGGTCACGATGGGGCGTGTCGAGATGGTGGTTGCTTCAAGTGTGGCAAGGAAGGACACATTGCCAGGGATTGTCCTAAGTCGTGAGTCGTTAAGTCGGCCTCTGAGCGTTTCTATAGCGGCCGAGAGGGTGGTTTGTGCCACGGAGGTTCTTCGGGGATGCGTACTAGAGATTTTCGGGGTTGAGTTTCCGATTGACCTAATTCCTATTGCGATGGGTGATGTCTGTGTCATCGTGGGCATGCACTGGTTGAGTCGATTCAGCGCTGTCATCGACTGTGAGCGTCAGCTGGTGACTATACGAGACCCTAGTGGGGGAGTTCTTACGGTGTACGGCGAGGGTACCCGTTCGGGATCAGCTTTTTGTTCGGCCGCTAGGGCGAGGCAATGTCTACAGCAGGGATGTAAGGGTTTTGTGGCGTATGTGATGGATATGCGGGAGGCTTCCGAGAGACCGAGGTAAGTGGAGGAGGTCCAAGTGGTGCGTGAGTTTCCAGATGTATTTCCCGAGGAGCTGTCGGGAGTACCTCCTGCGAGGCAAGTAGAGTTTGGTATCGACCTGACTTCGGGGGCCGCGCCTATTGCGAAAGTGCCTTATCGTCTCGCACCTCCAGAGATGCAAGAGTTGTCCTCGCAACTCCAGGAGTTGCTGGGGAAGGGATTTATTTGGCCGAGCAGCTCGCCGTGGGGAGCACCGATTCTGTTCGTCAAGAAGAAGGATGGTTCACACCGGATGTGCATTGATTACCGGGAGTTGAACAAAGTGACGGTCAAGAACCGTTACCCGTTACCGAGGATCGATGATTTATTCGATCAGTTGCAAGGGGCATCTTGGTTTTCCAAGATCGATCTGAGGTCAGGGTACCATCAGGTAAGAGTGCGGGATGAGGACGTCTAGAAGATAGCATTTAGGACGCGATATGGGTATTACGAGTTTGTGGTGATGCCTTTCGGGCTCACCAATGCCCCGGCGGTGTTCATGGACCTCATGAACAGGGTATGCAGGCTGATGTTGGATCGGTCAGTGATTGTATTTATCGACGACATCCTAGTGTATTCGCGATCTAGAGAGCAACATGAGGGACATTTGCGGGAGGTCCTTGAGGTACTGAGGTCGGAGAAGCTATATGCAAAGTTCTCCAAATGTGACTTCTGGTTGCGGGAGGTCCAATTTCTTGGACATGTTGTTAATCAGGCAGGGATATTGGTCGATCCGGCCAAGGTTGAGGAAGTGATGAGTTGGGAGGTACCGAAGTCACCTTCTGAGATCAGGAGTTTCCTTGGGTTGGCGGGGTACTATCGGAGGTTTATTAGGGACTTCTCCAAGATCGCAGTGCCGCTCACCAGATTGACCCGGAAGGGTGTTGCATTCTCATGGGGACCCAAGCAACAGACTTCCTTCGAGACACTTCGCCAGAGACTGTGCGAAGCCCCAGTATTAGCTCTCCCGGAAGGGATGGAAGATTTTGTCGTATATTGCGACGCATCGATTTCGGGACTGGGTGCAGTGTTGATGCAGAGAGGTCATGTGATAGCTTATGCATCGAGGCAGCTAAAGCCTCATGAGGCGAGATATCCCACGCACGATTTAGAGTTGGGGGCAGTAGTGTTCACTCTCAAGATTTGGCGTCACTACCTATATGGGGTTCAATGTACGATATACACGGACCATAAGAGTTTGAAGTATTTGATGGATCAACCCAACCTAAATATGCGTCAGAGGAGGTGGTTAGATGTGGTCATGGATTATGATTGTGAAATCCTGTACCACCTCGGCAAGGTTAATGTGGTAGTCGATGCATTGAGCCGCAGGGCGGAGAGCACTCCATTGCGAGATGTATGTCTGAGACTGACGGTGATGACTCCGGTATTGGATGCTATTCGTGGGGCACAGGCCGAGGCTGTGAGATCCGAGATGCAGAAGAAAGAGCAGGTCGTTGGGTTAATTTCAGAGTTCGTTAAGGATGGACGAGGACTTCTAACGTTTCAGGGTCGGATTTGGGTACCGTTCGTGGGCGGTACGCGTGATACTTTGATGGAAGAGGCTCACAGATCGAAATTCTCGATCCATCCCGGTGCTACGAAGATGTATTTGGACTTGAGGAAGGAATACTGGTGGCCCTGTATGAAGAGAGACGTCGCCTGGTTCATTGAGAGGTGCTTGACCTGCCGTAGAGTTAAGGTCGAGCACCAGAGACCGCATGGCAAGTTGCAGCCTTTGGAGATTCCTGAGTGGAAGTAGGAACAGATTACTATGGATTTCATCACCAAATTGCCGAGAACTGCCAGGGGAGTCGATGCAATTTGGGTGATTGTGGATAGGTTGACAAAGAGTGCACACTTCCTTGCCATCAGCGAGAGTTCATCAGCGGAGAAGTTGGCGGAGATATACATGAGGGAAGTAGTATCTCGGCATGGAGTGCGGATCTCGATTGTTTCGGACCGTGATGTACGCTTCACTTCCAGGTTCTAGAAGAAATTCCATGAGGAGCTGGGTACTAAACTGCATTTTAGTACCGCATACCATCCCCAGACAGACGGTCAAAGCGAGCGGATGATTCAGACACTGGAGGACATGCTTCGAGCGTGTGTGTTAGATTTCGGGGGTAGCTGGGATGCGTATTTACCCTTGGCAGAGTTTTCCTACAACAACAGCCATCATTTGAGCATTGGTATGCCACCTTTTGAGTTGTTGTATGGTAGGAGGTGTCGGACCCCCATTTGCGGGGGAAAGGTGGGACAGAGAGTGATGGGCATTACAGAGATTGTACTTCAGACGACAGAGCAGATTCAGCAGGTTAGACAGAGGTTATTGACCGCCCAGAGCCGACAGAAGAGTTATGCGGACAGACGCCGGTTCGAGGTTGAATTTCAGGTTGGCGATTTCGTTCTCCTGAAGGTTTCTCCTTGGAAAGGAGTGATCCGTTTCAGGAAGAGGGGCAAGTTGGGGCCCCGGTTTATAGGTCCATTTCGTGTGATTGCAAGGGTAGGCCGGGTAGCCCATCGGTTGGAGTTGCCAACAGAGTTGGGACAGATCCACAATACTTTTCATGTATCGCAGTTGAGGAAGTGTACAGCCGATGAATCGGCAGTGGTTCCATTAGAGGATATTCAGGTGGATGTGAGCCTGAATTACGCCGAGAGACCAGTGGCCATTAGGGATCGGAAGATCAAGGTTTTGAGGAACAAGGAGGTACTTCTGGTGTTGGTTTAGTGGTAACACCGGAAAGTATCGGAGATGACTTGGGAGCCGGAGCGTGAGATGCGGGAGCAGCATTTGGAGTTATTTGCAGAGTGAGACTTCGAGGGCGAAGTCTAGTCCTAGTGGGGGAGAGTTGTAACAGCCCGGAATTTCAGGTATTGTTATAATTATGTTTTTGGGGTGTTTTAAGAGGGGACTCGGCGAGTTGGAGCCAGACTCGCCGAGTAGGACCACAGACTTGGTCGCGGGTTCGCGACTGGACTCGACGAGTCCAGATATGGACTCGGCGAGTCTGCGCTGTTCTGCGGAAACCCTAGCCGTTTGGTTTTGGGACGTATAAAATGGACTTATAGGCCATCATTGTCCGTTTTAGCCTACTGAGAAGAACCCTAAACTGATTGTGTGCATCTGGAGCAAGGATTGAAGACCATTGCTGAGTTTGGAAGAGTTGTTGTGCAAGGAAGAGAAGGGCTTGGCTAAAGGAATAGCAAGAGAATCACATTCTGAGGTTTGGGGACGCAGAGAACACGTTATTCAGGTAATAAATCGAATTACACTCTTCCATGTTGATGTGTATATGGATTTAGGGTTTATGGAACCCTTTTGTGGCTAGATTGATTGTTACCCTTGTTCCCCAAACGATTATAACCCTGTATTAGGACCTTTAGAGGTCCAGAATGTCCCATGCCTGTGCATTTCAGGAATTAAGAGAGGTTTTGAATTGGAATCCTTATGCCTTAAGTCAAAATGTAAATTAGAAGTCTTGAGGTGTAGCATGAGCACCTAAATGAAGACATTATGTGATGGATCAGTTTAGGAGGACCAGACCCATGAATGGTCGGAGAAATTCTGACCTTAGGAAGCAGTTTGGTGAATAACTGGGACTCGTCGAGCTGTTCTTCAGACTCGGGGAGTGGAGTCGGGGTGGTCCCGTGATTCTTCCACGAGGAACTCGTCGAGTCAAGAGAGATACTCGACGAGTAGAAAGGGATCATCAGAGAATTGGTGAGGACGTCTAGACTCGCCGAGTCGCCATAGCACTCGCCGAGTCCGGTCAAGTTGACCGTTGACCGTTGACCGTTGACTAGAGTTGACCTATATGTGATTTCTTAGGGTCAGTTGTCTTGAAAGATAAAAGTGTTAATAAGGGAAATATGATATTATAGGGAGTCTGTAGCTCGGCGGATCGAGTACGAGTGATTTCAGGAGTTGCTAGCTTTTATTATCCACGAGGTGAGTCTTCTCACTATACTGTACCCGGAAGGGTTTGACTGTGTGACCGGAAGGTCGGATATGATATATGAAATATGTGCTATATGTGGTAAGTCAAATGTATTATGTGCTGTGTATGTTTATGGGCCGGAAGGCAATATGTTATGGGCCGGAAGGCGAATATGTTATGGGCCGGAAGGCGATTATGTTATGGGCCGGAAGGCATTTTGTTGCAGACCGGAAGGTCAGGGCCTGGAAAGGCGTATATGTGTAAGTAGTATACTAGGTAACTCACTTAGCATTTATGCTTACAGTTGTTATGTATGTGTTTCAGGTACTAGCGAGGACCGTGGGAAGGCGCCGACGTGATGCGTACACACTGTCTGATATTTTGAGATCTTGAGAATTTTATGATTGTATTTTGACATAAAACTTGGAATAATTATATTTAGTTGAATAAAATCACTTTATTTGAAATGAAAATTTTGTTTGAAAATTTGCTTTGTTACATCTGTGGTCAACATAATTAAAATACCCATGGTCGGCTGCAGTTATAAATAAAATCAAAAAAGAAATAGTTTCTATAGAGATATAACATACAAAGAAGCTTGTTACTTTTTTCACAAGATAAGTGTTAGATCCAAAGGAATTTCTATTATTTCTTAATTCATCTTCATGTCTTTGTACTCCTCTGTCCATATTGGTTTTCAACATCTCAGATAACCCTTGCACCTGAAAATATATATAGGTATATACGTATATATATAAAGAGGTTTTGAGTTTTGATAGTGAAGGAAAAATATGTTTGATAAGCAAAGTAACTAGCCCCTCCATATTGATGAAGAGAAGTTAGATTATGGTCTTTGGTCATGGAAACAAGTTGCTCCAGTGAAATACCATAACTACAAGTTGGAGATGCAGGAATCACAGTGGGCCCAAGCACTATATATATGAAGGGGAAATAGAAGGAAATTAATTATATGTAGAATGTAGGTAGCTCAACATAAGAAAAGATTATATTTATATCATAATAGAACTTGGTTGTCACAACTGGCATTTTGCTAGGAAATTCTATTCCCATGTAAACATCATCCATTGTAAAAACATGTACTCTAAATGAATACCATGCTCTATGTTCACTCAATACATCTCTTATAGTCAGTTATGTGTAGAAAACCCTAAAGACTCCGGTTCAAGTTTAATATGAACTAGGATTCTCTTATTCGGCCTAATGTCCCAATAAACTTTCAACTTCTTCACTTTGGGCCTAGGAAACCTAATTGGACTCTAAATAGTTCATATTCATAAGACATTAGCATTTTGGGCCATGTGGGCCTAAAATAATCCATCTTATCTCTAAAATACCTTGTTTGGCCATAAAATATTTCATTTGCCCTAATGGGCCGTAAACTCTTTACTTGGGCTTCAGTTGGTCCGAGAAACTTAACAAGGGGCCCAATGGGCCGAAAAGTATTCTTAAACTTCAGAAGAATTGAGCAAACCCATGATTGAGCCCAAATCACTTCAAATCCTTTCTCTTAGCCTAAATTCTTGGCCCAAAGTGTCTTTTAGACAAAAAAAAAAGGTGAATGACAAATTATGTGCAAGTGCCACCTCAATATTGCATGGTGGTCACCCATGCACTAAAACCCCACATACAACAAGGTAAGATCTCATATAACTAGGCAAGTCTTATCTCTCCCTCTCCCCTTTTCAAAACTCACGGCCATAAGGCCTCCTTGCCATTTTTTTTACTTTCTCAAACTCTCACAAGAAGTCCCTAAAGAATTCTCCTACATTTTCCCTCGAAATTTTCGAGTTTTGGTGTGGTTTAAAGAGGACTTTTCATCAAAGATCATCATCCTTGGTAAGATCTCACAAACTAAGTTCATTTACAAAATCTTTAAACTCAAATCACTCCTCTTACGCTATATTTTCATGGATCTTGATTCTTAGAACCATCTAACTTCAAGATCTAATCAAGAAAGTTTGTTAGGATCAAAAATCTTCTTCCACTTCTTCATCAAAAGTGATCCATCACCCCAAGGTGAGTTCATACCCCTTGTTTTTGGTTTTCATATGATTTTGGAGGAGAATACGAATTTCTTTGTGTAGATCTATGGGTATATGCATGACTATGTGCATTTTCCATGAATTGTTTGGTGATTATGTGTTGATTACTTCATTAATCTAAAAATATGTTAAGAACTTAAAGTGTATCACTTGGATCTTCATAAGAACCTTCAGAAAAGTATGTTTTATCACATATATTACATATAAACTTGTAGATTTACGAATTATACACTTAAAATGGAAAAAATGAGAGTTGTGCAAAAAGATCTATAACTTATACTCAAAAATCAGCTTTTGACAGGAAAGGATTAGCCTAATCTCGAACTGTTTTGACCTTCTTAGTGGAAGTATGTTTCAAAATTGTTTTACAGGGATAAAGTTCAGATTTATACCTTTAAAATGACTACTCTCACGTTCTCATTAAAATAACACACAAACATCTATCTATATATTTCTCTTTTCCTCATTTAGATTCTGAAACTGTAGGGACTGTCTATAATCAGTTGTTCCTAGTATGTTTCACAGAACAAGGTAATATATGAGAAAGTACATTTCAAATATCAGAACCACTGGAAAAATAAAAAAAGTTGCCTCACCTGTCACAAAAATAACCAATCGAATAGAAAAGGTGATTCTTCCTCCATCATACCATCCTTCTTAAATACCCTACACAAGGAAACCTCAAGCCTTCTAAGAAAACTAAAAAAAATAGGAGTTATAACATGATTACAAACTCCTAAATGACTAAACATATGAGAAAGTATGATTTAAACTTGTCTCTATCTTTATTCGTAGCACCATTGATGTTGCAGCAGCTACAATCATTCTAGTAAGTGTCAAATTTTGCCAAGCTTCCCAAAGGAACATCTATGGTAACCATAATTAAAATACCCCTGGCTAACTGCAGTTATAAATAAAAGCAGAAATGAAATAGTTTTTGTAGAGATATAACATACAAAGAAGCTTCTTCCTTTTTTCACAGGATAAGTGTTAGATCTAAAGGCATTTCTCCTATTTCTTAATTTATCTTCATGTCTTTGTACTCCTTTGTCCAAATTGGTTTTCAACATCTTGGATAACCCTTGCACCTAAAAATATATATAGGTGTAGATGTATATATAAATAGGTTTTGAGTTTTGATAGTGAAGGAAAAATATATTTTATAAGCTAAGTAACTTGCCCCTCCATATTGATGAAGAGAAGTTATATTATGGTCCCTGGGCATGGAGACAAGTTGCTCGACTAAAATACAATAACTACGACTTGGAGATGCAGGAATCGCAGTGGGCCCAAGCACTATATATGAATGGGAAATAGAAGGAAATTAATTATATGTAGAATGTAGCTTTCTCAACATAAGAAAAGATTATATTTATATCATAAGGGAACTTGGTTATCACAACTGGCATTTTGCTGGAAAATTCTCCTCCCATGTAAACATCATCCATTGTAAAAACATGTACTCTAAATGAATATCATGCTCTATGTTCACTCAATACATCTCTTATAGTTCATTATGTGTTGAAAACATTAGAGATTTAGGTTCAACTTTAATATGAACTAGGATTTTCTTATTCGGCCTAATGGCCCAATAAACCTTCAACTTGATCACTTTGGGCCTAGGAAACCTAATTGGACTCTAAATTGACCATATTCATAAGACGTTAGCATTTTGGGCCATGTGGGCCTAAAATAATCCATCTTATCTCTAACAAGTCTTGTTGGGCCATAAATATTTCATTTACCCTAATGGGCCATAAACTCTTTAATTGGGCTTCATTTGGTCCGAAAACCTTAACAAGGGGCCCAATGGGCCGAAAAGTATTCTTAAACTTCATAAAAATTGAGAAAAGCCATGTTGAGCCCAAATCACTTCAAATCCTTTCTCCTAGCCCAAGTTCTTGGCCCAAAGCGTTTTTTAGACAAATAAAGGGGAA
Source organism: Lactuca saligna (assembly GCF_052625555.1). Lineage (NCBI taxonomy): Eukaryota > Viridiplantae > Streptophyta > Magnoliopsida > Asterales > Asteraceae > Lactuca > Lactuca saligna. The sequence continues at coordinate 201,916,154 of NC_136421.1, forward strand.
TGAGAAATTATGTGCAAGTGCCACCTCAATATTGCATGGTGGTCACCTATGCACTAAAACCCCACATATAACAAGGTAAGATCTCATATAACTAGGCAAGTCTTATCTCTCCCTCTCCCTTTTTCAAAACTCACGGCCATAAGGCCTCCTCACCATTTTTTTACTTTCTCAAACTCTCACAAGAAGTCCCTAAAGAACTCTCCTACATTTTCCCTCTGAATTTTCGAGTTTTGGTGTGGTTTAAAGAGGACTTTTCATCAAAGATCATCATCCTTGGTAAGATCTCAAAAAATAAGTTGATTTACAAAATCTTTAAACTCAAATCACTCCTCTTACGCCATATTTTCGTGGATCCTGATTCTTAGAACCATCTGACTTCAAGATCTAATCAAGAAAGTTTGTTAGGATCAAAAATCTTCTTCCACTTCTTCATCAAAAGTGATCCATCACCCCAAGGTGAGTTCATACCCCTTGTTTTCGGTTTTCATATGATTATGTGTTGATTACTTCATTAATCTAAAAATATGTTAAGAACTTAAAGTGTATCACTTGGATCTTCATAAAAACCTTCAGAAAAGTATGTTTTATCACATATATTACATATAAACTTGCAGATTTACGAATTATACACTTAAAATGGAAAAAATGAGAGTTGTGCAAAAAGATCTATAACTTATACTCAAAAATCAGCTTTTGACAGGAAAGTATTAGCCTAATCTTGAACTGTTTTGACCTTCTTAATGGAAGTATTTTTCAAAATTGTTTTACATGGATAAAGTTCAGATTTATACCTTTAAAATGACTACTCTCACGTTCTCATTAAAATAACACACAAACATCTATCTATATATTTCTCTTTTCCTCATTTAGATTTTGAATCTATAGGAACTGTCTATAATCACTTGTTGCTATTATATTTCACAGAACACGGTAATATATGAGAAAGAACATTTTAAATATCATAACCACTGGAAAAATAAAAACATCTGCCTCACCTGTCACAAAAATAACCAATCGAATAGCAAAGGTGATGCTTCCTCCATCACACCATCCTTCTTCAATACCCTACACAAGGAAACCTCAAGCCTTTTAAGAAAACAAAAACAAATAGGAGTCATAATATGATCACACACTCCTAAATGACTAAATATATGAGAAAGTATGATTTATAAATTGTCTCTATCTTTATTCCTAGCACCAGTAATGTTGGAGCAACTACAATCAATCTAATAAGTGTCAAATCTTGCCAAGCTTCCCAAAGGAACATCTATGGTAACCATAATTAAAATACCCATGGCCAACTGCAGTTATAAATAAAAGCAAAAATGAAATACTTTTGGTAGAGATATAACATACAAAGAAGCTTCTTCCTTTTTTCACAGGTTAAGTATTAGATCCAAAGGCATTTCTCCTATTTCTTAATTCATCTTCATGTCTTTGTACTCCTTTGTCCAAATTAGTTTTCAACATCTCAAATAACCCTTGCACCTGAAAATATATATAGGTGTAGATGTATATATAAATAGGTTTTGAGTTTTGATAGTGAAGGAAAAATATATTTGATAAGCTAAGTAACTTGCCCCTCCATATTGATGAAGAGAAGTTAGATTATGGTCCTTGGTCATGGAGACAAGTACAATAACTACAACTTGGAGATGCAGGAATCGCAGTGGGCCCAAGCACTATATATATGAAGGGGAAATAGAAGGAAATTAATTATATGTAGAATGTAGCTTGCTCAACATAAGAAAAGATTATATTTATATCATAACGGAACTTGGTTGTCACAACTGGCATTTTGTTAGGAAATTCTCTTCCCATGTAAACCTCATTCATTTTAAAAACATGTACTCTAAATGAATATCATGCTCTATGTTCACTCAATACATCTCTTATAGTCGATTATGTGTTGAAAACCTTAGAGATTTAGGTTCAAGTTTAATATCAACTAGGATTCTCTTATTCGGCCTAATGGCCCAATAAACTTTCAATTTGATTACTTTGGGCCTAGGAAACCTAATTGGACTCTAAATAGACCATATTCATAAGACGTTAGCATTTTGGGCCATGTGGGCCTAAAATTATCCATCCTATCTCTAACAAGACTTATTGGGCCATAACAAGGTGCCCAATGGGCCGAAAAGTATTCTTAAACTTCATAAAAATCGAGCAAAGCCATGATTTAGCCCAAATCACTTCAAATCCTTTCTCCTAGCCCAAATTTTTGGCGCAAGGTGTTTTTTAGACAAAAAAAGGTGAATGAGAAATTATGTGCAAGTGCCACCTCAATATTGCATGGTGGTCATCCATGCACCAAAACCCCACATACAACAAGGTAAGATCTCATATAACTAGGCAAGTCTTCTCTCTCCCTCTCCCCTCTTCAAATCCCACAGCCATAAGGCCTCCTCACCATTTGTTTACTTTCTTAAACTCTCTCAAGAAGTCCCTTAAGAACTCTCCTACATTTTCCCTCGAAATTTTCGAGATTTGGTGTGGTTTCAAGAGGAGTTTTCATCAAAGATCATCATCCTTGGTAAGATCTCACAAAATAAGTTGATTTACTAAATCTTTAAACTTAAATCACTCCTCTTACGACATATTTTTGTGGATCGTGACTCTTAGAACCATCTAAGTTTAATATCTACTCAAGAAAGCTTGTTATGATCAAAAATCTTCTTCCACTTCTTCATCAAAACCGATCCATAACCCCAAGGTGAGTTCATACCCCTTGTTTTCGGTTTTCATATGATTTTGGGGGAGAATATGGATTGCTTTGTGTAGATCTATGTGTATATGCATGACTATGTGTGTTTTCCATGAATTATTTGGTGATTATGTGTTGATTACTTCATTAATCTAAAAATATGTTATGAAGTTGAAGTTTATCACTTGGATCTTCAAAAGAACCTTGTGAAAAGTACGTTTTATCACATATATTACATATAAACTTGTAGATCTAGGAATTATACACTTAAAATGGAAAAATGAGTTATGTGCTAAAAGTTCTATAACTTATACTAAAAAATTAGCTTTTGATAGGCAATTTTTAGCCCAATCTAGAATTGTTTTCACCCTCTTAATAGAAGTGTTTTTCAAAACAGTTTTACATGGACAAAATTCATATTTATACCTTTAAAATACAACTCTCACGTTTTCATACAATTTTTCTACAAATTTTGACAAATTTTACAAAACTGCCTATCAGATTTGAAATAATTCCAGACCAGCCTGAGAAGGTGAAAATTTTCGTAGTTGTTAGTGGCCATTTAAAATTATGAGAAACACTGTGAACAAGGTAGGCAAATTTTCCAACTACTAGGTCGGAAAAGCTCAAAAACCAGAAAATGTGTATTTTCACAAAAATCAAGCGAAGAATGATATTTTTTACAAAAATGGGTTTTAAAATGTTATTTTTACCACAAACTGGTCATCAACACAAGTTTTGAACAAAATGGCGACTAAAGTGTATTTCTTACAAAAATTGGGCTTTAATTGTAAATTTTTGGCTTATTGGGCCAAGAACGTCTTTTTTATAAAAAGTGGGCTTTTATGCTATATTAGTGAATACTTGAACCTAAACCATCGATAAACTAACAAACAGATTAATTTGATCATTTTCTAGGTTATTGGGCCTTAGTGGCCCATTTTTATGTGTGATACGTCCTGTATACTATTTATATATTTATTGTGACTCATTGACCCATTAACATGTGCGATGGACCTTAGATTCTATTTGTGTGCTATTTGAGCCTGTAAATACCTCACATGTGAAATGGGCCTTAGTTGTGTAACGACCAAAATTTCAACATAATTTAAACTTTTCCAAACAATTCATTTAATAACATTATTACAAAAAGGTTTTCAATACATTACTTATCAGAATATTCCCTGGTCCATTTCATAAAACATAAACACGAGGAACGGTATGATCACGCCTTTGCCTTGCCACAACCTCCTGAAGAACCTAAACAACATTTTACCACAACTGTAAGCCCGAAAGCTTAGTGAGATACCCCCAAAATACCAACCACATATACGCCCTTCCAGGCCACGACCTTCCGGTCAGAAACATATTTCCCTCCGGCCCATAACATATTGCCTTCCAGCCCATAACTTATTGCCTTCCTGACCATAACATAAAAAGCATACATAACATAACAGAGCATAGAACAGCCATGCATATCGGGTCAAACTCCAGTCTAAACAAGCCTGTGCACATAACATTCAATCATATAACTGTTCGATGTCAACAAATCGATCAAGCAGATCACATAACATATCATTACCCTAACCAGGATACCGACCTAGCTGATCACTAGCATATATCACCCGACGTCTCAGTGAAGATACTACTTACACACATACGCCTTTCCAGGCCATGACCTTCCGGTCCACATAACGTAGAATGCCTTCCGACCCATATCATAATGCCTTCCGGCCCATATCAAGCAATACCGTAATAAACAACTACCCGAATTTCCATCCAGTAAAGGGTTGGCCTTGGTGCCGTAGACCCTATTCATATAGTGAGGATAACTCACCTCGAACTGTCGGCTAAAAGGATAAGATCCCGCTGCTCCGAACTCCGACACGAACTCCTACACTGAACACCAAAATACTCAACTCAATATATATCCTTAATTTCCAAAATACCCCTGGACGACAACTGGTTAACCTTGGACAAAGTCAAAGTCAACCCCTGACTGACTTTACTCGCCGAGTCAACCCGATGACTCACCGAGTCCCTAAGCTCAGAACTTCCCTCAATTCGCGACCTAACTCACCGAGTCACCCCGAGACTAGTCGAGTCCAACAACTCTGAGTCCACTCGCACCCAACTCACCGAGTCATCCCTTGACTCACCGATTCTCGACTCAACCAGAAAATATTGGGACTCTTCGACAAGACTTGCCGAGTCCAAGAAAAGACTCGCCAAGTCTAAGGATATCTTCAATCTACTCGCCGAGTTGTTCATCTAACTCGTCGAGTTCAGGCTTATCTTCAAGCAGCTCATCGAGTCCACCCTTGTGACTCACCGAGTACAACCGGTCTGAATCTAAACAGAAGTATTTTCAGGCCATGCAATTCATCCAAAACATAGATCTAGCCTCCTACAACCCATCCATAACGTAAAGTGGCAAACTTTACGTGAATCCAAAGAGATCTAGGCCTTATTCACTTTAGAGCTAGGGTTTGGGACATGATGGCTTCACTAAGCACTCAAACACAGGAACTTTAATGCACTCTAGGCCTTCAATATTCCAGATCTGAGGTAGCAACCTCAGATCTAACCTCCAAACTCCAAAACATACCAAGATATACTCCCCACAAACCCCAAAATGATGAATCCATATGAGTGATAGCCCAAGAATTAGATATTACCTCAAAAGAATGCCCCAACTGCAATGAAACTCGAATCCAAGCAAAGCCCTTTGATCCAAGCCTCTTCTCCTTCAATATTTCTTCAACAAACACCTCCCCAAGCTCCAAATGCACTCCAATCTTCTTCAATCACGCTTTTTAGGGTTTCTGGACTTCAAGGGGGATCAAAGAGCCTGGGGAGAGGATATAATGTTCTTTAAATAGGGCTCATTCCCTGGATTTAGGGTTTTCTCCACTCAGCACCTACTCGCCAAGTCCATCTTTGGACTAGCCGAGTAGGCCACCTGACTCGCGACCAAAGTCGCGACCCTACTCGCCGAGTCCATCCATGGACTCGCCGAGTTGCCCTTCAAAATTTACACTTTTAGTCCTTCTACTCTACTCTTGCTATTTCGGGATGTTACAATTCTCCCCCACTTACATTAGGCTTCGTCCTCGAAGCCTACGGCAACTCATTTCAAAATACTTCCACAACGCGCCACCTGGCCTTAACTGGACCAGGTCCCTCAAGGCATACCCATCGAGACTCGAAATCACTTTCTCCTTCCTTGCAGTGTCCTGACCACCATCTCAAACCGAGCACCGACTTTACCCTCTGATAACCACACACAACAACTGAGTACCACCCATGATGCATCACAGCTCCAAATCACAACCATTACTTGACCCATATGAGCTATAAATAACTATGCACCACCTGAATCCCCGTTCCGAGTCCAACTCTATCCATCCCATGCTGACAGAAAGACACAATCTTCAGAGCAACTCCCACGAGTTCTCTTCTTGCAATCGAATGCACATGCTGAACTAGCTCTAGCACCCTTGGGTTAGGAAACCCATCACTCTGACGACCCTCAAAACATCCCTCAGGATGAACCACTGATACACAAATCCTTTACCAAAATCAAGCTGGAAATCCAAAACTCCATATTTACATCCCTTACGAGCCTCTTGTCTTTACAGCCCTGGAATTCCCTTCTACGACCCCAGCAGACATCCCCTCATGATGTCATCCCAACCACCGCCGCACACGCTGCTCGAAAACCACCGTCGAACCACTCCGATCGTAACTCTACACTGCCGCTTTCACTTCCGCGAATTTTCACTCCCCTTCGGAATTACATTCCTCCATCTTTCCTTACCAAGGAAAACCACTTGACCACCTCGTCACCATGACAAGAGCCACGGTGCTCACCCAACGCTACACCGCCTCCTTATAGCATAACCGCTATCCATGCAACACATATGCCCTGAATCTACTCGCAAGGACTCTCGAGTCCATGCACCATCACCACTAATCAAGGTCAATACCCGGGGCCAGACCTTCTGATGCTAACACGTCCCAGCATACTCAATTCATTACTTCGCACCGATTCGATAATACCGATAGAGTCTTCAGCATGACTGGGCCACCTCACCAGGTCTTCAGTCAAGTTGGACCACTCTTAAAACCCTCAGCCAATCTGGGCCACCCTCCAGGGCTTTTCGTCTGGCTGTACCGCCTTCCGACCTTTAGTCTATCTGACCACTCAACTAGCATTCATCAATCCGAGTTATCCTTCCGAGGAATCCTCCCCTGCATACTGTTCTAGCCCCTCAGGGATCCCGAACTCTATCTCTATCATACATACTCGAACCTAACCTGATCCCAGGTTCTACACAATCAATGCCATAGGTCTGTAATCCGCCCCGTGCGCCTGCTACTTACCTATACCAGCCTGCTCTCGGCTGAAAGGAATACCTCCGAAACCCAAACAACTAAACAGCCTCTCAAGTCTATTGATCATCCGGAGAATTTCCAATTCTCCCCCACTTAGGGCACTGACTATCAACCACCGACCGCTAACACCGACCTCCTAAAATAATCTTGCACAAAACCCAACACTTACACGCAGACTGATTTCCACTAGCACTAGCAAGCTTCGGAAAACACATTTCCACACCGATAAATCCGTTCAAAAGTACTCATTCCTCAGCTAACCACTCCTAAGACTGAAGATGCTACCTGACATTCAACCAACGCCATATCTCCACTAATCACCCTCACGAATGATAACCAACGATAGCACAAAACACCAAACTATAACCTTACCAAACCTTCAGGGAACAACGGATACCAAAACGAGAACCCGAATCATAATCCATAACCATGCCAAACCCTCGAGGAACATGGATACCAAACGAAAACCCGAAACACAAATCCATAACCATGCCAAACCCTTAAGGAACACAGATACCAACCAAAAACCCGAAACACAAATCCATATCCATCCATCAAGACTAGCAGATAAACGATACTCCACAATAATCATAAATAAACAAGACAACAAGGACAAAACATACCCGTAGCTGCGTCCGACACTGCTCTAACCTCCTCCGCTAGAAGCTGAAAAGCACGACCCCAAGCGCTTGGGGGCTCCGCTCCACCCCGACTTCTACCTGCGATCCTCAAAATGGTCGGTGCTGGAGCCTGCACCGGTCCTGGAAAAAGCTGTGGGCAGTTGACCCTCAAGTACCCAACCTGATAACAATGATAACAGATCCTAAAATCCCGAACCGGCACTGACTGCCGACAATCCCTCGCATAGTGCCTCTCCTTTCTGCACTTGCGGCATGCCCCACCGGACCGAAAAACTCTGGCGTGACCCCTCCCACACTTTCCACAAACGTGGCTGCCCTGATCTCCCATCCTGTAATCAACGGTCTTAGACCGTTTCACCGCCGGCTGCGACTGAATTGGAGCTTGCCTCAGCTCACGCAACTGCAACTCAATCTCTAACTCACATCGCCTGGCGGCCTCGTGCAACTCCAACAAAGTCTCGCACCTCTGCACGGACACAAGCTGGCTGATATCCCCCTTTAGCATACTCAGATATCGGGACATCTGAGCCTGCTCCGAAGCGAACTCAGGGCAAAACATCGCCCTCTCGGTAAACATCCTGGTGATTTCTGTCACCGACTCCGTATCCTGCTTCAGTTCCAGGAACTCCTGAGCCAACCTCTCCCTCTCGACTCGCGGAACATAACGAGTGCTGAACATCTCTCTGAACTGATCCCATGAAATTGCAGCCCTCTGCGCGTCCGAGTATGACCCCGTCGTCAATCTCCACCAATCCTTTGCCCCGAGCCTTAACAGGTTCCGAGCACACCTCACCCTCTGATCAGCAGGGTATGAACACGTGAAGAAACACCCCTCCACGTCTGATAACCATCTCATAGCAACGATCGGATCCCGAACTCCATCAAAGATGGGAGGCTCCATATTAACGAAGTCCCGATACTGAAAACCCCTACTAGCTCCTCCCTCTGCCGATGTAGCCGCCGCGATAGCCGTCTCCGTGAGAGCCGCATAGCACTCATCAAAATACTCCACCATGGCGGTCTTGATCAACCCAAAAAGTTCTGGAAGCTCGGCCCAGAATAATGAAGCAACCTCATCATGCAGGATCTCACGGATCCTCGCATCCAACTCGTGCGTACTCATCAGATCGATAACCTCGAGCGGTACTGACCCGTCCGCAACTCCTCCTCCTGCACCCGATCCTGACCCGGATCCACTCCCAGCATGTCTCATAATCTCCATACTGAAAATATACCAGAAAACCTCAGACTCTTCCCACTATCCCGGGAACCAACTCTCAACCCAACCCTAGAGGTCATGGTTTCCCTGATACGCGTATGGGTCCTATGCTTTCAGTAGTACGGGCCCATACTACCTTCCACACCTACCCATATTTATATGAAGTACTACCACAACACCCTAGCGAAAAATGTTCATAGCAAGCGCTCAATCCTCACTCCTAGAGGAACACTGGATATCTCAACAGAAGAAAACCCTAGGCTAGCATGCATCATAAAACAGGCAACATTATCATGAAATCCTGAAGATCCCTAGCCTAACACTAGCATGCTGTTCTATCAAAGCTCAATAAAACAAATGTCACGAATGGTAATTTGGGGATACTTACTGGCTCCGGCTGATCGTACCTCCGCATCCTCCTTTTACTTAATTTAAAAACCATTTTATTTTCTCTTTTTAAAACCCTCCTCGATTTTAGACTGGAGTCACACGAGTGTTCCTCCAATTTGATCAAACCAAGGCTCTGATACGAACTTGTAACGACCAAAAATTTCAACATAATTTAAACTTTTCCAAACAATTCATTTAATAACATTATTACAAAAAGGTTTTCAATACATTACTTATCAGAATATTCCCAGGTCCATTTCATAAAACATAAACACGAGGAACGGTATGATCACGCCTTTGCCTTGCCACAACCTCCTGAAGAACCTAAACAACATTTTACCACAACTGTAAGCCCGAAAGCTTAGTGAGATACCCCTAAAATACCAACCACATATACGCCCTTCCAGGCCACGACCTTCCGGTCCGAAACATATTTCCCTCCGGCCCATAACATATTGCCTTCCGGCCCATAACTTATTGCCTTCCTGACCATAACATAAAAAGCATACATAACATAACAGAGCATAGAACAGCCATGCATATCGGGTCAAACTCCAGTCTAAACAAGCCTGTGCACATAACATTCAATCATATAACTGTTCGCTGTCAACAAATCGATCAAGCAGATCACATAACATATCATTACCCTAACCAGGATACCGACCTAGCTGATCACTAGCATATATCACCCTACGTCTCAGTCAAGATACTACTTACACACATACGCCTTTCCAGGCCATGACCTTCCGGTCCACATAACGTAGAATGCCTTCCGACCCATATCATAATGCCTTCCGGCCGATATCAAGCAATACCATAACAAAAAACTACCCGGATTTCCATCCGGTAAAGGGTCGGCCTTGGTGCCGTAGACCCTATTGATATAGTGAGGATAAGTCACCTCGAACTGTCGGCTGAAAGGATAAGATCCCGCTGCTCCGAACTCCGACACGAACTCCTACACTGAACACCAAAACACTCAACTCAATATACATCCTTAATTTCCAAAATACCCCTGGACGACAACTGGTCAACCTTAGACAAAGTCAAAGTCAACCCCTGACTGACTCTACTCGCCGAGTCAACCCGATGACTCGCCGAGTCCCCAAGCTCAGAACATCCCTCAACCCGCGACCTAACTCTCCGAGTCACCCCGAGACTAGTCGAGTCCAACAACTCTGAGTCCACTCGCACCCAACTCACCGAGTCATCCCTTGACTCACCGATTCTCGACTCAACCAGAAAATATTGGGACTCTTCGACAAGACTCGCCGAGTCCAAGAAAAGACTCGCCAAGTCTAAGGATATCTTCAATCTACTCGCCGAGTTGTTCATCCAACTCGTCGAGTTCCGACTTATCTTCAAGCAGCTCGTCGAGTCCACCCTTGTGACTCGCCGAGTACAACCGGTCTGAATCCAAACAGAAGTATTTTTAGGCCATCCAATTGATCCAAAACATAGATCTAGCCTCCTACAAACCATCCATCACGTAAAGTGGCAAACTTTACGTGAATCCAAAGAGATCTAGGCCTTATTCACTTTAGAGCTAGGGTTTGGGACATGATGGCTTCACTAAGCACTCAAACACAGGAACTTTAATGCACTCTAGGCCTTCAATATTCAAGATCTGAGGTAGCAACCTCAGATCTAACCTCCAAACTCCAAAACATACCAAGATATACTCCCCACATACCCCAAAATGATGAATCCATTTGAGTGATAGCCCAAGAACGAGATATTACCTCAAAAGAATGCCCCAATTGCAATGAAACTCGAATCCAAGCAAAGCCCTTTGATCCAAGCCTCTTCTCCTTCAAGATTTCTTCAACAAACACCTCCCTAAGCTCCAAATGCACTCCAATCTTCTTCAATCACGCTTTCTAGGGTTTCTGGACTTCAAGGGGGATCAAAGAGCCTGGGGAGAGGATATAATGTTCTTTAAATAGGGCTCATTCCCTGGATTTAGGGTTTTCTCCACTCAGCACCTACTCGCCAAGTCCATCTTTGGACTAGCCGAGTAGGCCACCTGACTCGCGACCAAAGTCGCGACCCTACTCGCCGAGTCCATCCATGGACTCGCCGAGTTGCCCTTCAAAACTTACACTTTTAGTCCTTCTACTCTACTCTTGCTATTCCGGGATGTTACAATTCTCCCCCACTTACATTAGGCTTCGTCCTCGAAGCCTACGACAACTCATTTCAAAATACTTCCACAACGCGCCACCTGGCCTTAACTGGACCAGGTCCCTCAAGGCATACCCATCGAGACTCGAAATCACTTTCTCCTTCCTTGCAGTGTCCTGACCACCATCTCAAACCGGGCACCGACTTTACCCTCTGATAACCACACACAACAACTGAGTACCACCCATGATGCATCACAACTCCAAATCACAACCATTACTTGACCCATATGAGCTATAAATAACTATGCACCACCTGAATCCCCATTCCGAGTCCAACTCTATCCATCCCATGCTGACAGAAAGACACAATCTTCAGAGCAACTCCCACGAGTTCTCTTCTTGCAATCGAATGCACATGCTGAACTAGCTCTAGCACCCTTGGGTTAGGAAACCCATCACTCTGACGACCCTCAAAACATCCCTCAGGATGAACCACTGATACACAAATCCTTTACCAAAATCAAGCTGGAAATCCAAAACTCCATATTTACATCCCTTACGAGCCTCTTGTCTTTACAGCCCTGGAATTCCCTTCTACGACCCCAGCAGACATCCCCTCATGATGTCATCCCAACCACCGCCGCACACGCTGCTCGAAAACCACCGTCGGACCACTCCGATCGTAACTCTACACTGCCGCTTTCACTTCCGCGAATTTTCACTCCCCTTCGGAATTACATTCCTCCATCTTTCCTTACCAAGGAAAACCACTTGACCACCTCGTCACCATGACAAGAGCCACGGTGCTCACCCAACGCTACACCGCCTCCTTATAGCATAACCGCTATCCATGCAACACATATGCCCTGAATCTACTCGCAAGGACTCTCGAGTCCATGCACCATCACCACTAATCAAGGTCAATACCCGGGGCCAGACCTTCTGATGCTAACACGTCCCAGCATACTCAATTCATTACTTCGCACCGATTCGATAATACCGATAGAGTCTTCAGCATGACTGGGCCACCTCACCAGGTCTTCAGTCAAGTTGGACCACTCTTAAAACCCTCAGCCAATCTGGGCCACCCTCCAGGGCTTTTCGTCTGGCTGTACCGCCTTCCGGCCTTTAGTCTATCTGACCACTCAACTAGCATTCATCAATCCGAGTTATCCTTCCGAGGAATCCTCCCCTGCATACTGTTCTAGCCCCTCAGGGATCCCGAACTCTATCTCTATCATACATACTCGAACCTAACCTGATCCCAGGTTCTACACAATCAATGCCATAGGTCTGTAATCCGCCCCGTGCGCCTGCTACTTACCTATACCAGCCTGCTCTCGGCTGAAAGGAATACCTCCGAAACCCAAACAACTAAACAGCCTCTCAAGTCTATTGATCATCCGGAGAATTTCCAATTCTCCCCCACTTAGGGCACTGACTATCAACCACCGACCGCTAACACCGACCTCCTAAAATAATCTTGCACAAAACCCAACACTTACACGCAGACTGATTTCCACTAGCACTAGCAAGCTTCGGAAAACACATTTCCACACCGATAAATCCGTTCAAAAGTACTCATTCCTCAGCTAACCACTCCTAAGACTGAAGATGCTACCTGACATTCAACCAACGCCATATCTCCACTAATCACCCTCACGAATGATAACCAACGATAGCACAAAACACCAAACTATAACCTTACCAAACCTTCAGGGAACAACGGATACCAAAACGAGAACCCGAATCATAATCCATAACCATGCCAAACCCTCGAGGAACATGGATACCAAACGAAAACCCGAAACACAAATCCATAACCATGGCAAACCCTTAAGGAACATAGATACCAACCGAAAACCCGAAACACAAATCCATATCCATCCATCAAGACTAGCAGATAAACGATACTCCACAATAATCATAAATAAACAAGACAACAAGGACAAAACATACCCGTAGCTGCGTCCGACACTGCTCTAACCTCCTCCGCTAGAAGCTGAAAAGCACGACCCCAAGCGCTTGGGGGCTCTGCTCCACCCCGACTTCTACCTGCGATCCTCAAAATGGTCGGTGCTGGAGCCTGCACCGGTCCTGGAAAAAGCTGTGGGCAGTTGACCCTCAAGTACCCAACCTGATAACAATGATAACAGATCCTAAAATCCCGAATCGGCACTGACTGCCGACAATCCATCGCATAGTGCCTCTCCTTTCCGCACTTGCGGCATGCCCCACCGGACCGAAAAACTCTGGCGTGACCCCTCCCACACTTTCCACAAACGTGGCTGCCCTGATCTCCCATCCTGTAATCAACGGTCTTAGACTGTTTCACCACCGGCTGCGACTGAATTGGAGCTTGCCTCAGCTCACGCAACTGCAACTCAATCTCTAACTCACATCGCCTGGCGGCCTTGTGCAACTCCAACAAAGTCTCGCACCTCTGCACGGACACAAGCTGGCTGATATCCCCCTTTAGCATACTCAGATATCGGGACATCTGAGCCTGCTCCGAAGCGAACTCAGGGCAAAACATCGCCCTCTCGGTAAACATCCTGGTGATTTCCGTCACCGACTCCGTATCCTGCTTCAGTTCCAGGAACTCCTGAGCCAACCTCTCCCTCTCGACTCGCGGAACATAACGAGTGCTGAACATCTCTCTGAACTGATCCCATGAAATTGCAGCCCTCTGCGCGTCCGAGTATGACCCCGTCGTCAATCTCCACCAATCCTTTGCCCCGAGCCTTAACAGGTTCCGAGCACACCTCACCCTCTGATCAGCAGGGCATGAACACGTGAAGAAACACCCCTCCATGTCTGATAACCATCTCATAGCAACGATCGGATCCCGAACTCCATCAAAGGTGGGAGGCTCCATATTAACGAAGTCCCGATACTGAAAACCCCTACTAGCTCCTCCCTCTGCCGATGTAGCCGCCGCGATAGCCGTCTCCGTGAGAGCCGCATAGCACTCATCAAAATACTCCACCATGGCGGTCTTGATCAACCCAAAAAGTTCTGGAAGCTCGGCCCAGAATAATGAAGCAACCTCATCATGCAGGATCTCACGGATCCTCGCATCCAACTCGTGCGTACTCATCAGATCGATAACCTCGAGCGGTACTGACCCGTCCGCAACTCCTCCTCCTGCACCCGATCCTGACCCGGATCCACTCCCAGCATGTCTCATAATCTCCATACTGAAAATATACCAGAAAACCTCAGACTCTTCCCACTATCCCGGGAACCAACTCTCAACCCAACCCTAGAGGTCATGGTTTCCCTGATACGCGTATGGGTCCTATGCTTTCAGTAGTACGGGCCCATACTACCTTCCACACCTACCCATATTTATATGAAGTACTACCACAACACCCTAGCGAAAAATGTTCATAGCAAGCGCTCAATCCTCACTCCTAGAGGAACACTGGATATCTCAACAGAAGAAAACCCTAGGCTAGCATGCATCATAAAACAGGCAACATTATCATGAAATCCTGAAGATCCCTAGCCTAACACTAGCATGCTGTTCTATCAAAGCTCAATAAAACAAATGTCACGAATGGTAATTTGGGGATACTTACTGGCTCCGGCTGATCGTACCTCCGCATCCTCCTTTTACTTAATTTAAAAACCATTTTATTTTCTCTTTTTAAAACCCTCCTCGATTTTAGACTGGAGTCACACGAGTGTTCCTCCAATTCGATCAAACCAAGGCTCTGATACGAACTTGTAACGACCAAAAATTTCAACATAATTTAAACTTTTCCAAACAATTCATTTAATAACATTATTACAAAAAGGTTTTCAATACATTACTTATCAGAATATTCCCAGGTCCATTTCATAAAACATAAACACGAGGAACGGTATGATCACGCCTTTGCCTTGCCACAACCTCCTGAAGAACCTAAACAACATTTTACCACAACTGTAAGCCCGAAATCTTAGTGAGATACCCCCAAAATACCAACCACATATACGCCCTTCCAGGCCACGACCTTCCGGTCCGAAACATATTTCCCTCCGGCCCATAACATATTGCCTTCCGGCCCATAACTTATTGCCTTCCTGACCATAACATAAAAAGCATACATAACATAACAGAGCATAGAACAGCCATGCATATCGGGTCAAACTCCAGTCTAAACAAGCCTGTGCACATAACATTCAATCATATAACTGTTCGCTGTCAACAAATCGATCAAGCAGATCACATAACATATCATTACCCTAACCAGGATACCGACCTAGCTGATCACTAGCATATATCACCCTACGTCTCAGTCAAGATACTACTTACACACATATGCCTTTCCAGGCCATGACCTTCCGGTCCACATAACGTAGAATGCCTTCCGACCCATATCATAATGCCTTCCGGCCCATATCAAGCAATACCATAACAAAAAACTACCCGGATTTCCATCCGGTAAAGGGTCGGCCTTGGTGCCGTAGACCCTATTGATATAGTGAGGATAAGTCACCTCGAACTGTCGGCTGAAAGGATAAGATCCCGCTGCTCCGAACTCCGACACGAACTCCTACACTGAACACCAAAACACTCAACTCAATATACATCCTTAATTTCCAAAATACCCCTGGACGACAACTGGTCAACCTTAGACAAAGTCAAAGTCAACCCCTGACTGACTCTACTCGCCGAGTCAACCCGATGACTCGCCGAGTCCCTAGCTCAGAACATCCCTCAACCCGCGACCTAACTCTCCGAGTCACCCCGAGACTAGTCGAGTCCAACAACTCTGAGTCCACTCGCACCCAACTCACCGAGTCATCCCTTGACTCACCGATTCTCGACTCAACCAGAAAATATTGGGACTCTTCGACAAGACTCGCCGAGTCCAAGAAAAGACTCGCCAAGTCTAAGGATATCTTCAATCTACTCGCCGAGTTGTTCATCCAACTCGTCGAGTTCCGACTTATCTTCAAGCAGCTCGTCGAGTCCACCCTTGTGACTCGCCGAGTACAACCGGTCTGAATCCAAACAGAAGTATTTTCAGGCCATGCAATTGATCCAAAACATAGATCTAGCCTCCTACAACCCATCCATCACGTAAAGTGGCAAACTTTACGTGAATCCAAAGAGATCTAGGCCTTATTCACTTTAGAGCTAGGGTTTGGGACATGATGGCTTCACTAAGCACTCAAACACAGGAACTTTAATGCACTCTAGGCCTTCAATATTCAAGATCTGAGGTAGCAACCTCAGATCTAACCTCCAAACTCCAAAACATACCAAGATATACTCCCCACAAACCCCAAAATGATAAATCCATTTGAGTGATAGCCCAAGAACGAGATATTACCTCAAAAGAATGCCCCAACTGCAATGAAACTCGAATCCAAGCAAATCCCTTTGATCCAAGCCTCTTCTCCTTCAGGATTTCTTCAACAAACACCTCCCTAAGCTCCAAATGCACTCCAATCTTCTTCAATCACGCTTTCTAGGGTTTCTGGACTTCAAGGGGGATCAAAGAGCCTGGGGAGAGGATATAATGTTCTTTAAATAGGGCTCATTCCCCGGATTTAGGGTTTTCTCCACTCAGCACCTACTCCCCGAGTCCATCTTTGGACTCGCCGAGTATGCCACCTGACTCGCGACCAAAGTCACGACCCTACTCGCCGAGTCCATCCATGGACTCGCCGAGTTGCCCTTCAAAATTTACACTTTTAGTCCTTCTACTCTACTCTTGCTATTCCGGGATGTTACAAGTTGTCTTTACTTATATATATTTTGGGCCCATGTTATATAATTTCACTGCAATTTATGCCTTTAAATGATTTACATGTTTAGCGATGCCTTAGTGGTTCACTTACATGTTCATTGGGCCTGGAATGGGATTATACCTTTCTTCGCGTAATTTCGATTAAGGATCTAGTGAGTTATGTCGGTTGGTACCTATTAAGTGTTTGATCGTAGCCTGTAATTATAACCAGAGTCTCTTGGAAGGAGACCGGGGATTTGTCTATAGATCCATACGGGGATGACACCCCACACCTGAGTTGTTTGCTACAGTTAGACTAACTCAGTCTATGGGTGACAAATTCCTTATAATCAAGAATTAAAACCGACCTCCAGAAATGCCAAGACAGGCGAAATTATCATTATTTAGTATGGTTATGATGGCTCACTTAGAGGAATTAATGTTATGAAGTTTACAGAATACCATTCTCTTTTCTCTTGGATTACTCAGAAACATTCTCATACTGGTACACAACCTCGGGGGCTGGTATGGTAGCTTTCTCTTTTACAGACAACATCGAATTATCTGGGAATTTTTTCTTTACATGCTCTTTACATTCTCTCTACATTCTCTTTAACCCTTTTAGACAAATAAACAATAACATACATGTATTAATACAAGATCTGACACAAACATAGTAAACAGTTTGTAGAAAATATAGGATTTTCTAGTGGTTTTCAAAGTTATACAAATTATTTTCACAAATATGCTTATGAACTCACCGATATTTTTATGTTGACCATTTTAAGAATAACTTGTATTCTCAGGAAACGGTTAAAGCAAGATGAATGAAACAAACTAATGGATATTGAGTTATATTTTGTTGCATCACTCTTACTGTTTTCACATGTAATATTCAAATATAATACTCGATGTAAACAATGAATGTTGTTATATTACATGTGTGATGATGATGATGTTATGTTTCAATTATATTCACTGTAATGATATTTCAAGATGAAGTCACGCGCAAGCCCCCGGATGTTTCCGCCGTCTAGTTCGGGAGTGTGACAGATTGGTATCAGAGCATTGTTTATAGCGAACTAGCATATCTAATCATACAAGATACGCAATTATAAATACAATGGGACTAAACAACTCTTAACATTATAATTAAAATACATACCTTTGTGTGCATTTTAGAATAACAACACAACAAGAACAGTAAAAGACTTTGGAGGATTTGAACATCGCTATTAAACTCGGGCAGTTATGTAATCGTATTGGGGGTGAATGTAGTCTGATCAACTACATTCATTCAAAATACGATCAACATGTGTTCGGGAGTAATTGTGATAGACAATTAATAATAAAATTACCATTTAATTATCCAAAAAGATTATAGAACCAAACCTAAAGAAAATTAAATTAATATAGTAGTAACTGGTATGCTATTTGTTTCTAGTACTTATACCCCTTCGTGCAATACACTATACCTGATTATCATTAGCCAGGAAACCCCTATCTCCATAGTCAAGGAATAGTCGAGTGGCTCGACTCAGAGGAGGAACACGAAGTAGAACTTGTAGATGGACCCGCCGAGTCAATAGTGGACCTCGAAGAGGAAGCGCTTGAGGGCAATGGTGATGATGACTCGGATGCAGAATCCGAAGTCATCAACCCTCCATGTAAAGCTAGAGTACAGACTTATCTTGTAGGGCCCGATGGCCCCATGCCCCACTTGGGCACACCATATTTGGAGATAGAGTCACCAGCAGGGGATACGACCACACTACGGTAGGAATCGAGGTCTCTTCGATCTTAATCATAGAGGACCAGCTGACCGGGTCCTCCCAGTCATGGTCCAACGCACCCGAGGTATTGATAACCAAGCTCAGTACACACCAAATCGAATGGACCAAATGCGGTTTGCTATTGAGAGAGATGAGAGAGAAACACAGGAAGTGAACGAAGACTCCTGAGCAAGACAACTAATTTGGGAGGTACGACTACGAGATACCGAGCAACAAGTAGCTCGTCTCCGAGGTGCATCCACTTCATCAGCACCACCATCAGACACTTTTTGCCACAATTAGGATTAGCTTTTTCTTTTCTCCCCCTACTATCCGATATGACACTCTTTCGTGTACTAATGAAACAATTATCTGCAATCTTTATTTCATGTTATTGCATAAATTCAATTATTGGCACAACCAAACGCTCGAAACTGCTATATACTTAAGGATCTCGAAACCAAAACAAGCTATATACTCTAAGGATAGAAGTAACGATCGTGCCAAATCTGTGATTACCTACTATTATAAATGCATCATAGGGACGTAGAAGGAAACAATGAGAATTGTACGACGAGACGCGATATTTATAAAGTACAACCCGGAATGACGATCATTACTGATGATCTGGCTTATCAACATACTACAGGAAAATGCCATCCCGCAGGAATAACAAGCGCATCCACGAGACACCGCTCCTGCATATGGACTCTGCTACATTCCAAGCTGCTATAACAGCAGCAGTAACCGCTGCTAAGGCACAAATCAACCCAAACAACACCAATGGTGGTGGAAATAGCATTGACAACTCCAGCCGAAGGGACAAGCTATTGGGTTTTGAGCATTCTAACACTCCTATGGTGTATATGCAACCCTAAATACCTTGGATATATAGTTTCTCTAATATACATGCAGATACTAATATTCCAAGGTATTACCCTATCTAGCATACAATCATAGATACTTGGGTAATAATATAGATAGAATACCTACCTCTTGTAGTGTAGCTTGACTCCATGGGGCTTGAGTGCCTAGTTCCTCAAATGTGACACGTCAAATGGCTCACAAAACATCAAATGCTCTTAGAATAACTTAGAAAGAAATCCACACTTCATGAAATCGGCTAGCCCTTCTTTTACACACCCTAGTATCCGTTTTTGGTAAATAATATGATGCTTATGTTGGAATAGTGTCTAAGGCTGCAACTATATTTGGTAAGTACTTGACCCGATTGAGCATGGTCCTTTTGGGTTGCCTTCACCATAGCAACTTGACAGGATGATTTACAATTAGAGAAGAAATATTATAAGGAATAATAATATTGTTATTTGATTAATATAAGTCATAAATTAATTAGGAATTAATTTGGTGACTTAAAGTGATTAATTAAATAGAAGGGCATAAACTGTCAAGTGTATGATAATTGTACTTTGGGCTATAATCCCTTATGGATAAGGGGTGGATGGTTTTGGGGATTTGGATAGACCTTGAAAATTGTCCAAGTCTTGTCATTAGGGTATTGGAATGCTTAGAGCCTAAGTTATCCAATTAGGGTTTAAGGGTGAAACCCAATGAGCCGTACAAGTATAAATAGACGCTAGGGGTGATGGAAATTGACACCCTTGTCTGTAAAGGAACCCTGGCCGATTTCTTCCTCCCCTCTTCTCTCTCTATAATCATCCTCTTGCTAGTTGGTGTTTGTAAGCCATTAGAGGAGTGACAATTGTGACTCTAAGCTCCAAGGACAAGAAGATTCAAGCAAACAACTTAAGGTAATCTTCTAGATCTGTTTTCTTATGTTATTACCTTGATCTATTGTTCAAAAGTCTTGGATTCAATGCATGCTCAATTAGAGAAACCTAGATCCAAGCATTAGGGTTTGTATGTACACATAGGAATGTTCATATGGCCAAAACCCATCTGCTTATATAGTGTGTTACAATTAGGGTTACACCATGTAAACCCTAATTGTAATGACCTTTCATTTTCATGATCCATGGGTTATGTAACCTCCATAGAGCATCCATGCAGCATCTTATGGGTTTAACCCAACTTGATTATCCATGGAGCCTTGGCCCACTATATAAGTTATGGATGATTTACACAATCAACCCATATATTTAATTAGTCTTCTTTTGATCACATAATTAATTATAAATTAATTCTTGATCAATATTAATTAAATATTATTATTCTTATTATTAAATATTATATATATATATATATATATATCTATATATATATATATATATATATATATATATGTGTGTGTGTGTGCGTGTGTGTGTATGTATGTATAATTAAAATGCTAGTCTTACTGTTAGTAAGCCTCATTCACGAAGCCGGTCTATAAGGTTGCTGCCTATAAAATGGTGCTTAATGGGTGTACACTCACACCTACCGCTTGCTTGATCGGTGGAGGGTCGTTAGCCGAACGGGTAGGATAGGGCAATCTCATATCCTCATTAAAAGTATGATATGAAATACAAAGTAACTACATGTTTTTCAAAAAAAATAAATCCCAATCCTAGTTACTTTAGGAAAAGTGAATTGATGCAATCCCATGAAATTACACTTTGCACCCTCGCTAAGAAGTTAGTGGAGCGTGTGTGGTTTACCGGCACACTAATTGGTTCTAAGCAAAGGTGGCAAAGGGTGATTCATTGTTTATCATAGTTCGATGGAGCGTGTGGGGTTAACCGACACATTGAATGGGTGATTGTTACAATTAAGGCACCATGTGAATTTGCATGGTAATTCACACCCACTTTGTGATCCTCGGTATCCCAGTCACAAACGAGAGGGGCATATCGAGATTTAAACATGCCATTGAAAAGTTTCAATGAATCTCATCCAAACCTAGGAATGCTCAATACATTTAGAACTTAAAGTTATTTTTTCATGGTGTAGAATTAGTGAATCGTCATTCACTTACCTTCAAATTGTTTGCATGTTAGATTACGGCATCCCTTTTCTAATATGTCAATATTGTTGTTGGATCCTAGCCCTAATTTTATCATTGGGTGATAATTAGGGATTCAAATTCTAATCTATCTTTGTCCTTTCTATTTGTAGATGTCGAACGTCAACAACGCCGCTGCTAGCTCGTTCACATTGATGAGCCTTTGCCAAAAGGTGACTTTCGATGGGATGAACTTTAACGAATGGATAAGATACATTCGCACGATTGCTCGCTATGAGGACAAGGAATATGTCCTCGATGAGAAGCTCGAGAAGATCAATCCTGAAATCGCTACTCCGGCTGAAATCACCACGTTTGAAACTCATGAGTGTGATGCAACGAAGTTTCATTGCATCATGATAGCCACTATGAACTCCGAATTCCAAAAGTCCTACGAGGACATGTATCCGTACGAAATGCACCAAGAATTGTTAGAGAGATACCACCAAAGCGCGAGACAGGAACGTTACGAGATCTTCACTAACATGATCTCCGCTAAAATGGGTCACGGTGAATCTCTAACCGTGCACCTGGAAAAGATGCAAAGGTATGTCGATCGTCTTCGCAAGTTGAATGTTGACTTTGGGGAAGACTTAGAAATCGACATGGTGCTTCACTCCTTGCCTTCGTGTCACAACCAATTTAGGATGACCTACCTCAATAAACAAAGAAGAGGTCACCATAAGTAAGCTCCAAGGTCTCCTTAGGGTTGCTGAGAGCAATCTCAAGGACAAGTCCGTTGCACCCACTCCCAATCCACCCGCTGCTCCTTTTTTGGCCATTGGGCAAGGAGGAGGCAAGAAGAGGAAAGCTCCGTCTAAGAGCTACCGCAAGGGAAAGTCCCGAGATGGTTCCTCCTCTACTGGGACCAAAGATGATCCTGCTAAGACTACCTTTAACCCAAAGGAGGTAGAGTGCCACCATTGCCAAACAATAGGGCATTGGAAGAGAAGCTGCCCAGAGTACCTGCAAGCTATCAAGGTTGGAAAGATCAAGCTGTCTTTCGCAAGTATTTATACAATTAAATCTAATGATTCATCTCATGCTATTTCTTGGGTCCTCGATACCGGATGTGGTTACCAAATTTGTTTTGAATGGTAGGGATTAAGAAGAAATAGGGATGTGGAGCATGGAAGAATAAATCTAATCATGGGGAATAGAAGATCGTCGCCTGTGACCAAGATTGGAGTGTATTCTCTAGTCCTTAGGAATGGTTTATGTTTAGATTTGAACAATTGTTGCTATTCACCATAAATGGCAAGAAACATCATTTCATTTCATGGTTTGTTTAGACAAGGATTTAGATTTTCTTTTAATAGTGAGAATGGTTCTATTTGTGCTTATCTAAATGGTGTCTTATATTTTGAAGCAATACCATGTAATGGAATTTATGAAACTGTTATGATTGTAGATAATCTAGGAAATGATGTTTTATGCATGGATTCTTCCAATAGTATGGATAGAGCATCCTTGTGGCATTGTCGTCTTGGATATGTCAACAAGAAGCGCATAGCCCAACTCCAAAAGGATGGAGTGTTGGAGTCATTCAACCTTAGGGAAGATGACACATGTGAATCTTGTCTACTTGGAAAGATGACCAAGTCACCCTTCACTAGTGCATGTAAAAGGGGTAAGGGTCTATTGGACCTCGTACATATCGATGTATGTGGACCGTTTAGATCAACCACAAAGGATGGGAACCGCTTCTATGTGACTTTTACCGATGACTATAGTTGATATGGGTATATCTACTAAATCAAACAAAAGTCAGAAACATTTGAAAAGTTCAAAGAGTTCAAGAATGAAGTGGAGAATCTGTTGGGCAGGAAAATCCAGATGCTTCGATCCGATCGAGGAGGAGAGTACGTAAGTCTTGAATTCCACGACTATCTAAAAGAGTGTGGAATAGTTTCACAATTAACGCCACCACAATTGAATGGTGTGGAAAAAAGGCATAATCGAAGCTTGTTAGACATGGTCCGCTCTATGATGAGTCGTGCTTCACTATCTATCTCATTCTGGGGGTATGCCTTAGAGACTGCCGCCCATATCCTTAACCGAGTCCCTAATAAGAATGTTGCCAAAACAACTCACGAGATGTGGACTGGGAAAGTGACCTCGTTAGCACATATCACGACAATCTCGAACCACGTAGTGAGCGATGTATTTTCATTGGCTACCCGCAAAAATCCTTTGGATATCTCTTCAATAGACCGAAGGATAATGTTGTCTTTGTTGCGAGGAGAGGAGTTTTCCGAGAGCGACAAATCATAAGCCAAGGAGACAGTGGGAGGCAAATCGAGCTTGAAGAGATTCAAGAGTCGATAGATCAAGGAACATCTACCGCTGGCCCTCAACCCGAGGAGGAAATTCCGGTTGAACCGATTGATGAGTCCTTACCTCTTAGACGTTTTGAAAGAGTTAGAGTTCAACCCCAGTTTTATGGTTTTCATATTACTACCGAACGGGACAAATATATTAGTGATGGTGCACTAATAAACCTAGATGAACCTAATATCTATAAGGAAGCCATGGCAGGCCTGGATTCTGCAAAATGGAAAGAGGCAATGGACAGGGAGATCCAATCCATGTATGACAACCAAGTTTGGAATTTGGTTGATTATGTGCCCGGAAGTAAGACCGTTGGGTGCAAATGGATCTTCAAGAAGAAGACCGATGTGGATGGAAACGTACACACATATAAGGCGTGATTGGTTGCGAAGGGCTTTACTCAAACTCCTGAAGTTGACTATGATGAGACCTTCTCACCAGTTGCGATGATAAAATCTATTAGAGTAATGCTAGTAATTGCCGCATTTTATGATTATGAGATTTGGCAAATGGATATGAAAACTGCTTTTCTTAATGGGAAGTTGGTTGAGGATGTTTACATGGCTCAGCCAGAGTGTTTTGTTGATCCGAAGCATCCAAATAGAGTGTGTAAGCTTGAGAAGTCCATTTATGGACTTAAACAAACGTCTGGCAGATGGAATCTTTGCTTCGATGATAAAGTTAAAGAGTTTGGATTTGTACGAAGTGAAGATGAATCATGTGTAAATATCAAAGCCAGGGGGAGTATAGTCAGCTTTCTCGTTTTGTATGTCGATGACATACTGCTCATAGGAAACGACATCTCGACACTGCAGGAGGTGAAGTCCTGGCTCGGGAAGTGCTTCGCTATGAAGGACCTCAGAGAGGCTTCCTTTAATTTGGGAATAAGGATGGTGAGAGAACGAAGTAAGAGACTAATAGGACTTTGTCAGAATACTTACTTAGATAAAGTACTAAAACGTTTTAGTATGGAAAACTCGAAGAAGGGAGAATTACCGATACAATATAATGCCAAGTTGAGGAAGACTCAAAGTCCGAGTACCGAAGCCGAAATAGCAGAAATGAGTCGAGTACCATACGCTTCCTGATGTGTCTAAAATGCACTTGTTTTATCCATACTTTTTATTAATAAATTTAGCACACAAAGGCAGTGAACCTGTCTTTTAGTGGTATAGTTGAGTAAGTAAGGTGTCGAACTCAGGGAACGGAAAATTAAACTAATAACTAATTTTAACTAAAACAATTAATGAAAGTAAAAGGGTTTTCTTCTAGTTTTGCAAGACTAGAAACTTAAGTACACTTAATTAACTAAATAACTAAAGCAAACAACTAATTCACAAAATTTGATAAAGATGTTTCTATTTAGGTTCAACCAATTCACTCCTATGGTTATTTGTATTTATCATAGATTAATTGTTATTGGCTACCAATTATAGTGGTTAGGTTCATGTTCATTACTCCTAACCCTTAGACAATTAGCTAATTTAAGTGGAGATCAAGTGTTTAAACTAATTAATTTCCTAGATTAATAATTTGGATTAAATAAGATTTGTAGTGGTCAATTAAGTTACTAATTCAATTAACCTCTTGTTTGATGGTTTCTCAAACAAGCTCACACATTAATCTTTCTACTGTCTTATAAATCTTAGTTTCATAATCATTACTCCTAAGCATATGGTTAAGTGTTCACATAGACATATGAGGTTAACAACTAAGAGATGTTCATGCAGCCTAATTGTCTTCCAATTAACAGAAAATAGTAGTGATTAATGCAGAGGGTTCTTTAACAAACTTAATTTAATAGATCACCAATAAACAATCAAACAAAAACTAAGAATTAAACCATAGGAGTTCCTTGGTATTCCCCAAACAGAAACAAAATCTTATTTAGATCATAGTTCCAGTAAAAACAAACACAAAAACAAGTTTAACTAGATTAAACATATTCAATTCCTAAATCTAAGTGGTAGGATTAACCTAGTTGCTTGAATTCTTCAAGAGATTGAAGATTAGAATTCCTCAGCATCTTCTAGGGTTCTTAATCGCAGCTTTACCTTCAAAAATCGCCAGGAAAATTGTCCCATTGGATAAAGACTCGGTTTTTATAGATATCTCAAAACAGGGTGTACTCAGCGAGTAGCAGACGCAACTCGTCGAGTATGTGCATAGTTATCCGTCTTAAATCAGGAGTCGTAGCTATCTTCAAGAATATTCTGATGAACTCGCCAATTAGGCTCGTGTACTCGCCGAGTAGATGGGCTTTTGTCCCTCAATCTTCATTCTTTAGTCTTCAATTGTTTTCCCTTGTTCCCTTTCACTCCCAAGCATGTCTTCTGGACTGAAAACAAAATTCAAACAGTTTTAAGTACCTTTTGTCCACATTATTCACATAATTAGTTAAAAATGATTAAAAATGTATACTAAATAATTAACTAATTATGCACATATCAAAACACCCCACACTTGACTTTTGCTTGCCCCCATGCAAAACTAAATTTTAAGCATATTAGAATCACATATGACAACTCCAATCTAACCCAGCCATTATGCCAAGACCGCAACGCATGCATTTGTGTCTAAAATTTTTCCTAAGGACCCCCCATACTCCAAATACTCACAATCATCATAAACATTCGCCCACTCACCCCGAACTATGCCCATTTTATGCAACCCTCCGAATCCATCCTCAAAAAACCTCTTACCCTCAAGGTGTTTTTAGTTGAGCAACCCAAGCATACATAATCTAGACAATTACAATTTATAATACCACATTGGAGCTCTTTTGAATTCTTCACTTCCTTCATAATTTGATCTTTGATTTCTTTGAATTCACCACCTTTATTGTTTGATTTTTGGTATCTTCAACTTCTTGAATTTCTTGGAATTTTGATCTTTAGATCTTCACTTTATTTTCTCCAAAATTCTTACAACTTTTCTTGTAATTCTCTCTTTTTTTTATTTTTTACATGTATTCCTCACTTTTTTCACTGAAAACCCTACATGCTTAAGCAGGGGCGCTCAACCTCAACCTTTATTGGCTAACGATAACAATTTTCTTGGATACATTTCAGGTTTAGGTTGCTAATCGTATTGCATCCCTCAGGCTAAGCGAGGTCGTGTTTTTGTCTCATGATTTGACTGGAATAAGGAAGCCACAAATGCACTAGAATGTATATAGGCTCAACCAAACATTTGGGTTTTCATGCAATTATCAACACAATTATAACATGGAATCCTAATTTGCTTTTACCAAAATTTTCTAAATTAAATCCCAAAGTAATATTTTTGGTATGCAACAATTTTTTTTTAAATTAGCCTAAATTAAGATTCTAAATTGTCTAATATGTGACCAACCCCCTACCCCACACTTATTTTATGCAATGCCCTCATTGCATATTATGCAAATATAGAGAGAGAATTGGAACAAACTCCCCTGGGGTAGCAGTCGATAGGTTGATACTCTCTTCTTCATCTCCTTCTTTTCTTGACTTTAGCCATGGGAACAGCTCATCCATGGCTCGGGTGTCATGCATCTCGTGTGGTGGAATGCTCGAAAATTTCACGGAACAAGTTCGTTAGAAAATCTCAAGTGGCAATTCCACACAAAAAGTGGGTAAATGTTGAAGTGAAAGTGCTCAAAGCAGTTCTGGAAATTGAAAATTGGCAGTCTACTCGGTGAGTAGTAGCGTGGACTCGTCGAGTAGCTCTTGATTTAGAACGATATCGTGTAACATCTCAGGTACTCGTCGAGTAGAGTTTGTGCACTCGGCGAGTAGGTGCTGTTTTTCCAAAACTGATCTAACTGATGCTTCTTTCTCGACTCTCACGTACTCAATCCTAAGGACAAAACTCCATATTTTTCTTGAAAATCTCTCATTCCTTTCTTGACCCTCACAAATTGGTATGCTTCCTTATCTTCTACCCCTGAAAAATAAACAACTAAAAGTGACAATAATAACTAACCCAAAATAAAAATCATCCAAGTGTTTGGCAATTTGTTCAAACATAACAAAACATCATAAAAAAAATAAAAACATAAAAGAAAATTCTTCATTCTTCATCATCCATGCCAGCTCCTCCCGCGCCACTTCCTCCTTCTCCATCTCTTCTCCTCATTCTCTCATCCCAATTCATGATATATGGATAGTTGGGTTCGGGTCTCAGGGCAATGTGCATCTGTTGAAAAAGGTATTCAAAAGATTGATTAGTGTAATTCACCCCTTGCCCAATGTCATCCAAGTAGTGTCGGTACTGCAATTGGTTCAATCCATCATTGTCCTCCTCCACCAGAATAACCGGTGGATCTTCCCGGACCCGCTCACTACGTTGTCGGACCCGCCTTCTCGGCTCCTCGGGAACTGCCAGCTCGTCTTCATGTGGAATAGTGAATGAGTCGCCAAACTTCTCGACTATCCGAGCCCTCGGATATAGTGCAGTGTTGAATGGTGGAGGGTGGATAACCGTGAGTGCCCAAGCTTGTGGAAAATCTAGGACCCCAAATGACTTGGCCAGCCGAGTGATAAACATGCCTCCATTGATTTTTGAATTGATTTTTTCTTTTACTTCCCCTTCAGCAAGGAATTTTGCAATGCAGTAGGGAAGGTTGCAAAAAGCGTCGGGAGTAATGATGCACCATAGGTAGAAGATGTCAAGGGTTGGGACCTTGTCCCAATCCTTCCGCAAGTTTATAGTACTAGCCACAAATCGGTGAATAAGCCGGTGGATTGGTGAGCGAATGTGGCCCTCTTGAGCGGTGGAAGGGATATAAACTCGGTTAGCGATCGTGTTCCACCATGTAGAAGCTACCACTTCCTTGGGAAGTTCCTTATGATAGTTTTCCAAGAAAGCTTCAAAGTATTCAGTCATCATCATGTCTGAATCATAAACTTCTAACCTCCAAGAGAACTCAACATTGTTGCATTGTCACAGCTCCCCACCCAAAAAAAAAAGAGATTGTGTTGGGATTATAAAACTCACTACCACCTCGAAATGAGATGGTAGCGAAAAATTCCCAACACAACTCAGCATATACAGGCTCTTGAATCTTGAATAATTGTAACCACCCATCACATGTGATGGTGGCATACCCTAGATAGCAGTCCTTCACCAAGTAAGCTGTAAGTTCCTCTTCCAATCCAACATTTCCCAACCACCCCCAGTCAACTGCATTTGGTAGATGAATTTCCTTTTGTCTGAGTGCCTCCAACCTGTTTAGGGCCCTTGTTTTTGATGACTTAGAAGTGATTTGTTGAAAAGAAAGCCATGGCATATCACTTTGGCTTACCCCACGAGAAGAATGCCCCCTTCTGGCCATGATACCTACATACAAACATCAAAAACACACAAACAAACAATACCCAGTAATTAAAAACGAAAAAAAAAAAAATTGGGTTTGCATAGTCATCTACTCGCCGAGTACACGACCTACTCGGCGAGTAGGATGAACATCGGGACTGTTTGGGTGCCGGATCTGTATAGATTGTCCAAAAATCCAAAATTTTCATAGGGTTTTGCTGCAATGACTTATCTAACCGTAAATACTGAAGAATTCCTCCAAATATTACCTAATTTATGACTAAATCAAAACCCTAGAATTTGATGAAACCCCCCAAATCCGAAATCAAGCAAAATCGGGGCGAATCCATGATAAAGATCGAACCTTTCATTAGTTTATAGTGTAAAGATGTTACCTTTTTCCTTGAATGATGAAGATTGAGTGGAAAATTTGAAGAAAATCTCACAAAATCGCTGGATGCTTGAGAAGTTGCTGTACACGGCGAGTATGGAGTTGAAATGGTGAAAACCCTCTTTTTTACAGATTTATATTTTACCCATGCAAATTGGCTACTCGCCGAGTAGAACGGTTCTACTCGCCGAGTATAAGTGCCATTACGCTTTATATCAGGCTAAACAGGCAGGTACTCACCGAGTATACGTGCCTACTCGGCGAGTAAACCTTGCAGATTGAAAAAATTGTGATAATTTTGAAAAATTAATGTATTTTCTCATGTTTTTAAGCCATCCACCCCACACTCTAGGCATTTCTTGTCCTCAAGCAGTTATGTTCTTAAAAGTAGCTGAAGAAAAGGGAAAAAATGAAAATAAAGAAAAGGAAAGAAAATGCAAACTTGAGACTCGGGTTGCCTCTCGAGAAGTGCTTCTTTTTAGGGAGTCATTAGTTGGACTCCTCCCCTTCTACGTGGTTGCAAACCCTTCCAGCAGTGGCAACTCTTCCATTCCTTCATTCCGGGGGACTCCTTCTTCATACTTTTTGACCCTATGACCATTGACCTTGAAAGGCATGCCATCTCTTGATAATAGCTCTATAGCACCATGTGGAAACACCGTCTTCACCAGAAAAGGACCATCCCACCTTGACTTGAGTTTTCCCGAGAAAAGCTTTAATCGTGAATTGAAGAGAAACACTTTTTGGCCTTCATGAATTTCTTTATCTTTTATCCTTTTGTCATGCCACTTCTTGGTCTTCTCTTTACAAATCCATGAACTAGAGTATGCATCATTCCTTAGCTCTTCAAGAGCATTCATTTGCTTCAACCGGTTGGTCTTTAGTTCCTCCATGTTGAAGTTACACCTCTTTAAAGCCCAAAATGCCTTATGCTCTAGTTCTACCGGTAAATTGCATTGCTTTCCATAAACTAACCTATATGGTGTAGTACCGATAGGTGTTTTGAAAGCTATACGAAGAGCCCATAGTGCATCATCTAGCTTATCCGACCATTCCTTGCGGTTGCTCCCCACCGATTTCTCCAAAATTCGCTTTAAAGCTCGATTTGTCACTTCGGTTTGTCCACTAGTTTGTGAATGGTATGATGTGGAAAACTTATGGGTAACCCCATATTTCTTTAACACCTTTTCCAATTGGTCATTGGCAAAATGTGTTCCTCGGTCACTTATAAGAGCTTTCGGGACTCCAAAACGTGAAAATAATTTCTTTAAAAACCGCACCACTACCCGACCTTTGTTTGTTCGTAATGCTTGTGCCTCCACCCATTTGGATACATAATCAACTGCCACTAATATGTATTTGTTTCCTTTGGACATGGGAAATGGTCCCATGAAGTCAATTCCCCACACATCAAACACCTCGCACACTTGGATACTATGTTGTGTCATTTCATTTCGAGATTAAATGTTTCCCACTCTTTGACAAGCATCACATTCTTTGACAAATTGGGTTGCATCTTTAAAAATTGTGGGCCAATAGAACCCAATGTCAAAGATCTTCTTTGCAGTGTAGTGTGCTCCATGATGTCCACCCGTGGGCCCGCTATGACAATTCTCTAATATTTTCCGGCTTTCCTTCCCGAATACGCCTCTTCGTATGATCCCATCCGCACAGCTCCGGAAGAGGTATGGCTCATCCCAAAAGTAATATTTTAATTCAACAAAGAATTTCTTCTTTTGTTAACTGGTAAAATCTTTCGGGATGTATTTTGTAGCTAAATAATTAGCGATGTCTGCGAACCATGGCTCTTCTCCTACTATCACCATGATGTATTCGTCCGGGAAGTCATCTCCAACTTTATCTTCTTGCAATTGCGGGTTCTCAAGCCTTGACAAGTGGTCAGCTGCTACATTCTTCATTCCCTTCTTGTCTCGTTTCTCTATGTCGAATTCTTGAAGAAGTAGCACCCATCGTATCATTCTTGGCTTAGCATCCGGTTTGGAAAACAAATACTTGATAGCCGAGTGGTCAGTAAAAACAGTAGTTTTAGATAAAACCAAGTAAGGACGGAATTTGTCAAAGGCATACACCACAGCTAATAACTCTTTTTCAGTGGTGGTGTAGTTTTATTGGACTGGGTTTAGAGTCTTGCTAGCATAATATATGGGTTGAAAGTGCTCATCAACCCTTTGACCAAGGACAGGTCCTAATGCATAGTCACTAGCATCACACATAATCTCAAAGGGTAAGTTCCAATTTGGTGCAATCATGATCGGGGAATTAGTTAGTTTTTCCTTTAAAAATTCAAATGCCTCTAAACACTCTTTAGTAAAATTAAATGGTGCATCTTTTAGTAGTAGTTGTGGTAGAGGTCTAGTTATTTTGGAAAAATCTTTTATGAAACGCCGGTAAAACCCCCCGTGGCCTAGAAAACTCCTAATGCCCTTCACAATAGTTGGTGGGGGTAATTTGGCAATGGTGTCAATCTTTGCCCGATCCACTTCAATTCCCTTTTTGGAAACTTTATGGCCCAAAACTATACCCTCCTTGACCATAAAGTGACATTTCTCCCAATTGAGGACCAAGTCGGTTTTTTCACACCTAGCAAGCATTATGTAAAGCTTTATGAGACAATCATCGAAAGAAGATCCAAAAACGGAAAAGTCATCTATAAAAACTTCCATGAATTTTTCCACCATATCGTGGAATATGGCTGTCATACACCTTTGAAAAGTTGCGGGTGCATTGCATTAACCCAAAAGGCATGTGTCTATAGGCAAGAGTCCCACTTGGGCAAGTGAATGTGGTCTTTTTCTTGGTCCATCTAGAAAGCAATAATAGCTATGACCCGATAGTCTTTCTAACATTTGATCAATAAAAGGTAAGGGAAAATGGTCTTTATGAGTGGCATTGTTTAACTTTTGATAATCGATGCACACTCTCCAACCGGTTACCGTTCGTGTCGGGATTAGGTCGTTCTTTTCGTTGGTTATGACCGTCATCCCTCCTTTCTTGGGCACCATTTGGACCGGACTCACCCATGGACTATCGGAAATGGAATAAATAATTCCTGCATCTAAGAGTTTGACCACTTCCTTCTTGACTACTTCTTGCATGTTCGGGTTCAACCTTCTTTGCTGTTGTACAACTGGCTTTGCTCCTTCTTCCAAATTGATCTTGTCGAAGAAATAGGATGGGCTTATTCCCTTGATGTCGGTGATGCTCCATGCTATGGCCCGTTTCTGCTTCTTTAACACTTGCACGAGCTCTTCCTTTTCAGAATTGGATAGGTCAGAGGCTATAATTACTGGGTTTTGGTTTCCTTCTTCAAGAAAAGCATACTCCAAATGTTCTGGTAAAGTTTTGAGCTCCGTTCCTTTTTTCTGAGTGTTGGACTCGCCGAGTGCAGGTAGGGTACTCGGCGAGTTGGTGGTTGTATTCACGACTTCTGACTTTTCTTCAGAGGAACTCGGTGAGTAGATCGGTCCTACTCGGCGAGTAGGACTGTCAGTTTGTTTCACCAATTATTCATACTCTGCTTCTTCCAACAGTATTTCAATTTCCATTAAGTATTTTTCTGGATCAAATGCTTCATCATAAGCTGTAAACTTGTTGGAATCTTCACTTATGTCTTCCTCCAATAATTCGTCAAGCATATCGATTGAGAAATCCGTGTCGTCACTGCTCCTAGAATACTTTATAGCTTGGTCTACCCCGAATGTGACTAAATCTTCTCCTACCCGCAAGGTGAGCTTTGAGTCCCTCATGTCTACTATAGCGCTTGCCATGTTGAGGAAGGGCCTTCCAAGGATGATTGGAACTTGTGGATCCGCCTCAATGTATAGAATGATGAAATCAGCGGGAAAGACGAATTTGTGCACCTTCACTAGTAAGTCTTCGCATATGCCTCTTAGGAAGGTGACTGTCTTGTTTGCCAAGTGTATTGCCATGCGAATTGGCCTTGGCTCCGGGAGATCCAGGTTCTTAAAGAATGAGTATGACATTACGTTCACACTTGCTCCCGAATCAGCTAAGGCATGAATAGCAGCCAAGTTGCCGAATTGGCAAGGTAAAGTCAAACTCCCCGGATCACCTTTCTTCTTTGGTAGCTTATTTAGCATAGCAGTAGAGAAGTTTTCATTGAGTACTACCTTCTTCACTTCTTCCATCATCCTTCTATTGGTGAGAAGTTCCTTAAGGAACTTTGCATATTTGGGCATTTGCATGATGGCTTCAATGAAGGGTATGTTGATTTGAAGAGTCTTGATATGATATAGAAACTTATGATACTCCTCTTCCTGCTTCTCCTTCTTAGCTCGGGTTGGGTATGGCATTGGAGGCTGGTAAGGCTTTTCAGGAACCTGCTCGTTGGTTTTTAATGGTGTACTCACTGAGTCCATATGAGGTACTCGACGAGTAGAACTGTCAGATTGTATATTTTGGCTTTCTGCTTGCTTTTATGCCTCCTCCTTCTGTGAATCCTTTGATGCTTCAGTCCGAATAGGTGCCAGGGGAGAAATTTGGTGAGCATTTCTTCCAAGCTTGGCTTCCTTTCTTGCACCGGCTCCTCCTTTTGGTAGAACCCTCTCCATTTTTTGTATATACCTATCCTCCTTGGCTTTCTTGTACTCTTCATAAGGGAGCCACTCTTTCGTTTGTTTGCACCAGGCTTCATCATATCGGTCTCCACTTGAGTAACACACTTGCGCCTTCTTGTTTCCATTCTCATCTAAATCGCAGTCTCTAGTGAGGTGAGGCCCATTGCAGTTTTCACAACCCACGCAAATAGCATGGATCGTTTGATCCATTTTATCCATTCTCCTATCCATGGTTTTTAGCATGGCCATGACCGCGGATAAGTCTTCAGTAGTAGCATAAGTGGCTCCCATGGTGACATCATGTCTAGTGTTGTGGTATTCTCTAGAGTGTTTAGACAATTCTTCAATCAATTCTTTGATCACTGGGGGTGGCTTCCTTGTGAGCGGGCCTTGCGAGTCTAGTAACTGCCTGATTGTGACATTAACTCCATCATAAAAGATGGAGACTTCTTGCTGGCTGTTTAGGTCATGGTGTGGGCAGTTTCTTAGTAAGCTCTTGTACCTCTCCCATGCTTCGTATAACGACTCTCCAGCTTGTTATTCAAAGTTAGCAATGACCTTCTTCAACTTGGCTATCATGGAAGGTGGGAAAAAGTGATCAATGAATTCTTCCTTCATCTTAGCCCAAGTGGTGACTGATCCGGGGAGGAAGTGACTTGAGCCAGTCTTTTGCAGCACCTTTGAACTTCACCGGAAGCATACGAAGTAGTTGAGTCTCGCGGGACACATTTGGAATATTGAAGTAATCAGCTACATCATTGACTTCATCCAAATGCTTGTAGGAATCTTCATAATCTTTTCCATAAAAAGGTATTTCATTAATTGAAGCTAGGATATGACCCTTTAGCTCGAAGGTAGCAGTCGCGGGAAATGCGGGTTGCACAAGTCCCGGGACAGTGTCGTCGCACATCCTCTTCTTCCATTCTCCCATGGGGATTTCATCAATGTTAGCCATTATGAAAGCTAACTCTTCCTCGGATTCGGTTTCGTGCTCGTATGTAGGCTCCTCTTCTACCTTTGTCTCGTACTCGATATCTTCTTGAATTGGATCTTCGATTATCAACGAGGCACTGGATGCTCCTGATTTGCTGCTCTTCTTTTTCCCAAAAATAGTCTTCACATTGGACAAAGGTGACTTCTTTGGTGTACTTGAGCTCTCCACGTCCTTTCCTGTGTTCCATTTCAATGCAGATTCGGGATCTTCAAACGGGGGTAACAGTGGGGTGTTTGATTCTCTGGTCATGAAAGTCCTGAAATAAATAGAATAAAAGCGTAAAAAGAACAAAAAAAATGTACTAAAAAATCGAAAATTAATTACTAAATAAGCTGGTACTCGCCGAGTAGGTGCGACTGCACTCGGCGAGTATTAGTGTGATTTTGAAAAAAATTTAAACTTAATATTAAAACTAAAAGAGACGCTAGAACCTAATTACTAAATACTAAATTGAAATAAATGAACTCTATGCAAGTAAACTCACACAAAGGATCAAAAAAATTAGGAATTAGATTAATTATTTAGAACCGTTCCCCGGCAACGACGCCAAAAACTTGATGTGTGTAAAATGCACTTGTTTTATCCCTACTTTTTATTAATAAATTTAGCACACAAAGGCAGTGAACCTGTCTTTTATTGGTATAGTTTAGTAAGTAAGGTGTCGAACTCAGGGAACGGAAAATTAAACTAATAACTAATTTTAACTAAAACAATTAATGAAAGTAAAAGGGTTATCTTCTAGTTTTGCAATACTAGAAACTTAAGCACACTTAATTAATTAAATAACTAAAACAAACAACTAATTAACCAAATTTGATAAAGATGTTTCTATTTAGGTTCAACCAATTCACTCGTATTGTTATTTGTATTTATGATAGATTAATTGTTATTGGCTAACAATTATAGTGGTTAGGTTCATGTTCATTACTCCTAACCCTTAGACAATTAACTAATTTAAGCTGTGATCAAGTGTTTAAACTAATTAATTTCCTAGATTAATAATTTGGATTAAATAAGATTTGTAGTGGTCAATTAAGTTACTAATTCAATTAACCTCTTGTTTGATGGTTTCTCAAACAAGCTCACACATTAATCTTCCTATTGTCTTATTAATCTTAGTTTCATAATCATTACTCCTAAGCATATGGTTAAGTGTTCACATAGACATATGAGGTTAACAACTAAGAGATGTTCATGCAGCCTAATTGTCTTCGAATTTACAGAAAATAGTAGTGATTAATGCATAAGGTTCTTTAACAAACTTAATTTAATAGATCACCAATAAACAATCAAACAAAAACTAAGATTTAAACCATATGAGTTCCTTGGTATTCCCCAAACAGAAACAAAAACGTATTTAGCTCATAGTTGCAGTAAAAACAAACACAAAAAATGGTTTAACTAGATTAAACATATTCAATTCCTAAATCTAAGTGGTAGGATTAACCTAGTTTCTTGAATTCTTCAAGAGATTGAAGATCAGAATTCCTCAACGTCTTCTAGGGTTCTTAATCGCAGCTTGACCTTCAAAAATCGCCAGGAAAATTGTCCCATTGGATAAAGACTCGGTTTTTATAGATATCTCAAAACACGGTGGACTCGATGAGTAGCAGACACAACTCACCGAGTAGGTGCATAGTTATCCGTCTTAAACTATCTGCTGAGTGTATGGCTCTGGAAGCTATCTGTTGCTGCTCCGGTATATCCCCGGCTACAATTCCACAAACACACTCAATCAAATACTAATAACTGCATTGGGTTAAAATGACTCTTTTACCCCTGGCTAAAGTCAACTCTCCCGGTCAAAGTCAACTTATAGTTGACCTGACTCGCCGAGTTGGGCCGCCAACTCGCCAAGTCCCTACTCTCACTTCTCATCCATGTTCGTTGCCACTCGTGGAGTTTGGCATCAACTCGACGAGTTCCCTTTCGATTCTAGAACTTAGGCTATCTGCATCCGACTCGCCGAATTGTAGAACAACTCGTCGAGTCCCTCCATTATTGAGTCTGACCTCCGGCTCACTGAGTCCATTCTAATACTCACTGGTCCCCACTCGAAATCACTCAAAAGGGGAAAAGTCGGGGACTCGCGGCTCGACTCGCCGAGTCGCATGCATGCAGTTACTAAAAACTCGATTCTGCTTGAATCCATCGCATATAACTTGTAGATCTGGGCTTCTTATGCTCGATTAACACGTAAAGATTCTATCTTTACGTGCCCATAAGCATCCATTAAGATTAAAAGGCTCAAAAGGCATAATAAAGGCTAGATCTAGGGTTCTCATGCAAGGCAACTCGAAAAAGGAAATAGATCAGGGCTCTAAAACTCCTAAATGAACAGATCTAGGGATATCTCGACCCAACAAGGCATCCATACAACTATAAAGCTTGGAAAATACAATAAACTAGCCTTAGAGGTGTTCTAATGGAGGTTTTAAGCACAATACAGAATAAATCCGAGACACACCTGAATGAACTCTGACTTTGGCCTTGGATCTTTGCTCTACACTTCCTCTTTTTGGTCCTTTCTTCTTCTTCTTCTTCTTCTTCAATCCTTCAAAATCCACACAAAATACTTTAATCATACAAGGAATGGTATAGGGTTTCCTACAGGCTCTCTGAGGGTGAAGGAGGCAAGTTAGGGCACATAACATTGCTTAAATAGTGAGCAAACCCGGGGATTTAGGGTTTCTTCCTTGCAGGCGGACTCGCCGAGTCCCGAATATGAGCTCATTGAGTCGCCGACTTACACGTGCTCGAAATCCCATCTCTACTATGAGTCGGGATATAGACTCGCCGAGTTCCTTTTGAAAACTTATAAATAAATAACATGGAAACAACATACTAGAGACTGGTCGTTACTTGGTGAGTTCATAAGCGGTTAGTTTTCTGAAAGTTTTACGAGTTCCTTTGGTTTCCTGAAAAAGCGGTTATCCAAGAGAATCCCATATTTTCTTAAAAGTAATGTTTGATTAATTGTTAGGTTACACTGTTCTGGTTATGTTCAACTGTGATCCCAGGAAAATCCCATATTTTTTTAATGTGAAAGATGTATACTGATTCTGTGTGTGCTAACTGTTACCGATTCCGATTATGTGCAATGTTATCCCCAGGAAAACCCCATGTTTTCCTGAATGTGTGTGTGTACTGTTACCAATTATGTGTGTGCTAACTGTTACCGATTCCGATTATGTGCAATGTTATCCCTAGGAAAACCCCATGTTTTCCTGAATGTGTGTGTGTACTGTTACCAATTCTGTGTGTGCTAACTGTTACCGATTCAGATTATCTTCAATGTTATATCTAGGAAAACCCCATGTTTTGCTGAATGTGTGTGTGTGTGAACTGTTACCGATTCCGATTATGCTTAAATGTACATTAGTTTTATTACGTACATAAAACTAATAAATAAGTGTAAAGTGTTAATAATCTTGATTGCGAGTCCTTAACCATACTACATACTAGATATGAATCGGGCCAGGGCTAGTATCCTTTTTATGACTTTCGTCACCCTTGAACATTTTGGTTTGGCTGTAGCTAGCATCTAGGTGCGGGATTTTCAGTCCCGTATAGATCTATACACTCAAGTCATGCTCTCCTACGTCTGGAGATTCTGGTTACAGGGGTAGTCCTCCACTCTCTCGTGCCAAGGAAGTGTTACAGAGGACGTCTCTCCAATCTTTAAGATTTCCCTTTACTTCTCGTGCCTAGGGAAGTAGTATCTATGACTATTTAAGTTCTAATGGATCCTGTCCTTTACACTCGAGCCTAGGTTTTTTATTAAGGACATTACAAATGTTTTATGTTTTATAATGGTGTCTATCCTTTACACTTGATCCTAGGGTGTTTTATTAAGGACATAACAAATTTTTGATGTTTTCTGATGTCGGTGGACAGTTCACCGAGAACAAAACCATGTTTAAAAGTTATGCTTTTAACTGCTATACTATGGGAAAACATTTGTGAAAATATAAATATAACAATTTATAATGTGTTTCACAATTAACATGATAATGCGTTCTGTAGGATTCAAACTGTTGTTTATTACGACTGTCACTTTCAAAAGCATATATATATATATATATATATATATATATATATATATATAAACACAATGTATGTAAAACAAGTTTTGGGTACAAGTATTTCTTGTACTTTTGTTTGTATTCCCCGCCCCCCCTGAAAACATTTAAAAATAATTGAAAAAGGGTAGGGGTATGAACTCACCGGTTGAAGAGCGCGTCGGTTTGGATCCTAAACGTCGGTTCTGGGTTTGCAAACGCACAAAATTCCTATGTAATACGAAATAATATACAAATATATCTAATTAGATTTATAAAATCTAATTAGATAGGATATTACACTCCAATGAGCGAAAACACTTCAAAACAAGTGTTTAGAGTGACACGGGTGACATCTACGGACGTGTATTGATGCGTGGGACTTGGGTATTGAGTTAACTCATCACGAGTAGATTTTTTAGGGAGTTTACTACCCTAAACACGTCATCCATATGAGTTCACGACCGTGAACTCATGGAGGTTGATTTTTGGGTGCAAAATGGCTTCATAACACCCGAGAATAATTGCTAGACTTGGGTTTTTGGCTTTGGAATGGATTATAACACACATAAGGACCATTTATTGGAGTTTACAGCTGTAAACATGGAGTTTACAGCTGTAAAATCCCCCTCACTTCAAATCCTTAATGTTTTGGTCCTTAAACAATGACATGTGATTCTAATGATTTTTTCCAATCATTGTATGAATTTTTAAGGGACTTTTGGCATAATTTTAGGAGTTTACGGCCCATGAACACCCTCATGGCCGTGAACTCTAATGAAAGGGCGATTTTATATGTTTTAAGGTCCAATACTTGTTTGTAAACACTTCTAGAATTTATCCGAAGGATTTAGGTGTGTTAAAGTGGCATTTTAACACATTTAGAGGAGTTTACTCTCCAAGAACAATGAGTTTACGGACCAAGGATGATCTTGGGCAGTAAACTCAAGTTTACTCGTCTAAATTTATGTTCAAGGTGTTCCAAGGCCAATTCCATAATTCTACAAGTCGTATCTAAGCCTTGTTGGTGTTTTGGAAGGATTTAAGGGCATAAAAACCCCATTTATATGAGTTTACGACCCAAGTATGTTTTTGGTTAGTAAACTCATGTTTAATCTTCAAAATCCATGTTAAAGGCATTCTAAGTCAAGTCCATTAAGCCATTAAGCCATATCTAAGCTCCGAAGGTCGATTGGAAGGGTTTTTGGTCTCCAAAATCCATTTTATTTGAGTTCACGGCCTAGGACTGTTTCAGGGACGTAAACTCATGAATGTGGTCCTATTCCATGATTTGAAGTCGAATTTGAAGGCTAGAGGGGTTGCATAACAAGCTAGGAAAGGTACCTTGGTGATTAGAAGCCTTAAATTTGAGATTTGGATCCTTAAACTTGGATTTAGGAGAGAGGTTAGAGGGAGAGTAGAGAGAGGAATAAAAATCATCAAATGAATGTTTAAACACATTTAAATAGGTCCCAAAACTTGGACACGGTGGAATTCTACCCGATACCAACATTAAATGGGGCTTTTGGTCGCACCCGAGTAAGTTGCCGTTACTCGGCGGGGACGTTTCTAAAACTTTTAAAATAAAAATTTTGGGCTAATTTTGAGAGTTCCTAAAGGGTTTGGACACTCATTAGTATTAA
Organism: Lactuca saligna; assembly: GCF_052625555.1. Taxonomy (NCBI): domain Eukaryota; kingdom Viridiplantae; phylum Streptophyta; class Magnoliopsida; order Asterales; family Asteraceae; genus Lactuca; species Lactuca saligna. The sequence goes on from NC_136421.1 coordinate 201,957,408, forward strand.
ATAAACATATAATTTTAAATAATTTAGCCCAAAAACGAAATCGGAATGATTCGATAAACGGTGAGTTTTACGGGTAGAACGGGTTTAAGGCGATGGAAAAATTTCAGGTTGTTGCATTATCCCCCGTTAGAGGGAATTTTTCCCCGAAATTCAAAGATTAAGACTCAGATCATGAAATGAAAAGAAATGGGGATGTATCTACTGGTTCGGGTCTTCACGCTTCCAAGTGGAGTCGGGTCTGCGCTTGACGTTCTAGCGAACCCTCACTATCGGGAAGCGTCTTATTTTTGTTGGGTAGATACATTTTAAAGACCTAGATGTGAAGTACCAGATGTGTGCTATTATGTTCTGGGGGTAATCGATGTTTGAAGTTTACAGAATCGATTCCACAAGGGTCGCGAAGGGTCTAATGTATCACGAGGGAAGTATCTCGCTTTTCCAAAGCAATTTGTGTATTCTTTGGAACAAGGCTTTCAACAGAATACAAACTCCAACAAGAAGGTACATCTTCTTCTAGCAGAGTAGTTAAGGGCTTGATGATCCTGAAATAGATTTATGGAACCTGTGGGTTATTGGCCCACGGGTATGGCTGCTTTGTTTACTACATGATCAAGGAAAATGGTTTGACCGAGAGGGTACCACTACTAACCCGTAGTGATCATATTGAGCCTTAGTCATCGCCTTGGACACATCATTATTACTGAGGGTTTGTTACGAGGTAGTTCCAGGGATTAGGCCGTGGCGAGGCTAGACTAGACGTTCAGAAGGAATTCTCAGGAATCGTTCGGGAAAGAAATTAGGGAAACAGCTGCAGACTTCCCGTTTCCCGAATATCACACGGACGAGGAATGCATGGGAAAACTTTTTAAACTTTGATACACGAAGATCTGAAGAGTCGGGTCAGAGAAAAGTTGCGATGAATGGCTTTCTCGAAACCAAGAATAACATCATGAATAGGGTATGGTCATTTCATGCCAAAGATGGCATCAAGGCATTTCATGAAAAAGGCTGCCATTAGATTGAATGGAAAATAATAATTGTCCAGGTTGAGGATACAGTCTACGGATATGATGTTAGCGTACTCATTCTCACTTGATAACCATCTCGACGTTACACGTTTTCGATTATTAATGAAGGACAGGGTTTAGAAAGATGTTTGAATGGATGGTTAGCAAATATCTTTCAGTGCTAGAATTGAAAAGAATCACAGACATAAAATTTATCGAGGGTAATATACCTGTGGCAACGGTGGGATCGGTGGCTGTCTCCTCATGTCGTATCGCTAGAACTCTCCCGGTGTTGCCAGATATTACTGCCTTAGAGCAGTTTCACTTGTAATGTCCGACTTCTCCACAACCATAGCATGCTTGACAATGCCCGCTCCGGAAGCTTAACTGGTTGATTGGGTTGGTGTCTTACAGTTTTTCGCCATGTGACCCTTTAGGCCACAGCTATTACAAAATACCTCTATATACGGACTAGAAGGAAGGTGATGATAGTTTCACTTGTCACAACTAGGAAGGGTTCCAGCATACCTACTGGTAGGTTTTCGAGTTGAGGATCCAACAACAGAAACGGCGGTAGGCGAAGTGGCAGCATGAACTGCCACAGTTTGTTGTCTCTTTGAGGACTCCTGTGATATCTGACTTTCCTTCATCTTCTCAATTTTTCTTTTCACACCACTCCTATCTATCGGTACAGGAGTGGTAGCTGCTTCTTCAAAGTCATCACTATGGTCTATTAGGATTCGTGCTAAACATTTAGTGTTGTCGTACGTGTCTGGTCTCGTAGCTATGACATTCCCTTTTGTGGGTTGGGTCAGCCCCCAGATGAATCTCTCTATCTATTTGCTCTCCGGGGTAACCATTCCCGGACAGAATAAGGCCAGGTCATCGAACCTGGAAGTGTAAGTGACAATATCGGAACCCTTCATCTTCAAGTTCCAGAGTTCCTGTTCTAACTTCTGCATTTCTCCCCGAGGGCAGTACTCAGCCAGCAGAAGTTCCTTCATGGCCTCCCAACCCATGGCATTAGCTACGGGTAAAGTTAGGGATTTGAGTCGGCCGTTCCACCAAGTCGGGGCTTTGTCGATAAAGGTGCAGGCGGCAAACTTCACCTTGTCAGATTCTGAGCAGGCACAAATTTCAAAGATTGATTCGATTTTCTCGAACCATCAGGTTAGGGAAATGACACCTCCAGTGCCATCAAAGAACGTAGGTTTTGCGTTCATAAAGTCTTTATAGGAACCCCTTCTTTGGTGTCCCTGACTATCTTCTAGGTTCTGAGGCTGGGGACCACCTCCTGAACTACCAGGGTTTCTTTGTGACATGGCGGCTGTCACTGCTGCAGTAACAACTGCCTAAAGTGTTGTACGATCAATTTGAAGAGAAGGTGGTGGCGGACGGTTATTGGTCTTTGAGCTGGGTCTCTTTCTTGGAGGCATCTTGATCTAATAAGATCAGGAAAGAGAGGATGGAAAGTCCTCTGGATTGAATCAAGAGGTATGGCAGATATATATTCCGAATAAGCGATAAAGCAGTAGAGAATTATCAAAACAGATAAATTATTGATAAAGGAATGATCAAAGAACAACGCTTAAATCAATATTTCTACAAAATATTGACTCAAGAAATACTCCCATAGTATTTCATAATTCGCTACGACCATGGTTCGATGTTTTGGATACTAGGGTAAGTTTTAGGCATGCTGCACACCACAATCACTCCCAAGCACATGTTGGTCGTGTCTCGAATGAATATAGTTGGCCAGACTATATTGATCCTAGACACGACTACATAACTGTCCAGGTTTAACCGCAACATACAACACCCATTTACTTATGTTTTGTTCTACTTGTAGTCTCGGATCTCGACGGTTCAGTATACTTGTATACTTTTGAAAATACTTATACTTTGAAAGATACTTTTAGTTCAGAGCACTTAGGCCCTTTATTGTTTATAGTTTTATACCATGTAAGGTTTGGTATACTTAGTTCACTATAAACAAGGGCTCTGATACCAATCTGTCACACCCCGAAAACCTAAGGCGGAAACATTTACGGGGCGGACTCCACGTTGAGTATCAAACCAATGCACATAGTAAGCAAAGTAGACAACCATTACATTACATATATAGAAGTTTACATTTATTTCAAAAGTAAATTGTACAAGTATGATACATAACATATATGAACAAAATGAGACGAGTCTTCTACGTACTCCGTCTTCGCCAAAAGTGATCGTCGGGTACCTGTCTAATGCGGAACTGAGAATACAAGCGGTTGGAAAATCAGCATAAAGCTAGTGAGTTCATAAGCGGTTAGTTTTCTGAAAGTTTTACGAGTTCCTTTGGTTTCCTGAAAAAGCGGTTATCCAAGAAAATCTCATATTTTCTTAAAAGTAATGTTTGATTAATTTTTAGGTTACACTGTTCTGGTTATGTTCAACTGTGATCCCAGGAAAATCCCATATTTTCCTAATGTGAAAGATGTATACTGATTCTGTGTGTGCTAACTGTTACCGATTCCGATTATGTGCAATGTTATCCCCAGGAAAACCCCATGTTTTCCTGAATGTGTTTGTGTACTGTTACGAATTCTATGTGTGCTAACTGTTACCGATTCCGATTATGTGCAATGTTATCCCTTGGAAAACCCCATGTTTTCCTAAATGTGTGTGTGTACTGTTACCAATTCTGTGTGTGCTAACTGTTACCGATTCAGATTATGTTCAATGTTATCCCCAGGAAAACCCCATGTTTCCTAAATGTGTGTGTGTGTGAACTGTTACCGATTCCGATTATGCTTAAATGTACATTAGTTTTATTACGTACGTAAAACTAATAAATAAGTGTAATGTGTTAATAATCTTGATTGCGAGTCCTTAACCATACTTCAGACTAGATATGACTCGGGCCAGGGCCAATATCCTTTTTATGACTTTCGTCACCCTTGAACCTTTCGGTTCGACTGTAGCTAGCAGCCAGGTGCGGGATTGTCAGTCCCGTAAAGATCTATACACTCAATTCACGCTCTCCTACGTTCGGAGATTCTGGTTACATGGGTAATCCTCCACTCTCTCATGCCAAGCAAGTGTTACAGAGGACGTGTCTCCAATCCTTAAGATTTCCCTTTACTTCTCGTGCCTAAGGAAGTAGTATCTATGACTATCTAAGTTCTAATGGATCATGTCCTTTACACTCGAGCCTAAGTGTTTTATTAAGGACATTACAAATGTTTTATGTTTTCTAATGGTGTCTGTCCTTTACACTCGAGCCTAGGGTGTTCTATTAAGGACATTACAAATGTTTTATGTTTTCTGATGTCTGTGGAGTGTTCACCGAGAACAAAACCATGTTTAAAAGTTATGCTTTTAACTGCTATACTGTGGAAAAACATTTGTCAAAATATAAATATAACAATTTATAATGTGTTTCACAATTAACATGATAATGCGTTCTGTAGGATTCAAACTGTTGTTTATTACGACTGTTAATTTCAAAAGCATATATATACAAAACACAATGTATGAAAAACAAGTTTTGAGTACAAGTATTTCTTGTACTTTTGCTTGTATTCCCCCCCCCCCCTGAAAATATTTAAAAATCATTGAAAAGGGGTAGGGGTATGAACTCACCAGTTGAAGAGCGCATCAGTTTGGATCCTAAACATCGGTTCTGGGTTTGCAAACGCACAAAATTCCTATCTAATACGAAATGGTATACAAATATATGTAATTAGATTTATAAACTCTAATTAGATAGGATATTACACTCTAATGAGCGAAAACACTTCAAAACAAGTGTTTGGAGTGACCCGGGTGACATCTACGGACGTGTATTGATTCGTGGGACTTGGGAATTGAGTTTACTCATCAAGAGTAGACTTTTTAGGGAGTTTACTACCCTAAACACCTCATCCATATGAGTTCACGACCGTGAACTCATGGAGGTTGATTTTTGGGTGCAAAATGGCTTCATAACACCCGAGAATAATTGCTAGACTTTGGTTTTTGGCTTTGGAATGGATTATAACACACACAGGGACCATTTATTGGAGTTTACAGCTGTAAACATGGAGTTTATGGCCGTAAACTCCCCCTCACTTCAAATCCTTAATGTTTTGGTCCTTAAACAATCACATGTGATTCTAATGATTTTTCCCACGCATTGTATGAATTTTTAAGGGACTTTTGGCATACTTTTAGGAGTTTACGGCCCATGAACACCCTCATGGCCGTGACCTCTTGTGAAAGGTTGATTTTATATGTTTTAAGGTCCAATACTTGTTTGTAAACACTTCTAGAGTTTATCCAAAGGCTTTAGGTGTGTTAAAGTGGCATTTTAACACATTTAGAGGAGTTTATTCTCCAAGAACAATGAGTTTACGGCCCAAGCATGATCTTGGGCAGTAAACTCATGTTTACTCTTCTAAATTTATGTTCAAGGTGTTCCTAAGCCAATTCCATAATTCTACAAGTCGTATCTAAGCCTTGTTGGTGTTTTAGAAGGGTTTAAGGGCATAAAAACACCATTTATATGAGTTTACGACCCAAGTATGTTCTTGGTTAGTAAACCCATGTTTACTCTTCAAAATCCATGTTCAAGGCATTCTAAGTCCAGTCCATTAAGCCATTAAGCCATATCTATGCTCCAATGGTCGATTGGAAGGGTTTTTGGGCTCCAAAACCCAATTTAGATGACTTCACGGCCTAGAACTGTTCCAGGGCTATAAACTCATGAATGTGGTCCTATTCCATGATTTGAAGTCGAATTTGAAGGCTAGAGGGGTTGCATAACAAGCTAGGGAAGGTGCCTTGGTGATTAGAAGCCTTAAATTTGAGATTTGGACCCTTAAACTTGGATTTAGGAGAGTGGTTAGAGGGAGAGTAGAGAGAGGAAGCAAAAGCTTCAAATGAATGTTTAAACACGTTTATATAGGTCCCAAAACTTGGACACGGTGGAATTCTACCCGATACTGGGATTAAACGGGGCTTTTGGTCGCACCCGATTAAGTTATCGTTACTCGGCGGGGACGTTTCTAAAATTTCTAAAATAAACATTTTGGGCTAATTTTGTGAGTTCCTAAAGCATTTGGACACTCATTAGTATTAAATAAAACATGTAAGTTTAAATAATTTTGCCCAAAAATGAAATCGGAATGATTCAATAAACGGCGAGTTTTACGGGTAGAACGGGTTTTCGGCGATGGAAAAATTTCGGGTTGTTACAACATTTTTAGTAATAATGTATATAGTAAATTAATAACCATAAGAATTAGTTTACTATGATAATCAAGTATTCAGTATACATCTTTCACATTAGGAAAATATAGGATTTTCCTAGGGTAATCACAATTCATAATCAGAACAGTGTAACACAATAGAACAACTAAACTTTACTTTCAGTATACATATTTTACATTACATTTTTGGGTTGGTAAACAAACACACTTTATAGGGTTAATCAGGTTTTCAATATGCATCTTTCACATTAGGAAAATATGGGATTTTCCTTGGGTTGTAACATTTTCAGAAATCCAAAGGAATCTTGTACATTTTCATAAAAACAAACCGCTTATGAACTCACCAGCTTTATGCTGATTTTTAAAATGCTTGTATTCTCAGGTTCAACTTAGACAGGTACCCCGCGTCCTTTGCAGAAGACGGAGCGAATGGAAGTCACGTCTTTCTTTTGTTTAAACTATGTATCTATGAAACTTGTACTACTTTACTTTTCAACTGATGTAACAAAATATATGTAATGTAATGTAATGTTTTGTATTTTACTTCTCTTACTATGTACATTGGTTATGATATTCACATGAAGTCACCTCCGCCCCAATACGTTTCCGCCTTCGGTTTCAGGGTGTGACAGATTGGTATCAGAGCCCTTGTTTATAGTGAACTGAATATACCAAACCTTACATGGTATAAGACTATAAACATTAAGCGGCCTAAGTGCTCTGAACTAAAAGTGTGCTTCAAAATATAAGTATTTTCAAAAACATACAAGTATACCTAACCGCCGATATCCGTAACTACAAGTAGAACAAAACATAAGTAAATGGGTGTTGTATGCTGCGCTTAAACCTGGGCAGTTATGTAGTCGTGCCTAGGGTCAATATAGCCTGATCAACTATATTCATTCGAGAAACGGCCAATATGTGCCTGGGAGTGACTGTGGTGTTCAGCATACCTAAAACTTACCCAAATATCCCAAACGACGAGCAGTCGTCGCAGTGAATCATGAAACACTATGGGAGTATTTCTAGATCCAACTTTGTTGAAGAAAATTCTTATTCAAGCGTTGTCGCTCGATGATTCCTTTAGCGATAGTTTATCTACCTTGATAATTCATTCCTGCTCTATCGCTTAATAAATATATATGTCTGTCATAAAGAGATATCCCTGTTTCTTATCTCTTGATTTAATGCAGAGGACTTACCATCCTTTTTTTCCTAATCATTTTACATCGAAATATCTTCGAAGAAAGGATCCAGTTCAAGTAACAACAACCCTCCGTTGCCAACTCCCTCTTGATTCGACCCAGTGATTTTCCAAAAGAAAGACATGACTTCCATTCGCTCCGTCTTCTGCAAAAGGACGCGGGGTACCTGTCTAAGTAGAACCTGAGAATACAAGCATTTTAAAAATTAGCATATAGCTGGTGAGTTTATAAGCGGTTTGTTTTTATGAAATTGTACAAGATTCCTTTTGATTTCTGAAAATGTTACAACCCAAGGAAAATCCCATATTTTCCTAATGTGAAAGATGTATACTGAAAACCTGATTAACCCTGTAAAGTGTGTTTGTTTACCAACCCAAAAATGTAATGTAAAAGATGTATACTGAAAGTAAAGTTTAGTTGTTCTGTTATGTTACACTGTTCTGGTTATGAATTGTGATTACCCCAGGAAAATCCTATATTTTCCTAATGTGAAAGATGTATATTGAAAGCCTGGTTACCCTTGTGAAGTGTGTGTTAGTTTACCGACCCGATAAGTAATGTAAAAGATGTATGCTGAAAATGTAATAGTTTTAACATGTTTATAAACCTAATATATACCAAGTAAACTAGTTACTTAGCCCATTATTACTATAAAGTAAATCTTTGTTATCCAAATTGCGAGTTCTATAACCATACTAAAGACTAAATATGGCAAACGAAAGCCAATATCACTATGACATTTGTCACCCTTGAACCTTTCGGTTCGGCTGTAGCTAGCAGCTAGGTGCAGGATAGTCAGTCCCGTGTAGATCTATACACTCAAGTCACGCTCTCGTCTGATCGGAAATTCTGGTTACAGGGGCGGTCCTCCACTCACGTATCTCTGTGGAGTGTTCTCTGAGGACGTGTCTCCAATTTATAGGAATAACAAATCTAAAAGACGATCCTCCACTCACGTATCTCTGTGGAGTGTTACCGAGGACAAGATGATATACTAATTTTCTAGTTCAGTGAAAAAAGCTTATGTTTTTGACTATTATATTGTGGAAACCCAATTGTGAAAATATAAGGTACAACAATGTATAATGTTTTTCACAAATAATAAGATAATGAAATCTGCAAGTTCCAACGGTTATCAGTGTTATGATTAACAGTGTTAAAAACATAAGTAGTATGAAACACAATACATATAAAATAGTTTTGAGTACAAGCATTACTTGTACTTTTCTTGTATTCCGCCCCCCCTGAAAACAGTGAAAAACATTAAAAAAGGGTAGGGGTATGAACTCACCAGATGAGGAAAGGTGTCGACTAGGATGCTAAACGTCGGATCGAGGCTTGAAAATGTGCGAGGATCCTATGTAATATGAAATGATACACAAATGTATCTAATTAGACTTTCAATCACTAATTAGATAAGCATTTACACTCCGAGATGCGAAAATACTTTAATTAAGTGTTAGGGGTGACTCGGGTAGCATCTAAGGGTGTATAGGGCATAAATAAAGAGTTTACTCTTCAAAAGTAAACCCTTAGGGGAGTTTACGGTCCTATTACCATATTACCATGAGTTTACGGCCGTAAACTCATGGGTGGTGTGTTCTTGGATGCTAAATGTTCTTACAATGCACAAAGGAAAGTACTAGGGTTGATTCTATGGCTTAAGAAGTGATTGGGACTTAAAAGGGCCTTGGAAAAGGAGTTTACGGTTTATGAAGATGCTCTTGGGGAGTTTAATACCTTAAACACATGAGTTTACTACCTTAAACTCATATTTGTCCATGAATCATGCGTTTTTGTGGTTGAAGGTTAAGCATACAAGGTTATGGGTTCAATTCCAAGCCATACAAGGTGTTAAAGGCACTTTAACACCCATTTGAAGAGTTTATGGTCCAACAAGAAGAGTTTATGGTCTAAGGAGATGATTTTATGGTCTAAGAATGTTCTTGGACCGTAAAATCAAGTTTGATCCATTTACATAAGCCTTGGTGCATCACATGAAGGATTATAAGGTTCTACACTCTCATGGAAGCATCATGGAAACATTTGGAAGTGTTTAGGGGCATTTTGATACTTTAAAAGGAGTTTATGGTCCATGAATGTGGGTTTATGGTCCAAGCATGTTCTTGGACCGTAAACTCACGTCCAATACTCAAATGGTACGAATTTGGGGTCCTAAGTTCATGCATGCAAGTTTCTAAGCCATATCTAAGCACTAGAATGGGTTTGGAGGGGTTTTAGGGCTTCAAAACTCTCTCAAGGGGTGTTCATACTTTTGGGAGGGTCCCTAGACCGTAAACACTTGTTCTTGGGTGTTTTTGGAAGTTTCAAACACGAATTTGCATGCCAAACAAGTTAAACAACAAGCTAGGATGAAGTACTTACCAAATTGAAGCTTGAAATGGGGTTTTTGGATGAATTTCGAATTCTAGAGAGAGAGTAGTGAGAGAAAGTGTTTAGAGAGAGAGAGAAAAAGCTTTAAAATGATGTCACTCACTCCCTTATATAGGGGTTGAGTTTATGGCCCGGTGGAATTCTACCCGATACTGTTATTAGACGGTGCTTTTGGTCGTATCCGATAAATTGTCGTAATCACGACTTAAATGAAACTAATAATTTTCCAAATAAATACGGAAAATATTTTAATGTTTTTAATGCATCCCGACACTTATGAAATCGAATGAAAACTCGCTATTAATTTAATTTAATTCTAAGGTTAACGGAAAGTTTTGAATACGAACGGTTTTATTTACCGGGAACGGTTTATAGGGATGGAATAAATTACGGGTTGTCACATTATCCCCCCGTTAGAGGGAATTTTGTCCCGAAATTCAAGAAGTAAGATACAAGTTATGGAAGGAGATGCGGATATGTCTGCTTTATCGGGTGTTCGCGCTCCCAGGTGAATTCAGGTTCTCGATTGGAATTTCAGCGAACCTTCACTAACGGGATGTAACTTTGTTTCGTACGTTTAATCTCTCAGTCTATGGTCTCAATTTGTTCAAGAGGGATTACTAGGGTTTCATCGGACAGGCACTTCTAAAGATTTGGGACATGGAATACAGGATGGATGTTGCTAAGTTCTGAAGGTACTCGGATTTTGAAGACTACGGGATTGATCCTAATGAGGATTTCGAAGGGTCTAATGTACCACGAGTTAAGTTTTCCGTGCTTTCCATAGTGTGTCATGTCTTTCCAGGGCAAGACCATTAACAGGACACGATCTCCAACCTGGAATTCCAGAAGTTTCTATTGTACATTGGCGTAACTCTCATGTAACAGCCCGGAATTTCAGGTATTGTTATAATATTGTTTTTGGGGTGTTTTAGGAGGGGACTCGGCGAGTTGGAGCCAGACTCGCCGAGTAGGACCACAGACTTGGTCGCGGGTTCGCGACTGGACTCAGCGAGTCCAGATATGGACTCGGCGAGTCTGCGCTGTTCAGCGAAAACCCTAGCCGTTTGGTTTTGGAACGTATATAACGGACTTATAGGCCGTCATTGTCCGTCTTTAGCTACTGAGAAGAACCCTAAATCGGTTGTGTGCATCCAGAGCAAGGATTGAAGGCCATTGGTGATCTTGAAGAAGTTATTGTGCAAGGAAGAGAAGGGTTTGGCTAAAGGAACAGCAAGGGAATCAAGTTCTGAGGATTGGGGACACAGAGAGTGCATTATTCAGGTAATATTTCGGATCATATTCTGCTATGTTGATGTAAGCATGGATTTAGGGTTTATGGAACCCTTTTGTGACTAGATTGATTATTACCCTTGTTCCCCAAACGATTATAACCCTGTATTAGGACCTTTAGAGGTCCAGAATGTCCCATGCCTGTGTATTTCGGGAATTAAGAGAGGTTTTGGATTGGAATCCTTATGCCTTAAGTCAAAAGGTATATTACAAGTCTTGGGGTGTAGCATGAGCACCTAAATGAAGGTCTTACGTGTTGTACCAGCTTAGGAGGACCAAACCTATGAATGGTCGGGACAATACTGATCTCAGGAAGCAGTTTGATCGACTGCATGGCATGGACTCGCCGAGTCCAATGAACAGACTCGGCGAGTAGCTTGGAGAATAACTGGGACTCGTCGAGCTGTTCTTCAGACTCGGCGAGTGGAGTCGGGGTGGCCCCGCAATTCTTCCACGAGGAACTCGTCGAGTCAAGAGGGATACTCGATGAGTAGAAAGGGAACATCAAGAATTGGTGAGGACGTCTAGACTCGCCGAGTCGCTTTAGCACTCGCCGAGTCCGGTCAAGTTGACCGTTGACCGTTGACCGTTGACTAGAGTCGACCTACATGTGATTTATTAGGGTCAGTTCTCTTGAAAGATAAAAGTATTAATAAGGGATATATGATATTATAGGGAGTCTGTAGCTCGGCGGATTGAGTGCGAGTGATTTCAGGAGTCGCTAGCTTTCATTACCCACGAGGTGAGTCTTCTCACTATACTGTACCCGGAAGGGTTTGACTGTGTGACCGGAAGGTCGGATATGATATGTGTTATACATGCTATAAATGGTAAGGTATTTGCTATGCGTGCTATGTATGTCTATATGGGCCGGAAGGCAATATGTTATGTGACCGGAAGGTCGGATTTGCTATATGATATATGTGCTATATGTGGTAATTTCAATGTATTATGTGCTGTGTATGATTATGGGCCGGAAGGCAAAATGTTATGGGCCGGAAGGCGAATATGTTACGGGCCGGAAGGCGAATATGTTATGGGCCGGAAGGCGTTGCGTTGTAGACCGGAAGGTCAGGGCCTGGAAAGGCGTATATGTGTAAGTAGTATACTGGGGAACTCACTAAGCATTATGCTTACAGTTGTTATGTATGTGTTTCAGGTACTAGCGAGGACCGTGGGAAGGCGCCGGTGTGACGCGTACACACTGTTGATATTTTGAGATCTTGGGGATTTTATGATTGTATTTTGATATGAAATTTGGAATAATTATATTTGGGTTGAAATAAATCACGTTATTTTAAATGAAAATTTTGTTTGAAAATTTGCGTTGTTACATCTCATGTCGATCTCGTGAAGTTTTCAATTGTTCTCGGGTCTGGATGATCTTCTCGACGGTTTCACGGATGATTTTAGAACAAATTGTGGGTACTACTGGGGAATCGACTTTTGGCTAGCTGCATGTCTTCTACCTTGACCTTACACAAGGGAATCTGCACTTTTGGCTTTAGAGGGTTCCAAATGGTGTAGTCTGGATACTGGTGGGATAACCGTTATTATTCGAGGGCTTGATCAAAGGTAAAGGGGTATCCCAAGTCGCTCAGTAATTTATGATACATGCTCCGAGCATGTACTCCATGACCTGAAAAATACTCTCTCTCGCTCTATCCAATTGTCTGAGGATGATAAGTTGTACTCATGTGTAGCTTGGTTTCGTGAGTTTTTTGAAGGAATCTGCCTAAATCTTGAGGTAAACCTGCTATCTCTACTAAAGATAATGGACGCAAGTATACTATGCAGTCGGACTACTTATTGGATGTGGGTTCGTGTGAGTCTTTCCATCTTGAATGATTCTTTGATCGGAAGGAAGTGAACGGATTTTATCGAAATCGCTCGGGAAAACTGGATACCTTGACGGTGAAGTCCATGTTGGTCATCTTTTATTTCCATTTGGGTATCTCGGGCTGCTGGAGCAATGTCGTGGGTTTCTAACTAGGTTCCTCAGGTTTGAGCGAGTAAATGGGTCTAGATGGTCATTGTCAATGTCTTAGTCTTGTTGTCTCAGCTTTCCTTTCGGCTAAGGGTGCCTCATGTTCATGTCTTTATGATCGAAGCTATGTTGTAGTCTCTTAAGGTTAGTGAAATTTGCATACTTGGTTCCATAGAGATCATGTTTCTCATTCTTCAATGCAGGGACTGCTGCTCCTAATTTACAAGTCGTGAGTTGTGTTGTTAACTTTGTGTGCCTTTTGTTTGTCTCAAAGCGTGAATGACAACTTTTCTTTCTTGCCTAGGCATATGATCTAAACTCTGATTGGACGTACTGCAAAGGACAATGAAGTCCTTTGTTTCTTCTGGCAGGGATAGGTTAGGTGTGATGTATAAGTCTTACTTCAATGCTTGGAATGATGTATCTCACTTTTTACTCCAACATAAAGGGTATACCTTTCTGTGTCGGAGTGGTTAGGGGTTTGGTGATTCTGGAAGAATTTTATGAATGGGTCTGCAATACTAGCCGGCGAAACCCAAGATGTGACAGGTTTTATATGGGTGTCTTCGGTGCCAACCAATTCTCTATTGCTTCGACCTTATGAGCATCCATGTGTATGTCTTCATCGCTCACTACATGACTAAGGGAAAATGGTTTAACCGAAGGATATCAATACGAACTCTTAGTGATCATACCGAATCCTGAATACTGTCTTGGAAACATTATCCTCGCGAACTCATAGCTGATGATGTCTCGACCTAGGGTCCATCTTCGAGGAGTAGCTAGCTCCTGAATTCTATCGAAGAAGTCATCTACTAGGGAAAGACGATATCGGTTTTGACTGTTAACTCATTAAGTCGACTGGATAACTCCTGGATTTCTCCTGGGGGAAAATGGTACGGAGATTTGGTTACGGGGGTAGTATCCATGGATTTAGTCGATACGAGGCTCGACTTGATGTTCAGAAGGAATTCTCGGGAGCTCTTCGGGAATATATCTGGAATACTACAGTTTTCGGGGACGCTATAGAGGTCTTTAACTTCTTGGTTCTCGCTGATTGCATGGACTAGGAATACCTAACACTCCTTTTTGCAGAAGTTTTCGAGCTTTGATACAGAAAATGATGCGAAGATTTGGGCCAAGCTTGACACCATATCTCATGAGGGTCCGGTTAGAGAGGAAATTGATACGAATAGCTTTTTCATAACAAAGTGTATCAATATGATCAGGACTCAACTGATACATGCCAAAGATAACATCAAAGCTCTTTATTGAAATTGACATCATATCAATGAGGAAAGAATGATTACTCAATGTAAGGATATAGCTTGGGGATAAGTCGTTAGTGCACTCATTCTCACTGGTAACCATATTGATGACAAATGTTTCGGTTATTAGACGAGGACTATGTTTATGAAGATATTCAAGTGAATGACTAATAAAAATTTCTTGACACTAGATTCGAAAAGAATGCGAACATAAGAATTGTCGAGAAGAAATATACCCGCGGCGGTGGGATCAGCGGCTGCTTGCTCTTGCTTCAGAGCTAAACCCATCTTGGTGTTGTTCACGTTGTTGGTGGTTGCTGCCTTTGGGCAGTTTCGCTTGAAATGCCCGATTTCTCCACAACCATAGCAGGCTTGTCCGGTACTCGATCCGGAAATCTTGATTGATTAGCTGAACTGGTGTTTTGCAGTTTTGAGCAGAGTGGCCCTTTTTGCCACATCTTTTGCAGATCTTCTCGAGGCACGGGCCAGGGGTATAATGGTGATATTTGCACTTGTTGCACCAAGGGAGATTACCCGCATACCTAGTGGTAGGTTCTTGAGCTATAGGCACAGCAACAGGAGTAGCAGCAGCTTGAACTGTAGACACAACGACAGGAGTAGTGACAACTTGAACTGCCACAGTTTCGCGCCTCTTGGAGGGTCCTTGGGAACTCTGACCCTTCCGCTTTGTACTCTTATCACCTTCATTTTGATGTTCTTGAACATTTTCATGGTTTTGGAGGTTGGTGTTACTTCTTGGTCCACTGAATTTTTCGGGGCAGAAGTATGTCACTGCGGTTGTCACTGCAGCAGAAATAGCCAACTAGAACATCACTGGGACGAATCGAGAAGGAGGTGGTCACAGAGGGCAGTTGTTACTTGAACTGGACCGTTTCTTCGAAGACATTTCGATCTAAAGTGATTAGGAAAAAGAGGATGGTAAGTCCTCTACATTAAATCAAGAGATATGATACAAGGGGTATCTCTTTATGACATACATATAATTCTATTAAGCGATAAAGTAGGAATGACTTATCAAGGCAGATAAACTATCGCTAAAGAAATGATCGAGGGGCAATGCTTGAATGAGAATTTTCTACAACATAGTTGGATCTAGAAATACTCCCATAGCATTTCATGATTCACTGCGACGACTGCTCGTTGTTTGGGGTGCTTTGGTAAGTTTTAGGCATGCGGAACACCACAGTCACTCCCAGGCACATGTTGGTCGTGTCTTGAATGAATATTGTTGATCAGGCTATATTGACCCTAGACACGACTACATAACTGCCCAGGTTTAACCGCAGCATACAACACCCATTTACTTATGTTTTGTTCTACTTGTAGTTACGGATGTCGGCGGTTAGGTATACTTGTATGTTTTTGAAAATACTTATTTTGAAACATACTTTTAGTTCAGAGCACTTAGGCCCCTTAATGTTTATAGTCTTATACCATGTAACGTTTGGTATACTCCGAAACCGAAGGCGGAAACGTCCTGGGGCAGAGGTGACTTCATGTGAATATCATAACCAACGTACATAGTAAGTGAAGTAAAACACAAAACATTACATTTTATAGATTTCATTACATCAGTTGAAAAGTAAAGTGTTACAAGTTTTCATAGATACATAAGTTTAAACAAAAGAAAGACGTGACTTCCAATCGCTTCGTCTTCTGCAAAAGGATGCGGGGTACCTATCTTAGTAGAACCTGAGAATACAAGCATTTTAAAAATCAGAATAAAGCTGGTGAGTTCATAAGCGGTTTGTTTTTATAAAATTGTACAAGATTCCTTTTAATTTCTGAAAATGTTACAACCCAAGGAAAATCCCATATTTTCGTAATGTGAAAGATGTATACTGAAAACCTAATTAACCCTGCAAAGTGTGTTTGTTTACCAACCCAAAAATGTAATGTAAAAGATGTATACTGAAAGTAATGTTTAGTAGTTCTGTTATGTTACACTGTTCTGGTTATGAATTGTGATTACCCCAGGAAAATCCTATATTTTCCTAATGTGAAAGATGTATATTGAAAGCCTGGTTACCCTTGTGAAGTGTGTGTTAGTTTACCGACCCGATAAGTAATGTAAAAGATGTATGCTGAAAATGTAATAGTTTTAACATGTTTATAAAACTAATATATACCAAGTAAACTAGTTACTTAGCCCATTATTACTATAAAGTAAATCTTTGTTATCCAAATTGCAAGTTCTATAACCATACTGAAGACTAAATATGGCAAAGGAAGGCCAATATTTTCTATGACTTTTGTTACCCTTGAACCTTTCGGTTCGACTGTAGCTAGCAATCCAGGTGCAGGATAGTCAATCCCGTATAGATCTATGCACTCAAGTCCCTCTCTCCTCTGATCGGAAATTCTGGTTACAGGGGCGGTCCTCCACTCGTGTATCTCTGTGGAGTGTTTTCCGAGGACGTGTCTCCAATTTATAGGAATAACAAATCTAAAAGATGATCCTCCACTCGCGTATCTCTGTGGAGTGTTACCGAGGACAAGATGATATACTAAGTTTCTAGTCCAATGATCAAAGATTATGTTTTTAGCTATTATATTGTGGAAAACCAATTGTGAAAATATAAGGTACAACAATGTATAATGTTTTTCACAAATAATAAGATAATGAAATCTGCAAGTTCCACCGGTTATCAGTGTTATGAGTAACAGTGTTAAAAACATAAGTAGTATAAAACACAATACATATAAAATAGTTTTGAGTACACGTATTACTTGTACTTTGCTTGTATTCCCCCCCTGAAAACAGTGAAAAACATTGAAAAATGGTAGGGGTATGAACTCACCAGATGAGGAAAGGTGTCGACTAGGATGCCAAACATCGGATCAAGGCTTGAAAATGTGTGAGGCTCCTATGTAATATGAAATGATACACAAATGTACCTAATTAGACTTTAAATCACTAATTAGATAAGCATTTACACTCCAAGATGCGAAAATACATTAATTAAGTGTTAGGAGTGACCCGGGTAGCATCTAAGGGTGTGTAGGGCATAGATAAAGAGTTTACTCTTCAAAAGTAAGCCCTTAGGGGAGTTTACGGTCCTATGACCATATTATCATGAGTTTATGGCCGTAAACTCATGGGTGGTGTGATCTTGGATGCTAAATGTTCTTACAACGCACAAAGGAAAGTTCTAGGGTTGATTCTATGGCTTAAGAGGTTGATTCTATGGCTTAAGAGGAGTTTACGGTTTATGAAGATGCTCTTGGGGAGTTTAATACCTTAAACACATGAGTTTACTACCTTAAACTCGTATATGTCTGTGAATCATGCGTTTTTGTGGTTGAAGGTTAAGCATACAAGGTTCTGGGTTCAATTCCAAGCCATACAAGGTGTTAAAGGCACTTTAACACCCATTTGAAGAGTTTATGGTCCAAGAAGATGAGTTTATGGTCTAAGGAGACGAGTTTATGGTCTGAGAATGTTCTTCGACCATAAACTCAAGTTTGATCGATTTACATAAGTCTTGGTGCATCACATGAAGGATTATAAGGTTCTACACTCTCATGGAAGCATCATGGAAACATTTGGAAGTGTTTAGGGGCATTTTGATACTTTAAAAGGAGTTTATGGTCCATGAATGTGGTTTTATGGTCCAAGCATGTTCTTGGACCGTAAACTCATGTCCAATACTCAAATGGGACGAATTTGGGGTCCTAAGTTCATGCATGCAAGTTTCTAAGCCATATATAAGCACTAGAATGGGTTTGGAGGGGTTTTAGGGCTTCAAAACCCTCTCAAGGGGTGTTCACGGTTTTGGGAGGGTCCCTAAACCATAAACACTTGTTCTTGGGTGTTTTTGGAAGTTTCAAACATGAATTTGCATGCCAAAAAAGTTAAACAACTAGCTAGGATGAAGTACTTACCAAATTGAAGCTTGAAATGGGGTTTTTGGATGAATTTCGAATTCTAGAGAGAGAGTGTAACATCCCGGAATCGCAAGAGTAGAGTTGAAGGGCTAAAAGTGTAAGTTTTATAGGGTGACTCGGCGAGTCCATGGATAGACTCGGTGAGTCAGGTCGCGACTATGGTTGCGTATCAAGTGGCCTACTCGGCATGTCCAAAGATGGACTTGGCGAGTAGGTGCTGTATAGAGAAAACCCTAATTTTCGAGGTTGAGCCCCATATAAAGAGCATTATACCCCTCCACAGCCTCCCTTATCCCCCCCCCCCCTTGAGTTCCAGAAACCCTATATTCGTGGAGAGTTCATTTGTGGAGCAAATTAGAGCTTGGAGAGGCGTTGTTTGTAGAGATCTTGAAGGAGAAGTGGTTTGGATCAAAGGGCTTTGCTTGGATTCGAGTTTGGTTGCTATTGAGGCACCTTTTGGAGGTAACACTTTCGTTCTTGGGCTGTATCTTTCTAGTTTCATCATTTTGGGGTTTGTGGGGAGTATATCTTCGTATGTTTTGGAGTTTGGAGGTTAGATCTGAGGTTGCTACCTCAGATCTGGAATATTGAAGGCCTAAAGTGCATTAAAGTTCCTGTGTTTGAGTGCTTAGTAAAGCCACCATGTCCCAAACCTTGGGTCTAAGGTGAATAAGGCTTAGATCTCCTTAGATTCATGTAAAGTTTGCCACTTTACGTGATGGATGGATTGTAGGAGGTTGGATCTATGTTTTGGATCAATTGCATGGCCTGAGATGCTTCTGTATGGATTCAGACCGGTGGTACTCGACGAGACACATGGGTGGACTCGACGAGTTACTTGAAGATGGCCTGGAACTCGACGAGTTGGAAGAACAACTCGGCGAGTAGGTTGAAGATAGCCTTGGACTCGACGAGTCCATTTGGACTCGGCGAGTCTTGTCGAGGAAGTCCCAATATTTCTGGTTGAGTCGAGGAATCGGTGAGTCAAGGGATGACTCGGTGAGTTGGGTGCGAGTGGACTCAGAGTCGTTAGACTCGACGAGTCTTGTGGTGACTCGGCGAGTTGGGTCGCTGATTGAAGGAAGTTCTGAGCGTATGGACTCGGCGAGTCATCGGGTTGACTCGGTGAGTAGGGACAGTCAGGGGTTGACTTTGACTTGTCCAAGGTTGACCAGTTGTCTTCCAGGGGTATTTTGGTAATTAAGGGTATTTATTGAGTTGTATGTTTTGATGTTCAGTGGAGGAGTTCGTGTCAGAGTTCGGAGCAACGGGATCTTATCCTTTCAGCCGACAGTTTCGAGGTGAGTTATCCTCACTATATCAACAGGGTCTAAGGCACCAAGGCCGGCCCTTTATTGTATTGAGATTCGGTTAAGGTTATTACGTTATTGTTTGATGTGTTTGCATCCTGGTAGCTAGGATGGTACATGCTAGGAGGCCTTGCTTAGGTCAGTTTCCCGATATACAGAGTGATGCTATGCTAGTGACCGGTTAGGTCGGTAACCCGGTTAGAGTAATGATATGCTATGTGATCTTCTTGCTCAGTTTGTTGACTATGACTGTTATATGAATGTATGTTTTGTGCACATGGTTTTTGGACTGGAGATGGGTTGAGGCGGGTCCTGCTTTGTGCTGTAGGCCAAGATACCCAGGGCGGACCGGATGTTCCAAAGGCCCAGCGAGCGGTCCGGATAGGCTGTAGGCCCCACGAGGGCGGACCAGACGTGCCGAGGCTTGGAGAGTGGCCCAGGCCGACTGAAGGCCCAATGCGGGCGGACCAATCACACTGTAGACTCAGAGAGTGGACCAGGTGGGTTGAAGGCCCGATGCGGGCGGACCAACCCCACTGTAGACTCGAAGGACATGACTAGACCTGGAGGATGGACCCGATGGACTGAAGGCTCGATACGGCGGACCAGTCACACAGTAGACCCGATATGCATGGCTATTCTATGTTCTGTTACGTTAAGTATGTTTTATATGTTTTGGACCAGAAGGGCGTATGCGTGGTTGGTATTTTGGGGGTATCTCACTAGGCTTTCGGGCTTACAGTTGTGGTTTAATGTTTTTCAGGTTCCTCAGGAGAGCGTGGCAAGGCGAAGGCGCGATCGTACCATTCCTCATGATTTTGTAGCAATATGATTTTGGGAATACTCTAATAATTTGTATTAAAAACCTTTTTGTAAACATTTTAATGAAAATCGGGTTGTTTGGAAATATTTAAAATTGGTTGTATTTTTTTTTCGGATGTTACAAGTTGGTATCAGAGCCTTGGTTTGAGTGAATTGGAGGAACACTTGTGTGACTCCAGTCTCAAATCGAGGAGGGTTTTCAAAATAGAATCTAAAATGGTTTTCAAAATAAGTGAAGGAGGACGCGGAGGTACGATCAGCCGGAGCCAATAAGTAGCCCCAAAATACCATACATGACAATTGTTTTCTTGAACTTTGATAGAACAGCATGCTAGAGTTAGGCTAGGGATCTTCAGGATTTCTTGATGAGTTGTCTGATTTATGATGCCTGCTAGCCTAGGGTTCCTTGTGAGAGATTTCTAGTGTTCCTCTAGTTGTGAGGATAGAGCATTGTTATGTATGTCGCTAGGGTGTTTTGGGAGTACTTCATAAAAATATGGGTTGGTGTGGAAGGTAGTATGGGCCCGTACTACTTTAAGCACGGACTCATACGCATATCAGGGAAACCATGACCTCTGGGTTTGGGATGAGAACTGGTTCCCGGGATAGTGGAATATGTCTGAGATTTGGTGTTTTATTTTCAATATAGAGATTTCAGGGCACGCTGAGAGTGGATCCGGGTCAGGATCAGGAGCAGGAGAGGGAGTTCCGGGTAGGTCTGTACAACCCGAGGTTGTCAGCCAGATGAGTACGCACGAGTTGGATGCGAGGATTCGTGAGATCTTGCATGATGAGGTTACTGCATTGTTTCGGGCTGAGCTGCCGGAGTTGTTTGGGTCGATCAAGACCGCCATGGTGGAGTATTTTGATGAGCGCTATGCGGCTCTCACGGAGACGGCTGCCGCGGCGGCTACCGCAGCAGTAGCAGCGGAAGGGGGAGGAGCCAGTAGAGGTTTTCAGTATCGGGACTTCGATAATACGAAGCCTCCCACTTTCGATGGAGTTCAGGATCTGATCGTTGCTATGAGGTGGTTATCAGATGTGGAGGGATGTTTCTTCACGTGTTCATGCCCTGCTGATCAGAGGGTGAGGTGTGCTCTGAACTTGTTGAGGCTCGGAGCAAAGGATTGGTGGAGATTGACCACGGGGTCATAATCGGATGCGCAGAGGGCTGCGATTTCATGGGATCGGTTCAGAGAGATGTTCAGCACCCGTTATGTTCCGCAGGTTGAGAGGGAGAGGTTGGCTCAGGAGTTCTTAGAGCTGAAACAGGATTCGGAGTCGGTGACGGAAATCAGCAGGATGTTTACTGAGAGGGCGATGTTTTGCCCTGAGTTTGCTTCGGAGCAGGCTCAGATGTCCCGATATCTGAGTATGCTAAAGAGGGACATCAGACAGTTTGTGTCTGCGCGGAGGTGCGAGACTTTGCTGGAGTTGCAGGAGGCCGCCAGGCGGCGTGAGTTAGAGATTGAGTTACAGATGCGTGAGCTGAGGCAAGCTCCGGTTCAGTCGCAGCCGGCGACGAAACGGTCTAAGACCGTTGATTCCAGGATGGGAGATCAGGGTAGCCACGTCTGTGGAAAGTGTGGAAGGGGTCACGCCGGGGTTTGTCTGTCCGGTGGAGCATGCCGCAAGTGCGGAAAGGAGGGACACTATGCGAGGGATTGTCGGCAGTCAGTGCCGGTTCGGGATTTGAGGATATGCTATCATTGTCATCAGGTTGGACATGTGAAGGTCAACTGTCCACGGCTTGCTGCAGGACCAGTGCAGGCTCCAGCACCGGCTACGTTGAGGATCACAGGTGGAGATCAGGGTGGAGCGGAGCCCCCAAGGGCTTAGGGTCGTGTTTTACAGCTTGCTGCTACGGGTATGTTCTTTCTGCTGTTTTGATTATTTATGATTGTTGTGGAGTATTGTTATCTATGGTTTTGTTGGTTGGTTATGGAATTGCGTTTCGGGTTTTCGTGTGGTATCCGTTGTTCCTGGAGGGTTTGGCGAGTTGTGATCGAGATTTCGTTTAGTATCTTTTGTTCCCTGAAGGATCGTTATGGTTATGGATTTGTACTTCGAGCTATCATTGATTATCCTTGTGAGGATTGGTGGCGGATGTGGCGTTGGTTTGAAGGCCGGGTGGATTCTGCAGTCTGAGGAATGGATATTTGAAGATTGCGTTCCTTTCGAGCGGGTTGTTCAGTGTGGGAACATGATTTTTATGAAATCTGTTGGCGCTGGTGAGAAACATTTTGCGTGTCAGTGTTGATTTTATGCAAGGTTACTTTGGGAGATCGGTGATGGCGACCGGTGATTTATTGTCAGTATCTTAAGTGGGGGAGAATTGGAGATTCTCCGGATGATCGTTGGGTCTGAGAGGTTGTTTAGCTGCTTGGGGAAATTCAACGATATTTCTATCAGTCGGGAACAGGCTCGTATGGGTGAGTAACAGGCGTGCGGGGCGGAATACAAACCTAGAGCAGTTGATTGTGGAAGGCATGGGAGTAGGCCGGGATCAAGGATGTATGATGGAGATAGAGTTCGGAACCCCTAGAGGGATAGAACGGTATGCACGGGAGGATTTCCCAAGGGGATAGTTCGGAATGATGAATGTTAGTTGAGCGGTCCAGATAGACTGAAGGTCGGTAGGCGTACCAGTCAGGTCGAAGGCTCGGAGGACGGTCCAATCAGATTGACTGAAGGTCCTGAGAGTGGTCCAGATTGGCTGAAGGCCTAGGAAGGCGGTCCAGTCATGCTGAAGACTCTGCGAGTATTGTTGGATCGGTTCGAGGTTATGGGTTGCGTATGTTGCAGTGGGATTACATTGGGAGGTCTGGCCCCGGGTAGTAATTTTGAGCAGTGAAGGTGGTGCATGTGCTTGAAAGTCCCTGCGATGAGAATCAAAGTAGTGGTGATGCATGGATTTCGGGAACGCTTTAAAGAGGTAGCGTAGCGTGGGATGAGCACCGTATTTCCTGTTATGGTGACTGGGCGGATGAGTGGTTTCCTTGGTAAGGAAAGAGGGAGGAATGAAATTCTGAAAGGGGACTGCGAATTCACGGAAGTGAAAGCGGCAGTGTAGAGTTACGATCGGAGTGGTCCGTCGATGGTCTTTGAGTAGTGTGTTGCGGCGGTAGAATAAAAGCTCATTCGACTTGATATGTTGCTCTGGGCGCGGAGGGAATACCGCGGCGTAGAACCTGTGAGAGGGGTTTGGAAGGGATGCAGAGGAAGAGTCTTGGACTCTCGGTGACATTCTGATCAGGGTTTTGGGTATGTATCAGCGGTTCGTCCAGGAAGAATGGGTCTTTCGGTCGTCATGGGATGGATGGAGTGGAATTCGGATCGGGAATCCGATGGTTCGTGGCTTTATAGCCATATGAGTCAAGTGAAAGATGAGAATTGGAGCAGTAAGGCATCATGGGTAATTCTCGGTTGTTGAGTGTGGATTATCGGAGCGTACAGCTGGTGCCCGGTTTGAGTAGGTGGATGGGACACCGTATGGAAGGAGAAAGTGAGCTTCTGGTTTCTATGATTGTGCCTTGAGGGACTTGGTTCGGTCAAGGTCAGGTGGCGCGTCGTGGGAAGTAATTTGAAGATGAGATGCCGTAGGCTTCGAGGACGAAGCCTAATTTAAGTGGGGGGGAATTATAACATCCCGGAATCGCAAGAGTAGAGTTGAAGGGCTAAAAGTGTAATTTTTAGAGGGTGACTCGGCGAGTCCATGGATAGACTCGGCGAGTTAGGTCGCGACTATGGTTGCGTATCAACTGGCCTACTCGGCGAGTCGAAAGATGGACTCGGCGAGTAGGTGCTGTATGGAGAAAACCCTAATTTTCGAGGTTGAGCCCCATATAAAGAGCATTATAGCCCTACACAGCCGCCCTTGTCCCCCCCTTGAGTTCCAGAAACCCTAAATTCGTGGAGAGTTCATTTGTGGTGCAAATTAAAGCTTGGAGAGGCGTTGTTTGAAGAGATCTTGAAGGAGAAGTGGCTTGGATTCGAGTTTGGTTGCTATTGAGGCACCTTTTGGAGGTAACACTTTCGTTCTTGGGTTGTATCTTTCTAGTTTCATCATTTTTGCGTTTGTGGGGAGTATATCTTGGTATGTTTTGGAGTTTGGAGGTTAGGTCTGAGGTTGCTACCTCAGATCTGGAATATTGAAGGCCTAGAGTGCATTAAAGTTCCTGTGTTTGAGTGCTTAGTGAAGCCACCATGTCCCAAACCTTGGTTCTAAGGTGAATAAGGCTTAGATCTCCTTAGATTCACGTAAAGTTTGCCACTTTACGTGATGGATGGATTGTAGGAGGTTGGATGTATGTTTTGGATCAATTGCATGGCCTGAGATGCTTCTGTATGGATTCAGACCGGTGGTACTCGACGAGTCTCATGGGTGGACTCGACGAGTTGCTTGAAGATGGCCTGGAACTCGACGAGTTGGAAGAACAACTCGGCGAGTAGGTTGAAGATAGCCTTGGACTCGACGAGTCCATTTGGACTCGGCGAGTCTTGTCGAGGAAGTCCCAATATTTCTGGTTGAGTCGAGGAATCGGTGAGTCAAGGGATGACTCGGTGAGTTGGGTACGAGTGGACTCAGAGTCGTTGGACTCGACGAGTCTTGGGGTGACTCGGCGAGTTGGGTCGCTGATTGAAGGAAGTTCTGAGCGTATGGACTCGGCGAGTCATCGGGTTGACTCGGCGAGTAGGGTCAGTCAGGGGTTGACTTTGACTTATCCAAGGTTGACCAGTTGTCTTCCAGGGATATTTTGGTAATTACGGGTATTTATTGAGTTTTATTTTTGACGTTCAGTGGAGGAGTTCGTGTCAGAGTTCGGAGCAACGGGATCTTATCCTTTTAGCCGACAGTTTCAAGGTGAGTTATCCTCATTATATCAACAGGGTCTAAGGCACCAAGGCCGGCCCTTTATTGTATTGAGATTCGGTTGAGGTTATTATGTTATTGTTTGATGTGTCTGCATCCTGGTAGCTAGGATGGTACATGCTAGGAGGCCTTGCTTAGGTCAGTTTCCCGATATACAGAGTGATGCTATGCTAGTGACCGGTTAGGTCGGTAACCCGGTTAGAGTAATGATATGCTATGTGATCTTCTTGCTCAGTTTGTTGACTATGACCGCTATATCAATGTATGTTTTGTGCACATGGTTGTTGGACTGGAGATGGGTTGATGCGGGTCCTGCTTTGTGCTATAGGCCAAGATACCTAGGGCGAACCGATTGTTCCTAAGGCCCAGCGAGCGGTCCGGATAGGCTGTAGGCCCCACGAGGGCGGACCAGACGTGCCGAGGCTCGGAGAGTGGACCAGGCCGACTGAAGGCCCAATACAGGCGGACCAGTCACACTGTAGATTCAGAGAGTGGACCAGGTGGGTTGAAGGCCCGATGCGGGCGGACCAACCCCACTGTAGACTCGAAGGACATGACTAGACCTGGAGGATGGACCCGATGGACTGAAGGCCCGATACGGCGGACCAATCACACAGTAGACCCGATATGCATGGCTGTTCTATGTTCTGTTACGTTATGTATGTTTTATATGTTTTGGACCGGAAGGGCGTATGCGTGGTTGGTATTTTGGGGGTATCTCACCAGGCTTTCGGGCTTACAGTTGTGGTTTAATGTTTTTCAGGTTCTTCAGGAGAGCCTGGCAAGGCGAAGGCGCAATCGTACCGTTCCTCATGATTTTGTAGCAATATGATTTTGGGAATACTCTAATAATTTGTATTTAAAACCTTTTTGTAAACATTTTAATGAAAATCGGGTTGTTTGGAAAAATTTAAAATTGGTTGTATTTTTTTTTTCCGGATGTTACAAGTTGGTATCAGAGCCTTGGTTTGAGTGAATTGGAGGAACACTTGTGTGACTCCAGTCTCAAATCGAGGAGGGTTTTCAAAAGAGAATTTAAAGTGGTTTTCAAAATAAGTGAAGGAGGACGCGGAGGTATGATCAGCCGGAGCCAGTAAATAGCCCCAAAATACCATACATGACAATTGTTTTCTTGAACTTTGATAGAACAGCATGCTAGAGTTAGGCTAGGGATCTTCAGGATTTCTTGATGAGTTGTCTGATTTATGATGCCTGCTAGCCTAGGGTTCCTTGTGAGAGATTTCTAGTGTTCCTCTAGTTGTGAGGATAGAGCATTGTTATGTATGTCGCTAGGGTGTTTTGGGAGTACTTAATAAAAATATGGGTTGGTGTGGAAGGTAGTATGGGCCCGTACTACTGAAAGCACGGACTCATACGCGTATCAGGGAAACCATGACCTCTAGTGTTGGGATGAGAACTGGTTCCCGGGATAGTGGAATATGTCTGAGATTTGGTGTTTTATTTTCAGAATGGAGATTTCAGGGCACGTTGAGAGTGGATCCGGGTCAGGATCAGGAGTAGGAGAGGGAGTTCTGGGTGGGTCTGTACAACCCGAGGTTGTCAGCCAGATGAGTACGCACGAGTTGGATGCGAGGATTCGTGAGATCTTGTATGATAAGGTTGCTGCATTGTTTCGGGCTGAGCTTCCGGAGTTGTTTGGGTCGATCAAGACCGCCATGGTGGAGTATTTTGATGAGCGCTATGCGGCTCTGACGGAGACGGCTGCCGCGGCGGCTACCGCAGCAGTAGCAGCGGCAGGGGGAGGAGCCAGTAGAGGTTTTCAGTATCGGGACTTCGATAATACGAAGCCTCCCACTTTCGATGGAGTTCAGGATCCGATCGTTGCTATGAGGTGGTTATCAGATGTGGAGGGATGTTTCTTCACGTGTTCATGCCTTGCTAATCAGAGGGTGAGGTGTGCTTTGAACCTGTTGAGGCTCGGAGCAAAGGATTGGTGGAGATTGACCACGGGGTCGTAATCGGATGCGCAGAGGGCTGCGATTTCATGGGATCAGTTCAGAGAGATGTTCAGCACCCGTTATGTTCCACAGGTTGAGAGGGAGAGGTTGGCTCAGGAGTTCTTGGAGCTGAAACAGGATTCGGAGTCGGTGACGGAAATCACCAGGATGTTTACTGAGAGGGCGATGTTTTGCCCTGAGTTTGCTTCGGAGCAGGCTCAGATGTCCCGATATCTGAGTATGCTAAAGAGGGACATCAGACAGTTTGTGTCTGCGCGGAGGTGCGAGACTTTGCTGGAGTTGCAGGAGGCCGCCAGGCGGCGTGAGTTAGAGATTGAGTTACAGATGCGTGAGCTGAGGCAAGCTCCGGTTCAGTCGCAGCCGGCGACGAAACGGTCTAAGACCGTTGATTCCAGGATGGGAGATCAGGGTAGCCACGTCTGTGGAAAGTGTGGAAGGGGTCACGCCGGGGTTTGTCTGTCCGGTGGAGCATGCCGCAAGTGCGGAAAGGAGGGACACTATGCGAGGGATTGTCGGCAGTCAGTGCCGGTTCGGGATTTGAGGATATGCTATCATTGTCATCAGGTTGGACATGTGAAGGTCAACTGTCCACGGCTTGCTGCAGGACCAGTGCAGGCTCCAGCACCGGCTACGTTGAGGATCACAAGTGGAGATCAGGGTGGAGCGGAGCCCCCAAGGGCTTAGGGTCGTGTTTTACAGCTTGCTGCTACGGGTATGTTCTTTCTGCTGTTTTGATTATTTATGATTGTTGTGGAGTATTGTTATCTATGGTTTTGTTGGTTGGTTATGGAATTGCGTTTCGGGTTTTCGTGTGGTATCCGTTGTTCCTGGAGGGTTTGGCGAGTTGTGATCGAGATTTCGTTTTGTATCTTTTGTTCCCTGAAGGATCGTTATGGTTATGGATTTGTACTTCGAGCTATCATTGATTATCCTTGTGAGGATTGGTGGCGGATGCGGCGTTGGTTTGAAGGCCGGGTAGATTCTGCAGTCTGAGGAATGGATATTTGAAGATTGCGTTCCTTTCGAGCGGGTTGTTCAGTGTGGGAACATGATTTTTATGAAATCTGTTGGCGCTGGTGAGAAACATTTTGCGTGTTAGTGTTGATTTTATGCAAGGTTACTTTGGGAGATCGGTGATGGCGACCGGTGATTTATTGTCAGTATCTTAAGTGGGGGAGAATTGGAGATTCTCCGGATGATCGTTGGGTCTGAGAGGTTGTTTAGCTGCTTGGGGAAATTCAACGATATTTCTATCAGTCGGGAACAGGCTCGTATGGGTGAGTAACAGGCGTGCGGGGCGGAATACATACCTAGAGCAGTTGATTGTGGAAGGCATGGGAGCGGGCCGGGATCAAGGATGTATGATGGAGAAAGAGTTCGGAACCCCTAGAGGGTTAGAACGGTATGCACGGGAGGATTTCCCAAGGGGATTGTTCGGAATGATGAATGTTAGTTGAGCGGTTCAGATAGACTGAAGGCCGGTAGGCGTACCAATAAGGCCGAATGCTCGGAGGACGGTCCAGTCAGATTGACGGAAGGTCCTGAGAGTGGTCCAGATTGGCTGAAAGCCTGGGAAGGCGGTCCAATCATGCTGAAGACTCTGCGAGTATTGTTGGATCGGTTCGAGGTTATGGGTTGCGTACGTTGCAGTGGGATTACATTGGGAGGTCTGGCCCCGGGTAGTAATTTGGAGCAGTGAAGGTGGTGCATGGGCTTGAAAGTCCTTGCGATGAGAATCAGAGTAGTGGTGATGCATGGATGTCGGGAACGCTTTAAAGAGGTAGCGTAGCGTGGGATGAGCACCATAGTGCCTGTCATGGTGACTGGGCGGATGAGTGGTTTCCTTGGTAAGGAAAGAGGGAGGAATGAAATTCTGAAAGTGGAGTGCGAATTCGTGGAAGTGAAAGCGGCAGTGTAGAGTTAGGATCGGAGTGGTCAGTCGATGGTCTTTGAGTAGTGTGTTGTGGTGGTAGAATAAAAGCTCATTTGACTTGATATGTTGCTCTGGGCACGGAGGGAATACCGCGGCGTAAAACCTGTGAGAGGGGTTCGGAAGGGATGCAGAGGAAGAGTCTTGGACTCTCGGTGACATTCTGATCAGGGTTTTGGGTATGTATCAACGGTTCGTCCTGGAAGAATGGGTCTTTCGGTCGTCATGGGATGGATGGAGTGGAATTCGGATCGGGAATCCGATGGTTTGTGGCTTTATAGCCATATGAGTCAAGTGAAAGATGAGAATTGGAGCAGTAAGGCATCATGGGTGATTCTCGGTTGTTGAGTGTGGATTATCGGAGGGTACAGCTGGTGCTCGGTTTGAGTAGGTGGAGGGGACACCGTATGGAAGGAGAAAGTGAGCTTCTGGTTTCTATGATTGTGCCTTGAGGGACTTGGTTCGGTCAAGGTCAGGTGGCGCGTCGTGGGAAGTAATTTGAAGATGAGATGCCGTAGGCTTCGAGGATGAAGCCTAATTTAAGTGGGGTGGGAATTGTAACATCCAGGAATCGCAAGAGGAGAGTTGAAGGGCTAAAAGTGTAAGTTTTAGAGGGTGACTCGACGAGTCCATGGATAGACTCGGCGAGTCAGGTCGCGACTATGGTCGCGTATCAAGTGGCCTAATCGGCGAGTCCAAAGATGGACTCGGCGAGTAGGTGCTGTATGGAGAAAACCCTAATTTTCGGGGTTGAGCCCCATATAAAGAGCATTATACCCCTCCACAGCCTCCCTTATCCCCCCCTTGAGTTCCAGAATCCCTAAACTCGTGGAGAGTTCATTTGGGGAGCAAATTAGAGCTTGGAGAGGTGTTGTTTGAAGGGATCTTGAAGGAGAAGTGGCTTGGATCAAAGGGCTTTGCTTGGATTCGAGTTTGGTTGCTATTGAGGCATCTTTTGGAGGTAACACTTTCGTTCTTGGGCTGTATTTTTCTAGTTTCATCATTTTGGGGTTTATAGGGAGTATATCTTGGTATGTTTTGGAGTTTGGAGGTTAGATCTGAGGTTGCTACCTCAGATCTGGAATATTGAAGGCCTAGAGTGCATTAAAGTTCCTGTGTTTGAGTGCTTAGTGAAGCCACCATGTCCCAAACCTTGGTTCTAAGGTGAATAAGGCTTAGATCTCCTTAGATTCACGTAAAGTTTGCCACTTTACGTGATGGATGGATTGTAGGAGGTTGGATCTATGTTTTGGATCAATTGCATGGCCTGAGATGCTTCTGTATGGATTCAGACCGGTGGTACTCGACGAGTTACATGGGTGGACTCGACGAGTTGCTTGAAGATGGCCTGGAACTCGACGAGTTGGAAGAACAACTCGGCGAGTAGGTTGAAGATAGCCTTGGACTCGACGAGTCCATTTGGACTCGGCGAGTCTTGTTGAGGAAGTCCCAATATTTCTGGTTGAGTTGAGGAATCGGTGAGTCAAGGGATGACTCGGTGAGTTGGGTGCGAGTGGACTCAGAGTCGTTGGACTCGACGAGTCTTGGGGTGACTCGGCGAGTTGGGTCGCTGATTGAAGGAAGTTCTGAGCGTATGGACTCGGCGAGTCATCGGGTTGACTCGGCGAGTAGGGTCAGTCAAGGGTTGACTTTGACTTGTCTAAGGTTGACCAGTTTTCTTCCAGGGGTATTTTGGTAATTAAGGGTATTTATTGAGTTGTATGTTTTGATGTTCAGTGGAGGAGTTCGTGTCAGAGTTCGGAGCAACGGGATCTTATCCTTTCAGCCGACAGTTTCGAGGTGAGTTATCCTCACTATATCAATAGGGTCTAAGGCACCAAGGCCGGCCTTTTATTGTATTGAGATTCGGTAGCTAGGATGGTACATGCTAGGAGGCCTTGCTTAGGTCAGTTTCCCGATATACAGAGTGATGCTATGCTAGTGACCGGTTAGGTCGGTTACCCGGTTAGAGTAATGATATGCTATGTGATCTGCTTGCTCGGTTTGTTGACTATGACTGTTATATGAATGTATGTTTTGTGAACATGGTTGTTGGACTCGAGATGGGTTGAGGCGGGTCCTGCTTTGTGCTGTAGGCCAAGATACCCAGGGCGGACCGATTGTTCTGAAGGCCCAGCGAGAGGTCCGCATAGGCTGTAGGCCCCACGAGGGCGGACCAGACGTGCCGAGGCTCGGAGAGTGGACCAGGCCGACTGAAGGCCCAATACGGGTGGACCAGTCACACTGTAGACTCAAAGAGTGGACCAGGTGGGTTGAAGGCCAGATGCGGGCGGACCAACCCCACTGTAGACTCGAAGGACATGACTAGACCTGGAGGATGGACTTGATGGACTGAAGGCCCGATACGGTGGACCAGTCACACATTAGACCCGATATGCATGGCTGTTCTATGTTCTGTTACGTTATGTATGTTTTATATGTTTTGGACCGGAAGGGCGTATGCGTGGTTGGTATTTTCGGGGTATCTCACTAAGCTTCCGGGCTTACAGTTGTGGTTTAATGTTTTTCAGGTTCTTCAGGAGACCGTGGCAAGGCGAAGGCGCGATCGTACCGTTCCTCATGATTTTGTAGCAATATGATTCTGGGAATACTCTAATAATTTTTATTAAAAACCTTTTTGTAAACATTTTAATGAAAATCGGGTTGTTTGGAAAAATTTAAAATTGGTTGTATTTTTTTTCGGATGTTACAGAGAGTAGTGAGAGAAAGTCTTTAGAGAGAGAGAGAAAAAGCTTCAAAATGATGTCACTCACTCCCTTATATAGGGGTTGAGTTTATGGCCCGGTGGAATTCTACCCGATACTGTTATTAAACGGTGCTTTTGGTCGTACCCGATAAATTGTCGTAATCACGACTTAAATGAAACTAATAATTTTCCAAATAAATATGAAAAATATTTTAATGTTTTTAATGCATCCCGACACTTATGAAATCGAATTAAAACTCGCTATTAATTTAATTTAACTCTAAGGTTAACGCAAAATTTTGAATACGAACGGTTTTATTTACCGGGAACGGTTTATAGGGATGGAATAAATTACGGGTTGTCACACTATGGTTGTGGAGAGATCGGGCATTTCAAGCGAAACTGCCGAAAGACAGCAACCACCAACAACGTCAATAACGTCAACAACGTTGAGATGGTTTTAGCTATGAAGCAAGAGGAAGCAGCCGTTGATCCCACCGCCGCGGGTAATTTTTCTTCTCAGCAATTCCCATGCTCGCATCCTTTTCGAATCCAGTGTCAAGAAAGTTTTATTATTCATCCATTCAAATATCATCGTAAACATAATCCTTGTCTAAGAAAAAAAACATTTACCGTCAAGATAGTTACCAGTGAGAATGGGTACACTAACGACTTATCTCTAAACTGTATCCATACCTCGAGAAATCATTCTTTCCTCATTGACCTGATGTTAGTTTCAATAAAGAGCTATGATGTTATCTTTGACATGTATGAGTTGAGTCCTGAACATACTGATATACTTTGTTATGAAAAAGCTATTCGTCTCAATTTTTCCCTTTGACCGAATCCTCATGATATATGGTGTCAATCTTAGCTCAAATCTTCACATCATTCCATGTATCATAGCTCGAAAGCTTCTACAAAAGGAGTGTCAGATATTCCTAGTCCATACAATCAGCGAGAAACAAGAAGTTAAAGACCTCTAGAGCGTCCCTCAAAACTATAATATTCCTGATATCTTCCCGAAGAGCTCCCGAGAATTCCTCCCGAATGTCAAGTCGAGTCTCGTATCGACTTAATCTCTCGAACTACCTTCGCAGTCAAATCTCCGTACCATTTTTGCTCCGGCAGAAATGCAGGAGTTATCCAGTCGATTTATTGAGTTGACCGTCAAAACCGATATCCTCTTTCCCGCGTAGATGACTTCTTCGATAATATCTAGGAGCTGGTTACTCCTCGAAGATAGACCCTAGGTCAAGACACCATCAGCTATGAGTTTCGTGAGGATAATGCCTCCAAGATAGTATTTAGGACTCGAGAGGATCACTAAGAGTTCGTGTTAATATCCTTCGGTCAAACCATTTTCCCTTGGTCACGTTGTGAGTGATGAAGACATATGCGTAGATCCTCATAAGGTCGAAGCAATAGAGAATTGTCGGCACCGAAGCTACCCATAGAAAACTTGTCAATTTTTGGGTTTTTTCCGACTATTATTGCATACCCATTCAGAAATCTCTTCCAAAATCATCAAATCCGTAACCACACCGACACAGAAAGGTGTACCCTTTATGTTGGAGTGAAAAGTGAGATACATCATTGTCCCTGCCATCAGAAACAAAGGACTTCATTGTCCTTTGCAGTACGTCAAATCAGAGTTTAGATCGTATGCTTAGACAAGAAGGACAAGTTGTCGTTCACGCTTAAAGACAAAATAGAGGCACACGAAGTTGACTACACAACTCACCACTTGGAATTCAAAGCAGCAGTCCCTGCACTGAAGAATGAGAAACATGATCTCTATGGAATCAAGTATGCAAAATTCACTGATCAAAAGAGACTACAACATAGCTTCGATCAGAAAGATATTAACATGAGGTGCCCTTAGCCGAAAGGAAAGCTTGGACAACAAGACTAAGACCATTGACAATGACCATCTAGAACCGTTTACTCACTCAGAACTGAGAAGTCTAGTTAGAAATCCTCGGGATTGCTCCAGCAGCACAAGATACCCAAATAGAAATAAAAGATGACCAACATGGACTTCACCATCAAGTTACCCAGTTTTCCCGAGTGATTACGATACCATTTGGAAATGGTCGATCCTTCGATAAAATCTGTTCACTTCCTTCCGATCAAAGAATCATTCAAGGTGGAAAGACTCACGTGAACCCACATCCAAGAAGTAGTCCGACTGTATAGTATACCTGCGTCCATTATCTTTGGTTGAGATAGCAGGTTTACCTCAAGATTTAGGCAGATTTCTTCAGAAAACTCACGGAACCAGGCTAGACATGAGTACAACCTAACATCCTTAGACAATTGGATAGAGTAAGAGATTTATTCAGGTCATGGAATACATGCTGGGAACATGTGCTATAAATTACTCAGCGACTTGGGATACCCCTTTACCTTTGATCGAGCCGTCGTAAAATAACGGTTATTCCACAAGTATCCAGACTACATGATTTGGAACCCTCTACAGTCAAAAGTATAGACTCCTTTATGTTAGGTCATGATGGGAGACACGCAGCTAACCTAGAGTCGATTCCTCGGTAGTACCCACATTAGTTCTGAAATCATCTGCGAAACTGTCTAGAAGATCATCCAGACCCGAGAACAATTGAAAACTTCACGAGACCGACATAAGAGTTATGCCAATGTACAATGAAAACCTCTGGAATTCTAGGTTGGAGATCGTGTCCAGTTAATGGTCTCGCCCTGGAAAGACATGACATACTATGGAAAGCACGAAAAGTTTAACTCATGGTACATTAGAACATTCGAGATCCTCATTAGGATCCATCTCGTAGCCTTCGAACGAGTACCATCAGAACTTAAAAGCATACATCCTATCTCCCACATTTCGAATCTTTAGAAGTACTTGTCCGATGAAACCTTAGTAATTCCTCTTGAACAAATCGAGACCATAGAACGAGAGATCAAACGTATGAAACAAAGCCATGTCCCGCCAGTGAAGGTTCGCTGGACTTCCAAACGAGAACCTGAATTCACCTGGGTGCGCGAACACTCGATACAGCAGACACATTGGCATCCTTTTCCATAACTTGTATCTTAATCTTTGAATTTCGGAACGAAATTCCCTCTAACGGGGGGATAATGTGACAACCCGAAGTTTTTCCATCGCCGCAACCCGTTTCGTCCGTAAAACTCGTTTTAATCGAATTATTCCGATTTCGTTTTTGGATTAGTTCAATTAAGTTAAGACTTTTATTTGACCTTGTAAGTATCCAAAGATGTTGGAAACATGTGAAAACATTCCAAACTAGTAATTAGAAAAAATTTAGTTTCGACCATATCGGGTGACGACAACTTAATTGGGTGCGACCAAAAGCCTCGGTTAACATCAGTATCGGGTAGAATTCCACCGTGTATCAAATTCAAACCATATTTAAAGTGAATTAAGACTCCCTTGGAGCCTTTTCACTCTTTCTCTCTAACCTTTCTCCTCAACTAAAGAAATTGGTCCAAAAATCATCCATTTCAAGCCTCAAAACACCAAGGTAATCATCCTAGCTCCTAGTATAACATGCTTAGCCTTCATTTTCATGTTCAAATCATGGAATAGGACCATAAACATGTGTTTATGGCCCTGTAACAGCCTTAGGCCGTGAACGCATGTAAATTGGGTTTTTGAGCCTTAAAAGCCATCCAAATGACCATAGGAGCTTAGATGTGGCTTAAGGACTTATTGAATTGGACTTAGAACACCTTGGATATCATTTTTGAGGAGTAAAAATGAGTTTACTGCCAAAGAACAAGCTTGGGCCGTAAACACCTTTTCATGGAGAGTAAAATCCTTTTTGGGTGTTAAAATGCAACTTACACACCTCATAAGCCTTCGAATAAATCTTAGAACCAACCAAAAATTATTTCGGGGCCTTAAACATAACAAAAACCCTTCATTTGAGAGTTTACAGCCATAGCATATGCTCCAGGGCGGTAAACTCCTAAATATGTGTCATTTGATGCCCTAAACTCACCCGAAGTCTTGTAAAATTAAGTTGAATCATTTGTGATTAATCATTGACCTTCAAAACAATTAAGAATGATGTGGGTGAGAGTTTACAACCATAAACACTTAGTTTACTGCGGTAGACTCATAAATTGGTCCATATGGTTGAGTTAATTCCTTCATAATTCCCTAGAACCAAACCTAGCAACACCCCTCAATTGATTGAAGGCCATTTAGCACATAAGAACACCATCCATGAGTTTACGGCCTTAAACTCATGGGGATGAGGTTTTTACGGCCGTGAACACCCCCTAGAGTTTACTCTTGGAGACTAAACTCCATATCCTAGCCATTCATGTCAAGAAAGGTCACCCGAGTCACTCCAAACACTTAATTTGAAGTGTTTTCGCATCTTGGAGTGTATAATCGTATCTGATTAGTGTTTTAAATTCTAATTAGATACCTTTGTGTATCATTTAAAATTACATAGGAACCTCGGACGTTTTCAAGCCTTGATCTGACGTCTAGCCTCCCCGTCGACACATTTCTTGTCCGGTGAGTTCATACCCCTACCCTTTTTCAATGTTTTTCACTGTTTTCAGGGGGGGGCGATACACGCAAAGTACAAGTAATACTTGTACTCAAAACTATTTTATATGTATTGTGTTTCATACTACTTATGTTTTTTAACACTGTTAATCATAACACTGATAACCGTTGGAACTAGCAAATTTCATTATCTTCTTATTTGTGAAAAACGTTATACATTGTTGTACCTTATGTTTTCACAAATGGTTTTCCACATTATAATAGTTAAAAACATAATCTTTGCTTATTGAACTAGAAGCTTAGTATATCATTTTGTCCTCGGTAACAATCCACAGAGATACGCGAGTGGAGGATCATCTTTGTAGATTTGTTATTCTTATAAATTGGAGACACGTCCTTGGAGAACACTCCACTGAGATACGCGAGTGGAGGACCGCCTCTGTAACCAGAATCTCTTAGGTAGAGAGCATGACTTGAGTGTATAGATCTATACGGGACTGACTATCCCGCAACTGGCTGATAGCTACAACCGAACCGAAAAGGTTCAAGGGTGACAAAAGTCATAGTGATATTAGCTTTCCTTTGCCATATCTAGTCTTTAGTATGGTTATGGAACTCGCAATTTGGATAACAGAAATTTACATTTTTAGTAATAATGGATATAGTAAATTAATAACCATAAGAATTAGTTTACTATGATAATCAAGTATTCAGTATACATCTTTCACATTAGGAAAGTATAGGATTTTCCTGGGGTAATCACAATTCATAATTAGAACAGTGTAACATAAATGAACAACTAAACTTTACTTTTAGTATACATCTTTTACATTACATTTTTGGGTTGGTAAACAAACACACGTTACAGGGTTAATCAGGTTTTCAGTATGCATCTTTCACATTAGAAAAATATGGGATTTCCTTGGGTTGTAACATTTTCAGAAATCAAAAGGAATCTTGTACATTTTCATAAAAACAAACCGCTTATGAACTCACCAGCTTTATGTTGATTTTTAAAATGCTTGAATTCTCAGGTTCTACTTAGACAGGTGCCCCGCATCCTTTTGCAGAAGACGGAGCGAATGGAAGTTACGTCTTTATTTAGTTTAAACTATGTATCTATGAAACTTGTACTACTTTACTTTCAACTGATATAATGAAATATATGTAATGTAATGTAATGTTTTGTGTTTTACTTCGCTTACTATGTACATTGGTTATGATATTCACATGAAGTCACCTCCGCCCCGAGACGTTTCCGCCTTCGGTTTCGGGGTGCGACATAAACTATCTCTAGGAAAGAATGAGTAGCAACACTTGGAATGAATTTATACAATGTATTCGCCATTGACTAAGATACTCCTATAGTAATTTATGATTAATGTTTTGTTTTATCGATTTCTTGTGGTAATAACACTTGGTAAATTTTAGGCATGTTGTAACACCGCAGACACTCCTAAGCAAAAGTTGGTCATGTCTCAAATAAATATAGTTGATTAAGGTATATTGACCCTAGACAAGATTGCATAATTGCCCAGGTTTAACTATAGTATTTAACATCCAAATACTTTTGTTTTGTTGTACTTATGATTCTGTTTCTGGTATGTCGGTATACCTGTCTACTTGGAGTAAAATACTTATATTTTAAAGTATACTTTTAGTTCAAAGTGCTTCGACCTTAGTGTTTATAGTTGTATACCATGTAAGGTTCATTATACTTAGATCACTATAAACAACAGCTCTGATA
The DNA here is from genome assembly GCF_052625555.1 of Lactuca saligna. Lineage (NCBI taxonomy): Eukaryota > Viridiplantae > Streptophyta > Magnoliopsida > Asterales > Asteraceae > Lactuca > Lactuca saligna. Next base: position 201,995,595 of record NC_136421.1, read on the forward strand.
CCAATCTGTCACACCCCCGAACTGTCAGAAAAACAATGGCGGAAACATCCAGGGGCGACAACGTCATGCGTAGTATCACAACAATCATAACATAGCAACCAAAGTAAACACAACCATTAAATTACATTAAGAATATTTAAATTAGTTTGAAAACATAGTTTCTACACATCGATATAAACAAAAGATAAAGAAGAGACTCCAAAATACAAACGGTTTTAAAAATATATCAACATAAAGTTGGTGAGCTCATAAGCATGTTTTTGTATTGAGAACTAGTCACTGAGTTTGTATATACGATTTCTTTCCATTATAAGTAAATTGTCGTTTGTATCGAAAATTGTTGTCATCATGTTCTGAATATGAAAGTATGTTTACCAAGAAAATCACATATTTTCTAACATGGTATGAATAGTATATTATGTCTGAAAATCTTGGTTACCACCAGTATGTATAGTAGTTTTATTTCTTAAAATAAAACGTAGACCATGTCCGTGGAATACCCTCCAGTAAATAGATATGTAGTTTTATTAATTCAATAAAACTATGGAAGAATGAAATCCCATGAACAAAGGTTAGTTTATACTTATTGTGAGTCGTATAAGCATACTAATATGACCGGTGACCTCCTTGACGTTTCTTCAGGCGTCGTATGAATACAAAATTTGTCACCCCAGGCATGCCCGCCTAACTGTAGCTAACAGTTCAGGTGTGGGATTGTCGATCCCAAATAGATCTATTCACAAATTTCACTCTCTCCCTCCAGGAGACTCTGGTTATACTACCGGTGAGGATTTATTGGTACCCCGAGGGGCATAATGAAGATAAGTCTCACAATCTTGTAATAACTAGTTTACATGTTGTTCGGTTGTTCTCGAGTTCGGAATTGTTTGTAATGGTGTAGAGTACGAATAATTATACATAAGTAATTATTTAGCAAGATATTCTAGGTTTGTATTCATAGAAATGAATAAACTAAATCTGACATAGTTTATATGTTTTGACTTTGCATGATGTTTATGCAATCCCAAACTATACCAATTATAGTTTGAATATTTACTTACGTCCATGTAATGTTTCGAAAACGATGCAATTATAACTAGAAAACGTCTCTTATGCTCCGCATGTTACAAAAGGGATAAATATGTCTAAATGTTTGATAGAAAACCATTGTAATTGCATCAATTTTTAAGTTACGAAAGCTTTTATGTTTGGCTTGTATTCCCCCCTAAAAACCTGAAAATTTCGGAAAAGTGTAGGGGTATGAACTCACAGGTTGTCGGATGCAGAGGATTCAACTGGACGATCCTTGTGTTGATGTATGTTGCACTTAACGGAGCCCTAATATCAAATAATACATATGTTTATTTAAATTAGCAATTTTCCTATATAAAGTGCTAGATAAACACTTGGTTTCGGTTAAGGAATGTAATCGGGAATTGGTTGGATCGAAGAAAACAAACTTTTTCCCACGAATAAGTTGTTTACGGCCGTAAAGGGAGTTTACGTCCGTGAACTGGGTTTGCGGTCCATGGGTTTACTACCCATGGGTTTGCGGTCTAAGGGTTAACGGCCCAAGGGTTTACGGACGTAAACACTGGACTAGATGTGTGATTTTCGGTGTTTCAGGGCCCTTTCTAGGCTCTTGGAATTATTATAAACCTTGTGCAAAGCTCAAAGTAGGGTTTAAGTGCCAATATTCGTCCTAAAATGGAGTTTACGGCCATTGATGGGTGTACGGCTGTAAACCCATTATGAGCTTATGATTTGGGTCGATTTTAGGTCAAAATAAGTGGTTTCTAGTAAAGATTAAGAATGGATGGTAGTTACTTACCGAAAGAGGCTTGGATTGAGGCTTTTAGCCACCAAACACTAGTGTGTGTTCTTGGTGTTCGTTGTGAGAGAGAATATCTAGCAAAGACGAAGTTATATGGAATGAATCAAGGATTCAACACTATAAAAGGGATTAAAACACAAGAGAGGTGAGGAATCACTTACATTCTTGAGGGTTCTTGGTCAAACTCAAAATTGTTGAGAGAGAGTAGAGAGAGAAAGCTTCTTAGAGTGTGAAAAGTGTGAAATGAAGGCCACTTAACCCTTATATAGGATGAGTTTACGACCATGGGTGGGGGTCCACCAGGCACTGACCGCAAACGGAGTTTACCCCCGTACATGAGTTTACGATCGTAAACTCTCCCTAGGCCTTGAACTCGTGGCTTTTCGAGGGAATCAAGAGTTTTTTGCGTGATTTTTTGTTTTTCGACATGTATGTAATTTTGACGATAACCCTAGTTGACTTACTTAACCCAAGAATTTGACGGATAATTAAATAAAAATTAAATTTTATTAACAGGAGTGGTTTACAATAACAAAATAAATTCGGGTTGTCAAACCAGGTGCAATTGCCCCAAGGGTAACAATCAAGGAGCAGAAGGATTAGGAAGGGTCTTGACATTGGGTCAAGGTAAAGCAGTCCAAGACCCGACATTTATTACTCATATGTTCCCACTTAACAACTCTTTCTCTTACCTCTTATTCATCGCTGAAGTTGAGCGGAGCTTTGTTAGTAACATATTCAAACACTTGCTAAAACAACAACCCCAGAGGCTAAACTAAGCCTTAACGTTGGAGATGAGTAATGGTCAAATTGAATGAACCAAAGATATTAATGTAGGGTATAACTTAACTCTAAACAACCATTCATTTCAAATAAAATTTAATGATAGTAAATATTAGGAGTTTTGATGTGACAATCGGCATGGTCGGGTTAAGCCTCCACCGTGCTGATACCATGTGTCACTAGAAGGTCGTTTTCCCTCACCTTCCCAATCGTGAAACTCTAATAATCAATGGTGATAAATCTGGTGCCAATCCTCATCCTATCTGGTGCATCAAGACACAAAAGTGACTGCACCAAAAGAACTACGTTTTCCTCTCTCATGTTATGGACAAGACCAAGGAAGAGGTAAGCATACAAGGTATTCCAGTAGTATGTGATTTTCGGATGAATTTCCTGAAGTCCTTCTGGGAATGCCCTAGAGAGATAGGTCGAATTTCTAATCGACCCCATACCGAGAACCACATCAATTGCCAATTTACCCTAGAGGTTAGCTCCCGCCGAAGTTCAGAAGTTATATAGTCAATTGAGAAGAATTTTTGCGCAAAGGATTCATCAGACCAAGCTTCTCACCCTAGAGAGCCCTGGTCTTGTTCGTCAAAAGGTACAACGATTTTAAGGAATTGAATAAGCTCACTATCAAAAGCCGATAGCCACTCCCTTGGACTAACGACCTATTTTACCAGCCCTATAGAGCTAGTTGCTTCTCCAAAATAGATCTAAGAACCGATTATCATCAGCTCCGAGTTTGAGAAGAGGACATTCCAATAACTGCTTTCTGAATTCGTCATGACCATTTCAAATTTGTCATGATACCCTTGGGTCTAACGAATGCTCCCACGGTTTTCAAGGACCCTACGAACCGAGTTTTCACAACCATTCCTAGTCACCCTTATCATTATTTTTTAATCAATAAATAACGTGTCTGCTCACAAAGCAAGAATAAAACATTGTCAACACCAACGACCGGCCTTGGAAAGCATCAAATCCGGAGAATATCACGGACAAAGAACTGCGTGAATCGAGATAACAAAATTACTCCAAGATTTTAACAGTCCCTTCGGAAGGCTATAGGAATATAGCTAGTCATGAGCATTGTGTACCATCCTTAAACTAATAGCCAAAGTGAACAGACCATTTCACCACTCGAAGTCATGCTCCAAGTCTGGATGTTTGAATTCAAAAAGTCATGGGATACCCAGTTACCTTTGATTGAATTCTCATACCGTAACAGCTATCGCAAGAGCATCAAGGTTGCTCCTTTTGTGACTCTTTATGGTCATAAATGCAAATTACTTGCTCGTACTATCATGGGACCAGAGACCATTCACGAAATCACAGATAAGACAATCCAAAACAGAACCCGACTTCAAGCATCACGAGAAAGAGAAAAGAGTTGTGCTGACAAATGACGAAAACCTCTGGATTGCTAAGTCGAAGGCCGGATACTATCGAAAGTATTTCCCTAGAAAGGAATGATTCGCTTAAGGAAATGGGAAAACTAAACCTGCAATACATTCGTCTATTTGATATTCTTGCCCGGATTGGTCGAATAGCTTATAGGCTACAACTACCTGCTGAAATTAGCAACGTACACCCTATGTTCAGTGTCTCGAATCTAAAAAAGTGCCTATCAGGCAAAACTCTTGTTATTCCTTTAGTAGAGATTGAAATAAACAAGAATCTCATGTTCATCAAAGAACCAATCGAGGTAGTGGATAGGGAAGTAAAGCATACAAAACAAAACCGTGTTCCGATTGTGAAGGTTTGATGGAACGCCAAGCGTTGATCAGAATTCACATGTGAACGTGAAGACCAAATGAAGCAGAAGTACCCTCACCTATTCTCTCATTCATGATCCTATCTTTCGAAAGAATTTTGGGATGAAATTCCCTCTAACGGGGGGATGATGTAACAACTAGCATTTTGCTAGGAAATTCTATTCCCATGTAAACATCATCCATTGTAAAAACATGTACTCTAAATGAATATCATGCTCTATATTCACTCAATACATCTCTTATTGTCAATTATGTGTTGAATACCCTAGAGATTTCGGTTCAAGTTTAATATGAACTAGGATTCTCTTATTGGGCCTAATGGCCTAATAAACTTTCAACTTGATCACATTGGGCCTAGGAAAACTAATTGGACTCTAAATAGACCATATTCATAAGACTTCAGCATTTTGGGCCTTGTGGGCCTAAAATAATCCATCCTATCTCTAACAGGCCCTATTGGGCCATAAAATATTCCATTTTACCTAATGATCCATAAACTCTTTAATTGGGCTTCAATTGGGCCAAGAACCTTAACAAGGGGCCCAATGGGCCAAAAAGTATTCTTAAACTTCATAAAAATCGAGCAAAGCCATGACTGAGCCCAAATGACTTCAAATCGTTTCTCCTTGCCCAAGGTGTTTATTACACAAAAAAATAAATGAGAAATTATGTGCAAGTGCCACCTCAATATTGCATGGTGGTCACACGTGCAACAAAACCCTACACACAACTCTTTGCCCAAGATCTCATATAACTAGGCAAGTCTTCTCTCTCCCTCTCCCCTCATCAAAACTCACGGCCATAAAGCCTCCTCACCATTTTTTTACTTTCTCAAACTCTCACAAGAAGTCCCTTAAGAACTCTCCTACATTTTCCCTCTAAATTTTCGCGTTTTGGTAAGATCTCACAAACTAAGTTTATTTACTACATCTTTAAACTCAAATCACTCCTCTTACACCATATTTTCCTGGATCGTGATTCGTAGAACCATCTAAGTTCAAGATCTACTCAAGAAAGCTTGTTAGGATCAAAAATCTTCTTCCACTTCTTCATCAAAACCGATCCATCACCCCAAGGTGAGTTCATACTCCTTGTTTTAGGATTTCATATGATTTTGGGGGAGAATATGAATTGTTTTGTGTAGATCTATGTGTATATGCATGACTATGTGTGTTTTCCATGAATTATTTGGTGATTATGCGTTGATTACTTCATTAATCTAAAAATATGTTAAGAACTTAAAGTTTATCACTTGGATCTTCATAAGAACCTTGAGAAAAGTATGTTTTATCACATACATTACAAATGAACTTGTAGATATGAGAATTATACACTTAAAATAGCAAAAATAAGCGTTGTGCTCAAATATCTATAACTTATACTTAAAAATCAGCTTTTGACGAGAATGTTTTAGCCCAATCTAGAACTATTTCAACCCTCTTAATGGAAGTATTTTTCAAAAAAAATTTCATGGATAATTTTCAGATTTATACCTTTAAAATTACTACTCTCACTTTTTCATACGATTTTCTACAATTTTTGGCGAATTTTACAGAACTTCCTATCAGATTTGAAATAATTTCGGACCAGCCTGAGAAGGTGAGGAATTTCATACTTATTACAAGATATTAATAATTATGAGAAAAATTGTGAACAAGTTAGATAAAATTTACAAACTTCCAGAATTGACGGATCCAAATTTTGACTTACGATGATTTTTCTACAAATTTTACAACAACTAAGTCGGAAAAGCTAATAAACCAGAAAATGTGTATTTTCACAAAAATCAAGCCAAGAATCATCTTTTTGACAAAAATGGGTTTTAAAATGTTATTTTTACCACAAACTAGTCATCAACTCAAGTTTTAACCAAAATAGAGACTAAAGTGTATTTCTTAAAAAATCGGGCCTTAATTGTAAACTTTTGGCTTATTGGGAGAAGAACATCATTTTTACAAAACGTGGGCTTTTATGCTATTTTAGTGGATATTTGAACCAAAATCAACGATAAACTTACAAACAGATTAATTTGATGATTTTCTAGGTTATTGGGCCCTAGTCGTCCATTTTTATGTGTAATAGGTTATGTATACAATTTATATGTTTATTGGGCCTCATTGACCCATTAACATATGCGACGGACCTAGTTTCTATTTGTGTGCTATTTGGGCCTGTAAATACCTTACATGTGAAATGGAACTTAGTTGTCCTTTCATATATATATTTCGGGCCCATGTTATATAATTTCACTCCAATTTAGCCCTTTAAATGATTTACATGTTTGGCGATGTGTTAGTGGTTCACTTAAATGGTTTGCTGGGCCATGAATGAGATTATACATTTCTTCGCGTAAATTCGATTAAGGATCTAGTGAGTTTTGTTGGTAGGCCCTTATTAAGTGTACGATCATAGCCTATAGTTATAACCAGAGTCTCCTGGAGGGAGAACGGGGAATTCTGTATAGATCTATATGGGGATGACACCCTACACCTGAGCCGTTCGCTACAGTTAGACTAACTAAGTCTAGGGTGACAAAAACCTTATAATCAAAAATCAAAACCAGCATCCAAAAACGCCAAGACAGGCGAAATTGTCATTATTTAATATGGTTATGATGTCTCACTTAGAGGAATTAACGTTATGTAGTTTACGGAAGAACATTCTATTTCCTCTTGTATTACTCGAAAACATTCTCGTACTGGTACTCAACCTCAGGGGTTGTATGGCAACTTTCTCTTTTACAAACAACATCAGGTTGTCTGGGAACATGCTCTTTACATGCTCTTTACATTCTCTCGACATTCTCTTTACCCCTTCTAGACAAATAAACAATAACATGCATGCATTAATACAAGATCTGACACAAACATACTGAGCAGTTTGCAGAAAATTTAGGATTTTCTGGCGCTTATCAAAGTTATACAGATCATTTTCACAAACATGCTTATGAACTCACCAACATTTTTATGTTGACTGGTTCTAAAATAACTTATATTCTCAGGAAACCGTTGAAGCAGGATGAACGAAACAAACTAATGGATATCGTGTTATATTTTGTTTCATCATACTCTTACTATTTTGGCATATAATATTCAAATACAATACTCGATGTAAACAATTAATGTTGGTATTTACATGTGTGATGATGATGATGTTATGTTTCAATTATATTCAATGTAATTAAATTTCAAGATGAATTCACACGCAAGCCCTCGGACGTTTCCGCCCTCTGGTTCGGGGGTGTGACATTGGGGCACCAAATATCAACTGCATGTTGTCCAGCCAATTTGAATAGCAATGCGGCCTAACAAAAGGTGATTAGATGTTAACTAATATATAACCAAACATAGGATTGGGAAGCTACATATACAAATTTATGGACAAAATTACCCTTCTAAGTAGAGCATGTGACCTGATCATATCCTACTCCTTTTTTCTTGCTCTTCATTCTTTCTCAAGTCCAATGTGTATCGGAAGCGACGTGAAGCATTAAGCACAATGGCAACTAGCTGTATATATATATATATATATATATATATATATATATATATATATATATATATATATATATATAGGACAACAAATTACTATGAGTTCAATTTCTAAAGTTACATCCAGTAGTAATAATCTCAGTATTTCAGCATATCACTTTCAGAACCAAAAAGGTTTAACGATAACTAGATCAGACGTGTTATTCATTCACTATGAGTGATAATTTTTTTTGACCTTTCAGGATGTAAATAAACTCAAATCACAACATAGTAGTAGGAGTGATTAATATATAATGTTAGTCTTATATAAAAGGATTAAAGAGTTATAAGTTGTTTAATAATTCAGCATGTTGGTTATCTATCAATTATGTGTGCATAAACAGGGGTACAAAGGTCATTTGATCATGAAAAGAGAATGGGAATGACTTACATCTTTAGGTCTTGATTGTCTTGAAGGTGGCATGTGAGTGTGAGGAGCATGTGACATCCTACCTTTGCATTCCTCTAGTCAAAATGATCAAACTCATGTCTTGCAGCATCCAAAGACTTTAATAACCTCAGGCAACGATGTTTTTATCAGCCTTAAATTTTCATCAGCCTGGAATGGAATAAATTGATATTGGAAGTTAGAAGGAAAGAAATAAATGTAAAGTCTAATTCAAAGATCAAAGTGACACCCTACCTTTGCATTCCTCTTGTCAGAATGATCCAAAGCATCATACAATAAAGTTGTTGGTTCTGTGCTCCCAATCTTGAAGATAGATTCAGTAGAAGCTGGGACCCGTTGAAGAAGCTCAATGTTTAAGTTAGACAATATCCTAGCTCCATCACACTCTAGGATAAGGATAATGGGTTCATCATAAAGATAGCGAACCAGATCTCCATAAGTGTCCACCATCAGAAGCATATCATCCGAATACAGCAATACACTATCCATTCCACACCAAACAAGTTGCTCTGGAGCTAGGGTAGAATGTAGAAGAAAAAAAAACAAGAAATCATTATATAAGGAGAAGATAATGAAACCTGATTGAAGCCTTGAAGTTGCAGGGACGTGAAACTCAAGACAGAAAGAAGAAAAAAATTGTGAGAGAAGACGGATGAAGAATGTACCTTTTGGGAGTGAACCAAGAAAGAATGGGATCAGATAGGTCTCCTTGACGGCCAGCGCATAGGTCAGCGATGGTGGCGAAGAGGAGATATGGGTTGGAGGAGAAGGTGCAAGTGCGTGCTTAGGTTGATGGCGAGCTTCGGCTTTGATTTCGTTCTAGACCCAGTCGCATTCGTTTTCTCATCTACTAATGGCGGTTTTTGGAGACGATGATGGCATCATAGACTACGACATGGCATTATGATCTTGAACCGGTATCTTAAGATGGCGGAAGTGTGTGCTTAGGTTACTAGATGCACTCCAAACTCTTAAAGCTTATCAGTTTCGATGTTGGTGGTGGCAACTTAGGGTTTACACACACACACACAGTAGAGGTAAAGAAGGCGAGCTGATTCAAAAGGATGTGCTGATTCAAAATGATTATTAAGGTTCTATTGTAGGATTCTAGTGCGTATTGACTTTCTAAGGTTCAATGGCGGTGGCAGCGGCGATGGCTTAGGGATTATAGAGAGAAGGAAGGAGTGAATGAAAAGGGAGATACTGAGGAGAGAGAGTAGAAGTGGGATTCTTCAAAATTTTAGAATTTCATACAATTTCGTTTTCCCCCTTTAAAATTGCTCGTTTAGGAAAAAATATATAAAGCGACACATTTAGAAGACACACATTTTATGAAAGGCGCCCTCTACATTTCTTTTTTTTTTTTTTCTTTTCTGACATTAATTTTAGGGCACACACAAATGCGAGTCCACTATCCTTCAAATTTTGCAAAATTCACATTATTTTTTAGGGAACACACCAATGCGTGTCCTCTATCAGTGAGTGTCATTGCTTGCGCGTCATTAAAGGGCTGTTTTATAGTAATGGAAAATTCAAAATTTTCAAAAATATTTTTTTTTCTTTTTTTTGTGTGGTTTTTTTCTCTCTTCTTCCTTAATAGGTATCAAGTGGACAGTCATCATATGAACTCGTGGAGGGGCTGGTATATCAATCTTACTATAAACTAGCTAAAAAATTGAGTGAGGCCTTAATGATTTGATTTGTACCTATCGTTTCTTCCCAATTAGGCGATAACATTCAGTCAAGTCCTAAGCTACCATACTCTTCGTAAATGAGTCAAGAGTTTTCTGTTATGTCACTCTTTTAAAGTAGGGGTACATTCTACTCATTAACCACCTCATCTATATTCTCCATCTACTTTCAGTTCATCAATGTAACCCTTGAGACTCTCAGAAATTACCACTAAGGTTTATGGTTACACAAACTTTGTGTTTATGATCTTAGATGCATACACCACGTACTGTGTGAGACCCAAAATCCAACGCAAATCCTAAATTGATGATGAATACTTATATTCAAGAACTCACTTGTTACCAAAAGAAATCTCTTTTATTTTTCTTGCGTGATCTTTATGAAATTGTCTAACACCATGACATTTCTTCCCAAAAGATCCAGTTTAGTTTTTGTTTTGGAGATTTCTATTATCAATTTTGTTACTTCCAAACTATCCAACCTACTTGTTCAACAGACCACATCGGTCTCACAAATACTTCTTCCAACGTTCGGTCTTATGTAAAGTATCGAGGTTCAGTTGAATATTAGCCACCCTTTATAGCCTATGATTAAGAAGAAGCCTTGCAATGTTTCTTAACAAACATTTGATAGTATTCTCATAGGAAACCACACAAGCACTTCAAGTCTCTCTTGACTTTGAAGGAAGAGATTCATGCCCATGATCCTTGGCTTTATGTCATATTTGACATCACACACATCCCATACACTTGATTGCTTTATTTCTTATTTGTTGGCACACTAATGCACGAAAATCTTTCTGATTTTCCAAAACTCTGGTTCTTGATCATTGTGAGTTGTTTTTACTTTTGGCTCTAACCATTAAACAGATTTATGGAAGTAATAAGGTATTTTGTATCATGAGTGCGTACCGGATAAGAGAAGTTAAATGGATACGAAGTTACAACGTGTCTTTGGATAAGTTAAAAAATGGGCGCGTGAAGTTGAAACAGCTCCTAAACCTTCGTCGTATGACGTGTATCTGGGGAAAACCAAGCTGTCTAATCCCCCTTTTACAGGCGCCTTTTCAGAGATCCTTTCATCATTATGGCAGATTCTTTCTCTCTCATGGCAATCGTATAGAAAGGATTTCTCGCTCTATTGTACCTTTTACCACACTACAATTCTCTCAAACACACCTGCGTTTTTAACAAATGTTCATCTTCTTCACAAGCTTAACAATGGCGGATTATTCCTCTCTTAATGATCAGACTGCGTCGTCCACCCTCCTTTCGATCAAGCCAAAATAGAATATGATCATTCAACTGAATCCATTCGTGTATGATCCATACATGCTTCAAGTTGTGGAATGTCTCATATATTCCCCTCTTGTAATTTCTCTAACTCAAGGGGAATCCGTTCCAATGTCACTACTATCTCAATTATACTCCATAGCAACTTACGACAAAAGTAAAGAGCACATCTACTTTCAGAGTCATTCTCACAAAGCCTCTATTTCCAAAGGACGGTTTTTCTCTCCACTAGGGCTTGTAGTAGACACCTCAGTTATCTCACCAGACTTTATCACCACCACTCAACTGTTCTTCATGTTCTATAAGATGGGTTCCACTGAGGTGCATACCACCTTCTCCAAGTTCAAGAAATCTTGCTTACCCCTTCAATGGAATAGGTTACTCACCCTTCTTCACAAGGGATTAGTTGAGCATGTTGGTAGATCTGATGGGTCGAACAAATGCTTTATGAAGATCCTATACAGACTCTATAATGGAATCAATCTGGACTACGGGTCCTTGATATGGTACCAAATGGTAGAGAGTCTATCCTCCTTGACTAAGCATTCTGAAATCTCCTGTGGTTGTTTTTGGACCATTGTCACTTAAAGGGCAATAACCACCCTTAAGGTTCCGGTCATGAAGGATTCTCTGCTCTCCTCTGTCTCCTCCTTCCAGACCAAGATGATCATTGTAGCTGATCCAACCAAGTTTTCCCATAATTGTTCCATTCTGGAGAAAATGTACCGGTCCGTTTCATAGGAGAGTAGGGTTATCTCTGAATGCAAATTGGTTCCTCCCAAGAGTCCACAAATATTGACTCCTAAGATGCAAGCTTCCTTAGACGAGGTGGAGAAACCTGTTAAACTAGGGAAGAAAGCAATTGTTAAGAAAAAAGCAATATTTTGGATTTGGTTCCACCTCCACCTATATCTCGAACATTTCCTACAATTGCTCCACCACCACCTGTTAGTTCTCCTCCTATCACCACTGCTCCAATACCACCTCCTATTTTTTTCCCAATCCACATTCACCACTCCACCAATCATCACCTCTACCAGTTCTTAAATGTGGGATTAAGACTGAAGATCCGCCTAAAATTACTACCGAACCAATTTCCCCAACTCCCTCTAGTGACTCTAATCCAGTTCTTATAGGAGCTGAGTTTGAATTTGATTCCACTTACTACAGTCCTTACCGAATCCCTAGTGAGGAAGATGATTTTGCTCCAGCAACCAAGCAGAAGATCGATAATGTTAATGAGAAGCTTGATACGTTTATCGAGACATCCAAGAATTGCAATGATGTTGTCATGAAAGCTTTTATGGACATTTCTCTCCATCAATATCATGAGTCTATTGACAATGGCACTGTAGTTGTGGATCATTCTACCTCTCTGTGAAAACGAGCTACATCAGATAATAAAGAACTCATCCAAGACTCCAAAGTTTTTATTGACTCTCTCAAGGGTCATGCGGAGATAGATGCTGCGAAGGTGACTGCATCTGTTGATTCCCTATCTCAGTCTCTTCAAGGGGAACAACCCAAGTTCGACACTCTACGCTATGATATTTTTACTGATAACAAAACGTTTCTGGCTTCTGTTGACTATCGGTTAGAAAAGCTCCTTGCTAACTTCCAGGGTGAAAGGCAACTTCGAGATGATCTTGCTTACCAGATTACTAACAATGCAGTACAGAAAGTCGAACTTGCCAAGGCAAAACGAGAAGTTTCCTTGTTAAAAACCGAATGAGCCATTTTTCGCAGTTGTGCTGGGAATGTTCTTTCTCAGTTGCACAATGTATTTAATGCACACGATCCCATTCTCACACTTACAATTCGCAATCATTTAGCCTCCAAACTCGTTCCCTCACTTGAACTCTTACGCTAAATGAAGAGTGTTTCAAAGAAGATGTCTATTCTGCACCAAGGGGAGAAGGTCTTGTGATTCCTCCTGAGGACAAACCGAAGGTGACTATGAAAACTGAACCAAAGATTAATGTAGCTTCGGGTTCTAGTAACAAAGAGAATAAGAAACATGCTATCGGGGAAAATGATGACAGTGACGAGGATAAAGAAACTATTTATGAAATCCTAAAGCAAAAGAAAAGGGATCAGGAGATTGATGAAACTCTTCGTGTCGCTAAGGAAACTGAAGATAGAGAAAGAAAGAAGAAAGAAGAGGATGATGCACTAAGTTGTAAGAAGATATTGTTCCCTCCTTGGACTATGGAAACACTGATCACAGATGCCATAGAGTCTCCAAGCACATTATAGCTGGAACCTGTGACTTCGTTTGACTGCGATAATAGAATGGACTCACAGTTTGATATGCCTATAACACGAAAGGAATTCATTTTTCATTTCTTTGATTCAACTGCAGAAGCTCCTTCACCCCATCCTCAGATTGACCGGGAACTTATTAACTTCTATCTTCAGTTCGGTCAGCCTCAGTACCTGACCTGGAGCGTACATAAAATCACAAGGGTCAAGGTGCTGAAGCAATTGCATGTAGTGAAATTCATTAACATTCAATTCAAAATATCCCAAGGTTCAGATAACTCGGTGTCTTTGATACCCCTGGCAGATCTTCCCAATTTGAATCCACATGATTGGATTCTATTGTTTAACATCTTGCTCAAAAATGTGAAACAATATGATCTGATCCATAATCATTTGAAGAGAATGTTGGCTTCCTACATCCTTGAGGTTGCCAAGATGGATCAAGAAGTGGCTTCTGTTTTGAGGAATAAGCCACCGGTGAAGCCTACTGGAAAGCCAAGTGATGTCGCTAAAATGTATTTTGGATAGATTGATTCGGCACACCTCACCGTTATGTTTACAAGAGCTAAAGGTGAGAAGTTTTTGTTTGCTCTTGTTGACAAGCACTTGTTTTCAACCGATTGCCTGGAACACATTATCAACATTATTCATCGGTGCAAATAGAACTCTGCTTCAGATAAGAACTTCACGGAAATGCTTCAATGGTACCACACATTATCTCTTTTCACCATCATACCGAGCATCTTCAAGACAATCAAGAAGTCAGTTGAAGCTCAACCGAATTGAGCTCTCGGCTCCATTGATGCAAAGGGCTAAATTGTTGAGTATTATGTGTTGCGTCATGGGCCAGTCTTTTGTATACCTGGTTTGGGCTGTCCAACTGTGATTATAGATTTGGGTTACGTAGCATTATATATAGTGCATGCATGTATGCCTTAGGAGATAAAATAGTCATTCGTTATCTTTGCTGATTTGTAACCCTAAACATCTCTACATTCAAAGTTCTAACGATCATTAAGGAGTTTATATTCCAACAATATTCAACTTCCGAGTACAACTCTGGAACTATATCGCACATGAAATATATATAGAATCCTAAGTATAACATAATATCTACATTAGTACAAGAACATGGTAACAAGTTGATAATAGTTGTATATGTTCAAAATATTATATTTATAACAACTATATCCCGGTTATTATAACTATCTACGTTGATACTAATATATTATCATATAGAAACAATAGTAACATATATATAGTAATTAGCATGAGTTTTCCCCTGAAAAAATTAGAAAGCGGGGATGTGAAACACACCTTAATAGCATGATTTTATGTAATCAAAGCAGAAACGGTCAGCGGCATGCCAATGCTAAATTGACGTTGAATATTTATATTCAAGAACTCACTTGTTACCAAAAGAAGTCTCTTTTATTTTTCTTGCGTGATCTTTATGAAATAGTCTAAGACCAAGACATTTCTTAACAAAAGATCCAGTTTAGTTTTTGTTTTGGAGATTTCTATTATAAATTTTGTTACTTCCAAACTATGCAACCTACTTGTTCAACACACCACATCGGTCTCACAAGTACTTCTTCCAACGTTCGGTCTTATGTTAAGTATCGAAGTTCAGTTGAAGATTAGCCACCCTCTATAGCCTATGATTAAAAAGAATCCTTTCAATGTTTCTTAACAAACATTTGATAGTATTCTCACAGGAAACCACACAAGCACTTCAAGTCTCTCTTGACTTTGAAGGAAGAGATTCGTGTCTGGGATCCTCACCTTTGTGTCATATTTGACATTACTCACCTCTCATACCCTTGATTGCTTTATTTCTTATTTTTTGGCACACTAATGCACGAAAATCTTTCTGATTTTCCAAAACTCTAGTTCATGACCACTGTGAGTTGTTTTTACTGTCGCCTCTAACCATTAAACAAATTTATGGAAGTAATAAGGTATTTTGTATCATGAGTGTGTACAAGATAAGAGAATTTGAATGGATGCGAAGTCACAACATGTCTTTGGATAAGTTAAAAAATGGGCGCGTGAAGTTGCAACGGCTCCTAAACCTTCACCGTATAACGTGTATCTGGGGAAAACCAAGCTGTCAAATCCCCCTTTTATAGGCGCCTTTTTAGAGATCGTTTCATCATTATGGAACATTCTTTCTCTCTAACGGCAATCGTATATAAAGGAGTTCTCACTCTACTGTACCTTTTACCACACTCCAATTCTCTCAAACACATCGGCGTTTTTAACAACTATTCATCTTCATCACAAGCTTAACAATGGCAGATTCTTAATCTCTTCATGATCAGACTGCGTTGTTGACCTTGATTTAGATCAAGCCCAACTAGAATATGATCATTCAGAGGACTCCATTCTTGTATGATCCATACATGCTTCAAGTTGTGGCATGTCTTAAATATTCCCCTCTTGTAATAGCTCTAACTCAAGTGGAATCCGTTCCAATGTCGCTGTTGTCTTAAGTATACTCCACAGCAACTTATGACAAAATCAAAGAGCACATCTACTTTCAGGTTCATTCTCACAAAGCCTCTATTTCCAAAGTTCAATTGTTCTCTCTTCAACGGCTCGCAGTAGCCACCTCATTCATCTCGCCAGACTTTATCACCACCACTCAACTGTTCTCGATGTTCTACAAGATAGGCTACACTGAGGTGCTCACCACCTTCACCAAGTTCAAAAAATCTTGCTTACCCCCTCAATGGAATGGGTTACCCACCCTTCTTCACAAGGGATTAGTTGAGCGTGTTGGTGGATCTGACGGGTCAAACAAATGCTTCATGAGTCATGACGATCCTATACGGACTCTATAATGGAATTAACCTGGACTACGGATCCTTGATATGGTCCCAACCTTGTACAAAGCCTATCCTCCTCGACCAAGCATTCTGAAATCTCATGTGGTCGTTTTTGGACCATTGTCACTCAATGGGAAATAGCCTCCCTCAAGGTTCCGGTCATGAAGGATTCTCTGCTCTCCTCTGTCCCCTTCTTCCATAACAAGTTGATCATTGTAGCTGATCCAACCAGGTTTTCCTATAATGGTTCCATTCCAATGACAGTGTACCGGTCTGTTTCATAGGAGAGTAGGGTTATCTCTAAATACAAATTGCTTCCTCGTAAGATTCCACGAAAATTGACTCCAGAGATGCAAGCTACCTTAGACAAGGTGGAGAAACCTGTTAAACGAGGAAAGAAAGCAATTGGTAAGAAAGAAGCAACCTAAGATCCCTCTTCCAAACACACTAAGTCAAAGAAAATGCAATTTGACATAGGTGATCGCTCTGCACCAAAGAAAATAAAGAAAATGGATCACTGAAAACAAACTCCTTCACCTTCCCCCTTAGAATAGACACATGAGGAGTCTGAAAGTGAGGATGACGAAGAACAACACGAATGTTCATCTAGGGGGACTACACCTCCTCGATCTCTAAGTCCAGAAAAGGTTGTTAATGACCATATTCCCACTCCTCCTCCATCTCCACCCAAATCCACTATTCAGGATTTGGTTCCACCTCCACCTATATCTCGACCCTTTTAAAAAATTGCTCCACCACCACCTGTTAGTTCTCCTCCTATCACCATTGCTCCAGTACCACCTCCTATTTTTTCCCAATCCACATTCACCACTACAACAATCATCACCTCTACCACCGATTCTTCGGTCAAAGTCAACATATCAGATAAAGGGGTTAAGACTGAAGATCTGCCTAAAATTACTACCAAACCAATTTCCCCAACTCCCTCTAGTGACTCTAATCCAGTAGTTTGAATTTGATTCCACTTACTATAGTCCCTACCGAATCCCTAGTGAGGAAGATGATTTTTCTCCAGCAACCAAGCAATAGATCGACAATGTTAATGAGAAGCTTGATACATTGATCGAGACATCCAAGAATTGCAATGATGTTGTCATGAAAGATTTTATGGACATTGCTCTCCATCAATATCATGAGTCTATTGACAAGTGCACTGCAGGTGTGGATGATCCTAAAACGAAAGAAAAGGGATCAGGAGATTAATGAAACACTTTGTGTCGCTAAGCAAGTCGACGAAATAGAAAGAAAGAAGAAAGAAGAGGATGATACACTAATCTGCAAGAACATATTATTCCCTCCTTGGACTAGCGAAACACTGATCAAAAAAGCCATAGAGTCTCCAAGCGCATTCTGGCTGGAACTTTTGACTTCATTTGACTGTGATTATACAAGGGATTCACAGTTTGATATGCCTATAACATGAAAGGAATTAGTTTTTCATTGCATTGATTCAACTGCTGAAGCTCCTTTACCCCATCCTCAGATTGACCGGGAACTTATTGACTTCTATCTTCAGTTCGGTCAGCCTCAGTACCTAACCTGGAGCGCACATAAAATCATAACGGTCAAGGTGCTGATGTCGTTGCCTACATGGAAATTCATTAACATTCAATTAAAAGTATTCCAAGGTTCAGATAACTTGGTGTCTTTAGTTGCCCTGGCAGATCTTCCCAATTTGAATCCTCATGATTGGATCCAGCTTTCTAACATATTTCTCATAAATGCCAAAGAATATAAACCGATCCTGAATCATTTGGAGAGAATGTTGGCTTCCTACATCCTTGAGGTTGCCAAGATGGATCAAGAAGTGGCTTCTGTTTTGAGGAAGAAGCCAACGGTAAAGCCTACTGGAAAGCCAAGTGATGTCACTAAAATGAATTTTAGACAGATTGATTCGGCTCACCTCACCGTTGTGTTTACAAGAGCTAAAGGTAGAAAGTTTTTGTTTTCTCTTGTCGACAAGCACTTGTTTTCAACTAATTGTTTGGAACACATTATCAACATTATTCATCGGTGCAAAGAGAACTCTACTTCAGATAAGAAGAACATCACGAACATGCTTCGGTGGTACATGACATTTAGGCAATCTCTTTTGGCCATCATACCGAGCATCTTCAAGAAAATCAAGAAGTCCGCTGAAGCTCAACTGAATTGAGCTCTCGGCTCCATTGATGCAAAGGGCTAGATTGTTGAGTATTATGTGTTGCGTTATTGCCCAGTCTTTTTGTATATCCAGTTTGGGCTTGGCCATCCGTGAGTATAGATTAGGGTTATGTAGTATTATATATAGTACATGCATGTATGCCTTAGGAGATATAATAGTCATTTATTATCTTTGTTGCTTTGTAACCTTTAGCATCTCTACAGTCGAAGTTCTTAATCGAGCTCTTCTGAGGTGTTCAAGTTAATCATTCGACATCAGTTTAATCATGCTTTGGTCTTAATTCTTTATCTTTCTGCCTGAATCTAACGATCATTAAGGAGTTTATATTCCAACAATATAGAGCTTCCGAGTACAACTCTGGAACTATATCGCACCTGAAATATATATAGAATCCTAAGTATAACTTAATATCTACATTAGTACAAAAACATGCTAACAAGTTGATCATAGTTGTATATATTCAAAATATTATATTTAGAACAACTATATCTCGGTTATTATAACTATCTATGTTGATACCAATATATTATCATATAGACACAATAGTAACATCTATAAAATATTTAGCATGCGTTTTCCCCCGAAAATATTAGAAAATGCGGGGATGTGAAACTCACCTTAATAGCGTGATTTTATCTAATCAAAGCAGAAACTATCAGCGTTACGCAGTCGTTGGGGTCGAGATGCAAGAGGGCTTCGACAAATGAGAGAAAGGACATAAGTAAAGTTGTAAGAATAGATGAAGTCAGAACTGTAATTTATAGTAAGATTTTTGGCCCTCGTGACGTGAGAAACTCCTTGTTCACGTCGTGAGTTTGGAACTTATCTCTTCGTAGACTTGCCATCCGTCTTCTAGCTTCCGAAGGTGGCCATATGACTCCTCACATCGTGAAAAACTCCTTGTTCATGTCGTGAGTTTTGATCTTATCACTTTGTAGCCTGGTCACGCACTTTATAGATATGTATAAGTTGAAGAGGTTTAGATACATTGTGTTATATAAATACTTTTGTGAGGATATTTGGACATTTTACTTTTTTCACAGGCATCAGAAATGTAACAGCCCGAAATTCAGGTACAACCAATTAGCCTTCATCTTTTATTTAATTGTCATTTTTTTTGGGCCTTTGGGTTGGGCGAGTACGCAGGGCGTTGAAGGAGTACGCTGCGTGTACTCGCATGCCTCATTAAAACGGGTTATCAATCGGGTACGCTGGGAGTACCCAAGGTTACGTTGGGCGTAACCGGTTCAGACCCAAAACCCTAATTTGGGTTTGTTGGTTATAAAATGAATGAGATGGCTTGGTTCCTCAGCCACCATCCTTCAGAAAGAAACCCTAAGAGAGTTGTTCCCTCATGTATAGCTTGAGTGTGGGTGTTCTAAGCTTTGAGGTGTCATTTCACGGTAGCAAAAGAGAAGAGGAGTCCATTGTGGAGGATAGAAGTTGGTGTACAAGTGTAGATCCATGGATAGCAAAGGTTGGAGCTTCTTCCTGAGGTAAAAAGGTAAGATCTTGCCTTGTACCTCTTATGGTATGCTTCTTGGACCAATTTCTAGAGTTTTGGTGCCAAAGATGGAGACTTTGTGAGCAAATAGTCTCCATTGGCCTAGATCTATCATATTCCAGGTCCATTTGAATTGTATGTTCATAAAAATGTAATCTTGGACGTAAATGATTAGCCATTCATGAGATCTAGATCCTTTGAGTTGAAAAGGAAAGGTATTAGAGAGTGCAGGAGCCTTTACAGCCATCCCAAGGCTTAAAGGTTCCGACTTTATGGGTTAGGAGACTTAAAGGGAGCCGGATCTAGAAGTTGAAGAAGTGTCTTAACCATTTAAAACCAAATATAAGGTGTGGCTGAATCTGGGAATTACGTTGGGCATAAATCCTAGTATGCGCAGCGTAAGGGGTTGAGACCCCGATTGTGGTTCATTGAAGTACGCCCCGCGTACAGAAGCCGGTACGCCCCGCGTACTGTGGTATGTTGACTTTTTTTGACTTTTAGGGTTTTGGTCAACATGTGGACTTTGAGTCAAGGAGGGGTGAAATGGTCTTTTTGTTGGATAAGGTGTCTAAGTCCATAACTATTTCTGGTATGTACTTGACCCGACCCGGCATGATCCATTTGGGTTGCATGGCACCATGCAATTGGATAGACTAAATGAGAGAAATAACGCTTGGAGATTATTAATATATTATAAGTTCTAATATATTAATAATATTATTTGATTAGTTTGATCAAGAATTAATTTAGAATTAATTAAGTGATCAAAAGATAACTAATTAAATATATGGGTTGATTAAGTAAATCATCCATATCTTGTATAGTGGGCTAAAAGGCTCCATGGATCATCAAGTTGGGTTCCACCCATAGGATGCTCCATGGATGCTCCATGGGAGTTACAAACCCATGGGTCATGGAAATGAAGAGTCATGACACATTAGGGTTTAACCCTAGATGTGTCAACACTATATAAGTAATATGATCTCCTCCCAAATCGGCTACACTAAGTAATAGAGGGCTTGGCCGATTTTTGAAGAGTGTGTATTCTCTCAAAAGTTCTTCCAAGAGCATTTGGTGTTGTGTGAAGCATTTGAGGCATCACACTTGGGGTGCTAGGCTCACAAGGTTTCAAGGAACACAAGCAACAACAAGGTAAGTTATTCTATCTATACTTTATGTTAAAATTGTTCCCCATGTATGCTAGATAGGAATATAACCTTGGAAATCAACTTTGCATGACAAATTAGACAAACATAGATCCAAGGTTATTAGGGTTGCATGTACACTTAGGAAGTGTTAGAATGCTCAAAACCCATCACTTTTACCCCTCTGTGGGATAATTAAATGGGTGTAGCCTAGTCTTGGAAGCCTATATTAATTAGAATGATATTTCGTTATGATTAGGCAGGGTTAGGTCTTCGTTTCGAGATTTGGAGATAGCGAGCACGTGAGATTCTAGACTTCCTACAAGGTGAGTCTTCTCACTATACTGTACATGGAAGGGTATTTATGTGTGACCGGAAGGTCGGATATGTTATGAGTTGTATGCATTGTATACGAATAAGTTAACCGTTTGTATGTGCTATGTATATTATGCTTGATATGGGCCGAAAGGTATTATGTTATGGGCCGGAAGGCATTTATCTATGGGTCGGAAGGCATTGTGATGTGGACCGCAAGGTCGACGTGGGTAGGACTGGAAGGTTACCGGGTCGGGACGGAAGTCCCCTGAGACACATGGAACGGAAGGTCATGGCCTAGAAGGGTGTATGTGCATAAGTAGTATATTGGGGAACTCACTAAGCATTTATGCTTACAGTTGTTATGTTATGTGTTTCAGGTACTAGCGAGGACCGTGGGAAGACGTCGGCATGATCTGTACACACTAGCAGAGGATTTATTTTATGATCTTGGGATTTATATGTTTTCTATGATGATTTGATACTATGGATTTTTATGACTTGACTTGGATGAAAACATGTTTAAGAAAAGAAAAAATTGTTTTGAAAATTTAAGTTGTTACAACAAAGTATATTATTGTCAAGTTTTAACAATGATAGTCCTCTCACAAGATCCTTTCCAATGAGTTTGTTGATATAACCAAGGTTGAGGTGACCGGGTCTTCTATGGCACAACTAACTGATGTTAGAAGCAGCATTCAAAAGAAGACAAATATTTGGGGCTCATTTAGTTAGTTTAACATCAAGAGGATACATGTTCCCATTTCATGGGGAATCAACAAGGATGCACGTGTTTCTATACATGCTCAAACTCTTGGCTCTGGTAAATAAAACCTCATGATCATTGTCACACAATTGTGCAACACTAATAAGGTTGTGCTTAAGACCATTTACATACGCTACATGTTTAACGGTAAAGTACCCATTCAATATGATTCCATGTCCTATAAAATCTACCTTCATGTTGTTTCCAAAAATAAGATACTGACTTGGCATTGTGATCTTGAAATCTCTTAGGTAACCATTATGCTCAGTCGTGTGACAGTAGCATCCGAAGTCAAGGCATAATGTACCCTTGTGTGGTACCCGACACAAAGAGCCTGGATTTAGATATAAGGCTTAGGTGCCCATGTTCGTTTGGGTCATTAAGTGTTAGCTTTCTTTAGATTTGTTAGAGTTGGGATAATCTTTTCTTGTTTATCATTAACCATTTAGTCTTTCTCCTATTTTTTAAAAGACGTTTTTTTAGCTTTCTTATTGCACATCTTTTTAGGTTTGGTCGATGGAAAAGATGGAGAGTTAGTGAAATGACTAGGAATTCCTAGATAAGGAAATTTGTAGTTCACAAGCATTACAAATTGATCCAACATGGGAAACTAGGTATTTTCCCCCAAACTAATTGATCATTGGAAACCATGATTTTCCCCAAACATGTGATTCCCTCATATGGATAGATAAAACCACAATATGGACCACGAATAGAATTTATAGGGTAATTACAATTCCGATACATCCATGGTTTGGATGGAACATCTCTTGGTCTAATCATTTTACAAAAATCACGAAGATTCTTGGGCTTGAAACAATTATGATAGTGATTTCCAGTTTGGTTCGGAAATCCAGAATTTGAGAAACCATGATTTGAAGTAGAGATTCTTTGATTCTTTGAGGTTTTAGGAGGACTGGTGTATCTGGTCTTCCATTGGCTTGACTTATCCTTTGGTACATATTGGTCTTTCTTTCCTTGTCAGTATTTGTAGTCTTTGCCGCATTGGGTTTTGAAGGATCGACTATAGTTGGACCTTTTTCTTTAGAAACATGAACATTCTCTTTTTCCTTAACTTTAAGGATATTAGTTAGCTTTACAAATGTCTCTTGTTGTTAGAGACTTGGTCAAGAGATTTTTATTGGAATGAAAGGTCTCTTAAGTATTTCAACAATAGTTTCACCCTTGTTGACTTGAATTGGAGATTTCCTAGTCTGTTGTTTCTTAGTATATTTACATCCTAACTCCTTTGTTCCAAAGACTGAAGCACTAAGAGATGAAAATGTTTCTTCACTAGGGAATTTAATGGGTTCATTAGTAGAATATTCTACCGGTTCATATGATTTGGGTTGTTTACCATTACATTTTGAGCTACAGATATTTGATTTTTCAGAAGTGGCATCTTCTGCATTGAAAATTTCCATTGTGGGACATTCAAGAGAATATTCAACTTGAGAGTTACACTTAGTGTTCAGGTTTGGAAGATCATAGGATGATATCACCTCGAATGGGATGCTTGAGAACAAAGTGCTAATTACATCACTACTACAAGCTACCACCTCTTGTTGATCCTCATTCTCTCTAGTGAAGATACTTGGATCACATGACAACAACTCTGGTTGAGTACTGGGACTCATGATTTGTTTTTTCATTTCATCATAACTATAAGAACAATAAAGATTGATAGATTCTATATGATGAGAATAATCAATGACACTGAACGACAATTATTGAAAAGGTGTCGAATGTATGGATCAAAGAAATAGAACAGTTCATGGAGGCGAAACTATTCTGGAATTGCTTCAAAAGTTGTAACCCCAGATGTTACATGCACACTATATACAGACAAAATAAAGCAGAGATTTCAAACATGTACATATCCATTTTGGAATCTGAATTAAACAAAAATCTGAAATAAACAATTTGAAACAACTCTAACTTACACCTAACAATCCCCCGCTTTGTGTCGAATGGAAAGAGGTCTTAATTTTTTTCTTTGTGCATCAAAAACTTTTGGCATAATCTTCAGAAGCGATAATCGGAAAGACAGGTACCAAAGAATCATATTTGAAACACACTTTACATTGGCACCAGTATTGGCTTTGTGAGCTTCAGTCGAAGATAAGATTGTTTTGAAAGCCGTTGTTGAGTACAAGTGTTTTTCCCTTAAAAACAACATGCAATTCAAAATTACGTCACCTTCCTTCCTTTTGTAAATGATCCTTCAGGGCTTCTTCCGAATTATCCATGGCTTCAAAATGTTGGATGTCTTCTAGTTGTTCATATGGCTTCATAATAGGCCTCTTCTTCATAGCCAAAGCAATCTCGACATCCATTTTTGCGGTTTCAAGGATGTACCACTTGATAATCCACTTCAAGTGTTCAATAATGGGCTCATAATTTTGGACATCCTTAGCCACAATGTAAAACATATACAACCAATCATAAGGCTTAGTGAATGGCAAATCACCCGAGGTGAACTTGTGAAGAATGTGATTGGCACCTCGGAATCCTTTCAACTGGATATTGAAGAAGTCTTATGTCTAAATCGGTAATCCAACTTTTACTACCATAATTATTTTCAAAATCCATGTCATATACTGCGGTTTCACAAACAACATTGTCAGAGATCACGTATTTCTCAATCTTATCGAAACATCAGAAGAAAAATGCCTTGGGAGTTAAGGAAAAAATAAAAATGGCACTCCAAATCGTTATATAGGTCGAAGGCAATAGTTGGATACAGCTAGTAGAGATTTGGATCATCAACGGCTTCTTTTTGTGTGCGCTCGACAGACCAGGCAAGAAACATTGATTTCTGAGTTTCAAGAATTAATTTTGAATTCTTGGCTTCAACTTCTTCTGCTTCAAGTTTATTTCGGAGAGCATGGAGATCATTAAGCTCTTTTTCTCTTTTCTCTCTAGTAACGCTTTCCATTTTGAATATATTCATATTTTAATCACTATCTTCTTTAGAAACACCTTTTCCTTTATATTTTTCTGATCCAGAAGCTTCATTATCCTTCTGATCAGACACATTTTCCAAGATTTCCTCCTCTTTTCACCCTTGTTTCACAAAAGCACTGCTTCCAGAAACACCCTTTAATTGATTTACGATTGGAAATACAGGTTGGAGTTTTTCCACGAGATTTTGGCTAATAAAGTTTGTGAATAAAGAGTCACGAGTATCAACAATTCGCAACAAATATTGTTTAATTTTTGAAATGCACCCTTTAACCAAATATTTCTCTTCTTCAAGTTCTGAAATGTTGAGATTTTCATTATTCACCTTCTCATAAAGAACCTTCGTTTTCTACGTCTGTTTAGCTAAGGCATCCATTATCTTATTTTTAATAGCCAAGTCATTTTGTAACTTGATGAGCTATTTAGTGATGGTTGTGTTAAGATCAACATTATCAAGTTTGAAATCTGCATGGAGAGTAGAAAGAGCTTCTTTTTCAACTTTCAACGATGATTTGAAGCCTTTGATGACCTTGTTCATATAAGTAATACTCTTGTTAGAAAAAGTCCAAAAGTCAACACTGAATTCCTTGACATTAGTTTGTAATTGTTGAACATTTTCAGAAGCTTATGTGATTCTCTTTTCAGAAGCTTAAGCATCTTTTGATGATTGTTCAATGACTTTGGAATTTGAAGATTTGGTCATTTCCACACTTGTTCGATGGGTTTTTAGAATGTTTTCCCATTTTGTAGAAGAGAAGTCATTGTAATACTCCATGATAGAATCAAGCTTCTCATTTAACTACTTGAATTAGCCTTTCATCATAAGTGTGTTGTCATCATCAATTGAAAGATTTCTGAAGACATGTTGAAAGATAAAATCTATAACTGGTTCTTGATCATCTCCATATAATATCTCATTATCATCATCAACTGGTGGAACAGAAATTGATGAAGTTGGAGGAGCTATGAAATCTATGAAGATATGTGAGGAAAGTGGGATTGAGACCTAAGGAAATGAAATTTCAACTATACTTTTTTGTGGGAGTATAGGGACGGATGAAATCTAAATTGTGGAGGTGACTGGTGTGGTTGTCATTGGTAATGCCGGTTGAGTGATTGGAGGTGGTGGAGTAGTAGTGAGGTTCATAAATGGTTCTTGTAGAATACTTTCAAAAATATCAGATGTGGGTATGGAGGAAGATGGTGGAGAAGATAACTTCTTAATTGTTTCAATATGTGCCAGAAAAGAAGTGTGAGCGGTATCTTCTTCATTTTAGAGTGTGTTAACCACCTAGACTTCTGTCACTGTTCTCTCTTTCTATTATTATTAAATTATCGGAGATGGAGAACTCGGTTTCTGAAATGGTTTCTTTCTCCTCTTTGTAATATTGATTGTTTATGAAGTAGCTAACTTTGCTTTCCTTTTTCATCCCCTCTTAGGTTTATCACCTTTCTCTATAATATGTTGCAATTCCGTTGTGTCACACCCTGAAAACCGAAGGCGGAAACATTTTCGGGGTTGACTCCATGTTGAGTATCAAATCCAATGCACATAGTAATCAAAGTAAACAACCATTACATTACATATATGAAAGTTTACATTTGTTTCAAAATTATGTTGTACAATTGTGATACATAGTATATATGAACAAAAGAAAGACGTGTCTTTTACGCATTCCGTCTTCACCAAAAGAGATCACCAGGTACCTGTCTAATGCAGACCTGAGAATACAAACAGTTTGAAAATCAGCATAAAGTTGGTGAGTTCGTAAGATGTTTGTTTTCTGAAAAATGTACCAGTTTCCTTTAGTTTTATGAAAAGTTTTGTTACCCAAGAAAATCCCATATTTTCTTATGTAAAACAGTTTAGTTATCTTTCATTACCAGTTCAATTATGCGTTATATGTTACCCCAGGAAAATCCCATATTTTCCTAAATGCAAGACCGATTGAATATCACATTGTATAGTTTAATACACAAAACTATATATTGAGAATCATAGGATTACTATCCCGAATTATATATAAAATACTTTAATATACATGAACTGTAGAAGAAAATTAGTTTGAAAACCTTGGGACTAACATCCCGTACTACATATAAGATAGTTTGATATACATGAAAAATATAGATTAAAACCCATGGGACTACCATCCTAGACTAGACATAGATTCGAACCCATGGGATTATCATCCCGTACAAGATATAGTTTCAAAACCATGGGACTACCATCCGGTACAAGATATAGGTTGAAATCATGGGACTATTATCTCGTACTAGATACAAGATCAATAGACTGAAAACCATGGGACTATCATCCCGTACTAGATATAAGATCAATAGACTAAAAACCATGGGACTGTCATCCCGTACTAGATATGGAAACTATAGATAGAAAGTAGATATGGAATCGAAACAAAGTCAAAACCAAACCCAAAGCGATACCGTGAATAAACTTATATTAATACGTATTGTGAGTCGGGTAACCATACTGATACAACAAAGAGACCTCCTCGACGTTTGTTAGACGTTGAAACTCTACCCAAGAATTTTTCACCCCAGGCGTGCCCGCCTAACTGTAGCTAGCAGTTAAGGTGTGGGATTGTCAGTCCCGAAGAGATCTATTCACAAATTCCTCGCTCTCCCTCCAGGAGACTCAGGTTACACTTCCGAGGAGGATTTACTGATAACCCAAAGGGTAATGACGAAACTCAAAAGCTAGTACTAAATTATTCACAGGGTTCTCATACGATATTAAAAGTACAAAAGATTACGAAACAGAATACATACAATGAAACTATCTGGCAATACATTCAAATGAAACGGAGATAAACTGAATCAGACATAGTTTATCTAATAACTTTATATATATACATATATATATATATAAGTACATGATTAAACAAGAACTAAAGAACCCTAAATTATTCCCATAATAATTTAATTAGTTTGGTTATTTCCTTAACTGAAATTCATTTAGTTGTGGCTGATAAATCACCCCTTATGCTCAGCATAATACATAAGGGGTAAAGATATTTATAATTTTCCAAATATTTATTGAAATTCATCAATGTCATGTTTTGAAAACATTTGTAATTTGCTTGTATCCCCCCCCCCCCCTGAAAACATTGAAAAACCATTTAAAAAGGGTAGGGGTATGAACTCACAAATCGCAGAATATGTCGGTTTGGATGCTAAACATCGTTGCTGGGTTTGCAAACGCACGAGGTTCCTATGAATTATGAAAAGATACACATTTGTATCTAACTAGGAGTTAGATTATTTATTTGTCAGCGAAAAACACTTCTAGTTGCGGAAACACCTCATTACAAGTGTTTGGAAGGACCCGGGTGGCGTTTGAAGTCACGTAAGGCTTGGATATGGAGTTTACTCTTCGAGAGTAAACTCATAGAGCAGTTTTTGGCCCCTTAACACCACATCCATATGAGATCACGACCGTGAACTCATAGATGGTGTTTTTTTTTGTGCAAAATGGCTTCACAACATTTGGGATTAATGCTAGGCTTGGGTTTTAGGCTTTGGAAGGAATTAAAACTCACTTAGGGACCATTTGTTGGAGTTTACGGCAGTAAACTTGGAGTTTACGGCCGTAAACTCCCCCACACGTAGAATCCTTAATGTTTTGGTCCTTAAACAATCACATGTGATTCCAATGGTTTTTCCTAAGCCTTGTATGGATTTTTAGAGGACTTTTAGCATGAATTTTGGAGTCTACGGCCCATGAACCCCCTCATGGCCGTGAACTCTTTAGATGGGGGATTTAATATGTTTTAAGGTCCAAATCTTGTTTGTAGTCACTTCTATAATTTATCCCAAGGCTTATGGTGTGTGTAAATGGCATTTTAACACATTAGAAGGAGTTTACTCCCCAAGATAATGAGTTTACGGCCCAAGCATTATGTTGGGCAGTAAACTCAAGTTTACTCCTCTAAATTAATGTTCAAGGTGTTCCAAGGCTAAATCCAATATTCTAAAATTCATATCTAAGCTACAATGGAGTTTTGGAAGGGTTTAAGGGCATAAAAACCCCATTTATATGAGTTTACTGCCCAAGCATGCTCTTGGGCAGTAAATTCATGTTTACTTTTCAAACTCCATGTTTAAGGCATTCTAAGTCCAGTCCATTAAGCCATTAAGCCATATCTAAGCTCCAAAGGTCGATTGGAAGGGTTTTTGGGCTCCAAACCCCATTTTATCTGAGTTCACGGCCTAGAATTGTTCTAGGGCCGTAAACTCATAAATATGGTCCTATTCCATGATTTGAACTCGAATTTGAAGGCCTATGATGTTATACTAGGAGTTGGGGTAGTTACCTTGGTGATTTCGAGCTTAAATTTGACGATTTTGGACCCTTAAACTTGGTTTGAGGAGAGAGGTTAGAAAGAGAGTAGAGAGATGAAGCAAAAGCTTCAAATGAAAGCTTGAACATGTCTAACACCCCGTTCTTCAAGTGTTTAATTATGAGACCCTGAGATTCAAGTGGAAATGTAATTCAGGTCCTTTTCGAGAAATGAGCTTCATCCGAGTATGTTTCGGGCGGGGGTATGTGTAGAAGTATTGTGCTTCGAAGTTGATCATTGTTTATAGCTCTTTGTGGTATAAGTGGAAAAAGGATCCCATGCATGCATGGCATGCATGTAATTTTTGGAAGGTGGCTGGCTACGCCCAGCGTAAGCTGGACGTACACCCAGCGTAATGGGACGAAAGGTTGCGGGTGGTCGGGTGAATACGCCTAGCATACCAAGGAGGTACGCCCAACGTACTCTCAGAAACCCCAAACCCTATTTTTAGGGTCAGCCACTATATAAGGAACATGTTGGTTCACCCCTCAGCCCCCTTATGCTCGTCTTCAACCTTAGAGAAACCCTAGATCTCATATCCTCTCATATTTGGGTGTGTTTGACCTTGGAAAGCTATTGTTGGCAAAAGAAAGGCTTGAAGGAGAAAAGGGAAGTTGTTAAAGAACAAGAAGAACGTGTGGAGCTTGTAGATCTGAAGAAATACCACCCTTTGGAGCTTGTTTGAGGTATAAAGCTTCTTTCTTGACCTTCATATTGCATAAATCTATGTATTTTGAGGCTTTGTTGTCATTCTTGTCCCAAAAGTCCCCACCTTGTTGCATATTTCGATTTGGTCAAGATTATATGTCCTTTCAGACCCTTGGAGAGGTTTTGAGTGATAAAAATGAGGTCCCAAGGGTTGTAGTTGTTCCATGTATGAGTTATATAGGTCTTAATGGATTAAGAGCTTAAGAACATCCCAAGTGATAAAGTCTGAGACTTTATGAATTCTAGTCATATTTGACCTATGGATCTGAAGTTTGGGCTTAGGAGCTTAACCCATTAAGAGGTTGGAAAGTCTTAATGGATCAAGCAGTTACGCCCCGCGTAACCTTCGAGTACGCCCCACGTAGCGGGCCAGTGCCCCGTATTATATTGGCGATCATTGCAGTACGCCCAGCGTACCAAGGAGAGTACGCCCAGTGTACTCCTCCTGTGGACTTTCTTTTGGGCTTTTGAGTTTGGCCATTTGTGGGTTGTTGGTGTTTGGGCCAAGTCTGGAAATTATGAATAGAGTATTTTGGGCCCAATTAATATTATGGATATTGGATCTAGGCCCATTTGGTGAGGTAGGCCCAATTTGGTAAATTGGGCCAATGTTGGACTTTGCGTGAGATTTGGACTTTAGTCTTGGTCCGATAAGTGGAAGTATCTTTGACCTAATGCTTATGCTTATGCTTGTTATGTTAAATTTGTTTGGGATTTGCGGTGAGTTCGTGGTTCGAGAATCTGCTTCTTCTGTTCAGAGTATCGGCATTCGCGAGGTGAGTTATCCTCACTATATCGACAGGGTCTAAGGCACCAAGGCCGACCCTTTATTGGATTGTAATTCGAATATGGTTGTTATGTTATTGCTTGATATGTCTGCACCTTGGTAGCTAGGATGGTATATGCTAGAGACCTGATTAAGGTCGGTTTCCCGATATGTAGACTGATGCTATGCTAGTGACCAGTTAGGTCGCTAACCTGGTTAGGGTAATGATATGTTATGTGATCTGCTTGATCGGTTTGTTGACTATGACTATTATATGATTGTATGTTATGTGCACATGCTTGTTTGGACTTGAGATGGGTTGAGGCGGGTCCTGATTTGTGCTGTAGGCCAAGATACCCAGGGCGGACCGGTTGTTCCGAAGGCCCAACGAGCGGTCCGGATAGGCTGTAGGCCCCACGAGGGCGGACCAGACGTGTCAAGGCTCGGAGAATGGACCAGGCAGACTGAAGGCCCGATGCAGGCGGACCAGTCATACTGTATACTCAGAGAGTGGACCAGTTGAGTTGAAGGCCCGGTGCGGGCGGACCAACCACACTGTAGACTTGAAGGTCATGACTAGACTCGGAGGGTGCATCCGGTGGACTGAAGGCCCGATACGGCGGACCAGTCACACAGTAGACCTGATGTGCATGGTTATTCTATGTTCTGTTATGTTATGTATTCTTTTTATGCTATGGGCCGGAAGGCAATATGTTTTGGACCGGAAGGTCGTAGCCTGGAAGGGCGTATATGTGGTTGGTATTTTGGCGGTATCTCACTAAGCTTTTGGGCTTACAATTGTGGTTTAATGTTTTTCAGGTTCTTCAGAAGACAGTGGCAAGGCAAAGGCGTGATCGTACCGTTCCTTGTGTTTATGTTTTATGAAATGGACCTGAGAATACTTTGATAAATAATGTATTGAAAACCTTTTTGTAATAATGTTATTAAAATGGATTGTTTTGAAAAGTTTAAATTATGTTGAAATATTTGTTTGTTACAATTTGGTATCAGAGCCTTGGTTTGAGTGAATTGGAGGAACAATCGTGTGACTCCAGTCTCAAATCGAGGAGGATTTTAAAGAGAGAAATTAAAATGGTTTTCAAATTAAGTAAAAGGAGGACGCAGAGGTACGATCAACCGGAGCCAGTAAGTAACCCCAAATTACCATTCATGATATTTGTTTTATTGAGCTTTGATAGAACAACATGTTATTGTTAGGCTAGGGATCTTTGGGATTTCATGATAATGTTGCCTGTTTTGTGATGCCTGCTAGCCTAGGGTTTTCCTCTATTGAGATTTCCAGTGTTCCTCTAGGAGTGAGGATCGAGCGCTTGCTATGTATATTTGTCGCTAGGGTGTTGTGGTAGTACTTCATACAAATATGGGTAGGTGTGGAAGGTAGTATGGGCCCGTACTACTGAAAGCACAGGACCCATATGCGTATCAGAGAAACCATGACCTCTAGGGTTGGGTTGAGAGTTTGTTCCCGGGATAGTGGGAAGTGTCTGAGGTTTTGTGGTTTATTTTTAGTATGGAGATTTCGAGGCATGCTGGGAGTTGATCCAGGTCAGGATCGGGTGCAGGAGAAGGAGTTGCAGACGGGTTAGTACCGCACGAGGTTATCGGTCAGATGAGTACGCACGATTTCGATGCGAGGATTTGGGAGATCCTGCATGATGAGGTTGCTGCATTGTTCCGGGCCGAGATGCTGAAACTGTTTAGGTCGATCAAGACCGCCATGGTGGAGTATTTTGATGAGCGCTATGCGGCTTGCAAAGAGATGGCTGTCGCGGCGACTACAGCAGCTGTAGCAGCGGCAGGGGGAGGAGCT
Organism: Lactuca saligna; assembly: GCF_052625555.1. Lineage (NCBI taxonomy): Eukaryota > Viridiplantae > Streptophyta > Magnoliopsida > Asterales > Asteraceae > Lactuca > Lactuca saligna. The sequence continues at coordinate 202,028,551 of NC_136421.1, forward strand.
AGTAGAGGTTTTCAGTATCAGGACTTCGATAATACGAAGCATCCCACCTTTGATGGAGTTCAAGATCCGATTGTTGCTATGAGATGGTTATCAGACGTGGAAGGGTGATTCTTCACATGTTCATGGCCTGCTGATCAAAGGGTGAGGTGTGCTCTGTACTTGTTAAGGCTCGGGGCAAAGGATTGGTGGAGATTGACCACGGGGTCATACTCGGATCCGTAGAGGGCTGCGATTTCATCGGATCAGTTCAGAGAGATGTTCAACACTCGTTATGTTACGCAGGTCGAGAGGGAGAGGTTGGCTCAGGAGTTCCTTGAGCTGAAGCAGGATATAGAGTCGGTGACGGAAATCACCAGGATGTTTACTGAGAGGGCGATGTTTTGCCCTGAGTTCGCTTCGGAGTAGGCTCAGATGTCCCGATATCTAAGTATGCTAAAGAGGGACATCAGACAGTTTGTGTCCGCACAGAGGTGCGAGACCAATTTGGAGTTGCAGTAGGCCACCAGGCGGCGTGAGTTAGAGATTGAGTTGCAATTGCGTGAGCTCAGGCAAGCACCGGTTCAGTCACAGCCGGCAACGAAACGGTCTACGACCGTTGATTCCAGGATGGGAGATCAGGGAAGCCACGTTTGTGGAAAGTGTGGGAGGGGTCACGCCAAAGTTTTTCGGTCCGATGGTGCATGCCGCAAGTGCGGAAAGGAGGGGCACCATGCGAGGGATTGTCGGTAGTCAGTGTCGGTTCGATATTTGAGGATATGTTATCATTGTCATCAGGTTGGACACTTGAGGGTCAACTGTCCACAACTTGCTGCAGGACTGGTGCAGGCTTCAGCATCGACCATGCTAAGGATCACAGGTGGAGGTTAGAGTGGCACAGAGCCTCCAAGGGCTTAGGGTCGTGCTTTTCAACATGCCGCGGAGGAGGTTAGAGCAGTGTCGGATGCAGCTGCGGGTATGTTTCTTCCTTGTTGTCTTGTTTATTTATGATTATTGTAGAATATCGTTTATCTGCTAGTCTCGTTGGGTGGTTTTCGTTTTGGTATCCATCGTTCCTTAAGGGTTTGGCATGGTGATGGATTGGTGTTTCGGGCTATCGTTGGTTATCATTCGTGAGGGTTATTAGTGGAGATATGGTGTTGGTTGAATGTCGTGTAGCATCTGCAGTCTGAGGAGTGGTTAGCTGAGGATTGAGTACTTTTGAGCGGAATGATCAGTGTGGAAATGTGTTTTTGCGAAGGCCGCTAGTGCTAGTGGGAATCAGTCTGCGTGTAAGCATTGGGTTTTGTGCAAGGTTATTTTTGGGAGGTCGGTGATAGCGGCCGGTGGTTGATAGTCAGTGCCCTTAGTGGGGGAGAACTGGAAATTCTCCGGATAACCGATAGACTTGAGAGATTGTTTAGCTGCTTGGGATTCAGCGGTATTTCTATCAGCTGGGAGAAGAATCATATGGGTGAGTAACAGGCATGCGGGGCGGGATACAAACCTATAACATTGATTGTGTAGGGCCTAGGATCAGGCTGGAATCGAGTATGTATGGTGGAGATAGAGTTCGGAACCCCTAAGGGGCTAGAATAGTATGCAGGGGAGGATTTCCCGGAGAGGTAACTCGGAATGATGAATGCTAGTTGAGCGGTCCGGATAGACTGAAGACCGGTAGGCGTACCAGTCAGTCCGAAGGCTCGGGGAACGGTCCAGCGAGACTGAAAGCCCTAGAGGGCGGCCTAGATTGGCTGAAGGTTTTGAGAGTGGTCCAGTTTGACTGAAGACCTGGTGAGGTGGCCCAGTCATGCTGAACACTCTGTAGGTATTATCAGATCGGTTCGAGGAAATGGGTTGGGTGTGTTGTGATGTGTTAGCAGTAGAAGGTCTGGCCCCGGGTATGGATTGTGAGTAGTGGGGGTGGTACATGGACTCGAGAGTCCTTGCGAGCAGGTTCAGGACATGTATGTCGCATGGTTAGCGGTCATGCTAAGGGAATGTAATTCCACGGTAATGGAAGTACCAGCGCAGGAATATGATGGGGGTGGTCCAATTATGGTCTTTGAGCAGCGAGATTACGGCAGTGGTATGGAGCACATCCGGGTTGGATGGTTGCTGAGGCTTGGCAAGAATGCATGGATGGAAATTTCGGAATTCTAGATAGATTTGTTTATGTGGTGAAAATGCATCCGGAAGGGTGTTTGGAAGTGTCAGAAGTGTATCGGGGTTTTCCTAACCCAAGGACACTAAAGTCAGTTTGGTGTGGTTATGAGATTGTGATGGAGAACTCATGGGAGTTGCTTTATGGCTATGGCTCGTTTCATCCTGTCGGCAAGAAAGGTAAAGTTGGGTTTCAGATCTCGATGGTTGAGTCTTGGGAAGCCTGGTCCAGTGAATGCCAGGCGGAGCATTGCAGGGATAGTTTCGGAGTAGAGTTGTCGCAAGCTTCGAGGGCCAAGCCTAGTTTAAGTGGGGGACAATTGTAACACCCCGTTCTTCAAGTGTTTAATTATGAGACCCTGAGATTCAAGAGGAAAGGTAACTTTTGGTCCTTTTCGAGAAATGAGCTTCATCTGAGTAGGTTTCCGGCGGGGGTATGTGTAGAAGTATTGGGCTTCTCGTCACCCTCGTATGGATGTAAAGTTATTTAAGAGTGGGTTTAGATTAGAGGAGTTGTGGTGCTTCGAAGTTGATCATTTTTTATAACTCTTTGTGGTATAAGTGGAAAAAGGATCCCATGCATTCATGGCATGCACGTAATTTTTGGAAGGTGGCTCGGTACGCCCAGCGTAAGCTGGACGTACGCCCAGCGTAATGGGACGAAAGGTTGCGGGTGGCCGGGTGAGTACGCCTAGCGTACCAGGGAGGTACGCCCAGCGTACTCTCAGAAACCCCAAACCCTATTTTTAGGGTTAGCCACTATATAAGTAACATGTTGGTTCACCCCTCAGCCCCCTTATGCTCGTCTTCAACCTCAGAGAAACCCTAGATCTTGTATCCTCTCATATTTGGGTGTGTTTGACCTTGGAAAGCTATTGTTGGCAAAAGAAAGGCTTGAAGGAGAAAAGGGAAGTTGTCAAAGAAGAAGAAGAACGTGTCGAGCTTGTCGATCTGAAGAAATACCTCCCTTTGGAGCTTGTTTGAGGTATAAAGCTTCTTGTTTGACCTTCATATTGCATAGATCTATGTATTTCGAAGCTTTGTTATCATTCTTGTCCCAAAATTCCCCACCTTGTTGCATATTTCGATTTGGTCAAGATTATCTGTCCTTTCAGACCCTTGGAGAGGTCTTGAGTGATAAAAATGAGGTCCCAAGGGCTGTAGTTGTTCCATGTATGAGTTATATAAGTCTTAATGGATTAAGACCTTGGATTAAGAGCTTAAGGACATCCCAAGTGATAAAGTCTGAGACTTTATGAATTCCAGTCATATTTGACCTATAGATCTGAAGTTTGGGCTTAGGAGCTTAAGCCATTAAGAGGTTGGAAAGACTTAATGGATCTCGCAGTTACGCTCCGAGTAACCTTCGAGTACGCCTCGCGTAGCGGGCCAGTGCCCTGTTTTATTTTGGCGATCATTGCAGTACGCCCAGTGTACCAAGGAGAGTACACCCAGCGTACTCCTCCTGTGGACTTTCTTTTGGGCTTTTGTGTTGGGCCATTTGTGGGTTGTTGGTGTTTGGGCCAAGTCGGGAAATTATGAATAGACTATTTTGGGCCCAATTAATATTATGGATTTTGGATGTAGGCCAATTTGGTGAGGTGGGCCCAATTTGGTAAATTGGGTCAATGTTGGACTTTGCGTGAGATTTGGACTTTAGTCTTAGTCCGATAAGTGGAAGTATGTTTGACCTAATGCTTATGCTTATGCTTGTTATGTTGGTTAGTTCGGGATTTGCGGTGAGTTGGTGGTTCGAGAGTCTGCTTCTTCCGTTCAGAGTATCGACATTCGCGAGGTGAGTTATCCTTACTATATCGACAGGGTCTAAGGCACCAAGGTCGGCCCTTTATTGGATTGTGATTCGAATATGGTTGTTATGTTATTTCTTGATATGTCTTCATCCTAGTAGCTAGGATGGTATATGCTAGAGATCTGATTAAGGTTGGTTTCCCGATATGTAGAGTGATGTTATGCTAGTGACCGGTTAGGTCGGTAACCTGGTTAGGGTAATGATATGTTATGTGATCTGCTTGATCGGTTTGCTGACTATGACTGTTATATGATTGTATGTTATGTGCACATGGTTGTTTGGACTGGAGATGGGTTGAGGCAGGTCTTGCTTTGTGCTGTAGGCCAAGATACCCAAGGCGAACCGGTTGTTCCGAAGGCCCAGCGAGCGGTCCGGATAGGGTGTAGGCCCCACGAGGGCGGACCAAACGTGCCGAGGCTCGGAGAGTGGACCAAGCAGACTGAAGGCCCGATGCGGGCGGACCAGTCATACTGTAGACTCAGAGAGTGGACCAGGTGGGTTGAAGGCCCGGTGCGGGCGGAACAACCACACTGTGGACTCGAAGGACATGACTAGACTCGGAGGGTGGATCCGGTGGACTGAAGGCCCGATACGGCAGACCAGTCACACAGCAGACCTGTAACAACCCGAAGTTTTCTATCGTCGAAAACTTGTTCTACCCGTGACATTTCGCCGTTAGTCGATCCGTTTCGTTCTCGCTTTGGGTTAATTAATTAAATTTAAACGTTTATTATAATCTAATGAGTGTTCAAATCCCTTAAGAACTCATAAAATTAACCCAAAAGTGTTTACTTCAAAAAGTTATGAAACATTCCTGCCGGGTGACAGTAACTTAATCGGGTGCGATCAAAAGCCCAGTTTAATGTCAGTATCGGGTAGAATTCCACCGCGTCCAAGTTTTAGGACCTATATAAACGTGTTTTGGCATCCATTTGAATCTTTTTCCTTCTCTCTCTACACTCTCTAACCTCTCTCCTAAAATCCAAGATTTAGGGTCCAAAACCTCAACTTTAAGGTCTCAAATCCTTAAGGTAACTTCCTAACCTCATTGTAGGCCGTAAACACCAAAATTGAAGGCTTTTGAGCCCTTAAACCCCTCCTTGACAATTTTGGGACCTAGATATGGCTAAATTACTTCAAGATATGGACTCTAAACATTTATAACATGGATTTTGTGAGGTTTGACGGAGTTTACGGCCAAGGCATGTGCTTGGTCCGTAAACTCATATAAACGGGGTTTTCATGCCCTTAAACCCTTCCAAATCACAAACAAGGCTTAGATATGAATTATAGAATATTGGTTTTAGCATTTGGACACCTTAAACATAATTTTTGGGGGGTTTGTGTGAGTTTACGGCCAAGGCATATGCTTGGGCCGTAAACTCCTTATAAATGGGTATAAATTCAATTCTAAGGTGTTAGAAAGCCATCCAACACCACCAAAAGCCTTGGAATAAATCAAAGGACCAACCAAAAATAGTTTTAGGGCTTTAAAAACATCAAAACCCCACATTTGAGAGTTTATGGCCATATAACATGTCTCATGGCCGTAAACTCATAAAAAGGTGTCAATTGGTGCCCCAAACTCATTTCTAGGCATGTGAGAATTTTTAGAATCACATGTGATTAATTTTAAGACCTTAAAAACACTTAATCAAAGGGATTTGAGAGTTTACGGCCAAAGACCCCATGCCTAGGCCATAAACTCCCTTAAGTGTTGCAAATGGTGTTTTTAATTCAATCCACGCCTTAAGTAAAATTATTCCAAGCATTTCCAAGTGTCCATATCCATTTATGACCCAAATTTGCACCATAAACCAACCCACCATGAGTTTACGGCCGTAAACTCATGGGGAATGGGTTTTTTGGACCAAAAACTCTTGTATAAGTTTATTCATGGGGAGTAAACTCAAGTCCCATGCCCCTCGCTTCAATTCCCGTCCTCAAACGCCACCCGGGTCCCTCCAAACACTTGTATCGGGGTGTTATCGCGACTAGAAACAATTGTCCCTACCAAATAACCAATCTAAGTCCCAATTAGATACAAATGTGTATCTTTACATCCTACTTAGGAACCTCGTGTGTTTGCAAGCCCCGGACCAACACTTAGCATTCGAATTCACCACATTTCTCGTCCGATGAGTTCATACCCCTACCCTTTTTCAACTATTTTTACTGTTTTCAGGGGGGGAATACAAGCAAAAGTACAAGGAAATCTTGTACTCAAACTTATTGTTTTCAGTTTAATCGTTTTCATTCTGTATGTTCTAATATCAGTAACTGTGTTTATCAAATAGTTCGAATTACGAATTTAGCTTTCAAACTAATCAAAGATTTCTCGATAAAATGCTCTAATCTAGACTATGTTTCATAGACTACGAATAACTTGTACAAATTTTCAATCATAACTAGTTACGAATACGAAAACGAATACTAAACTATAATTAGGAATAGAACGAATACGAAACTTTAATCAGGAACAGAACAAATAACGAAACTACAACTAGAAACAGAACGAATAACACATCTATAACTAGGAACAGAATGGATAATGAAACCATAATTAAGAACAGAACGAATACGAATACGACTGCGAATACGAATACGACTGCGAATAGTATTAGGAGTAGGATTAGGAATAGGAATGCAACTACGAATACAAATACAAATACGACTGCGAATACAAATACGAACACGAATAGTAATAGGAGTAGGAATAAGGAAACGAATACAGTAACGAATACGAATACGAACACGAATAAGTACAATTGTAACTAAATAAGAATAAGAACACGAATATGAAGATGTGAATCTAACTATATTCCGAGATATTATCATTAGGATATCAGCATACCTAGTTAATACAATAGGTACGAATGGAAATAAATCGGTATATCGAAATCAAATAACTAACAATTACTTTAGGAAAGTACGAGACTTTCCTGGGGATAACAAAACATTACCTAATCACGTCTACATCTTTTACATCTTTAACACCATTCACATTAGAACCAACATGTAGGAAAGCATGGGGCTATCCTGGGTAACACTTATATAACTAGTAAGAGTAACAAACTGAATAACATTACATCTTTTACAATTGGTAATATACAATAAGGAAAGTATGGGACTTTCCTGGGATCATAGTTAAACATAACCAGAACCGCGTAACCTAATAATAAATCAACTTTCTCTTTTAAGAAAATATGGGATTTTCTTGGATAATAACTTTTCGGTAAACTAAAGGAAACTCGTACATTTTCACAAAGCAAACATCTTATGAACTCACCAGCTTTATGTTGATTTTCAAACTGCTTGTATTCTCAGGTCAACATTAGATAGGTACCTAGCGAATCTTTTGGATAAGACGGAGCGTACAGAAGACTCGTCTCTACTTTTGTTCATATATACTATGTATTACGAATGTACAACTTTACGTTTGAACAAATGTAAACTTTGATATGTAATGTAATGGTTGTTTACTTTGCTTACTATGTACATTGGAATTGATACTCAACTTGGAGTCAACCCCGGAGACGTTTCCGCCTTTGGTTTTTGGGGTGTGACAAGACCCGATATGCATGGCTGTTCTATGTTCTGTTATGTTATGTATGTTTTTTATGCTATGGGCCAGAAGGCAATATGTTATGGGCCGGAAGGCAATATGTTTTGGACCGGAAGGTCGTAGCCTGGAAGGGCGTATATTGTCACACCCCAAAACCAAGAACGGCGGAAACGTTCTGCGGCGGAGGACGTCATGTACAGTGTCACAAAATAGTAAATGTAAATAAGTAAACAACATCATCCATTGCATTAAATATAGAATTTTAATACAAGCGTGTTCTTTACAGTTTTAGACACCAAAAATATAATGTGAATCAAAATAATATGATGAGTCTTGAAATGCGCTCCATCTTCTCAAAAGCTGGGATCGGTACCTGCCTACTGATGACCTGAGAATACAAGTTATTTTGAAAGAGTTTATCAGCATTAAGCTGGTGAATTCCTAAGTATTTTAGTGTCGATGTTTGTTATCCAAACGTTTGAACCTGTCGTAAGTATGAGTTGTAAATGTATGTAAGTGTTTGTAAAAGTTTGAATCTCTCAGAAAAACCTATATTTTCTGTTAAAGTAGCCCTCTACCAAGGCTTAACTGTTTTGTATGCTCGTTTGATGTAAAAGTGTGTAATTTCCCAAGTGTAACTATCTTTTAACAATATATACTTTGTACATTAAAGTTTAAGTGAGGTTATCACCAAAATGTAATGGGTAAATCATTGTAGTACTGTAGTTTTGTTTTATAGGAACTACTGTTGTACTAACTACCTTAAACTGGGTTTATATTAAGGTATCATGTGATAAATTGCACCATACTATCGACTGGTAACAACGACAACGTATAGTCGAAAAATAAGGTATGACTTTTGGCACCCGCAGACCTATCGGTCCCGTTGTAGCTAGCAGCGAGGTGTAGGATAGTCAATCCAGTATAGATCTATACGCAAACTCACGCTCTCCCTCCAAGAGACTCTGGCTACAACTCAGGTAATGACAATTAAGACATGCTCCCATACAGTGGATCACAATTGTTAACGTATTCGTGTATATGCAATATAATGTTACTTGTTCTAGTATCGTTGTATATGTTCTCTTAGTAATAAGTATTGACTCGTGAATGAACTGACTCGTTGATCTAGAAATTGTAGTAGTATGATCCTGTGTTACCCCGATGGTAACTTACTAATGATGTGCTGATAAGTATGAATATGGAAGTACTTTTATGTCTATACATGTATATATGATATATAACTAATATTGAAACGACCCTCGGATGGTCACCCAAAATCCCACCAGACCACATCTCAGTGCGCGAAAAGGAAATAGGGCGGATGCCCTTCCTAAGCCCTTTAAACATTTCTTCTATATCTATACATATATGGGCATGCAATTTAAAAGTAGTAAAACAAGTTTAAATAAAAGCATTTGATAAGTAAAAGAGTTTGTAAAACATTTTGAAGTAAAATAGTTTGATCAATGATAAAATCATTGGTTTCCTAGTTATTAATCACATGTGATTAATGCAATCACATGAGATCCAAGCAATAACTATAAGTGTTTAACTTGTATCCCCCCCCCCCCCCCGCCCATAAAGTATTTAAAACATTTAAAGCATTTCAAAGGTTAAATAAAGGGGTATGAACTCACTTGGAAGTTTGAAGATAGCGAGATCGAAAACCGGGTAGAGTTTCGTCTCGGGAAACGGATTTTTCTCGGGATTCTCGGGAATCTCGGGAGTAAAATCGACCCTCGGGACTTGAGCAAAAATGACCAGGGCTTCGGGGTAGTGCGAGCACGGAAAACAAGGTAAAACGCAAGAAAAAGGAGAGTGAATGAGCAATTTTTCCGGAACCCCTCGCACCCCTTTTATAGGTGGCTGGAAGGCCCTCGTACGCGGGGCGTACTCCCGTACGCGGCGCGTACGAGACGTCACTGCTTACGTATTTCGGATGGGGCGGGTCGGATGGGACGGCGGGTTGGGTAGCTTCGCATAGGGCGATGTGGACGATCCGAGGCCGTGGCCTCGAGTACGCGGGGCGTACGAAGGTACGCGGCGCGTACCTCGGTCCTAGGCTGACTCCCCTTCGGATATTACCAACATTTTTAATAAAAATTATATATAAATTATTCATCGAACTTCAAAAATTCATATCTCCTTCATACGAACTCCGTTTTTGACGTTCTTTATATCCCCGTGAAGGTGAGACTACGATCTACAACTTTCATTTAGATTCCGTTGGCAAATTCCAAAATTATTTTTATTATTTATTTATTAAAATGACGTGATTAAGGAATTTCTTTAAAAATTCATAACTTCTTTATCTGACGTCGGTTTTTGCCAGAATTTTTACCATTGAAATATCATTGTCGAGACCTTCGATTCTCGTTTAGGTCATTCTGGCCAAATGTAACTCGATCTCCGATTCGAGTTTTTAGTTGTCTGTTGCTAAGCTGAACATGGAAAAATCATAACTTCAATATACGAAGTCGGATTTGGGCGTTCTTTTTACGTACGATCATGGTTTAATGATATTTAAACATAGAAGAATTTAAATAGAAACTTTTTGGACATTTTATTATCAAAGTTAATTTTATTAACTCAAAATGTTTACAATACTTGACCTATTAGTCCATTTACAAAGAGTTGAAATATCGGGTTGTCACATCATCCCCCCGTTAGAGGGAATTTCGTCCCGAAATTCAAAGTAAGAAAACACTCGTGGATTTGGGAAACAAATGTGGGTACTTGTTTTGCATCTGATCTTCGCGTTCCCATGTGAATTTAGGTCCCCGCTTGGCGTTCCAGCGAACCTTCACGATGGGTATGCGACTTTGTTTTGTTTGCTTGACCTCTCAGTCCATGATTTCTACTAGTTCTTCCACAAAATTGAGGCTCTCGTTGATCTCGATCTCGTCGAGTGGGATTACGAGAGTCTCGTCGGATAGACACTTTTTCAAGTTAGATACGTGGAATGTAGAATGTACGTTACGAAGTGCGCCTAGTAGATCGAGTTTGCAAGCTACGGGGCCGACCCTTGCAAGAATCTCGAAAGGCCCTATGTACCTCAGATTAAGCTTCCCACGCTTGCCGAAGCATATCAAGCCCTTCCAGGGTGAGACTTTGAGAAGGACTCGGTCTCCCACCTGAAATTCCAAGGGTTTCCTTCGTTTATCTGCGTAGCTCTTCTGTCGGTCCCTAGAGGCTTTCAATCGTTCACGGATTTGAACGATTTTCTCTGTCGTTTCCCGAATGATCTCCAAACTGGTGAGAGTACTGTCGGAGGCTTGCCCCCTAGCTAATTGGGTATCACCCACCTCAGCCCAGCACAGAGGAGATCTGCACTTTCGGCCGTAGAGAGCTTCAAATGGAGCAGCCTTGATGCTCGTATGATAATTGTTATTATAGGAAAACTCGACAAGGGGTAAGTGAGTATCCAATGCCTTCCCAAAGTCAATCACGCAGGCTCGCAACATATCTTCCAGAGCTTGGATGGTCCTCTCACTCTGTCCGTCGGTCTGAGGATGGTAGGTTGTGCTCATGTCCAGCCATGTTCCTAGGGAATGTTGTAGTGATTGCCAAAATCTTGAGGTGAACCTACTATCTCTATCGGAGATAATGGACCGAGGTACACCATGTAGCCGTACGATTTCCCTAATGTATGTTCTCGTATGTTTCTCCATCTTGTCGGTTTCTTTGATAGGCAGGAAGTGTGCAGACTTGGTCAATCTATCAACGATGACCCATATGGTGTCAAGTCCACCCATTGTTTTGGGCAACTTGGTTATGAAATCCATAGTGATCTGCTCCCACTTCCATTCTGGGATCTCTGGTTGTTGCAATAAACCAGAGGGCTTCTGGTACTCGACCTTAACCTTTGCGCAAGTAAGGCATTTACTCACGAAGGTAGCAATCTCTGCTTTCATATTAGGCCACCAGTATAGCTTTTTAAGATCCAAATACATCTTATTTGATCCTGGGTGGACGGAATACCGGGAGTTGTGCGCCTCGGTCATGACCAAGTCTCGAAAAACACCGTGTTTCGGTGTCCAGATCCGGTCCATGAAATATAAGGCTCCATCACCCTTGGCTTCTAAATTCTTGTCCATTCCTCTGAGGGATTCACATGTCACATTATCAGGTTTCCTGGCTTCAAGTTGGGCCGCCCGAATTTGATTAGACAAGTGTGAATGGATGGTTACTGACAATGAGTTGACTTTGCGACCAGAATATTCCTTCCGATTTAGGGCATCTGCTACTACATTGGCTTTACCCGGATGATAACGAATATCACATTCGTAATCACTGAGTAGCTCGACCCACCGTTGTTGTCTCATGTTGAGCTCCTTTTGATCGAAAATGTGTTGTAAACTCTTGTGGTCGGTAAAGATAGTGCTCTTTGTTCCATACAAGTAATGTCTCCAGATCTTCAGAGCAAACACCACTGCTCCTAGTTTAAGATCGTTGGTCATGTAGTTAACCTCGTGTTTTAAAACTTCTCGAGGTGTAGGCGATGACCTTACCTTGCTACATCAAAACACACCCAAGCCCTTGGTTCGATGCATCGCAATAGACTACGAAGTCTTCTATTCCTTCGGGAAGGGATAGTATTGGTGCGGTGCACAAGGCTCGTTTGAGTGTTTGGAACGCTCTTTCTTGTTTCTCTTCCCTAGTCAAAGGCCACGCCTTTCTGGGTTAGGGTTGTAAGAGGTTTCGCTATTCGAGAGAAGTTCTGAATGAATCTGTGGTAGTAGCCGGCGAGACCTAGAAATTGGCGAATTTCTGTAGGCGTCTTGGGTGCTGACCAGTTCTCAGTGGCTTGAATTTTGGATGGGTCCACGTGGATTCCCTCTTCGCTTACCATGTGTCCTAAGAATTCGACTTTACGGATCCAAAATTCACATTTCGAGAACTTCGCATAAAGCTTCTCTTTTCGTAATTTCTCTAGAACTTGTCGCAGGTGATCGCCATGCTCTTTTTGTTACTTCGGGAGTAGATCAGGATGTCGTCAATGAAAACGATGACGAACTGATCCAAATAAGGTCGGCATACTCTATTCATCAGATCCATGAATACTGCGGGCGCATTGGTTAATCCGAATGGCATCACCACGAACTTGTAATGTTCATAACGAGTTCGGAAGGCTATCTTCGGCACATCCTCCTCTAGCACTCGTAGCTGGTGATATCCGGTTCTCAGATCAATCTTAGAAAAATAGTTCGCCCCTTGCAGTTGGTCGAATAGATCATCTATGTGAGGCAGAGGGTAGTGATTCTTGACCGTCAGTTTGTTGAGTTCTCTGTAGTCAATAAACATACGGAATGATCCGTCTTTCTTCTTAACGAACAAGACCGGTGCTCCCCAAGGTGAGAAACTCGGTCTTATAAAGCCCTTGCTGAGCAGTTCGTTAAGTTGACCAGAGAGTTCCTGCATCTCAGCTGGTTCCAAGCGGTAGGGCGACTTGGCTACTGGGGTAGCTCCTGGGACTAAGTCGATTCTGAACTCGACCTGTCGTTGCGGAGGTAACCCGGGTAGTTCTTTTGGGAAAATGTCAGGGAAGTCGCTCACTACAAGGATTTTCTTTAGTTCTTTTGTTTCGAGGCTCGTGTCGACGACGTGAGCAAGGAATGCATGGTATTCCTTACGCAGATACTTCTGTGCTTGAATACTTGATATGATGCGAAGACTTGCACCGGGTTTGTCGCCGTAGACTATAAGAGTTTCGTTAGACGGAAGGTTTAGACGGATTGCTTTCTCGTAGCACATGATGTCGGGACGATGAAGGCTTAACCAATCCATGCCAACGATAACATCGAAACTTTTTATTGAGACTGGCATGAGGTCGATTGGGAATGAATGGTTATCTAGAGTTAGGGTACAACCTAAGTATATGATACTCGTACTTTCAGTTTTTCCATTAGCCATTTCTACTGTGAATAGTTCTTTGAGTGTGTGCGGTGGTTGATTAAGCATGCTAGCAAATTTATGGTTTACGAAGCTTCCCTCTGCTCCACTATCGAATAGAATGCATGCATAGGAGTTATCGAGGAGGAACGTACCAGTCACCACTATCGGGTCAGCAACTGCTTCCCCGTGGCCTATAGCTAGTACCCTCCCTGCTCCTCCAACATTTTTCGCCTTGGGGCAGTCCCTCTTATAGTGGCCTGCTTCGCCAAATCCATAGCAGGTCGGGCTCGCGCCCGAGCCGGGGACTTGGTTGATCGGTCTCGCCGGAGATTTATAGAAACAGACTGTGTGTCCTCTCCTGTGGCAGTTAGAGCACTGCATTTCATGGCAGGGGCCATTGTGGTGGTAGTTGCATTTGTTACACTTGGGCAAACCTCCAGCATACTGTCCCATCGGAGCAGTAGTAGCAGCAGCAACAGGGGTTATTGCAGCATGTACCACCACAATTTGCTTCTTTTTGGAAGCTCGGTTCGTCTTCTTCCTTTCCTCCCAGAGTTTTCGCTTTGTGTCAGCGGGTTTGGAGGGTTCTGAGATGGCTAGCGTTGTTGTTGTTGTATGGGTTTGGTCCCCATGGTCAATGAGTCGTTGTGCCAGTCGTTTGGCACTGTCGAAGGTAGCGGGGTTTGATGCAAGAACATTTCCCTGATACAGAGGCACTAGCCCCCATATGTACCTCTCGATCTTCTTCCCCTCGGTGGGAACCATATTGGGGCAGAGGGCCACCAGCTCGCTGAATCGGGCAGTATAAGCAACCACGTTGGTGCCCTTCATTGTCAGGTTCCAGAGCTCCTGCTCCAGTTTCTGGATCTCGCCCCTCGGGCAGTATTCCTCAGTCATGAGGTCTTTCATTGTTTCCCAGCCTATGTCGTTGGCTACAACGAGAGTTAGAGATTTAACGTGGCCGTTCCACCACGTTAGGGCTTTTCCTTCAAAGGTGCATGCGACATATTTGACTTTGGTCGCCGCAGGGCATGAGCAAATTTCGATGACTGATTCAGTCTTCTCGAACCATTGCGAGAGAGCAATGACTCCGCCGGTCCCATGAAAGGACTTCAGCTTGCAGTTGGTGAAATCCTTGTAAGAGCACTCTCTCGAGCGCACAGGGGTTTCAACCGGAATGGAGTTAACAGGGGTTCCACCTTTGCTGGCATCAGAAGAGTGATACTGAGCCATGGCAGTTGCCACTGCTGTAGCTACGACAACATTTAGGGCTACAATATCAATGACCGGAGGCGGAGGAGGTGGTAGTGTAGGATTATTCCTGGGAGATTTGCGAGGAGGCATCTTTCAGCTATAAGTTTATAAAGATAAGAAAAATGGTAAGAATCAATTTGTAAGCAACGTGAGAGTGACACATGGACTAACTAACCATAGCCCAACATTTGAATGAGTGTTTGAAATCATAATAAGAAATATTAGTAGGAAAACACAAGTGTATAGATTTTTCCCACAGTTTAGATAGATTTCAATAACACTGGTATTACTGATGTAATAAGTTCAAGGAAAATCGACCTAACAGTGGGTCTTACATCATACCATATAGAAAAGTTTGACAGTTCTTAGATTCCTAATTAGAGTACTGAAAGTTAGGAATATTTTACAAACAAGTGCTACTTAGAGCACAGATGTTAAAGGCTAATCCTTAACCCTGAAGATAATGATGTACTAGACATTATCTAACGGCGATGAATATTCCTCGGGAGAACCCTATGGTCTCTCATTTGACGGACCACCTCTTGAAGGTGTTGCTCATGAGCCCTTTGACGAGCTCGAAGTTCCATGACTTCTGCTTGAGAGGCAACCAGATGTTGTTGTAGGGTTTCATTGGTTCTCCGGGGCCGTTCCATGTCTTCTTCAAGACGGCAAATACGGATTGTGTTGACACCAGAGTTGGCATCAATCTCTACGATACGGTCGATGGCTGCTCGACCTTACTCGACATTACGAGCTATTCTGCTGATAATGACAGGCAGAGCTCGGTCAGCAGAGCCACCATCGCTGACGTTGTAAAAGCTTCGGTCCCCAAAGTATGGTAAGGGTTGACTCTGTTCATTACTCTAGCGATTCAAGTTGTTTGCCCACAAGGGAGTAGGACCTGGAAAAGCTGGCCGAGGGTTGTTGCCCGGGGCTTGACCTACGAGCGGTAGGTTGTTGACTTCAGGCTCGGAGTCGGATCCATTAGAAAATCCTTTTGCGAGGTGATCATCCAAAGGGATTGGATGCTCATCTTCGGGCTCTTCATCGATCCACCCGGCATTGCCTTCATTTGGAAAGTATGGTTCGCCGTGTTGGAATCCAGCCATTTAGATCTACGCGAGAAGAGAGGTATAAGAATATAGTATACGTGTAACTAGTAGTACAAAATACACCTATAGTATTTTAAAGTTTAAGTTCTATTAATCTTCCTGTGGTATTGTTGGTAAGTTTTTAGACTTGTTAACACATCACATCCATTCTAGGGCATATGCTAATCACTCCTCGGACCAGCATAGTTGATCAGGCTATGCCATTCCCAGGACTGACCATACATCCCCTAGCTTACCTGTGATATTTAACAATCGTAATACTTTTGTTCTTGTCGTTGTGACACTGGTTTTAGTATGAATGCAGACTAGTATACTTAATTAACTATTTTAGTATATAAAGTATAGACTCTTGGTCAGAGTGTTTAAATCCCAAATGGGTTTATAGTTTAGTATATCTTTTATGGGTTGATATACTTGATTCACTATACACAGTGCTCTGATACCAATCTGTCACACCCCAAAACCAAGAACGGCGGAAACGTTCTGGGGCGGAGGACGTCATGTAAAATATCACAAGACAGTAAATGTAAATAAACAAACAACATCATCCATTGCATTAAATATAGAATTTTAATACAAGCGTGTTCTTTACAGTTTTAGACACCAAAAATATAATGTGAATCAAAATAATATGATGAGTCTTGAAATGCGCTCCATCTTCTCAAAAGCTGGCATCGGTACCTGCCTACTGATGACCTGAGAATACAAGTTATTTTGAAAGAGTTTATCAGCATTAAGCTGGTGAATTCATAAGTATTCTAGTGTCGATGTTTGTTATCCAAACGTTTGAACCTGTCGTAAGTATGAGTTGTAAATGTATGTAAGTGTTTGTAAAAGTTTGAATCTCTCATAAAAACCTATATTTTCTGTTAAAGTAGCCCTCTACCAAGGCTTAACTTTTTTGTATGCTCGTTTGATGTAAAAGTGTGTAATTTCCCAAGTGTAACTATCTTTTAAAAAAATATAGTTTGTACATTAAAGTTTAAGTGAGGTTATCACCAAAATGTAATGGGTAAATCATTGTAGTACTGTAGTTTTGTTTTATAGGAACTACTGCTGTACTAACTACCTTAAATTGGGTTTATATTAAGGTATCATGTGATAAATTGCAACATACTATCGACTGGTAACAACAATAACATATAGTCGAAAAATAAGGTATGACGTTTGGCACCCGCAGACCTGTCGGTCCCACTGTAGCTAGCAACGAGGTGTAGGATAGTCAATCCAGTATAGATCTATACGCAAACTCACGCTCTCCCTCCAAGAGACTCTGGCTACAACTCGGGTCATAACAATTCAGACATGCTCCCATACAGTGGATCACAATTGTTAACGTATTCGTGTATATGCAATATAATGTTACTTGTTCTAGTATCGTTGTATATGTTCTGTTAGTAATAAGTATTGACTCCTGAATGAACTGACTCGTTGATCTAGAAAATGTAGTACTATGATCCTGTGTTACCCTGATGGTAACTTACTAATGATGTGCTGATAAGTATGAATATGGAAGTACTTTTATGTCTATACATGTATATATGATATATAACTAATATTGAAATGACCCTCGGATGGTCACCCGAAATCCCACCAGACCACATCTCAGTGCGTGAAAAGGAAATAGGGCGGATGGCCTTCCTAAGCCCTTTAAACATTTCTTATATATCTATACATATATGGGCATGCAATTTAAAAGTAGTAAAACAAGTTTAAATAAAAGCATTTGATAAGTAAAAGAGTTTGTAAAACATTTTGAAGTAAAATAGTTTGAACAGTAATAAAATCATTGGTTTCCTAGTTATTAATCACATGTGATTAATGCAATCACATGTGATCGAAGCAATAACTATAACTGTTTAACTTATATCCCCCCCTCCCCATAAAGTATTTAAAACATTTAAAGCATTTCAAAGGTTGAATAAAGGGGTATGAACTCACTTGGAAGTTTGAAGATAGCGCGATCGAAAACCGGGCAGAGTTTCGTCTCGGGAAACGGATTTCTCTCGGGATTCTCAGGAATCTCGGGAGTAAATCGACCCTCGGGACATGAGCAAAAATAACTAGGGCTTCGGGGTAGTGCGAGCACGGAAAACGAGGTAAAACGCAAGAAAAAGGAGAGTGAATGAGCAATTTTTCCGGAACCCCTCGCACCCCTTTTATAGGCGGCTGGAAGGCCCTCGTACGCGGGGCGTACTCCCGTACGCGGTGCATACGGGACGTCACTGCTTACGTATTTCGGATGGGGCGGGTCGGATGGGACGGCGGGTTGGGTAGCTTCGCATAGGGCGACGTGGACGATCCGAGGCCTTGGCCTCGAGTACGTGGGGCGTACGAAGGTACGCGGCGCGTACCTCGGCCCTAGGCTGACTCCCCTTCAGATATTACCAACATTTTTAATAAAAATTACATATAAATTATTTATCAAACTTCAAAAATTCATATCTCCTTCATACGAACTCCGTTTTCGACGTTCTTTATATCCCCGCGAAAGTGAGACTACGATCTACAACTTTCGTTTAGATTCTGTTGGCAAATTCTGTTGTGATTAAACCAACCTTTAATCTACAAAGATCGATTAGATCTTGAACAAGTATGTAAATATAAAACTGTATGAAATCAATAATAAGAACAAGTCGAGATGGAATCAAACGTGTCGAATGATTAAACAAAATCCTCAGAAGAGCTCGATTAAGAACATCAACCTTAGAGAATTGTTAGGTTACAAGAACGATTAAAGAAACCTGTTATAATCTAGATGAATCGGTATTTCGTTAATCTCTGAATCGTTAACCTAATATGCATGCAAGCATAAACTTATATACAAAACATAAAACGTTCTCGGTTGGACAGGCCCAAACCGGAATACAAAATAACTTATACTATCGAGCCCAAAAGACGCAATCTTCAAAATAATCTTCAGCCCAACAATCTCCCCCTTTGCGTCAATTTGGAGCGAGACCTTCACTCCCTTTTGATAGCAGAGGGCTTCTTTACCGTCTCAAAAATCTTCGGTATTATAGCCAGAATGTGATGCCTGAAGGTGATATACCAACGAAGCATGTCAGTGAAGTTCTTCTTGTCTGCTGTTGAGTTCTGTTTGCATCGGTGAATGATATTAATAATATGCTCCAGACAATCTGTAGAAAACAGATGTTTGTCTACCAAAGCAAACAGAAACTTATGCTTGTCGCCTCTGGTGAACATGACCGTCAGATTGGAAGAATCAATTTGCCCTACCTTCATTTTATGAACATCTCCTGTCTTAGAAGTAGGCTTGATGGTCGGTTTCTTGTTCATAACTTTTGCTATTTCCTGATCCATAGTGGCGAGCTCATGGATGTAGGAAGCCAATCTTACAGATTCAGATTGGGAAGATCTGCCAGAGAAATAAGATGTTCTGTGTTGGCCGTTCCTCTGTTGATTTTGAAATTAACGTTCACAAATTTCCCAGCCTGTGTTGGTTTTAGTACCTTGACTTTAATGATTTTCTGAGCGCTCCATGTCAAGTACTGCGGTTGACCATATTTCAGATAGAAATCTATTAGCTCTCTGTCAACCTTCAGGTTCGGATGAGGGACATCGGCAGTGACATCAAAGCAATGAAATGTGAAAGATTTTCGCGTGATTGGCATGTCGAACTGCGAGTCTTTTGTATTTTCATACTCGAAGGATGCAATCGTTTCCAACCAATATATGGAAGGAAACTCAATCGCTTGAGTGATGAGTGTGTCTCTGTCCCAATCTGGGAATAGAGTCTTCTTGGCTTGAATAGCCTCCTCATCCTCCCTGATCTTTCTTTCCCTGGCCTCGGCCTCTCGAGCTATCTTTAGAGTTTCATCAAGCTCTTTGTCCCTTTTCTTGCGTTGAAGAGCTTCAGTGATAGTTTCATCTGAATCTGATTCGCTCTCAACAAGGACTTGTTTCCCAGAACCCGAAGCTACATTAACCTTTGGTTCTGTCTTGGACACACCTTCCTCTCCCCCTTGTCGCGGAAGAACAAGCTTCTCCGAGACACCCTTCATTTCACTCAAGATGTTAATAGCAGGAAGGAGTTTCGCCTGGAGATGCTGTCTGATAGTGAGGGTTAGGAAGGGATCATGAGTGTCAAGAACATTTGTTAACATATTCTTGACACCACCAGCGCAACTTTGAAGAACTGCCCGCTGAGTCTTTAGCAAAGAAATTTGTTGTTGTGCCTGGGCCAGTTGGATCTTTTGTAGGTCGATGGTTACCTGGTGCTTAACAAGATCTTCCTTCAGGGTGCTCTCGGCTGCCAGAGAAGCAAAACGTGAATCCAAAGTTTTGAGAAATGATGTGCATTCAGTTTTGAGGTCAGCGCGCAGAGCCTCAAATTTGGTGGTTTCACCCTGAAGGGTAGCCGAGAAAGAGTCTACGGACGCTTGAAACTTGGCCGCACTGGAATCAGCATGAGCTTTTAGAGAATCAAGACAGATCTGAGTTGTGTGAACAACCTCAGAAACTTCCTTGGTGGCTTTTGAGCATGAAGCAGCTGAGTTATCTATGGCATCAGTTGAACGATCCAAAGCGTCAGTGTACGTCTTGATCGCAGACTCAATGAAGGCTTTGAGCACAACACCCCCGTAGGCTTTATTATCAGCCAGCAGACTATCAAGTTTGTCGTGAATTTCCTGAATCTGCTGACTAGTAACAGGGGTATCGGCATCTGTGTCTGTAGGAATCCAGTCGAACTCTTCATCATCGCCCCCCAAGGTAGCACCAGAGTTGGAGGATGGAGAAGGAGATTGGGAAGGTTGATGACCGGGGTTTCAACCATAGTAGCAGCCCCTGTATCAGATACATTGACTATTACTGGTGGTTGGGAAGAGGTGATGGTAACTGATTCGGTGATAATGGGTGTGGAGATAGAGGATGAAGGTTGAGGAACAAATAAGTGAATGGTAGGTTCTGTTGTGGTTGGAGGGATGGTTATAGGAACAGAAAGTGTGACCTTCTGTGTGGGTGATTGGGGTGGGGTTGGAATTTTTGGAGAAGTAGGAGGAGTGGGTGATTTGGTAATTTGGGGAGATGTAGGTGGAGAGGGTGATTTGGGAATTTGGGGAGATGCTGGTGGAGAGGTTAGATGAGTGCCCGCGGGAGAAGATGGTTGTTGAGGAGACTGAGTAGGTGTTGTTTCGGTTTGAGGAGCAGTAGCCTCTGTGTCTGATGGGGCATTAGGAGCAGATTCAGAAGAAGGAGACCCTTTAGCTCTTTTAACCATCTTCTTGACCTTTTTGGATTTTGACTGAGAAGGTGCCTCTGCCTCAGATTTGCGTTTGGAGGATCTTCTCTTTCTCTCCTTCTTTGGTCCAGTTTCTTTCTTCTCCGCTTTCTCCTTTTTGGTTGCTCTCTTGCCACGGTTGGCAGGCTGATCGAGGGCGTCAAGAGCAGCACGCTGTTCATCGGACAGAACCCTTGGAGGCAAGGGTGTTCTGGTGCTGTAGTCAGCCATGATTTTGCTGTGTGGCGTGACGCACCTATACATGGACTCAGGGATCAATCCATAATGAAGAAACTTACTTGGATCGGAGATGATGATCTTCTTGGTGTGGTAAGAGGCAATTGAAGCCGTAAGAACATCCTTCATTACTGGGATTTCAAGGGAATCCATGGCCCTTTTTGTAATAAGCGTCCAAAACCTTCCGCATGAGATCTCGGAGTACCTGGCAGTTGTGTTGAGACTCTGAACGACTTGAGACCAGATTATGGAGCCATAATCTAGATTGATGCTGTTGTAAAGACCATACAGGATGGTCAGAAACCCTTTACTTGTGGTGTCAGAACCACCACATCTCTCCGCTAAACCCTTAATAAGAAGGGTAAGCAATCCGTTCCACTGAGACGGAAGGTAGGATTTCTTGACTTTGGCAATGGTAGTAAGAACATCCGTATACCCCATTTCATACATCATTGAAAAAAGTTGCGCAGTGGTGATAAAGTCCGGTGTGATGACGGAGGAGTCGACAGCAAGCCCTAGAAGAGAGCAAAACCGTGTTTTGGAGACCGAGGTTTTCTTATCGTGAATGGTGAAGAAGATGCGGCCTTTATGTTTGTCGTAGTTGGCCGTTGTGTAGACTTGGGAGAGCAGGGACATGGGTACGGCCTCCACCTGTGTGAGTGCCAACAACAATGGGGAATATTTGAGGCATTCCACCACGTGTAGCATGTATGAGTCATATAAGAATGGGGTCATCTCTATAATCAAATTTTGATTAGGTTTGATTGAGAGCAAAGAGGAGGATGCAGTTTGATCTTGTGCTGAAGAAGAAGTCGCCATTGTTGAGTTGTGGAAGAAGATGAACAGTGGAAACTTTTTCAGAGAGAGAATTCGTGAGAGGTAAATACCAAAGAACACGATCACGCCTTATTTATACCTTTCACAAGAGAGAAAAAATCGTGATGATGAAGAAACCAAAACGTCGCCTGAAAAAGCGCGATTGGAAGTTATGGTGTATCCCAGGAATACGTCAGCACACGTGGGTGTGAAACGAATCAATCGCACGCGCCCAAATCATTTTCGTACCGTTTGAAATTCCTTGTGTCCTTTTTTGGTTACAACTGAAACTTAAAACCACATACCAAAAAGCAATCAGAATGTTGGAAAAAATTAATTTTCGTGCATAAGAGTGTGAAAGATAAAGAAATAAATCAAAGGTGTTTGGGATGTGAGTGTTGTCTATTAAGAAGATAGAAAGCGGAAGATTCCGGGCAAGAATCGCTTCCTTCAAAGCCAAGAGTGACCTGAAGTGTTTGTGTGGTTTCCCGAGAAATACGATCAGTTGTCTTTTAACAAACAATGAAAGGTATCTTTTGATAATGGGCTGAAGGGTGGCTGACCTCAAACCGAACATCAAGTCTTAACATAAAACTGAGTGTTGGTAGAGATACCTGTGAGACCGATGTGATCTGTTGAACAGGTAGGTGGTAAGTATTTCGTGACGTGAATGGGATAGACAGAATTCTCAAAGAAAAAAAAAATTGGACCTCTTTGGGAAGAAATGTCTTAGGTGGAGACAATTTCATAAAAGATCACACAAAAAGAAAATGAGATTTCCAAGTAATAGCTTGAGTTTATCACTCACCGTCAATTCATTTCAGGTATTGGATTTTGGGTTTCACTTAGAACGTGGTAAACGAATCCAAGATCATAAACACAGATGTTGTGCAACCATAAGCCTCAGTGGTAAATACCGAAAGCATCAAGGGTTACTTTGGGGAATCGAAGGTAAATGAAGAAGATGAGGAGATGGTTAAGAGACCGAACGTACCTTCTGCAACAGAATGGGGACAAAGCAGAGCAACTCATGTTTCAGATGAGTAGAGTAAGGTAGCTCTAGACCGAGTGTGAGAGAATAGCCTGATTGGGAAGAAACGATAGGTGTTGATCGAATCATTAAGGCATGCTCGAGGTCATAGAGGCTTGCGACAACATACAGTAGCATGCTTCTAGGGACGTCTAACTAGTCTGATAAAGATAAAACATACCTGGGTAAACACTACAGAAGGAGATGCTTGTATTCACCAGTGCAAAACGTACACCGACCAGAAAGATAAAATGTTTTTGTAATTTTAGGATTTTTCTGAAAAATAAATAAAAATAGAAAGATAAAATGTTTTTGGAGTTTTGGAATTTTCTGAAAAATAAATAAAATAGAAAAATAAAATTTGTACAACATAAAAAAAATTAGGAAGCAGAGATAGACCGAGCGATCTGTGTATTTCGGTGACAATTTCAGAATCGAGAGGAACCGAACGGTCTGTCTTGTTCGATTCAGTGAATCCTTAGAGCAGAGAGAGACCGAGCGTGCTATTTGCGTTGGTGCCTTTAAATTACCAGGACAGATCAGAGCAGAGAGAGACCGAGCGGTCTGGTTGCTTCGGTTCCTTTATTTCACCAGAGCAGAGAGAGACCGAGCGGTCTGGTTGCTTCGGTTCCTTTAAATCACCAGAGCAGAGAGAGACCGAGCGGTCTGGTTGCTTTGGTTCCTTTAAATCACCAGAGCAAAGAGAGACCGAGCGGTCTGGTTGCTTCGGTTCCTTTAAATCACCAGAGCAGAGAGAGACCGAGCGGTGTGGTTGCTTCGGTTCCTTTAAATCACCAGAGCAGAGAGAGACCGAGCGGTCTGTTTCGTTCGGTTCGGTTGGTTTTGCTTCTTACGTTTGAGGTTGAGAGGTAGTGTGAGGTACTGACTCTGATTCCATCATACCTAGCCCTTGCAATATTTTATTGAATGATGCTTCAGGAAGAGCTTTGGTAAAGACGTCAGCCAGTTGATCAGTGGTTCTTACGAAGTGAATTTCGACGTTTCCATCTTCCACGTGATCTTTGATGTAGTGATACCTCAGTGCTATGTGTTTGGTTTTAGAGTGTTGCACTGGGTTATGACAGATCCTAATTGCACTTTCAGAGTCACAATATAGTGGAATCTTCTTCATATTGAGTCCATAGTCTCGACGTTGACTCTGGATCCAAATCACTTGTGATGTGCAGGATGCAGCGGCAATGTATTCCGCTTCGGCAGTAGACAATGACACACATGTTTGTTTCTTGGATTGCCAGCTGACCAACTTCCCGTCAAGGAATTGACAGCCACCAGTTGTGCTTTTACGGTCGAGTCCACATCCTCCAAGGTCAGCATCAGAATAGGCTTGAACGAAGAAGCCTGAGTTGGATGGATACCATAGACCTAAGGAGGTGGTTCGCTTGAGATAGCGTAAGATGTTCTTCACTGCAAGCATGTGAGGTTCGCGTGGGTTTGCCTGAAATCGAGCACAATAACACACAGAAAACATGATATCAGGTCTGCTAGCAGTTAGATACATCAGTGAGCCTATCATTTGACAATAGAGCGTGATATCGACAGCCGGTTTGTCTAGAGATGGGGTAAGCTTGGTGCCGAATGCCATTGGGACTTTGACTTTTGAGTCTCCCATCATGCCAAACTTTGCTAGGAGAGTCTTCGTGTAAGCTTCCTGATTAATAAAGATGCCTTCGGGTCCCTGTCTTATGTTTAAACCAAGGAAAAAGTTAATAGGACCCATTGAGCTCATTTCAAACTTAGTCTCCCTCAGCTTTCTGAATTCAGCTGTTAAGTCGGGATTCGTGGAGCCAAAGATGATGTCATCGACATAAATTTGAACTATCATAAGGTGGTTACCTTCCTTTTTGCGAAAGAAGGTTGGGTCAACCGAACCTTGTTTAAATTTAGACATCTTTAAAAATTTTGTAAGCGTTTCATACTAGGCTCTCGGAGCTTGTTTGAGGCCGTACACAGCTTTATCCAAAATATAGCAATGATTTGGATACTTTTCGTTCACGAACCTAGGAGGTTGCTCCACATACACAGTTTCTTCGAGTTCTCCATTGAGAAATGCACACTTGACGTCCATTTGGAAAACCTCAAAGTTTTTGTGAGCAACATAAGCCAGAAATATTCTAACAGATTCTAGCCTAGCTACTGGAGCAAAAGTCTCTTCATAGTCTATCCCTTCCTCCTGACAGTATCCCTTTACCACCAGACGAGCCTTGTTCCTTATAACATTACCTTCCTTGTCCATTTTGTTCCTAAAAACCCATTTGAGACCAACAACCGAAGCATCTGGAGGAGTTGGAATGAGGCGCCAGACTTTGTTCCTTTCAAATTCGTTCAGTTCGTCTTGCATTGCTTGAACCCAATCAGAGTGATCTAGGGTAGTGTTAACTGTATACGGTTCAAC
This sequence comes from Lactuca saligna, assembly GCF_052625555.1. Lineage (NCBI taxonomy): Eukaryota > Viridiplantae > Streptophyta > Magnoliopsida > Asterales > Asteraceae > Lactuca > Lactuca saligna. The sequence goes on from NC_136421.1 coordinate 202,054,067, forward strand.
TTTTGATATGAATGAGTTAAACATACAAAACTCAACCCTTGAAAATAAGGATGTCTGTTTTGCATTCAGTTGTGATCAGGTCAGAACATTTTCAGATACATCACCAACTACTTGAGAGATAGGATGATCTATGGTCCATTTGGTAAGAGGAGGGTAATTCGAATCAAAGGTTGGGTCTAGTTCAGCATTGATCATTTCTTCTGGCTCAGATTGGCTATCGTAATCGAGCGTCATATTATCATGTTCCCCCTCAATTGATGAGCTTTGAGAAACATAAGGTTCAGGTGTTTCTAGTGGTGCTGAGCTTCCAGGCGTTGAAGCACCTTCGGTTGGAGAGGTATCTTCGGTTGGAGAAGCATCTTTGGTTGATGAAGGACCTTCGGTTGAAGTTGTAGAATTTGGCTCCCCCTGGACTTGTGAGCTTGGCTCCCCTTCGACATGAGAGTTTGGCTCCCCCTCGACATGAGAGCTTGGCTCCTCCTCGACATGAGAGCTTGGCTCCCCCTCGACATGAGAGCTTGGCTCCCCCTCGACTGAAGCGTTGTTAGATGGAGAGTCATTAGTGGTCGATCCTCCTTCATGCATTCTTCTTGCAGCATCTTCGACAATCCGCTTCATATGATCAACTTTGTTGTCTGCTGCACCTGCTTCGGAGAGTGAATCTTTCTCCGGTTCGTCAAAGAGCTCCAGAAATTTCTCATATAAATTGGCGACCGAGACTGTGACTTGGCCAGTTAGAGGAAAGATTTCCCCAGCGGTGTCTTCTTTGGCCTGTAGCTTCTTGACATAGCTATCGTCAAAGGTCACATAGTATGTCTCTTCAATCCTTCTCGAACGCTTGTTTAGGACCCTGTACGCCTTGGATGTGAGCGAGTAACCCAGAAAAATTCCCTCGTCGGCTTTGACATCAAACTTGTTGCGGTGTTCTTTAGAGTTAAAGATGAAACACCTTGAGCTGAACACATGGAAAAATTTCACATTGGGCTTTATGTTGTTTAGTATCTCATATGGTGTGAGCGTGAATCTCTTGTTGAGATAGGACCTGTTCTGTGTAAAACAAGCAGCCGAAATAGCGTCAGCCCAAAAATAAAGAGGTAAGGAAGCGAAACTTAGCATAGTTCGGGCAGCTTCACACAAAGATCGGTTTCGTCTTTCGACTATTCCGTTCTGTTGTGGTGTGTAGGGAGCTGAGAAATTGTGACTAATTCCCTTTTCTGCAAGAAACTCTTCAAACTCCCTGTTCTTGAATTCAAGACCATTGTCGCTCCTGATGTTGCGAACAACCTTCTTGAGCTGTACTTCAATTTGCTTGATAAACACTTTCAGCTTTTGAGTCGCTTCAGATTTGAGCTTTAGAAAGAATACCCATGTAAATCATGAAAATTCATCAACAATAACAAGAATATACTTGCTACCACCGATGCTTTCGATAGATGAAGGACCACACAAATCGATATGAAGTAATTCGAGTGGTTCAACAACTTTTGTGTTGATTATAGATGGGTGACTTTGACGACTCTGCTTCCCCATTTCGCATGCAGCACACAAATGATCTCTGTCGTACTTGAGCAATGGAAGACCCCTAACATGACCTCCAGTGACAAGTCGGTTGATATCTTTAAAATTGAGATGAGAGAATCTTCGGTGCCATAACCAGCTTTCGTCGGATTGAGCTTTTGATAATAAGCATATAGCTGGGTTTCCTTTGATGGGTTTAAGGTTTAAGGGAAACATTTCACCCTTTCGCTCTGACTTGAGAATCACTTTCTTTGTCTTTTTCTCTATGATTTCAGAACCTTCATCATCGAATGACACTTTGAGACCTGTACCTCCAACAAGCTGAGATACACTAATGAGGTTGTGTTGGAGTCCTTCCACATAAGCCACCTTCCTTATAGTAAAGTCCCCATTTGTTATCATCCTGTATCCCTTTATGGTGCCGAAAGAATTATTTCCAAACTTGACGTTGTCACCATTTGCAAGAGATTTGTATTCCCTAAGCTCCTCTTTCCTCCCTGTCATGTGACATGAGCAACCACTATCGGTGTACCATTCTTCATCGGACTGCTCGTCACTTATAACCTGCAAAAATTAGGCAGATTTAAGAACCCAAAGTTTCTTGGGTCCACGTGAGCTTTTCATGGGAACGGGAACAGTAAGAGAGATATCAACTAGATATGTTTGTTTTATAAGAGTTGCTTCATCTTTCCTTTTAATGGTAAAAAATTTTATTTTGTTAGGATTGGGTGTGTTCGGTTTGGACTCTGGTTTGGATTCATTGACCTTCTGCTTTCCCTTTTGTTCAGCTGACGGATGAAATTTTGAGAACAAGCGGAATTAGCTTTAGAGCAAGATGGAGATGAATCGGTGGATGTAGAAGAATTAGAAGAACGAGAAGAATTAGAATGAAAGGGTTTGGATTGAGAGGACTTCCTGGCTAGAGAATCTAGGTGACCCTTTTGCTTTTGATCGTTGGAGGGACTGACCTTAAAGTCTTTTTCAGAACCGAACCTTTGCCTTCGGTTGATATTTTCTCGTGAACCGAACCTTGGCTTTCGGTTGTTGTGACTTTCGGGCTTTCCTACAGGTTTGTTTTCATACTTCAGATTCTTGTCTTGGTGTGAGAAGTATGCATTCTGGGATTGCCAGAATTGTTTCCTTTCAGAAAGGTTCTTCCTGTATCTTTGGTTCCTTTCTCTTTTCCTATTCCTCATCTGCTTAGGTTGATGATGAACATTTGCTTTCATTTTCGGTGTCTCCTTGGCTGGTTCCTTTTGAACTGCAGGAGTTTTACTTTGAGCCGAGGGAGCAGAGGTAGTGTTTTCTTTTACCGAACGATCATCCTCCTGAGGAATATCTTTCATACCACTGGTGCTTGGCTCATCGAAATTGTCCGGCTTATTCAAGGGTTCAGGTATGTTTCTTCCTTTACTCATCCAGGAGGTTCTTTCAGATAAGCCAATGGTTTCATTTGCATTATCTATTGGAGCGTCCCAGAAGTACTCATCGCAGCCATCAGCATTGTCTTTGTTTACAATAGCTGTGAGTTCAGCTGTTTGATGTTCGGTTACTGCAGTCACCTTGTATACTTGATTTGGAGTGGTCCTGACCTTTTGATACACAACTGCTTTCTCAACTAATATTGGGGACTTTTGTTGGGACAATCGAGCGAACTCTACTGAGTTTTCAGAAATAAGATTCTTGTGGTTTTCAGGTTCGCTTTTAATAAATTCTGAGCAGTCAACCGTGTCCTCTACAGAAATTTCACTCATATTTTCATCCTCGTTAAGCTCAGATGCATTTTCAACGTCAATTTTGTTTTCTGAGCTTACGTTGGCGTTTAAAGAGTCAAATTTTTGCATGGTTTCGGTTCTCAGTTTAAGTCTGTCATTTTCATCCAAAAGGTTTTTAAGCATGTCCTTGTGGTCCTTGGATTTTATGAAGGACTCAATTTTGTCCAGTCCATACATGTAGGTCGGATTGACATCATCAGACGATATCACACTCTCACAATTGTAGGCTTCGGCATCGATCTCATCCTCCTTAAACTCTAGGAAGGGCAAAATCATGCGATGGATCTTTTGGCCTATTTCACAATCCAAGTGAAGCTGAGTAATATTAGAATATAAACGTTTCACAATTAAACAAAAAACATTCCGCTGTTTTAACAATTTTAAATTGTCTCTTTGCAAATAAATGTTTTCATCTTTAACTTTAACTAATTCCGACTCCTTCAACTCGATCCACATTCTCCGCTCCTCACTATTCGACGCCACCCTACTTAATTGATCAGCTAGGTTAGAATTGGTGACTCGAGTTTGAGTTAAGCTACTATCTAGATGAGAAATTCTTGTATTAACGTTTTTTAGTTCATTCTCATATGAGGATGGTGGTACTTTGGATGAAATAAAAACATATTGTACCTTCTTTATCAGTTCATCGAGTTCATTGAACTGTTGGCTGAGTGGTTTGGCCGTAAAGCACATGTCCTCCTGTACCTTCGGTCCATCGCTTCCTCCATCGGTGTTGTATCCCCTCATTTGAGATACGTCAGTCACCATGAAGCATCTTCCTCCACTGCTTTCCTCCTTAGCCACATAAGCCTTTCCATGGGTAGGCTTCCTCACTTCATCGTCTTCTGAGTCGATAGACCAAACTTCCGTGCTACCGAACTCGTCATCATTAACCGAACCCTGCACAATGAGAGCATTAATAGAAGGGTTAGCGGTAGACTTCTTCTTTCTCAACTCATCCAATCTTTTCTGCAACACAACTTCCTCATCATTTCCATCATCCTTTTCAGCCATCTTCTTAAGGACACAGTCCTTAGCATAGTGGTTTTTCCCACCACAGTAGAAACAACTTACTCCGGAATCGCCATCCACCTTCGGTTCCTTCTTGGGCTCCTCAGCCTTCAGTTCATTGTTCACCTTTTCAGAGATGTAACTCCCCTGCCAGTTTCGGTTTTTGTTGCTGGGGAATCTCTTCTTTATGAACCTCTTGGGATTGGACACCATCATGGCATAATCCTCAAACGTGAGGTCATATTCCTCCAAGTTGAGGTCTTCATCCTCCATCACAGCTTTACTTTTAGATAGGAGGGCCAACGAACCAAAACTAGAAACGACGTTCTTTTCTTGCAGCACAATCTTCTCTTGGGACTTGAGAATGCCCACCAGTTTCGCCAAAGAGTATGATTTAAACTGCTCATGGGCTTTGACTGTGGAAACCACTGCTCTCCATTCAGAATTCAGTCCATTTAAGAAAGTAACCTTCTGTTAGATAAGCTTCCTTTCAATATCGTGTTTGATCATCTTGCTGAGAAGATGATTGAAGCGATCAAACGGCTGGGTCACCGTTTCTTCGGCCCCTTGCCTGAATTCTCCAAACTCAGATAAAAGCAAAGTTTGAATAGAATGTTCAAGATCCTCGTCTGTAGAATACAGTTCACGAAGTCTATCCCAAACTTCCTTTGCCGTCGTGCATGAGCTGACCAACCTGAATATGTCGGACTGAAGGGCGAATCTGATCAACCTTAACGCTTTAATATTGCACTGGAATTTGTCCTTTTCATCTTGTGCAATATCCTTCACGTCCTTTAGCAAATCATTGTACTCCTTTTGTGTCTTAACGATTCTGGACGTTGCAGAATGAGAAAACGGTCCATTGATGATGGTTTCCCATATGAGGTACCCATTATCCTCCGATCCAATCACGTAGTCTTCAAAGTGATGCGCCCATACTTCATAGTCATGGGTGTATAAGATTGGAATCTTTGTCGTCGAACCGATGCTGTTGGAAATATTAATAGGGTTTGATTGTGTTGCGTCCATTATGATCATAAAAACCTGTTCAAAGATCAGAGTTGTAATAAAGCAGATTAGGGCAAAACAATAAATATCAAGATACGTCAATAAAGAGATGACGGCTCAATAAATATTGATAGTTGCGGAAAAACCCTAATGGAAATCTTTTTCACAGAAAAGATGTGTATCGATTACATAGCCTCCTGCTCTGATACCAATTGTTGTGATTAAACCAACCTTTAATCTACAAAGATCGATTAGATCTTGAACAAGTATGTAAATATAAAACTGTATGAAAGCAATAATAAGAACAAGTCGAGATGGAATCAAACGTGTCGAATGATTAAACAAAATCCTCAGAAGAGCTCGATTAAGAACATCAACTGTAGAGGATTGGTAGGTTACAAGAACGATTAAAGAAACCTGTTATACTCTAGATGAATCGCTATTTCGTTAATCTCTGAATCGTTAACCTAATATGCATGTAAGCGTAAACTTATATACAAAACATAAAAGGTTCTTGGTTGGACAGGCCCAAACCGAAATACAAAATAACTTATACTATCGAGCCCAAAAGATGCAATCTTCAAAATAATCTTCAGCCCAACAAATTCCAAAATTATTTTTATTATTTATTTATTAAAATGATGTGATTAAGGAATTTCTTTAAAAATTCATAACTTCTTTATCTGACGTCGGTTTTTGCCAGACTTTTTACCGTTGATCATGGTTTAATGATATTTAAACATAGAAGAATTTAAATAGAAACTTTTTGGACATTTTATTATCAAAGTTAATTTTATTAACTCAAAATGTTTACAATACTTGACCTATTAGGCCATTTACAAAGAGTTGAAATATCGGGTTGTCACATATATGTGGTTGCTATTTTGGGGGTATCTAACTAAGTTTTCAGGGTTACAGTTGTGGTTTAATGTTTTTCAGATTCTTCAGGAGACTGTGGCAAGGCAAAGGCGTGATCGTACCGTTCCTCGTGTTTATGTTTTATGAAATGGACCTGAGAATACTCTGATAAATAATGTATTGAAAACCTTTTTGTAATAATGTTATTAAAATGGATTGTTTTGAAAAGTTTAAATTATGTTGAAATATTTGGTCGTTACAACATGTTTAAATAGGTCTTAAAACTTGGACACGATGGAATTCTACCCGATACCAGCATTAAACGGGGCTATTGGTCGCACCCGATTAAGTTTTCGTAACCCGGCGGGGACGTTTCTATAATTTCCGAAATAAACATTTTGGGCTAATTTCATGAGTTCCTAAGGGGTTTGGTCACTCATTAGATTATAATAAACATATAAGTTTAAATAATTTAACCCAAAACGAAATCAGAACGAATTGATAAACGGTGCATTTTTACGAGTAGAACGGGTTTTCGGCATTGGACAACTTCGGGTTGTTACATTATCCCCCCGTTAGAGGGAATTTCGTCCCAAAATTCAGAGATTAAGATACAGGTCATGAATTTGAAATGATATATAGATGGATTTGTTGCCTCAGATCTTCACGCTCCCAAGTGGAATTGGGTCTTCGCTTGGCGTTCCAGCAAACCCTCATTATCGGGACGCGTTATTATTTCGTACATTGACTCTCTCAATCCATAATCTCAATTGGTTATCCCATGGAGGTTCCGATCCTTGATGACTTCGGTCTTCTTAAAGGAATCACTAGGGTTTCGTAGGGTAGATACTTCAAAGGATTCGAGACGTGAAGTACCAGATGGATGTTACTAAGTTCTAAGGGTAGCCGAAGTTGGGAGGTTACGAAATCGATTCTATGAGGATCACGAAGGGTCTAATGTATCACGAGAGAAGTATCTTACACTTCTCAAAGCATATCATGGTTTTCTGGGATAAAGCCTTCAACAGAACACACGCACCAACAGGAAAGCACATCTTCATTGAGCCGAGTTGCTAAGGGTCTGATGGCTTTTAGAAGAAATTTATGGGTAGGTCTGCAATAATAGTCGATGGGACCCAATAATCGACATTTTTCTATGGGTATTTCCGGTGCCGACTAATTCCCTATCGCTTTAGCTTTTGGAAAGGTTCACGGGTACGACTTCTTTGCTTAGCTACCACCTTCTCTTCAAATCGACCTGGAAACCCTTCAGTCAGTCTTAACTGCAGCATTTTCAGCAGCCATGTCGCAAACGAACCCCGGTATTTCGGGAGGTGGTCCCCAACCTCAAAACCAGGAAAATAGCCAGGGACACCGAAAGGAGTGTTCCTATAAAGACGTTATGCACGCGAAACCTACATTCTTCGATGGCACAGGAGGTGTCATTGCTCTAACTCGATGGTTAGAAAGAATCGAATCTATCTTCGAGATTAGTGCTTGTTCGGAATTTGACAAAGTGAAGTTTTCCGCTTGCACTCTCACCAACAACGCCCTGACTTGGTGGAACAGCCGAGTCAAATCTCTAACTCTACCTGTAGCCAATGCTATGGGTTGGGAAGTTATGAAGGAACTTCTGCACGCTGAGTATTGCCCTCGGGGTGAAATCTAGAAGCTGGAACATGAACTATGGAATCTGAAGATGAAAGGTTCCGATATCGCCACTTACACATCTAGGTTTGACGACTTAGCGCTTCTTTGTCAAGGGATGGTTACCCCTGAAAGTAAGAAGATTGAAAGGTTTATCTGGGGATTAACCCAGCCAACCAAAGGGAACATCTTAGCTGCGAGACCGGATACATACGACAGTGCCAAATGCCTAGCGCAAATCTTGATTGACCATAGTGAGGACGTAGAGGAAGCAGCCCCCACTCCTGAGCCGACAGAAAGAAGTGGTGAGAAAAGAAAGTACTGGGAGGCAGGGGATAAATATCAGCCTTCCCAGGAGTTCTCGAAGAGACAACAAATGGTGATAGTCCATGCTGCCACTACCCCTACTGTTGTACCTATCATCAGTTCCTCAGCTCAGGCACCTATTACCGGATATGCCGGTGCTCTCCCGTGGTTTAACCAGTGCAGTTACCACCACTATATCCCCGGTCCCTGTCGTATAAAACTTTGCAAAAATTGTGGCCAATAGGGTCACCTTGCGCGTAATTGTAGAACACCAACAAATCAAGCTCCCAGAGCGGGCATCAGTCAGGTTTTTTATGGTTGCGGAAAGGTTGGGCATTATAATAAAAACTGCCCCAATGCAACAACAGCTGGCAACTCTGGAAGAGTCCTAGCTATAGGACAAGGTGAGACATCCACCGATCCCACAGTTGCCCCAGGTTTATTCCTTTTCGACAACCATTTTACTTGCAGTTCTTTTTCAACTCTAATCTAGAAAGGTAAATTGTTATCTATTCATTCGAATCTCTCCATAAACGTAGAACTTTTCGAAATCCTCATTAGGATTGATCCCGTAACCTACAAACTTCGGTTAACCTCGAAACTTAGAAACATTCCTATGATACTTCACGTCTAGGTCTTTTAGAAATATCTACTCAACGAAACCAAGACGTGTCCTGAAAGTGAGGGTTCCCTGGAATATCAAGCGGAGACCCGATTCCACTTGGGAGCGTAAAAATCCGAAGTAGTAAACTCATCCTCGGTTCTCTTTTCAACTTGCAATTTGAGTTCAAATCTTTGAATTTTGGGACGAAATTCCCTCTAACGGGGGGATAATGTAACAACCCGAAGTTTTCTATCGTCGAAAACTTGTTCTACCCGTGAGATTTCGCCGTTAGTCGATCCGTTTCGTTCTCGCTTTAGGTTAATTAATTAAATTTAAACGTTTATTATAATCAAATGAGTGTTCAAATCCCTTAAGAACTCATAAAATTAACCCAAAAGTGTTTACTTCAAAAAGTTAAGAAACATTCCTGCTGGGTGACAGTAACTTAATCGGGTGCGAGCAAAAGCCCCGTTTAATGTCGTTATCGGGTAGAATTGCACCGTGTCCAAGTTTTAGGACCTATATAAACGTGTTTTAGCATCCATTTGAAGCTTTTTCCTTCTCTCTCTACTCTCTCTCTAACCTCTCTCCTAAAATCCAAGATTTAGGGTCCAAAACTCAATTTTAAGGTCTCAAATCCTTAAGGTAACTTCCTAACCTCATTGTATAGCTTATTTGACTTCCAAATTCGAGACTTAATCATGAAATAGGACACAAAGTATGAGTTTACGGCCCAGGAAGGTGCCTAGGCCGTAAACAACAAAATTGAAGGGTTTTGAGCCCTTAAACCACTCCTTGACAATTTTGGGACCTAGATATGGTTAAATGACTTCAAGATATGGACTCTAAACATTTAAAACATGGATTTTGTGAGGTTTGAAGGAGTTTACGGCCAAGGCATGTGCTTGGGCCGTAAACTCATATAAATGGGGTTTTCATGCCCTTAAACCCTTCCAAATCACAAACAAGGCTTAGATATGAATTATAGAATATTGGTTTTAGCATTTGGACACCTTAAACATAATTTTTGGGGGGTTTGTGTGAGTATACGGCCAAGGCATATGCTTGGGCCCTAAACTCCTTATAAATGGGTATAAATTCAATTCTAAGGTGTTAGAAAGCCATCCAACACCACCAAAAGCCTTGGAATAAATCAAAGGACAAACCAAAAATAGTTTTAGGGCTTTAAAAACATCAAAACCCCACATTTGAGAGTTTACGTCCATAGAACATGTCTCATGGCCGTAAACTCATAAAAAGGTGTCAATTGGTGCCCCAAACTCATTTCTAGGCTTGTGAGAATTTTTAGAATCACATGTGATTAATTTTAAGACCTTAAAAACACTTAATCAAAGGGATTTGAGAGTTTACGGCCAAAGATCCCATGCCTAGGCCGTAAACTCCCTTAAGTGTTGCAAATGGTGTTTTTAATTCAATCCAAGCCTTAAGTAAAATTATTCCAAGCATTTCCAAGTGTCCATATCCAATTATGACCCAAATTTGCACCATAAACCACCCCACCATGAGTTTACGGCCGTAAACTAATGGGGAATGGGTGTTTTGGACCAAAAACTCCTGTATAAGTTTGTTCATGGGGAGTAAACTCAAGTCCCAAGCCCCTCGCTTCAATTCCCGTCCTCAAACGCCACCCGGGTCCCTCCAAACACTTGTATCGGGGTGTTATCGCGACTAGAAACAATTGTCCCTACCAAATAACCAATCTAAGTCCTAATTAGATACAAATGTGTATCTTTACATCATAATTAGGAACCTCGTGTGTTTGCAAGCCCCGTACCAACACTTAGCATTCGAATTCGCCACATTTCTCGTCCGGTGAGTTCATACCCCTACCCCTTTTCAACTATTTTCACTGTTTTCAGGGGGGAATACAAGCAAAAGTACAAGGAAATCTTGTACTCAAACTTATTGTTTTCAGTTCAATCATTTTCATTCTTTATGTTCTAATATCAGTAACTATGTTTATCAAATAGTTCGAATTACGAATTTAGCTTTCAAACTAATCAAAGATTTCTCGATAAAATGTTCTAATCTAAACTATGTTTCATAGACTACGAATAACTTCTACAAATTTTCAATTATAACTAATTACGAATACGAAAACGAATACTAAACTATAATTAGGAATAGAACAAATACGAAACTTTAATCAGGAATAGAACAAATAACGAAACTACAACTAGAAACAGAACGAATAACACATCTATAACTAGGAACAGAATGGATAACGAAACTATAATTAAGAACAGTACGACTGCGAATACGAATACGACTGCGAATATGAATATGAATACGACTGCGAATAGTATTAGGATTAGGATTAGGAATAGGAATGCGACTACGAATACGAATACGAATACGACTGCGAATACGAATACGAACACGAATAGTAATATGAGTAGGAATAAGGAAACAAATACAGTAACGAATACGAATACGAACACGAATAAGTACAATTGAAACTAATTAAGAATAACAACACGAATATGAAGATGTGAATCTAAGTATATTCCGAGATATTATCATTAGGATATCAGCATACCTAGTTAATACAATAGGTACAAATGGAAACAAATCAGTATATCGAAATCAAATAACTAACAATTACTTTAGGAAAGTACGGGACTTTCCTGGGGAAAACAAAACATTACCTAATCACGTCTACATCTTTTACATCTTTAACACCATTCACATTAGAAACCAACATGCAGGAAAGCATGGGGCTCTCCTGGGTAACACTTATATAACTAGTAGGAGTAACAAACGGAATAACATTACATCTTTTACAATTGGTAATATACAATAAGGAAAGTATGGGACTTTCCTGGGATCATAGTTAAACATAACCAGAACCGCGTAACCTAATAATAAATCAACTTTCTCTTTTAAGAAAATATGGGATTTTCTTGGATAATAACTTTTCGGTAAACTAAAGGAAACTCGTACATTTTCACAAAGCAAACATCTTATGAACTCACCAGCTTTATGCTGATTTTCAAACTGCTTGTATTCTCAGGTCAACATTACATAGGTACCAAGCGAATCTTTTGGAGATGACGGAGCGTACAGAAGACTCGTCTCTACTTTTGTTCATATATACTATGTATTACGAATGTACAACATTACGTTTGAACAAATGTAAACTTTGATATGTAATGTAATGGTTGTTTACTTTGCTTACTATGTACATTGGAATTGATACTCAACTTGGAGTCAACCCCAGAGACATTTCCGCCTTTGTTTTTTGGGGTGTGACAAGACCCGATGTGCATGGCTGTTCTATGTTCTATTATGTTATGTATGCTTTTTATGCTATGGGCTGGAGGGCAATATGTTATGGGCCGGAAGGCAATATGTTTTGGACTGAAAGGTCGTAGCCTGGAAGGGCGTATATGTGGTTGGTATTTTGGGGGTATCTGACTAAGATTTCAGGCTTACGGTTGTGGATGAATGTTTTTCAGATTCTTCAGGAGACTGTGGCAAGGCAAAGGCATGATCGTACCGTTCCTCGCGTTTATGTTTTATGAAATGGACCTGAGAATACTCTGATAAATAATGTATTGAAAACCTTTTTGTAATAATGTTATTAAAATGGATTGTTTTGAAAAGTTTAAATTATGTTGAAATATTTGGTTGTTACAGCATGTTTAAATAGGTCTCAAAACTTGGACACGGTGGAATTCTACCCGATACCGACATTAAACGGGGCTTTTGGTCGCACCCGATTAAGATTTCGTAACCCGGCGGGGACGTTTCTATAATTTCCGAAATAAACATTTTGGGTTAATTTCATGAGTTCCTAAGGGGTTTGGGCACTCATTAGATTATAGTAAACATATAAGTTTAAATAATTTAACCCAAAACGAAATCGGAACGAATTGATAAACAGTGCATTGTTACGAGTAGAACGGGTTTTCGGCGTTGGACAACTTCGGGTTGTTACATTATCCCCCCGTTAGAGGGAATTTCGTCCCGAAATTCAGAGATTAAGATACAGGTCATGAATTTGAAATGAGATACAGATGGATTTGTTGCCTCGGTTCTTCACGCTCCCAAGTGGAATTGGGTCTTCGCTTGGCGTTCCAGCGAACCCTCACTATCGGGACGCGTCATTGTTTCGTACATTGACTCTCTCAATCCATAATCTCAATTGGGTATCCCATGGAGGTTCCGATCCTTGATGACTTCGGTCTTCTCAAAGGAATCACTAGGGTTTAGTAGGGTAGATACTTCAAAGGATTCGAGACGTGAAGTACCGGATGGATGTTACTAAGTTCTAAGGGTAGCCGAAGTTGAGAGGTTACGAAATCGATTCTATGAGGCTCACGAAGGGTCTAATGTATCACGAGAGAAGTATCTTACACTTCTCAAAGCATATCATGGTTTTCTAGGATAAAGCCTTCAACAGGACACACGCACCAACAGGAAAGCACATCTTCATTGAGCCGAGTTGCTAATGGTCTGATGGCTTTTAGAAGAAATTTATGGGTAGGTCTCTGATAATAGTCGATGGGACCCAAGAATCGACAGCTTTCTATGGGTATTTCCGGTGCCGACTAACACCCTATCGCTTTAGCTTTTGGAAAGGTTCACGAGTACGACTGCTTTGCTTAGCTACCACCTTCTCTTCAAATCGACCTGGCAACCGTTCAGTTAGTTTTAACTGCAGCATTTTCAGCAGCCATGTCGCAAACGAACCCCGGTATTTCGGGAGGTGGTCCCCAACCACAAAAAACAAGAAAATAGCCAGGGACACCGAAGGGAGTATTCCTATAAAGACTTTATGCACGTGAAACCTACATTCTTCGATGGCACAGGAGGTGTCACTGCTCTAACTCGATGGTTAGAAAGAATCGAATCTATCTTCGAGATTTGTGCTTGTTCAGAATCCGACAAAGTGAATTTTGCCTCTTGCACTCTCACCAACAAAGCCCTGACTTGGTGGAACAGCCGAGTCAAATCTATAACTCTACCTGTAGCCAATGCTATAGGTTGGGAAGTTATGAAGGAACTTTTGCATGCTGAGTATTGCCCTCGGGGTGAAATCCAGAAGCTGGAACATGAACTATGGAATCTGAAGATGAAAGGTTTTGGTATCGCCACTTACACATCTAGGTTTGACGACTTAGTGCTTCTTTGTCAAGGGATGGGTACCCCTGAAAGTAAGAAGATTAAAAGGTTTATCTGGGGATTAACCCAGCCAACCAAAGGGAACGTCTTAGCTGCGAGAACGGATACATACGAAAGCGCCAAATGCCTAGCGCAAATCTTGATTGACCATAGTGAGGACGTAGAGGAAGCAACCCCCACTCCTGAGCCGGCAGAAAGAAGTGGTGAGACAAGAAAGTACTGGGAGGCAGGGGATAAATATCAGCCTTCCCAGGAGTTCTCGAAGAGACAACAAATAGTGATAGTCCACGCTGCCACTACCCCTACTGTTGTACCTGTCATCAGTTCCTCAGCTCAGGCACCTATTACCGGATATGCCGGTGTTCTCCCGTGGTGTAACCAGTGAAGTTACCACCACTATATCCCCGGTCCCTATCGTATAAAACTTTGCAAAAATTATGGCCAAGAGGGCCACCTTGCGCGGAATTGTAGAACACCAACAAATCAAGCTCCTGGAGCGGGCATGAGTCAGGTCTATTATGGTTGCGGAAAGGTCGGGCATTATAAAAAAAACTGCCACAATGCAACAACAGCTGGCAACTCTGGAAGAATCCAAGCTATAGGACAAGGTGATACATCCACCGATCCCACAGTTTCCCCAGGTATATTCCTTTTCGACAACCATTTTACTTGCAGTTCTTTTTCAACTCTAATCTAGAAAGGTAAACTGTTATCTATTCATTCGAATCTCTCCATAAACGTAGAACTTTTCGAAATCCTCATTAGGATTGATCCCGTAACCTACAAACTTCGGTTAACCTCGAAACTTAGAAACATTCCTATGATAATTCACGTCTCGGACTTTTAGAAATATCTACTCAACGAAACCAAGACGTGTCCTGAAAGTGAGGGTTCGCTGGAACATCAAGCGGAGACCCGATTCCACTTGGGAGCGTAAAAACCCGAAATAGTAGACTCATCCTTGGTTCTCTTTTCAACTTGCAATTTGAGTTCAAATCTTTGAATTTCGGGATGAAATTCCCTCTAACGGGGGGATAATGTAACAACCCGAAGTTTTCTATCGTCGAAAACTTGTTCTACCCGTGAGATTTCGCCGTTAGTCGATCCGTTTCGTTCTCGCTTTGGGTTAATTAATTAAATTTAAACGTTTATTATAATCTAATGAGTGTTCAAATCCCTTAAGAACTCATAAAATTAACCCAAATGTGTTTACTTCAAAAAGTTAAGAAACATTCTTGCTGGGTGACAGTAACTTAATCGGGTGCGATCAAAATCTCCGTTTAATGTCGGTATCGGGTAGAATTCCACCGTGTCCAAGTTTTAGGACCTATATAAACATGTTTTAGCATCCATTTGAAGCTTTTTCCTTCTCTCTCTACTCTCTCTCTCTAACCTCTCTCCTAAAATCCAAGATTTAGGGTCCAAAACTCAATTTTAAGGTCTCAAATCCTTAAGGTAACTTCCTAACCTCATTGTATAGCTTATTCGACTTCCAAATTCGAGACTTAACCATAAAATAGGACACAAAGTATGAGTTTATGGCCCAGGAAGGTGCCTAGGCCGTAAACAGCAAAATTGAAGGGTTTTGAGCCCTTAAACCACTCCTTGACAATTTTGGGACCTAGATATGGCTAAATGACTTCAAGATATGGACTCTAAACATTTAAAACATGGATTTTGTGAGGTTTGAAGGAGTTTACGGCCAAGGCATGTGCTTGGGCCGTAAACTCATATAAATGGGGTTTTCATGCCCTTAACCCCTTCCAAATCACAAACAAGGCTTAGATATGAATTATAGAATATTGGTTTTAGCATTTGGACACCTTAAACATAATTTTTGGGGGGTTTATGTGAGTTTACAGCCAAGGCATATGCTTGGGCCGTAAACTCCTTATAAATGGGTATAAATTCAATTCTAAGGTGTTAGAAAGCCATCGAACACCACCAAAAGCCTTGGAATAAATCAAAGGACCAACCAAAAATAGTTTTAGGGCTTTAAAAACATCAAAACCCCACATTTGAGAGTTTACGGCCATAGAACATGTCTCATGGCCGTAAACTCATAAAAAGGTGTCAATTGGTGCCCCAAACTCATTTCTAGGCTTGTGAGAATTTTTAGAATCACATGTGATTAATTTTAAGACCTTAAAAACACTTAATCAAACGGATTTGAGAGTTTACGGCCAAAGATCCCATGCCTAGGCCATAAACTCCCTTAAGTGTTGCAAATGGTGTTTTTAATTCAATCCAAGCCTTAAGTAAAATTATTCCAAGCATTTCCAAGTGTCCATATCCATTTATGACGCAAATTTGCACCATAAACCACCCCACCATGAGTTTACGGCCGTAAACTAATGGGGAATAGGTTTTTTGGACCAAAAAATCCTGTATAAGTTTATTCATGGGGAGTAAACTCAAGTCCCAAGCCCCTCGCTTCAATTCCCGTCCTCAAACGCCACCCGGGTCCCTCCAAACACTTGTATCGGGGTGTTATCGCGACTAGAAACAATTGTCCCTACCAAATAACCAATCTAAGTCCTAATTAGATAAAAATGTGTATCTTTACATCATAATTAGGAACCTCGTGTGTTTGCAAGCCCCGGACCAACACTTAGCATTCGAATTCGCCACATTTCTCGTCCGGTGAGTTCATACCCCTACCCCTTTTCAACTATTTTCACTGTTTTCAGGGGGGAATACAAGCAAAAGTACAAGGAAATCTTGTACTCAAACTTAATGTTTTCAGTTTAATCATTTTCATTCTTTATGTTCTAATATCAGTAACTGTGTTTATCAAATAGTTCGAATTACGAATTAGCTTTCAAACTAATCAAAGATTTCTCGATAAAATGTTCTAATCTAAACTATGTTTCATAGACTACGAATAACTTCTACAAATTTTCAATTATAACTAATTACGAATACGAAAACGAATACTAAACTATAATTAGGAAGAGAACGAATACGAAACTTTAATCAGGAACAGAACAAATAACGAAACTACAACTACAAACAGAACGAATAACACATCTCTAACTAGGAACAAAATGGATAACGAAACTATAATTAAGAACAGTACGACTGCGAATACGAATACGACTGCGAATACGAATATGAATACGACTGCGAATAGTATTAGGATTAGGATTAGGAATAGGAATGCGACTACGAATACGAATACGAATACGACTGCGAATACGAATACAAACACGAATAGTAATATGAGTAGGAATAAGGAAACGAATACAGTAACGAATACGAATACGAACACGAATAAGTGCAATTGTAACTAATTAAGAATAAGAACACGAATATGAAGATGTGAATCTATGTGTATTCCGAGATATTATCATTAGGATATCAGCATACCTAGTTAATACAATAGGTACGAATGGAAATAAATCAGTATATCGAAATCAAATAACTAACAATTACTTAAGGAAAGTACGGGACTTTCCAGGGGAAAACAAAACATTACCTAATCACGTCTACATCTTTTACATCTTTAACACCATTCACATTAGAAACCAACATGCAGGAAAGCATGGGGCTCTTCTGGGTAACACTTATATAACTAGTAAGAGTAACAAACTGAATAACATTACATCTTTTACAATTGGTAATATACAATAAGGAAAGTATGGGACTTTCCTGGGATCATAGTTAAACATAACTAGAACCGCGTAACCTAATAATAAATCAACTTTCTCTTTTAAGAAAATATGGGATTTTCTTGGATAATAACCTTTTGGTAAACTAAAGGAAACACGTACATTTTCACAAAGCAAACATCTTATGAACTCACCAGCTTTATGCTGATTTTCAAACTGCTTGTATTCTCAGGTCAACATTAGACAGGTACCTAGCGAATCTTTTGGAGAAGACGGAGCGTACAGAAGACTCTTCTCTACTTTTGTTCATATATACTATGTATTACGAATGTACAACTTTACGTTTGAACAAATGTAAACTTTGATATGTAATGTAATGGTTGTTTACTTTGTATACTATGTACATTGGAATTGATACTCAACTTGGAGTCAACCCCGGAGATGTTTCTGCCTTTGGTTTTCAGGGTGTGACAAGACCCGATGTGCATGGTTGTTCTATGTTCTGTTATGTTATGTATGCTTTTTATGCTATGGGCCTGAAGGCAATATGTTATGGGCCGGAAGGCAATATGTTTTGGACCGGAAGGTCGTAGCCTGGAAGGGCGTATATGTGGTTGGTATTTTGGGGGTATCTCACTAAGTTTTCGGGCTTACAGTTGTGGTTTAATGTTTTTCAGATTCTTCAGGAGACTGTGGCAAGGCAAAGGCGTGAGCGTACCGTTCCTCGCATTTATGTTTTATGAAAGGGACCTGAGAATACTCTGATAAATAATGTATTGAAAACCTTTTTGTAATAATGTTATTAAAATGGATTGTTTTGAAAAGTCTAAATTATGCTGAAATATTTGGACGTCACAACATGTTTAAATAGGTCTCAAAACTTGGAAACGGTGCAATTCTACCCGATACCGGCATTAAACGGGGCTATTGATCGCACCCGATTAAGTTTTCGTAACCCGACGGGGACGTTTCTATAATTTCCGAAATAAACATTTTGGGCTAATTTCATGAGTTCGTAAGGGGTTTGGGCACTCATTAGATTATAATAAACACATAAGTTTAAATAATTTAACCAAAACGAAATCGGAACGAATTGATAAACAGTGTATTTTTACGAGTAGAACGGGTTTTCGGCGTTGGACAACTTCGGGTTGTTACATTATCCCCCCGTTAGAGGGAATTTCGTCCCGAAATTCAGAGATTAAGATACAGGTCATGAATTTGAAATGAGATACAGATGGATTTGTTGCCTCGGATGTTCATGCTCCCAAGTGGAATTGGGTCTTCGCTTGGCGTTCCAGCGAACCCTCACTATCGGGACGCGTCATTGTTTCGTACATTGACTCTCTCAATCCATAATCTCAATTGGTTATCCCATGGAGGTTCCGATCCTTGATGACTTCGGTCTTCTCAAAGGTATCACTAGGGTTTCGTAGGGTAGATACTTCAAAGGATTCGAGACGTGAAGTACCGGATGGATGTTACTAAGTTCTAAGGGTAGCCGAAGTTGGGAGGTTACGAAATCGATTCTATGCGGATCACGAAGGGTCTAATGTATCACGAGAGAAGTATCTTACACTTCTCAAAGCATATCATGGTTTTCTGGGATAAAGCCTTCAACAGGACACACGCACCAACAGGAAAGCACATCTTCATTGAGCCGAGTTGCTAAGGGTCTGATGGCTTTTAGAAGAAATTTATGGGTAGGTTTGCGATAATAGTCGATGGGACCCAAGAATTGACAGCTTTCTATGGGTATTTCCGGTGCCGACTAATTCCCTATCGCTTTAGCTTTTGGAAAGGTTCACGAGTATGACTGCTTTGCTTAGCTACATAATAGAGGAAAATGATTTGACCAAAGGATACCACTACTAACTCGTAGTGATCATATCAATCCTTGGTCACCATCTTGGACACATCATTCTTACTGAGGTTCGGTTACGAGGTGGTTCCATAGATTAGGCCGGTGCGAGACTAGACTAGACGTTCGGAAGGAATTCTCTGGAATCCTTCGGGAAAGAAATTTAGTGAAAAGAGTTGTAGACTTCTCGTTTCCGATGATCACAGGAACAAGGGATGCCCAACAATTCCTATAGAGAAAACTTTTTGAGCTTCAATGCACGAAATGATGCGAGGATTGGATTTAGGTTGGATGCCGAAGATCGCGAGAGTCGGGGTGAGGAAGGATCTAGACGGGTGATCCTTTCGAAAGCAAGATTAACGACCTGAATGAGACTTGGTCATTTCATGTCAAACATAGCATCAAAGCATTTTGTGAAATGTTTTTTTATTAAATAGAATCGAACAGACTAATCCTCCGGACTGAGAATACAACTTATAGGTACAAAGTTAGCGTTCTCTATCTCATTGGTTAGCCGTCTCATCGGTACACATTTTCGATTACTAACGAAGGATTGATTTTAGAAAGATGTTTGAATGGATAGATAATAGGTTTCCCTTTTAGCACTAGAATTGAAAAGAGTTGCAGGCATAAGAGTTGTCAAAAAGAAGTATACCTGCGGTGACAGTTAGATCAGCGGTTGTCTCCTCTCGTCCTATTGCTAGGACTCTTCCAGCGTTGCCAGTTGTTGCTGCCTTGGGGCAATTTCTTTTGAAGTGCCCTACTTTGCCACAACCGTAGCAGGCCGGACTGATTCCCGTTCCGGATGATTAGTTTGTTGATTTGTCTTGTTTTCTGCAGGTTCGAGCAAGGTCGCCCTTCTTTCCACAGTTGTCACATATTCTTTCGCGACATAGACCAGGAATATGGTGATGATAGTTGCACTTACCGCTCCAAGGAAGGGTACCAGTGTATCCACTGGTGGGAGTTTGGACCGTGGATCCAACAGCTGAAACAGCGACAGGGGCAGTGGCAACATGAACTGCTACCGTTTTTTGTTTCTTAGAGGAACCTTGCGTACTTTGGGCCTTCCGCTTGTTCCAGAATTTCTTTTTACGTCCACCTCCACTTGTTACTAGCTCAGGAGTGGTAGCCTCCTCATCAGAGTTGTCTTCGTGATTGATCAGGGTTTGCGCAAGACATTTAGCACTGTCGTAAGTGTCTGCCTTCGCAGCCAAGACATTCCCTTTTGTTGGCTGGGTCAATCCGCAGATGAATCTCTCAATCTTTTTACTCTCCAGGGTAACCATTCGCGGACAGAGTAACGCCAGGTCATCGAATCTTGATGTATAAGCGGCTATGTCGGAACCCTTCATCTTCAGGTTCCAGAGTTCGTGTTCTAGCTTTTGTATTTCACCCCGAGGGCAATACTCTGCAAGTAGAAGCTCCTTCATAGCTTTCCAACCCATAGCATTTCCTACAGGTAGAGTTAAGGATTTGACTCGGCCGTTCCACCAAGTCAGGAACTTGTCAAGGAAGGTGCAGGTGGCAAACATTACTTTGTCAGATTCCGAACAGGCACATATTTCAAAGATTGATTCGATTTTCTCGAACCATCGAGTTAGGGAAATGACACCTCCATTGCCATCTAAGGATGTGGGTTTCGTGTTCATGAAGTCTTTATAGGAACCCCCTTTTTGGTGTCCCTGGATGTCTTCAGGGTTTTGGGGCTGGGGACCACCTCCTGAGCCACCGGGGTTCATTTGCGACATGGCTGCTACCATTGCGGCAGTCAGAACTGTCTGAAGCGATGCAAGATCAAATTGAGGAGGAGGTGGTGGCGGAGGAGGATTGTTGTTGTTCTTCGAGCTGGGTCTCTTTCTTGGAGGCATCGTGATCTAAAAAGTTCAAAAAAGAGAGGATCATAAGTCCTCCGAATTGAATCAAGAGATATGGATCATGGGATATCTCATCAAGACAGATATAACATTATATCAAGCGATAAAGCAGGAAAGAGTTATCAAGGCAGATAATTTTATCGCTAGAGAAATGATCATCGAACAATGCGTATATGAGGATATTCTACAAAGGATTGACTCGAGAAATACTCCCATAGTACTTCATGATTCACTACAATGACGACTCGTTGTTTGGGGTATTGGGTAAGTTTCAGGTATGTCGCATACCACAGTCACTCCCAAGCACATGTTGGTCGTGTCTCGAATGAATATAGTTGGCCAGGCTATACTGACCCTAGACACGACTACATAACTGCCTAGCTTTAACCACAGCGTACAACACCCATTTACTTATGTTTTGTTCTACTTGTAGTTACGGATCTCGACGGCTCGGTATACTTGTATACTTTTGAAAATACTTAGATTTTAAAGGATACTTTTAGTTCAGAGCGCTTAGGCCCTTTAGTGTTTATAGTTTTATACCATGTAAGGTTTGGTATACTACGTTCACTATGAACAAGGGCTCTTATACCAATCTGTCACACCCCGAAAACCGAAGGCGGAAACATTTTCGAGGTTGACTCCACGTTGAGTATCAAATTCAATGCACATAGTAATCAAAGTAAACAACCATTACATTACATATATGAAAGTTTACATTTGTTTCAAAAGTAATTTGTACAATTGTGATACATAGTATATATGAACAAAGAAAGACGTGTCTTCTACGCACTCCGTCTTCATCAAAAGAGATCACCGGGTACCTGTCAAATGCAGACCTGAGAATACAAGCAGTTTGAAAATCAGCATAAAGCTGGTGAGTTCATAAGATGTTTGTTTTCTGAAAAATGTACCAGTTTCCTTTAGTTTTCCGAAAAGGTTTGTTACCCAAGAAAATCTCATATTTTCTTATGTAAAACAGTTTAGTTATCTTTCATTACTAGTTCAACTATGCGTTATATGCTACCCCAGGAAAATCCCATACTTTCCTAAATGCAAGACCGATTGAATATCACAGAGTATCGTTTAATACACAAAACTTTATATTGAGAATCATGGGATTACTATCCCGAATTAGATATAAAATACTTTAATATACGTGAACTGCAGATGAAAAGTAGTTTGAAAACCTTGGGACTAACATCCCGTACTACATATAAGATAGTTTGATATACATGAAAAATATACATTGAAAACCATGGGACTACCATCCCGGACTATACATAGATTCGAAACCATGGGATTATCATCCTGTACAAGATATACTTTCAAAACCATGGGACTACCATCCCGTACAAGATATAGGTTGAAGTCATGGGACTATTATCCCGTACTAGATATAAGATCAATAGACTCAAAACCATGGGACTATCATCCCGTACTAGATATAAAATCAATAGACTGAAAACCATGGGACTATTATCCCGTACTAGATATGGAAACTATAGATAGAAAGTAGATATGGAATCGAAACAAAGTCCAAACCAAACCCAAAGCGATACCCTAAATAAACTTATATTAATACGTATTGTGAATCGGGTAACCATACTGACACAACAAACAGACCTCCTTGACGTTTGTCAGACGTTGAAACTCTACCTAAGAATCTGTCACCCCAGGCGTGCCCACCTAACCATAGCTAGCAGTTTAGGTGTGGGATTGTTAGTCCTGAATAGATCTATTCACAAATTCCTTGCTCTCCCTCCAGGAGACTCTGGTTACACATCCGGGGAGGATTTACTGATAACCCAAAGGGTAATGACGAAACTCACAAACTAGTTCTAAATTATTCACGGGGTTCTCATATGATATCAAGAATACAAAAGATTACGAAACATAATACATACAATGAAACTATCTGGCAATACATTCAAACGAAACGGAGATAAACTGAATCAGATATAGTTTATATAATAACTTTATATATATATATATATATATATATATATATATATATATATATATATATATATATATATATACACATCAATACATGATTAAACAAGAACTAAAGAACCCCAAATTATTCCCATAATAATTTGATTAGTTTGGTTATTTCCTTAACTGAAATTCATTTAGTTGTGGTTGATAAATCATCCCTTATGCTCAGCATAATACATAAGGGGTAAAGATATTTATAATTTGCTAGATATTTATTGAAATTCATCAATATTATGTTTTGAAAGCATTTGTAATTTGCTTGTGTTCCCCCCCCCCCCCCCTCCGAAAACATTGAAAAACCATTTAAAAAGGGTAGCGGTATGAACTCACCAATCGTGGAATGTGTCGGTTTGGAAGCTAAACGTCGTTTCTAGGTTTGCAAATGCACGAGGTTCCTATGAATTATGAAAAGATACACATTTGTATCTAATTAGGACTTAGATTATTTATTTGTTAAGGACAAACACTACTAGTTGCGGAAACACCTCATTACAAGTGTTTGGAAGGACTCGCGTGGTGTTTGAAGTCACGTAAGGCTTGGATATGGAGTTTACTCTTCAAGAGTAAACTCATAGAGGAGTTTTTGGCCCCTTAACACCACATCCATATGAGATCATGGCCGTAAACTCATAGATGGTGTTTTTTTTTGTGCAAAATGGCTTCACAACATTTGGGATTGATGCTAGGCTTGGGTTTTAGGCTTTGGAAGGAATTAAAACTCACCGAGGGACCATTTATTGGATTTTATGGCAGTAAACTTGGAGTTTACGGCCGTAAACTCCCCCACACATAGAATCCTTAATGTTTTGGTCCTTAAACAATCACATGTGATTCTAATGATTTTTCCTAAGCCTTGTATGGATTTTTAGAGGACTTTTAGCATGGATTTTGGAGTTTACGGCCCATGAAACCCCTCATGCCCATGAACTCCTTAAATGGGGGATTTAAATTTTTAAGGTGCAAATCTTGTTTGTAGTCACTTCTAGAATTTATACCAAGGCTTATGGTGTGTGTAAATGGCATTTTAACACATTAGAAGGAGTTTACTCCCCAAGATAATGACTTTACAGTCCAAGCATGATCTTTGGCAGTAAACTCAAGTTTACTCCTCGAAATTAATGTTCAAGGTGTTCCAAGGCTAAATCGAATATTCTAAAATTCATATCTAAGCTTCAATGGAGTTTTGGAACGGTTTAAGGGCATAAAAACCTCATTTATATGAGTTTACGAGCCAAGCTTGCTCTTGGGAAGTAAACTCATGTTTACTCTTCAAAATCCATGTTTAAGGCATTCTAAGTGCAGTCCATTAAGCCATTAAGCCATATCTAAGCTCCAAAGGTCAATTGGAAGGGTTTTTGGGCTCCAAAACACATTTTATGTGAGTTCACAGCCTAGAACTGTTCTAGGGCCGTAAACTCATGAATATGGTACTATTCCATGATTTCAACTCGAATTTGAAAGCCTAAGATGTTATAATAGGAGTTAGGGTAGTTACCTTAGTGATTTGGAGCTTAAATTTGATGATTTTGGACACTTAAACTTGGTTTGAGGAGAAAGGTTAGAGATAGAGAGAGTGGAGAGATGAAGCAAAAGCTTCAAATGAAATCTTGAACACGTTTAAATAGGTCTCAAATAAACATTCTACCCAAAACCGGAATTAAACGGGGCTTTTGGTCGCACCCGATTAAGTTTCCGTAACCCGGCGGGGACGTTTCTATAATTTCTAAAATAAACATTTTGGGCTAATTTCATGAGTTCCTAATGGGTTTGGACACTCATTATATTATAATAAACATATAACTTTAAATAATTTAACCCAAAAGGAAATCGGAACGAATTGATAAACGGTGCATTTTTGCGGGTAGAACGGGTTTTCGGCGTTGGATAACTTCGGGTTGTTACACGTTGGGATGGGACGAACACCAGAAGAGAGTATTTTTCAATAAGCCCTAATAATGGCATTGTCCAAAGGAACTTTTTCCAACAATGCGTCTGAGATTGAGCCAACGAGGTCAAAG
This sequence comes from Lactuca saligna, assembly GCF_052625555.1. Classification (NCBI taxonomy): domain Eukaryota; kingdom Viridiplantae; phylum Streptophyta; class Magnoliopsida; order Asterales; family Asteraceae; genus Lactuca; species Lactuca saligna. The sequence goes on from NC_136421.1 coordinate 202,079,310, forward strand.
TTTCTTGTATCTGAAATGACGAATGAAGTCATTTCGACCATTGAATTTCAGTCATCATTGAGTCTTGCATCAATGGAACTTTGAAATTAGTTACGGTCGATTCACAATAAATTAACTGGAACCAGCCGCAGGAAATCTTCATGTGTCGTGTTGAAGACCTGGTGCTCTAAACGAATTGATTCCAAAGAATAGACCCATAGTCAAGGTTTATCATGGTATAACCCAATGATCATTTTTTAAAACAACTTGCATACGTTGTCTGAAACAAAAACCCTTTCTGAAAGCCTTTTGAATAAATAGGATTTCCTAAAGTTCAACAATAAGGACATGTTGCTGGTGTACCCCATCTGGTAGAACATCTCTCTAAGGCCAATAAATGGAATTGATTCTGTATCGAATAATGTTCGTCGTAACAAGCCCTAGAACTTTACAGAAGTTAGGTTTGTTGATGGAGTTCTTATGGTTTGTAACCTTAAAATTGATAACATCTCCAGTTTTGGTGTAGATGGTAGTAGAAAAGGCCCTGGAGAGATGAACTAGTGGAACTTCTACAACCATTATTAACGCCTCCATCAGTGGCGAGAACATGAGATGTTCAATCATGGGCCTGATTGGGGCATTATAGCGAGAAGACTCAAGATCGATAATCATGTTTTGGTTTGGCTTAACAACCAACATGATCACTGATGCATATTGATTAGTGAATGAAACATGCTCTGACGAAATAACCATTGATCCTTTGAGAGAGATAATGAACAGAAGAGACCAAGAGCAATTTTTTACTTTGAAAATCTGAGAGTTGTGATTATGGTGAAGGAAAATAAAACGTTTGAAAGCCTTTTATATGGAAGATGATGAGTGCATAGAGAATCCACACTTTCATGTTCCTATAGTACTGAAAATTTGGCCAGTAATAAAGCACCAACTCATCAATCATGTGGCAGCAGTCGTTGTAACAAACACGCTGATGTCAGAGAAATCCAAAATTTACGCCATGATTTGAATTTGCATTTATGGGGACAAGAATGTTTTGGAATCTCCACTTTAAGAACAAATAAACAATCCTCCAGTTTTGCAGAAGCATGAACAGTAGCCATCAGAATTACGACCCATATTTGATCTTCTAAATTAAAGTGACCAGTCAAAACAATAATCAAGCTTTGTAACATAATAAGGATTTAAGTGCAAAACTGTGCCAAGGAAAAAAATACAATAATTTAAAAGTGTGGGATTTTAAGACATCAAACAATTTTGATATGAAAAGCTGGTGGATCCCGGGCAACGATCTCTTCCTTCTGAGTCAAGAGATACTCCGAAGTGCTTGTGTGGTTTCCCATTGAATTACGATCGTAAACTAGTTAAGAAACTATGAAAGGCTAAATTTATTAAGGCTTAAGGGAAGCATCTAACAAATTCCAAAATCTAACATAACACTGAAGATCTGAAATAAGTACTTGTTTGACCAGTGAAGCCAAAAGTACAAGTAAACTTTGGATATTCTTTTAATGTAACCGGACATAATAGAAATCTCAAAAAAAAATGGATCTTTTCGGAAGAAATGACTTGGTTCGAGAACGTTTCATTAAGATTACAAAAAAAAAAGAGATTTCGAACATGCAATGGTAAAAACTAAATGGTTTTATTTGTCAATTCAGCTTGAAAAATAAATTGAAAAAAGATTTGTTCACCATCAATTCATTTGGAAAAAATCTAGAACAATAAATTGGTCACCGTCAATTTAGAAAATGTATTCGGAGATTTGTGTTTCACTTAAAATCATGGTAATAACAATTTGAAGATTATAAACACAGATGTTTTGTAATCTAAACCTCAGTGGTAAAACCTGAGAGTCTTAAGAGTTACGATGCATAATAATAGATTTAAGAATCGAAGGGTTGGGAGTTTCATGGAAATCATATTGACAATGATTTTGTGATCAGTAACAACAGTTTTGTATCCCTATACCGAAAGTGTCTTTGTTCCAATAATCAAGGGACTACGTGGAAGCTGAGATAAGATATGATACAAAGAATTTATGATGCAAACCATCAATGTCTTGTTGCAGACTAAAATTCAGAAATAAATTTAAATACTTTAAAAAGAAAATATTTTTGATACTTTGTATTTTTCAGAGAACTAAAAAGAAGAACATATTTTTGATATTTTTGAATATTTGAAAAAGAAAACACAGAAACAAATAAAATAATTTTCGAATTTTGATTTTCTGAAAATTAAAAAAAAATAAACAAAAAAGAACAAAACACTTACAAAGAAGACAATTCTGAAATCAGAATGAACAATTACTTCAGAACCGTTCCAAAGCTTGGAACAAGTCGAAAGTGAAAAATAAATTCTTATAGATTCCGAAGCTCAGAACTAATTCGAATGTGAATCGTAACTCTAGTGATTATGAAGATTTCAGAACTAGTCAATCTCAATCATTCCCAACAAAATGAAATCCAGGTAAGGCTTTCGTGAAGATATCTGCTAACTGGTCTGAAGAACTAACAAAATGAACTTCCATATTTCCATCTTCTACATGACCTTTTATGAAGTGGTATCTCAATGCTATATGCTTTTGCTTGGAGTGTTGCACTGGATTGTGGAAAATTCTTATGGAGCTTTCAGAATGACAATACAGAGGAATTCGTTTCATATTGATTCCATAATATTTTAGCTGATCTGAATCCACACAACTTGCAATGTACATGACACTACTACAATGTCTTATGTTCCTGTTGTAGATAAGGATAAACATGTTTGCTTCTTAGATTGCCAACTAATGAGCTTGGGATCCAAAAACTGACATCCACCTGATGTGCTTTTCCGATCAAGAACACAACCTCCTAAATCTACATCGGAGTACACTTGCACAAAGAATCCAGAATTTGACAAATAGCATAATCCGAGAGAAGTAGTTTGCTTCGGATACCGTCATATGTTCTTAACAACCAACATGTGAGGTTCTAGAGGAATTGCTTGAAAGCTGGCATTGTAACATACAGCAAACATTATGTCATGACGACTAGAAGTTAGATATAACAGAGATTCGATCATCTTAGGATATAAAGTGATATTCGTTGTTTGTTTATCAAGAGAATGTGTAACACCCCGAGTCCAGGTATACGTTATGAACCTTGATCTATTGAACCATTGTCTATTTTGGTCCTCATTATAATAAGAGTGAAAAACGAGTACGCAGGGTGTACCTGAGGTGTACGCTTAGTGTACTCATCAGCGTGCATGTGACGTGGAGACCACCTAGTATGTTGGGCATACCCGTGAGTAAGCTGGGCATACTAGGCCTAGAGTGTAAACCCTAATTTAGGGTCAGTCCCCTATATAAGGGACATGATGGCCTCATTCTTGGCCACCATTCCTAGACAGAAAACCCTAAGAGAGCCTTAACCCTCATTCTAGATCTTGTGTGTGTGTATTTGAGCCTTGAGAGTTTTTTTCTTTTGTGGCTTTGAAGAGAAGAGGAGGTCTTCAAGAAGAAGGATTTGGAGTCTAAGCTTCTAAATGCGAGCAAATTTGAGAGTGGAGCTTCTTGTTGAGGTATAAACCTTCAGACTTTACCTCTCTTTTGTTATGAGCATCTTATTTGAGTATTTTAGGGATTTGTCCGAAAAAGGTGGAGACTTTATGAGATCTTGAACTCCAGAGACTTGGACCAACCCCTTTTGAGCATAAGAGTAGTTTAATGTCATTGAAATCCAATCATGGACATTGAAATCACTCCATGCTTGAGTTATGAGCTTCCTTGAGACAAAAGAGTGTATATTTTGAGGTTGGTGACCTTTTCAGCCATGCAATGGCTTAAAGTCACTGACATTATGGGTTAGGAGCTATTAGAGAGTCTGGATATATGAGATCAACCAAGGTCTTAACTGTATAAGACCAAAGGAGTGAGAATAAGTAAATTGGAGAGTACGTTGGGCGTAAAATCCAGTACGCGCGGCGTAGTGGTCGTGTGTAACACTGTAAAAATTTAAACAATTTTTCAAATTTTCAAAACACATTCTCATTCATATTTATTATAAAAATCTCCACATCTCAATTCATGAAACATATCCCAAGATCAAAAGAACATATAAAACTCCGAGTGTGTGTACGAATCATGCCGGCGCCTTCCCGCGATCGTCACTAGTAACTCGGGTATCACGGTATATCTCTGGCTCGGTAAAATCTGGTCTAGCCTCCGCCTAATCACATGGATAAACACCCTAATCAATATTACTCTCAACGGCTAGACTAAGCTCTCTCTTGGCACTCTCAAAAGGGAAAAAATACCATTATACCCCTCCCATGGCTCAACTACCCATATATTGTCCAAACCCTAAAAGTCAACAAAAGTCAACCCCTTCCGGGTTATGCTGCGCATACCAGACATGTACGTTGGGCATACCCGGCAACCTTAAAAAAATGGGGGAACGCGACCCCTACGCCCCAGGTACTGGGATTACGCCCGGTGTAACTCCCAGTCTCATTCTTCTTTGATTTTTGGGTCTTAATCAATTAAGACTTGCATCTAAATTTGAGATCTGACTTCTCTAATATGACTAAATCCATAAAGTTGGTAACTTTAAGCCTTTGCATGACTGCGGAAGTCACCAACAGCCAAACCACCCCATTTCCAACCTTTAAAGGTCCATATCTCATGCATGAACAACTTTTGACAACCTAGACTGGATTTTTATCACATAACAACCCTAAATGGGCTAGCATGGGACAGATCTCTGCTTCTAAGAGCTCATTAACTCATAAAGCTATCAACTTGGGGACAAAAACCCTAAAACTTCTCTTACAAGGCATGAACATAAAATATGTAAAGGTTGAAGCTTTTTATCTCAAAATGAAGCTTCTTTCACTACTCATCTCGAATCCACAATCTTGAGCTCTAACTCTTCCTTTTCCAAGGCTTTCCCTTTGCTCCAAATGGCCAAGAACACACTACGAGGCTCTCTTAGAAACTCCCTTGCTATATGAACAAGATTTAGGGTTTAGAAATGACAATGCTCTGGGAAGGGTGGCCAACAAAAGGGTCATAAGGTTGCTTAAATTGGGATGCTCAAGGAGTTAGGGTTTCTCTTATGGGCTGGTTACCACCCGCGTACACATTGGTATGCCTCGCGTACCATGCAATCCTTCACGATCAGAACACGTACAAGTACGCTGAGCGCACAAGTACGCCCCGCGTACGTGCCAACCTAACATCTTCCTATCAAAGTCTAAATATGACAATCATTCAAAGAAGAAGGTTCACAAGGTATACCTGGTTTTTGAGATGTTACAATTCTCCCCTACTAGAATCAGACTTCGCCCCAGAGGTCTCACTCCACGAACAACTCAGGTTGATGCTCCCTCATCTCTGTCTTTGGCTCCCAAGTCAGCTCGGACCCTCTCTGATGTTGCCACTGAACCTAAACTAATAGCACCTCCTTGTTCCTCAAAACCTTAATCCTCCGATCCACTATCGCAAATAGCCTCTCGACATAATTCAGGCTCGCATCAACCTGAATATCCTCTAATGGCACTATCGTCGACTCGTCGGCTATACATTTCCTCAATTGAGATACGTGGAAGGTGTCATGAATCTGGCCCAATATCGCGGGCAGCTCTAATCCATACGCTACCCGACCGACCCTCGTGGTCACCCTGAAAGGACTGATATATCAGGGCCCTATCTTTCCTCTCTTCCTGAATCGGATCACTCCTTTCCAAGGAGATACCTTCAGGAGTAAAAAATTCCCGACCTTAAATTCGAGCTCGGATCGTCGCCTACCCACATAATTCTTCTGGCAACTCTGGACGGTCAACAACCTCTTCCTGACCTACTGTATCTGCTCTGTAGTCTGGAGCACTATATCTGTATTGCCCATCACTCGCTGCCCTACTTCTCCCTAGAATACGGGAGTCCGACACCTCCAGATCGTGCATAGGATATCTCGTCTCATGAGGCTTCAATTGCATCGATGCATATGCTATGACATGCCCCCTCTGCATCAGCACTGTGCCTAGACCTGATATCGATGTGACAAAGTCCTCCATTCCTTTCGGAAGGGCCAACACTGGGGCTTTGCACAACTTCTGGTGAAGTGTCTCGAATGAGGCCTGCTGCTCCGAGCCCCAACTGAAAGTCACGCCCTTCCGGGTCAGCCTGGTGAGAGGAACCGTAATCCTGGAGAAATCCCGAATGAATCTCCTATAATATCCGGCCAACCCAGGAAACTCCTGATCTCTGAAGGGGATCTCGATACTTCCCAGTTCATCATCGCCTCGATCTTGGGCGGATCGACCAATATCCCATTCTGATTGACGAGGTGACCTAGAAACTGGACCTCTCATAACCAAAAATCACACTTGGAGAATTTGGCGTACAGCCTCTCCGATCTCAGAATTTCGAGGATCTCCCTCAAATGCTCCTCGTGCTGCTCTCTGGACCTCGAATACACCAAAATATCATTAATGAACACGATCACTGAACGATCCAACATCGGCCTGCACACCGTGTTCATGAGATCCATGAACGCTGCAGGTGCATTGGTGAGCCGGAAAGGCATCATCATGAACTCATAATGCCCATAACGTGTCCTAAACACCGTCTTCTAGATATCCTCATCACGCACCCTCATCTGATGATCCAGACCTCAAATCAATCTTGGAGAACCAAGACACTCCTTGTAACTGATCGAACAAATCGTCGATCCACGACAAGGGGTAATGGTTCTTGACCGTCAGCTTGTTCAACTCCCGGTAATCAATTCACATCCAGTGTGAACAACCCTTTTTCTTGACAAAAAGGATCGGTGCTCCCCACGGCGAGCTACTCGGCCAAATTAACCCCTTCCCCAGCTACTCCTGCATCTCTGTCGGTGCAAGCCGATAGAATGCCTTGGCGATGGGCGCTGCCCCCGAAACCAAATCGATATGGAACTCTACCTGCCTCTCGGGAAGCACAACTGGCAACTCCTCGGGGAAAACATCTAGGAACTCTTGCACTATCGGAATGTCATCAATTGACCTTGGTCTCTCTAAACTAACCCTCGTATCCATCACAAACGCCACAAACCCAATGCAACCCCGTTGTAGACTCTGCCTCGCTCTAGTGGCCAAACAGAATGCGGACCCAGAACATGTACTGTCACACCCCCAAACCAATCGGCGGAAACGTCCGGGGGTGAAGGACTTCATTTGTAGTATTACAACACATGCATCATAGTAATCAAAGTACAAACAACCATTGTGTTTAAAAGTATATTATTTACATGTGTTCAATCATTGTATATTGAAACCAAAATACTTATACAAAAGAAGAAGATAAGACTCATAATGGCTCCATCTTCTCAAAAAGCTCGGGGGGTACCTGTTATTATTTCCCTAAGAATACAAGTAATTTAAAAAGAGAGTATCAACAATAAGTTGAGTGAGTACATAAGTCTTTATGTTTACATGGGTGTCTTTGTATTTTGAATAAGAAAATTGTTCTAGAAAATCCCATGTTTTCTGTGGTATGTGAAAAGTAGTTGTATCCCCATAAAACCGTCCTATTTGTGAACCAATGTATTTGTAAAACTTGTAACTGAGTGTGTGCCTGGCTTCGCCAGCTGTTATTGAAATTTGTAGTATACCATTGTACTTTGTATTTTGTAAACTAGTACTTTGAAGATGTACTTACGTTTAGTTGTTTATACACTAACGTGTTGTTAATATCTTTTTAATGAGTTATTATAACCATACTAAGACCTGAACGCCTGAAACAAACGCCTTGTGAGCGCTTAAACTGTTGATAACAATTGCCACTCATTAGCGTGTATGCCTGACTATAGCTAGCAGCCTGAGTGCGGTGTTATCAATCCCGATATAGATCTACACACAACTTGTTTCAATCCCCGGACTGTAGATTTTGGTTATAATGTCAGGGCTTTACCTTGGTTGTCTATAATGAATTAAACAATCTGAATTGGATACATCAGAAAAAGCATATAAACGTTTCATGTATATTAGTTATGAAAACCCAATCATTCTGAAATAAATGATTCATAATATGTTCTTGAATTAGTATTCCGAATATGTACTTGACAAGTGTAAACCCTGGATTTGTTTTGAATTAAAACCCTTTTTTCATGTAAAACGGTGTATTCATTTATACTTAAATCATGAAGTATTGCTCTATGTATTATAAATTATACCTATTATAATTTATATGTACTTTTTGAATTGGTAAATAACTATTTTTGCATGTAATCCTTTGCTCAGCATATAACAAAGGGTATTTAAACTGATGAGATAACTTATATATTTATATACATAAACAATTTTATATATCCAAATATGTATATTTGGGAAAAATATAAGTTTATAAAAGAATTCAATATTTGGAGTATTTTTGATGCTTTAAAATCGTTTTATTGTGATTTGAAATCATTTATTTATAACACAAAGTTTTTGTGTTATAGTTGTATTCCCCCCCCCCCCCCCCCCCCGCATTAAAACAATAGAAATTATGAAGATATAGGGGTATGAAATCACATGATAGAAGGTAATTTGGATAGAGTTATGACAGGAGAAAGGATGAATTCTCAAGAATTTTGGGGCTTCAAGGCTTACTTTGGGTTCGAGTCTTAATACCGGGGCTTTAGGAGTTGTATATGAGCTTAGGGGGGTGGAGAATGTGAAAGAGGGTGAAATTTGGGGTGAAAAAGTGAAAATTATTTGGAGCGCTCGCATGCCTTATATAGGCCGAAGCTTCGGATCCGAGGCCACGCGAGGCTGCCTCGTGTCGGACAGGTGGCGAAGGGAGGGGGCTGCTTCGGTTCGGAGGTTCACTGCTGGCTGGCTCGGATTGGACCAAACTTCGGTCCAATAGAAAGGCGACTCGTGCGAACAGCAGGGTGCGAGGGTCGTGCGAGGGTGAGGTCCGGTGTATCTCATGCGATGTTTTCCGATTCTTACTGGACCTCAGATTTTGTCGAATCAGGAGGTGACTGTTGGATTAATGTCTAAGTCCATAACTATAATTGGTAAAACTTGACCCGACCCGGCATGGTCCATTTGGGTTGCATGGCATCATGCACTTGGATAGACTAAAATGAGAGAAATAACACTTAAGGTTTGTTAATATATTATAAGTTCTAATATATTAATAAGGTTATTTAATTAGTATTGATCAAGAATTAATTTGGAATTAATTAAGTGATCAAAAGGAGACTAATTAAATATATGGGTTGATTGTGTAAATCATTCATTCTTATATATGTGGGCTTGTGATCCAAGATTCCTTATGTTGGACTAAGTCCATGGGGTGACACATGGATACTCCATGGAGGTTAAAATCCATGGAGCATAAGGAATGGGTAAAGTCATGAGTTACATGGTGTAACCCTAATAGCCACCATATAAAAGAAACCCATGGCTCAAGAAATCGTGACTATGAATATGTGTGTGTATGAGGGCTAGACGATTTCATGAAGTGTTCTAATTTCTCTCTAAGTTATTCCAAGTGCTTATGGTGTTGTGTGAACCATTTGAGGTGTCACACTTGGGGCACTAGGCACTCAAGCTTCATGAAGACAAGCACCATCAAGAGGTATGTATTCTATCTTGTTATATTGTTAATATTGTATTCTAGATTAGGATAATACCTTGGATGTTCATATTTGCATGTATAATAGAGAAAACATAGATCCAAGGTATTTAGGGTTGCATGTACACTTAGGAGTGTTAGAATGCTCATAACCCATCAGTCCATATGAGTTTGGTTTGTCATTATCCTTGTCTTGTGACTATGGTTATGACAATTCACATGGATAAAAACACATACACCATTAAATCTAAGTGTCATAAGGTTTCTCTTCGATTCATGAAAATGATGGTGAGGAAACACTTTGACTAAGTAGATTTTAGTTAGATAGTAATTGTGATATTTGCATTCTCAAAGTCGTTAGTGGAGTGTGTGTGGTTTACCGGCACACTAACTTGGACTTGTGAGAAGTGGCAAAGGTCAAAACGATCAAGACTATGATTACGGCATCCCTTTTCATAGTTCTTAAAATTGTTTTGACACACCCATGAGCTATCTAAGGGAAGGTGTATGTTTTTGATAAAGTCTTATCAAAACAATCTAGTATCAGAAATCTGAACTTTGGTAACAAAGTCAATAAAGTATTGATTTCTAGAAGTCAAGCTTTCTGAGTATATGTCAAAGCTAGTGGGAGCATAAGTGTTATGCTAATGATCATCATGTTAGTGGGAGCATGATAATTACGATAAGTATTGCAAGCTAGCAATGTTAATTATAGAAAACAAAAGGTTTCAATTGGGAAAAAGTTGTTTTGCTATAATTAAGGGAGAGGAAATTATACTTCGTCTCAAATCTATAAGCTTAGATCGTGAGGTTTTAATCATTTAGTCAAGAATATATATCAATTTCATGTTGGAATGGCTCAACATAAGGAAATTCTGTATATGGGTCCATTATTTGCGTTCTTAAATTCGATTATGATTACGGCATCCCTTTTCATAATCTGAATTATGAGAACTTGGCAAATAGAAATGGAAATGTTATAGCAAAAGACTGGTTTAGTCTTTATGTGAGACATCATGAATCGTGTCCCATATGCTTCGGATATAGGATCGATTACATGTGCTATATTCATCCTTTCTAAAATTTTCCAAATGCCTAGGGCATTAAGAAGGGAAAAGGTTTAGAACTGGATATGACTAAAAGGATTAAACAATTGTCGAGGACAATCTAAGGTTTACCAAAGACTGGTTTCTCAAGGACAATTGGAAGTATAGTGATAATTCTGGAAGGACGATATTGATATAATTTGTAAGGAGGCAACTCTTGTTCAGAAGTGATAGTCGAAATGGAATCTGGAAATGTTTTAAAGTTAGAATTTTCAATCTGTGTAAGATTAAGGAAACTTAATGCAAGAAGGATGGTTCCAAGGACTTGATCTCCTTTGGAATGTTCTGTAATGATTGTTGTTAAGTCTTTCTGACTTTGTGCATAATCATTACAAGAGGATCGATGCATATAAGTTTAGAATCTAACAGTTTTCAGTAAATGACATGAATTTGGAATTCTTGCATTTGCAGTAAGGATTTGGGAGTGTGAAAAAGAGAATCATTGAAGTTATGTTCATTTGATCTAGTTCACAAAGTAAAGATCATAGACAAACATATTATGCATACTTGGTGTATGGCATGACTAGTGTTTAGAAAACATAGTGTACATGCTTGGAGCATGGGACAACTATTGTTTTAAATTCAAGAATAATGTTGATAGCTGAAACAATATACAATAAATAATGTGTAATCATATGGTGATAAATAAAAAGTGTTTTATTTATATTCATAAGCGCTGAGACCATATTGGATTCAATTATTATTGTGTTTCACTTTGCATGTTTTGACTTCCCGAATAAACTAGGTTATTCTTTCGGAATGACTAAGTTATTCAAACCATCCACAGTCGGTCATATGTTGGAAGTAGATATGAATTAAGACTGTCATGGGTTGGCTTTTAGAGGTCTAAGATGTTGGACAAAGGGCTACAACACTCATGAGTGCTCATAAGTTATGAGTATTGGATTCAACCCGCGCTCATTGGAATCACTTCATGGGTTTTATCACGAGTGATCATGAGACGATAATATCTTATATTCTTCAAACCTAGAGATATGAGTTGTTACTATGAGTTGATAGTACATTGATTACACGAAACGCATTGGTAACTCGATGTTATAAAACGTGTCTTTGTGTATGATTCAACAAGTAGTAGAACAAGCCATATGAGTCGAAGTTTATCCATTCCTTTTACCTTCGGGATAAAAGCGATATCTATGGGCCCCTCGATGATTTGATGATGACAAATGGAAGTGCTCGGCCGGGCCAGGATTGATTTGATTTGTTCAATTAGTCAGTCGTCATAAATCGGAAATCGGGAAACAACTAATGGACAGAGAGAATGATTATAATCCATGTCTCAGTTCATATGATATCTAGAATGGAGGAATATATGATCCCTTATCTAATGGACAAGTCATTGACAAAGGTCAGAGTTCATCTACAAGATCAGAGTTCGACAGAAGCTTTTGAGAGCTACGATTGCTAGTCGGGTTTTGAAGTCTTACTTGCAATAATAGTTTTAGACTTATCCAAGCGGGAGACTGTTGGATTAATGTCTAAGTCCATAACTATAATTGGTAAAACTTGACCCGACCCGGCATGGTCCATTTGGGTTGCATGGCATCATGCACTTGGATAGACTAAAATGAGAGAAATAACACTTAAGGTTTGTTAATATATTATAAGTTCTAATATATTAATAAGGTTATTTAATTAGTATTGATCAAGAATTAATTTGGATTAATTAAGTGATCAAAAGGAGACTAATTAAATATATGGGTTGATTGTGTAAATCATTCATTCTTATATATGTGGGCTTGTGATCCAAGATTCCTTATGTTGGACTAAGTCCATGGGGTGACCCATGGATACTCCATGGAGGTTAAAATCCATGGAGCATAAGGAATGGGTAAAGTCATGAGTTACATGGTGTAACCCTAATAGCCACCATATAAAAGAAACCCATGGCTCAAGAAATCGTGACTATGAATATGTGTGTGTATGAGGGCTAGACGATTTCATGAAGTGTTCTAATTTCTCTCTAAGTTATTCCAAGTGCTTATGGTGTTGTGTGAACCATTTGAGGTGTCACACTTGGGGCACTAGGCACTCAAGCTTGATGATGACAAGCACCATCAAGAGGTATGTATTTTATCTTGTTATATTGTTAATATTGTATGCTAGATTAGGATAATACCTTGGATGTTCATATTTGCATGTATAATAGAGAAAACATAGATCCAAGGTATTTAGGGTTGCATGTACACTTAGGAGTGTTAGAATGCTCATAACCCAACAGTGACACCCGAGGCTGCAGCCCAATTACAAGACGCCACGTGGAGGCTCGCATGCGAGGGTGACGTAGCGTTACTGTTCATGCGAAAATTCCCGGTTTTTGTTATTTTTCTTTATTTTTTTTCCAAAACTTGTAAAATTCATAACTTTTGCATACGACCTCCGTTTTTGACGTTCTTTATATGCACGCGTAGGTAAATTTACACTCTACGAATTTTATTTATACTTCGTCAGTTAATTTTGACTTTATTTTTAATATTATTATTTTAAACAGACTGCGACGTGAATCCGTTATAAATTCATAACTTCTTCATACGATGTCCGTTTTTGTCTGTCTTTTTACCGTTGTACTACTAATGATGATACCTTCAATTCTCGTTTAGGTTGTGTCGGCTAAAAACCAATCGATCTTTATTTCGAGTTTTTAGCTGTACACTACTATACTGAAACTTCGAAAAATCATAACTTCGTCATACGAAGTCAGATTTTGGCGTTCTTTTTATGAAAGTTCTCAGTTTAACATAAACTATAACTTTCATTTAGATAGTTAAGGCTAGAAAGCCTTTTATCAAAATTTCAGTTTTTACACTGAACAGTGTTTTGCCGGTTTTGTCGCGGATTTTCGATTGGTCATAACTTCTTCGTTATAACTCGGATTTTAGTGTTCTTTATATTTTTGGAAACGTTGTTACAATCTCTATCACTTGGTTTATCCCAATTGAGATTATTTAATAATTTATTTTTGAGGGTTAACTATGTAAATACACATAGTATGCTAAAATTTCTCTTTATTAATTTACAAAGAAGTACAAATTGACATATACTATTACATAGGTTTGAAATAACGGTTTGTTACATTATCCCCCCGTTAGAGAGAATTTCATCCCGAAATTTACTTTACAGATAGACTAGGAAAAAAGATGTGGGTATTTCTGTTGCATTTCATCTTCCCGCTCCCAAGTGAATTCAGGTCCCCGCCTTGCATTCCAGCGAACCTTCACTATCGAGATGCGGCTTTGTTTTGTTTTCTTAACTTCCCTACCTTGTATCTCTACGGGTTCTTCCATAAAATTGAGGCTCTCGTTTAACTCGATTTCCTCGAGTGGTATCACAAGAGTCTCGTCGGAAAGACACTTTTTCAAGTTCGAAACGTGGAAGGTAGGATGAATGTTACTTAGTTCTTGGGGTAATCGTAGTTTGTAAGCTACAGGGCCGATTTGGGCAAGAATCTTGAATGGTCCTATGTACCTTGGATTTAGTTTGTCATGTTTTCCAAAGCGTATCATGCCCTTCCACGGTGAGACCTTCAGCAAAACTCGGTCGCCAACCTGGAATTCCAAGGGTTTTCTCCTTTTGTCTGCGTAGCTTTTCTGTCTATCTCTGGAAGCTTTAAGTCGTTCCCGAATTTTTACGATCCTCTCAGTAGTTTCTCGAATAATTTCTGGACCTGTGAGAGCGCTGTCAGGAGTTTGACCTTTAGCTAGTTGCGTGTCTCCCACTTCTTCCCAACACAGAGGGGATCTGCACTTGCGGCCATAAAGGGCTTCAAATGGAGCTGCTTTTATGCTATTGTGATAATTGTTGTTATAAGAGAACTCAACAAAGGGTAAATGAATATCCCATGCCTTCCTAAAGTCTATCACACAAGCTCGTAACATATCTTCTAACGTTTGAATCGTCCTTTCACTTTTTCCATCGGTTTGCGGATGGTAGGCTGTGCTCATGTCTAGCCTAGTTCCTAGAGAGTTTTGTAAAGATTGCCAAAAATGAGAGGTGAATCTACTATCTCGGTTTGAAATAATAGACATTGGTACACCATGCAGTCGGACGATCTCCTTGAGGTATGTTCTCGTTAGCTTTTCTATCTTGTTAGTCTCTTTGATTGGTAAGAAGTGTGCGGATTTGGTTAATCTATCGATGATTACCCAAATAGTATCATAACCACTTGATGTCTTGGGTAACTTGGTTATGAAATCCATTGTAATCCGCTCCCACTTCCATTCAGGGATTTCAGGTTGTTGTAATAATCCTAAAGGTTTCTGGTACTCTGCCTTAACTTTGGCGCAAGTAAGGAACTAGCTCACAAAGGTAGCGATTTCGGCCTTCATGTTAGGCCACCAATATAGTTTCTTAAAGTCCAGATACATCTTCTCTGAACCCGGTTGGATGGAGTATCCGGTTTTGTGTGCTTCATTTATAACCACATCTCTGTAACCACCAAACTTTGGTGTCCAGATTCGGTTAATGAAATAATAGACTCCATCATCCCTGACTTTGAAGTTCTTGTCCATTCCTCTCAGGGTTTAACCTGCCACGTTTTCGGGTTTTAAGGCTTCAAGTTGAGCTTCCTTGATCTGGGTGGACAAATGCGAATGGATTGTCATGGTAATCGACTTTACCCGGCGTCCCGAGTATTCTTCTCTACTAAGGGCTTTAGCTACTACGTTTGCTTTACCACGGTGATAAAGAATTTCACACTCGTAATCATTTAGTAGCTCCACCTATCGTCGTTTTCTCATATTCAGCTCTTTCTGATCGAAGATATGTTGGAGACTTTTATGGTCCGTGAATATTGTGCATTTCGTGGCATATAAGTAATGTCTCCAGATCTTTAGAGAAAACACCACTGCTCCTAGTTCAAGGTCATGTGTTGTATAGTTGACTTCATGTGTCTTTAGCTGTCTTGAGGCATAGGATATAACCTTTCCTCTTTGAATAAGAACACATCCAAGCCCTTGATTAGAAGCATCACAGTACACTACGAAATCCTCTGTCCCTTCAGGGAGAGACAGGATCGGTGCACTATACAAGGCTCACTTCAGCATTTGGAATGTTATTTCTTGCTTTTCTCCCCAACTATAAGTTACACCCTTTTGGGTCAGAGTAGTAAGAGGCTTAGAAATTCGAGAGAAATTTTGAATGAATCTGCGATAATAGCCAGCAAGACCTAAGAATTGACGGATTTCTGTAGGTGTTTTTGGTGCTGACCAGTTTTCAATTGCCTTTATTTTGGAAGGGTCGACGTGTATTCCTTCTGAACTGACCACGTGACCTAGGAAATATACCTTCCTGATCCAAAATTCACACTTTGAAAACATTGCATAGAGCTTCTCCAATCTAAGTGTTTGTAATATTTGATGAAGATGTTGGCCATGTTCCTCTTTGCTCTTTGAGTAGATAAGGATATCGTCAATGAAGACTATAATGAATTTGTCCAAGAATGAACGACACACTCTATTCATTAGGTCCATGAACACTGCAGGTGCATTTGTCAATCCGAATGGCATTACTATAAACTTGTAATGACCATAACGAGTTCTGAATGCGGTTTTGGGAACGTCTTCCTCCAAAATTCGTAACTGGTGATACCCGGATCTTAAGTCTATCTTCGAAAGTAGTTCACCCCTTGAAGTTGGTCGAACAGATCGTCAATGCAAGGCAGAGGGTATCGATTCTTGATGGTAAGTTTATTCAGTTCAAGGTAGTCTATACACATGCGGAATGATCCATCCTTATTCTTTACGAACAAAACCGGTGCTCCCCAAGGTGAGAAGCTTGGTCTTATGAAACCTTTGCTTAGGAGTTCGTTAAGTTGGCTGGATAATTCATGCATTTTAGAAGGTGCAAGACGGTAGGGGGATTTGGCTACAAGGGTAGCTCCAGGGATTAAGTCGATTCGGAATTTGACTTGCCGTTCGGGAGGCACTCCTGGAAGATCATCGGGAAATACATCGGGAAAGTTGCAGACCACTGGAATGCTTGCGATGTCTTTCACTTCTTGATTTCTATCTACTACATGAGCTAGGAATGCACAATACTCCTTGCGAAGGTATTTTTGTGCCTTAATGAAAGAAATGATCTAAAGTTTTGTTCCGGGTTTGTCGCCGTAGATAATAAGAGTTTCGCTAGTTGGCAAGTTCAAACGGATAGCTCTTTCATAGCATAGGATGTCGACATGGTTGGGGCACAACCAGACGTCAAAACTTTTGATAGAGACTGGCATAAGGTCTATTGGGAAAGATAAGTTATTTAAGGTAAGGATACATCCTATGTATATATCATTGGTGGATTCGGATTTCACATTAGCCATTTCTACTGTGAAAGTTTTATTTAGTGGTTGAGAGTTCTGATTTAGTAGATGTTTAAAGTTATGGATCACGAAGCTCCTCTCGGCACCACAATCAAAAAGAATGCATGCATAAGTATTGTTGAGAAGGAACGTACCCGTGACCACTACAGGGTATGCCACCGCTTCTTCGTGACCTAGTGCTAGAATTCTCCCAACCCCACCGGTATTTCTGCTTTTGAATAATTTTTCTTGAAATTCCCCACATCACCGCATTGGTAGCATGCTCGACTTACTCCAGCGGCATGTATTTGGTTAAGGGGTTGAGGTGGTGTTCTACAGAATCGGGCAGTATGCCCTTTCCTGTTGCGGTTACGACACTGCATTTCAGGGCAATTCCCGATGTGGTGAAAATTACACTTGTTGCATTTAGGGAGGCTATCGACATAGGGTTTAGTTGGTGCTGGGTAGTTAGGGGCAACAGTAGGTGCAGTAGGAGGTATGGTAGTAGGTGATGGGTTTTAGCCATAAGAACTTTCCTATGTGCGCATGCAAAACCCTAATGCTTGGATCTAGGCTTTCTAATTAAACATGCTTTGAATCCAAGACTTCTAATGGCTAATTAGGTTAAATAACAATATTGAAATAGATCTAGAATCATACCTTTGGATTCCTTGTTGATCTTGTTGTCTTCGAGCTTCTAGAGTCACAAATGTCACTCCTCTAATGGCTTACAAACACCAATAGCAAGTAAGATGATTTAGGAGAGAGGAGAGGGGAGGAATTCGGCCAGAGTATCTCTACTTTAGATGGTGTGTCGAATTCCCTCACCCCTAGGGTCTATTTATACTTGTAGACTCCTTAAGGATTACAGCTTTAACCCTAATTGGATAACTTAGACTTTAAGTTGATCCATATCCTTTCATTGATAACCCTATGGACGATTTTGGCTTATCCAAGCCCTAGAAATCATCCATCCTATCACGGATAAGGATTTATAGTCTAAAGTGTAACTATCAAACAACTGACAGTTTATACCCTCTTGTTTTTATTAATCTCTTTAAGTCACCAAATTAATTCCAATTAATCTATGATTTATATTAATCAAATAACCATATATTATTCCTTATAATATTTACTCTCTCTTAACAAATCATCCATCAAGTTGCTATGGTGAAGGCAACCCAAAAGGACCATGCACAATCGGATCAAATACTTGCCTAATATAGTTGCAGCCTTAGACACTATTCCAACAGTCTCCCACTTGGATAAGTCTAGTAACTATACAAGTACAATTCGGTTTGCAATTGTAGCTCTCAAAGACGCTATCAAACTCTGATCTAATCAATCTTGTCCTTTAGATAAGGGATCGTACAGTCCTCTGTTAGATATCATGCTGACAATCCTATGGAATGGTTAGTCTAGCATTTGATTTCTCGATCTCCGATTTATTCGACATAGAACTTAATCAAACACATCAATTCAGTTCTGACCGGGCCCGGCACATAAGTCAAATCAAATCATCGAGTGGCCAAGATATCTCTTCTACCCTCTTAGGATAAAATTTACAGATAAACTTCGACTTATATGCATTTACTTATTCATTAACCACCTATACACAACAATGCGTTTTATAACACCAAGTTACTGATGCGTTTTCGCATTATCAATGTACAATCAATTAAAAAATAATAAACCATATATCTAGGTTTTAAGACTATATGATATTATCGTCTTGCGATCACCTTTTATATCATATTCCATAAAGTGATTCCAGCAAGCGCGGGTTTGTTCCAATGCTCAAAACCAGTTCATAAGTACTCCTGAACGTTGCAGCAACCCTTGCTATGTCTAACACCATTTAGACAATCTACACACCAATTCATGACAATCTTTATTCATATCTACTTCCAACATATGAACGATTGTGGACAATTTGAATAATTCGATTATTCCTAATAAACTCAATTATTCTGGAAGTCAAAACATGTAAAGTGAAACAATAGTTAAACAATTAACATATGACAGTAACTTTACTTATAAATAAAACTCCTTTATTTAAATCATCAAATGTTAATTACATTTATCTATTATACGTTTCTAAATACTATCTAATCTATACTAATATCATCCTTCAGCCCAATACTCCTAGCATGCTGCAAGTGCTTAACCCTACTCAGTCCCTTCGTAAGCGGATCTGCTGGGTTGTCATCTGATTATATTCTCTTAACTATGAGTTGTCCTTCTTCTACACGATGTCTAATGAAGTGATATTCTCTGTCGATATGTTGAGATCTACCATGATCCCTCGGTTCCTTGGTCAAGGCAACCGCACCTTCGTTATCACAGAAAATATCCATGGGCTCCTTTATGGCCGGCACAACTCCAAGATCACCAATGAAGTTCTTTAGCCATATTGCCTCCTTCGACGCTTCGCTCGCTGCGATGTACTCTGATTCGCACGTTGAATCAGCTACGGTTTCTTGCTTGGAACTCTTCCAAGTTACTGCTCCTCCCTTTAGGGTAAAGACCCAGCCCGACTGCGAACGGTAGTTGTCCCTATCGGTCTGAAAACTAGGATCACTATACCCTCGCACCTTCAAGTCATCACTCCCTCCAAGGACTAAGAACCATTCTTTCATCCTCCGAAGGTACTTAAGGATGTTCTTCACCGCAATCCAATGTGCTTTGCCAGTGTTCCCTTGATATGTGCTAACCATGCTCAAAGCAAAGGCTACATCAGGGCGAGTACAAGTCATAGCGTACATGATTGAGCCAACTGCGGAAGCATATGGTATTCGGCTCATTTCTACTATTTCAGCTTCAGTACTCAGACTTTGAGTCTTACTCAACTTGGCATTTCCTTGTATCGGTAGTTCTCCCTTCTTTGAGTTTTCCATACTAAAACGTTTTAGTACCTTCTCTAAGTAAGTATTCTGACTAAGTCCAATTAGTCTCTTACTTCCTTCTCTTACTATCCTTATTCCCAAAATGTAAGACGCCTCTCCGAGGTCCTTCATAGCGAAACACTTCCCGAGCCAGGACTTGACTTCATGCAGAGTCGGGACGTCGTTTCCTATGAGTAATATGTCATCGACATATAGAACGAGGAAGCTTACTATACTCCCACTGGCTTTGACATATACACAAGATTCGTCTTCGCTTCGTACAAATCCAAACTCTTTGACTTTCTCATTGAAGCAAAGATTCCATCTGCGAGACGCTTGCTTAAGTCCATAAATGGACTTCTCAAGCTTACACACTCTATTTGGATGCTTCGGATTCACAAACCCCTCTGGCTGAGCCATGTAAACATCCTCAGCCAACTTTCCGTTAAGGAAGGCAGTCTTGACATCCATTTGCCAAATCTCATAATCATGGAATGCGGCAATTGCTAGCATCACTCTAATAGATTTAATCTTCGCAACTGGTGAGAAGGTCTAATCATAGTCAACTCCTGGAGTTTGAGTAAAGCCCTTCGCAACCAATCGCGCTTTATACGTGTGTACGTTCCCATCCATGTCGGTCTTCTTCTTGAAGATCCACTTGCACCCAACGGTCTTACGTCCGGGCACATAATCAACCAAATTCCAAACTTGGTTATCGTACATGGATTGGATCTCGCTATCCATTGCCTCTTTCCATTTCGCATACTCCAGGCCTGCCATGGATTCCTTATAGCTATTAAGTTCATCAAGATTTATTAGTGTACCATCACTAATATACGTGTCCACTTCGGTAGTAATATGAAAACCATAAAACTGGGGATGAACTCTAACTCTATCGGAACCAATCGGTTCAACCGGAGTTTCCTCCTCGGGTTAAATGCTAGCGGTAAAGGTTCCTTCATCTATCGACTCTTGAATCTCTTCAAGTTCGATTTGCCTCCCACTATCTCCTTGGCTTATGAGTTCTCGCTCTCAGAAAACTCCTCTGCTCGCAACAAAGACAACATTGTCTTTCGGTCTATAGAAGAGATATCCAAAGGATGTCTGTGGGTAGCCGATGAAAATACATCGCTCACTTCGAGGTTCAAGCTTGTCGTGAGTATCTCGTCTTACGAAAGCCTCGCAACCCCAAACCTTGATATGTGCCAACGAGGGAGCTTTCCCCGTCCACATCTCGTGAGGTGTTTTGGCAACCTTCTTAGTAGGGACTCGGTTAAGGATATGGGCGGCAGTCTCTAAGGCATACCCCCAAAAGAAGATAGGTAGTGAAGCACGACTCATCATAGAGCGAACCATATCCAATAAGGTTCGATTACGCCTTTCTGCCACACCATTCAACTGCGGTGTCCTAGGAGGCGTCAATTGTGAAACTATTCCACACTCCTTGAGATAATCGTGGAATTCAAGGCTTAGGTACTCTCCTCCTCGATCGGATCGAAGCATCTTGATTTTCCTGCCCAATTGATTCTCCACTTCATTCTTGAACTCTTTGAAATTTTCAAAGGTTTCTGACTTTTGCTTGATTAAATAGATATAACCATATCTACTATAATCATCGGTAAAAGTCACATAGAAGCGGTTCCCATCCTTCGTGGTTGATCTAAAGGGTCCACATACATCGGTATGTATTAGGTCCAATAGCCCCTCACCCCTTTCACAAGTATTCGTGAAGGGTGACTTAGTCATCTTTCCAAGTAAACAAGACTCGCATGTGTCATCTTCCCTAAGGTCGAATGACTCCAACACTCCATCCTTTTGGAGTTGGGCTATGCGTTTCTTGTTGACATGTCCAAGACGGCAATGCCACAAGGATGCTTTATCCAAACTAGTGGAAGAATCAATATTCAAAACATCATTTCCTAAGTTATCAACAATCATAACAGTTTCATATATTCCGTTACATGGTATAGCTTCAAAGTAAAAGACACTATTTAGATAAGCCATAATAGAACCATTCTCATTATTAAAAGAAAATCTAAATCCTTGTCTATATAAACCATGAAATGAAATGATGTTTCTAGCCATTTCTGGCGAATAGCAACAATTTTTCAAATCTAAACACCAATTATTCCTAAGCACTAAAGAATACACTCCAATCTTGGTAACAGGCGACGATCTTCTGTTCCCCATGATTAGATTGATCCTTCCTTGCTCCACATCCCTACTTCTTCTTAGTCCCTGCACATTTGAACAAATGTGATAACCACAACTACTGTCAAGAACCCAAGAAATAGCACGATTAGAATCATTAGATTTAATTGTGTATATAACTGCGAAAGATGGCTTGATCTTTCCTTCTTTGATTGCTTGCAGGTATTCTGGGCAGCTTCTCTTCCAATGTCCTATCTTATGGCAGTGGTGGCACTCTGCCTCCTTTGGGTTAGGATAGGGCTTAAAGGGATCAACTTTGGTCCCACTAGAAGAGGCACCATCTCGGGCTTTAACCTTGCGATAGTTCTTTGATGAAGCCTTCCTCTTCTTTCCCTTTCCTTGACCAATTGCCAAGACAGGAGCAGCAGATGGATTGGGAGTAGGTGCAACAGACTTGTCTTTGAAGTTGCTCTCAGTGACTCTCAAAAGACCTTGGAGTTTGCTTAGGGTGACCTCCTCTTTGTTCATGTGGTAGGTCATCCTAAATTGGTTGTACATCGGAGGCAAAGAGTGAAGCACCATGTCGATCGCCAAGTCTTCCCCAAAGTCAACATTTAACTTGCGAAGGCGATCGACATACCTTTGCATCTTTTGCAGGTGCAAGGTAAGAGATTCTCCATGACTCATCTTAGCGGAGATCATGTTAGTGAAAATCTCATAACGCTCTTGTCTCGCGTTTTGGTGGTATCTCTCCAACAAGTCTTGATGCATCTCGTATGGATACATGTCCTCGTAGGACTTTTGGAATTCGGAGTTCATGGTGGCAATCATGATGCAATGTACCTTCGTTGCATCTCGCTCATGAGTCTCAAAAGCGGTGATTGCAGCCGGAGTAGTGATTTCGGGGTTGATCTTCTCAAGCTTTTCATCGAGGACATGCTCCTTATCCTCGTAGCGAGCAATGGTGCGAATGTATCTTATCCATTCGCTAAAGTTCGTTCCATCGAAGGTGACCTTTTGGCAAAGGCTCATCAACGTGAAAGAACTCGCAGCAGCGTTGTTTGTGTTCGACATCTATAGAAAGGACAAAGATAGATTAGAATAAGAATCCCTAATTATCACCCAATAAGAAAAATTAGGTTTAGGATCCAACAATAACATTTACATATTAGAAAAGGGATGCCGTAATCTAACATGAAAATAAATTGAAGGTAAGTGAATGACAATTCACTAATTCTCCATAACAAAACCTAGACTATTGGTCCTAAGTGTATTGAGAATTCCTAGGTTCGGATGAGATTCATTGAAACTATTCAATGGCATGTTTAAATCTCGATATGCCCCTCTTGTTTGTGACTGGGATGCCGAGGATCACAAAGCGGGTGTGAATTACCATGCAAATTCACATGGTGCCTTCATTGTAACGATCACCTATTCGATGTGCTGGTAAACCACACACGCTCCATCGAACTATGATAAACAATGAATCACCCTTTGCCACCTTTGCTTAGAACCAATTTGTGTGCCGGTAAACCACACACGCTCCACTAACTTCTTAGCAAGGGTGCAAAGTGTAATTTCATGGGATTGCATCAATTCACTTTTCCTAAAGTAACTAAGATTGGGAAATTTTTTTAAAACGTGTAGTTACTTTGTATTTCTTATTATACTTTTAATGAGAGGATGAGGTTGCCCTATCCTACCCGTTCGGCTAACGACCCTCCACCAATCAAGCAAGCGGTGGGTGTGAGTGTACACCCATTAAGCGCCATTTTATAGGCCACAACCTTATACCCACCTTATAGATCGGCTTCGTGAATGAGGCCTACTAACGGTAAGATTAGCATTTAGTTATACATATATATATTATTCTAGTAATATCATATTAGTATAAGGTTGTGTTTTAAACCTTTTAAAACGTAGGGTTTGAAATTTAAGTTGTCTAAATTAAAACCTTTTAATCACAAATATAAATTTCAAAACTTGAGGGTAAGTTTTAAACATTTTAAAACATGGAGGATCAAATAACAAATAATTCCAATTAACAATTAATAACCTAATTATCTTTATTTGATTTATCCAAGATTTCTTTTAAGATAATTATCAAAATAATCAATCATTTATCATATAATGAATTTAAATATTTTATTAGATGATAAATATCTTTAATTAGATCAAGATTATAGTCATATATATCAAAAAACCGGATTAGGGTTGATCTAATATGATTAACGTAAGTTTCCATAAGATAAACATGAAAAAATCCCGGTTTTTCCTAATCCTGACGCCTGGACTCGCCGAGTACACAAAGGGACTCGCCGAGTCAGGCCTACTCGCCGAGTCCACTTTGGAACTCGCCGAGTCCATGACTCAGAAACCCAAAAATCGAATTTTGCAGGTTTGTTTCAGTTAATCAAGCAACAATTTAAAGAAAACCAAGCTAGGCTCTGATACCACTGATGGGTTTTAGCCATAAGAACTTTCCTATGTGCGCATGCAAAACCCTAATGCTCGGATCTAGGCTTTCTAATTAAATATGCTTTGAATCCAAGACTTCTAATGGCTAATTAGGTTAAATAACAATATTGAAATAGATCTAGAATCATACCTTTGGATTCCTTGTTGATCTTGTTGTCTTGGAGCTTCAAGAGTCACAAATGTCACTCCTCTAATGGCTTACAAACACCAATAGCAAGTAAGATGATTTAGGAGAGAGGAGAGGGGAGGAATTCGGCCAGAGTATCTCTACTTTAGATGGTGTGTCAAATTCCCTCACCCCTAGGGTCAATTTATACTTGTAGACTCCTTAAGGATTACAGCTTCAACCCTAATTGGATAACTTAGACTTTAAGTTGATCCATATCCTTTCCTTGATAAGCCAATGGACGATTTTGGCTTATCCAAGCCCTAGAAATCGTCCATCCTATCATGGATAAGGATTAATAGTCTAAAGTGTAACTATCAAAAAATTGACAATTTATACCCTCTTATTTAATTAATCTCTTTAAGTCACCAAATTAATTCCAATTAATCTATGACTTATATTAATCAAAGAATCATATATTATTCCTTATAATATTTACTCTCTCTTAACAAATCATCCATCAAGTTGCTATGGTGAAGGCAACCCAAAAGGACCATGCACAACCGGATCAAATACTTGCCTAATATAGTTGCAGCCTTAGACACTATTCCAACAGTAGGCACAGTATTAGCATGGACTGCCACTATTTGTTGCTTCTTTGAAGGTTCCTGAGGAGATTTTCCTTTTCTTTTGTTCCAACCCTTCTTCTTGTTGTTGTTTTTGTTCTCCCTAGGTTGTTCTGGGGCAGTAACCACAGATTTTAGATGGTTTCCGTGGTCAATAAGTGACTGTGCCAGTTCTTTGGCACTGTCAAAGGTGACAGGTTTAGATGCAATGACGCTTGCTTGTATTTAGGGTGACAGTCCCCAAATATACCTTTCAATCTTTTTGCTCTTTGGAGTGACCATCTCTGAACACAGAATCGCCAAGTCACATAATCGATTCGTGTAAGTCATTAAAAAGATACATCTTGGATTCATACGAGGATACATCTTTTTCTATAAAAGTCAATAAAAAGATAATGAGATATCAAGAATGAATATGAATTTGATATCTTTGAACTTAAACACTTAATTCACAAGAAACTTGTAAAGAATTGGGAATAGGTGTCCACTGCAAGTATAACTTGCAATAGAATAATATAAAATGGAGTGATTATTTTTCAAAGAGTATCTACATACCTGTCGATTGTCTTGATATGTATGAAATATGTATATTTTGACTCTCAAACAGGTCCACAATATTATGAAAGTATCGATATCAAACCGACCTACCGAAATTAAAAAATTTCGCAGCCGTGTAGAAAAGTATGAAAAACAACACTGGAATATATATCCCAAAACTTTAGAATGGAAAGTTTGTGAAAATTGTAATAGCTCTTGTTGAACTAAGGTGCTTATTATTTTATTGATGCTTGATTTTGTACATGTGCTGAAAGAAGTCTATACATTCAGTATATTAAACTAGAAAAGTAGTGTAAACACTACTTGCGACGGTTGTTGCGACGGTTACTGGGTTCCCCTTCCTTTTGCGATTTCCATCGCTTTTCTTGGGCAGCTTCATGCTCCCTTAGTTCTTTGATTTGTGATTCAGCAGTATTAAGTTGCCTTTGAAAAGATTCAGTATGGTGATGGGTATCATCTTGCATCTCGTCAAGACGAATGATATCTGCGGCGTTAGCCTGCGCAGCTGCATTTACTTCTAGGATTCGGTTGATTGACATCCTTGATTGATCAAATTGTCGGGCTATTCGGTTCACTATAACTGGAAGAGCTCTGTCAGTTGTTCCTCCTTCTGAGACGTTATAGAAGCCCCGTGCCATTCCTTAGGGAGGGCGTTGGCCGTCTTGTCGACTCCAATAGTTTATGTATTGGCCCTACTCGGGTATGGGGATTGCTTCCTCTTGCCTTTAGGGATGTATCCCCGGGTTGCAAACTTGTGGCTCTGTATCCGTACTACTTGACTCGTTGTCCTCAAAGGGTTCTTCGTCCGAGTCTTCTTCTGGATCTTCCTCTATCCATCCTTGATTGCCATGATTTAGAAAATAAGGGTCCCCTGGTAGATGATGTCCTGCCATTGTGTGTGTACGAGAATAAGGTTACGAGAAATGCCTGACAAACTAAAGCATATCAATGTTTAAATATTCTTATAGTATTTTAGGTTATGTTCTAAAGTTTCTTCTGTAGTTAGTAAGTTTTAGATACGTCACAACACTACTATTACTCCCAAACACATGTTGGTCATATCTGAAATCAATATAGTTGATCAGGCTATATTAATTCTAGATGTGATTACATAACTGTCCGGGTTTGACTGTAATGTTCAGCATCCAAATACTTTTAAGTTCTTATGACTATGTACTTGTACGTATGAGGGTTAGTATACTTCTTGTAAAAATACTTAGATTTCATAAAAATATACTTGTAGTCAGAGTTCTCAGCCCCAATACATTTATAGTTTCTATATATTTTATGGATTGATATACTGAGTTCACTATAAACAATGCTCTGATACCAATCTGTCACACCCCCAAACCAGACGGCGGAAACGTCCGGGGGTGGAGGACTTCATTTGTAGTATCACAACACATGCATCATAGTAATAAAAGTACAAACAACCATTGTATTTAAAAGTATAATATTTACATGTGTTCAATCATTGTATATTGAAACCAAAATAGTTATACAAAAGAAGAAGATAAGACTCATAATGGCTCCATCTTCTCAAAAAGCTCGTGGAGTACCTGTTATTATTTCTCTGAGAATACAAGTAATTTAATAAGAGAGTATCAACAAGTTGAGTGAGTACATAAGTCTTTATGTTTGCATGGGTGTCTTCGTATTTTGAATAAGAAAATTGTTCTAGAAAATCCCATGTTATCTGTGGTATGTGAAAAGTAGTTTTATTCCCATAAAACTGTCCTATTTGTGAACCAATGTATTTGTAAAACTTGTAACTGAGTGTGTGCCTTGTATTGAAATCTTTATTGAGTGTGTGCCTTTATTCCCATAAAACTGTCCTATTTGTAAAGCTTCTCCAGCTGTTATTGAAATCTGTAGTATACCATTGTACTTTGTATTTTGTAAACTAGTACTTTAAAGATGTACATACGTTTAGTTGTTTATACACTAACGTGTTGTTAATATCTTTTTAATGAGTTATTATAACCATACTAAGACCTGAACGCCTGAAACAAACGCCTTGTGAGCGCTTAAACTGTTGATAACAATTGCCACTCATTAGCGTGTATGCCTGACTGTAGCTAGCAGCCTGAGTGCGGTGTTATCAATCCCGATATAGATCTACACACAACTTGTTTCAATCCCCGGACTGTAGATTTTGGTTATAATGTCAGGGCTTTACCTTGGTTGTCTATAATGAATTAAACAATCTGAATTGGATACATCATAAAAAGCATATAAACGTTTCATGTATATTAGTTATGAAAACCCAATCATTCTGAAATAAATGATTCATAATATGTTCTTGAATTAGTATTCTGAATATGTATTTGACAAATGTAAACCCTTGATTTGTTTTGAATTAAAACCCTTGTTTCATGTAAAACAGTGTATTCATGTATACTTAAATCATGAAGTATTGCTCTATGTATTATAAATTATACCTGTTATAATTTATATGTACTTTATGAATTGGTAAATAACTATTTTTGCATGTAATCCTTTGCTCAGCATATTACAAAGGGTATTTGAACTGATGAGATAACTTATATATTTATATACATAAACAATTTTATATATCCAAATATGTATATTTGGGAAAAATATAAGTTTATAAAAGAGTTCAATATTTGGAGTATTTTTGATGCTTTAAAATCGTTTTATCGTGATTTGAAATCATTTATTTATAACACAAAGTTTTTGTGTTATACTTGTATCCCCCCCCCCCCAATTAAAAAAATAGAAATTATGAAGATATAGGGGTATGAACTCACATGATAGAAGGTAATTTGGACAGAGTTTTGACAGGAGAGAGGATGAATTCTCAAGAATTTCGGGGTTTGAAGGCTTACTTTGGGTTCGAGTCTTAATAACGAGGCTTTAGGGGTTGTATATGAGCTTAGGGGGTGGAGAATGTGAAAGAGGGTGAAATTTGGGGTGAAAAAGTGAAAATTCTTTGGAGCCCTCGCATGCCTTATATAGGCCGAAGCCTCAGATCCGAGGCCATGCGAGGCCGCCTCGTGTCGGACAAGTGGCGAAGGGAGGGGGCTGCTTCGGTTTGGAGGCTCGTTGCTGGCTGTCTCGGATTGGACCGAACTTTGGTCCAATAGAAAGGCGACAAGTGCGAACAGCAGGGTGCGAGGGGCGAGCGAGGGTGAGGTTCGGTGTGTCTCATGCGATATTGTCCAGTTCTTACTGGACCTTGGATTTGGTCGAATCAGGAGGTGACACCCGAGGCTACGGCCCAATCAGAAGACGCCACGTGGAGGCTCGCATGCGAGGGTGATGTGGCATTACTGTTCATGCGAAAATTCCCGGTTTTTCTTATTTTTCTTTATTTTTTTGTTAAAACTTGTAAAATTCATAACTTCCGCATACGACCTCCATTTTTGATGTTCTTTATATGCCCGCGTAGGTAAAATTATACTCTACGACTTTCATTTAGACTTCGTCGATTAATTTTGATTTTATTTTTAATATTATTATTTTAAACAGACCGGGACGTGAATCCGTTATAAATTGATAACTTCTCCATACGATGTCCGTTTTTGTCTGTCTTTTTACCATTGTACTACTAATGATGAGACCTTCAATTCTCGTTTAGGTTGTGTCGGCTAAAAACCACTCGATCTTTATTTCGAGTTTTTAGTTGTACACTACTACACTGAAACATCGAAAAATCATAACTTCGTCATACGAAGTCAGATTTTGGCGTTCTTTTTATGAAAGTTCTCGGTTTAACATAAACTATAACTTTCACTTAGATTGTTAAGGCTAGAAAGCCTTTTATCAAAATTTCAGTTTTTACACTGAACAGTGTTTTGCCGGTTTTGTCGCGGATTTTCGATTAGTCATAACTTCTTCGTTATAACTCGGATTTTAGTGTTCTTTATATTTTTTGAAACCTTGTTACAATCTCTATCACTTGGTTTATCCCAATTAAGATTATTTAATAATTTATTTTTGAGGGTCTATTATGTAAATACACATAGTATGCAAAAATTTCTCTTTATTAATTTACAAAGAAGTACAAATTGACCTATATTATTACATAGGTTTGAAATAACAGTTTGTTACATGTACCCTCACCATATACCGTAAGAACTCCCCCACTAGGGTCTCGTATGGTCACCAGTTGTTACTCATAGTCAATAACTGCTCTGAACCTACTCAACCAATCCATGCCCACGATAACACAGACATCCCCATCGCAATCTGCACCAAATCAATAGGAAACGCAACGCCAAAGATCTTGTGTACACATCCATTAATCACCTCAGTGGCATACGCTACTCTCTCGTCAGGTATGAAAACTCTCAGAGGTCTAGTCAACGCCTCTCCACTAATACTGATGTGCTAACTAAAGGCTAAAGATAAAAAAGACCGACTCACACCCGAGTCAAATAACACCAAGGTAGGTACATAATTCACAAGAAAAGTACCTATGCATATCATAATATAAGCACAATATCTCAACATTAAAAAAATTACATGAAAGTATACATACTAGCAACAACGTCGGGTGCTGTACGGACCTCCTCCGCGGTCAACTAGAAGGCTCTCCCCCGTACCTTCAGTGCCTCAGCCTTCACCGGTCGGATCTCTGTATCTATGATAGTAGCAGGGGCAAATCCCTAAGATGCTCCCTGCGCTGACCCTCGCAACTGCAGACACTCTGCCTTCCGGTGTCTGGTCTGGTTGCAGTGGAAACAGACTACAAACCCCTTAGGGAAATCCTTGGCCACATACCCCTCCTTGCCACATTTGTAGCAAGACCCTGCTCTGTAAACCCCATCATGACTCTTGCCACACTTGCCACAAGTGCAACCCTTCTGGTTCCCTACCCTCGAATCGATGGGCTTGGCCCGCTTGGCTGTCGGTTGGGGCTGTTCTGGTCGCTGATCCCTCCCTTGAGACTCTACCTTCTCCCTGGCCTGAGTCTCAAGCTTTATCTCTCTCTTCCGAGCATTTTCCTGAAGCTCGGTAAATTTCCAGTATGATGAGTTTGCCACGAACTCCCATATGTCCCTCCTCAGAATAGTCAGATATCGGCTCAACGTGCTTGCTCGGTAGACACGTGCTCAGGACAGAACATCGCCCTCTCGTGAAACATACTAGTAATCACTGTAACGGACTCAGTACCCTGCTTGAGGGTCATAAAATCCTGTACTAAATGCTCCCTCTCCACCAGGGGAACGTACTCCTCACGGAACATAGCGGTGAACCTCTCCCAGGTCACCGCAGCAAGCTCATCAGCTGAAAAATGTTTCGTCACAAACTTCCACCATTCCTTCGCTCCTAAGCGAAGCTGGTTCAGGACCCTTAAATGCTCTGGACACGAACATGTGTAAAAACACCTCTCAATATCAGAAACCCCAAAAGTCAATAAAAGTCAACCCGCTCCGGGTTACGCTGCGCGTACCAGACAGGTATGGTGGGCGTACCCAGCAACCTCACAGAAATAGGGAACGCGACCCCTACGCCCCGCGTACTGGGATTACGCCTGACGTAACTCCCAGTCTCAGTCTTCTTTGATTTTTGGGTCTTAATAAGTTAAGACTTGCATCTAAATTCTAGATCTAACTTTTCTAATATGACTTAATCCATAAAGTCGATGACTTTAAGCCTTTGCATGGCTGTGGAAGTCACCAACACCCAAACCACCCCATTTCCAACCTTTAAAAGTCCATGTCTCATGGATGATCAACTTTTGACAACCAAGACTGGATTTTTATCACGTAACAACCCTAAATGGGCTAGCATGGGACAGATCTCGGCTTCTAAGAGCTCATTAACTCATAAAGCTATCAACTTGGGGACAAAAACCCTAAAACTTCTCTTACAAGGCATAAACATAAAAGATGTAAAGCTTGAAGCTTTTTACCTCAAAATGAAGCTTCTTTCACTGCTAATCTCGGATCCACAAGCTTGAGCTCTAACTCTTCCTTTTCTAAGGCATTCCTTTTGCTCCAAATGGCCAAGAGCACACTACAAGGCTCTTCTAGATACTCCCTTGCTATATGAACGACGTTTAGGGTTTAGAAATGATAATGCTCTAGGAAGGGTGGCCAACAAAAGCGTCATAAGGTTGCTTAAATAGGGAGGCTCAAGGAGTTAGGGTTTCTCTTTTGGGTCGGTTACGCCCTGCGTACCATGCAATCCTTCACGATCAGAACGCGGACAAGTACGCTGAGCGTATACCCCAGTACGCCCCGCGTACGTGCCAACCTAACATCTTCCTATCAAGGGCTAAATATGACAATCATTTAAAGAAGAAGGTTTACAAGGTACACCTGATTTTTTAGATGTTACATCGTTGATATGTGCATAATTAGTTAATTATTTAGCATACATTTTTATTCATTTTTAACTAATTATGTTTATAATGTGGATAAAAGGTACTTAATAATGCTTAAAAAAAAATTCAGTCCAAAAGACATGCTTGGGAGTGAAAGGGAACAAGGGGAAGCAATTAGAGATCAAAGAATGAAGAATGAGGGACAAAAGATTAGCTACTCGGTCAGCTCTCGAGGCTACTCGGCGAATAGATTAGATAATTCCAGAAGATAAGTCAAGACTCCTGGTATAAGACGGATAACAAGCATCTACTCGGCGAGTTGGGTCTGCTACTCGCCGAGTACACCCTGTTTTGTGATAATTATAAATATCAAACCATTATCCGAATGGGAGAGACTTTTGGCAATTTTGAGAGCTGGACCTGCAAAAAAGAACCCTTGGAGGAGCTAAGGAACCCAAACCTTCAATCCTTTGAAGAATCACCGCAATTAGGTTAATCATTCCACTTAGCTTTAGGAATTAAGTATGTTTAGCTTAGTTAAATTTGCTTTTGAGTTTGTTTTTGTTATGACTATGAACTAAATTCGTTTTGTTTCTGTTGGGGAAGACTAATTCACTCCTATGGTTTAGAATATACATTTTGATTGATTGGTATTTGTGACAACCCGATATTTCAAGACAATGTAATGTAAAACCAATCAAATTTAGGTCAAAATATAACTTTCCTAAAATCTTATTTTGGTTAAATAAAGTAGTAGGAATCGTATCAAGGTTTTCGTACATATAAAGAACCCTAAAATCCGAGTTATAACGAAGAAGTTATGACCAACCGAAGATTCTCGGCAAGACCGGCAACACCGATTAAATGAAAAACGCGAAGTTTCAATACAATAGTTTTTAGCCTTAAGTATCTAAATTAAAGTTATAGATAACCTCAAACCGTGAGCGTACATAAAAAGAACGTCCAAATCTGACTTCGTATGAAAAAGTTATGATTTTTCCAAGATTCGGGTATAGCAGTAGACAGCTAAAAACTCAAAATAGAGCTCAAGATACTTTTGACCAAAACAACCTAAATGAGAATCTAAGGTCTCAACATTAGTAGCGCAACGATGAAAAGTCTGACGAAAACGGACATCGGATGAAGAAGTTATGGATTTCTAACGGAATTATCGCGTCCCGACCCGTTAAAAATAAATAATTAGAAATAAATTCAGAATTTTCCAATGAAGTCTAAACGAAAGTTGTAGATCATGTTTTTAGCTACGCGTGCATATAAAGAACATCGAAAACGGAGCTCGTACGCGAAAGTTATGAATTTTACAAGTTCGAGGTCCGAAATCTGAGGCTGTCAGGCTTGCCACGACGTGGCACAAGCTTGCCGCGACCCGGCAAGTGACTGAGTGTCACACCCCAAAACCATGAACAGCGGAAACGTTCTGGGGCAGAGGACGTCATGTATAATATCAACAACAATGTAAAGTAGTAAACAAGCAACAACATCATCCATTGCATTAATAATATAATTATTGTACAAATGTGTTCTGTCAAATTTTGATAAACACTAAAGCATAAATCAAAATGAAAGATAAGTCTTGAACAAGCACCATCTTCCTTTCTCCTTGCATCGATACCTATCTATGATGACCTGAGGATACAAGTAATTTTGAAAGCGAGTATCAGCTTTAAAGCTGGTGAGATCATAAGTATTTAGTGTCTTAATTTGTATGTGAGAAAATGTAAGTATATGTACTTAAAAGTATTGAAAGTGTATATGAACTGTAAGTGTTTGAAAAACCCTAGAATCCCTATGATTCCTATTAATAACAAAAGGAGTCTTCTACCAAGACTTAACTATTCTGTATGTAGTCTTCTACCAAGACCTAACTATTCTGAATGTAGTCTTCTACCAAGACTTAACTGTTCTGTATGTAGTCTTCTACCAAGACCTAACTGTTTTGAATGTAGTCTTCTACCAAGACCAAACTGTTCTGAATGTAGTCTTCTACCAAGACCTAACTGTTCTGAATATTACCCTTTGGTACTAGGGTAACTATCATTGTTAACTTTAAGACATCCGTAGACGTGCTCTTACCTCTATTGCTAACAGCTGGGTATAGGAATAGTCAATCCCTTAATCGTATACCTGTAATGGTACCAACCGTTTGACATCCGTGGATGTACTTTCACCTCTGTGGCTAACAGAGATTCTAGGAATGGTCAATTCCACAACTATATCCTTGGGTACTAGGATAATAAACCCAATCTATCTCGTCGGTTATGTGATTGAAATCACAAGGTAAAGATAAGAATGAGGGTTTTGATAACAGAGTCGATACATATAAAATGTAATAGGACTCCTCCTGATATATCTATGTAACAGTGCTCTTATAAGTATGATCATGTCAAGTAATCATGTATATGTACTTATGTAAAGGTGCTCATGTAATTGTAATCACGTAAAAGTAATCATGTATATGTACTTATGTAAAAGTGCTAGCTGTAATGTGTCTTCTCTCTATCTAGCAAGTATAGTAATGTAAACGTCCTAGTATAGTTGTATATGTAATGTACTGTAATGTTCTAGAAAGTATTGACTCATGAATGAACTGACTCATTGAATGATATCGCGTTCTAGCAATGATTCTAGTATCTTCCTGAACTACCCATATGGTAGCTTACTAGTAAACTAGGTGGTACGTATTGACGTGGATGTATACCCTTGCTACCCAAGGGCATATGATGAACTGGAAGGACCTTTTATGACTATATATGTACACATGATATATAACAAATCTTTAAACGACTTTCGGACGAATACCTAATGTCCCACCAGACCACATCTCAAGGCGCGAAAAGGAAATAGGGTGGATAGCCTTCCTAAGTCTTTTAAACATTTCTTATATAAGTATACATATAGAGGCATGCAATTTATAATAAAGTAAAAGCATAAGTAAGTTTTGTAAACAATTGAAACGGAAATATTATTTTAAGAGAAGATCGACTTGATGTCAATCTATAAAACAATTTGAAGGCATAAGTAAAATAAAACAGTTTTGAGTATAAGAAACATTTGTTTGAAACACAGTTGTAAATAAGTTTGAAGTATGATAGACAGAGTAAGAAGTACAGTGTAAGAAGTAGTTTGAAAACATATAAAATGTTTATAAAAATCATTTGAAGGAAACTGTTTGGTAAAACGGCTAATGAGTAGCCAAATCTTTTGAATGTTGTATATTAATCACATGTGATTGATGTAATATGTAATAATGTCCTACTTACAGATCACATGTGATTGACATAATAAGTAGCATGATTCTACTTGTATCCCCCCCCCCCATAAAACATTTAAAAAGAGTTTAAAACATTAGTTAAGGGGTATGAACTCACCTGAGGTAAGTGACTGGAATTGAACGGACTGTTATCGTACGGAAGGATCGGACAAGTGCTTGGTGTCAAGTAGGGACTTAGACACACACAATGATCCTAATTACATATGAAAACATATGTATATAAATAATTAGTGATTATAACACTAATTATACAAGTAATAACATTTAAGCGCGAGGATAACACTTTTGGTCAAGTGCTAGGAGGCTAATGGGTTGCAACAAAGAAGTGCAATGCCCCTAATGTGAGTTTAAGGTCAAAAGACCATATTTATTAGAGTTTACGGCCCAAGGAAGTAAGTTCCTGGCCGTAAACTCCCAACCAAGGCTTGGGATGGTACTTTCGATTACTACAACCTTAGTGGGAATTGTTTCAAGGCATATACAAGTGTTTGGGCACCATATTGACTCCTTTGGGGAGTTTACGGCCCAAAGACCCTTTTCCCTTGGAGTTTACGGCCGTAAACTCCCTTAGGAGGGTTCTCATTGTGCTTTCAAGTCTCAAACAATTCAAGGAACAAGTCTAGGCTTAAGTACTTGGCTTTAGGAGGATTTATGGCACCATTTGGTACCATTTCTTGGAGTTTACGGCCATAGAACATCTTGGGCCGTAAACTCCCTCAAACATGGGGTTCTAAATGTTTTATCTAGTCCATAACTCATCTAGGTACTTGTCAAAATTGTCCCTTGGCCTTAGGAAGTGTTTAGGGTGTCATTTGACCCCTTTATGGGAGTTTACGGCCCAAGAAATGTTCTTGGCCGTAAACTCTTCAACACTTGAGCTTTTGATGAGTTTCCTAGGTCCTAAACACTTTAAGGTATTTGTCCAACATGAAGTCCAAGCCTTTGGGGGTGATTAGGGCACCTTTAGCCCTTGGAAAAGGGGTTTACGGCCCAAGAACTCCTTGGCCGTAAACTCCTATAAACTTATGATTTTGAAGTGTTTTGAGGTCTAAAATAGTCACAAGCATATGAGGGTTAAAGTCCTTAAGCTTTTAGGGGTGAGCTAGGGCACATTTGTCCCTTGGAAATGGGGTTTACGGCCCAAGAACTCCTTGGCCGTAAACTCCTAAAGTGTGGTGATCTTGGGTGATTTTGGACATGTAACAATGTTATAAAGCATCTAACAAGTATTGAAACACATCTAGGGAAGTAGACTCACAATCTGGGATGAAAATTCGAAGATCCGTCAGAGAGAAATGGGCTTTTCTCTAAATGGAATTCAACTAATGAACCTATTTGGTTCAGAATTCTATTTATAGTCCTGAGATTTTTGGCAGAAAATATTTCTAATCTCGGAATGGGTTCTAATGATTCTAGGATAATGGAATTTATAGTGTTGCACAAAATCCTAGTGCAACCACTCTCCTAATACCCATTTTTGGTGTAAAACCCTAAAACTGCCAAAGTTATATTCTAAGTCTGAATTTTCATTGTAACTGCTCTACTTCTATTGGATTGAAGTGGCTTGATTTTAGAATGGAAATTTCGGGTTGTCGCACTGAGGGCGTCCAATCAATGGAAGAGGATAAGCTTGACTCCCCACGATGTGGCCATCACTTGCCACGACGTGGCACACCCCAGAAACACCCCTATAAGTAGATTTCAAGGGTTCCGAGCTCCATTGCTCAGTTCCTTTCTTTCTCACGCCGAAACTCTGCGTTTAAGCCCCCGAGACCCTCCCGAAGCCCCGGTTTTCACCTTCAAGTCCCGAAGGAAGGTTTTGTGTTCCCGAGATTCCCGAGATTCTCGAGAATCTCGAGATTTCTTGCATTTTCAAGTCTTCCTGTCGAAGTTCTGCTCGATTCTTCTCTCGACTACTTCAAATAAACCACTTCAATCAAGTGAGTTCATACCCCTTTCAAACACACTTTAAATACATTTTAAATGCTTTTATACTCTTTTAAGGGGGGGGGGGGGGAATACAAGTAAACATACGGTTATTATCGTGTATTTTATAAAGTTTCACTTCACTTGTTTTACCGAATAAATCACTTGGAACTCATTACTCTTATGGAAAACTCCTGTCATACTTTGTGTGCATTAGACTTATGCAAACTATATAATGATTTCAAAGTACTTTTCATTGTTAAGTCGTTTTATACATTCTAAAAACTTATGATTCATGTTTCGTCAAACATTGTGAAAAAGGATAAAATTTGCATACAAAAACTATAACTTTCATACAGGCTTAGTTGAGAATCCATGAGATGTGTATATCTTCAAACGTTACTTTTCTTTATTAGAAAGTAATGCTGCAAGTGCTGTCTATAACCAGAGTCTCCCGTTCGGAGAACGTGTCAAATGTGTATAGATCTATACGGGAAGTCATGATCCCGCGCCCTGACTGTTAGCTACAGTCCGTCTTTTGGGGTGACAGTTGTCATAACGCTGCGACGCCTGAAGAACGTCGTTACAGGCATATTATGTTTAGTATGGTTATAAAACTCATCGGAGATACAATTATTATGGTATTATGCTTTTATGAACGAGTAGCTATTAAAACTATTCTTCATCTAACAAATGCGATCTTCGTATAGTTTTATTATATAAAACTATGACACAACTTTTGAGAACGTCGGTTTCTTGCGATTTTCGGTCTTAGAGACTGCCATTTATGTTAGGAAAATAAGGGTTTCTCCTGCATACAAACCAAACAACTAATAGGAAAATAAGGGATTTTCCTGGTGCAATTATTTACAACTTATAACACGAACATTCATATGCATTTCATACTTTTATAAGAAAATAAGGGTTTTTCTTGGAAAACACAACAACTCGTATCTCAACCATTAGGGAAAATATGGGATTTTCTGGATCTAATACATTCACTTTCAACACAACAAATCACAAATCTTTACATTTGAAATGCTACGTTTTCTGGAAAACATACACCCATTTTGGAATGGCATCCAATTTTTCTAAACTACTTATGAACTCACCAACTTAATTGTTGACACTTTTTCTTTGAAATAACTTGTATTCTCAGGGAACCGCTAAGCAGGTTTGGGAATCAACTTTTGGGATTAACGCGTTGGCGTTAATTACTTCTTTTGAATGATGTTTATGTATTTATCTTTTGAACATGTAATGAATACAACTACGTAAACATCTTGGAAACTTTAATATATATGGTGGTGTGTACTTTCCTTTCTATGAACTGTTATGATACTGAATATGACGTCCTCCGCCCCCGAACGTTTCCGCCGTTCTGGTTTGGGGGTGTGACATATTGGTATCAGAGCATTGTTTATAGTGAATTGAGTATATCAACCCATAAAAGATATACTAACTATAAATACAATGGGATTAAAAATACTCTGATTTAGAGTTTATACTTTAAATAGTAAAATATTTAAGTAAGTATACGTGCCTGTAGTCATACTAAAACCAGTGTCACTAGGACAGTACAAAAGAATTACGATTGTTGGACAACACAAGTGGGCTTAGAGACATATGGTCAAAACTGGGAAGATATATCCTGATCACCTATATTATCCTAGGGTTGACTAGCATGTGCCTAAGCTTAAGTGTGTGGTTGCAACAATGCTAAAATCTTACCAACCCTACCACAATGAGAACAATAGAACATAACAATAAATTTTAAAATACTATAGGAGTATTTGGTGTTACTAGAAGTACTTTATACTTGAGAACTAAAACGGGATCTTCATTTTTCAGTTGATAGTTGCTAAGTGGATACACTGAGGCTATATGTAATTAGGATGTTATAGACTTAGAATCTGTGATAATTTTGCCTTGCCCCTATTCTGTGTGAATTTGGAATTAAGGTCACTTATTCGAAGGTCTATCCTGTTTAGATTACACATAGCTGGTTTGCACTTCACAAATAGCGATGTAACTAATGAAGGTTTTCTAAATAATTATCTAGATAGCTCGTCTAATAATTATTCTCTTACCCTTAAATTCCCGTATAGAAAACATAACTGGACTTCATCCCCTCGACAACCAGTACCTTCCAAATGAAGTCATAGCTGGTTGGTTTGGAGAATAACCAGAGAATGATCATCCTTTTCCTCTTGAATGATCACCATGATGATGACTTTTCGTATGATGCTAACTCCGAAGCAGAGGTTGAAAACCTACTCCGAGCAGCTCCCTTTCCAATTCCTAACCCTCGTCCGGCTTTTTCATGGCCCGACCCTGAGTGAGTGGAATGCTTGGAAATATGGAGCGAAGGACAAGATCAATCTATGCTATTTGATGGCAACCGAAGCTTTTCCGACTTGAGCAACGGGGGCTCAGCAGATAGAGTCTTGCCAATCTTGGTCCGCAGAATGGCCCGAAAGGAGATTCAAGACAGGACAACCCTAAGGCAGATTACAGAAGTAGTCGCCTATGCTAGAATGCATACCCTCCGCACCGTTCGTCTAAGAAGATGCTCACGAGAGGTCAGAGAGAAACCATGAAACCCTGCTGCAAGCACTGGCTGAATCACGAGCTGAAGTCATAGGGCTCTGAGTACGCCAGATGGTGTACGAAAGACACCTACTTGATATGGAACATCAATTGGCTGAACTAAGAGTTCACCAGAGTGATGACCGTCGCCAGTAGTAGACGCTTTACTTTATTTCCTTATAAAGAAGAATCATAATTTTCTATCTATACCTGATGTGGCATTTTCTAGGAAATTTTCTTGTTCCGTAAGTACTTTAGCTAGGTCTTTAGGCTGTCAGGAACTATCTTCTGCGGATATCATGTAAGACCTTTACAAGGTCATTTTCCAAAATCCTTACATCGTGAATATCAAAGATATTGACAGCCGGCTAACTTCTGTGTCATTCTTCATTCAAGTGCTCTTATCGTACTTTCATTGGAGTCTATATGAAACATGCTTTAGTCAAGTCATTGGACTATAACGATTTATCTCCGGAGACACTTCCAAGCCTCTTTCCGTGGTTGGATCTGGTTATTCACCAACCCATGATACCTCATCTCGAACGACAAACGTCTTGCGACCATTCTACGAACATACTCCCATTCCGTACTAGGACTGCATCATAGGGATGTAGGTCAAACCTTCGCGAACATACTTTCATTCTTTACTAGGACTGCATCATATGGATGTAGGTCAAACTTTCGAGATCATACTCTTACTCTTTTCAAGGACAATCTAAGTACATCAAGGGTCAACCAGAATCGCTCACAAAACCTTTATTCTTTCGTATTAACAAAATCATGTCGTCATCCGGAAACAACCAGCCAAGCAACGAGACCTCTACTTTTCCTATGGACGCCGCTACCTTTCAAATGGTAGTTACAGCTGCCGCAGTGGCTGCCGTAACCGCGGTTCTTGCGCACCGTAGCGCTAACAGCACAGTCAATGCTACTGATGGGAATGAAGTTTCCAATCGTGGTATCCATCCAGGAAGTCACCAAACGGTAACGGCCTCAGGCCCGCAAAGCCAAAAACCAAAGAACAAGAAACGGAAGCGTCAAACTCAGAAAGAACGCGAGAAACCCCGAAAACTTTCCATGCAACAACAGCAAGCGGAAACCTCTGCCATCCCAGTACCGAGCAGACCATACAAGGGAACACTCCCGAAGTGCGACCGGTGCAATTACCACCACGAGGGAATCTTCCGAGCCTTGCAATACAAAAATTGCAACAAAAAGGGGCACACCAAACGTTACTACAAGAGCCTAACAAAACCGATCAACAATTCGCCCAACGCCGATGGGAACCAGACTTGCTATCATTGTGGAGAGTTTGGGCACTATAAGAGAGATTGCCCGAAAAAGGAAAGAACCCGCATCCCCATAACTCCTACTCGACGTTTCACTTCCACCACAAATGTGGGTGTTGTCCATATATGTTACCAATACGGTGAAATTGGACACCTCCAGAAGGATTGACCGATAACACAAAACTCTGGCGCAGACGGGAAGATTCTCAGGATCACAGCCGCAGGAGAGCCTTCTCCGGAACCACGTTAAATGTAATTTAGGCGTTTTGTTGTAACAGACTTATAAACCATCTAAAACTAGTGCAACTAGAGTCTTACCTTTTGCGAGATCCCGTCTGTATAGGAATTCTCGTGCTGCGTATACTTGTCTTTTGTAGTATATCTTATTCGCAGCAATAGTCTTATGGTAAATCTAAAGTACTGTAACTCTGTTCATGGTTGCATGGTTGTGCTTTGTCTGTAAACGTCTTATGTTCAAATCCAATGTCTTTAAGTTTCAGTATGATTTCGACATTATCATACGAATTGATTCAGTTTGATCCTCACGAAAACAGCTTCATACGTACATCTCTTTCTTCTGGATCACTTTTCCAGCAAAACCGTCACATCAGAACACCGAAGTACTCATTCCAGGAGAACCTATTAGTTATTTTCTTTCCGAAGAAATCCCCGAAGTACCACTCGTGCAGTACGTCAAGTTTAATCCCTGGATTCACGCGGTTGATCTATCACTGAAGAATGTATGCATAAGAGTGATATATAATCAAGGTTCTACAGGTTTAGAATTGATGATTCCACTTTAAATTCTTTTTTCCCCGATGGGATGTAAACTTAAAGAAGAACCAATTATTCGACTACCTTTTCAACTTTAATTATATATGACTCGTATACATGAAAGGGTGATTGTGAAACTAGGTATGAATTCTAATATGAACTTCAGGACGGAGAACTGCCTAAGTATGAGTAATCACATCGTCATGAGAACAAGCATAGAACCCAGTACGACTCCCGTAAGCAGATCACCTTATAGTTTAAACACCCACGGAGATACAAGAACAGTTTGGACAACTTAGCGAACTACACATAAATAGAATTAGAAGACTAGGTTTCTCACCCTAGAGAACCTCGGTCATATTCTTCCAGAGATCGACAGATCGCATTGCATGTACCTCGGTTATCGAAGACTCCGTCAAGATTTTCATAGAAATCGTTATCTCTACCTCGCATAGATAAAATAGTTGAGCAAACGCAAGGAAAGAAACTACTTCTAGGAATGGATCTGGAATCCGAATATCACCAGTTCGAGTGTTAGGGGAGGATATCCGGAAGACTATCTCCTGAACTCGATGCGGATACTTCGAGTTCGTAGTGATACCTTTCGGATAGGACCAATACGCCCATAGTTTTCATGAGCTAAATAAATAGAGTTACGTCTATCTTACTGGGATCAGTCATCATTTCTCCATGTAATGACTTACTTATCTACCCTCGTAGTAAGAAGAAAGCCCATGGTAACATTCCTACAGAGGAACTCTTAGCAAAGTTCTCTAGGCACGAGTTTTGAAATTGAAGAGTCAAATTTCTAGGACACACTGTTAGTAATGTGAGAAATTATGAGTACTCTTGCAATTTATCAAAACCGTTGAGTATTTATCGACATCAGAGACACCGACAGTCTTTCGCCAGATTCTAGGTCTTACCGACCTACCGCCTTAGTTCATTCAGAACTCCTCGCAAGCTACAGAAACTCATACGACTTTGACCCAACAAGAGATGGCCTTTGACTGGGAGGTTATGCAAGAAAAGGAACCTAAGACATTCCAAGTGAGCGACCAAGTTCTTTAGGATAACTCACTCTGGGAATGGCTTAATACGCTTTGTAAAGCGTGGAAAGCTAAATCCAAGGTAGACAGGACCTCCGAGATTCTTATCAGAATCGGTCTTGTGCCTCACACAAACTAGACCTACTCCGCGATCTCAGTAACGTACTTTCTACTCTACGCATCTCGATCTTGAAACCATACCTTTCCGTTAGGACTTTTGCAAGTCCACTCGTCAAGATCCTCACCTTCATATTAGAACCGTAGTGACCCTCGACCGAGAGGTCAAGCAGACGAAGAAACGCCATCGCCAGTTAGTGAAGGTTCGTTGGAATGCCAACCGAGAACCCGTTATCACTTAGGTGCACTAGAATCAATCGATTAGGAAGTTTCCTCCTCACGACTCGATCATTCGTG
This sequence comes from Lactuca saligna, assembly GCF_052625555.1. Classification (NCBI taxonomy): domain Eukaryota; kingdom Viridiplantae; phylum Streptophyta; class Magnoliopsida; order Asterales; family Asteraceae; genus Lactuca; species Lactuca saligna. The sequence goes on from NC_136421.1 coordinate 202,122,741, forward strand.
CATACTTCCTTGCTTAAATTCTAATTTCGGGACGAAATTCCTTCTAACGGGGGGATAATGTGACAACCCGATATTTCGAGACAATGTAATGTAAAACCAATCAAATTTAGGTCAAAATATAACTTTCCTAAAATCTTATTTCGGTTAAATAAAGTAGTAGGAATCGTATCAAGGTTTTTGTACATATAAAGAACCCTAAAATCCGAGTTATAACGAAGAAGTTATGACCAACCGAAGATTCTCGGCAAAACTGGCAACACCGATTAAACGAAAAACGCGAAGTTTCAATACAATAGTTTTTAGCCTTAAGTATCTAAATTAAAGTTATAGATAACCTCAAACCGTGAGCGTACATAAAAAGAACGTCCAAATATGACTTCGTATGAGAAAGTATTGATTTTTCCAAGATTCGGGTATAGCAGTAGACAGCTAAAAACTCGAAATAGAGCTCAAGATACTTTTGACCAAAACAACCTAAATGAGAATCTAAGGTCTCAACATTAGTAGCGCAACGATGAAAACTCTGAGGAAAACGGACATCGGATGAAGAAGTTATGGATTTCTAACGGAATTATCGCGTCCCGGCCCGTTAAAAATAAATAATTAAAAATAAAGTCAGATTTTGCCAATGAAGTCTAAACGAGAGTTGTAGATCATGTTTTTAGCTATGCGTGCATATAAAGACGTCGAAAATGGAGCTCGTACGCGAAAGTTATGGATTTTACAAGTTCGAGGTCCGAAATCCGAGGCTGTCAGGCTTGCCACGATGTGGCACAAGCTTGCCGCGGCCCGGCAAGTGACTGAGGGCGTCCAATCAATGGAAGAGGATAAGCTTGACTCCCCACGACGTGGCCATCACTTGCCACGACGAGGCACACCCTAGAAACACCCCTATAAGTAGATTTCAAGGGTCCCGAGCTCCATTGCTCAGTTCCTTTCTTTCTCGCGCCGAAACTCTGCGTTTAAGCCCCCGAGACCCTCCCGAAGCCCCGATTTTCACCTTCAAGTCCCGAAGGAAGGTTTTGTGTTCCCGAGATTCCCGAGAATCTCGAGATTTCCCGTGTTTTCAACTCTTCCTGTCGAAGTTCTGCTCGATTCTTCTCTCGACTACTTCAAATCAACCACTTCAATCAAGTGAGTTCATACCCCTTTAAAACACACTTTAAATACATTTTAAATGCTTTTATACTCTTTTAGGGGGGGAATACAAGTAAACATACGGTTATTATCGTGTATTTTATAAAGTTTCACTTCACTTGTTTTACCGAATAAATCACTTGGAACTCATTACTATTATGGAAAACTCCTATCATACTTTGTGTGCATTAGACTTATGCAAACTATATAATGATTTCAAAGTACTTTTCATTGTTAAGTCGTTTTATACATTCTAAAAACTTATGATTCATGTTTCGTCAAACATTGTGAAAAAGGATAAACTTTGCATACAAAAACTATCACTTTAATACAGGCTTAGTTGAGAATCCATGAGACGTGTATATCTTCAAACGTTACTTTTCTTTATTAGAAAGTAATGCTGCAAGTCCTGTCTATAACCAGAGTCTCCCGTTCGGAGAACTTCTCAAATGTGTATAGATCTATACGGGAAGTCATGATCCCGCGCCCTGACTGTTAGCTACAGTCCGTCTTTTGGGGTGACAGTTGTCATAACGCTGCGACGCCTGAAGAACGTCGTTACAGGCATATTATGGTTAGTATGGTTATAAAACTCATCGGATATACAATTATTATGCTATTATGCTTTTATGAATGAGTAGCTATTAAAACTATTCTTCATCTAACAAATGCGATCTTCGTATAGTTTTATTATATAAAAGTATGACACAACTTTTGAGAACGTCGGTTTCTTGCGATTTTCGGTCTTAGAGACTGCCATTTATGTTAGGAAAATAAGGGTTTCTCCTGCATACAAACCAAACAACTAGTAGGAAAATAAGGGATTTTCCTGGTGCAATGATTTACAACTTATAACACGAACATTCATATGCATTTCATACTTTTATAAGAAAATAAGGGTTTTTCTTGGAAAACACAACAACTCGTATCTCAACCATTAGGGAAAATATGGGATTTTCTGGATCTAATACATTCACTTTCAACACAACAAATCACAACTCTTTACATTTGAAATGCTACGTTTTCTGGAAAACATACACCCATTTGGGAATGGCATCCAATTTTTCTAAACTACTTATGAACTCACCAACTTAATTGTTGACACTTTTTCTTTGAAATAACTTGTATTCTCAGGGAACCGCTAAGCAGGTTTGGGAATCAACTTTTGGGATTAACGCGCTGGCGTTAATTACTTCTTTTGAATGATGTTTATGTATTTATCTTTTGAACATGTAATGAATACAACTATGTAAACATCTTGCAAACTTTAATATATATGGTGGTGTGTACTTTCCTTTCTATGAACTGTTATGATACTGAATATGACGTCCTCCGCCCCCGAACGTTTCCGCCATTCTGGTTTGGGGGTGTGACGGTATTTGGTGATTTTATTAAATTAATTTTGTTAAAGAACCTTATGCTTAATTACAACTATTTTCTGTTAATTGAAAGGTAATTAAGCTGCATGAACATCTCTTAATTATTAACCTCATATGTTATTTGAACACCTTATCATATGCCTACGAATAATGAATATGAAATTATGATTAATTAGAGAATGGGTAAATTAATGTGTTACCTTGTTTGAGAAACCAACAAAAAAGAGGTTAGTTGAAACATCAACTTGATTAACCAATTACAAATCTTATTTGATCCAAACAACTCAACTAGGGAATTAATTAGTTTAAACAATTGGCCACTGCTTGAATTGATTAATTGTTTAAGGGTTAGGAGTAATGAACATGAACCTAGCCACTATAGTTGGTAACCAATAATAATTAATTTATCATTTAAGTAACCATAAGAGTGAATTGGTTGAACCTAAACAGAAACCCTTTAATAAATTTGGTGAATTTGTCATTTTCTTTAATTATTTAGTTAGTTAAGTGTTTAAGTGCTTTTTTTAAGTTTCTAGTCTTGTAAAACTAGAGAAAAAACCCTTTTACTTATATTACTTGCTTAGTTAAAATTAGTTATTAGATTAATTTTCGTTCCCTGAGTTCGACACCCTACTTATCCAACTATACCACTAAAAGATAGGTTCACTGCCTTTGTGTGCTTGATTTATTAACTAAAAGTAGGATTAAAACTAGTTCGTTTCACACACATCAATCGCGCATCCCCGATGTCTGCATGGCAACCAAGTACGTGCAACGTAGAGATCAAGTACGTGCAGTGTACTCCATAAAGTTGACTTTTGTTTACTTTTAGGGTTTGGTCAAATTGTTGACTATTAAGCCTATGGAGGGCTAAAATGGTCTTTTACCCTTCTGTGAGTTTAGAAGGGTTAGTCTAGCTTCTTGAGGTCCAATATTAATTAGGGACAACTATTATGTGTTAAGTGGAAGCTAGGTCGGTGGTTAGAGTTCTAGATTTCCGAGTACAAGGTTTTCACTTGCCAACTTACGAGGTGAGTCCTCTCACTCTACATACCTTGAGTGGTATCTGATGTGTGGCCAGAGGGTCTTATGTGTATGTGTTGTGTATTGATATATCCTTCTATTTGTTTTGTGATATGTTTACTGTGTATTATATTGAGTTATTGACTTGAGAGTCCACCTGAGTTGTGGGACCGGAGGGTCCCACAGAGACACATCGACTGGAGGGTCCTACCGAGTTATAGCCTCGAGTGGCTAATGTGTTGCATGTGGTATTTTGGGGAACTCACTAAGCTTTATGCTTACAGTGTTATGTGTTATGTGTTTCAAGTAGTTCCTAGGATCACGGAAAGGCATCGACAAGATTGTACACACTGGCGGAAGATTGTTGTTATGATTCTAGGATTGTGTTTTATTTGTTGACATTTGAGACATATGTGAATTTGAGAATTATGAAATTGAGTTATATTGTGATTTTAAAATGAGAAAATGTGTTGAAAATTTCTATCGTTAAAAGTTGGTATCAGAGCCTTGGTTTGAGGGATTCGGATGTACGCTCGAGTGTGTTTGGACTCAAACTGAGGATTTGAGAAAGATTTTCAAAAGAGATAAATTATTCTAAAATGAGAAAGAGTTTAAGAGAAGATGAGCTGGAGTAGTGTGTACAATCAACCAGAGCTCGAGCGGTATTTCCCAAAATACCCTCATTTTGAGTTATGAGATATTTATTGAGATATAATGTATGCTAGAGAATAGGCTAGGTAAATTCACATATTAGGACTTGGGTGGCCTGATTTGTGATGCCTTAGCCTAGGGATTTCTGCTATCAGTGATTTGCTTAGAGTATGAGTATTTAGCAAGAGCGAGCCAATAAGATGTATACTGTGACAGTAGCTTGTGAGTCCTAGACTGCTTGTTATTGGGATCCGACGAGGAGGACTTGGGGTGAACACTGATGCGGTGTGGAAGGTAGTATTGGGCCTGTACTACTAGACGCACCGGATCAGTGAGTAGTCCAAGTAAGAATCCTCAGCATCCTAAAGAACAAGTATGGGCAGGTGATCGAGAGTGAATATGCTCGACCGAGTCTCTGATGATTCTATGTTGTGTTTCAGAGACATCATGATGGGTAGACGCCACAACCATGGAGGCAGTGGAAGTAGTGATGAGGAGATATGGAGGATTATCCAAGAGTAGGTGGTTGTAGCTATTCGAGCAAAGATTCCAGAGATTTTTGGGTTAATACCACCTCGATACAGACGTTGAATGAGCGATACGCTGCTATCACTAAGGCTGCTACTACTGCAGGCACTGCAGCAGTCGCTGACGATGGGCCTCAGGGAGGTGATTTGTTGTTGTTCCAGGAGTTTAGCAACACGAATCCACCAGATTTCAATGGGATGAATGAGTTTCTATCTCTCAAGCAGAAGATAGAGTCTATGACTAAGATTTCGAGGATGTTCCATGAGAGGGCAATATTGATCCCTAAATACGTGTCCACTGAGCAGGCATGTGTAAGACGATACTTGAGCATAATGAAGAGGGATATACAAGAGTCCATGGCAAACTCATCATACCGGACATTAGCTGAGCTTCAAGCCAATGCCAGGAGGAGGAACATTGAGCTTAAGCTGAAGACCAAGGAGAAGGAGGAGGAATCCTGAGGTAGGGACCAGAGACCAATGCAGTCGCAGCCGGCGACGAAGCGGGGTAAGCCCGTTGATACCAGAGCTGGGGGCCAGAAGCGCCTCACTTGTAGCAAGTGTGGAAAGAGTCATGAGGGTTCATTTCGTTTGGGGATTTGCTACGAATGTGGCAAGAGGGGCACATGATGAAGGATTCCCCCAAGGGGTTCTCGGTGTGCTTCCATTGCAACCAGACCGGCCATCGGAAGGCCGAGTGCCCTCAACTCGTATAAGGATCAACTCAGGGATCTACACCTACTTATGTGTGTGCTACAGAGAGTCGTCCAGTGAAGGCCGAGACACTGGGGGTTCGTGGGAGTGCCTTTCAGTTGACAGCAGAGGAGGTCTGCATAGCACCTGACGTTGTGGCCCTTATGTTTTCTTATTGTGTTCTTTTGAGATATTTTGTGCATATGTTGTTATTGTGTATAGGTACTTTTCTTGTGAGTTCTATACATGCTTTGGTGCTATTTGACTTGGGAGCGAGTTGATCTTTCATATTATTAGGATTTAGTCGTCACATCAGTATCCGACGAGAGGAATTGAGTCGACCTCTAAGAGTCTCCATAGCCGATGAGCATGTGGTGTTTGCGACCGATGTGATCCGATGATGTGTGCTTGAGATTTTCGGTGTTGAGTTTCCAATAGATATGGTACCGATCGCGATGAGGTATGTATGTGTCATCATGGGCATGGACTGGCTGAGTCAATTTGGAGCTATGATTGACTATGAGCATCAATTAGTGACTATACGAGGCCCTAGTGGGGAAGTACTTATGGTATATGACGAGGGCACTAGATCTGGATCAGCCTTCTGTTCTGCTGCCAGAGCAAGACAGAGTTTACAACAGGGTTGTTGAATCCATTTGTGTTGCGTCATGGGCCATAAGTTTTGTACCCGGATTGGGCTTGTCCATCCGTGGTTATCTAGAATAATTTGATAGTTATCTAGATTAGCAAATAGGGTTTTGATATAAATATGCATGAATGTATGCATAATATAAGGCGGTCGTTCATTACGTTTATCATTGTAACCCTAAACTCCTCTACAGTTGAAGTTCTTTTGTGGATCTCATCTAAGGTGTTGAAGTTATAATCATTCGACATATTCAGTGCAATTCTCATGTTATTTATTACGTTATTATTTATAAACTTCCATAGAATCATTCGATCCTGAAAGAACTTAGTTCTAACAACTGGTAAAAAGAAAATTTAAAGAAGATAAAACTAAAATCAAGGTGTATACTATTAAAAGAAAAGATCATACCACTTTAGTAAAAAGAACATATTTGGTTGATATTTCTTCTGTTATTCCTTTCTCTATGAAAAACTCACCAGGATCCAAGAAACTTTGGGTTCCTAAATCTGCTTGAATTTGCAGGTAATCAGTGACGAGCAGTTTGACGACGAATGGTATATAGACAGTGGTTGCTCGCGTCACATGACAGGAAGGAAGGATGAACTAAGGGAGTTTCGGTCCCTAAAATGTGGTGGGAGTGTGAAGTATGGAAACAATTCCTATGGAACAATCAAAGGATATGGCATGATAACTAACGAAGACTTCTCTATCAGAAAGGTGGCGTATGTAGAGGGATTGCAACACAACCTCATCAGTGTGTCCCAATTAGTTGTGGGCATAGGTTTGAAGGTATCATTTGATGATGAGGGGTCTGAAATAATTAAAAAACAATCCAAGAAGGTTTTGCTGAAATCTGAACGAAAGGGAGAGATCTACCCTCTGAATTTCAGCCTAATTTGAGGGAAACCAGTGATTTGTCTACTGTCAAAGGCAAACACTGATTAAAGCTAGATATGGCATTGACATCTATCGCATCTAATTGGTGCTTGGTGATCACGTTCGAGGCCTTCCTCTTCTCAAGTTTGATAAAGAGCATCTATGTGTTGCATGTGAGATGGGTAAACAGAGCAGAAAAAGTCACCCCACACGCATAAATACGAAGATAGTTGAAGCACTTGAACTATTGCACATTGACTTGTGTGGACCTTCGGCTATAGAGAGTATTGGTGGAAGTAGGTACATACTTGTCATTGTAGATGATTTTTCACACTTCACTTGGGTTTTCTTTCTTAAGCAGAAATCAGATGCAACTCCCAAGCTAAAGGTATTCATCAAGCAAGTGGAAGTACAGCTAAGGAAGACGGTGAGAAACATCAGAAGTGAAAAATTGGTTTGGAATTCAAGAACAAAGATTTTGAGGACTTTTTGGCTAATAAGGGGATAACTCACAACTTTTTGGCCCCTTATACACCACAACAGAATGGGATTGTAGAAAGAAGAAATCGTTCGTTATGCAAAGCAGTCAGAACCTTGCTCAGTTTTGCTTCCCTACCATTATACTTCTGTGCAGATGCAATTGCCACAGCTTGCTATACTCAAAATCGGTCCTTGCTCAACAAGAGATTCTCTATAACTCCATATGAGATCTTAAACAATAGGAAACCGAATTTCAAATTCTTCCTCGTCTTTGGTTCAAGGTGCTTTATTTTCCACTCTAAAGAGAACCGAAATAAGTTTGACGTCAAAGCTGATGAGGGAATATTTATGGGTTATTCTCTGTCATCAAAAGCATACAGAGTGTTGAATAAACGCTCCAAAAAGATTGAAGAGACTTATTATGTCACCTTTGATGACAATTATATGAAGAAAGTTCAGAGGATTGAAGGTAACCAATGTGACATATTCCTAGAATCTGGACAAGTCTCGGTTCCAATATCCAACATGTTCGAGGAATACATTCAGCTGTTTGATGAACCACAAAAGGCAATTCATTCATAAGCAAAAGCAGCAGATAACAAAATCAATAATCTCAAAAAGGTAACAGACAAAGCTGCTAAAGACATGGAAAGTGAACTGACAGGTACTACATCATCAATTGGATCTCCAAACAAAGATTCAACATTCAAGGGGGAGAGCTCGATAGCACCAAAGACAACTGAAGTCTCTGTCGAGGGGGAGAAGTCAACTACCTCCTCAACGGAAAAAGGTCCAGATGAAACGGAATATACGGATTCAAAACCATCGGGTAGTCGTATAATCGAGGGGGGGAATCTAACTCCCACAGGGGATGCAGACTCTGATGCGGCCTCAAGACACACTTCGCCAGTCGAGGGGGAGAAAGAGAGTGAGAGTTCAATTGACGAAGGCGAGGGTGATTTATCAGAAGTTGAAATAGAAGTAGAAGCTGAATTGAATCCAGAATATGATCCAAACTATCCTCCATTAGTGAAATGGACGAAGGACCATCCCAAAGAACAAATTATTGGTGAATCTTCAGAAAGTGTTCTTACTCGATCTCAACTGAAAGCGAAACAAATTGCATTATTCTCTAAAGTTGAATTTTGTATGTTTAATTCGTTTATTTCCAAAATTGAGCCGAAAACTGTAAATGTTGCACTTGATCTTTCTGATTGGGTTCAAGCAATGCAGGATGAGCTCCATGAGTTCAAACATAACCGAGTTTGGGATTGATTCCTACACCGAAAGATGTTTTTGTTGTCGAACTGAAATGGGTGTTTAGAAATAAGCTAGATAAATAGGGGAATGTCATTCGTAACAATGCTCGGTTGGTGGTAAAAGGATATTGTCAAGAGGAAAGCATAGATTATGAGGAAACCTTCACTCCAGTAGCCAGGTTAGAATCTGTCAGAATATTTCTAGCATATGCTGCTCATAGAAACTTCAAAGTATTCCAAATGGATGTCAAATGTGCTTTCTTGAATGGAGAATTAGAAGAAATAGTCTACGTTGAGCAACCACCTGGTTTTGTGAATGAAAAATACCCTGATCATTGCTATGTACAAGATAAAGCTATCTAGGTCTAAAACAAGCACCAAGGGCCTAGTATGAAACACTAACTCACTTCTTGAAAATGTCAAAAGGTTTGGTTGACCCAACCTTCTTTCGTAAGAAGGAAGGAGAACATTTGATGATCTTTCAGATTTATGTTGGTGATATCATCTTCGACTCCATGAATCCTAGCTTAACAGCTGAATTCAGGAAGTTGATGGAGACTAAATTTTAAATGAGCGCAATGGGTCCAATTAATTTTTTTCCTTGGTTTGAATCTTAGACAGGGACCATAAGGTATATTTATCAATCAGGAGGCTTATACAAAGAACTTGCTGACGAAATTTAGTATGAAGGGTGATTCAAAAGTGAAAGCTCCTATGGCATTTGGCACTAAGCTAACCTCATCTCTGTATAAACATGTTGTGGACATAACACTATATCGTCAAATGATAGGTTCCCTTATGTATTTAACATCTAGTAGACCAGATATTATGTTTTCTGCCTGTTATTGTGCCAGGTTTCAAGCCAATCCAAGAGAACCTCACATGGTTGCTGTAAATAACATTTTTCGTTATCTGAGGAAAACCTCATCTCTCGGTCTCTGGTATCCTGCAAGATCTGGATTCTTCATTCAAGCCTTTTCTGAAGCTGATCTAGGAGGATGTTGACTGGACAGAAAGAGTACTACAGGTGGATGCCAATTTCTTGATGGGAAGCTTGTTAGCTGGCAGTCCAAGAAACATACATGTGTTTCGTTATCCACAGCCGAAGCTGAATATATTGTTGCAGCATCTTGCACTTATCAAGTGGTATGGATTCAAAGTCAACTAAGAGACTATGGGCTAAGCATGAAGAAGATTCCTCTTTATTGCAACTCTGAAAGTGCAATTAGGATCTGTCACAATCCAGTGCAACAGTCAAAAACCAAGCATATTGCACTTCGATATCATTTTATCAAGGATCATGTAGAAGACGGGAACGTGGAAGTACACTTTGTTCGATCTGTTGATCAACTGGCTGACATCTTTACTAAAGCCTTACCTGAAGCTACATTTAACAAAATATTACAAGGCTTGGGCATGATGGAAGTAGAGTCAGTACCGAATCCTCAAATCTCTCACTAAAAATTAGACAGGCCAAATGGAGCGAACGCTCGGTCTATCTCGGCTCCATAATTTTCGGGAACCGAAATGAACCGAACGCTTTGTCTATTTCGGCTCTGGAATTTTAGGGAACCGAAATGAACCGAACACTCGGTCTATTTCGCTTCACTCACTTAAGATAAGGTTTCGGTTGTATATCGTGTACATTCTTTTCTCATGTCTTTTATTTAAACTTAATTATTTTATCTTTCTGTTTTTTATTCTATTTCAAAAATTTTCAAAAATCCAAAAATATTTTATCTTTCTATTTTTATTCTTTTTCAGAAAATTTTAAAAATCCAAAAATATTTTATCTTTCTGTTTTTATTCTTTTTCAGAAAAATTCAAAAATTCATAAATATTTTTTTTTGTCTCGTTATTTGTCTGTTTGGTCTGTATGGTGTGTTTCTTTTTCTTCTTAGGTGATATGAGTACCAGTACAACAAAATATGGATCTAAGGCAGGTATATTTAATTTTCATAAGAACTAGTTAAGGTTCCCTAGAAGCATGTTGCTGCATGTTGACCTAAGCCTCTATGATCTTGAACAAGCCTTAATGATTCGATCTATACCTATCGTTTCTTCCCAATCAGGCTGATTACAAATACTCCATCTAGAGCTACCTTACTCTTCTCATATGAGTTAAGAGTTTTTCTGCTTTGTCATATCTATCTAGCAGAAGGTACTTTTTGTTCTTTACCCACCTCCCTTATGGTTACACAAGATCTGTGTTTATGATCTTAGATACGTATACCACGTGCTGAGTGAAACCCAAAATCCAACGCCAATAATGAATTGACGGTGAATTAATTATTCAAGCACTTACTGAGTACCTAATGAAATCTCTTTTTATTTTTGAGTGGTCATTTATGAAATTGTCTACTACCAAGGCATTTCTTCCCAAAGAGATCCAGTTTATTTATTTATTTATTTATTTTTGAGATTTCTGCATTCTCTTTTGTCACTAAATAATATATCCAACCTACCTGTTCAACAGATCACATCGGTCTCACAGGAACTTCTTCCAACGTTCGTTTTATGTTAAGACTCAAAGTTCGGTGCAAGATAAGCTACCATAAGCCTATGATTAAAAGAAGCCTTTCAATGTTTATTAACAAACAGTTGATCGTATTTTTCGGGAAAACACACAAGCACTTAAAGTCTCTCTTGACTTTGAAGGAAGTGATTCTTGCCCGGAATCCTCTGCTTTCTGTCTAAAATGAGACATCACTCACATCCCATACACATTTGCTTTATTTCTTTATCTTTGTCACACTAATGCATGAAAATTTCTATTTTCCCACATTCTGGTTACTGATTAGTTTGAATTTTGGTTTATCTAGTTAAGCCAAACAAGGGGTAATCATGGAATTTCAAACGACTACTGAAGATAAGATTAAGGGGCGTGAATTTGAATGGTCTCTAAACCCATGCGTGCTAACGTATCCCTGGGAGTAACCACACTATCACATCGCGCTTTTTCAGGCGACGTTTTAGTGATCACGTCATTATCATCATGGTTTTCTCTCTCCTGGCAATGGTATATAAAGGGTTTCTCGTTTTATTTGTCTTTTACCAGCACTAAATTCTCTCAAAAGTTTACGACAAGTTTACATTGTTCATATTCCTTCTTCATTCATGAATGGCGACTTCTTCTTCAGTACATGATCAAACGGCATCATCATCCTTGCTAACCATTAAACCTATACAAAATATGATCATCGAACTTAATCCGTTCTTGTATGATTCATATATGTTGCATGTAGTGGAATTTTTGAAGTATTCCCCCTTGGTTTTAGCCCTAACCCAGGTTGAAGCAGTACCAGTGTCGCTATTATCATAGGTTTATTCTACGGCGACGTATAACAAAAACAAAGAACGCATCTACTTTGTCATCGACGATAAGAAGGCATCGGTTTCCAAGGTGAAGTTTTGTTCGATTTTGAATCCTGCCATCGATTCCTTTGTAATCTCACCGGACTTTATCACAACAAATCAGCTATTCTCAATGATGTACAACATCGGATATACTGATGTTCTCACTACAATTACCAAAGTAAAGAAATCTTATTTACCATCTCAATGGAATGGCCTGCTCACTCTACTGATTAAGGGTTTAGCAGAACGAAGTGGTGGTTCAGACGGTACCAGCAAGGGTTTCCTCACTATTCTTTATGCACTTTACAACGGAATCAATCTTGATTATGGTTCAATAATCTGGTCTCAGGTGGTGCAGAGCCCCCATACATTCACAAGGCATTCTGATGTCTCTTGTGGATGATTTTGGACTCTGATTACATGGAAAGCTATCAATTATTTATAGATTCCAGTTATGAAGGATGCTCTACTTGCTTCTATCGTCACTTTCCACACAAAGAAGATTATTCTTTCGGATCCACAAAATTTTTCTCATAATGGATCCATTCTTGAAACTATGTATCGATGTGTTGCACAACAGAGCAATGTTATGGCTGATTATAGGAAACTTCCTCCTAAAGGACTGAGAGTACTTTTTCCAGAGCAGAAGGCTGCACTGGATGCGTTGGATAAACCTAACAATAGAGGGAAGCGGATTTCCAAGAAAGAAACAAAAGAAGGGCCAAAATCTAAATCCTCCAAGTCAACTAAACGCAAATATGATGAAGGGGATTCTTCTCAGCCAAAGAAAAAGAAGATAAAGAAGGTGGATCGCAAGACAAAGAGTCCCACCCCTCCAAGCTCAGAACATGACAATGAGGAGAATACGGAAGAAGAGGTTCATCATGACTCACCTAGAGAGAATACTCCTCTCCGTTCTCCTACTCCAACAGAATCTCCCAATCACAAACGAATTCCAACTCCACCCCCATCACCGAACAGACTATTCTTCTTTCTGTTCCTATTGTTACTCCACCCGTCACAACTCAAGAAACAATGCTACCAACCCCACCTCCCATTACTTCTGTTCCTTTTTCCACAATTCCTTTATCATCTCCAATCATTACAAAATCCACAACACTACCATTCCTGAACCCACAGTGGAAGTCAACGTATCTGATACGAGGGCTACTACTGCAACGGAAACATCTATCATCACTAAACCTCATTCACCAACCAATTCAACTAGTTCTGGTGCTACTCTTGGGGGAGAAGATCAGGAATTTGACTCCATCTACTTCAGTCCTTACAGGCTTCCAACTGATGATGATGTTGATGCTCCTGTTACAAGTCAACATTTACAGGGCATTAATGACAAGTTAGATTGATTGCTCAAAGATAGCAAAGCTTATGATGGTGTGGTTCTTAAAGCCTTTGTGGAGATTGCCATAGAGCAGTATACAAAGGCCATTGACGAGTCTACTAAGGTAGTTGATGAGTCTACCTCTACTTGTAAAAAGGCCACAACAGAGGTTACTGAGGTTCTTCACACAACTCAGATTTTCCTTGATTCGTTGAAAGCTTATGCTGAAGCCAATGCAGCTAAGGTACAATCCTCCGTGGACTCCTTTTCTAAGTCCCTTCACAATGTGATCACTAAGTTCGAAACTGTATGCTCAACGCTCCAAACCAAGACCACTTCTTTCTAATAATCAGTGGATTCTCGTTTTGATGCTCTTCATGCTAATCTGGCAACCGAAAGTGCCTTGAAGGAGGATCTGGCCAAACACAAAGCCACTATTCATGTTCAAAAAGTGCAGCTAGCCCAAGCTGAGAAAGAAATCTCTTTGTTGAAAACTCAACGGGCCGTGTATAAAAGTTGTGCAGGTGAAGTGAAGGATTTGTTGACAAATTTACTTGAAGCTCATGATCCTATTTTGACTTTTACTATTCGCAATCATCTCAAATCCAAACGCCTTCCTGCCCTTGCAATATTGAGTGAAATGAAGGGTGTTTCGGAGGGGGTTATATCTCCAAAACAAGGGGGAGAGAGTAGTGCTCGTGTTGTTCAACCGAGAGTAACTGTGAAAGTAGAAGGTGTTCAACCGAAAGTCATAATAGAACTAAAGGCTAATGTGGCTTCAGGTTCTGGTTCTAAAGTAAAGCCAATGGAGACCATTGATGAAAGTGAAAGTGATACAGAAGAAACCATAGCTGAAGCTCTCAAACGAAAGAAAATAGACAGAGAGATGGATGAGACTCTAAAAATTGTTAAGGAAGCTGAAGAGAGGGAAAGGAGAATCCAAGAAGAAGAAGATGCCTTGAAATGCAAGAAGGCTTTGTTTCCCGAGTAGACAAGAGAGACACTTATCAATCAGGTGATTGAGTTTCCTTCTGTTTATTGGTTGGAACCAGTTGCTTCGTTTGACAGTGATAACTCCAAGGACTCGCAGTTCGATATGCCGATTACTAGAAAAGCTTTTACGTTTCATTGCTTTGAGGCGACTGCTGAGGTTCCTTTTCCTCATCCGAAGGTTGATAGAGAATTGATAGACTTCTACTTAATGTATGATTAACCGCAGTATCTAACTTGGAGCGCACAAAAGATCATTTCAGTAAAGGTACTTAAACCTTTGCCTGCTGGGAAATTTGTAAACATCGAATTCAAGATCACTCGTGGTTCAGCAAACACGGTGTCAATCATCTCTCTAGTAGATCTTCCCAATCTCAATCCATATGATTGGATTCTGTTGTTCAACATTCTACTCTCTGGTCCTAAGGAATATGAGCCTATATTAGAGCATTTGAAAAGAATGTTGGCCTCCTACATCCATGAAATTGCTACTATGGATCAGGAGATAGCTAAGGTGATGAATAAGAAGCCGACTGTGAAGACTACACCGAAACCTGGTGATGTGAACAAGATAAAAATGGGACAGATAGATTCAACACATCTTATTGTCATGTTCACGAAGGGTGAAGCTCACAGAAGTCAGAGACTGATAAAAAGAATTTCACTGACATGCTTCGGTGGTACATTACATTTCGCCATTATCTGTTAGCTATCATACCGAAGGTGTTCAAGATTGTGAAGAAGACTACTGTTGTTAAAAGAGAATGAACTTTCGGCTCCAAAGACGCAAAGGGGGAGATTGTTGAATCCATTTGTGTTGCATCTTGGGCCATAAGTTTAGTACCCGAAATGGGCCTGTCCATCCGTGGTTATCTAGAATAGTTTGATAGTTATCTAGATTAGAAAATAGGGTTTTGATATAAATATGCATGCATGTATACATAATATAAGGCGGTCGTTCATTACTTTTATCATTGTAACCCTAAACTCCTTACAGTTGAAGTTCTTTGTCGAGCTCATCTAAGGTTTTGAAGTTATAATCATTCGACATATTCAGTGTAATTCTCGTGTTCTGTATTACGTTATTATTTATTAACTTGAATAGAATCATTCGATCCTGAAAGAACTTAGTGCTAACAAGGGTTGTATGGGGTTTCTAGCGTATGTGATAGATACGTGGGCTACCGTAGAGAGATCGAGTTCGATCTCCGAGGTTCCGATAGTGTGCGAGTTTTCAGATGTTTTCCCCGAGGAGTTTTTGGGTGTGCCTACTGAGAGCCAAGTAGAGTTTCTGATAGATTTGATGTCAGGTGCGGCTCTTATTGCCTAGGAAGCCTATCGCCTTACGCCACCAGAGATGCAGGAGTTATCCTCTCAACTCCAGGAGCTACTGAGGAAAGGATTTTTCATGCCAAGTAGCTCGCCTTGGGGAGCTCCGATCCTTTTTGTCAAGAAAAAGGATGGTTCACACTGGATGTGCATTAATTACCGGGAGTTGAACAAGCTGACAATCAAGAACCGTTATCCACTTCTGCGGATCGATGATCTGTTTGATCAGTTACTCGGTGCATCTTGGTTTTCCAAGATCGATTTGAGGTCTGGATATCACAAATGAGAGTCCATGAGGAGCATGTCCCGAAGACGGCCTTCAGGACACATTACAGGAACTATGAGTTCGTAGTGATGCCCTTAAGGCTCACCAACGCACCGACAGTTTTCATGGACCTCATGAACCGAGTGTGTAGGCCCATGTTGGATTGTTTGGTGATTGTGTTCATTGACGATATTTTTTTGTATTGGAGGTCCAGAGAGCAACATGAGGAGCACCTAATAGAGATTATTGGTGTACTGAGATCGGAGAGATCACGGTCTTTTGAATGAAGGGTTCAGTTAGTGGTTTGGTCTAGGATTTACTTTGTATAAAGGTCTTTTGAGTCATTTAGTAGTTTTCTAGGGTGTTTGGAGTGTTTACGGCTCAAGCATGTGTTTACGGCCCATTCCCCTATATAAAGGGTTGGTATTGGTCATTTGTAGTTGTTGATCTTAGAGAGTTCACGGTCACTGTGAATGAGTTGTACCCGATGTTTTTCAGTTATAAAGCGTGTGCAAGCTTGTTTCTCTTCTTCTTCTACTCCAATTCTTGTTTCTTTGATTGTTTGATTGATTGATCACTGGTAAGATCCGTTTCTAGGACCTTACAATTGGTATCAGAGTTGAACCAGTGTCAAAGCATCATTCAATCAAGTTATCGGCCGTTTAAACCCATATTCTTCACTGTTCGAGATTGGGTTTGGTATTTTCGTTGCTAAAAGGGATCAAATTTGTTCTAAATTCGTGTTTTCATGAATTTTTGGGAGTTTACTGCCAAGTGATTACGACCGTAAACTCAAGAATATTCAAAGACCGTAAACTGTGTTCTTGGACCGTAAACTCATCTTCTTTGATCGAAAACATTTTGAACGAAAATAGTGTAACCGTAAACATCCGACCGTAAACTAAGTTTACGGTCGTAAACTCTGACCGGAAACTCATTTTTGACATTTTTCTTATTTTAAATTTTGACTTTAAATTAATAAAGAAAATGGATTCTCAAATTCAAACACATCATCACGAATTAGATTCTATCATGGGCACAACCACACGTATTCCAAGACTGTTGTCTGCAGATGGTTTTCCCGAATGGAAATACCGGATTGAGAAGTATATTAAAATGAAAGACTTCAAAGTTTGGAGAAGCATCATTAAGGGTCCTATCCGAATTACCACCACTATTGTTGGACAATTAGTTGACAAAGCAGTTGAGAACTGTACAGATGAAGATTTTGAGAAAGTTGAAGAACAAGATAGGGCTTTGGCTACTCTGACCATTGCTTTATCTCCTGATATAGCTCAAGGTTTCAGAGAGTATACTTCAGCTAAAGCTTTATGGAAAGCCTTGATTGAGGTGTGTGAAGGAAATGAAGACATGAAGGAAAGCCACCAGTCTATGTTGCGATTGAAATTCAACATGCTCAACTATATCCCCAAAGAAACCTTGGAGGCACAGCTGTAGTGATTCACAACTTTCACTACTAAGATGAACATATATGGGATCTTCTTGACCAAGTCCGAGATAAACAAAAAGCTACTGAATGCTCTTCCAAAGTCTTGGGATATGAATGTAGCTGCTATTAAGAAGACCAAGGATTTGAATAGCATCACTCTTGCGGAAACAACGGTGATCATCGAAGCTAGTAATATTGATGATAAACATCAAGAGATTAAGAATGTGAATTTGTATTCAACTATGAATCTCGGAATTTCTTCTAACAATGCCCTTTCATCAATCATTTCTTCCTCAGGTCAAGCATTTCCTGTTCAACAACCTCAGATTCAAACTTTTACGGCTGCATCATCCATGCCTCACTCACAAAGCCAGCCGTATGCTACTCCACAAGCTGTTCCCTCCTCTAATGTGCCAGTTGTAGCCTATTCCTCAAATACAAAGGAAAGTAATGATAATCTTGCTCTCGCCACAGGACTTGTGAACTGCTATAATTATTTTGTTGCTGGAGACCTTCCACCTTAGTTGTCATTTGCTGATCTGGATCAGATTCATCCAGAAGATGTGGAAGAGATGGATATTACATGGCAAATTGCTATGGCAGTAATCAGGGCGAAGCAGTTTGCTAAAAAGACAAGGAAGAATAACTAGGGGATGAATGCTGATAAAAAGGTAGGGTTTAACAAGGGAAAGTTGTGATGTTTTAACTGTCACGAGCTGGGTCATTTTGCTTGTGAGTGCCCGAAACTGGATCGAAGGTTAAACAATAACAGGATGATGGTTGCAGTGGGAAACAATCGCGGAGGTGGTACAGTCAATTGTGAGACTGCTATGGTTGCTCAATCATTTGACTGGGAGGACCAGATTCGGGCTCTTAATATTGCGGGACCTAAAATGCTCATCAGGCCCAAGTTAATGATGATACTCATGTGGAGAATGTTGTAGCTGATCCTAAAGAAAAGATGATGGAGCTGCAGTTTGCACTGATAGTATCTTCTACTTCCGAACCCAAGAAAAATGAGGTAAGTTTACCTTCTTGTTCTCAAGCATGTATTGATTATGTTAAAATTCTTCATGAGGAATTAGAATCATTACATAGAGAATTAGAGGACCTTAGATATGTGGGCTATCAACTTAGAAAAGGACAAAAACCCCTAAAGGGTTTAGGATACGATAAAGTGCCTCCTCCTTTCAATCATAATTATCAGCATCACCCTGTCAATGATAAGGAGATTGCCAACAAACCTTTCATAGTTTTTGGCAAGTCAACTAGTTTTGTTTCAGGAGGAATTATTAATGTTGAATATACTAACGTTTCTACTTCCCCTACAAATCAATCCTTAGATCAGTCAAAGCACAAAGTTGAAGGATCAATTTTTGATAACAAAACTGAGTCTCAACCTAATGTTTTTGTTTCCAATGAAAAACCATTTGATTATGATGTTAAAAATGACAATGTTTTTTGTGATATTACTGCATCTGCTCCTACTAAATTTAACTTTTTTGAAGTGTTTGATGAGTTATTTGATAATCTTGATGTTTGTGATGCTTTTAATGAAAACACACCAATTCCACAAGTCACACCATCTGATGCACTCTCACTTCTCTCACAAACTGCTTCATGCACATGTTCTTGTGGGAAAAGTAAGGGTGTCAGTAAAGAAAATAAATCTGAGAAAGGCAGTACCAGTTTTAATAATAACAGACATATTTGTTTTAATTGTGGTACTGGTGGTCATATAGCTAGGAACTGTCAAAATAGGATTTTTATGCATTATTTGTCACCAAGAGGAGAGAACAAATGTAGAGGAAGGTCTTTAACTAGAAAGTCCTCAAGAACTCATACTCGAGATGATGATTGGAAGGATGATCGAAGTAAAAAAAGGGCAGATTTTCAAAAGAATAAAAGGGTTTTGCATAACAAAGTTCCAAACAGTTTGCCAAAACCGAACAAGGCTCCGCCAAGATCGATTTCGTCAAAGAACAGTTATGGATCATCAACCACTTCTGGTAGAACATTCAGATGCTCAACGCAAACTGATAAGAAACACATTTCCAAACCACTTGTAACTATTAAGAAACCCAAATATCATTGGATTCCCAAATTAACCTCCAATTAATCATCGTTATCCTCTGAAAACATTAAAAAAGATGATCCATCTGAGAAAGGAAAGGACCAACCCAGAACAGTGATGACCTGGGTTCCTAAATCAAAATGATCCCACTCATTTTGCAGGGACAGTTGCGTAGGAATGTCGTCAGACCTTGGTATGTCGACAGCGGCTGATCCCGGCATATGAAAGGAGATATCTCCCAATTGAGCAACATTCAACCTTTTAATGGGGGGTATGTTTCCTTTGCGGGCGGAGAAAGTGGAAAAATCACTTAGAGAGGAACTGTTACAAATGGAGTGCTGAGTCTCAAGAACGTTAACTTTGATCCCGAGTTAAAGCATAGCTTGTTGAGTGTTTCTCAAATTTGCGACAAAGTGTACTCAATGCATTTTACCGACAAAGAGTGTATGATTCTTAAGCCGGACATTGTCATTCCAGAAGAGTGGATTCTTGTCAAATCAAATCGGGATCGAAATGCATACATTATGGATATGAACAGTAACATTCTTGAACACGTCACTTGTCTCTTTTTGAAACTCTCCGAACAAAATGCAATGTTGTGGCACCAACGACTTGGTCATGCAAACGCTAAAGATATAAATCATCTTGCAAAGAATGAGATGGTTTGAGACTTACCTGTTAGAGATTTTGTCACTTTTGAGAAGTGTGTGTCATTTGCCCAGGGAAATCACCATAGAAAACCACACCTTCCAAAAAAGGTTAACTCAATCAGTCAGGTGCTCCAATTATTGCACATGGACTTATTTGGTCCGGTCAACGTCCTAAGCATCAACAAAAATTTGTATTGTCTAGTTATGATTGATGATTTCTCTCATTTTACGTGGTTTTTCTTCTTATCCAACAAAGATGGGGTTGCTGATCTAATAAAGAAGTTCATTGTGTTGATTGAGAACCAAACTAACAACCAGGTGAAGGTGCTTCGCACTGATAATGGAACAGAATTCAAGAATGCAGCTCTTGATCATTTTTGCGCAGAAAAGGGAATTGTACGTCAATACAACTTTGTTCGCACACCTCAATAAAATGGTGTTGCTGATTGGAGAAATAGAACATTGAAAGATGCTGCAAGGAAGATGCTATGTGACTCAAAGTTACCTATTTTCTTGTGGGCTGAGGCGATTAACACTGCTTGCTACGTTCATAATTGTTTTCTGATCAACAAAGCTCAGATGAAGACACCATACGAGATTCTATATGGTCATAAGACTTCAATCAGTCATTTTCGTGTATTTGGCTGCCCTTGTACCCTTCTTCACCTGGATTCCAACCCGAAGTTTAATGCCAAAGCCAATGATTTTTATTTCGTAGGATATACTGCACGCACCACATATAGGGTTTACAATAAGAAGATGAAACAGATTGTAGAATCCTTCGACGTGGGATGGTTGGAGGAGAATGAAACGGATGCTCAAGTGGGCTCTGATTGGTTATTTGATTACACATCGCTCTTCAAGTCCATAAATGTGTCTTCAGATGGTTCATCTGGGTCTTCCTCTGATTCGAAGATTCTTTCTGAAGACGAAGATGAAGAAGTTGTTTACAAACCTCCACCAGTATCCTCTTCACCACCCGAGGGGGAGTCATCTTCACTACCTAAGGGGGAGTCATCTGCTCCACCTGAGATGGAGTCATCTATTCCACTTGGTAGTCCTGAATCTCCAGTTCAAAATGACATTCCAGATGTTGATGCTGCACCTCTTACCCCTGTTGAAAGAGATTTCATGTCTAGAAATGTTTCCGCTGTCACTCCAACTTTTATGGAACTACTCTTTCCTGAAGAAATTGCTAATGAGTTTGTAGTAGACTCATCTAATGTGGGACAATCAGCAAATGATGGAGGTTTCAACGTTCACAATCTTCCCGTTTCACTCAATGATATCAGCCAGGAGATACCTTCAAGAATTCAATGCGATCATCCAGTCGACAACATCATTGGTCAGCTGGGCGATGGAGTTAGAACCAGAAGTCAGAGTGGAGATGTCAATACATGTCTCTTTTCGTGCTTTATTTCTCAAATAGAGCCTAAGAACGTTGAAATTGCTTTGAATAAGCAGCTGGGTAGATGTTATGCATGAAGAACTAAATTAATTTGCAAAGCTCGAGGTTTGGAAATTGGTTGAGTTACCAAAGGGAAAAAGTCTCTTGACACACACTGGGCCTATCAAAACAAGCAGGATGATTCTAGAGTTATAGTACGCAATAAAGCAAGATTGGTGGTTCGTTGGTTTCGACAAATCGAGGGTCTTGATTATATTGAGGTTTATGCTCCAGTGGCTCTCTTGGAGGCTATTCGTATCTTCCTTGAATATGCCTCCTACATGAACTTCACGGTTTACCAAATGGATGTCAAGACAACCTTCTTGTATGCCAAGGTGAAGGAATAAATCTATGTTGATCAACCCCCTGGGTTCGTTAACTTGAAGTTTCCTAATCATGTCTACAAGTTGGACAAGGCGTTGTACGGGTTACATCAAGCTCCCCGAGCATGGTATGCGACTCTCACAAAGCACTTAATCAAGCATGGTTACTCTCATGGCACTATCGATAAAACTTTATTCATCAAGCATGTGGGTAATGATCAGATTCTAGTCCAGATCTATGTTGATGACATTATCTTCGGGTCTACCAGTCCACAGCTCTGCATAGAACTTGAAGGCATTATGAAAAAGAGGTTTGAGATGAGCTCGTTGGGTGAGATAACCATGTTTTTGGGGCTTCAAGTCAAACAAAATTCAACCGGAATCCTGCTCCATCAAGCTTAGTATGTGGAGGATATTCTTGAGAAGTTCAGGTTTCAAGATGCAAAACCTGCATCGACGCCGATGTCCGAAAGATCCCTGCTGAATCCAGATACTGCTGGCGAATCCGTAGATCATACTCACTACAGATCGATGATCGGATCGTTGATGTATCTTATTGCACGTCATCCAGACATCATGTTTGCAGTTTGTCATTGCGAACGTTATCAGGCTAATCCTAAACTTTCACATCTTATTGTTGTCAAAAGAATTTTTCGGTATATCAAAGGTAGCCCCAAATTGGGTCTTTCGTATCTGAAAAATTCAATTTGATTTATATGCTTTTGCTGATAGTAATTATGGAGGCTGTGAGCTTGATAGGAAATCTACATCAGGAGGGTGTCAATTTCTTGGAGACAGGCTAGTGTCATGGCAGTGCAAGAAACAGCATACCGTCTCAACCTCAATAGCAGAATCAAAATATATTGCTGCATCTTCTTGTTGCTCTCAAGTTATCTGGATCCAACATCAGCTGTTGGATTATGGTTTAAATTATCTAAAAACCCTCATCTAGTGTGATAATGAGGCTGCGATTCAAATTGCTAAAAAGTCCTGTTCAACATTCCAAAACCAAGCACATTGATATCAAAATTCATTATATCAGAGATTGTTATGAGTCTTCGCTCATCCGACTGGAACAGGTTCCCACTGCTAATAATGTGGCGGATCTATTCACCAAGCCTTTTAACAAAGCTCGATTCAATGTTCTTGTGGGACTCTTGAAAATGATTTGTTTTGAGGATTAAATTTTGGTTTTAGGTTAGGTTAGTTTAAATTTGCACATTTTAGTAATTTGATTCTCACCTATGCACAAATTTAGGGGGAGAAATAAACAAAAACCAACAAAAAAATTGAAAATTTCAAAAATCCAAAAACATTAAAAAAATCATAAAAATCAAAAATATGTTGCTATTAGTTTTGCTTGTAGGTAATGTGATGGGAAGTGATAGTATCAAGTGATAACAGACAATCTGAATCTGCGTAACGTACCAAAACTAAACTGTCTATGCTCTATGTTCGATGCGCTGGTAGGCATGAAAGATTCTAAATGGACTTGACTAGGTAGATTTGAACTTAAGGGATTCAAAGACTTGACAAATCTTGACCTAGTTATATTCGTTTAGTCTGACAATACGGCGCTCGGATAGGTTGAGCAGGGAGATATACATGGAAATCTACTAACCACAATTAAAGAACCCATATCTAGAACTGTGGATTAACTTTTCCTCGATGTGCAGACTTTGTCCTTAATTCCGGTATTGATGGGGTGATTGGGAAATTCCGATAAGTTAGGTCTATAGAAGATTATTTTCTTTCTTTCTGTCTGTTAGTCATATGTTGTCTCATCTGCGTGATCGAGAGATCCGACCTGGTCTGTAACATATGCAACTCTATCTCTCTGCATCTTCTACTATGCAATTCTTTCTATCTGTTAGCCACATACTGTCTCCTTTGCATGACTTACAACCCGACCTAGTACATAGTATATGCATCATTCTTCTTCTCAATCCCTCTAGAACTTCAATTATTCATATGTTTCACCCTCTTCATGATTGGAAGAGATCCGACCTAGGTGTATAGCATATGCATTCTAAATGTATCTTCTCTCTAAATAATTGTCTGCTCACCTGATGTAAGGAGTATTCGGGAAGTCCTTGATTATTGGAGCATATCAGGAAGTGGGAAACATGTTCTAGTACAATTAAAAATTGAACACTTACAGGTTGTCTGTAGATTTATCTGCTACATTTAGGTGGACAAAAATATCCCTGGTCGTCGTCAGATGAATGGTGTTTAGAAAGTATATTTAGGATCATAAGATCAAAATGTCTTGTCATTCTTAGTTTGTACCAATTTATCACAAATTATTCGTGTTTAAGTAGACCTCAATATCGGCGATAGACCAGATATAGACACGAAGGTAGAGGTACCGACAAGTGGATTAAGGATGTCTAACAACTTTGATCTCAGTATCACAAAATTATGTTCAGTGTTTGTTGAGATAAGTCTAGTTTTCTTTTATTTTATTTTAATTTTATATTTATTTTATTTTTTATTTTATTTTTATAATTGTCTAAATTTTTTTAATAGATTCTTAAATTTTAGAAATTACTTTATTTTTATTTTTATTTTTAGTTTATGTTAAATTTTAATTTTAAATTTTTAATCCTCAACAGGTGTTATTTTTAAATTTTTGGGATTTGGACTGTGAATTACACTGTGTGGATAACAGCTAGAAATCGAACAAAGTATATTATGTGGGTTTACAGCCGAAATCAAGTCCCAATCCTCAATTTCAATTTCCAGCTGTAAACCCCTCCCACTCTCTCATCTCGGAAAAAAAATCTCGTTTTTTGTGAAATTGTTCGGTGAATCTCAGAGGTATGCTAAAATCAACCGTGAATGTGTGTTTATATCATCAAATCGACGAGTTTTGGGCTTCAATCGAAGAAAATTTGATTTTCGGAGCTTACGGTTGGAGATTACGGCCAAGGAGCTTACGGCTATAAACTCTGTTTCCGGCCATGAGCTTACGGCCACGGGTTTACGGCCGAAAACCCTCATTTGAAGGTAAACTCTAACTTGGTCAAAATTGTTTTTGGGGCCAAAATTAAATTGATTAAATAAAAAAAACTTAAATCTAAATTGTTCAAATATTTTTTTTCATACTTTTCCTGTTTTATGGTAGATCAAATGGCTAACCTGAAGTTTGCGGACATGTACAATTTGTCTATTGTACTGGTGGATCCTCCTGCTGCAGATGGAGAGTTCAAGTCGATGATCCATGGGCTGAGGGAATGTTGTTTGGCTTCTACTATCACAGTGAATCCTATTGTTTATCAAAACATTATCAGAGAATTCTGGATGACTGCTAAGGTGAAAAGGGATAATGATGGAGAAGTTACTGTTAAAGCAGATGTGAAGGGATACAAGATTGAAATAACTGAACAGTTCATCAAAGAAGCTTTGCTGATTGATGACCAACCTGGTTTTCCTAGTGAGATTGGGATTGAAGATGCCCAAAAGGTTCTTAAAAAGATGGGTTATGAAGGCAACTTTCCTCCTACCGTGAAGAAGCTTTTGCCAACGTACTGGAGATTTCTGGCTCACGTCTTTGTGAGCTGCATGTCTGGCAAAAGGTCTGGTGCTGATGAGATCTCTCTGAGGAACAATAGAACCATTGCATCACTTGTAGCAGGAATAGACTTCAATTTCTCGAAGTTTATCTTGGACAAATTCATGGTGAACATCAGTGCAACGACACGAGACACGTTTTTTATGTGTCCCAAGTTTATTCAGATGTTTATTGATATATAGTTCCCAGATTTGATCAAAGAAGGAGAAACACTAGATATGAAATCT
This sequence comes from Lactuca saligna, assembly GCF_052625555.1. NCBI lineage: Eukaryota > Viridiplantae > Streptophyta > Magnoliopsida > Asterales > Asteraceae > Lactuca > Lactuca saligna. The sequence goes on from NC_136421.1 coordinate 202,148,443, forward strand.
CTTGGTGCTCACACAGTTGGGTTGATCAAGCAGAATCGTAAGGGAAAGGTTGTATTCCAAGGAAATTTTCCGCTTATGAAATTTGGAAAGTTTGCTGAATTAAATGAAGCATCTGAGTCTCACGGATCATCTGACAAAGTATCCTCTGAGCCTACGTCTTCAGAGAGGGTGATTTCAGAAGATGATGTTATCACTATGTCAAATCAAGGAGAAAAAGAAGAAGCAACAGCTACTAATGTTCTTTTGGCAAAAGAACACGTCTTGACATCAGTTCCAGTTCGGAGTGATTACAGTGAAGGGGCTATAGAGAAGGAGACTGAGACTGAGTTGTATGAAGATCTTGATCATTTTGGCTATGATAAGGATGAAATTCCTTTTAATTTTGGAAGCAATGAAGACCTCTTGTCAAATGAAAACCTTGACTCTTTCCCTGACAATATCTATGATGTTGCTCACATAGCAACGGAGATACGGGACACCAATGATGTTCTTGAAACAACACCTCCTACATCCAAAAAAATGGTTGACTCTTCCACTCCAATGGAGACAACTTCAGGGATTCCTCCCCTTGCTACTATTCCAGTCACTGAGACAATTGAAAGTAATTATGCAACAACTCAGACCATCCTGCTACCCTTGAAGAGAAGAAGACGCGATCCAAGACAAGGAATTCTTATTCCAGATCTGTCTTTAGGCCTTCCAACACCACCAATAACCACTCCTGCCATTATCTCATCTGAACCTATTTCTGAAGGACCTACCACCATGTTTAAAGCTGGTGGCTCTTCACCTCCTATAGGATTCTCTCCTCCCGGGCCAGATCATGATGTTGCCTCTATGAGGCTCGCTCTGCATTTGGCTCAGGAACAAGGCTCAGTGCCTTCTCCCAGAGCTAAAGGAATTTCATTTAGAGAAGGTCACTGAAGAGAAGACAATCCCACCATTGTTGAGCTTCTAAAGAAAATAAACGTGCTTGATCAAAAGAACATTGAGCTCGACATACAGGTAACTGATCTTTTGAATGAAATCATCAAGATAAAGACTCAAGTTTTTTATCTTGAAGAGGATAGGACCTTGAAGACTAAACAAATTTCTGATCTCCAAACTCACTTTAATTTCCTCACTTCAAGCTACTTTGATTTGAAGAAAAGGCTAGAAGAGGAACTTGGTGACAAGTTCAAGACATCTGTTGATGACTCAAGGATTCATCTGCACACTCAAGCTCATCCCATTGTTCCACCATCTGTTAAATCATCTCATGTTGTGGATCGTTTTGAAGTGGAGCCCGTTAAAGCTCCTAATGTAATTGCTTTGAAGCGTGCCAGATTGGCCAAAGCAGCTAAGAAATGTCAACTTTTGTTCAAAAGGAGCTCGGATCAAAATATTCCTGGGGATCAACCTAAAATCATTGTTACAGATCTTCAAGAAAATCGTTTCAGAGATATCTATGGTAACAGGTCCGGAATTATTTCATGGGGGATTTCATGGTACTCTAAACATGTGGTTGGTGCGACGCAAAAGCGGGAACAAAGAGCTCTATAAAGATGTTCATGATTTTAATTCTTGGACTAGGGTTGATCTTTTGGAATTATCAAAGGATCCTTTTGCAAATCCCTCTCAAAATCCAAAGGCTACTCAATTCAAGCATTTCTTGGAAGATCAAGTGCTTAAGGGTTTTCCTTCAATGAATACCGCAGAGTCGATTATTAAACTATACCCAAGTGTACTTGATCCCAAAACCAATCAACCTCTTTGAAATGTGATGTGGCTTGCTACAAGTCAAGTGAATCAGATCCCTGTACTTCAGAATCATCCAGATGGATCTTTACGGTCCATGCTTTACTGGGTGTTTGATGAAACTATAACCTCTGCTGTCGTAAAGCTTAAAGAGGGATGCATTCGACTTTATGACAAAATGGATCTACTTATGTTTGGCAAATATGATATTCATCAACTGAATCTTCATCAAATCAAAGTTGCAGAAGATACTTTTGAGCTAGCCACTAAAGAGTATACGTCTATGGTTGTTGATATTATCAATAAGAGAATGTGTAATGGAGCAATGGGCAAATCATATATGCTTCTTGTTGACAAAGACTAATTCAAGCTAGCCCCAAACCAAGGGGAGATTGAAGGGTTCAATTAGTGGTTTGGTCTAGGCTTTACTTTGTATAACGGTCTTTTGAGTCATTTGGTACATTTCTAGGGTGTTTGGAGTGTTTACGGCTCAAGCATGTGTTTACGGGCGTAAACAGGTTTACGACCGTAAACCCTGTTTACGGCCCATGTCCCCTATATAAAGGGTTGGTCTTGGTCATTTGTAGTTGTTAATCCTAGAGAGTTCACGGTCACTATGAACAAGTTCTACCCGATGTTTTTCAGTTATAAAGGGTGTGCAAGCTTGTTTCTCTTCTTCTACTACTCTAATTCTTGTTTCTTTGATTGTTTGATTGATTGATCACGGGTAAGATCCGTTTCTAGGACCTTACACGGAGATTTATCAGAGTTTTCTCCAAGATTATCGTTCCTCCCACCAATTTGACCCGGAAGGGTGTCGCGTTTACTTGGGGTCTTGAACAGCAGACCTCATTTGAGACCCTTCGCCAGAGATTGTGTGAGGCTCCCGTGTTTGCCCTTTCGGAGGTAATGGAGGATTTTATGGTTTATTGTGATGCATCTACTATAGGAATGGGTGATGTACTGATGGAGAGGGAGCATGTGATAGCATACGCATCGAGGCAGTTAAAGCCTCATGAGACGAGATATCCCACCCACAAGCTAGAGCTGGGGGCAGTGGTGTTTGCCCTCAAGATCTGACGTCACTATCTGTACGAGGTTCGGTATACCATATACACGGACCACAAAAGTTTGAAGTACCATATGGATCAGCGCAACCTCAACATGAGACAGAGGAGATGATTGGATGTAGTGAAGGATTTTGACTGTGAGATCCTATATCATACGGGCAAGGCTAAAGTGGTAGTCGACGCCCTAAGCCGCAGGGAAGAGAGTACCCTGATCTGAGGCGTGCGTATGAGGATAACAGTGATGACTCCAATCTTTGATATCATTCGAGAGGCCCAGGCGGAGGCCGTGAGACCAAAGCATCGTAAGAGGGAGCGGGTGATTGGGCAGGTGTCCGAATTTTGGACGGATAGTCGAGGACTTATGACCTTCCAAGGAAGGATTTGGGTGCCCTATACGGGCGGAGCTAGATGTACACTGATGGAGAAGGCGAATTAATCGAAATTATCGATCCACCCCGCAGCCACTAGGATGTATTTAGACCTGAATAGAGATTATTGGTGGCCATGTAGGAAGAGAGACGTTGCTCGGGTAGTTGAGAGGTACTTGACCTATCCTCCGGTTAAGGAAGAGCACCAACGTCCTCATGGCAAGTTGCAGTCACTGGAGGTTCCCCAGTGGAAATGGGAACAAATTTCTATAGATTTTATCACCAAGTTGCCGAGGACCACGCGGGGTATCGACGCGATTTAGGTGATTGTGGTCCGGTTGACGAAGAGCGCTCACGCCCTTGCTATTAGTGAGATTTCTTCTGCGGAGAGGCTGACAGAGACATATATGAGAGAGGTGGTAGCTCGGTATGTGGTGCCGACATCTATCGTGTCAAATCGGGATGTGCGTTTTTACTTCCAGATTTTGAAAGAAGTTCTATGAGGAGTTGGGAAAGCGAGTACATTTTAGCACAACCTACCACACACAGACTAATTTGGTTATAAAATTAGTTTATCAATTTTGACCAAAACTATATATATATATATATATATATATATATATATATATATATATATATATATATATATATATATATATATATATATATATATATATATATATATATATATATATATAGACACACTCACACACACACGCACACATATACACCATATTTTCGCTTATTTATCTGGTAATATTTTCAAATAAATAAATAAATAAAAATTTATTGGATATTTAGCGTTACTAACATATGTCATATTTATCCTTCTATAAACACTTAATGCCAAAAAAAATAAAGCTAAAAAATTAAATTTGAATGGTATTCTTTTTGAAAAATTTAATGTACTCAAGAAGTGTTGGCAAGTACAAGTAGCCGGGGCACGGTCATATGAAGTGAAAAGTTTGCAACCAATGCATCTAATTACATAATATGATTCTTGAATACGAAGGAATAGCGATATTTCGATACAACAAAGTCGAAGTTTTGCCAAATATTGAATGAGTAGTCGTACGTACGCAAGAGTATAGGGCAAATAGAAGAGAAATATACAATCGTGGCATTCATCATGCCCTTCATACTGATTTGGTGGAGCACGTTTAAATGTCTAACTTTCAACCGCAACATAGTATTGGCACTATGATTAGTTTTACGAATCAGATGGGGATTCGTATATGTTTGTCGAGAGTGAGGATTCGGATGACGAGGACGAGAATGATGTTGATTAGAATGACGTTGTCGAGGATGACGATTCCGAACGACGTATTTTGGTTTTTTTAAATTCGTATAGTAATTATCTTTTTTAAGTTGTCTTTTTTTCAATACTTGTTTTTTTTTCTTTTTAATCTTGCTTATATTTATGTAATTTTAAATTGATGAAGTGGCTTTTTTATTTTAACTAATTTTTATGTTTGCTACTCATTTAATATATATATATATATATATATATATATATATATATATATATATATATATATATATATTTATGTAATTTTAAATTAATGAAGTGGCTTTTTTATTTTAACTAATTTTTATGTTTGCTACTCATTTAATATATATATATATATATATATATATATATATATATATATATATATATATATATATATATATATATATATATATTATGTAAAAAAATGAGGGCAACTTGTCACACACATTTGGCTTTTGACGAAGGAAATAAATGTGTTATAAATGATTACCTGACACGTAAAAATTGAGAAAGTTTCTCATACGTACCCTCCGGCCTAAGTTGAAGATTTTTGTTTTTTTATTTTTTCCCATGATATATCCCCTTCAAGAAGATGACTATTTCTGTATTCCTAAAGAACAAACCCGAAGAAAATTAGCCTGGAAAATTCAAGTCATAGCATTGGTTGCTGCTATTAATTTCGGTGTTACTCCTGTCAAAATTCTAAAATTTCTTCTTTGTATTTTGTTCGTTTGTTTTTCTTCTGTATTTTATCCAAGCATCCTGCTGGTTGTATTTGTTTAGTAAAATCAGCCGTTCAAAAAAAGAATTAATTATCCCGTAGGTCATATTTTTAATTTATTCCCATACTATAAAGAATAAGTTAATACTCAAGATATTTTTTAAACAACAATTAATTCAAATGACAAAAATGTAGTTGACAATTTATGGCAGGATGGGCCCCACGAAAGGATGATGTGTGTTGCGGATATAAACTTCCAAATGATATGATTGTCTATGCATAATAAAACTGACTACATGACCTTTCAACCCATTTAAGCATTCCGTACAACCTCGAGATTAATGTTTCAAGTCAGTCGTTTATTGGTATGCTTCTGTAAACGAGAAATCCATAAGGTCATGGAAATCGAGATATTCTTACACATATTCAAGAAACAACCATCTCTTGTGTCCCTTAGATACCAACACTAATTTCTTTTTTTCCAACTGCAGCGACAATAAACACCTGCGACATCTTTGGCCATTTAGCTATTCATTTTATTTTATTGGGAAATCTTTAGAAAAATTTTAAAATTTTATTCTAATTTAATTTATAAAAAGTCTCAAATTATATTTTGTTTACAGAAAAGCACAGAATACCAGTTAAAACTTCGAAAAAACTCTTTTTCGACCGATTTCATAGATTTTGCCGGTATCCTATCTTTTTTCGTTAGTTTGTTCAAAATTTTGAGATTTTTCCAAAAATTACATAATAACCATAATATTATGATTTTTTTTTGAAAATTACGATAAAATTAAAGGATATTATTATTAACAAATAATTTATAAACATAAAAGATATTTTTATTATAAAAAAAGGAAGTACATTTGTTGCTTATTTTAAAGAATAAATTGGTGGTCTAAGTATTTTTCTATGGCTTCCTGACCATTCAAACTCTCTACGTTCTTCCTATGCATTGTTATGGGTATGATGGTGAAATGTACTTATTTAGCATTCGTCTAATGTTGGTGTTCCTCTTATGTTGTTCAACCTAACTACGAACCAACATTCATACATCACATGTTAACAATCATTGGTTAACACACATCTATAAAATGTGAAAAGTGAACCGTGAATGATAATTTATATGGAAACATGTGAAGGGTGATTATCAATTTAACTTGTCGTTTAAAGTTTACTTTTCACTCTCGATAGATGTGTATAATTTTATTGTTGTTACTGGATAATGTTTGGAGGTTAGGTGGTAGTTAGGTTAAAGAACATAATCAAAGATCTATATGTTCGTGTAATGATATCTGCTAATAACACGTGATCATATAGTATCATGCCTAATAACAAGTAGACACTTATTGATTGTGTATTAATAAATATTATCAACTCTTGTATTGGTTACGCCTAACTGAGTATTTATCACTATGACACCTACAACGATATATAGGAAGAACATATAAACTTTAAAGTGATCAAGAAACAATAGAGAAGTACATAATCGACCATTCTATTCCTAGAAATTAGCAACAAATGTATTTCCTTTGTTTATAATAAAAAACATTTTTATGTTTATAAATTATTTGTTAATAATAATATCCATTAATTTTATTATAATTTTCAAAAAAGTCGTAATATTTTGATACAGTTTTCTTGTGATACTTTGTTATGGTTTTGATACATTGACGTATGAGTTTTATTCTATGGTATTGATCTAATGATTTTAGTAATGATTAAACAAAAATTATTGGGTTGTATTTTGGGATGTTACACGTTGGTATCAGAGCCTTGGTTTGAGAGATTCGGATACACTTTCGGGCGTGTCTGAACTCAAACTAAGGAAACGGTAAAAGATTATCAAAGTAAAAACATTTTCAAAAAAGTGTTTTTTTTTTAAAAAGAACTTAGAAAGAAAAAGAGTTTTGATAATGAGAAAAGGTGTGGTGCGTGCGATCAGTCGAGCTCAAGTAAATACTCCCAAATTACCCATACATGTTAATGATTGTCAGTTTCAGTTTCAGTAGAATAGCATGCTAGTATAGGGCTAAGGGTCTAGGAGGATGCCTTATGTGCCTCTTTATGTGTTTCAGCTTAATGAGAATTGCATGCTAGTAGTGAGTAGGCAGTAGTAGGATAGTCTGTGTATGTTATGCCAGATAGCATGAGCTTAGCATTGTATGCTAGTATAGTTTCTTGAGAATAGTTTGCATGAGTATGTTTCCTTTATCCGAATGTTGTTTGCTTTGTGCTTAGTGGGACTCTGAGTGATGTGAGCTAGCCATTAGGTGAATACATCACGTCACATGTGGTCATGGTTGGATAATCTCATAGTATCGGATTTGACCCTACTGCGTAGCTCTCGTATGAGTCTAACCGTTGTAGGGATGAGTCTTGTACTTGAAGGATTATCCGAGGCTCATTGCATGTGATGGTATTTAGGGGTGGCTAATTGGCATTGCAAGGAGGCCTTCAGCAGTTGAGGACTGGGTTACGTGGAGTCAAAGGTTTCCCTAGGGAAAGCCTAGGATGTGAGTTGCAGAAGTCAATAGCACTAGAGTGACTTGGTGGAGTTGAGGTGGTTCTTGAGGAAAGTACGGATAGATGTGGAAGGTAGTATGGGCTCATACTACTGAAAGCAGAGGATCTGTACTCGAATCAAGGAAGGCTGAGATGAGACCGGGAAGCTTGTAGTAGAAGTGATCTCTTGAGATATTTCAGTGTACTGACATTTGCCATGATATATTTTCAGAATGGTGGTTCTGCGACCTAGGCCAGAAGCCTGCAGTTCAGGTGCCGGAGAGGGATCAGGATTGGGCTCGGGAGCCGAGCATCTAGATGAGCAGACTAGAGAATTCTCCACATCAGAGGTGACCCATATCATTCTTGAGCAGATTCCAGTGATCTTTGGTTCGATCAAGGAGGGTATACTAGAGTTGATGGAGAAGAGACTAGGCACATTTTGTGCTGAGGTGGTAGCCATGATGGGGGCGCGAACTCTTACGTTCAGGGAGTTTCGGGCATGTAGAGCTCCAGATTATCACGGGGCGTGGGACCCCATAGCAAGTACTAGATGGTTGATGGATGTAGCCAACGCTTTCCGCACGAGCAGATGTCCCGAAGGGGACAAGGTCAGATTGGCGTCATGTCTTCTAAAGGAGAGGGAACAGGATTGGTGGGAGGAGGTCGGACATGTTATTGGAGATGATGCAGCTTTGGATGCTATGACCTGGGCTGACTTTACTGCCAGGTTCAAAGCTGAGTTCGCACCGGTTATTGAGGTGCAGTAGTTAGCCAGGAGTTTTAGGACCTCACCCAGACTACGGAGATGGTGGTGGAGATTACCGCCATGTTCAAGGAAAGGGCGCTTCTCGTTCCTCAGTACACAACTGATGAGGAAATGAAGAAGGCCCGTTATCATGAGATGTTGCAGAGTGACATCCGCCAGTTTGTGAGCTGGTCCAGCTGTAAAACACTGGATGACATGATTGCTAGGGCTTGAGAGAGAGAGAGAGAGAGAGAGAGAGAGAGAAAGAGAGAGAGAGAGAGAGAGAGAGATTGACCTTGAGATGGAGAGAAAAAGTAAGTCGGAGGCGGCTTCGGGTTCAGGGAGTTCGGGCAAAAACCCCAAGGTTTCAGATCAAAGATCTAGGAGTCAGCAGAGCCACGATCGGTGTGGCAAGTGTGGTAGATTGAACGACGGGGCGTGCAAGGCAGGGAGTTCCGGCTGCTACAAGTGCGGTCAGACTGGGCATATGAGTAGAGATTGTACAGCCACTACTATCGCCATTGCGACATCATATCTGATTTGTTTCCAGTGCAATCAGAGGGGACATAAAAAGTCCCAGTGTCCGAGTTTAGCTGCTGCGGGGAAGGTGGCAGCACCTGCTCCTGCTACTTTGAGCATTACAGATGGCCGTCAGGGCAGAGTTGAGACGTCGGTGGCAAAGAGTATGGCTTTTCAACTGACAATAGACGAAGCGCGAGCGACTCCTGACGTGGTGACGGGTATGTATTTTTCCCTTATCTATACATTTATTATTGATTGTTTCTTATGGTTATATCTTTTGTATAGGGTCATTCTCAGTGATCGACATTTCAGCCACAATATTGTTTGATTCGGGGGCTACCCGATCATTCATCTCTCTTGCGCTTAGCAAGAGGTTTAGCAGAGCTCCAGGGGAGCTAGATTGCCCACTTGAGGTTGAGATAGCAGCTGACAGGACCATTAGGGTGGCGAGAGTACACAAAGTATGTTCTCTCCAATTATTCGATGAGCAGTTTCCCGTGGACTTGGTCCATATTCCCCTGCGAGGGAATAAGGTCATAGTAGGCATGGATTGGCTGAGCTCCAATGGGGCGGTGATAGATTGTGAGCTGCGGTTAATGAGGGTTCGCATTCCAGTGGGGGAGAGTTAGTGATTCAGGGAGAGAGGCCACATCGCGGACCAATTCTGTGTTCAGCAGCGAGAGCAAGACACTATTTCCAGTAGGGTTGCACCAGCTATATTGCGTATGTTTTAGATGCCCAAGAGAAGCGCAAGACGACAGTTGATGATGTTTCGGTAGTGCGAGACTACCTGGATGTATTTCCAGAGGATCTGCCTGGAATACCTCCCGAGAGACAGTTCGAGTTCAGGATTGAGTTGGTCCCTGGTGCGGATCCGATAGCTAAGGCACCGAATCGGTTGGCTCCCACAAAGATGCAGGAGTTGTCTACGCAGATGCATGAGCTGCTAGACAAGGGTTTTATCAGGACGAGCAGTTAGCCCTAGGGTGCACTGATTTTGTTCGTGAAGAAGAAGGATGGGTCACACCGTATGTGTATAGACTATCGGGAGTTGAATAAGGTAACGGTGAAGAACCGTTACCCACTCCCAAGGATCAACGATTTGTTTGATCAGCTGCAGGGAGCGTCTTGGTTTTCCAAGATCGATTTATGCTCCGGGTATCATCAGATGCGAGTTAGGGATGAGGATATGCAGAAGACTGCTTTCAAGACCTGGTATGGTCCTTATGAGTTCGTGGTGATGCCGTTTGGGCTCACCAACGATCCAGCCGCGTTCATGGATCTCATGAACCACGTTTGTCGGCCGTTGTTGGATCGGTCGGTGATAGTATTCATTGACGACATCTTGGTTTATTCCAAGATTCGGGAGCAGCATGAGGAGCACCTGAGGGAGGTGCTATAGATTATGAGGAGGGAGATACTTTTCTCAAAGTTCTCTAAGTGCTAATTCTGGTTGTGCGAGGTGCAGTTCCTTGGGCACCTCATCAATTAGAAGGGTATTCTGGTAGATCCGGCTAAGATAGTGGCCGTGATGCAGTGGGAGGTCCCGAAGTCTCCATCTGAGATTCAGATCTTCCTAGGTTTGGTAGGGTACTACAGGAGATTACATCCAGGATTTCTCCAAGATAGTTTTACCGCTCACCCGATTGACTAAGAAGTCGATGGTGTTTTGCTGGGGGCCTGAGCAGCATGCAACATTCGAGACCCTCAGGCAGAGATTGTGCGAGGCACCGATCCTTACCCTGCCATAGGGAGTAGAGGATTTTGTAGTCCACTGTGATGCTTTGATCACACGTATGGGAGCAGTATTGATGCAGCAAGGCCGTGTGATAGCATACGCTTCGAGACAGTTGAAGCCTCACAAGGCTAACTATCCTATGCATGATTTAGAGTTGGGGCGGTGGTGTTTGCTCTCAAGATTTGGAGGCATTACCTTTATGGGGTCCGTTGTACCATCTACACGGATCATAAGAGTCGGAGGTATCTAATTGATCAGCCGAATTTTAATATGAGGCAGCGACGGTGGTTAGATGTGGTAAAGGATTATGATTGTGAGATCCTTTATCACCCAGGGAAGGCCAATGTAGTGGCCGACACCATGAGCCGTAAGGCGGCAGCGGCCCCGATCAGGGACATATGTTTGAGGATGACAGTAATTACTCAATTGTTAGAGCAAATTAGAGAGGCTCAGGTCGAGGACCTCAATGAGGACATGCAGAAGTGTGAGAGGATTGTCGGCTGAGTAGCTTCCTTCGACTATGATAGTCGAGGATTGTTGACCCTTAATGGGAGAGTTTGGGTACCATACTGGGGCGGAGTACGACAAGTGGTTATGGACGAGGCTCATAAGTCCCGAATTTCTATCCATCCAGGGTCAACGAAGATGTATAGGGATCTTCGACCCGACTATTGGTGGCCCTGCATGAAGCGGGATGTCGCATGGTATGTGGAGAGGTGCCTAACCTACAGGAAGGTTAAGGTGGAGCACCAGAGCCCGCACGGTAAGATGCAGCCGTTAGACATTCCAGTGTGGAAATGGGAAGATATCACCATGGATTTTGTCATTAAGCTCCCCAGGACCGCACGTGGAATGGATTCGATTTAGGTTATAGTGGATCGGTTGATGAAGAGTGCTCATTTTATACTGATCCAGGAGAGCATATCAGCGGAGAAGCTACCCGGTATTTATGTGCGAGAGGTTGTGGCACGTCATGGGGTGCCTGTTTTAGTGGTGTCAGATCGAGATGTCCATTTTACTTCCAGATTCTGGAAGCGGTTTCATGACGAGATTTGTACTCGTCTCCATTTCAGCACTGCTTTCCACCCTCAGACAGATGGGCAGAGCGACAGGACGATACCGACTCTTGAGGACATGCCCCAGCCATGTGTCCTAGATTTCGGTGGCAGTTGGGATACGTATCTTCCGTTAGCGGAATTTTCGTATAACAACAGTTATCATGTGAGTATTGACCTCCCTCCCTTCGAGATGCTCTACGGGAGGAAGTGCAGGACCCCGATTTTTTGGGGCGAGGTCGGTCAACGTGTCATTGGGAGCACGAAAGTGGTGTTCAAGACAACAGAGTTGATCCAGCAGGTTCGTAGTAGACTGTAGACTGCACAGAGTCAGCAGAAGAGTTACACCGACAGGAGGCGATCAAACTTGGAGTTTCAGGTAGGCGACATGGTCCTCCTGAAGGTATCACCCTGGAAGGGTGTCCTCAGGTTTCGGAAGACGGGCAAGCTGGGCCCCAGGTTTATCGATCCTTTCAGAGTTTTGGCCCGGGTGGGTCGGGTCGCTTATCGGTTGGATCTTCCGGCAGAGCTTAGCCTGATCCACAACACTTTCCATGTTTCCCAGTTGAGGAAGTGTTTGGTAGATGAGTTAACAGTTGTACCCTTGGAGGATATTTAGGTTGATAGCAGCCTGAATTACATTGAGAGATCGGTTGCGGTTTTGGATCGAAAGATGAAGACCTTGAGGAACAAGGTGGTTCAGCTGGTAAAGGTGTAGTGGCAGCATCGAAAAGGGTCTGAGTGGACATGGGAGGCTGAGGAAGAGATGAGGGAGCACTACCCAGAGTTGTTTCCAGATGCTGCAGCGACAGACTTCGAGGACGAAGTCTAAAAGAAGTGGGGGAGAGTTGTAACACATGGTTCCTGATATGTATTTAAACCTAAGTATTTATGCATTTTTAGCTGGAACTTGGCGAGTTGCAGGCTCGACTCGTTGAGTAGAGGCGAGATATCGAGCACGTTTGAGTTGGCGACTTGACGAGTCCATATCCTGGACTCGGCGAGTCCGTCTGTTTGGATGAAACCCTAACTTCAAGGGTTTGCACCCTATTTAAACCCCTTATGCACCCCAAGCTCGCCCCCTTCACTCTTAGAGCACCCTTTATCAAACCCTAACCCTACCCTTTGTGATTTGAGTGTTTGTTTGCTTTTCCTTGAAGTTTGAAGAAGAGAAGGAAGGAAGGACCAAGGAGAAGGAGAAGAGCAAGGATCTAGAACACAATACAGATTCCATTAAGTAGGGGTGAAACCGGAGCAGCAACAAACAGATTCTAGAGCAGTTCATTCAGCAGCTAGACTACGAGGTGAGTTTTCCTTCGAGTAGGAACGGGTCTACGGCCACAATGCCGGCCCGTTTATTTAGAAGTAGTTTCGAACCTCGGTCCAATACAGTAGTTAGATTGCTTGACGTCTTTGTGATTCAAGTATATTTTGTATTATGTATTCCGGACATCGGTCCGATGCAGTATGTAGTATATGTGCTTATGCTAGCCATATGTTTATGTTATTCCATGTTATGCTCAGTTAGTTTCCGGACTTCGGTCCGATGCAGGGGACAAGGTCCAGTCAGTTCCGGATTTCGATCTGATGCAGCTAGTTCCAAACTTCGGTCCGATGCAGGGGACAAGGTTCAAGTTAATTCCAGGCTTCGGTCCGATGCAGTTTCCGGGCTTCAGTCCGATGCAGTGGGCAAGGCCCTAGTTAGTTCCGCACTGCAGTCCGATGCAGTTTCCGGACTTCGGTCCGATGCAGTGGGCAAGGCCCAATGTGTGTTTATATGTTATTTTATGGTATGTGGTAGTTTGGGGGAGCTCACTAAGCTTCGTACTTACAATTTCAGTTTTGGTTTCAGGTACTTTAGCTAGAAAAAGGAAGGACCCGTGCTGATGGCATGGCACACACGACATTCTATTAGACTGGGAGTTTACTCTGATATTTTATATGAGATTGTGATATGTTGACAAATTTATGAGATTTTGAGATAAATATTCTACGATTTTATACTATGGTGATGATATTTTTGTTTATTAAAAGATTTTGAAAACGAAATTTTTGGCTGGTATTTTTGGGACGTTACACCACAGTTCTTGCTCCATTTTCTGGATTTCTCCCCTTGGATAGTACTCGACCATCAACATTTCCTTAATCTCCGCCCATGGCATAACTTTCTCCATCGGGAGTGTTATGGCCTCCACGTGACCATTCCACTACGAGAGACCTTGATCGACGAACGTGCGGTCCGAAAAATTCACCTTGCACTCTTCAAGACATCCGGAGATCTCAAACACTGATTCCACCTTTTCTATCCATCTTTTCAGGGTTATAACGCCTACCGTCCCATTGAAGGTTCGTGGCTTGGTGTTTGTGAAGTCGTTGGAGGTAAAGGTTCTTGTGGGTCCTTGGTTTGTTCCCTGATTTGCTCTTCCGACTCCTTGCCTGTTACCTCCACCGTTGTTTCTGTTGTGAATCTGCGCCACTGCTATGGTGACCGTAGCTGACACTGTTTCTTGGAATGCAGCTATGTTTATCTTTGGTGGCATCGGTTTCTCGTGTTGATTCCGAGGTTTGGTCTTTGAGGCATCTTTCTGTCATGGAACAGAAAGATGTTGAGTATCCAATGTATTTTGTTTCATGTTTTCTTGGTTATAGCACAATGTTAGTGATTTGGTTGTGTATAAGTGAGTGAACGCATAAAATCAACGTGTAGTAAAAGTAATAGAACACATAGCAAATAACAACATCATGATAAAACATATAGCATTTCCACCACTAATAACCATTTTAATATAGGGAAAATTTACCTAAAAACGCATACATTAGATAGGAAAATATATGATGCGACAGCATGACAACCTTATGAGTAGTGTAATCACTTAAACATATGGTCGATAGTACATAGAGTAGTTCATATTAGAAAACCATAACGGTAGTACACAAACGGGTACTAGTTGCGACGGGATGGGTCTGGTGGTGCTGATAACGAGGTAGATGCGCCCTGAACTTTAGCCAGGTGGTGATCGGCGGCCCAAAGCCGGGATTCCAATGTTGTCTGGCGCGCCTGGTAGTCCCTGACTACCTCATGTGTTATCCTCACCGCGCGCTCAACTGCGACTCTCACGGCAACCATCTGGCCAGCGGTTGCCTTCGCCTGCTCACCGATATCGCGTATCCTCCTTACCATCACAACTGGTACTAATTAAAACAAGACAACACCATCATCATACATAACAAAATACAACCATCATTGTTTACATCAAGTACAATATCATAAATTACATGGCAAAATATTCAATCTATGATGGAAACAAAATATGACAAATTCCACATGTTCTTGTTGACCTTTCCGCTTAATGATTCCCTGATAATACAAGTTATTTTGAAAATGTCAACATAGATAATGTTGGTAAGTTCATAAACATGTTTGAATGAAAAGTTTTGTATTGTTTGTAAAACGTCAGAAAATCCGATATTTTCTAAAAAATGGTTTGATAGTGATGTGTCAAAATCAAGTACTAATGCATGTGTGTTTTCTGTTTTTGGAATGTATATAAAAATGTAATCTGGAAAAGATCCTGTATTTTCTGTTGTAAGTAGAATGCATTGTTTAACTGTATGTTTCCCAGAAAATCCGATATTTTCTATTTATAAAAGTTTCGTGGGCTCAACCCTAAGATTGAATATCGGTCTATTTATGTTTTCGTATCAACAAGATTTTATATGTATTTCATAAAATTATGATGGAGTTAATCTCTATGTCAGTCGTTACAACCATACTTGATAATGACTAATTCCCTGTTATGACGTTTTCAGGCACCGACATGTTAAGGTAAGGTTTGTCACCCTAGACTGGCCTAGTCTAACTGTAGCGAACAACTTAGGTGTGGGGTGTCACCCCGTATAGTTGTATACACAAATTCTTGCTCTCCCTCCAGGAGACTCTGATTATAAGTACAGACTACAATTGTACACTCGAGAGGTGTCAACAGACATGTCTCACTAGATCCTTAACTAAGTTTACGCGAATATTGTATTACATCGTGTATAATGTTTTCATGTACATTTAATGTTAGCAAAGTCCAACGAGTATGTATGTGAATGTACGAGGCCCAATAGACATGTAGAAGGACAACTAAGGCCCACTAAACATGTAAGTTATTTCCAGGCCCAGTAAGCATGTAAATGGACCATTAAGGACCAATAAACATGTAATGTATAATCCAGACCCAATATGTAAATAGACCACTAAGGCCCAATAAACATGTAATGTATAATCCAGGCCCAATAAACATGTAAATGGACCACTAAGGCCCAATAAACATGTAAATGGACCACTAAGGCCCAATAAACATGTAATTTAAGTATTAGGCCCAATAAACTTGTAATCGATTAATTTAGTTCGTTTGTTATTACATTGTTTCTTTTAGCTCAATTGTTTTCCAAAATTACATAAAAGCCCACTTTTTGTAATGATGATATTTTTTGGCCCATTAGGCTGGAAATTTACAATTTAGGAACATTTTTGGTAAAATTGACACTTTAGGTCCCTTAAAACCAAAAGTTTTCATTTATGGGCTTATTCCAAATAAAATGATAATTTTAGCCCGCTTTTGTTAAAAATAAAATTTTCGGCCCAATATCATGAAAATTGATATTTTCGGCCCAATTTGATAAAAGTTTATATTTTCGGACCAATTTAATAAAATTGGCATTTTCAACCCTTTTTAGCCTAAAAACAACATGTTTAGCTCCAATTTGTGTAAAATGACAATTTAATCCACAAAAGTCGTAATTTTTCCAATTTGGCCCAATAAAATCGTGAAGGCCCAAATCTTGAGCCCATTTTGTGAAAATTTACACTTTTGGCCCATTTAAAACCCTGAATAACATAAAGACCCACGTCTATATAAACATGACTCTTTGGTCCTTGAAAAACTGTAAGTATCATAAAAACTTCATCTTTTTGTTTATTTGTCAAAAATAGTCCCTTTACAAGATTTTTTTTAAGATTTTCAACATCCTTAACATGTTTAACACTTTCATCTTTATGGTAAGTTGCATAAAGTGTTTTAGTTTACAAATATTATCAAGATTTGATAGAGTTTTCAAGATTTATGAAGTTTCCTCACATAATCACAACATATAACTTAGAAAACACGCATAAACTGATGGGTTTTGAGCATTCTAACACTTCCTAAGTGTACATGCAACCCTAATAACCTTGGATCTATGTTTGTCTAATTATCATGCAAAGTTGAATTCCAAGGTTATATTCCTATCTAGCATACATGGGGAACACTTTTAACTTAAAGTATAGATAGAATAACTTACCTTGTTGTTGTTTGTGTTCCTTGAAACCTTGTGAGCCTAGCACCCCAAGTGTGATGCCTCAAATGCTTCACACAACACCAAATGCTCTTGGAAGAACTTATGGGAGAACACACACTTCTCAAAATCGGCCAAGCCCTCTTGTTTCTTTGTATACACCTTAGTGTAGCCGATTTTAGGTGGAGAACATGTTTCTTATATAGTGTTGACACATCTAGGGTTAAACCCTAATGTGTCATGACTCTTTATTTCCATGACCCATGGGTTTGTAACTCCCATGGAGCATCCATGGAGCATCCTATGGGTAGAACCCAACTTGATAATCCATGGAGCCTCTTAGCCCACTATACAAGATATGGATGATTTACATAATCAACCCATATATTTAATTAGTTATCTTTTGATCACATAATTAATTCTAAATTAATTCTTGATCAAACTAATCAAATAGTATTATTAATGTATTAGAACTTATAATATATTAATAATCTCCAAGTGTTATTTCTCTCATTTAGTCTATCCAATTGCATGGTGCCATGTAACCCAAATGGACCATGCCGGGTCGGGTCAAGTACATACCAGAAATAGTTATGGACTTAGACACCTTATCCAACAGTCTCCCACTTGGATAAGTCTAATAACTATTACTGCAAGTATGACTTCAGGAACCGATCGGCAATCGTAGCTCTTTACAAGGTTTCTCGGAACTGAAAAGATGATGGTACGCCATTTAAGATAAGTGATCATATAATCCTCTGTTCTAGATATCAGTCGGACAAATACACGGAACAATGTCTTACTTATTGTCCAACAGTTTGTTTCCCGATGATAAGAGTAAGGACTCTTTTAATCTATAATGATCGATTAGATCTTGAACAAGTAAATAAACAATGACGGTATAAACACAGTAAAATAATAGAACAAGATTGAATCAAACGAGTCGAATGATTAAAACAAAATCCTCAGAAGAGCTCGATTAAGAACATCAACTGTAGAGGATTGGAAGGTTACAAGTATGATCAAATAAACCTTTAGTCGTCTGGAAAATATCGTATTCTCAGATCTCTAAAACCTTGACCTAATATGCATGCAAGCATAAGCTTATATACAGAGCATAAAAGACACACGGTTGGACAGGCCCAAACCGTAATACAAAAAATTATAAACAAACGAGCCCAAAAGACGCAATCTTCTAAGCCCAACAATCTCCCCCTTTGCGTCAATTTGGAGCGAGATCTTTATATATTACTTGGGCCAGCAGCCGAAACTGGTACCTTCTTCACGGTACTAAACAGACACTTGGTGATGGAAAGAATTGTCTGTCAAAACCGGATGTACCAGTTGATCATATCATCAAAATACTTAACATCATCGGCCGAATTCTCTTTACACCGTTTAACAATAAAAAGCACATGCTCCAAGCAAGTTGTGGTGTAAAGATGCTTATCAGCTAAAGCGAAGAGACATTTTTGTCCTTCCGCTCTAGTGAACATGACTGTGTTACGTCTCGGATCAATCTTGCCCAACTGCATTTGATTTAGATCACTGGCCGATCCCACAGGAGCAATTTTAGGTTTCTTCTTGAAGACTGTGGTGACCTCCTGATCCATAAGGGCAACCTCCATGATATAGCAGATTAACATCCTTTTGACATGGTCTAGAATGGGACCATATTCAGCTTCATTGGTCAAAAGGATGTTATACAAGACGATCCAATCATGAGGATTTAGATTCGGTAGATCTGCTAGAGAGATGAGATGAACAGATTTTGCAGATCCCCGAATCAGTTTGAACCGAACGTTTATAAAACGTCCCTCAGTGTAAGGCTTTAGCACCCGAACATTGACAATCTTCTGAGCGCTCCATGTAAGGAATTGAGGACGAGCAGCCTTTAGGTAAAAGTCAATGAGCTCCCTGTCAAGCTCAGCGTTCGGGTGAGGGACATCAAAAATATTAGAGAAGACGTGAAAGATAAACGCCTTTCGAGTCAGTGGCATATCGAACTGCGAATTGACAGAATTGCTGCAGTCGAACGATATGACCGGCTCGAGCCATAGGATGCTGGGAGTTTCAATGGCCTCTTTGATCAAGCGTTCCCTGGTCCAGGCAGGGAAGAGAGTCTTTCGGCTCTCAAGGAGATCGTGGGCTTCTTATTGCTTACGTTCGGCTTCGGCAGCCTCACGTGCCTCACGACTAGCATCATCACCAACCTTGCGACTGTTCTTTCGTTTCAAAATGTCGGCAATGGTCTCCTTGTCGCCTTCTTCATCTTCGTCCTCAGCTATATTTTTATCTTTGTTCTTCATACCTGAACTTAAAATTTGATGAGTTGAAGATGGTTCACTTGTATGAGTAGCTTTTGAGGAAGGAGGTGGTTTTGAACTTGGCTTCTTATCTCCCCCTTGTTTCGGAATGGACACAAAACTTGGGAGGCCTTCGACCTTGTTTAGTAGATCAATGACTGGAGAGAGCTTTTCAGCAAGGGATCGCCTCACCGAAAAGTTTAATATTGGATCATGTGCTTCCAGGATGTTTGAGATGACAGCGTGGACATCTGAAACACACGTCTTAACCACCTCCCGTTCGGAGCGAAGATCTTCCAGCTCTTGTTGAGATTGAGAGAGTTGAGTGGTCTTGACCTCAAGAGCCGTTGTTTTTAATGCCAGATCGTCCATTAAAGAACGTTCGGATGTCAGATCTTCTTGAAGCTTGACAAGACGAGCTTCAATGGAGGCTGTAAAAGCCGAGTTGTCGTCGCTTATGGTTTTCCGTAGATTGGCGAACAATGGCAACTCCGATGTGACAAAGGAGACCAATTGTTGGACAATCGGTTCCAATGATGCCTTAGTGGCAGCTGCACTTTTTTGCATGGACTGCAGTAGAGCAGAGGCATCAGAAAATAGTTTATCGACTTTTTCGGTCGCTACCTCACATGCTCGGGTAGATGCCTGAATTGCAGCAGTTGCTGAGGCTGCTGAATCATGTTGAGCGCTTTTGAAGGCATCTACAATCTTCTGAAGTGCAGCTTCAGACAGGATTGATTGTTGGTTGGACGAGGAGGCGAGAAGGAGATCAATCTTCTCGTTGAGCTGTTTGAGATGTTTCTTAGTGACAGGTGCATCATCCTCCTCGTCACTCTGAATTTGAAACGGACTATAGTAGACCGAATCAAAGACCATGTCTTCTCCCCCGAGATAAGGGTTTTCACCCTCAGAGGCATTGCCATGAGAAGAAGAGGGTGGAGAGGTTGGGGGTGTGGAGGGTTTATTAGGAGAAGGTTGATGGGGGTGAAGGTGTAGTATCGGCTGGTTGTTCTGTATGGGTAGTGTCGGTTGGTGGTTGTGTATGGGTAGTTTTGGTGGGTGGTTGAATATGGGTAGTTTCGGTTGTGTGGGTTTTGGGTTGAGGAGGTTCGGCTACATGGGGTGATTCAGTGGAAGTGGTAAAGATTTGAGGAGGAGAAGGAATTGGGGAATTGGGAATTTGAATCTCTGGGGTAGGGGATCGAGGTGGTGTATTGCCTCGTGTAGGAGAAGCATCCCCTTGAGAGTCGTCAGAATCCGAACTCTCACCCCCAGAGTCACTCGAAGAGGAGGGTATAATGAGCTTTCGCTTTGGTTGAGTCTTCCTCTTCTTCGGTGGGGGGGAAGTTGCAGTTTTTGTCTGTTTCCTCTTCTTAGGTGAAGGGCCCTTTGAAGGTTTTTCTACTTGCTTTCCTTTATCCGCCCTTTTACCTTTGCTCAATGGTTTATCTGCATCGTGGATAGATCTGAGCATGTCCGAGGTCAGAACCCTTGGACCAGAAGGTGTTAGCTCCTTAAGTTTTCGAATCAACCGGCTGTCCGAAGGTACATTACCATACATGGACTCTGGAATAGAGCCAATAAAGGAGAATTTGGAGGCATCCGAGATGATGATCTTCTTGGTGTGGAAAGTACCAACTGAAGTCATCGATGCACCTTCGGCTGTAGTAACGTCGAACCTGTCGATTGCCCATTTAGTGATAAGAATCCAGAATCGGGCCAATGAAACTTCATAATGTCTGGATGAACATGAGAGGCTCTGAAGAAGTTGATGCCATAGAACAAACCCGTAATCCAGGTTGATCCCATTGTAAACTCCATACAAAATCGAAAGGAACAGACGACTGGCACCGTCAGAACCTGAACTTCTCTCCGACAGTCCCTTGAACAGGACTGTAAATAAACCGTTCCATTGAGGCGGTAAGCAGGACTTCTTGAATCTGGCAACAGATGTAAGAACCTCCGTGTATCCCATGTTGTAAAACATGCTATACATATGACCGGTTTGTATGGACTCCGGATGGACTCTGGATGAGTCAGAAGCAAATCCGAGTAGGGAGCAGAAACGAGGACGAGAAACGGAGGTTTTGTGATCTCCAATCTCGAAAAATACTCGGTCGAAAGCCTTGTCGTAATATGCAGTCGCGTAGACCTGCGATAGGGCCGTCATTGGCATGGAAGCGACTCTGGATAGTGCGGGTTCGAGTTGGGAGTATTTCAGGCATTCTATGACCGGTGACATGTAAGGATCATATGCCTTTGGGTTAAGATCAATGACTAAGCATTGCTGGGGACGAATGGGAAGGATTTGGGATGTAGCATGAACTGAAGAAGAGTTAGCCATGGATGCAGGTGTGAAGAAGATGATGAACAGGAAACTGTATGGGAGAGTTTGTGGTTTGGAAATTTTGAGAGCGGTAAAGAGGTAAAAGGAGG
The DNA here is from genome assembly GCF_052625555.1 of Lactuca saligna. Lineage (NCBI taxonomy): Eukaryota > Viridiplantae > Streptophyta > Magnoliopsida > Asterales > Asteraceae > Lactuca > Lactuca saligna. Next base: position 202,170,244 of record NC_136421.1, read on the forward strand.
TATAACGGGATATTTATAGTGGGAGGGAAGAGAGAGAAAGATCGTTTCAAATCTCTTATGGATGACAGTTGGGACGGACGATGATCACGTAGGAGAGAGAGTGTCAGATTCCTAGGATCACGCCGCCCAATAATCGCCGTTTCATAGGGACAAGCCGTTACTGTTTAACCACGCGCATTAAATGCCACAGGACAAAGAAAAACTCAGGATTTCAAAAAGGAATGTCCGTTATTAATACGATCAACCATTTATTGAGAAATGTTGAAAGGCTTCTTTTAATTCGGCTAAAAACGACTGGTTAAAAATAAAATCTCAGAAAGAAAGATAAGGACTAGATCCCAGGGGAAGAAAAGTTATGGGTTAATACCATTTTCATAGGAATCACATAAAACTGGAGATTTTAATATGGTACTTTCATCAATTCATTAGTAAAAGCTTGAACAATATAATTGTTCACCGTCAATTCCTTAGGTGTTGATTTTTGGGTTTCACTTAGTTCGTAGTGTCACAAAACTAAGATCATAAACACAGATGTTGTGCAACCATAAACCTCAGTGGAATGAGTGTAGTGAAGGGTTACCATGATGGAATGAGTGTAGTGAAGAAATAATAAGAGATGGTGTAAGATAACAAAAGTACCTCTACTGTAGTGAAGAAATAATAAGAGATGGTGTAAGATAACAAAAGTACCTCTACTGCAAGAAGAAGGACCAAGCAGGAAGTTCTTAACTCATGTGAGAAAAGAGTGAGGTAGCTCACGATTAGAATAAATGAAGTGGCCTTGTTGGGAAGACAAGGTTTGTGTATACTAGGTCATGAAGGCCTTTATTCAAAATCTTATGAGGCTTGAGACACATACAGCAGCATGCTTCTAGGGACAAGTAGGAAGTTCATAAAGTGTATCCACATAAAAAAAAGGTTTGGAATTTTTAAGGTAAACCGAACGCGAACCTACGGTAGGTTTCGGTTGAGAAAAGATTTGAAAAACCGAACCCGAACGTTCGGTTGGTTTCGGTTCTACAAAATTTTGAAAAACCGAACCCGAACCTTCGGTTGGTTTCGGTTCTGGAAAATTTTGAAAAACCGAACCCGAACCTTCGGCTGGTTTGGGTTGTACAAAATTTTGAAAAACCGAACCCGAACCTTCGGTTGGTTTTGGTTCTAGAAAATTTTGATAAATCGAACCTAAACCGTTGGTTGGTTTCAGTTAAGAGTTTTTTTTTTTTTTTTTTTTTTTGAATAAAATGGTAAAAACAGAATTGTACATCCAATACACAACATTGAGAAACTATCTTTGAAGAAATGAGTGGGTTAGATAGTTGAGACGAATCCTAACGTTCGGTTGTTATGTTTAAGTTTGGCACTGATTCAGATTCCATCATACCAAGTCCTTGCAATATTTTATTGAATGATGCTTCAGGAAGAGCTTTTGTAAAGACGTCAGCCAGTTGATCAGTGGTCCTTACGAAGTGAACTTCGACGTTTCCATCTTCCACATGATCTTTGATGAAGTGATACCTTAGTGCTATGTGTTTGGTTTTGGAGTGTTGCACTGGGTTATGACAGATCCTAATTGCACTTTCAGAGTCACAATATAGTGGGATCTTGTTCATATTGAGTCCATAGTCTCGAAGTTGACTTTGGATCCAAATCACTTGTGACGTGCATGATGCAGCTGCAATGTATTCTGCTTCGGCTGTGGATAGCGACACGCATGTCTGTTTCTTGGATTGCCAGCTGACTAACTTCCCGTCAAGAAATTGACATCCACCAGTCGTGCTTTTTCGGTCGAGTCCACATCCTCCAAGGTCAGCATCAGAATAGGCTTGAACAAAGAAGCCTGAGTTGGATGGATACCATAGACCTAAGGAGGTGGTTCGCTTGAGGTATCGTAGGATATTCTTCACTGCAAGCATGTGAGGTTCACGAGGGTTTGCCTGAAATCGAGCACAATAACACACAGAAAACATGATGTCAGGTCTGCTAGCAGTTAGATACATTAACGATCCAATCATTTGACGATAGAGCGTGATATCAACAGCTGGTTTGTCTAGAGATGGGGTAAGCTTAGTGCCGAATGCCATTGGGACTTTGATTTTTGAGTCTCCCATCATTCCGAACTTTGCTAGGAGAGTCTTCGTGTAAGCTTCCTGATTAATAAAGATGCCTTCGGGTCCCTGTCTTATGTTTAAACCAAGGAAAAAGTTAATTGGACCCATTGAGCTCATTTCAAATTTAGTCTCCATCAGCTTTCTGAATTCAGCAGTTAAGCTTGGATTCGTGGAGCCAAAGATGATATCATCGACATAAATTTGAACTATCATAAGGTGGTTACCTTCCTTTTTGCGAAAGAAGGTTGGGTCAACCGAACCTTGTTTGAATTTAGACATCTTTAAAAATTTTGTAAGCGTTTCATACTAGGCTCTCGGAGCTTGTTTAAGGTCGTACACAGCTTTATCCAGAATATAGCAATGATTTGGATGCTTTTCGTTCACGAACCCAGGAGGTTGCTCTACGTACACCGTCTCTTCAAGTTCTCCATTGAGAAATGCACACTTGACGTCCATTTGGAAAACTTCAAAGTTCTTGTGAGCAGCATAAGCCATAAATATTCTAACAGATTCTAGCCGAGCTACTGGAGCGAAAGTCTCTTCGTAGTCTATCCCTTCCTCCTGACAATATCCCTTTACCACCAGACGAGCCTTGTTCCGTATAACATTACCTTCCTTGTCCATTTTGTTCCTAAAAACCCATTTGAGACCAACAACCGAAGCATCTGGAGGAGTTGGAATTAGGCGCCAGACTTTGTTCCTTTCAAATTCGTTCAACTCGTCTTGCATTGCTTGAACCCAATCAGAGTGATCGAGAGCAGTGTTAACTGTCTTTGGTTCAACTTTTGATACGAATGAATTGAACATGCAAAACTCTACCTTTGAAAATAAGGAAGTTTGTTTTGCCTTCAGTTGGGATCGGGTCAGAACCTTTTCAGATACATCCCCAACTACTTGAGAGACAGGATGATCTCTGGTCCACTTGATAAGAGGAGGGTAATTTGGATCAACGGTTGGGTCTAATTCAGCATTGATTATTTCTTCTAGCTCAGATTGGCTATCATAACCGAGTGTCACATCATCATGTTCTACCTCAGTTGGTATACTTTGGAAGATATGAGGTTCGTGTGATTCTAGTGGGCCTGAGCTTGCTGGTGTTGAGACCTCTTCGGTTGAAGTTGTGAATTTGGCTCCCCCTGGACTTGAACGTTTGGCTCCCCCTCGACTTGAGCGTTTGGCTCCCCCTCGACTTGAGTACTTGGCTCCCCCTCGATTTGAGCTTCGTTGGAAGGAGAGTCGTTACAGATTGATTCTTCTTCATACATTCTCCTTGCAGCATCTTTAACAATCTGCTCCATGTGATCAACTTTGTTATCTGCTGCACCAGCTTCAGAAAGTGAAGCATTCTCTGGTTCGTCAAAGAGCCCCAGAAATGTCTCGAATAAATTAGCAACCGAGACTGTAACCATGCCATTTGGAGGAAAGATTTCCCCAGTGATATTTTCTTTAGCCTGCAGCTTCTTGACATAGTTGTCGTCAAAGGTCACATAATACGTCTCTTCAATTTTTCTTGAATGCTTGTTTAGGACCCTGAATGCCTTGGATGTGAGAGAGTAACCCAGAAATATTCCTTCGTCGGCTTTGACATCAAACTTGTTGCGGTGTTCTTTAGAGTTGAAGATGAAACACCTTGAGCCGAACACATGGAAAAATTTCACATTTGGCTTCCTGTTGTTCAATATCTCATATGGGGTGAGTGCGAACCTTTTGTTGAGATATGAGCTGTTCTGTGTAAAACAAGCAGCAGATATAGCATCAGCCCAAAAATAAAGAGGTAAAGAAGCGAAACTTAGCATAGTTCGGGCAGCTTCACACAAGGATCGGTTTCGTCTTTCGACTATTCCGTTCTGTTGTGGTGTGTAGGGAGCTGAGAAATTATGACTAATTCCCTTTTCTGCAAGAAACCCTTCAAACTCCCTGTTCTTGAATTCGAGACCATTGTCGCTTCTGATGTTGCGAACAACCTTCTTGAGCTGTACTTCAATTTGCTTGATAAACATTTTCAGCTTTTGAGTCGCTTCAGATTTGAGCTTTAGAAAGAACACCCATGTAAATTGTGAAAAGTCATCAATGATAACAAGAATATACTTGTTACCACCGATGCTTTCGATAGATGAAGGACCACACAAATCAATATGAATTAATTCGAGTGGTTCAAGAACTTTTGTGTTGACTATAGATGGATGACTTTGACGACTCTGCTTTCCCATTTCGCATGCAGCACACAGATGATCTCGGTCGAACTTGAGTAATGGAAGGCCCCTTACATGACCTCCTGTAACAAGACGGTTGATATCTTTGAAGTTAAGATGAGATAATCTTCGGTGCCACAACCAGCTTTCGTCGGATTGCGCTTTTGACAATAAGCACACAGCTGGGTTTCCTTTGATGGGTTTCATGTTTAAGGGAAACATTTCACCCTTTCGCTCTGACTTGAGAATTATTTTATTTGACTTTTTCTCTATAATTTCTGAACCTTCATCATCGAATGAGACTTTGAGACCTGTACCTCCAACCAGTTGAGATACACTAATGAGGTTGTGTTGGAGTCCTTCCACATAAGCCACCTTCCTTATAGAGAAGTCCCCATTGGTTATCATCCCGTATCCCTTTATGGTGCCGAAAGAATTGTTTCCGAACTTGATGTTGCCACTATTTGCAAGCGATCTGTACTCCCTAAGCTCCTCTTTCCTCCCTGTCATGTGACGTGAGCAGCTACTATCAATGTACCATTCTTCGTCGAACTGCTCGTCACTTATAACCTGCAAAATTTAGACAAATTTAGGAACCCAAAGTTTCTTGGGTCCACGTGAGCTTTGCTTTGAAACAGGAGCACTGAGAGAGATATCAACAAGATAAGTTCTTTTTACGAGAGTTGTTTTATCTTTCCTTTTAATGGTGTAAACTTTTATTTTGTTAAGATTAGTAGAGTTAGATTCGGTCTCTGGTGTGGATTTATTGACCTTCTGCTTCCACTTTTGCTCAGTTGATGAGTGAGATTTAGAACAAGATCGATATGAAACAGAGGGTGAAGAAGAATTAGAAGAATGAGAAGAATTAGAATTAGAAGGAGACTCTAGGTGACCCTTTTGTTTTTGATCATTGGAAGGACCAACCTTAGAGTTTTGCACTCTTTTGTCTTCAGAACCGAACCTTTGCGTTCGGTTGGAGCTACCTTTGGAACCGAACATCTGCCTTCGGTTGTTATCCTTTTGTAAACCGAATCTAGGCTTTCGGTTGATGTCTTCTTGTGAACCGAAACTTGACTTTCGATTGGTTTCTTCTTGTGAATCGAATCTTGACTTTCGGTTGATATCTTCTTGTGAACCGAACCTTGACTTTCGGTTTTTGTGACTTTCAACTTTTCCAGCAGGAATGTTTTCATACTTTAGATTCTTGTCTTGATGAGTGAAGTATGCATTCTGGGAACGCCAGAATTGTTTCCTCTCAGAAAGGTTCTTCCGGTATCTATTATTCCTTTCTATCTTCCTGTTCCGCATCTAAGAAGGTTGATGATGAACATTTGCTTTCGATTTTGCTGAATCCTTGACCGGTTCCATTTGAACTGCAGTAGAGTTACTTTGAGCTGAAGGAACCTTAGGAATGTCTGCTTTTGGTGAGTGAACATCCTTCTGAGGAGTATCTTTTGTACCACTAGTGCTCGGCTCATTGAAGTTATTTGACTTATTCAATGGTTCGGGTATGTATCTTCCTTTGCTCTTCCAGGAAGTTCTTTCAGATAAACCAATGGTTTCGTCTGCATTATCAATGGGAGCTTCCAAGAAGTATTCATCACAGCCATCAGCATTGTCTTCGTTTACAATAGCTGCAAGTTCAGCTGTTTGATGTTCGGTTACTCCTGTTACCTTGTATACTTGATTTGGAGTAGTCCTGACCTTTTGATACACAACAGCTTTCTCAATTAATTTCGGGGACTTTTGATGGGACAACCGAGCGAATTCTACAGAATTTTCAGAAAATATTTTCTTGTGATTTTCTGGCTCGGTTTTAATAAATTCTGAGCAGTCAACCGTGTCCTCTACAGAAATTTCACTCATATTGTCGTCCTTGTTAAGCTCAGATGCATTTTCAACATCAATTTTGTTTTCTAAGCTTACATTGGCGTTTAAAGAGTCAAATTTTTGTATGGTTTCGGTTCTCAGTTTAAGTCTGTCATTTTCATCCAAAAGATTTTTAAGCATGAGCTTGTGGTCATTAGATTTAATGAAGGACTCAATTTTGTCCAGTCCATATTTGTAGGTGGGATTTATGTCATCAGACGATATCACACTTTCACAATTATAGGCTTCGGCATCGATTTCATCTTCCTTAAATTCTAGGAAGGGCAAGATCATGCGGTGAATCCTTTGGCCTATTTCACAATCCAAGTGAAGCTGAGTAATATTAGAATACAGACGTTTAGAAATTAAACAAAAAACATTTCGTTGTTTTAACAATTTCAAATTGTCTCTTTGCAAATAAATGTTTTCATCTTTAACTTTGACTAATTCTGATTCCTTCAACTCTATCCACATTCTCCGCTCCTCACTCTTCGACACTGTCCTGCTCAATTGATCAGTTAGGTTAGAATTTGTGACCCGAGTTTGAGTTAAGCTACTATCTAGATGAGATATCCTTGTATTGACACTTTTTAGTTCTTTCTCATAAGAGGATGATGGTACTTTACATGAAATAAAAACAGATTGTACCTTCTTTATCAGTTCATCAAGCTCATTGAACTGCTGGCTGAGTGGTTTGGCTGTGAAGCACATGTCCTCCTTTGAATTCTGTCCATCATTGCCTCCATCAGTGTTGTATCCCCTCAATTGAGATACGTCAGAAACCATAAGGCATTTACCACTACTGCCTTCTTCCTTAGACACGAACGCCTTTCCATGAGTGGGCTGCGTCACTTCCTCGTCTTCTGAGTCGGTAGACCAAACTTCCGTGCTACCGAACTCATCACCTGGAACAGAACCCTGCACAATAAGAGCATTACTAGGCGGGTTAGCAGCAGACTTCTTCTTTCTCAACTCATCCAGCCTTTTCTGCAACACAACTTCCTCATCGTTCCCATCATCTTTCTCAGCCATTTTCTTGAGAACACAGTCCTTAGCATAATGATTTTTCCCACCACAGTAAAAACAGCTCACTCCAGAGTCGCCGTCAACCTTCGGTTCCTTCTTGTGCTCCTCAACTTTCGGTTCATTAACCACCTTTTCAGAGCTGTAACTTCCCTGCCAGTTTCGGTTTTTGTTGCTGGGAAATTTCTTCTTTATGAACCTTTTGGGATTGGATACCATCAAGGCATAATCTTCTGATGTGAGATCATATTCTTCCAGGCTGAGGTCTTCATCCTCCATAATGGCTTTACTTTTTGACAAGAGTGCCAACGAACCGAGACCGGAAACGACATTCTTCTCTTGCACCACGTTTTTCTCTTGAGACTTGAGAATTCCCACCAGTTTCGCCAAAGAGTATGATTTAAATTGCTCATGGGCTTTAACCATGGAAACTACTGCTCTCCACTCAGACCTTAGACCATTCAGGAATGTAACCTTCTGTTCGATGAGCTTCCTTTCGATATCATGTTTGATCATCTTGCTGAGAAGATGATTGAAGCGATCGAACGTCTGGGTCACAGATTCTTCAGCCCCTTGTCTAAATTCACCAAACTCAGATAGAAGCAGAGTTTGAATAGAATGTTCGAGATCTTCGTCTGTAGAGTACAGTTCACGAAGTCTGTCCCAAACATCCTTCGCCGTCGTGCATGAGCTAACCAATCTGAATGTATCGGACTGAAGGGCGAACCGGATCAATCTTAGTGCTTTGATATTGCATTGGAACTTGTCCTTTTCATCTTGTGCAATGTCTTTCACGTCCTTGAGCAGATCATTGTATTCTTTTTGAGTTTTAATGATTCTGGACGTTGCAGAATGAGAGAACGGTCCGTTTGTGATGGCTTCCCAAATCAAATACCCATTTTCCTCCGACCCAATAACGTAGTCTTCGAAATGATGTGCCCATACTTCATAATCGTTGGTGTATAAGATCGGAATCCTTGTCGTCGAACCAATGCTGTTTGAAATATTAATAACGTTTGATTGTGTCGCGTCCATTATGATCGTAAAAACCTGTTCAAAGATCAGACTTGTAATAAAGCGGATTAGGGCAAAATAATAAATATCAAGATACGTCAATAAAGAGATGACGGCTCAATAAATATTAATGATTGCGGAAAAACCCTAATGAAAATCTTTTTCACAGAAAAGATGTGTATCAATTACACAGCCTCCTGCTCTGATACCAATTGATAAGAGTAAGGACTCTTTTAATCTATAATGATCGATTAGATCTTGAACAAGTAAATAAACAATGACGGTATAAACACAGTAAAATAATAGAACAGATTGAATCAAACGAGTCGAATGATTAAAACAAAATCCTCAGAAGAGCTCGATTAAGAACATCAACTGTAGAGGATTGGAAGGTTACAAGTATGATCAAATAAACCTTTAGTCGTCTGGAAAATATCGTATTCTCAGATCTCTAAAACCTTGACCTAATATGCATGCAAGCATAAGCTTATATACAGAGCATAAAAGACACACGGTTGGACAGGCCCAAACCGTAATACAAAAAATTATAAACAAACGAGCCCAAAAGACGCAATCTTCTAAGCCCAACAATAATTGATAAGAGTAAGGACTCTTTTAATCTATAATGATCGATTAGATCTTGAACAAGTAAATAAACAATGACGGTATAAACACAGTAAAATAATAGAACAAGATTGAATCAAACGAGTCGAATGATTAAGACAAAATCCTCAGAAGAGCTCGATTAAGAACATCAACTGTAGAGGATTGGAAGGTTACAAGTATGATCAAATAAACCTTTAGTCGTCTGGAAAATATCGTATTCTCAGATCTCTAAAACCTTGACCTAATATGCATGCAAGCATAAGCTTATATACAGAGCATAAAAGACACACGGTTGGACAGGCCCAAACCGTAATACAAAAAATTATAAACAAACGAGCCCAAAAGACGCAATCTTCTAAGCCCAACAATAATTGATAAGAGTAAGGACTCTTTTAATCTATAATGATCGATTAGATCTTGAACAAGTAAATAAACAATGACGGTATAAACACAGTAAAATAATAGAACAAGATTGAATCAAACGAGTCGAATGATTAAAACAAAATCCTCAGAAGAGCTCGATTAAGAACATCAACTGTAGAGGATTGGAAGGTTACAAGTATGATCAAATAAACCTTTAGTCGTCTGGAAAATATCGTATTCTCAGATCTCTAAAACCTTGACCTAATATGCATGCAAGCATAAGCTTATATACAGAGCATAAAAGACACACGGTTGGACAGGCCCAAACCGTAATACAAAAAATTATAAACAAACGAGCCCAAAAGACGCAATACCAAGAAGCTAACTATACTCCCACTAGCCTTCATAGCGAAACACTTTCCAAGCCAGGACTTTACTTCCTGCAGGGTTGGAATGTCGTTTCCTATGAGTAGTATGTCATCCACATACAATACCAAGAAGCTAACTATACTCCCACTAGCCTTTACATACACACATGATTCATCTTCACTCCTAGAAAAGCCAAACTCCTTGACCTTTTCATCAAAGCAAAGATTCCATCTGCGAGGTGCTTGCTTTAACCCATAAATGGATTTCTCAAGCTTACACACTCTATTGGGGTACTCGTTGCTGACAAAACCCTCTGGTTGACTCATGTAAACATCTTCAGCCAACTTTCCATTAAGGAAAGCGGTTTTGACATCCATTTGCCAAATTTCATAGTCATGAAATGCAGCTATGGCTAACAGAACCCGAATAGACTTAATCTTGGCTACCGGAGAAAAGGTCTCATCATAATCCACTCCAGGAATTTGAGAGAAGCCCTTTGCAACCAGTCTAGCCTTATAAGTGTGTACTTTACCATCCATGTCGGTCTTCTTCTTGAAGACCCATTTGCACCCTACAGTCTTTCGACCTGGTACATTCTCAACCAAGTTCCAAACTTGATTGTCATGCATGGATTGTATCTCGCTATCCATAGCCTCCTTCCATTTAGCAGACTCGGGGCCTGCCATGGCTTCCTCGTAGCTGTTAGGGTCATCTTGACTTACTAGTGTTCCATCACTAATAAGTGTCTCACCTTCTGCAGTAATATGGAATCCATAGTAATGCTCAGGTGCACTCCTAACTCTCGTGGAACGCCTCAGAGGTACAGATTCGTCAATTGGCTCAACAGGAGTTTCCTCCTCAAGTTGAGGGCTAGAGTTTGAAGTTCCTTCACCACTTGACTCTTGAATTTCTTCAAGATCAGTTTGCCTCCCACTGTCTCCTTGGCTTATAAACTCTCTTTCTCGAAAGACTCCTCTTCTTGCTACAAAGACCACATTATCACTAGGTCTGTAGAAGAGGTAACCAAAGGATTGCTGTGGGTAGCCGATGAAAATACACCTCTCACTTCGGGGTTCTAGCTTATCATGAGTCTCGCATCTCACGAAAGCCTCGCAACCCCAAATCTTGATGTGGTATAGTTTAGGTACTTTACCAGTCCACATCTCGTGAGGAGTTTTGGCAACTTTCTTTGTAGGGACTAGATTAAGGATATGGGCGGCAGTCTCTAAGGCATACCCCCAGAATGAGATTGGTAGCGAAGCTCGTCATCATGGAACGAACCATGTCCAACAAGGTTCGATTACACCTCTCAGCCACACCATTCAACTGCGGTGTCCTGGGAGATGTCAATTGTGAGACAATCCCACATTCCCTTAGATAGTCGAGGAACTCTGAACTAAGATACTCACCACCTCGATCGGATCGAAGCATCTTAATGTTCCTGCCCAATTGATTCTCGACTTCCTGTTTAAATTCCTTAAACTTCTCGAAAGTCTCTGACTTATGCTTGATTAAGTAGACATATCCATATCTACTGTAATCATCAGTAAAAGTCAAATAATAACGATTAGCATCCCTTATGGCATGTTTGAATGGTCCACACACATCCGTGTGTATAAGGTCCAACAAACCTTCACCTCTTTCACATGAGCCTGTGAAGGGTGACTTTGTCATCTTTCCAAGTAAGCATGATTCGCAACTATCATTTGACTTTAGGTCAAACGACTCCAAGACTCCATCCTTTTGGAGTTGGCCTATGCGCTTCTTGCTTATATGTCCAAGACGACAATGACATAATGATGCTTTATCCAAGTTATTATTATTATTAGAATCAATACACAAAACATTATTTCCTGAATTATCTACAACAGACACAGCTTCATACACACCATCACAAGGTAATGCTTTAAAATAAAGAACATTATTAAAGAAAGCATCAATAGAACCAACTTCATTATTAAATGAAAAGGTAAACCCTTGTTTGTACAAAGCATGAAAGGAAATAATATTTCTTGCCATTCCTGGCAAGTAACAACACTTATTCAAATCTAAACTAAACCCACTACTTAGCGATAAAGTATAAACTCCTATCTTGGTGACAAGTGAAGCTTTCCTGTTCCCCATGATCAAGTTTATTCTTCCTTGATCCACATTCTCACTTCTTCTTAGTCCCTGCAAGTCACAACAAATGTGAATACCACAACCGGTATCAAGGACCCAAGATTTCGAATGGGGTGAGTTATTAGAAATGATAGTGTAAATACCTGCAAGGTTGGGTTTAACTTTCCCATCCTTCACATCCTGCTGGTACTTTGGGCAGTTTCGCTTCCAATGAGCTTTTTCGTGGTAATAGAAGCATTCAGCCTCTTTTGGGTCAGAAGAAGGAGTAATGAAACCTTTCTTGGTTCCACTTGAAGATGAGCCATCAAGGGTCCGAGCCTTGGTACCCTTCGAGGATCTCTTTCTCTTCCTCCCTCGACTTTTCCCGATTGCCAAAACCAGAGTTGAGTTTGAAGTAGGAGTGATAGCAACCGACTTCCCCTTAAGACCTGTTTCTGCGGTCTTGAGAAGTCCCTGAAGTTTGCTGAGAGTGACCTCTTCCTTATTCATGTGATATGTCATGCGGAATTGATCATAGCACAATGGTAAGGAGCACAAAATTATATCTATTGCAAGCTCCTCAGGGAGGTTCACATTAAGCTTCAGCAATCGATCCACATATCTTTGCATTTTCTGCATGCGACTCGTGACGGAATCCCCGTCCTTCATCATGGTTGTTATCATGGAGCAGATGATTTCGTACCTCTCTTGTCGTGCACTTTGATGGTATCTTTCCATCAAATCTTGGTGCATTTCATAAGGGTAGAAATATTCATAAGATTTTTGGAGTTCTGCTGTCATTGTGGCCATCATGATGCATGCTACTTTCGTAGCATCCCTTTCATGTGCCTGAAAGTCAGCGATCTCCTGAGGAGTTGCAGTGGTCTCATCAATCTCCTTAAGCTCCTTGTCAAGGACATATTCTTTGTCCTCGTAGCGGGTAATCATCCTGATGTTTCTGATCCATTCATTGAAGTTGGATCCATCAAAGGTGACTTTCCCACACATACTCATAAGAGTAAAGGAGCCATTAGGATTCGAGCCAGAAGCATTATTTGAAGACATCTGAAAGAGGAGAACAAGCTTAGTATAGATTTAAGAGAGTCCTTAATAAAACACCCAAATGTAATATTAAGGCTAGGATCCAATCACAATATAATATAAGTTAGAAGAGGTATGCCGTAATCTAAGCTATACCATATTTGAAAGGTAGGTGAATGACGATTCACCAATTTCCACCACAAAAACCGAAATATTTGATATTAGGTTTTATAATTGGTTCTTAGAAATTCCTAGATTCTTTGAGATTCAATGAACTTTTCAAAGGCATGTTTCAATCTCAAGAGTGCCCTCCAGGTTTTGTGACTGGGATACCGAGGATCACAAAACGAGGTGTGAAGTAACCATGCAAATCACTTGGTACCCTTAAAGTTTATCACTCAATCGATGTGCCGGTAAACCACACACGCTCCACCGATACTATAATAAACCTTAAGTCACCCTTTACCTACCTTGTTAAGTCCAAGTTAGTGTGCCGGTTAACCACACACGCTCCACCAACGACTTAGACAAAGTGTAAAGTGTAATTTCATGGATTAGCACCTTATTCACATTTTCCTAAAGTAACTAAGATTGGGAATTTAATAAATATTTAGTTACTTTATAATATACATCATACTTTGAATGAGAGTTTATAGGTCCTTGTCTTACCCGTTCGGCTAACGACCCTTCACCAGTCAAGCAAACGGTGGGTGAGAGTAGACACCCATTAAGTCACCATTTTATAGGCAACAACCTTATACCCACCTTATAGACCGGCTTCGTGAATGAGGTGTACTAGCGGTAAGACGACTTTATTCTTATACATATATATATAATTATTAAACCATCATAATATAAGTATAAGGGTTGAATTTTAACTTTTAAAATTCTAGGGGTTGGAACTTAAAGTTTTAACTTAACTTTACTTGTTCCAAAACTTGAGGGCAAGTTTTGTAACTTTCAAAACTTTTCATTTCTTGTAACTTATGAGTTTAATAGAGTAATAAAATGAAGACTCTTCATTTTTCTAACTCTTGTGTTTGTTTTAATGGTTTTTAATTCAAGTGTGACTCTTGGTTTTCCATAACTTGAGGACAAGTTATGGACTCCATTAAACCACATTATGATCAAGAATTAAACTACCACATAGGTTACAAATAATTCCTATGATCATCTAAAACATCATAAGAACAAGAACATGAATATGAACTTATTCATAAATCAAAAATTACACTTAAAACTTTGTAATTTTGATAACTAGTTGTTGTAAATGAATTATCAAAGACATTACACCATCTAAAACAAGTTTTTCAAGTACCAAAAACGTTTAGGGTAATGTTTATAATTCATTTCCAGCAACTAAATCGAAATTCTGCAGTCAGTCGACCCTACTCGCCGAGTGCATGAACTTTACTCGCCGAGTTGGTTGAAGATGCACATGAACTCGACGAGTCTCCCCTATAGACTCGACGAGTCCATTCGCAGACAGCAAGATTTCCGATTCTTTTTCAACTTTTAAGCACAAATAAGAGCAAACAAGCCTAGGCTCTGATACCACTGATGGGTTTTGAGCATTCTAACACTTCCTAAGTGTACATGCAACCCTAATAATCTTGGATCTATGTTTGTCTAATTATCATGCAAAGTTGAATTCCAAGGTTATATTCCTATCTAGCATACATGGGGAACACTTTTAACTTAAAGTATAGATAGAATAACTTACCTTGTTGTTGTTTGTGTTCCTTGAAACCTTGTGAGCCTAACACCCCAAGTGTGATGCCTCAAATGCTTCACACAACACCAAATGATCTTGGAAGAACTTATGGGAGAACACACACTTCTCAAAATCGGCCAAGCCCTCTTGTTTCTTTGTATACACCTTAGTGTAGCCGATTTTAGGTGGAGAACATGTTTCTTATATAGTGTTGACACATCTAGGGTTAAACCCTAATGTGTCATGACTCTTCATTTCCATGACCCATGGGTTTGTAACTCCCATGGAGCATCCATGGAGCATCCTATGGGTAGAACCCAACTTGATAATCCATGGAGCCTCTTAGCCCACTATACAAGATATGGATGATTTACATAATCAACCCATATATTTAATTAGTTATCTTTTGATCACATAATTAATTCTAAATTAATTCTTGATCAAACTAATCAAATAATATTATTAATATATTAGAACTTATAATATATTAATAATCTCCAAGTGTTATTTCTCTCATTTAGTCTATCCAATTGCATGGTGCCATGCAACCCAAATGGACCATGCCGGGTCAGGTCAAGTACATACCAGAAATAGTTATGGACTTAGACACCTTATCCAACATAAACATGCACAAATACATAGATCGATCACATAAGCAACTTGTATTCTCCCCTAAAACATAGTGAACCCAAAAACAAGGGGGTATTAACTCACTTTGAGTTTTGGATTCAGTCTTGATGAAGAGATGGGAGGAGATGATGTTGTTTTTAGCCTAATCTATCCCCTTGATGAGGTCTTCGAGTTCTAAGAGCTTCATGGTGCGTAGATCACGGTTTGAAGAGCAAACGAGTAACAAGTTTTAAGAAAATCATGAACTTAAACTTCTTGTGTAAGAGTATCTTACCAAAATAGATGAATTCTTGATGAAGTTCTCTTGAAACACATGAACTCACAAAATTTTGAGGAGGAAAGGGGAGCTCGTGAGAGGATATTTGAGAGAGTTTGAAAGAAAAGTGAAGGTGGTGAGGGGTGGGTTCGACCGAAGATTAAGAAGAAGAGAGGGATGGGTTAACTAGGTAATTACATGTAGGGTTAACACATGCTTAGATACATGATGTGCAATGGCTTGGTTATCCTCTAAACAACAATGTGGTGTCACTATTTAACTCCATGCAAATTGTTTTCCTTTTTTTTTTTAATAGTTGGGCCGAGAATAAGGGAGAAGAGAACAAAAGAGAAGTAGTTTGGGCGATACATGTTTGATTTCGATACTATGAGGCCCAAATGGATAATTCTCGGCCTATTGGGCCCTTATGAGGGTTCACGACCCAATAGGATAAAAGAAATGGAGTTTATGGCCCATTAGGGCTAATGAAATCATTTATGGCCCATTAGGGCTAAAATGAACTATTCTAGGTCCACATGGCCCAAAATGTTTTAGTTTCGTGAATGTCGGTCCAATTTGAGCCCAAGTAGAGTTCCTAGGCCCAAAATGGCCAAATTGAAAGTTTATTGGTCCATTAGGCCTAATAAGAGAACTCTAGTCCATAATAACCTCGAACCGGGATTTGTAGTGTTTTAAATCCGTAGTTAGACATATGAGATGTAATGTATTAGGTTTTGAACTTCAATCAAGAGTTTGGATTCAATTGGATGATTTTATGTTAGCGTATAGCATGATATTCACTTAGAGTATAAGTTTTTACAATATCGGATGTTTACATAGGAATATAATTTCCTAGCTAAAAATGCTAGTTGTGACAAAACATGACATACTTCAGAATTAAGATTTGTATCGAAAAACTCTAAAAAACCTAAAATGACTAGCTTAACACCATTCATGATTCGAAAGGCATCGTAAATCGGTAGGTTATTAAAACTAAGAAAAAAATTAAGAAAAAAAAATTATAATTCTTGATTATAACACACTCAAAGTATTTTATATCTAAAGTGTCATTATTATTTTTTCATTACATACTAATAGTATGTAACAAATTCATTCGATCAAAGGTTTACTTAATTATCAAATCAAAACACATATGCCGTGAATTCTATCATTAAATACAGGGAGTTGATTTCATGTAGAAAATGATTGGGTACCAAAAGTATCTCATAGGAAATCAAAGAAACAAAAACTAAATAGCTAGAAAAAAATGATTTGAATAATATGAATCAAAGCTACGTCTATTCTGAATGCTTTTATTTGTAAAATTAGTTTGCGTGTGTCTATCTATATATATATATATATATATATATATATATATATATATATATATATATATATCAAAAATCAATAGAATGCATAATCCTAAAAAAAACCTAAAAATATTTTTAGATATATATATTTTTTTTACTTTATAAAATTATAAATCATTACTTTTTATATAAAATAGTTCAGTTTTTTTTTTCAGCGAATGTGTCCCAAAACATGCGATTTTTAGCTCTATACCATGTTGATCGAGACATGGCTGATTTTCGAAGGAAAAACTCGTATTTTCGTGTGGTATTAGTTCCGAGTGTTATATAAAATTTATTTATATAAATTAAATGAATTTGTAAACCACAAGAATTTAACGGAACAAATAAAATTCAAAAATTTATTTAACGGAATTTGACTAATATTGACGGAAAAGTTCGGGTTGTCAGATCTGCTACAAGAGAAGATGTTATGGCTTTGGCAAGCAAAGTTTGGACCAAAGAGTGTATTATACTAAAGGTTCTAAAAAGCTCACCATGACTCCAAGGCTTGTGTCTCCCGCCAAGCTTTACCAAAACGCCGCCTTAACTCATATATGTGTATAAAATAGAATAATAGTTGAGAATACGTATAAAATTATTCATTATATGCAAAATCGTCGTCCTAAATCACGCCTTACAAACGATGTGGTTCGCCAAGCCTTGGAAAAACTTGAGGCTTGATATTGCCGCCAAGTCACGCTTTACGTTATTTAGAACATTGATTATACTCCATATCAAACTACTTAGTTACATTCCTAACTAAGTTGTTACTCGAGGTGTTCAAAAAACTATACATAACTTTAATATTCATACTAGATATGATATTTATCGGTTTTTTTTTTATTATTATTATCCTAGCAACAATAATTCACATTAAGATGGTAAAATATTATTTTCATAAAATAATATTTTTCCATTTGAAGACAAATATTGATTATATTTATTAATAATAAAAATACTAAATAAATAACCATTCAATATCAATTTGTTATAAGGTGTGATCCTATAAAATCATATGTTATTAACAAATATTATTCTATAATGACTTTTGAACATAAAAATCTTTAACCAGATACCCGTTATAATCGTTTATATATATATATATATATATATATATATATATATATATATATATATATATAAATATGAAATCACATTATTTAATTAGTATTGATCAAGAATTAACTTAGAACTAATTAAATGATAAAAAAGGAACTAATTAAATATGGACTCTTATATATATATATATATATATATATATATATATATATATATATATATGTGTGTGTGTGTGTGTGTGTGTGTGTGTGGGTGGTGGGCAAAGTTCATTTAGGTTAGGCTAAGCTTTCATGGATAGTCCAGGGAGTGCTTAACCTATGGATCCTATGGAAATGAAAGGACATGGGTATTAGGGTTTATATGAATGTAACCCTAATCCTCCACATTATATAAAGAGGTCTATGGTTCATGAAATGGAACTAGTGTGTGTACACAAAGAGGGCAAACCGATTTCATAAGTGTGAGCCTCATTATCGTTATTCTCAAGTTATTCCAAGAGTTCTTGGTGTTATCTGATTCCATTTGAGGTGCAACACTTAAGGCACTAAGCTCTTAAAGTTTCAAGACTTCAAGCTCCATCAAAAGGTATGTCATTCTACTAGATTCTTGTAGTGAATATACTTTATATTATGATAGTTACGATGAAACCTTAGAATATAGAATATTTGCGTGTATAATAGAGAAAACAAGATCCAAGGTTTATAGGGTTGCATGTACACCGTAGGAGTGTTAGAATGCTCAAAACCCCATCACAATAGGTGCCTTAACAAGTAACCGTATGAAGCCATGAATGGTCGGAAGCCAACGATCTCGTTTCTTCATGTTTTCGGATGTAGATTCTTCATTAAGAAAAATCATGTTCAGCTCACCAAGTTTCAACCCAAAGTTGATGAGGCTATTTTCCTTGGATAATCCTGAAAATCAAAGGGTTATCAAGTCCTCAATTGATGTACTCGATTTATTGAAGAAAGTTTTGATGATACCTTTGATGACAATTTCCTTCGAAATTCTGGCCCCACTCATGTCACCACTCACATTATGGAGTCTGATGCTCCTACTCTGGAATGTCCGAAAATTCAAGTAATCCATGAAATAGATTTTGAAACTCTCTTTGGACCCTTCTGAAACAGCTCTTGATTCGGAATCACGTATAAGGCAACACGCCACTCCGGATGTTCCTGTTTCTGAAAATGTCTCCGGTTCGATTCCAAATCTTGCTCCATTTGATTCTGAACCGTTTCAACCTTCTCAGGTTGAGGGGGAGAATGGTCAACCTTCCCTTGAACCAATGTGGATAGATTTCAAGATGCAGCTGCAGACTTTGACGTTTCAAATCCGATCAACATTGATAACAATGAAGATTTCTTTGAGTTCCCTTATGATGATGATATCAACCTCTCTAGTTCAAAAGTTCAGGGGGAGCGTCATCCTCAAGTTCAAACCATTCAGGGGGAGAAACTCAATCCTATTATTGATATTTGTCACACCCCCAAACCTGAATGGCAGAAACGTTCGGGGGCAGATGACTTCATGTGGTAGCGTAACAAGTGAATACATAGTAAAGAAAGCAATACAACCATCATATATATATAATTGAAAGTTTACATTTGTCAAAAGTTTACATGTTCAAAATCAATTACAAATATGATGTCAAAATATGAGATTTAAACTGGCGCCGCAGCATCTTTTGTAGTTACTGAATCCCTGGGACATACATGTAATTTTGAAAGAGTAGATAAGCATTTAAGCTGGTGAGTTTCATAAGTATTTAATGACAATGTTTGTATGAAACGAAATATCTTGTCCTTGTTTGTTTGTGTTTAGAAAATCCTGTATTTTCTACTAGTATAAAAGTAGTCTTCCATCCAGACTAAATTTTGTTTCCAAAATGTTTGGAAGTGTAAAAGTAACCAATATGTTTGAAAACCTCGTAAATCAATGTATTTTTAATACCATATGTGAGCTTTATAACCATACTATTGACTCGGATTGCCTATACACAACGTTCTTCAGGCGTTGGAATGTTATGATGTTTGTCACCCCAAACGGTGGACTGTAGCTAACAGTCAGGGTGCGGGTTGTCAAGCCCGTATAGATCTATACACAAACACCATGCTCCCCCTCCAAGGGATTCGGGTATATAATACAGGACTTGAAACGTGTACTCGAACGTACGTGAAGTAAATGTCTCACAGAACCGTAGTATAAAAAAAGATTTACGTGTTGAAATGTATGTTTGTTATCGTACATGAAAGTGATTTCTCGAAAATCGTGTTTCTAGTATGTAAAAGTGAGCAATGTCCTCATAAAACTATACATACTATAGTATTCTAAAAGTGTGCCTCGTTTGTTTTTAGAATATCTAGAAAAGAATCACTTGTTATGAAAACATAGATTTTTGTAGCGTCTAAGATAGACACAACATACTTTAAATCTAAGAAAATGTTTAGTTTATACATGCATTACAACCATTTATAGTTTTTAAAGATAGTATCTATTGTAATATATTTTTGTATACGGGAGTTCCCTATAAAGTTTATAAATCACACATGATTCCACTTAATAAAAGTGTATAATAATCTTTATATATAACACCCGATAGTGGTCGTGTGTTTTACTTGTATTTCCCCCCCTAGAAAGCATATAAAAGCGTTTAGAATATTAAAAGGGTTAATTAAGGGGTATGAACTCACTTGAAAGTTTGAAGATAGCGAGATGGAAAACCGGGCAGAGTTTCGTCTCAGGAAACGAATTTTCCTCGGGATTCTCGGGAGTAAAATCGACCTTCGGGACTTGCACAAAATGGCCAGGGCTTCGGGGTAGTGCGGGCAAGGAAAACAAGGTAAAACGCAAGAAAAGTGAGAGAGAATGAGCAAATTTTTCGGGAACCCTCGCATCCTATTTATAGGAGGCTGGAACCGCCTCCATACGCGGGGCGTACGCTCGTACACGGGGTGTATGCGTACGTCACGCATGGCAGAAACCTCGACTGCCTCGCACCTCGGATGGGACGGGCGTAGGCTCGCATAGGAGCGACGTGGACGATCCGAGGCCGTGGCCTCGAGTACGCTGGGCGTACTCGTGTACGCGGGGCGTACGTGTGTGACTCAGACTTTGGATAATACCGAAGTTTTTAATAAAAATTATATATAAATTATTTATCAAACTTCAAAAATTCATATTTCCTTCATACGAACTCCGTTTTCGACGTTCTTTATATCCCCGCGAAGGTGAGACCGTGATCTACAACTCTCGTTTAGATTCCGTCGGCAAATTCCGAAATTATTTTTATTATTTATTTATTAAAATGACGTGATTAAGGAATTTCTTTAAAAATTCATAACTTCTTTATCTGACGTCGGTTTTTGCCAGACTTTTTACCGCTGAACAACCATTGTTGAGACCTTCGATTCTCGTTTAGGTGATTCCGGCCAAAAGTCGCTCGATCTCTGATTCGAGTTTTCAGTTGACTGTTCCTAAGCCGAATTTGGAAAAATCTTAACTTCAGTATACAAAGCTGGGTTTGGGCATTTTTTTACGTACGATCCCGGTTTAATGATGTAAAACATAGTAGGTAGTTAAATAGAAGCTTTTTGGACATTTTATTATCAACGTTTATTTTGATTAACTCAAAAATGGTTACAATACTTGACCTATTAGGCCATTACAAAGAGTTGAAATATCGGGTTGTCACATCATCCCCCCGTTAGAGGGAATTTCGTCCCGAAATTCAAAGTAGTAAAGACACTAGTGAACATGAAAGAGATGAAGGTATTTTTTTGCATCTGATCTTCGCGTTCCCATGGGAATTCAGGTTCCCGCTTGGCATTCCAGCAAACCTTCACGATGGGTATGCGACTTTGTTTTGTTTGTTTGACCTATCGGTTCATGATTTTACTGGTTCTTCCACAAAGCTGAGGCTCTCGTTGATCTCGATTTTGTTGAGTGGAATAATAAGAGTCTCATCGGACAGACACTTTTTCAAGTTTGAGATGTGGAAAGTTGGATGTATGTTACTAAGTTCACGCAGTAGGTTAAGCTTGTATGCCACAGGGCCGATTCTGGAAAGAATCTCGGAAGGCCCTATGTATCTTGGATTTAGTTTCCCACGCTTTCCAAAGCATATTAAACCCTTCCACAGTGAGACCTTTAATAAAACGTGGTCTCCTACCTGGAATTCCAAAGGTTTCCTCCTTTGGTCAGCGTAGCTTTTCTGTCGGTCTCTAGAGGCTTTCAATCGTTCACGAATCTAAACGATCTTCTATGTTGTTTCTCGTATGATTTCCTGACCGGTATGAGTGCTTTCAGGAACTCTTCCTTTAGCTAACTGAGTATCGCCAACTTCAGCCCAGCACAGAGGGGATCTGCACTTTCGACCATAGAGGGCGTCGAACGGAGCAACCTTTATGCTTGTATGATAACTATTTTTGTATGGAAATTCAACAAGGGGTAAATGGATATCCCATGCCTTTCCAAAGTCAATCACACAGGCTCTCAGCATGTCTTCTAAAGTCTGTATCGTTCTCTCACTCTGCCCGTCTGTTTGTGGGTGGTAGGCTGTACTCATGTCTAGCTTAGTTCCTAGGGAGCCTTGTAGTGACTGCTAGAATCTTGAAGTGAATCTACTATCTCGGACGGAGATAATGGATATCGGAACACCATGCAGTCGCACTACTTCCCTTAAGTAAGTTCTTGTAAGCTTTTCCATCATGTCAGTCTCCTTGATGGGTAGGAAATGCGTGGATTTGGTCAACCTGTCGACGATGACCCATATGGTATCGAGTCCACCCGTCGTCTTGGGCAACTTGGTTATGAAGTCCATAGTAATCCGTTCCCATTTCCATTCTGGTATCTCCGGTTGTTGTAGTAATTCTGAAGGTTTCTGATACTCGATCTTAACCTTAGCGCAAGAAAGGCATTTACTTACGAAGGAAGCAATTTCTGCTTTCATGTTAGGCCACCAGTACAAGTTTTTAAGATCCAGATACATCTTATCTGAACCTGGGTGTACGGAATACCTCGTGTTGTGTGCTTCGGTCATTACTACGTCTCTGAACCTGCCATGTTTCGGCATCCAGATTCGGTTCATAAGATAATATGCTCCGCCACCCTTGACTTCTAGATTCTTTTCCATTCCCCGTAGGGATTCACCCGCCACATTTTCAGGTCGCAAAGCTTCCATTTGCGCCTCTTTAATTTGTGTGGATAAGTGGGAATGGATAGTCATAGTCAGAGATCTGACCCTCCGACCAGTGTATTCCTTTCGACCGAGGGCGTCAACTACCACGTTAACCTTGCCAGGATGATAACGAATTTCGCATTCGTAGTCATTGAGTAACTCAACCCATCGTCGTTGCCGCATGTTGAGTTCCTTCTGATCAAAAATGTGTTGAAGGCTCTTATGATCGGTGAAAATAGTGCTCTTTGTTCCGTATAAGTAGTGTCTCCAGATCATCAGAGCAAATACCACTGCACCTAACTCCAAATCGTGCGTCATATAGTTCACTTCGTGTGTCTTAAGCTGTCGGGAGGCATAAGCAATAACTTTCCCTCTCCGCATAAGAACACAACCAAGACCTTGATTTGACGCATCGCAATACACTACGAAGTCTTCTGTCCCTTCGGGGAGGGATAGTATCGGTGCGGTGCACAAGGCTTGTTTCAGTGTTTGGAACGCCTTCTCTTGATTTGCTTCCCAGTAAAAGGCCACGCCTTTCTGGGTTAATGTAGTAAGAGGTTTCGCAATGCTAAAGAAGTTCTTTATAAATCTGCGATAGTAGCCAGCTAGACCTAGGAATTGACGAATTTCTGTAGGTGTCTTTGGTGCCGACCAGTTCTCGATGGCCTTGATTTTGGAGGGGTCCACGTGTATCCCTTTCTCGCTAACCACGTGGCCCAAAAATTCGACTCTTCGAATCCAAAATTCGCATTTAGAGAACTTCGCATAGAGTTTCTCCGATCGCAGTGTTTCTAGGACTTTTCGTAGGTGTTGACTATGCTCTTCCTTACTTCGGGAGTAGATAAGTATATCATCGATAAAGACAATGACGAACTGATCTAAGTAGGGACGGCATACCTTATTCATTAGGTCCATAAATACTGCTGGTGCATTGGTTAATCCAAATGGCATTACGACAAATTCGTAGTGTCCATAACGAGTTCGGAAAGTTGTCTTAGGAATATCCCCCTCAAGTACCTGTAATTGGTGATATCCGGATCGTAGATCTATCTTCGAGAATTAGTTTGCTCCTTGAAGTTGATCAAACAAATCGTCAATACGGGGTAGGGGATAACGGTTCTTGACAGTATGTTTGTTCAGCTCTCTGTAGTCGATGCACATAAGGAACGATCCGTCCTTCTTTATGAACAAGACCGGTGCTCCCCAAGGTGAGAAACTTGGTCTTATGAATCCTTTTTGCAGGAGTTCATTTGCATCTCTGCTAGTGCCAGACGATAAGGCGATTTCGCTACTAGGGTAGCCCCTGGAACTAAGTCGATTCTGAATTCGACTTGGCGTTGTGGTGGTAATCCTGGTAGTTCTTCTGGAAAGATATCGGGAAAATCGCGTACTTCTGGAATGTTCTTGATGTCCTTCAGTTCCTGGCTTGTATCGACGATGTGCGTTAGGAATGCTCGACAATCCTTCCGTAAACACTTTCGAGCCTGGATGCACGAAATGATACGAAGGTTCGTACTTGATTTGTCGCCGTAAATCACTAATATTTCGTTGTTAGGAATATTAAGGCGAACTGCTTTTTCAAAACACATAATGTCGGCGTGAAGAAGACTTAACCAATCCATACCGACTATGACGTCAAAACTTTTAATAGGAACCGGCATGAAATTGATTGGGAAAGAATGACCATCTAAAGTTAACGTACAGTCCTTTTATATGTAGTTAGTGTTTTCGGTTTTTCCGTTGGCCATCTCTATAGTGAATGATTTTTCTAGTTTGCTAGGTTTAGGTTTAAGTAAGTGAATAAAGTTTTGACTCACGAAGCTTCTCTCCGCTCCACTATCGAATAATATGCATGCATATGAATTATTGAGGAGGAACGTACCAGCAACTACAGTTGGGTCTGCTATAGCTTCGTCGTGGCCTATAGTCAAAACTCATCCTACACCGCCGGTGCCTGCTGCCTTAGGGCAGTTCCTTCTGTAGTGGCCCACCTCGCCACAACCGTAGCAAGTCTGGCCTATACCTGCACTGGGAACTTGAGTGATCGGCCTTGCGGGATCCTTGGAGAAACGGGCTGTGTGTCCCTTTCTGTTGCAGTTGGCGCACTGCATTTCCCGACAAGGTCTATGGTGGTGGTAATTGCATTTGGTGCACTTTGGACGGTTACCATCATAAGGCTTTGTTGGGTAGGTGATTGTAGGAGTGGTAGTAGGTACCGTGGCAACATTTACCGAAACCAGTTGTTTCTTTGCGGGTTCTTGGGAAGACCCACCCTTTCCTTTATTCCATACTCCCTTCCTGTTGTTGTTGTTGTTGTTGTTGTTGTTGTCGTTTCCTCGCGGTGGTTCTGGTGCAGAAACAATTGAGTTCTGATGGCCTCTGTAGTCAATCAGAGATTGTGCCAGTTCCTTAGCAGTTTCAAAGGTGTCTGGTTTTGAGGCTAACACGCTTGACCTTAATTGGGTCGTCAGTCCCCAGATGTACCTCTCTATTTTCTTGCTCTCAGGAGCAATCATATTTGGGCAAAGGATTACCAGCTCGTAGAATCTGTTAGTATATGTTGCGATGTCGGTACCAACCATTCCGAGAGTCCAGAGTTCATGTTCAAGCCTTTGAATCTCTCCCCTTGGGCAGTATTCTCTCATCATCATGGCCTTGAGGTTCTCCCAACTAATGGAGTTTGCCACAATTAGAGTAAGTACTTTAATGTGGCCGTTCCACCAAATCAAAGCTCTATCAATGAGTGTGAAGGTTGCAAATTTGACCCTGCTGTGCTCGGGGCAGGAGCAGATTTCAAAGACTGGTTCTGTCCTTTCAATCCACTATCTTAGAGCCATCACACCACCAGTTCCATAAAACATACGGGGTTTGGCATTAGTAAAGTCCTTATAAGTGCATTCTCGGGGTTGCCCATGACTCTCGCCATGGTTGGAAAGGTGTGTGCCAGTTCTCGAGTCATTGGTACTCGAGTTATTTATTTGTGACATGGCAGCTGCTACCGCTGCGGTGACTGCTGCTTGGAACATGACAACATCAAATTGAGGAGGTGTAGGTGAAGGTGGTGGTATCGGTGTTTCATTGATAGGGTTACGCCTTGTATTCCTGCATGGCGGCATCTTTAACTATACGTTTAAAAGATGATGATATGGATAAGAATAAGTGACAAATGAATGTGTCTCATGAACCAAATCGCCATGGTTCAACAACAAAATGATAGCATAAAAATTAAATTTATTTGTAAGACTAAAAGTATGAAACAAGTACTTGGTTTCTCGATGACTTTTCAAGGTTTGAAAGAAATACTCAACGTAGTTATAATAGTGTCACTTATATTAATATAAGAGTTGATACACCGATCATGAAAATTTGACCCTTATAAGGGTCTCCAATTACAAAGTTCGAGAAATTTAAAGACTTTTAGCCGAGGTCCTAAGTTATAACAAAATTTGAGGATTTTCACAAGTACTACTTGCGACGGGTGTTGCGCTTGGAGCTCGATTCTGCATCTGATTGCTTCGACTCCATAAGACGCCTATCAAGGGCAGCTTGTTGTTCCCTCAATTCTGCGAAAGCTGCATTCGCTTGTGCTTGGAATGCCTCGGCGCGGATGTGGATGTGGTTCTGCAACATCTCTAGGCGGTTGATATCGGCCATGTGGATTTGTACTTCCACGTTTACCTCTCGGATTCGGTTTGCTTGAACCCCCGATTGGTAGGACTGATTGGCGAGGTTGCCCACCATAACCGGGAGTGGCCGATCAGCTGAACCTCCATCTCGGACATCGTAGAAATCCCGACACATGCCATAGGGAGAGCGTATACTTTGTTGTTGGCTCCAGTGGATAAGGTGACTTCCCCATACGGGAGTCGGTCCTTGAAAGTTCCTCCTAATGGGTGGAGGATTGACTATTTCCGGTTCTGAGTCTGTCCCGGAGTCATCCCCGCCATCCAACTCAATGGGCTCCTCGTCCTCCTCCGGATCCTCTTCAATCCATCCTTCGTTGCCTTGTTGTAGGTAGTAGGGGTCTCCATGCGGGTGAAATCCAGCCATTTGACTATACGAGAATAGGGTTATGAGATTTGAATAAAACTTGAGACGTATTTATAAAAATTTAATCCACCACTTATAACTGATTATGACATGTGTCTAATACCCGTGTATACATATGTATATAAATTTATATATATTTAGTGTTGTATAATTCTAATTTTATAACATATATGTGTTGTGATTACACGGGTAATTTGGATCTTATGAAATCGTATACGACAACAAATATATATATATATATATATATATATATATATATATATATATATATATATGTATATATATATATGTATATATATATATATATATATATATACACATTTACATTGGTCTTGCCATTATACATCGTATAAATACTTTTCACAATAATAACTACAATATATTTTATATATATTTATTTATCGTGATTTATATCTCAATTATCGTGCACACGAAGTGAACTATACGACACACGATCTTGAGTTAGGAGCAGTGGTATTTGCTATGAAGATCTGGAGACACTACTTATACGGAACAAAGAGCACTGCTTTCACCGATCACAAGAGCCTTCAACATATTTTTCATCAGAAGGAACTCAACATGCGGCAACGACGACGGGTTGAGTTAGTCAATGACTACGAATGCGAAATTCGTTATCATTCTGGCAAAGCCAACGTGGTAGCTGACGCCCGCAGTCGAAAGGAATACACTGGTCGGAGGGTCAGATCTCCATCGGCAAATTCCGAAATTATTTTTAATATTTATTTATTAAAATGATGTGATTAAGGAATTTCTTTAAAAATTCATAACTTCTTTATCTGAAGGCGGTTTTTGCCAGACTTTTTACCGCTGAACAACCATTGTCGAGACCTTCGATTCTCGTTTAGGTCATTCCGGCCAAAAGTCGCTCGATCTCTGATTCGAGTGTTCAGTTGACTGTTCCTAAGCCGAATTTGGAAAAATCTTAACTTCAGTATACGAAGCCGGGTTTGGGCATTCTTTTTACGTACGATCCCGGTTTAATGATGTAAAACATAGTAGGTAGTTGAATAATAACTTTTTAAACATGTCACACCCCCAAACCTGAACGGCGGAAACGTTCGGGGGCGGATGACTTCATGTGGTAGCGTAACAAATGAATACATAGTAAAGAAAGCAATACAACCATCATATATATATATATATATATATATATATATATATATATATATATATATATATATATATATATATATATATATATATATATATATAATTGAAACTTTATATTTGTCAAAAGTTCACATGTTCAAAATCAATTACAAATATGATGTCAAAATATGAGATTTAAACTGGCGCCGCAGCATCTCTTCATCAAAAGCATAATGATACCTGTAGTTACTGAATCCCTAGGACATACAAGTAATTTTGAAAGAGTAGATCAACATTTAAGCTGGTGAGTTTCATAAGTATTTAATGACAACGTTTGTATGAAAAGAAATATCTTGTCCTTGTTTGTTTGTGTTTAGAAAATCCTGTATTTTCTACTAGTATAAAAGTAGTCTTCCTTCCAGACTGAAGTTTGTTTCCAAAATGTTTGTAAGTGTAAAAGTAACCAATATGTTTGAAAACCTCGTAAATCAATGTATTTTTAATATCATCTGTGAGCTTTATAACCATACTATTGACTCGGATTGCCTATACACAACGTTCTTCAGGCGATGGAATGTTATGACGTTTGTCACCCCAAACGGTAGACTGTAGGTAACAGTCAGGGCGCGGGTTGTCAAGCCCGTATAGATCTATAGACAAACACCATGCTCCCACTCCAAGGGATTCTGGTATATAATACAGGACTTGAAATGTGTACTCGAACGTACGTGAAGTAAATGTCTCTCAAAACCGTAGTATAAAAACAAATTTACGTGTTGAAATGTTCGTTTGTTATCGTACATTAAAGTGATTTCTCGAACATCGTGTTTCTTGTATGTAAAAGTTAGCAATGTCCTCATAAAACTATACCTATTATAGTTTTCTAAAAGTGTGCTTCGTTTGTTTTTAGAATATCTAGAAAAGAATCATTTGTTATGAAAACATAGATTTTTGTAGCGTCTAAGATAGACACAACATACTTTAAATCTAAGAAAATGTTTAATTTATACATGCATTACAACCATTTATAGTTTTTAAAGATAACATCTATTGTAATATATTTTTGTATACGGGAGTTCCCTATAAAGTTTATAAGTCACACATGATTCCACTTAATAAAAATGTATAATAATCTTTATATATAACACCCGATAGTAGTCATGTGTTTTACTTGTATTTCCCCCCCTAGGAAGCATATAAAAGCGTTTAGAATATTAAAAGGGTTAATTAAGGGGTATGAACTCACTTGAAAGTTTGAAGATAGCGAGATGGAAAACCGGGCAGAGTTTCGTCTCGGGAAACGGATTTTCCTCGGGATTCTCGGGAATCTCGGGAGTAAAATCGACCTTCGGGACTTGCACAAAATGACCAGGGCTTCGGGGTAGTGCGGGCACGGAAAACGAGGTAAAACACAAGAAAACTGAGAGAGAATGAACAAATTTTTCGGGAACCCTCGCATCCTATTTATAGGAGGCTGGAACCCCCTCTGTACGCGGGGCGTATGCTTGTACGTGGGACGTACACGTACGTCACGCATGACCGAGACCTCGACTGCCTCGCACTTCGGATGGGACGAGGGTAGGCTCGCATAGGGGCAAAGTGGACGATCCGAGGCCGTGGCCTAGAGTATGCTGGGCGTACTCCTGTACGCGGGGCGTACGTGCGTGACTCAGACTTCGGATAATACCGAAGTTTTTAATAAAAATTATATGTAAATTATTTATCAAACTTCAAAAATTCATATCTCCTTCATACGAACTCCGTTTTCGACGTTCTTTATATCCCCGCGAAGGTGATACTACGATCTACAACTTTCGTTTAGATTCCGTCGGCAAATTCTGAAATTATTTTTATTATTTATTTATTAAAATGACGTGATTAAGGAATTTCTTTAAAAATTTATAACTTCTTTATCTGACGTCGGTTTTTGCCAGACTTTTTACCGCTGAACAACCATTGTCGAGACCTTCGATTCTCGTTTAGGTCATTCCGGCCAAAAGTCGCTCGATCTCTGATTCGAGTTTTCAGTTGACTGTTCCTAAGCCGAATTTGGAAAAATCTTAACTTCAGTATACGAAGCCGGGTTTGGGCATTCTTTTTACGTACGATCCCAGTTTAATGATGTAAAACATAGTAGGTAGTTAAATAGAAACTTTTTGGACATTTTATTATCAACGTTTATTTTGATTAACTCAAAAATGGTTACAATACTTGACCTATTAGGCCATTACAAAAAGTTGAAATATCGGGTTGTCACATCATCCCCGTTAGAGGGAATTTCGTCCCAAAATTCAAAGTAGTAAAGACACTAGTGAACATGAAAGAGATGAGGGTATTTTTGTTTCATATGATCTTCGCGTTCCCATGTGAATTCAGGTCCCCGCTTGGCGTTCCAACGAACCTTCACGATGGGTATGCGACTTTGTTTTGTTTGTTTGACCTCTCGGTCCATGATTTCTACTGGTTCTTCCACAAAGTTGAGGCTCTCGTTGATCTTGATTTCGTCGAGTGGAATAACAAGAGTCTCATCGGACAGACACTTTTTCAAGTTTGAGATGTGGAAGGTTGGATGTACGTTACTAAGTTCACGCGGTAGGTTAAGCTTGTAAGCCACAGGGCCGATTCTAGAAAGAATCTCGAAAGGCCCTATGTATCTTGGATTTAGTTTCCCACGCTTTCCAAAGCGTATTAAACCCTTCAACGGTGAGTCCTTTAATAAAACGTGGTCTCCTACCTGGAATTCCAAAGGTTTCCTCCTTTGGTCAGCGTAGCTTTTCGGTCGGTCTCTCGAGGCTTTCAATCGTTCACGAATCTGAACGATCTTCTCTGTTGTTTCTCGTATGATTTCCGGACCGGTGAGAGTGCTTTCAGGAACACTTCCTTTAGCTAACTGAGTATCGCTAACTTCAGCCCAGCACAGAGGGGATCTGCACTTTCGACCATAGAGGGCTTCGAACGGAGCAGCCTTTATGCTTGTATGATAACTATTGCAGTATGAAAATTCGACAAGGGGTAAATGGATATCCCATGCCTTTCCAAAGTCAATCACACAGGCTCTCAGCATATCTTCTAAAGTCTTTATCGTTCTCTCAGTCTTCCCTTCTGTTTGTGGGTGGTAGGCTGGAACGCCTTCTCTTGATTTTCTTCCCAGTCAATGGCCACGACTTTCTGGGTTAATGTAGTAAGAGGTTTCGCAATGCTAGAGAAGTTCTTTATAAATCTGCGATAGTAGCCAGCGAGACCTAGTAATTGATGAGTTTATGTAGGTGTCTTTGGTGCCGACCAGTTCTCTATGGCCTTGATTTTGGAGGGGTCCATGTGTATCCCTTTCTCGCTAACCACGTGGCCCAAAAATTCGACTCTTCGAATCCAAAATTCGCATTTAGAGAACTTCGCATAGAGTTTCTCCGATCGCAGTGTTTCTAGGACTTTTCGTAGGTGTTGACTATGCTCTTCCTTACTTCGGGAGTAGATAAGTATATCATCGATAAAGACAATGACGAACTGATCTAAGTAGGGACGACATACGTTATTCATTAGGTCCATAAATACTGCTGGTGCGTTGGTTAATCCAAATGGCATTACGACAAATTCGTAGTGTCCATAACGAGTTCGGAAAGTTGCCTTAGGAATATCGCCCTCAAGTACCTGTAATTGGTGATATCCGGATCGTAGATCTATCTTCGAGAATTAGTTTGCTCCTTGAAGTTGATCAAACAAATCGTCAATGTGGGGTAGGGGATAACGGTTCTTGACAGTATGTTTGTTCAGCTCTCTGTAGTCGATGCACATACGGAACGATCCGTCCTTCTTTACAAACAAGACCGGTGCTCCCCAAGGTGAGAAACTTGGTCTTATGAATCCTTTTTGCAGGAGTTCATTAAGTTGACTGGAAAGTTCCTGCATCTCTGCTGGTGCCAAACGATAAGGCGATTTCGCTACTAGGGTAGCCCCTGGAACTAAGTTGATTCTAAATTCGACTTGGCGTTGTGGTGGTAATCCTGGTAGTTCTTCTGGAAAGATATCGGGAAAATCGCGTACTTCTGGAATGTTCTTGATGTCCTTCAGTTCCTGGCTTGTATCGACGATGTGCGCTAGGAATTCTCGACAATCCTTCCGTAAACACTTTCGAGCCTGGATGCACGAAATGATACGAAGGTTCGTACTTGATTTGTCTCCGTAAATGACTAATGTTTCGTTGTTAGGAAGATTAAGGAGAACTTCTTTTTCAAATCACATAATGTCGGCGCAAAGAAGACTTAACCAATCCATACCGACTATGACGTCAAAACTTTTAATAGGAACCGGCATGAGATTGATTGGGAAAGAATGACCATCTAAAGTTAACGTACAGTCCTTGTATATGTAGTTAGTGTTTTCGGTTTTTCCGTTGGCCATCTGTACAGTGAATGATTTTTCTAGTTTGCTAGGTTTAGGTTTAAGTAAGTGAATAAAGTTTTGACTCACGAAGCTTCTCTCCGCTCCATGATCGAATAATATGCATGCATATGAATTATCGAGGAGGAACGTACCAGCAACTACAGTTGGATCTGCTATAGCTTCATCGTGGCCTATAGTCAAAACTCGTCCTACACCGCCGGTGCCTGCTGCCTTAGGGCAGTTCCTCCTGTAGTGGCCCACCTCGCCACAACTATAGCAAGTCTGTCCTATACCTGCACTGGGAATTTGAGTGATCGGCCTTGCGAGATCCTTGCAGAAACGGGTTGTGTGTCCCTTTCTGTTGCAGTTGGCGCACTGCATTTCCCGACAAGGTCCACGGTGGTGGTAATTGCATTTGGTGCACTTTGGACGGTTACCATCATAAGGCTTTGTTGGGTAGGTGATTGTAGGAGTGGTAGTAGGTACTGTGGCAACATTTACCGAAATAGTTGTTTCTTTGCGGGTTCTTGGGAAGACCCACCCTTCCCTTTATTCCATACTCTCTTCCTGTTGTTGTTGTTGTTGTTGTTGTCGTTTCCTCGCAGTGGTTCTGGTGCAGAAACAGTTGAGTTCCTATGGCCTCCATAGTCAATCAAAGATTGTGCCAGTTCCTTAGCACTTTCAAAGGTGTCAGGTTTGGAGGCTAACACGCTTGACCTTAATTGGGTCGTCAGTCCCCATATGTACCTCTCTATTTTCTTGCTCTCAGGAGCAATCATATCTGGGCAAAGGATTTCCAGCTCGCAAAATCTGTTGGTATATGTTGCGATGTCGGTACCAACCATTCCGAGAGTCCAGAGTTCATGTTCGAGCCTTTGAATCTCTCCCCTTGGGCAGTATTCTCTCATCATCATGGCCTTGAGGTTCTCCCAGCTAATGGATTTTGCCACAATTAGAGTAAGTACTTTAACGTGGCCGTTCCACCAAGTCAAAACTCTATCAATGAGTGTGAAGGTTGCAAATTTGACCTTGCTGTGCTCGGGGCAGGAGCAGATTTCAAAGACTGGTTCTGTCCTTTCAATCCACTATCTTAGAGCCATCACACCACCAATTCCATAAAACATACGGGGTTTGGCATTAGTAAAGTCCTTATAAGTGCATTCTCGGGATTGCCCATGACTCTCGCCATGGTTGGAAAGGTGTGTGCCAGTTCTCGAGTCATTCGTACTCGAGTTATTTATTTGTGACATGGAAGTTGCTACCGCTGCGGTGACTGCTGCTTGGAACATGACAGCATCAAATTGAGGAGGTGTAGGTGAAGGTGGTGGTATCGGTGTTTCATTGATAGGGTTACGCCTTGTATTCCTGCGTGGCGGCATCTTTAACTATACGTTTAAAAGATGATGATATGGATAAGAATAAGTGACAAATGATTGTGTCTCATGAACCAAATCGCCATGGTTCAACAAAAAAAATGATAGCATAAAAATGAAAGTTATTTGTAAGACTGAAAGTATGAAACAAGTATTTGGTTTCTCGATGACTTTTCAAGGTTTGAACGAAATACTCAACGTAGTTATAATAGTATCACTTATATTAATATAAGAGTTGATACAACGATCATGAAAATTTGACCCTTATAAGGCTCTCCGATTACAAAGTTCGAGAAATTTAAAGACTTTTAGCCGAGGTCCTAAGTTATAACAAAATTTGAGGATTTTCACAACTACTACATGCGACGGGTGTTGCGCTTAGAGCTCGATTCTGCATCTGATTGCTTCGACTCCATAAGACGCCTATCAAGGGCGGCTTGTTGTTCCCTCAATTCTGCGAAAGCTGCATTCGTTTGTGCTTGGAATGCCTCGGCGCGGATGTGGATGTGGTTCTGCAACATCTCTAGGCGGTTGATATCGGCCGTGTGGATTTGTATTTCCACGTTTACCTCTCGGATTCAGTTTGCTTGAACCCCCGATTGGTAGGACTGATTGGCGAGTTTGCCCACCATAACCGGGAGTGCCCGATCGGCTGAACCTCCACCTCGGACATCGTAGAAATCTCAGCATATGCCATAGGGAGAGCGTATACTTTGTTGTTGGCTCCAGTGGACGAGGTGACTTCCCCAGACGGGAGTCGGTCCTTGAAGGTTCCTCCTAATGGGTGGAGGGTTGACTATTTCCGGTTCTGAGTCTGTCCCGGAGTCATCCCCGCCATCCAACTCAATGGGCTCCTAGTCCTCCTCTGGATCCTCTTCAATCCATCCTTCGTTGCCTTGTTGTGGGTAGTAGGGGTCTCCATGCGGGTGAAATCCAGCCATTTGACTATACGAGAATAGGGTTATGAGATTTGAATAAAACTTGAGACATATTTATAAAAATTTAATCCACCACTTTTAACTGATTATGACATGTGTCTAATACTCGTGTATACATATGTATATAAATTTATATATATTTAGTGTTATTGTATAATTCTAATTTTATAACATATATGTGTTGTGATTACATGGCTAATTTGGATCTTATGAAATCGTATACGACAACAAATATATATATGTATATATATATATATATACACACACACACACACATTTATATTGGTCTTGCCATTATACATCGTATAAATACTTTTCACAATAATAACTACAATATATT
This sequence comes from Lactuca saligna, assembly GCF_052625555.1. Taxonomy (NCBI): domain Eukaryota; kingdom Viridiplantae; phylum Streptophyta; class Magnoliopsida; order Asterales; family Asteraceae; genus Lactuca; species Lactuca saligna. The sequence goes on from NC_136421.1 coordinate 202,205,313, forward strand.
TTATATATATTTATTTATCATGATTTATATCTCAATTATCGTGCACACGAAGTGAACCTATACGACACACGATCTTGAGTTAGGAGCAGTGGTATTTGCTCTGAAGATCTGGAGACACTACTTATACGAAACAAAGAGCACTATTTTCATCGATCACAAGAGCCTTCAACACATTTTTGATCAGAAGGAACTCAACATGCGCCAACGACGATGGGTTGAGTTACGTAATGACTACGAATGTGAAATTCGTTATCATCCTGGCAAGGCCAACGTGGTAGCTGACGCCCTCAGTCGAAAGGAATACACTGGTCGGAGGGTCAGATCTCCGTTGGCAAATTTCGAAATTATTTTTATTTTTAGTTATTTATTAAAATGACGTGATTAAGGAATTTCTTTAAAAATTCACAACTTCTTTATCTGACGTCGGTTTTTGCCAGACTTTTTACCACTGAACAACCATTGTCAAGACCTTCAATTCTCGTTTCTGTCATTCCGGCCAAAAGTCGCTCGATCTCTGATTCAAGTTTTCAGTTGACTGTTCCTAAGCCGAATTTGGAAAAATCTTAACTTCAATATACGAAGCCGGGTTTGGGCATTCTTTTTACATACGATCCCGGTTTAATGATGTAAAACATAGTAGGTAGTTAAATAGAAACTTTTTGGACATGTCACACCCCCAAACCTGAACGGCGGAAACATTCGGGGGAGGATGACTTCATGTGGTAGCGTAACAAGTGAATACATAGTGAAGAAAGCAATACAACCATCATATATATATAATTGAAAGTTTACATTTGTCAAAAGTTTACATGTTCAAAATCAATTACAAATATGATGTCAAAATATGAGATTTAAACTGGCGCCGCAGCATCACTTCATCAAAAGCATGATGATACGTGTAGTTACTGAATCCCTGGGACATACAAGTAATTTTGAAAGAGTAGATCAGCATTTAAGCTGGTGAGTTTCATAAGTATTTAATGACAATGTTTGTATGAAACGAAATATCTTGTCCTTGTTTGTTTGTGTTTAGAAAATCCTGTATTTTCTACTAGTATAAAAGTAGTCTTCCTTCCAGACTAAAGTTTGTTTCCATAATGTTTGTAAGTGTAAAAGTAACCAATATGTTTGAAAACCTCATAAATCAATGTATTTTTAATACCATCTGTGAGCTTTATAACCATACTATTGACTCGGATTGCCTATACACAACGTTCTTCAGGCGTTGGAATGTTATGACGTTTGTCACCCCAAACGGTGGACTGTAGCTGACAGTTAGGGCGCGGGTTCTCAAGCCCGTATAGATCTATACACAAACACCATGCTCCCCCGCCAAGGGATTCTGGTATATAATACAGGACTTGAAATGTGTACTCGAACGTACGTGAAGTAAATGTCTCACAGAACAGTAGTATAAAAACAGATTTACGTGTTGAAATGTTCGTTTGTTATCGTACATGAAAGTGATTTCTCGAAAATCGTGTTTTTAGTATGTAAAAGTTAGCAATGTCCTCATAAAACTATACCTATTATAGTTTTCTAAAAGTGTGCCTCGTTTGTTTTTAGAATATCTAGAAAAGAATCACTTGTTATGAAAACATATATTTTCGAGCGTCTGAGATAGACACAACATACTTTAAATCTAAGAAAATGTTTAGTTTATACATGCATTACAACCATTTATAGTTTTTAAAGATAGCATCTATTGTAATAGATTTTTGTATACGGGAGTTCCCTATAAAGTTTATAAATCACACATGATTCCACTTAATAAAAGTGTATAATAATCTTTATATATAACACCCGATAGTAGTCGTGTGTTTTACTTGTATATCCCCCCCCCCCCCCCTAGAAAGCATATAAAAGCGTTTAGAATATTAAAAGGTTAATTAAGGGGTATGAACTCACTTGAAAGTTTGAAGATAGCGAGATGGAAAACTGGGCAGAGTTTCGTTTCGGGAAACGGATTTTCCTCGGGATTCTCAGGAATCTCGGGAGTAAAATCGACCTTCGGGACTTGCACAAAATGACCAGGGCTTCAGGGTAATGCAGGCACGGAAAACAAGGTAAAACACAAGAAAAGTGAGAGAGAATGAGCAAATTTTTCGGGAACCCTCACATCCTATTTATAGGAGGCTGGAACCACCTCCGTACGCGGGGCGTACGCTCGTATGCGGGGTGTACGCGTACGTCACGCATGACCGAGACCTCGACTTCCTCGCACCTCGGATGGGACAGGGGTAGGCTCGCATAGGGGCGACGTGGACGATCCGAGGCCGTGGCCTCGAGTACGCTAGGCGTACTCGTGTACGCGGGGAATACGTGCGTGACTTAGACTTCGGATAATACCCAAGTTTTAAATAAAAATTATATATAAATTATTTATCAAAATTCAAAAATTCATATCTCCTTCATACGAACTCCGTTTTCGACGTTCTTTATATCCCCGCGAAGGTGAGACTATGATCTACAACTCTCATTTAGATTCCGTCGGCAAATTCCGAAATTATTTTTATTATTTATTTATTAAAATGACGTGATTAAGGAATTTCTTTAAAAATTCATAACTTCTTTATCTGACGTCGGTTTTTGCCAGACTTTTTACCGCTGAACAACTATTGTCGAGACCTTCGATTCTCGTTTAGGTCATTCTGGCCAAAAGTCGCTCGATCTTTGATTCGAGTTTTCAGTTGACTGTTCCTAAGCCGAATTTGGAAACATCTTAACTTCAGTATACGAAGCCGGGTTTGGGCATTCTTTTTACGTACGATCCCGGTTTAATGATGTAAAACATAGTAGGTAGTTAAATAGAAACTTTTTGGACATTTTATTATCAACGTTTATTTTGATTAACTCAAAAATGGTTACAATACTTGACCTATTAGGCCGTTACAAAGAGTTGAAATATCGGGTTGTCACATCATCCCCCCGTTAGAGGGAATTTCATCCCGAAATTCAAAGTAGTAAAGACACTAGTGAACATGAAAGAGATGAGGGTATTTTTGTTTCATCTGATCTTCGCGTTCCCATGTGAATTCAGGTCCCCGCTTGGCGTTCCAGCAAACCTTCACGATGGGTATGCGACTTTGTTTTGTTTGTTTGACCTCTCGGTCCATGATTTCTACTGGTTCTTCCACAAAGTTGAGGCTCTCGTTGATCTCGATTTCGTCGAGTGGAATAACAAGAGTCTCATCGGACAGACACTTTTTCATGTTTGAGACGTGGAAGGTTGGATGTATGTTACAAAGTTCACGCGGTAGGTTAAGCTTGTAAGCCACAGGGCCGATTCTGGAAAGAATCTCGAAAGGCCCTATGTATCTTGGATTTAGTTTCCCACACTTTCCAAAGCGTATTAAACCCTTCAACGGTGAGACCTTTAATAAAACGTGGTCTCCTACCTGGAATTCCAAAGGTTTCCTCCTTTGGTCAGCGTAGCTTTTCTGTCGGTCTCTAGAGGCTTTCAATCGTTCACGAATCTGAACGATCTTCTCTGTTGTTTCTCGTATGATTTCCGGATCGGTGAGAGTGCTTTCAGGAACTCTTCCTTTAGCTAACTGAGTATCGCCAACTTCATCCCAGCACAGAGGGGATCTGCTCTTTCGACCATAGAGGGCTTCGAACGGAGCAGCCTTTATGCTTGTATGATAACTATTATTGTATGAAAATTCGACAAGGGGTAAATGGATATCCCATGCCTTTCCAAAGTCAATCACACAGGCTCTCAGCATATCTTCTAAAGTTTGTATCGTTCTCTCACTCTGCCCGTTTGTTAGTGGGTGGTAGGCTGTACTCATGTCTAGCTTAGTTCCTAGGGTGCCTTGTAGTGACTGCCAGAATCGTGAAGTGAATCTACTATCTCGGTTGGAGATAATGGATATCGAAACACCATGCAGTTGCACTATTTCCCTTAAGTAAGTTCTTGTAAGCTTTTTCATCATGTCAGTCTCCTTGATGGGTAGGAAATGTGCGGATTTGGTCAACCTGTCGACGATGACCCATATGGTATCGAGTCCACCCGTCGTTTTGGGCAACTTGGTTATGAAGTCCATAGTAATCCGTTCCCATTTCAATTCTCGTATCTCCGGTTGTTGTTGTAATCCTGAAGGTTTCTGATACTCTATCTTAACCTTAGCGCAAGTAAGGCATTTACTTACGAATGTAGCAATTTCTGCTTTCATGTTAGGCCACCAGTACAAGTTTTTAAGATCCATATATATCTTATCTGAACCTGGATGTAAGGAATACCTCGTGTTGTGTGCTTCGGTCATTACTACGTCTCTGAACCCGCCATGTTTCGGCGTCCAGATTCGGTTCATAAGATAATATGCTCCGCCACTCTTGACTTCTAGATTCTTTTCCATTCCCCGTAGGGATTCACCCGCCACATTTTCAGGTCGCAAAGCTTCCATTTGTTCCTCTTTAATTTGTGTGGGTAAGAGGGAATGTGTAACAACCCGAAATTTCCGTATCATTTATTGTAACTCTTTCGTAGTACAATTCGCACAACCAATCGTCATTCCAAATTCGATTTCCGATCTTCCGTATAATTAAGTCATTAATTAGTACACATTTAAAATGACTTAATGGGTGTCTTAATACAATTAGAAATCATTCTAACATCCAATTCTAGTGATCGGAATATTTCTAGAAATTACCGTATCAGGTTATGGTAACTCCATCAGGTACGACCAAAAGCCTCGTCTAACGCAGGTATCGGGTAGAATTCCACCGTGTCCAAAACTTAAACACTATATAAACGTGTTTAAGACTCCATTTGAAGCGTTTGGTCAATTTACCATTAAACACTTCCAACCTCTCTCCTCATCCAAGTTTAAGGGATCAAAACTCAAATTTAAGGCTTCAAATCTCTAAGGTACTTTCCCTAGCTTGTATTGTAACCTTCTTAGCCTTCAAATTCGAGTTCAAAGCATGATTTAAGACTATATTCATGAGTTTACAGCCATGGAACCTTCATGGGCCGAAAACTCATATAACAAGGGTTTTTAAGCCCTAAAACCCCTCCTAAGCAATGTTAGACATTAGTAATGACTTAATGAATTAATGGAAGGGACTTGCAACAATTAAAACATTGATTTTAAGGGAAAAAAGTGAGTTTACGGCCAAGACACATTCTTGGGCCGTAAACTCATATTCAAGGGGTTTTTGAGCCAATTAACCCTTCCAAATCATAGTTGGGACTTAGATATGACTTGTGGGATATTGGTTTTAGCATCTAAACACCTCAAACATGATTTTTGGGGGACAAAAGAGAGTTTACGGACAAGACATATTCTTGGGCCGTAAACTCCTCTTAAATGGGGATTTAGAGCCTTAAAACATGTCCAAATGCCTTGAAACTCAACCAATGGCTTTGTGGTAAAATCTAGATGCATCTAAAAATAGTTTAAAGGTTTGAAACACATCAAAAATGTCACTTATAAGAGTTTACGGCCTAGGAGCATACCCTTGGCCGTAAACTCATAAAACTATGTTAATGATGCATCAAATACACTCAAATGGCTTGTATATATTTCTGGAATCACATGTGATTGTTTTAAGCATCAAAAACTATCTTTTTCATGGGTAAAGAAGAGTTTACAGCCTTAGAACATACCTCTAGGCCGTAAACTCCAATAAGTGTGTTAAATGATGTTCTAAATTCATAACAAGGCTTGGAAAATTAACTAGAATCACATGTGATTGTCCTATGAAGCTCAAATCAATTTTCCTTGGTCATAGGTGAGTTTACGGCCGTAAAATCCTATGGTATGGCCGTAAACTCCCTTTTAAGTGTTATAATATCATGCAATCCATTCCAAGGCATTTTAGAAATCCATTCCAACAATCCCCATGTCCATTTAAGCCATTTAAACACCCAAAATCACACCCACATGAGTTTACGGCCGTAAACTCATGTATGTGTGTGTTCAATGGTTGTAAACTCCTTAAAATGTTTACTCTTGGGGAGTAAACTTAAGTCCCAAGTCCCTAGTGCCGTTACACGTCCGAAGATGTCACCCGGGTCACCCTAAACGCTCATTTTGAGGTGTTTAACCTCATTGGAGTGTAATGTTCCATATGATTAGTGAATGTATCTCTAATTGTATATATATGGACATTATTTCATTTTACATAGGGACATCGCGAGTAATGTTTCCGCCTTCGGTTTTTGGGGTGTGATAGAATGGATAGTCATAGTCAGAGATCTGACCCTCCAACCAGTGTATTCCTTTCGACTGAGGGCGTCAGCTACCACATTGGCCTTGCCAGGATGATAACGAATTTCGCATTCGTAGTCATTGAGTAACTCAACCCATCGTCGTTGCCGCATGTTGAGTTCCTTCTGATCAAAAATGTGTTGAAGGCTCTTGTGATCGGTGAAAATAGTGCTCTTTGTTCCATATAAGTAGTGTCTCCAGATCTTCAGAGCAAATACCACTGCTCCTAACTCAAGATCGTGTGTCGTATAATTCACGTCATGTGTCTTAAGCTGTCGGGAGGCATAAGCAATAACTTTCCCTCTCTGCATAAGAACACAACCAACACCTTGATTTGACGCATCGCAATACACTACAAAGTCTTCTATCCCTTCGGGGAGGGATAGTATCGGTGCGGTGCACAAGGCTTGTTTTAGCGTTTGGAACGCCTTCTCTTGTTTTGCTTCCCAGTCATAGGCCACGCCTTTCTGGGTTAATGTAGTAAGAGGTTTCGCAATGCTAGAGAAGTTCTTTATAAATCTGCGACAGTAGCCAGCGAGACCTAGAAATTGACGAATTTTTGTAGGTGTCTTTGGTGTCGACCAGTTCTCGATGGCCTTGATTTTGGACGGGTCCACGTGTATCCCTTTCTCGCTAACCACGTGGCCCAAAAATTCGACTCTTCGAATCCAAAATTCGCATTTAGAGAACTTCGCATAGAGTTTCTCCGATCGCAGTGTTTCTAGGACTTTTCGTAGGTGTTGACTATGCTCTTCCTTACTTCGGGAGTAGATAAGTATATCATCGATAAAGACAATGACGGACTGATCTAAGTAGGGATGGCATACCCTATTCATTAGGTCCATAAATACTACTGGTGCGTTGGTTAATCTAAATGGCATTACGACAAATTCGTAGTGTCCATAACGAGTTCGAAAAGTTGTCTTAGGAATATCCCCCTCAAGTACCCGTAATTGGTGATATCCAGATCGTAGATCTATCATCGAGAAGTAGTTTGCTCCTTGAAGTTGATCAAACAAATCGTCAATGCGGGGTAGGGGATAACGGTTCTTGACAGTAAGTTTGTTCAGCTCTCTGTAGTCGATGCACGTACGGAACGATCCGTCCTTCTTCTTTACGAACAAGACCGGTGCTCCCCAAGGTGAGAAACTTGGTCTTATGAATGCTTTTTGCAGGAGTTCATTAAGTTGACTGGAAAGTTCCTGCATCTCTTTTGGTGCCAGACGATAAGGCGATTTCACTACTGGGGTAGCCCCTGGAACTAAGTCGATTCTGAATTCGACTTGGCATTGTGGTGGTAATCCTGGTAGTTCTTCTGGAAAGATATCGGGAAAATCGCGTACTTCTGGAATGTTCTTGATGTCCTTCAGTTCCTGGCTTGTATCGACGATGTGCGCTAGGAATGCTCAACAATCCTTCCATAAACACTTTCGAGTCTGGATGCACGAAATGATACGAAGGTTCGTACTTGATTTGTCGCCGTAAATCACTAATGTTTCATTGTTAGGAAGATTAAGGCGAACTGCTTTTTCAAAACACATAATGTCAACGCGAAGAAGACTTAACAAATCAATACCGACTATGACGTCAAAACTTTTAATAGGAACCGGCATGAGATTAATTGGGAAAGAATGGTGTCTAAGTCCATAACTATTTATGGTATGTACTTGACCCGACCCGGCATGGTCCATTTGGGTTGCATGGCACCATGCAATTGGATAGACTAAATGAGAGAAATAACACTTGGAGATTATTAATAGATTATAAGTTCTAATATATTAATAATATTATTTGATTAGTTTGATCAAGAATTAATTTAGAATTAATTAAGTGATCAAAAGATAACTAATTAAATATATGGGTTGATTATGTAAATCATCCATATCTTGTATAGTGGGCTAAGAGGCTCCATGGACTATCAAGTTGGGTTCCACCCATAGGATGCTCCATGGATGCTCCATGGGAGTTACAAACCCATGGGTCATGGAAATGAAGAGTCATGACACATTAGGGTTTACATGGTGTAACCCTAGATGTGTCAACACTATATAAGAATCATATTCTCCACCAAAATCGGCTACACTAAGGAAACAAGAGGGCTTGGCCGATTTCAAGAAGTGTGCATTCTCTCAAAAGTCTTTCCAAGAGCTTTTGGTGTTGTGTGAAGCATTTGAGGCATCACACTTGGGGTGCTAGGCTCATAAGGTTTCAAGGAACACAAGCAACTACAAGGTAAGTTATTCTATCTATCCTTCAAGTTAAAATTGTTCCCCATGTATGCTAGATAGGAATATAGCCTTGGAATTCAACTTTCCATGATATTTAGACAAACATAGATCCAAGGTTATTAGGGTTGCATGTACACTTAGGAAGTGTTAGAATGCTCAAAACCCATCGGTGGTATCAGAGCCTAGGCTTGTTTGCTTTTTATTTGTGCTTAAAAGTTGAAAAAAGTTGAAAATCTTGATGTCTTCGAATGGACTCGTCGAGTCCATGGGGGGGACTCGTCGATTTCACGTGTATCTTCAACCTACTCGGCGAGTAAGTTCATGCACTCGGCGAGTAGGGTCGACAGATTGCAGAATTTCGACTTTAGTGGCTGGAAATGGACTAGAAACATTACCCTAAACTGTTTTGGTACTTGAAAACTTGTTTTGATGGTGTAATGTTCTTTCTAATTCATTTACAACAACTAGTTATCAAAATTACAAAGTTTTAAGTGTAATTTTGATTTATGAATGTGTTCATATTCATGTTCTTGTTCTTATGATGTTTTAGATGATCGTAGGAATTATTTATAACCTATGTGGTAGATTAATTCTTGATCATAATGTGTTTTAATGGAGTCCATAACTTGTCCTGATGTTATGGAAAACCAATAGTCACACTTGAATTAAAACCATTAAAAAGAACACAAGAGTTAGAAAAATGAAGAGTCTTCATTTTATTACTCTATTAAACTTATAAGTTACAAGAAATGAAAATTTTTGAAAGCTACAAAACTTGCCCTCAAGTTTTGGAACAAGTAAAGTTAAGTTAAAACTTTAGTTCCAACCCTTAGAATTTTAAAAGTTAAAATTCAATCCTTATACTTATATTATGATGATTTAATAATTATATATATATATATATATATATATATATATATATATATATATATATATATATGTATATATATGTATAAGAACAAAGTCGTCTTACCGCTAGTACGTCTCATTCACGAAGCCGGTCTATAAGGTGGGTATAAGGTTGTTGCCTATAAAATGGTGACTTAATGGGTGTCTACTCTCACCCACCGCTTGCTTGACTGGTGGAGGGTCGTTAGCTGAATGGGTAAGACAAGGACTTATAAATTCTCATTCAAAGTATGATGAATATTATAAAGTAACTTAATGTTTTACTAAATTCCCAATCTTAGTTACTTTAGGAAAATGTGAATAAGGTTCTAATCCATGAAATTACACTTTACACTTTGTCTAAGTCGTTGGTGCAGTGTGTGTGGTTAACCAGCACACTAACTTGGACTTAACAAGGTAGGTAAAGAGTGACTTAAGGTTTATTATAGTATCGGTGGAGCGTGTGTGGTTTACCGGCACATCGATTGAGTGATAAACTTTAAGGGTACCAAGTGATTTTCATGGTTACTTCACACCTCGTTTTGTAATCCTCGGTATCCCAGTCACAAAACTTGGAGGGCACACTCGAGATTGAAACATGCCTTTGAAAATTTCATTGAATCTCAAAGAATCTAGGAATTTCTAAGAACCAATCATAAAACCTAATATCTAATATTTCGGTTTTCGTGGTGGAAATTGGTCAATCGTCATTCACCTACCTTTCAAATATGTTATAGCTTGGATTACGGCATACCTCTTCTAAGTTATAATATATTGTGATTGGATCCTAGCCTTAATATTACATTTGGGTGTTTTATTAAGGACTCTCTTAATATCTAAACTAATCTTGTCCTCTTCCTTCAGATGTCTTCAAACAATGCTGCTTCTGGCTCGAATCCTAATGGCTCCTTTACTCTTATGAGCTTGTCTGGGAAAGTCACTTTTGATGGATCCAACTTCAATGAGTGGATCAGAAACATCAGGATGATTACCCGATACGAGGACAAAGAATATGTCCTCGACAAGGAGCTTAAGGAGATTGATGAGACCACTGCAACTCCTCAGGAGATCGCTGACTTTCAGGCACATGAAAGGGATGCTACGAAAGTAGCATGCGTCATGATGGCCACAATGACAGCAGAACTCCAAAAGTCCTATGAGGATTTCTACCCTTATGAAATGCACCAAGATTTGATGGAAAGATACCATCAAAGTGCACGACAAGAGAGGTACGAAATCATCTGCTCCATGATAACAACCATGATGAAGGACGGGGATTCCATCACGAGCCACATGCAGAAAATGCAAAGGTATGTGGATCGATTGTTGAAGCTTAATGCGAACTTCCCTGAGGAGCTTGCAATAGATATAATTTTGCGCTCCTTACCATCGTGCTATGATCAATTCCGCATGACATATCACATGAATAAGGAAGAGGTCACACTCAGCAAACTTCACGGACTTCTCAAGACTGCAGAATCAGGTCTTAAAGGGGAAGTCGGTTGTTAACTCTCCTACTCCAAACTCCACTCCGGTTTTGGCAATCGGGAAAAGTTGAGGGAAGAAGAGAAAGAGTTATTCGAAGGGTACCAAGGTTAGGACCCTTGATGGCTCTTCTTCAAGTGGAACCAAGAAAGGTTTTTTCACTCCTTTTTCTGACCCAAAAGAGGCTGAATGCTTCTATTGCCATGAAAAATCACATTGGAAGCGGTACTGCCCAAAATACCAGCAAGATGTGAAGGATGGGAAAGTTAAACCCAACCATGCAGGTATTTACACTATCATTTCTAATAACTCACCCCATTCGAAATCTTGGGTCCTTGATACCGGTTGTGGTATTCACATTTTTTGTGACTTGTAGGGACTAGGAAGAAGTGAGAATGTGGAGCAAGGAAGAATAAACTTAATCATGGGGAATTAGAAAGTTACACCTGTCACCAAGATTGGAGTTTATACTTTATCGCTAAGTAGTGGGTTAAATTTAGATTTGAATAAATGTTGTTATTCGCTAGAAATGGCAAGAAATATTATTTCCTTCCATGCATTGTATAAACAAGGTTTCACCTTTTCATTTGATAATGAAGTTGGTTCGATTAATGCTTTCTTTGATAATGTTCTTTATTTTAAAGCATTACCTTGTGATGGTGTGTATGAAGCTGTATCTGTTGTAGATAACTTAGGAAATAATGTTTTCTGTATTGATTCTCCTAATAATAATAACTTGGATAAAGCATCATTATGGCATTGTCGTCTTGGACATATAGGCAAGAAACGCATAGGCCAACTCCAAAAGGATGGAGTCTTGGATTCGTTTGACCTAAAGTCAGATGATAGTTGTGAATCATACTTACTTGGAAAAATGACAAAGTCACCCTTCACAGGCTCGTGTGAAAGGGGTGAAGGTTTGTTGGACCTTATACACACGGATGTGTGTGGACCATTCAAACATGCCACAAGGGATGCTAATCGTTATTATTTGACTTTTACTGATGATTACAGTAGATATGGATATGTCTACTTAATCAAGCATAAGTCAAAGACTTTCGAGAGGTTTAAGGATTTTAAACAGGAAGTTGAGAATCAATTGGGTAGGAACATTAAGATGCTTCGATCTGATCGAGGTGGTGAGTATCTTAGTTCAGAATTCCTCGACTATCTAAGGGAATGTGGGATTGTCTCACAATTGACACCTCCCAGGACACCGCAATTGAATGGTGTGGCTGAGAGGCATAATTGAACCTTGTTAGACATGGTTCGTTCCATGATGAGTCGACATTCGCTACCAATCTCATTCTGGGGGTATGCCTTAGAGACTGCCACCCATATTCTTAATTTAGTCCCTACAAAGAAAGTTGCCAAAACTCCTCACGAGATGTGGACTGGTAAAGTACCGAAACTAAACCACATCAAGATTTAGGGTTGCGAGGCTTTCGTGAGATGCGAGACTCATGATAAGCTCGAACCTCGAAGCGAGAGGTGTATTTTCATCGGCTACCCACAACAATCCTTTGGTTACCTCTTCTACAGACCTAGTGACAATGTGGTCTTTGTAGCAAGAAGAGGAGTCTTTCGAGAAAGAGAGTTTATAAGCCAAGGAGGCAGTGGGAGGCAAATTGATCTTGAAGAAATTCAAGAGTCAAGTGGTGAAGGAACTTCAAACTCTAGCCCTCAACTTGAGGAGGAAACTCCTGTTGAGCCAATTGACGAATCTGTACCTCTGAGGCATTCCACAAGAGTTAGGAGTGCACCTGAGCATTACTATGGATTCCATATTACTGCAGAAGGTGAGACACTTATTAGTGATGGGACACTAGTAAGTCAAGATGACCCTAACAGCTCTGAGGGAGCCACGGTAGGCCCCGAGTCTGCTAAATGGAAAGAGGCTATCGATAGCGAGATACAATCCATGTATGACAATCAAGTTTGGAACTTGGTTGAGAATGTACCAGGTCGTAAGACTGTAGGGTGCAAATGGGTCTTCAAGAAGAAGACCGACATGGATGACAAAGTACACACTTATAAGGCTAGACTGGTTGCAAAGGGCTTCTCTCAAATTCCTGGAGTGGATTATGATGAGACCTTTTCTCCGGTAGCCAAGATTAAGTCTATTCGGGTTCTGTTAGCCATAGCTGCATTTTATGACTATGAAATATGGCAAATGGATGTCAAAACCGCTTTCCTTAATGGAAAGTTGGCTGAAGATGTTTACATGAGTCAGCCAGAGGGTTTTGTCAGCAACGAGTACCCTAATAGAGTGTGTAAGATTGAGAAATCCATCTATGGATTAAAGCAAGCACCTCACAGATGGAATCTTTGCTTTGATGAAAAGGTCAAGGAATTTGGCTTTTCTAGGAGTGAAGATGAATCTTGTGTGTATGTCAAGGCTAGTGGGAGTATAGTTAGCTTTTTGGTATTGTATATGGATGACATACTACTCATAGGAAACGACATTCCAACCCTGCAGGAAGTAAAGTCCTGCCTTGGGAAGTGTTTCGCTATGAAGGACCTTGGTGAAGCTGCCTATATTTTAGGGATAAGGATCTTGAGAGATCGGAGTAAAAGACTAATTGGACTTAGTCAGAGTACCTACTTGGATAAGGTGCTGAAAAGATTCAGCATGCAGGACTCCAAGAAAGGAGAGTTACCCATCCAGAGTAACGCCAAATTGAGTAAGACACAAAGCCCTAGCACTGACGCTGAGATAGCAGAAATGAGTCGAATACCTTATGCTTCGGTTGTAGGATCGATCATGTACGCTATGACGTGTACTCGACCTGATGTAGCTTTTGCCTTGAGCATGGTTAGCAGGTTTCAGGGGAACCCTGGCAAGGCACACTGGACTATGGTAAAGAATATCCTCAAGTACCTACGGAGGACTAAGGACTGGGTCCTTACCCTCGGTGGGAGTGATGACTTGAGAGTTGTAGGGTATAGTGATGCTAGCTTCCAGACTGATAGGGATAATTTCCGCTCTCAGTCAGGCTGGGTCTTTACCCTAAATGGAGGAGCAATTTCTTGGAAGAGTTCCAAGCAAGAGACAGTGGCGGATTCTACTTGTGAATAAGAGTATATTGCAGCGAGCGAGGCGGCAAAGGAGGCTATATGGCTAAAGAACTTCATCGGAGACCTTGGAGTTGTACCAGCTATTAAAGAGCTAATGGAAATTTTCTGTGATAGTGAAAGTGCTGTTGCCTTAGCCAAGGAACCAAGGGATCACGGGAGATCTAGACACATCGACAGAAAATGCCATTTTATTAGACATCGAATAGAAGAAGGACTCCTCGTGGCAAAGAGGGTATCATCGGATGAGAACCCAGCAGATCCCCTCACGAAGGGACTGACTCGGGTTAAGCATCTCCAGCATGCTCGGAGCATAGGGCTGAAGGATGATATTAGATTTAGTAGTTAGATAACCTCGAAATTTGTAAAGTGTAATTGACATTAGATGATGAATAAAAGGTGTTTTATTTATGAGTAAAGTGTTGCTATCTCTTGTCAATCGTTTACTATATTTCTTTTGCATGTTTTGACTTCCAGAATAATTTTGTTTGGTATAACATATTATTCAAACCTCCACAGTCGGTCATATGTCGGAAGTAGGTATGAATCAAGACTGTCATGATTGGTTGCAGAGGTCTAAGGCGTTAGACAAGGCTACAACAATCATGACACTACTAGAAAAAAGGCATTTTACGACGCGCAAATTACGACACTCATTAATTTATGTTACGCAAACAAGAGTGACATTAAAAGAGTGTCATCTCTTCAGAAAATTTAAGGATTTAGGTCACGCATTATTGCATGCCTTTAAATTAGTGTCAAAAGAAAAAAAAATTAAAAACACGGAGGGCGCTGTACATTAAATGGGCGCCCTCTATATGTGTCGCTTTATAATTTTAATGAACGCGCGTTCCTTAGTTACAAGCGGGTAAAGAAAAGCCAAAAAATTAGAAAAGCCTGCTACCCTCCCTGCCCTAAGTATTTTCACGCATCTTTCATTCTCCTTACAATGTTGTGCAACTTCTCAATCAAAGATCGAAGGTTACGATTTCATCTCCATCTCTCGACTTCATCATCTCATTCAAGAAAAAGGGCTTCTGATTTCCATTCATCTACTTCATCGTTGTTGTAATTTCACCTTCTTCATCTCTCTGCTGTTATTGAGAATACTCTCCAATAGTTTTCTTGCACTATTCCTTGACCTGCTTCCTTCTAGATACGCTTCTGATCGAGAGATTCAGGTTAGGACTTTCAAGGTGCCGTGGAAACTGTAATGGTGTTTATTGTGGCGGAGGGATTAGGGTTTCTAGAGTGAGAGACGAAAGAGGAAATTGGGGTAAATGTCCGCAGAAGGAAGCATGTAATGCTGTTCTCTATTAACTGACGACTTGGGGTTTTAACTTTCACCATTGTTGATGCTTCGCCACTTAAGCGAATCGACACTCATAACGCACCTTCCACTTCAACTCTTTTCACAGATTTCCTCCCAGCTGATTTTATGATTTATGATTTCTGATTTCTTCCATATGATTTTAATTTTAGATTGAGATTTCTAAATGTCAGTCGCCAGCAGCCTATCACCGAAACCAAACTGAGACTCGCTCAATCGCTAAAAGCCTGGGATTTGCTAAAAATCTATTACTCAAATGTGGGATTGACTGAAAGTCTAATACTCGTTGAAAAACGAATGCCTGATTTCCTGAAGAGATAATAACCTTTAAGATCGTATATATCTTTGAAACAGGTATATAATGAATGTAAAGCAATACACAAGAATGGATTTGAATATGTCGAATGATTAAACTTTCAATCCTCAGCAGAGCTCGATGAAGAACTTCCACTGTAGAGGATTCTGGGGTTAAAAAAAGATAACTTCTATAATTACACCGTAAAACCCTAATCAATCAGTTACGTAAAAGATGCATGCAAGCATCTATAAATACACAAACCCTAGAGAACAAGATACAGCTGGACAGGCCCATACCGTACAAAGAATGGACTAGGAAGCAAGCCCAAGACGCAACACCAATAACCCAACAATCTCCCCCTTTGCGTCAATTGAGGCGAGATTTCACTCCAGCTTGCTTGCCCCCGCAGCACTGGCTTTCTTGACTGTCTTGAACAGGTAGGGGATGATGGCAATAAGTGTTTGACGGAAGTGAATGTACCAGTTTATCATATCATTGAAGTACTTTTTGTCACTATCCGTGTTCTGCTTGAAATGATTGATTATACCCAGAACATGCTCTAGACAAGTAGTCGTGTAAAGATGTTTGTCAGCCAAAGCAAACAGGCATTTCTGGCCTTCTGCTCTAGTGAACATGACTGAGTTCTGTTTCGGGTCAATCTTTCCCATCTTCATTCGGTTTATGTCGCTAGCAGAACCCACTAGAGTGATGATGGGCTTCTTCCTCAGGATATTAGCAATCTCTTGATCAAGCTTAGCCACCTCCAAAATATAGGAAACTAACATTCTCCTGAAATGGTCTATGACCGAACCATATTCAGCTTCATTGACAAGCAGAATATTGTGCAGAACGATCCAATCATGAGGGTTGAGGTTGGGAAGATCAGCCAGAGAGATAGAGTGCTCAGATTTTTCAGATCCCCTCAAGACCTTGAATCTGATATTGACAAAGTTACCTTCACGAACAGGCTTGAGTACCCGAACGTTGGTTATCTTCTGTGCGCTCCAAGTTTGGTACTGAGGTTGAGCAGTCCTCAGGTAATAGTCTATAAGCTCCCTATCCACCTTCGGGTGAGGATGGGGAACTTCAGCTATATGAGCGAACGCATGGAAGATGAAGGCCTTTCGGGTCAGGGGCATGTTGAACTGGGAATCGTTTGAGTTGACACGGTCTAGTGAGATGACCGGTTCTAGCCAAAGAGTGCAAGGAGACTCAATGGCTTCTTTAATGAGCACCTCGAGGGTCCAAGGAGGAAACAGAGTTTTCTTGCTTTCAAGGAGGTCATGAGCCTCCTTCATCTTCCTCTCCTTGGCCTCAGCTTCCCTGATTATTCGAGCATTTTCATCAAGCTCTCTCTCTCTGGTCTGCTTCCTGACCAAGATGACAATTGGCTCCTGATCATCACTCTCATCATTGTCGTCAGCAATTTGTTTGGCTTTGGCTTGAGCACTCAAACCTGATGAAGGACCAGATGTTGGTTTGGGTGCTTTTGGAGGGACAAGTGATGAAAGTGGAATTGATTGAGGTAGAGAACTTGGAGGGGGTTTCTGTTGAGTTGTGGACTTCTTCTTTTCTCCCCCTTGTTTCGGATGGTCCTCCTGCTCATGAATGCCTTCAATACGGCTAAGAAGGGCAAGAGCAGGAGTGAGCTTTTTCTGCAAGACTTCGCCTCACCGAATAGTTGAGTATCGGATCATGGGCTTCAAGGATATTGGACAAAGCTCCGTGGCAATCTGAAACACAACTCCTTACCACAGCTTTCTCGGACCGAAGAGAATCGATTTCCTTCTCGGCCTGGGAGAGCTGATAAGTTGCCAAGTTAAGCTCGGAAGACTTTCGGGCAAGCTCTTCCTTTGTGGTAGATTCGGCGGCTAGAGTGGCTTGGAATGAGAGAAGACGATACGCAACCGAAGACACAAATAATTGGTTGTCTTCTTTGAGTTTTTGGCGGAAGCTGGCAAATTGATCTTTTTCCGTCTCGAAGGAGTGGACCAACTTCTCCACAACGGTGCAGATCTTCTTAGTGTTTAACTTTGAAGCCGCCTGTAAGGACTCCAGCCAGATCTGGGCGTCCTGAAATAGTTTTTTTACTTTTTCGATCGCTACCGCACTGGCCTGCATGGATTTATCAATGGTAGCAGCAGCTGTGCTGATAGAGGCCTCATGAGCTTTTGTAAGTGACTCCACCATACTCTGAATAGCAGCCTCTGAAAAGTGAGATGTTCAGGAGGAGGAAGAAGCCACAAGATTGTCAATCTTCTCGTGGAGCTCCTTGATGTGCTTTTTGGTGACCGGAGCATCATCATCATCATCACTCTGAAGTTGATAAGGGCTGTAGTAGATGGAGTCAAAAACGGTATCCTCCCCTCCCAAAAAGGTTTCGGTTTCAGCAGAGGGAGTGGGAGATAAGGGTGCAGTGGGGGGTTCGGTAGTTAGAGTGGGTTCAGGTGCAGATGAAGGTTCGGGTTCTGAAGTAGAAACCCCCGTATCAGATACGTTGGTTGGAACCTCACGAGTGGTAGTGGTGGTGGCTTCTGTAAAAAGTGGTGGGGGAAGGGTGGTTGATGTGGTTTGAAGAAGAGTAGTTATGGGGGGAATGGAAATAGGGTCAGATATGGAGGGAATGGAAATGGAGGAGGTGATGATGGGAATGGAAGAGGTGGGTATAGGAGAAGGGGAAGGAGGTTTTGATGAAAGATGTACCTCATGTTCAGGGGAGTGAGGTGGGGTTTCGCCTCTAGCTGACTCATCGGAGTCAGAGTGGTTCTCTTCCGAGTCGCTGGAAGAAGAGGAGAGAATGAGTTTTCTCTTAGGTTGGACTTTCTTCTTCTTTGCTGGTAGGGAAAGATCTGGTTTTGAGGGTTTTCGCTTCTTAGGAGAAGGACCCTTTGCCCCCTTTGCAGCTTTTTTTATCTTCCCTTGCTCGGGTTTCTTTCCGCGAGCAGCAGGTTTATCTGCATCATTAATGGACTGAACCATTTCAGCAGAAAGCTCCCTTGGGCCCGAAGGACGAAAGTCCTTGTAGGCTTTCATGATGATGCTCTCCTTTGACACCCCGGCGGACATAGAGTCCGGAATGGATCCGACGATGGAAAATTTTGTCGGATCGGTGACAATAATTTTGGTGGTGTGGAAGACGCTGATGTTGGAGAGAAGGGAACCTGCAACAGTAGGAACATGGAGTTTATCCATGGCCCACTTGGTGATGAGCGTCCAAAACCTGGCGTAGGATACCTCAGTGTGGCGAGAGGAGGAGGCAAGGCTCTGAATAAGTTGCTGCCATAGAACCGAGCCATAGTCCAGGTTAAGGCCATGATAAAGACCATAGAGAATGGTCATAAACAGTTTGCTGGCCCCATCAGAACCAGAAGTATGCTCGGAGAGCCCTTTGAAGAGAATGGTGAAGAAACCATTCCATGGGGGAGGGAGACATGATTTCTTGAATTTTGTAACAGTTGTGAGAATCTCCGTGTACCCCATATTGTAGAACATCGAAAATAATTGGCCGACAGTAATGGTGTCGGGATTAATCCTAGATTCATCAGCTTCAAAGCCTAGAAGCCAACATAATCGTTGCTTAGAGATGGAGGTCTTGTGAGAAAGAAGATCAAAGTAGATGTGATCCACTGATCTGTCATAATGGGCTGTTGAGAAGACCTGGGAGAGGCATTCCATTGGTACAAGCTCGACTTTGGAATGAGCGAGCACCAACGGAGAGTATTTGAGGCACTCCAGAATGGGATACATGTAATTTTCGTACGCCTTAGGGTTGAGATCAATCACCAGACTTTGTTGGGCACGGATTGGAAGAATGTTTGTACGGGAAGAGGTTTCCTGTACTGATGAAGAATCCGCCATGGTTGAAGGAAGAAGATGATGAACAGTAGATGAGAAATCGTCCGATTTTGCTCTTTTGAGTTTTGAATGTTGTAAATTGGGAATGAAGCAGATGAATTCCTTTTATACCGTGGGTATAGGAGAGAGAAAGATCATCCCTAAATCTTCTTGATACAATAAAACGGTTTCAGATTTGACTTAAGCACGATGGTTGGCACCCCCGATGATTACACAGGAGAGAGAAGACCTGTTCCGTTTTGCACGCGTGCCCATCACCTCACTATTGAGGCCGTTACTCTGTCGGCTGAGTCAACATCTTATCTGTTTAATAACTATCATCCAAACATAAGATTATATAGTGACCGAACGCGAATTTTGGAAAATCAAAGATTTTCGTGCATAGAGTGTAAAAGATAAGGAAATAAAGCTAGATATATAGGGGAAGAGTGATGTCAAATGAGACAAAAAACGGATGATCCCGGGCACGAATCACTTTCTTCAAGGTCAAGAGAGACCTTAAAGTGTTTGTATGGATTCCCGTTGAATTACGATCAAGCACTTTCTAAGAAGTGTTGAAAGGCATCTTTTTGTTAGGCATTATAGGGTGGCTTTCGCTTCAATTTAGAAACCCGGACCCTGACATAAGACCAAGACTAAATGAAGTACTTGTGAGACCGATGTGGTCTGTTGAACAAGTAGGCTGGATAACAGATATAGTGACTTGTAAAAATATATGATGGTGAAATCTAAAAAAATTAAACTGGATTCTAGGGGAAGAAATGTTATGGTATATAACAAATTCATAAGAATCGCACAAACAAAGAGAGATTTCATGTTAACCGTCAATTCATGATAGGTATTGAATGTTGGGTTTCACTAAGCACGTAGTGACACGTGGATTAGATCATAAACACAGATATTTTGCAACCATAAACCTCATTGGTTAATTCTGAGAGTCTCAAGGGTTACGATATGGGACCGAAATATGATGGAGAAGAGAAGGTGGTGAAGAAAAGCGATAGTACCTCTGCTGAAAGTAGTGACCAAGCAGAGAACTCTCAACTCATATGAGAAAAGAGTAAGGTAGCTCAGGATTAGAATAAATGAAGCAGCCTTATTGGGAAGACAAGGTTTGTATATACCTAGTCATTAAGGCTTTTATTCAAAATCAGTTGAGGCTTTTGGACAACATGCAGCAGCATGCTTCTAGGGACGCTTAACTAGGTAAAATAAAGAAAGAAACAAAAATATAGACAAAAACAAAAAAAAAAATATTTTTGGAGATTTTAAGATTTTGAAAAGAGAAAAACCAAACAAAAAAAAAAATTTAACCGAACCCGAAATAGACCGAACGTTCGGTTCATTTCGGTTCAAATTTTTTTTTTTTTGTATTTTTGGAAAACAGTTTTACAAAAGGGAATAACTAATACAGAATAAGAAAGAATGATGCATAATAAATAAATAAAAAAAAATAACCGAACGCTCGGTTCATAAAAAAAATATTTTTGGATTTTTAGAAAACCAGCTTTACAGAAAGTATACAACCATAGACAACACCTTTTTGAGATTGGAGCGAAAATATGTGTTATGGGACCGAACCTGAAATAGACCGAACGTTCGGTTCATTTTGGTTCCCATGTGAACCGAACCTGAAATGGACCGAACGTTCGGTTCATTTCGGTTCATTTCGCTCCTTACTTTTTAACTTAGGGATGAAGTCTTTGGTACTGATTCAGATTCCATCATTCCTAGAGCATGAAGGATTTTATTGAAACTGGCTTCAAGTAGAGCTTTGGTGAAGATATCTGCCACTTGATCGGTGGTGCGAACAAAGTGAATTTCGACATTACCATCCTCCACATGATCCTTAATGAAGTGATACCTTAGTGCTATATGCTTGGTCTTAGAATGTTGCACTGGGTTGTGACAGATTCTAATTGCAATTTCTGAGTCACAATATAGTGGGATCTTTTTCATGTTAAGCCCATAATCCCGAAGCTGGCTTTGGATCCATATTACTTGAGATGTGCAGGAGGCGGCTGCAATGTACTCTGCTTCGGCTATAGAAAGGGAAACGCATGTTTGCTTCTTTGACTGCCAGCTAACCAATTTCCCATCAAGAAATTGACAACCTCCTGTGGTGCTTTTTCTGTCTAAACTACATCCTCCAAGGTCTGCATCAGAGAAGGCTTGAACGAAGAAGCCTGAGTTGGTTGGATACCAAAGACCGAGAGAGGTAGTTCGCTTCAGATACCTAAGTATGTTCTTCACTGCAAGCATATGAGGTTCTCGTGGGTTTGCCTGAAACCTAGCACAATAACATACGGAAAACATGATGTCAGGTCTGCTAGCAGTAAGATACATCAAAGACCCAATCATCTGGCAGTATAGCGTAATGTCAACCGTTGGTTTCTCCAGTGAAGGGGTGAGTTTGGTTCCGAAAGCCATTGGAACTTTGACCTTTGAGTCTCCCTTCATACCAAATTTGGCAAGAAGAGTTTTGGTGTATGCTTCCTGGTTGATAAATATTCCTTCGGGTCCCTGTCTAATATTCAATCCAAGAAAAAAATTAATCGGACCCATGGAGCTCATTTCAAATTTAGTCTCCATCAGCTTTCTGAATTCAGCTGTTAAGCTGGGATTCGTTGAGCCAAAGATGATATCATCAACGTAAATTTGTACAATCATAAGGTGGTTACCTTCCTTTTTACAAAAGAAGGTTGGGTCAACCGAACCTTGTTTGAATTTAGACATCTTTAAAAACATTGTTAGCGTTTCATGCCAGGCCCTAGGAGCTTGTTTCAGACCATAAACCGCTTTGTCCAGAATATAGCAGTGATTTGGTAAATTCTCATTGACGAAGCTGGGAGGTTGCTCCACGTAGACTGTTTCTTCGAGTTCTCCATTCAGAAAAGCACATTTGACATCCATTTGGTAGACCTCGAAGTGTTTGTGTGCTACATAGGCCAGAAAAATGCGAACAGATTCTAGCCTTGCAACTGGAGCGAAAGTCTCTTCGTAGTCAATGCCTTCCTCCTGACAGTATCCTTTCACGACCATACGTGCTTTGTTTCGAATCACATTCCCTTCCTTGTCCATTTTGTTCCTTTCGAATTCATTCAGTTCGTCTTGCATAGCTTGAACCCAATCGAAGTGATCAAGAGCAGTGTTAACTGTCTTGGGTTCAACTTTTGAAACGAAAGAATTAAACATACATAATTCTACTTTGGAGAATAGGGAAGTTTGTTTTTCTTTAAGTTGCGATCTGGTCAGAACCTTTTCAGAAACATCACCTACAACTTGAGAGATTGGATGATTTCTGGTCCATTTGATGAGAGGAGGGTAATTTGGATTATAGGAAGGATCCAATTCAGCGGTTACCATCTCTTCTGGTTCAGATTGACTTTCATCGTCAAAGAGCATATTGGCATTCTCCCCCTCGAATGAAGAGCTTTCTGAAACAGTCGGACTTTCGGGTATATTGAAGAGTTTGGGTGTTCCTGTGCCTTCAGATGCTGTGGAGTGATCAGATGCTACAGTACCTTCGGGTGATACATTACCTTCAGGAGTTGTTGTGTCTTCTGGTGTTGTGGAGCGTTCGGGTGCTACAGTACCTTCGTGCGCTATAGTGCCTTCGGGTGTTGTTGTGTCTTCAGGTGTTGTGGAGCGTTCGGGTGCTACAGTACCTTCGGGTGCTACAGTATCGGCGTGCTCCCCCTCGACTGATGCTCCGGAACTAGGCATTTCTTCATTCATTCGCTTTGCAGCATCTTCTACTAGTTGCTTCAGATGATCCACCTTGTTTTCTGCTGCGTTGGCTTCCGAATTAATAGCCTTCTCTGGTTCATCAAATAGCTCAACAAACTTCTCAAACAGATTTGCAATTGATGCTGTGACTTGACCTGTTTGAGGAAAGATTTCACCAGTTGAGTTTATGTTTGCTATTGACTTTTTGACATAGCTATCATCAAAGGTCACGTAATACGTCTCTTCAATTTTCCTTGAACGTTTGTTTAATACCCAGTACGCTTTAGAAGTGAGAGAATAGCCCAGAAAAATTCCTTCATCGGCTTTAACATCAAATTTGTTTCGATGCCCTTTAGAATTGAAGATGAAGCACCGGGAACCGAACACATGGAAGAATTTGACATTCGACTTCCTGTTGTTTATTATCTCATAAGGAGTGAGCGTGAATCTCTTATTGAGATATGACCTGTTCTGTGTAAAGCGAGCTGCAGATATAACATCAGCCCAGAAATATAAAGGTGAAGAAGCAAAACTTAACATGGTTCGAGCTGCTTCACACAAGGATCGGTTCCGCCTCTCAACTATACCGTTTTGTTGAGGTGTGTAGGGAGCTGAGAAGTTGTAGGTAGTTCCTCTTTCCGCCAGGAATTCTTCGAATTCTTTATTTTTGAACTCCCGGCCATTGTCACTCCTGATGTTTCGAACTACTTTCTTCAGTTGTACCTCCACCTGCTTAATGAACATCTTTAGCTTATGAGTCGCTTCAGATTTAATTTTTAGAAAGAACACCCATGTAAAACGTGAAAAGTCATCAACTATAACAAGAATGTACTTGCTACCACCAATACTTTCAATTGATGACGGACCACACAAGTCAATGTGAAGTAACTCTAGTGGTTTAACAACTTTTGTGTTTATAATTGATGGATGACTTTGATGATTCTGGTTCCCCATTTCACATGCCGCACACAAATGTTCTCTATCATACTTGAGCAATGGAAGACCACGAACATGACCTCCGGCGACAAGTTTGTTGATGTCATTGAAGTTGAGATGAGAAAGCCTTCGGTGCCACAACCAGCTTTCATCAGATTGTGCTTTTGATAACAAGCAGATTGATGGATTCGCTTTGATTGGTTTGAGATTTAGGGGAAACATTTCACCTGTGCGCTCTGATTTGAGAATAACTTTGTTCGTCTGCTTCTCAATAATTTCTGAAGCCTCATCATCGAACGAGACCTTGAGACCAGTACCTCCAACAAGCTGAGATACACTGATGAGATTATGTTGTAGTCCCTCTACATATGCAACTTTCCTGATTGAGAAATCACCATTTGTAATAATCCCGTAGCCTTTTATGGTTCCGTAGGAGTTGTTCCCGAACTTGACATTTCCACCGTTTGAAAGAGATCTGAATTCCCTAAGCTCTTCCTTCCTCCCAGTCATGTGACGTAAGCAGCCACTGTCAATATACCATTCTTCATCGAACTGCTCGTCACTGATAACCTGCACAAATTAAACAGATTTAGGAACCCAAAGTTTCTTGGGTCCACGTGAGCCTTTCACAGGAACAGGAGCAGAAAAAGAGATGTCAACAAAAAAGGTTCTTTTTATCAAAGTTGATTCATTTTTCTTTTTGATGGTGTAAACCTTAATCTTTGTAGGGTCTAGAGCTTTTGGTTTAGTCTCTGATTTAAATGACAAAACCTTTGATTTCCCTTTCAGGTCAGTTGGAGATTTAGAATGAGATTTAGAATTAGAATGCGATTGAGAAGAAGAATGATTGGAAGAATTAGAATGAGAGTATTTGGACTGAGATGATTTCTTGATTTGATATTCTAGGTGACTCTTTCGGTTTTGATTATCATTGGTACCGAACCTAGACTTTTGGTCTCTTTTGCTCTCAGAACCGAACTCCTGCTTTCGGTTGTTACTGTGCTCTGAACCGAACCTCTGCTTTCGGTTGTCATTATGCTCTGAACCGAACATCTGCTTTCGGTTGTTATTGCTCTCTGTCGATCCAACAGGATTTTTCTCTGGTTTTAAATTCTTGTCTTGATGTGAGAAATAGGCATTTTGAGATTGCCAAAACTGTTTTCTTTCAGAAAGATTCTTCTTGTATCTCTGATTCCTTTGTCATTTTTGATTTCTCATTTGTTTCGGCTGATGATGGATGTTCGCCTTTTGATTTTGACTGGTGTCAAAAGGTCCACTTTGAACCGATGATGACTCTCTTGAGTCTGCCTTATCTTTAGGAACATCTTTTGTACCACTGGAACTTGGCACGTCAAAGTTATCAGGTTTGTTAAGTGGCTCGGGAATGTATCTTCCTTTTGCTTTCCAGGAAGTTTGTTCTGATAGACCAACAGCTTCATCAGCATTGTCAATAGGAGCCGACCAGAAGAACTCATCACAACCATCAGCATTGTCTTCGTTTACAATGGTTGTGACCTTATACACCTGATTTGGTGTTGTCCTTACCTTTTGGTAAACACCAACTTTTTCTTTAAGTTTCGGGGACTTTTGTTGAGACAAGCGAGCGAACTCCACAGAATTTTCTGAGATAAGATTTTTGTGGATTTTAGGTTCACTTTTGACAAATTCAGAACAATCAACTTCATCCTCTACAGAAATTTCACTCATGTCATTATCCTCATTGAGCTCAGATGCATTTTCTACATCAATTTTATTTTCTGAGCTTAAATTGTCATTCAATGAGTCAAATTTTTGTATGGTTTTGGTCCTTAGATTCAGTTTGTCATTTTCATCCAAAAGGTTTTTCAGCATGTCCTTATGGTCTTTGGACTTAATGAAGGATTCAATTTTGTCTAGACCATACATATACGTTGGATTAACATCCTCAGACGAAACCACACTTTCACAATTGTATGCTTCAGCATCGATTTCATCCTCCTTAAACTCAAGAAAAGGCAAGATCATACAATGAATTTTCTGCCCTATTTCACATTTCAAATGAAGTTGAGTGATATTATTGTAAAGACGCTTAGCAATCAAACAAAAAACATTTCGCTGTTTCAAAAGTTTTAAATTGTCTCTTTGCAAATAAATGTTTTCGTCCTTGGTTTTGACTAACTCCGACTCTTTCTGTTCGTTCCACATCCTCCGTTCCTCACTCTTCGACGATACCCTACTTATTTGGTCAGTTAGGTTAGAATTGGTGACCCGAGTTTGAGTTAAGCTACTGTCTAGATGAGAAATTAATGAATTAACAATTTTTAATTCTTTTTCGTATGAGCATTGTGGGACTTTAAATGAAACAAACATGGATTGTACCTTCTTGATTAATTCATCAAGCTCGTTGAATTGCACGCTGAGCGGTTTTGCTGTAAAGCACATGTCCTGTTGCTCCTTCGAGTCTTTGTTCCCACCATCTATGTTATATCCCCTCATCTGAGATACATCAGATACCATCAAGCATCTTCCACTGCTGTCCTTCTCTTTCGCCACATAAGCCTTTACATGTGAAGGCTTCCTCACTTCATCATCTTCGGAGTCGGTTGACCAGACCTCCACGCCACCGAACTCATCATCAGCTACCAAACCCTACACAATTAAAGCATTCATAGGAGGGTTAGCAGCAGATTTCTTCTTCCTTAATTCATCAAGCTTTTTCAGCAACGCGACTTCTTCATCATTTTCCTTATCCCTTCCTGCCACCTTTTTGAGGATGCAATCTTTTGCATAGTGGTTCTTTCCTCCACAGTAATAGCAGCTTACTCCAGAATCTCCTTCAGACTTCGGTTCCTTCTTTGACTCTTCAGCTTTCGGTTCATCTTTGACCTTTTCAGAGCTATAACTCCCTTGCCAGTTTCGGTTCCTGTTAGTGAGGAATCTCTTCTTGATGAATCTCTTGGGGTTTGACACCATCATAGCATAGTCCTCAGACGTGAGATCATAATCATCCAAGTTGAGATCTTCGTCCTCTATCACCGCTTTGCTTTTCGATAGGAGGGCCAATGAACCAAGACCTGAAACCACGTTTTTCTCCTGCAATACGATCTTCTCTTGAGACTTCAGTATACCCACCAGTTTCGCTAGAGAATATGATTTGAATTGCTCATGCGCTTTAACTGTGGACACAACAGCTCTCCACTCAGATCTGAGGCCGTTAAGGAATGTAAATTTCTGCTCAATCAACTTCCTTTCAATATCATGTTTAATCATCTTGCTAAGAAGATGATTGAAGCGATCGAACGTTCGAGTCACAGTTTCTTCGACTTTCTGCTTGAATTCACCAAACTCGGATAAGAGTAAGGTTTGAATGGAGTGTTCAAGATCTTCGTCCGTAGAATACAATTCTCGAAGCCTGTCCCATATTTCTTTGGCAGTAGTGCACGAACTCACCAGCCTGAAAGTGTCAGATTGAAGAGCGAATCTGATTAATCTCAATGCTTTAATATTGCACTGAAATTTATCTTTTTCGTCTTGTGCAACATCTTTAACATCTTTCAAAAGATCATTATACTCCTTTTGAGTTTTCATAATCCTTTAAGTTGCAGAATGAGCAAAGGGTCCCGAAACGATTGCTTCCCAGATGAGGTATCCATTGTCCTCAGATCCTATAACATAGTCTTCAAAGTGATTTGCCCAGACTTCATAATCTTGGGTGTAAAGGATGGGAATCTTGTTGTTGATCCAATGTTGTTCGAAATATTAATGGGATTAGATGGCGACTCGTCCATGCTTGATCGAATAACCTGTTTGAAAGATCAGACTTGTAATATATAATATTAGGGCAAAACGAACAAGTAAAGAGATACGTCAATTATGGGGTGACAGCTCAATAAATATTAGTTAATGCAGAACAAACCCTAATAGCTTCTTTCACAGAAGAGATGTGTATGAATTACACAGCTGACATCATGTTTTCCGTATGTTATTGTGCTAGGTTTCAGGCAAACCCACGAGAACCTCATATGCTTGCAGTGAAGAACATACTTCGGTATCTGAAGCGAACTACCTCTCTCGGCCTTTGGTATCTATCCAACTCAGGCTTCTTCGTTCAAGCCTTCTCTGATGCAGACCTTGTGTAATTTATTCCTCATATTTGAATAAATCGAGTGATCATTCGACCTAATTTGCATATTTGTGTTTGTTCTTAAAAAAAAAAAAAAAAAAACAAAAAAAAAAAAAAAAAAAAAAAAAAAAACTAGATGAAAATGAGAATACACCATGAACAGTAGCTTGAACAATAATCTTGATTCCAAGACACCAAAACACCATAAATCTTCAATAACTTGTGCAGAAAATCATCAAATCAAGAACCGATACTTCAAAAATCAATAGATCTTCAAAGACC
Organism: Lactuca saligna; assembly: GCF_052625555.1. Classification (NCBI taxonomy): domain Eukaryota; kingdom Viridiplantae; phylum Streptophyta; class Magnoliopsida; order Asterales; family Asteraceae; genus Lactuca; species Lactuca saligna. The sequence continues at coordinate 202,233,739 of NC_136421.1, forward strand.
CGCTCTAATACCACTTGTTGGGATCAAAACCCTAATTGAGATTTGATGAACAAGATGCGGAAAATAAGAACAAACACAAATATGAAGATTATGTCGAATGATCACTCGATTTATTGAATTGTGAAGAACAAATTACACTTAAGAAATAAGAATCTAACTCTACAAGAAACCTCACAACGTGGCGGCTACATTTTGCCTCACTCTTAACCCTAGTAATGAATAATACATGACTATTTATAGGGAAAAGACAAGTCTTGGGCTTTTAACCTAGAATTCAACAAAGGGGCCCTTTGCCATCATCCATGGAGTGCTTTGAAACCCTACAAGATTCTAAACTTATATGCATTGATCTTCTTGTAATGATTATGCACAAATGCACAAAGACTTGGCACCAATCATTAGAGAGTATTCCAATGGATATCAGCTCCTTGGACAAATCCTTCTTGCATTAAGTTTCCAAATCTCACACATAATTTCTAACTTTCAAACATTTCCAGATTCATTTTGACTATCACTTCTGAACAAGAGTTGCCACCTTACAGATTATGTCAATATGGTCCTTCCAACTGTCCTTGAGCACCCAAACTTTGGTAAACCTTAGATCGTCCTCGACAATTGTTTAATCCTTTTATTCATATCCAATTCTAGACCTTTTCCATTCTTAATGCCCTAGGCATTTGGAAAATTTTAGAACGGATGAATATAGCACATGTAATTGATCCTATATTCGAAGCATATGGGACACGATTCATGATGTCTCACATAAAGACTACACCAGTCTTTTGCTATACTTTTTCCATTTCAATTTGCCAAGTTCTCATAATTCAGATTATGAAAAGGGATGTCGTAATCATAATCGAATTTTAGAACACAAATAATAGACCCATATACAGAATTTCCTTATGTTGAGCCATTCCAACATGAAATATATATATATATATCCTTGACTAAATACGATTAAAACCTCAATATAAGCTTTTAGCTTTTAGATTTGAGATGAAGTATAATTTCCTCTTCCTTAATTATAGCAAAACAACTCTTTCCCAATTGAAACTTTGTTTTCTATAATTCACATTGCTAACTTGCAATCTTTATAATAATTATCATGCTACCACTAACATGATGATTATGAGCATAACACTTATGCTCCCATTATCTTTGACATGTACTCAGAAATCAGCTGACTTTCTTACCAAAGATCAGATTTCTGATACTAGATTGTTTTGATAAAACTTTATCAAAATCATACACCTTGCCTTCGATAGCACACTTGTGTGTCTTAACAATTTTAAGAACTATGAAAAGGGATGTCGTAATCATAGTCTCGATTGTTTAGACCTTTTCCACTTCTCACAAGTCCAGGTTAGTGTGTCGGTAAACCACACACGCTCCACTAATGACTTTCATAATGCAAATATTACAATTGCTATCTAGCTAAAATCTACTTAGTGAAAGAGTTTCCTCACAATCATTTTCATGAATCGGAGAGAAACCTTATGACACTTAGATTTACTAGTGCATGTGTTCTTATCCATGTGAATTGTCAAAACCATAGTCACATGACAAGGATAATGACAAATCCAAACTCATATGGACGGAACTCAATCTTGATTTCTTGCCACCTGGCAGCTCAAGGGCCTGCCATTGCTTCCAAGTTGTTACACAACCAATTGAGAACTCTAAGAACTCATATGCAAAGCCAACTTTAACTGGAATGGGCACAGAATATGTCAACATGATAGGTTATAAACCTAAAGTCGTGTGCTCGTGAAGAACTTTAGGTTTTATTCTTGATTAGTTCTTGAGACTTTCAAGACCTTTAAGACTCCCACTGTCCTCTTGACATACAAGACTCCCTTTTCAAACATCCAAGACATAGTGCAGATTCTAATCAAGACAAACACTTCACACAATTAGCCTTAGTTGGTCTTTGTTTTATCAAAAATATCACAACTTACCAATATCCAATGTAAAAGAGTAGGAAAATTTTACTCTTACATTTGATAAGTGTTTTAAACCTTCTTTAAGACATGTCACTCAAATTACACTCTTGGAACGACGTATCACTCATCTTCTTGACTTAACAATTCAAGATTCCTCTTCTTAGTCGTAAGAATGCACTAAGATTCTCTTGGAGAAATAATTTTTCTATGGTTTCTTAATCATTAAGATGATCACAAAACTGATACTAAAGTACTCTCCCCTCTTTTTAGATTTGAGAAACTTTTATCTTTCTACCTAAGTTGATTCTTCTTATTCCCTCTGCCATACATTGGGCCCTTTTCCAATGTCTCAGAATTACACTTAAGCTTGTAAGTATAACCATATTTACTGAGCTTTAGTAAATTATGACGAATAATCTTATCGATCTTTTGTGGTGGACTTGACCAGTGCACAAGAATGTGTACTCGATCCCTTAGTCCGTTACTTGACTCACACATCCATGTGAACAAGTAGTTAGTCTTAATTTTCCAATAGTTGAAAGTTCTCATTCATCATGCTATACAACTTGCATGATTCGAAGTTCCGGTCCAATGGAAACTTAGGTGATAAGAATCTTTGCTTATTTGGTAAAGTTAGAAATTACCACAAATGAAAGAATCAATTTCATATTTCCATTCTTGCTCTTAATGGAATCTTTATAAACAACAATTTTTCCTCAAATGCCATTGTAAGGATATTTTAAAATAAATAAAAGCAAGAAAAATTTCTTTTATTTTAAAACTTTGCGGAAAAACTTATCCTTACAATCCATATGAAAACTTGTTGTAATCTATTCCTAAGCAATATCTCATAACTCTTAAGAAGTAGCTCAAGAATCCAATCTTCAAACTATGCGATAGAAATCCATCTATGCGATCAGATTCAACATATTCTTTCTTTAAGTTTCTTCACTTTTCTTTGATTCTTAAAACATCACCATGTGACCCAGTCACATCATGTATCAAGAATCTCATAATAGAAACTTAGCAGAGTTAGATAGCGGACTTTACCTGAAGTAGAGTCAAACTTATTAACTTTAACATCCTTAGGTATATTTGGCAGCTTTGCAACTAATGCCCCTTTCTTTGGCAATATAAACATATGGACCCTTTGATAATGGTACATAGGAATATCTCAGACTTGGCCTTTCTCTTTACCATTTGGTCAACCGAGTTGACTATGGCCGATCCCTTTCCACTGGGAAGAGAGAGCTTTACTAGATATCCAATGTCATCATTGTCAATGTCCATAAAGTTTTAGGAAGTTGATCATAGCAAATAGATAAGATCATTAAGGGTCTTGTCATAGTCTGTTTCATAGGTGTTCCAAAAGAACTCACTATGTGACTTAGAAAGTAGTTGAACCACCAACTTTCTCAAGACTTTGACACCCAACTCTCCCGGCTTGTCAATGTGTGACTACATCTCCAAGAAGTGATCACACCTAGACCTTTCCTTGCCAGTAGGGCTTGAGCGACCTTGAACTTGTGGGTTAGGGAGAGTAATTTGAGGAGGTTAAAGTAGTATGATTTCCAAAGGACATCATCTTCATTTAGGAAACCTTGTTTCAAGTGATTTGGAAAGATCACCTATGTCTAAACTAGACATCTTTTGGGAGATATTTAAGATAGCTGATCTAAAGTCCTTAATATGACACCCAATATGAAATATTAAGGCTAGGACCCAACAAACTATTTTATAACTTAGAAGAGGGATGTCGTAATCCAAGCTATAAAATATTTGAAGGTAGGTGAATGACGATTCACCAATTTCCACCAAGATAAACGAAATGAATCATTAGGTTTGAATTGGATTTGAAACTCCTAGATCTTTGAGATTCATTGAACTATTCAATGGCATGTTTTAATCTCGAGTGTGCCCTTCAGGTTTTGTGACTGGGATGCTGAGGATCACAAAACAAGGTGTAAAGTAACCATGCTAATTACTTGGTACCCTTAAGTGTTTACCCCTCAATCGATGTGCCGGTTAACCACACACGCTCCATCGATACTATGATAAACATTAATTTACCTTTTGCCTACCTTGTTAAATACGAGTTAGTGTGCCGGTTAACCACACACGTTCCACTAACCGACTTAAACAAAGTGCAAAGTGTAATTTCATGGATTAGCACCTTATTCACATTTTCCTAAGTAACTAAGATTGGGTATTATTAAGAGTTTACTTTCTTAGTATTTATCATTAATACTTTTAATGAAGGGAGATTTATAGTCTTGTCAAACCCCTTCGGCTAACGACCCTCTACCGGTCAAGGAAGCGGTGGGTGAGAGTGGACACCCATTAAACTGCCTTTTTATAGGCAATAACCTTGTACCCCCCCTTATAGACCGGCTTCGTGAATGAGGCCTACTAACGGTAAGACTGGCGTCACTCTTATACATATAAATTCTAAGGGCTAACTTGGAATTAAAGCATTCATAAGAGAACACTTTTGAAATTCCAAAACTTGAGGGCAAGTTTTGAAATTATTCAAAACTAATTAATTCCATAACTTATGTGTTTAAAGTAGTTTTAATCCAAAAACTCTTCAAGTTCCATAACTTGAGCAAAAGTTATGGAAGACATTAAACTAATAAAAGAATTAACTTATCTTTATTTTATAACTTATGGAATTAATTAAGGTTACACATTTTATTACTTAACGAAGTGACTCTTGAACTTCCATAACTTGAGGACAAGTTATAGAGTCATAAAACCATTCAATGAGACAAGAGTCTTCATTTTGGTAACCTTTGCCAACTTATATGAGTTTTATGAAACTTAAATGTGACTTTTCATATAACTTGAGGACAACTTACAAAAACACATTTTAGAATCAACTCTTAGATTAATTTTGATTGAAAACAACTATTTCACTCAACTTTTCTATTAATCTAAGCACCTCATAAGAACAAGATAATTCAAATCAAACTTTTTCATGTATTTAGTCTAAACCTTAAACTAATACAAAACATGAATCTATTGAAAATTATCTTTGAAATTGGATTATCATGAACATTACCACATCAAAAACAAGTTTATAAGTCCAAAAACATAATAGGGTAATGTTCCTAGTCCAATTCTAGCCAAAAAAGTCGAATTTATGCTGTCTGGGGGTCCAACTCGTCAAGTGCATGAACCAACTCGGCGAGTTGGATCAATTTGATCACTTTTTATGCATGGATTCGCCGAGTCTCCTAATGGACTCATTGAGTCTGATGATCAAATAGTAAACAACTTCGATTTTTTAAGCAATTGTGCAAGTATAACAAGAAAACAAGCCTAGGCTCTGATACCACTATTGGGTTATGAGCATTCTAACACTCCTATGGTGTACATGCAACCCTATAAATCTTGGATCTATGTTTTTCTCTATTATACATGCAAATAAGATCTTTCCAAGGCTTTAATCCTAACTAGCATATTATGAAGTTCTTATACTACAAAGTACTAGTTAGATAACATAGCTTTTGATGTATCTGGATGTCTTCAAGCTTTAAGAACTTAGCCCCAATAGTGTGGAAGCCTCAAGTGGAATCACAAATCACCAAAACATCTTGGAAGACTTTAGAGAATATGGATACTTGGTTTTCCCTAGTAAAATTGGCTAACCCTTCATAGTGTACCAACACTAGTGCCCCTTTCACCAACCAAGGACATCTTTATATAGTATGGAGACTAGGGTTAAACCCATGACCTTTCATTTCATATGATCCATGGGTTAAAGACTCCATGGACTATCCATGGAAGCTTAGCCCAACCTAAATGAACTTGGCCCATTCCATATATATAAGAGTCCATATTTAATTAGTTCATTTTGATCACTTAATTAATTCTAAATTAAGTCTTGATCAATACTAATTAAATAATATGATTCCTTATTCATATATTATAACTTATAATATACTAATATAAATCATAAATATACTATTCTCAAAAGACTATCCATATAAATTGTGTCGGTGAAGTGCAACCCAAATGGACCTTGCCGAGTCGGGTCAAGTACATACCAAATATAGTTATGGACTTAGACATTAATCCAACAGTTGCATCATCATTCTAAGAGTTTGATATTGATTTTGTGCTAAGTGACTTATTCTATCAAGCCTCCTCTTGTATTTGGTGTTTGTGACACATTAGAGGTCACACTTGAGGTGCTCAAGCTTTCAAAGGTCAAGGATTATACCCTACAAATAAGAGGTATTAATCCAAACTAGTTTTATGTAATATAACCTCTATTGTATGCTAGTTAGGATGTATGCCTTGGCAAATTGAAAATGTATGTATAATTAGAGAAAACATAGATCTAAAGCATCAAGGGTTCCATGTGCACCATAGAAGTGTTATTGTGGTCAAAACCCAACAGTGGTATCAAATCCTAGGATTGTTTTCTATTATATATGATGCTTGCTATTTTTCAAAGTTGAAAAAATCAATTCTATGGCCTCTGAATGATGAGCTCGTCGGGTCCACTGGCTGACTCGACGAGTCTGCTTAGTAACAAGGGAAACTCGAAGAGTCAGTTCATGCACATATCGAGTCCATGGCTCTGGGTGTAGAATTTCGAGTTTTCTTGGCCTAGATTGGATTTGAATCAATACTACAAACTATTTTACATCATCAAATCTGTTTTTTATTATATACTAGTGATTATGCTCATCCTATCACACAATAATTATCAAAGTTTTAAGATAATTGTTGATTTATACAATAAACAAAGTTGCTTGCAAATTGTTGACTTGATATTATCTTGTTTAAGAGTTTAGCTAGATCAATCTTGAATTATATGATAATTTTAGTTGTTGAAAAATTGATCTAAATGATTTTTAATGAGCTCCACAACTTTTCCTCAAATTATGGAAAATGAAAAGTGTCATCTTTAAAAATACATTAAACTCAAAAGTTATGGAAACCAAAGAGTATTGACAAGTTTCAAAACATGCCCACAGGTTTTGGAATTTTTAAAGTCTCATAAATGAAACTTTAATTCCAAACCCTAGAGTTTGAAAAGTTAAAATTCAACCCTTACACTTTATAATATTATAAGTTTAATAATATATATATATACATATATATATATATATATATATATATATATATATATATATATATGTATATGTATGTATATATATGTATAAGACAAGGTAGTCTTATCGTTAGTAGGCCTCATTCACGAAGCCAGTCTATAAATGGGGTATAAGGTTACTACTTATAAAATGGTGGTTTAATAGGTGTTCACTCTCACTCACCGCTTCCTTGACTGATAGAGGTTCGTTATCCGAACGGGTAGGATAGGACATTAGTTCTTATTAAAAATATAATGATAAATATAAAGTAACTAGAATTTTATTAAATGCCCAATCTTAGTTACATTAGGAAAATGTGAAAATGGTGCTAATCCATGAAATTACAACTTGCACCTTGTTAAGTCGTTAGTGGAGCATGTGTGGTTAACCGATGCACTAATCTGGGACTGACAATGTGTGGAAAAGGTAGCTTGATGTTAATCATAGATCAATGGAGCGTGTGTAGTTAACCGGAACATTGATTAGGTGATTTGTAACATCAGATGTACCAAACTAATTTGCATGGTTAATCACACCTTGTTTTTGATCCTCAGCATCCCAGTCACAAACTTGAAGGGCACAATCGAGATTTAAACATGTTCTTGAAAAGTTCAACAAATCTCAAAGGATCAAGGAATTTCAATCCAATTAAAACCTAATAATCTATTTTGTTTTTCATGATGGAAATTGGTAAATCATCATTTACCTACATTCAAATATTTTACAATTGGATTATGGCATCCCTCTTCGAAATTGTAGAATATTGTGTTGGGTCCTAGCCTTAATATTTCATTTGGGTGTAATATTAAGGATTATCATCTAATCTAAACTTTGTTCTTCTTCTTTTTCAGATGTCTGCCCCAAACAATGCTTCCAACCTAATCCCTTCGGGCTCTTTCTCCCTCATGAACCTATGTAGGAGGATCATTTTCGATGGCTTGAACTTTAAACAATGGATTCGAAACATCCCAATGGATATTCGCTATGAGGACAAAGAATATATCCTAGATAAAGAGCTTAATGAGATTGATGTAACCACTGCTACTCCTGAACAATTCGTTGAACACACTACTCATGAGAGGTATGCGACAAAGGTATCGTGTCTAATGATTGCTACCATGACTGCTGAGCTACATAAGCCTATGAGGACTACTATCCTTTTCAAATGTATCAAGATTTGATGGAAAGATTCCATCAAAGTGCTTGGTAGGAAAGGTATGAGATCATTGCCTCCATGATTACAACCATAATGAAGGATGTAGAGTCCATCACGGGCCACTTACATAAGATGCAAAGATATATGGACCCCTTGCTAAAATTAAATGTCAATTTTGATGAAGAGTTGGCCATAGACATAATACTACACTCTTTACCTTCTTGTTATGATCAGTTTCGTATGACCTATCATATTAACAATGAGGAGGTCACTCTTAGCAAGCATCAAAGACTTATAAGAACTGTAGAAAGCAACTTGAAAGGCAAGTCGGTTGTATCTACTCGTCCTACTACTACTACTACTGCCCCTGTTCTCGCAATAGGACACGAGAAAGGGAAGAATAGGAAGGTTCCTTTTAAGAGCCTCAAGGCAAAGTGTCTTTATGGATCCTCTTCAAGTGGAACAAAAGTTGGTACTGCTAATCCCTCTACCAATCCAAATGATATAAAGTGCTTCCATTTTCATGAAAAAGGGCACTGGAAATGAAGTTGTCCCAAGTGTAACACCCATAAAAATTTGAGCCAATTTAATCTTTTAAAAAATTTCAAATCCATTAATCATTACAAACTTGTTTTCCAAAAAGTATCATATCAGAGTATCCAAGAAACAAATTCATAAAAAGTGAGAAGATGTTCGATCACGCCTTAGCCTTGCCCTGATCCCCTGAAGTACCTGAAACAATAAACTGAAACTATAACCCCGAAAGCTTAGTGAGTTCCCATAAAATACCGATACACATACAGTCCACATAACCATGTCAGCAACGTCATAAGATAACAAACTAAAACAACATAAAATGGGTCCACAACCTTACAGGCTGGATTACCCCCTGGGCCCACATTGTGAGTTTGGATTGCTTATGGACCACATCTCACATCTGGCTTGCAATCGAGCCCACGGTATGAGTCTCCCTTAGCCCATAACTGAAATGTTGCTGGGTTTGTTGGATTACCGAACGAAACAGTCTCACCTCAACCCATCCCATATAACATAGCAATATGTATCATAACTAATGCACATACAGATAATCCTACAGTATCACAGGTAGTCCTATAGATCTACCCGACTAGCATATTAACTGGCATACATCACTAACTCAACTCAACATATCAATAACTGCTAGGATATCAAGTCCAATGGGCCGGCCTTAGTGCCTCAGACCCCTTAGTATAGTGATGATAACTCACCTAACAAATGACGGCTCGACAATTAAACTTCAACTTTCAGATCACGACCGTAACTCCACCAACTATTATTATAATAGAACCATTCTCGTAAGTTCTCAATCTTCCAAGGTACCCCATAATTCAACTAGTCAACCCTTGGTAAAAGTCAAAGTCAACAGTCAAGGTCAACAATCCATGTTTACCCTTACTCGTCGAGTACCCTCGGCTACTCGTCGAGTTCCTCGAGATACTCATCCACTCGCTAAGTCCCTGGAGTGACTCGTCGAGTTCCTATGGTTCGCGATCGAAGCCCTAAGGCCACTCCTTGGGTTTCCTTCTTGCAACTCGACAGGTTCACACGCATTCATCAATTTGGGGAAACAATAACCGACTCTCCGATTTCTTTATCCATCTCGTCAAGTCTATGGAAATCTTCATTAGGCTCACCGATTTGTTCATCCAACTCGTCGAGTTCAATGCCTATCTTCATATGACTCGCCGAGTCGACTCTGCAACTCGTCGAGTCCCTTTAGCCCTTTAAACGTGCAGACACTTTTTAAGCCATGTCGAGGTCCCAAATTGCAGATCCAACTTCCTTGGGCATGCTTATCACGTAAAGTTGCAAAATTTACGTGCATGAAAGTGTCACACCCCGAAACCGAAGGGGAAACGTTTCGGGGCGGAGGTAACTTCATGTGAATATCATAACCAATGTACATAGTAAGCAAAGTAAAACACAAAACATTACATTAGTTTAAACAAAAGAAAGACGTGACTTCCATTCGCTCCGTCTTCTGCAAAAGGACGCAGGGTACCTGTCTAAGTAGAACCTGAGAATACAAGCATTTTAAAAATCAGCATAAAGCTGATGAGTTCATAAGCGGTTTGTTTTTATGAAAATGTACAAGATTCCTTTTGGTTTCTAAATATGTTACGACCCAAGAAAATCTCATATTTTCTCAAAAGTAAAGTTTAGTTGTTTTGTTATGTTACACTATTCAGGTTATGAATTGTGATTACCCCAAGAAAATCCTATATTTTCTTGGGGTGAAAGATGTGTACTGAAAACCTAATTAACCTTGTGAAGTGTGTGTTAGTTTACCAACCCAAAATGTAATGTAAAAGATGTATACTGAACGTCTGATTATTATAGTAAACTAATTCTTATGGTTATTAATTTACTATATCCATTATTACTAAAAAGTAAATTTCTGTCATCCAAATTGCGAGTTCTATAAGCATACTATAGACTAGATATGACTCTAGACGAGGCCAATATCTTTTATGACTTTTGTCACCCTTGAACCTTTCGGTTCAGCTGTAGCTAGCAGCCAAGTGCAGGATAGTCAATCCCGTATATATCTATACACTCAAGTCACGCTCCCTATCTAAGAGATTCTGGTTACAGGGGCGGTCCTCCACTCACGTATCTTTGTGGAGTGTTCTCCAAGGACGTGTCTCTAATTTATAGGAATAACAAATCTACAAAGACAATCCTCCACTCGCGTATCTCTGTGGAGTGTTACCGAGGACAAAATGATATAATAAGTTTCTTGTTAAAAGTTCAAAGATTATGTTTTTAACTATTATAATGTGGAAACAATTTGTGAAAATATAAAGTATAACATTATTCACAAATACTATGATGATGAAATCTGCAAGTTCAAACGGTTATCTGATATGATTAACAGTGTTACAAACATATATAGTATGAAACACAACACATATAAAATAATTTTTTAGTACAAGTATTACTTGTACTTTGCTTGTATTCCCCCCCCCCCCCCCCGGGAAACAGTGAAAAACATTGAAAAGGGCTAAGGGTATGAACTCACCAGGCGAGAAAACGTGACGGTTTGGACGCTATGTGTCTGTTCGGGGCTGGATAACATGCAAGGTACCTATGTAATATGAAATAATATCCAAATGTATCTAATTAGACTTTAAAACACTAATTAGATATGATGATACACTAAAATGAGCGAAAACACTTCAAATCACGTGTTTGGAGTGACCCGGGTGACATCTACGGACATGTATGGCTAGGATATGGAGTTTACTCTTCAAGAGTAAACTCTAAGGACTGTTCACGGCCGAAACACCACATCCCCATGAGTTTACGGCCGTAAACTCATGGTGGGGTGTTCTTATGTGCTAAATGGCCTTAAATCAAATGAGGGGTGTTGCTAGGTTTGGTTCTAGGGCATTTGAAAGGGACTAAATCAAACATATGGACTAACTGATGAGTTTACGGTAGTAAACTAAGTGTTTACGGTCGTAAACCCTCACCCACATCATTCTTAAGTGTTTTGAAGGTCAATGATTAATCACTATTGATTCTACTCAATTTTACAAGCCAAGGGGTGAGTTTAGGGCATCAAACAACCCATTTATATGTGTTCACGGCCCAAGAGTGTTCTAGGGACGTAAACACAGGTTTGAGGTCTTAATTCATTAATTGAAATCGAAATTGAAGGCTAAGAATGATGTACAAGAAGCTAGGATGATTACCTAGGTGTTTTGAAGCTTGAAATGGATGATTTTTGGACCTAAATCTTTGATTGAGGAGAGAGGTTAGAGAGAGAGTGAAAAGGCTCCAAATGAGTCTTAATTCACTTTAAATATGGTTTGAATTTGATACACGGTGGAATTCTACCCGATACTGATGTTAACTGAGGCTTTTGGTCGCACCTGATTAAGTTGTCGTCACCCGATATGGTCGAAACTAAAATTTTTCTAATCACTAGTTTGGGATGTTTTCACATGTTTACAACATGTTTGGATACTTACAAGGTCAAATAAAAGTCTTAACTTAATTGACCTAATCCAAAAACAAAATCGGAATAATTTGATTAAAACGGGTTTTACTTATGAAATGGGTTGCGGCGATGGAAAAACTTCGGGTTGTCGCAGAAAGGTTTTAAGTCCCTAAAATGGAAAAACTAAGCTTGCAATGAAGTCACATCCTTGAAAGAAAGCTCATACTAGGAAAAGCTGATGACTTTAGGAATCTAGAAGCCAAGGGGAGTCCAGATCCGAAGTTATAACTTCAGATCTTGACATAAACACAAGAACCCTTTCCTAAACTCATGCACAAAATGGTTTAGGAGAAACTGAGCCAAGGGAAAAACGATCTAATACCTTCAGGAGAGCCCTTTTTGATGCAGAACTTGCAACCTACAAATTCTTGCTTCAACTATCTTTCTTCCGAAGTTATTTCTTCACCAAAGACTTCCCTCCAAGCTTAAACCTCCAAAGAACACTCACACACTCGAGTTAGGGACTTTTTGGACTCTCAATGGACTATAGAAAGGACAAAGTAGGCTTGTGTTTCTTTAAATAGGGTGCGAAACCCTGAGATTTAGGGTTTCATCTGCCAGCTCCTACTCGTCGAGTCCCTTCTTGACTTGGCAATTAAGCCAATAAATTCGCGAACCAACCCGTTGCTACTCAACGAGTAGGGAAACCAACTCGTCGAGTAGACCTTGGAAAAAAAGATATATTATTTAAATCAATACCTAAGAATTGGGGCGTTACACCAAGTACATGCAGGACATAAAGGATTGCAATATCAAGCCCTTATTTGCAGGTAATTACATTATTCAATCTAATAACTCATCACATGCTAATTCTTGGGTCCTTGAAACAGGTTGTGGATTTCACATTTGTTCAGATGTGCACGGACTAAAAGAATGTAGGGATGTGGAGCACGGGAAGATAAAATTAATCATGGGAAATAGGAAAATGTCACATGTAATCAAGATTGAAGTTTATTCTTTATTGATTACTAATTGTTTAAATTCAGACATGAATAAGTGTTGTTACTCGGCTGAGATGGAGAAAAATATTATTTCCTTTCACACTTAAATAAACAAGGTTTTACCTTTTCTTTTAATAATGAAATTGGTAGTATTAATTCTTATTACAATGATGTATTTTATTTTGAAGCATTACCTTGCAATGGTATATATGAAAGTCTGATGGTTGTAGATAACCTAGGAAATAATGTGTTGACTATTGATTCATCCAATGTTTTTTACAAGGCATGCTTGTGATACTCTCGTATTGGACATGTGAACAAGAAGCACATAGCTCAACTCCAAAAGGAATGGAGTCTTCGAGTCATTCGAATTGAAGACGAATGACACTTGCAACTCTTGTTTACTTGGAAAGATGACCAAGTCAGACTTCACTGGTACTTGTGAAAAGGGTGAAGGTCTTTCGGATCTCATAGACATTGATGTGTGTGGACCATTCAAAACTGCCACAAAGGATGCTAATCGCTTCTATGTGACTTTCCTTGTTGATTGCAGTAGGTATGACTATATCTATTTAATCAAGCATTATTTGGAAACATTTGAAAAGTTCAAGGAGTTTAAGCAAGAAGTAGAGAATCAATTGGGCTGGAAAATAAAGATGTTGTGATCCAATCGAGGAGGAGAGTATCTTTGCATCGAGTACCTAGACTATCTTAAGGAATGTGGAATTTCAGCCCGGAATTTCAGGTATTGCTTTAAATCTATTTTTGGGGCATTTTAGGAAGGGACTCGGCGAGTTGGAGCCAGACTCGCCGAGTAGGACCACAGACTTGGTCGCGGGTTCGCAACTGGACTCGATGTGTCCAGATATGGACTCGGCGAGTCGACGCTGTTCAGCAGAAACCCTAGCCGTTTGGTTTTGGATCGTATATAACGTCTCTTAGGCCGTCATTGTCCGTCTTTTGGCCGATTGAGAAGAACCTAAGCGTTTGTGGACATCTAGAGCAGAAGTGAAGGCTATTGGAACCTTGAAGAATTTGTTAGGCAAGAAGAGGAAGGGTTTTGGCCAAAGGAAGATCAAGGGGATTGAGTTCTGAGGTTTGGGGACACAGAGAATACGTTTTTCAGGTAATACTTCGGATCATTCCTGTTATTTTGATGTGTACACGGATTTAGGGTTTATGAAACCCATTTGGTGATTAGATGGATTATTATGTTGTTACCCAAACGTTTATACCCCAGTAATAGGATGTTTAGAGGTCCAGAAAATCCCATGATTGTGTATTTCGGGACCATACGTATTTCAGGAAGCAGTTGATCGACTGCATGGCATGGACTCGCCGAGTCCAATGAACAGACTCGGTGAGTAGCTTGAAGATTCACTGGGACTCGCCGAGTTGTTCTTCAAACTCGGCGAGTGGAGTCGGGGTGGCCCCGCGATTCTTCCACGTGGATCTCGTCGAGTCAAGGGGAATACTCGACGAGTAGAAAGGGAACATCAGGGAAAGTTGGAGAGGACGTCTCGACTCGTCGAGTCACCTTTGCACTCGACGAGTCCGGTCCAGTTGACCGTTGACCAGAGTTGACCTGCATATAAATTCTTAGGGTCAGTTGTCTTGAATGATAAGAGTATTAATAAGGGTATATGGTATTATAGGGAGTCTACAGATCGGCGGATCGAGTGCGTGTGATTTCAAGGGTTGATAGTTTTCATTACCACGAGGTGAGTCTTCTCACTATACTACACCCGGAAGGGTTTGACTGTGTGACCGGAAGGTCGGATATGATATGTGTTATTTATGCTATAAATAGAAAGATAGTTGCTATGCATGCTATGTATGTTTATGGGCCGGAAGGCAATATGTTATGTGACAGAAAGGTTAGGTATGGTATATGATATATGTGTTATATGTGTTAGAGTATATGTATTATGTGTTGTATATGTTTATGGGCCGGAAGGCAATACGTTATGGGTCGGAAGGCGATATGTTACGGACCGGAAGGCAATATGTTTTGGGCCAGAAGGCGATTATGTTTATGGGCCGGAAGGCAATGTGTTGTGGACCGGAAGGTCAGGGCCTGAAAGGCGTATATGTGTAAGTCGTATACTGGGGAACTCACTAAGCATTTATGCTTACAAGTTGTTATATATGTGTTTCAGGTACTAGCGAGGACCGTGGAAAGGCGCCGGCGTGATGCATACACACTGCTGCTATTTGAGATCTTGGGGATTTTATATATGTATTTGATATGAAACATGGGATAAATACTATTGGTTGAATGAAATCACTTTATTTTAAATGAAAATTTTATTTGAAAATTTGCGTTGTAACAATTGGTATCAGAGCCTTGGTTTGAGGGATTCGGGCGTACCTTCGGGTGTAACTGAACTCAAACCGAGGATTTGAGGAAAAATCTTTTAAAAATAATAAAGACATAAATTTTTATAAATAGTAAAGTGGTAAACAAGAACGGAGCAGTGTGTATGATCAGCCAGCGCCCGAACGGTAAAGATCCCCAGAATACCTTACAATGTTATGTTATGCACTGAATTATGAATTGTTATGCATGCTAGAAGACTAGGTATTCATGATAGGACTAGAATGGCCTGTTTTGTGATGCCTTAGTCTAGGGAGTTTGCTTATATGAGATATTCGATAGCGTGCAGGTAGATAGTGCATACTAGAAGTAGAGTACTCACTATTCGGGGTTTGGGGAGGAAGATTTGGGACGAATACTGATACAGTGTGGTCGGTAGTATTGGGCCCGTACTACCGAAGAGACCGGGTCGGTGGAAGACCCAAGTAAGAATCCCTGGATATCGGAGACTGAGTAGGGTTGCGTTATCGAGTACAATTGTACTTGATGGAGTCTCTGATAATTTTATGTTGTATTTCAGAGACATCATAGTTACCACACGTCATGGGGCGAGTTCGAGCACTGTGAGTGACGAGGATATTCGTCAGATGATCTAGGAGGAGGTAGCTGCAGCGATCCGGGCCGAGATCCCGGAGATGTTTAGGTCTATTAAGACCACACTGATGGAGACATTCGAGGAGCGGTACGCCGCACTGACTGAGGCTGCAGCTGCTGCCGCTACCGTAGCCGTGGCCGCTGCCAGGCCGCAAGGGGGCGATTCGTTGCTGTTCCGGGAATTCAGCAACACGAAACCCCCTGAGTTCGATGGGACGCAGGATCCGATTGCTGCGATGAGGTGGATCGCCGACATTGAGGGGTGCTTCTACACTTGCTCATGTCCGGAGCACCTGAGGGTACGGTTCGCCTTGAACCAGCTCCGTCTGGGAGCGAAAGATTGGTGGAACTTCGTGACGGCGAACTTCACTCTGGCGGAGATTACAGGGGTGACATGGGAGAGGTTTACTGAGATGTTCAGGGATGAGTACGTTCCCCCAGTGGAGAGGGAACGATTGATTCAGGAGTTCTTGACCCTCAAGCAGGGTACTGATTCCGTTGCGGTGGTCACACGGAAGTTTCATGAGAGGGCGATGTTCTGCCCCGAGCTGGTGTCTACAGAGCAGTCACGGATGAGCCGGTATGTGGGGGTTTTGAGGAGGGATATCCGGGAGTTTGTGTCAAACTCCACCTATCGTACTTTCACTGAGCTTCAGGCGAACGCCAGGAAGCGCGAGATTGAGTTGGAGACTCAGGCGAGGGAGGAGGCTGAGTCTCGACAGGTGGAACGGCGGCCGACTCAGTCTCAGCCGGCAGCCAAGCGGATCAAGTCCGCTGATTCGAGGATGGGAGGTCCGAAGGGCCGCACTTGCGGGAAGTGCGGCAAGGGTCATGAGGGGGCGTGTCGAGCTGGTGGTTGCTACAAGTGTGGCAAGGAGGGAAACATTGCCAGGGATTGTCCTAAGGGGTTTATGGTTTGCTTTCACTGCAACCAGATAGGCCATCGGAAGGCCGAGTGCCCGCAGCTTCGTCAGGGATCTACACCGATTACCAGGACTACTGAGACCCGACCGGCGAAGGTCGAGGCCCCGAGGGCTCGCGGGAGAGCCTTTCAGCTGACTGCGGAGGAGGTCCGCGCTGCGCCCGATGTTGTGGCAGGTATGCTGTAATTCACGTATTTACTTTAAAGTCGAAATGTTATGCTTATGTTAATGTATGTATAGGTACTTTTCTTGTGAACTCTATGCCTGCTCTAGTGTTATTTGATTCGGGTGCGAGTAGATCCTTTGTATCTTTAGCTTTTAGTCAGCATATTAGCATTAGTCGTGAGCCGTTAAGTCGGCCTCTAAGCGTTTCTATAGCGGCCGAGAGGGTGGTTTGTGCCACGGAGGTTCTTCGGGGATGCGTGCTAGAGATTTTCGGGGTTGCGTTTCCGATTGACCTAATTCCTATTGCGATGGGGGATGTCTGAGTCATCGTGGGCATGGACTGGTTGAGCCGATTCAGCGCCGTCATCGACTGTGAGCGCCAGCTGGTGACTATACGAGACCCTAATGGGGGAGTTCTTACGGTATACGGCGAGGGTACCCGTTCGGGATCAGCTTTTTGTTCGGCCGCTAGGGCGAGGCAATGCCTACAGCAGGGATGTAAAGGTTTTGTGGCATATGTGATGGATACGCGGGAGGCTTCCGAGAGACCGAGGACAGTGGAGGAGGTTCCGGTGGTGCGCGAGTTTCCAGATGTTTTTCCCGAGGAGTTGCCGGGAGTACCTCCTGCGAGGCAAGTAGAGTTTGGTATCGACCTGATTCCGGGGGCTGCGCCTATTGCGAAGGTGCCTTATCGTCTTGCACCTCCAGAGATGCAAGAGTTGTCCTCGCAACTCCAGGAGTTGCTGGGGAAGGGATTTATTCGGCGAGTAGCTCGCCGTGGGGAGCACCGATTCTGTTCGTCAAGAAGAAGGATGGTTCACACCGGATGTGCATTGATTACCGGGAGTTGAACAAGGTGACGGTCAAGAACCGCTATCCGTTACCTAGGATCGATGATCTATTCGATCAGTTGCAAGGGGTATCTTGGTTTTCCAAGATCGATTTGAGATCAGGGTACCATCAGGTAAGAGTGCGGGATGAGGACGTCCAGAAGACAGCATTCAGGATGCGGTATGGGCATTACGAATTTGTGGTGATGCCTTTCGGGCTCACCAATGCCCCGGCAATGTTCATGGACCTCATGAACAGGGTATGCAGGCCGATGCTGGATCGGTCTGTGATTGTATTTATCGATGACATCCTAGTGTATTCGCGAACTAGAGAGCAGCATGAGGGACATTTGAGGGAGGTCCTTGAGGTATTGAGGTCGGAGAAGCTATATGCAAAATTCTCCAAATGTGACTTCTGGTTGCGAGAGGTCCAATTTCTTGGACATGTTGTTAATCAGGCAGGGATATTGGTTGATCCGGCCAAGGTGGAAGCAGTGATGAGTTGGGAGGCACCGAAGTCACCTTCCGAGATCAGGAGTTTCCTTGGGTTGGCGGGGTACTATCGGAGGTTTATTAGGGACTTCTCCAAGATCGCGGTACCGCTCACCAGATTGACCTGGAAGGGTGTTACATTCTCATGGGGACCCGAGCAACAGACTTCCTTCGAGACACTACGTCAGAGACTGTGCGAAGCCCCGGTATTAGCCCTCCCGGAGGGGATGGAGGATTTTGTCGTATATTGCGACGCATCGATTTCGGGACTGGGTGCAGTGTTGATGCAGAGAGGCCATGTGATAGCCTATGCATCGAGGCAATTAAAGCCTCACGAGGCGAGATATCCCACGCATGACTTAGAGTTGGGGGCAGTAGTGTTCGCTCTCAAGATTTGGCGTCACTACCTGTACGGGGTTCGTTGTACTATATACACGGACCATAAGAGTTTGAAGTATTTGATGGATCAACCCAACCTATATATGCGTCAGAGGAGATGGTTGGACGTGGTTAAGGATTATGACTGTGAGATCCTATACCACCCAGGCAAGGCTAATGTGGTAGCCGATGCATTGAGCCGTAGGGCAGAGAGCACTCCATTGCGAGATGTATGTCTGAGACTGACGGTGATGACGCCGGTATTGGATGCTATTCGTGGGGCACAGGCCGAGGTTGTGAGATCTGAGCTGCAGAAGAAGGAGTGGGTCGTCGGGTTAATTTCAGAGTTCGTTAAGGATGGACGAGGACTTCTGACGTTTCAGGGTCAGATTTGGGTACCATTCGTGGGCGGTACGCGTACTACTTTGATGGAGGAGGCTCACAGATCGAAATTCTCGATCCATCCCGGTGCTACGAAGATGTATTTGGACTTGAGGAAGGAATATTGGTGGCCTTGTATGGAGAGAGATGTCCCTTGGTTCGTTGAGAGGTGTTTGACCTGCCGTAGGGTTCAGGCCGAGCACCAGAGACCGCATGGTAAGTTGCAGCCCTTGGAGATTCCTGAGTGGAAGTGGGAACAGATTACGATGGATTTCATCACCAAATTGCCGAGAACTGCCAGGGGAGTCGATGCAATTTGGGTGATTGTGGATAGATTGACGAAGAGTGCACACTTCCTTGCCATTAGCGAGAGTTCATCAGCAGAGAAGTTGGCGGAGCTATACGTGAGAGAGGTAGTATCTCGGCATGGAGTGCCGATCTCGATTGTTTCAAATCGTGATGTACGCTTCACTTCCAGGTTCTGGAAGAAATTCCATGAGGAGCTGGGTACTAAACTGCATTTTAGTACCGCATACCATCCCCAGACAGACGGTTAGAGCGAGCGGACGATTCAGACATTGGAAGACATGCTCAGAGCGTGTGTGTTAGACTTCGGGGGTAGCTGAGATGCGCATTTGCCTTTGGCTGAGTTTTCCTACAACAACAGCCATCATTCGAGCATTGGTATGCCACCTTTTGAGTTGTTGTATGGTAGGAGGTGTCGGACTCCCATTTGCTGGGGAGAGGTGGGACAGAGAGTGATGGGCAGTACAGAGATCGTACTCCAGACGACAGAGCAGATTCAGCAGGTTAGGCAGAGGTTATTGACCGCCGAGAGCCGACAGAAGAGTTATGCGGACAGACGCCGGTCCGAACTGGAATTCCAGGTTGGCGACTTCGTTCTCCTGAAGGTTTCTCCCTGGAAGGGAGTGATCCGGTTCAGAAAGAGGGGCAAGTTGGGGCCCCGGTTCATAGGTCCTTTTCGTGTAATTGCAAGGGTAGGTCGGGTAGCCTATCGGTTGGAGTTGCCAGCAGAGTTGGGACAGATTCACAATACCTTTCACGTATCACAGTTGAGGAAGTGTATAGCCGATGAATCGGTAGTGGTTCTGTTAGAGGATATTCAGGTGGATGCGAGCCTGAATTACGCCGAGAGACCGGTAGCTATCAGGGATCGGAAGATCAAGGTTCTGTGGAACAAGGAAGTACCTCTGGTGTTGGTTCAGTGGCAACATCGGAAAGGATCGGAGATGACTTGGGAGCCGGAGCGTGAGATACGGGAGCAACATCCGGAGTTATTCGCAGAGTGAGACTTCATGGGCGAAGTCTAGTTCTAGTGGGGGAGAGTTGTAACATCCCGGAATTTCAGGTATTGCTTTAAATCTATTTTTGGGGCATTTTAGGAAGGGACTCGGCGAGTTGGAGCCAGACTCGCCGAGTAGGACCACAGACTTGGTCGCGGGTTCGCGACTGGACTCGACGAATCCAGATATGGACTCGGCGAGTCGACGCTGTTCAGCAGAAACCCTAGCCGTTTGGTTTTGGATCGTATATAACGTCTCTTAGGCCGTCATTGTCCATCTTTTGGCCGATTGAGAAGAACCTAAGTGTCTGTGGACATCTAGAGCAGAAGTGAAGGCTATTGGAACCTTGAAGAATTTGTTAGGCAAGAAGAGGAAGGGTTTTGGCCAAAGGAAGATCAAGGGGATCGAGTTCTGAGGTTTGGGGACACAGAGAATACGTTTTTCAGGTAATACTTCGGATCATTCCTGTTATTTTGATGTGTACACGGATTTAGGGTTTATGAAACCCATTTGGTGATTAGATGGATTATTATGTTGTTACCCAAGCGTTTATACCCCAGTAATAGGATGTTTAGAGGTCCAGAAAGTCCCATGATTGTGTATTTCGGGACCATACGTATTTCAGGAAGCAGTTGATCGACTGCATGGCATGGACTCGCCGAGTCCAATGAACAGACTCGGCGAGTAGCTTGAAGATTCACTGGGACTCGCCGAGTTGTTCTTCAGACTCGGCGAGTGGAGTCGGGGTGGCCCCGCGATTCTTCCACGTGGATCTCGTCGAGTCAAGGGGGATACTCGACGAGTAGAAAGGGAACATCAGGGAAAGTTGGAGAGGACGTCTCGACTCGTCGAGTCACCTTTGCACTCGACGAGTCCGGTCCAATTGACCGTTGACCAGAGTTGACCTGCATATAAATTCTTAGGGTCAGTTGTCTTGAATGATAAGAGTATTAATAAGGGTATATGGTATTATAGGGAGTCTGCAGATCTGGGGATCGAGTGCGTGTGATTTCAAGGGTTGATAGTTTTCATTACCACGAGGTGAGTCTTCTCACTATACTACACCCGGAAGGGTTTGACTGTGTGACCGGAAGGTCGGATATGGTATGTGTTATTTATGCTATAAATAGAAAGATAGTTGCTATGCATGCTATGTATGTTTATGGGCCGGAAGGCAATATGTTATGTGACAGAAAGGTCAGGTATGGTATATGATATATGTGTTATATGTGTTAGAGTATATGTATTATGTGTTGTATATGTTTATGGGCCGGAAGGCAATACGTTATGGGCCGGAAGGCGATATGTTACGGGCCGGAAGGCAATATGTTTTGGGCCGGAAGGCGATTATGTTTACGGGCCGGAAGGCAATGTGTTGTGGACCGGAAGGTCAGGGCCTGGAAAGGCGTATATGTGTAAGTCGTATACTGGGGAACTCACTAAGCATTTATGCTTACAAGTTGTTATATATGTGTTTCAGGTACTAGCGAGGACCGTGGGAAGGCGCCGGCGTGATGCATACGCACTGCTGCTATTTGAGATCTTGGGGATTTTATATATGTATTTGATATGAAACATGGAATAAATACTATTGGTTGAATGAAATCACTTTATTTTAAATGAAAATTTTATTTGAAAATTTGCGTTGTTACACGAACATTATTGGACATGGTTTATTACATGATGAGTCGAGCTTCGTTAGCTATCTCATTCTGGGGGTATGCCTTAGAGACTACTGCCCATATATTTAATCTAGTCCCTACTAAGAAGGTTGCCAAAACACCTAGTGAGATGTGGAAAGGGAAAGTTCTTACATTAGATCACATCACGGCTTACGGTTGTGAGGCTTTTGTGAGAAAAGAAACTCACAACATGCTCGAACCTCGGAGTGAGTGCTGTATTTTCATCAGATACTCGCAGAAATCCTTTGGATATCTCTTCTATAGACCGAGTCACATTGTTGTCTTTGTTGCGATGAAAGGAGTTTTCTGAGAGAGAGAACACATATTCCAAGAGGATAGTGGGAGGCAAATTGACCTTGAAGAGCTTTAAGAGTTAAGTGATGAAGGAACCTCAAACACTACCACTCAACCCGAGGAGGAAACTCTGGTTGAACCAATTGATGAGTTTGTACCTCTGAGGCATTCTTGTAGAGTTAGTGTCCCCCCTATGTTATATGGTTTTCATATAACAACTGAAGGTGATACATTTATCAGTGATAACACACTGGTAAATTTGGATGAACCTAACAACTACAGGTAAGCCATGGTAGAACCCGAGTCTGTAAAATGCAAAGAGGTTATGGACAGCAAGATCCAGTCCATGTATGAAAATCAAGTTTTGAACTTGGTTGACAATGTATCAGGTCGTAAGACAATCGAGTGCAAATGGATCTTCAAGAAGAAGACCGACATGGATGGGAAGGTATACACATATAAGGCATGACTGGTTGCTAAGGGCTTTACTCAATCTCGGGGAGTTGACTATGATGAGACCTTCTCACAGATGGAATCTTTGTTTTCATGAGAAAGTCATAGCTGCATTTCATGACTATGAAATATGAAAAATGGATGTGAAAAATGCTTTCCTTAATGCAAAGTTGGCTGACGATGTTTACATGAGTCCGCCAGAGGGTTTTGTCAATGCAAAGTACCATAACAGAGTGTGTAAGCTTGAAAATTCCATCTATGGATTGAAGCAGGCATCTCACAGATAGAATCTTTGTTTTGATGAGAAAGTCAAAGAGTTTGGATTTTCGAGAAGCGAGGATGAGTTCTGTGTATATGCCAAAGCTAGTGGGAGTATAGTTAGCCTTTTGGTGTTGTATGTTAATGACATACTACTCATAGGAAACAACATCCCAACCATGCAGGAGGTTAAGTCATGGCTTGGGAAGTGTTTTGCTATGAAGGACCTTCGGGAAGATGCATACATCCTAGGGATAAGGATATTGAGAAACAGGAGTAAAAGACTAATAGGACTTAGTTAGAGTACCTACTTGGAGAAGGTGTTGAAGCATTTCAGCACGAAGAACTCCAAGAAAGGTGATTTACCTATCCAAAGCAATACCAAACTGGGTAAGACTCAAAGTCTGAGTACAAAGGTTGAGATAGAAAATATCAGTCGAATACCATATGATTCCGCAGTTGGCTCGATCATGTATGATATGACTTGTACTCGCCCTGATGTGGCCTTTGCTTTGAGCATGGTCAACAGATATCACGGGAATCCTTGTAAAGCTCACTGGAGTATAGTTAAGAACATTCTTAAGTACCTGCGGAGGACTAAGGATTGGGTCCTTACCCTCGGTGGGAGTGATGACTTGAAAATTATAGGGTATAGTGATGCTAGCTTTCAGACCGACAGAGATAACTTCCGCTCTTAGTCGGGCTAGGTGTTTACCCTTAACGAAAGGGCAATAACATAGAAAAGTTCCAAGAAGGAGACTGTAGCTTATTTAACATGTAAATCATAGTACATAGCAGTATGTGAAACATCGAAGGAGGCGATGTGGTTGAAAAAAATTCATCAGATACCTTGGAGTCATACCATCCATAAAGGAGTCTGTAGAGATTTTCTGCGATAATGAAGGGGCGGTTGCCTTATCCAAGGAACCGAGAGGTCATGGTAGATTTAGGCATATTGAAAAAATGTACCACTTCATTAGACATCAAGTAGAAGAAAGACACATCGTGGTGAAGAGGATATCGCTAGAGGACAACCCAACATGTCCTCTTACAAAGGGATTGAGTAGGGTTAAGCACTTGCAGCATGCAAGGGGCATTGGGCTAAATGATGATATTAATTATAGTTATTGGATAAATAGAAACTTGTAATAGCTAAATTGTAATTGACATTTGATGATTAAATAAAAGGAGTTTTATTTACAAGTAAAGTTAGTGTCTTGTGTAAATTATTTACTATTGATTCACTTTGCATGTTTTGACTTCAAGAATAATAAGATTATTCAAACTATCCATAGTCGATCATACTTTGGAAGTAGGTATGAAGCTAGACTCTTATGATTTGTCTTGTAGATTGTCTAAGGTGTTAGACATAGCAAAAGCTTTGCTACACCATTCATGAGTGCTCCTAAAATAAGATGTGAGTATTGGATTCAACCCGCGCTCATCTGAATTACTTCATGGAATTTAACACGAGTAATTGTGAGATGATAATATCATATAATCTTCAAACCAAGATATATGATTTGTTGACTACGAGTTGGTTGTGCATTGATGGAATGAAAACGCATCAGTAACTTGACGTTATAAAACATGTCATTGTGCATGATCTGATGAGTAGTTAGTACAAACATATAATGTTGAAGTTTATATGTTCCTTTTAATTCTTGGAGGATTAAAAGTGATATCTTGGGCCTCTCGATGAGTCTGTTTTCACTATGTGTTGGGCCCGGTCAGAACTAAATTGATGTGTTCGGTAATGTTCTATGTCAGACGAATTGAAAATCGGGAAACAAATTGCAGGACAATAAGTGTGACTATGGTCCCTGTATTTGTCCGCATAGATATCTTGAGAATATAGGAATATATGATCTCTTATTGAAAGGACATGTCATTGAATGGGTCACAGTAGACAACGACTTTTCAAAGCTGCAATTGCTAAGTCAGATCCTGAAGTGGTATTGGAACCTATAGTTATTAGACTTATCTAATTGGGAGACAGTTGAATTCGGTGTCTAAGCCCATAACTATGACTAGGATGTGCTTGACCCGATTATAGCATGGTCCTTCTGGGTTGCCTTGATCAGTGCAATTTGATAGGATGGAGTTTTGAGAATAAGGTAATTTGTGATTTATTAATAAATTATAAGTATAATATATTAATTGACAAATCATATTATTTAATTAGTATTCATCAAGAATTAATTTGTAATTAACTTTTTGATCAAAAGAGACTAATTAAGTATATGAGGATTGACTATGTAAATCAATGATTCTTATAGTGTGGGCCAATGATCCATGGTTATTGTGACAACCCGAAATTTATTTTGGTCAAACCCTAAAAGTCAACCACTTTGTATCGGGATTTAATATCATTATTTCTTATTTTTAAGAAATATAAAGTTCGTTTAATTATTTTATTATTATTTTTAAATGAACGGGTGAAAAAAAGTATCGTCTCGGGTTTTTATTTTGAAAACCGCAAACACTTCGCATATTAGAATCACCCGACTAAACTTTTATGTTTTGGGTTTATGAATCACCTAGAAACAGTAAACTCATGCCTATGTATGAATTTACTCCCCAATAAACTAGTCATTGTATTTACTCCTCAAATAGTGAAAAGAGTAAACTCCCAAAAACTCTCTCAACTATCATCCAACAATTAATTCCAAAACTCCGATCTTGTAAGTGTTCTAACCATTTCAAGTTAGTAAAACACTTAATCTGTGCATCTATTCATCCATTCATTTCCTGATTTTGTTTAGATTTTCCAAAACACCAAGAACACACACTAAGTGTTCTTGGCCCTTTTAGCTCGAATCAAGAACCATTATAGTAAGTACTCTCATCCTTAAGTGCTTGTAAGCTAGTATATCAAACAAACATCAAGTAAATCAGCCAAGAACACCATGATTGAGGTGTTCACGGTCCAAGAAGATGCTTGGCCCGCAAACACCATAAAGTTCCTCAAATTTGGCTTAAGTCCCATTTTAAGCCCTAGTTTGAAGCCCTAGACATAGCTTAACATATTTGAACCTTCCATTGATATGTTTAAGCTTTGAAAAACATCAAACACCAAAAAATATAGGTGTTTATAGTCTAAGGATGCCCCAAAACCGTAAACACCCAAAAAGGTGTTTAAATGAGTCATATTCCTTTCCTAACCCTAAAGACTAACTTAGATGTTTACTAAGTTGTGATAAGGACTTAAAACAATGGAAATACCACTTCCCATAAGGGTTCACGGTAGTAAACCCAAGGGAAATTACCCTTAGGCCGTAAACACCTCAAGGAGGGTGTTTTGTGGTCTTAATCCATTCCAAGAGCTAAACCACTTAGAAAGGTCACTTCTATGGACTTGTTAAACTCCAAAACAACTCATGGATTACAATATTTGAAGTTTGGACCATAAACCCTAGAGTTTACTGCCGTAAACTCCAAGGGTAAATGTCATTTAGACCGTAAACTACAAGTGTAAAGGTCATTTAGACCGTTAACTCCCAAGGAGCTTACCCTTGGACCCCAAACACCCTGGTTATGCTCTACTAGCACTCGGATGCAAACCTCGTGAACTTTAACACTTGAAACAAAGTGTTTTCGGGTTCTAGAGTGTCCCAACTCATATTATTAGTTATAATAAGACTAATTAGTTATACATATGTTCATTATATGATAACTAGGCTCGTGCGTGTGTACAAGTCTCCGTTTGTCACCTAGCACGGTATCCGATACTTCAATCCAATCCACTCACCACAAGTGAGTTCATACCCCTTTAATTAACCTGTGAAATGCTTTTAAATGTTTTAAATACTTTATGGTGGGATAAAAGTTAAATACTTATAGTTATTACATCAATCACATGTGATTACATTAATCACATGTGATTAATAACTAGAAAACCAATGATTTTTTCAATGTTCTAACTGTTTATCAAACTGTTTTACTTCAAAAAGGTTTACAAACTCTTTTACTTATCAAATGCTTTTATTAAACTTTCTTTTACTTCTTATAAATTGCATGCCCATATATGTATAAATATATAAGAAATGTTTAAAGGGCTTAGGAAGGCCATCCGCCCTATTTCCTTTTTCTCGATTTGGATGTGGTCTGGTGGGATTTCGGGTAACCGTTCGAAGGTCGTTTCAATATTAATTATATATCAATTGTACATATATAGACATAAAAGTACTTCAATATTCATGCGTATTAATTACATCATTAGTAAGTTACCATCGGGGTAACACAGGATCACACTACTACAATTTCTAGATCAATGAGTCAGTTCATTTATGAGTCAATACTTATTACTATGAGAACATATACATTACCTTACTATGAGTACATATACAACTATACTATAAAGAGAACATATACAACTATACTAGAGAAGAACATATACAACTATACTAGAGAAGAACATATACAACGATACTAGAACAAGTAACTTTACATTACACATACATGAATACGTTAACAATTGTGATCCACTGTATCGGAGCATGCCTTACATGTCATGGCCCGAGTTGTAGCCAGAATTCTCTTGGAGGGAGAGCGTGAGTTTGCGTATAGATCTATACTGGATTGACTATCCTACACCTTGCTGCTAGCTACAGCCGGACCTGCAGGTCTGCGGGTGCCAAACGTCATATCATTTTACGACTTACATTTGTCGTTGTTTATCCAGTCGATAGTATGGTACAATAAATCACATGATGCCTTAATATAAATCCGGTTTAAGGTAGTTAGTACAGCAGTAGTTCCTATAATACAACACTACAGTACTACATTGATATACTCTTTACAGAATTAGTGATCTTTTCACTTAAACATTTATGTACAAACTATATTTTGAGAATGATAGTTACACTTGAGTAAATTACACACTTTTACAGTAAACGAACATACAAAACAGTTAAGCCTTGGTAGAAGTCTACTTTAATAGAAAATATAGGTTTTTCTGAGAGATTCAAACTTTTACAAACACTTACATACATTTTACAAACTTGCACTTGAGACATGTTCAAACGTTTTGATAACAAACACCGACACTAAAATACTTATGAACTCACCAGCTTTATGCTGATAAACTCTTTCAAAATAACTTGTTTTCTTAGGTCATCAGTAGACAGGTACCGGGACCAGCTTTTGGGAAGATGGAGCGCATCCAAGACTCATCTTATTATTTTGATTTACATTATTTTTGGTGTCTATAACTATACAGAACACGCTTGTACTAAAATTATATATTTAATGCAATGGAGGATGTTGTTTGCTTATTTACTGTTATACTGTGTTGTGATACTTTACATGACGTCCTCCACCCCAGAACGTTTCCGCCATTCATGGTTTTGGGGTGTGACAGATTGGTATCAGAGTATTGTTTATAGTGAATCAAGTATATCAACCCATAAAAGATATACTAAACTATAAACCCATTTGGGATTAAAACACTCTGACCAAGAGTCTATACATTAAATACTAAAATATTTAATTAAGTATAATAGTCTGCATTCATGCTTAAATCAGTGACACAACGACAAGAACAAGAGTATTACAATTGTTAAATATCACAGGTAAGCTCGGGGATGTATGGTCAGTCCTGGGAATGGCATAGCCTGATCAACTATGATGGTCCGAGGAGTGATTAGCATATGCCCTTGATGGTTGTGATATGTTAACAAGTCTAAAAACTTACCAACAATACCACACATAGATCAGTAAAGCCTAAAATACTATAGGAGTATTTTGTACTACTACGAACTACTTATATACTACATTCTTATACTTCTCTTCTCGCATAGATTTAAATGGCTGGATTCCATCACGGCGACCCGTACTTTCCGAATGAAGGCAACGCAGGATGGCTCGAAGCAGAGTCTGATGATGAGCACCAAATTCCGTTGGATGATCATCAAGCTGAAGGCTTCTCGGATGGATCGGACTCTGAGCCCGAAGTCAACAACCTACCTCCAGTAGGACAAGCCCCGAACAACAACCCTCAACCAGCTTTTCCAGGTCCCACTCCCTTGTGGGTAAACAACTTGAATCGCTGGAGTGACGAACAAGTTCAACCCCTACCTTACTTTGGGGACCGAACCTTTTACTACGTTAGCGATGGTGGCTCTGCAAATCGAGCTCTGCCTGTCATAATCCGCAGAATAGCTCGCAATGATGAACAAGGTCGAGCGGCCATCGACCGGGTCATGGAGATTGATGCCAACTCTGGTGTCAACATAGTCCGCATCCGCCATCTCGAAGAAGACATGGAACGGACTTGGAGAACCAATGAAACCCTGCAGCAACATCTGGTTGCCTCTCAAGCAGAAGTCATGGAACTTCGAGCTCGTCAAAGGGCTCTTGAACGACACCTTCAAGAGGTGATACGTCAAATGAGAGACCTCAGTGTTCTCCCGAGGAATACTCATTGCCGTTAGAAGATGTCTAGTACATCTTTATCTTTTGGGTTAAGGATTAGCCTTTAACATCTGTGCTCTAAGTAGCACTTGTCTGTAAAATATTCCTAACTTTCAGTACTCTAATTAGGAATCTAAGATCTGTCAAACTTTTCCGTCTGGTATGATGTAAGACCTATTGTTAGGCCGATTTTCCCTGAACTTATTACATCGACAATACCAGTACTATTGACATCTATCTAATCTGTGGGAAAAATATTTACACTCTTTTTTTCCCACTAATCTTCCTTGTTATGATCTCAAACACTCATTCAACTGTTGGGCTATGGTTAGTTAGTCCATGTGTCACTCTCACCTTACTTACAAATTGATTCTTACCACCTTGCTTATCTTTATAAACTTATAGCTGAAAGATGCCTCCTCGCAAATCTCCCCGGAATAACCCTACACCTCCACCGCCTCCTCCACCTCCGGTCATCGATACAGCAGCCCTAAATGCTGTCGTAGCTACAACAGTGGCAACTGCCATGGCATAGTATCACTCTACTGATGCCAGCAGAGGTGGAACCCCTGTTAACTCTATTCCGGTTGAAACTCCTGTGCGCTCGAGAGAGTGCTCTTACAAGGATTTCACCAACTCCAAGCCGAAGTCCTTTCATGGGACCGGCGAAGTCATTTCCCTCTCGCAATGGTTTGAGAAGACTGAATCAGTCTTCGAAATTTGTTCATGCCCTGCTGCGAGCAAAGTCAAATATGCCGCATGCACCTTTGAAGGAAAGGCCCTGACTTGGTGGAATGGCCCCGTTAAAGCTCTAACCCTCGTCGTAGCCAACGACATAGGCTGGGAAATGATGAAAGACCTCATGCTTGAGGAATACTTCCCAAGGGGCAAAATCCAAAAATTGGAGCAGGAGCTTTGGAGCCTGACCATGAAGGGCACCAACATTGTTGCTTATACCGCCAGATTCAGCGAACTGGTGGCCCTCTGCCCCAATATGGTTCCCACTGAAGGGAAAAAGATCGAAAGGTACATATGGGGGCTAGTGCCTCCGTATCATGGGAATGTCCTATCATCAAACCCCGCTACCTTCGACAGTGCCAAGCGACTGGCACAACGACTCATTAACCATGGAGTCAAAACCCCTGCTACAACAACAACCCTAGCCATCCCGGGACCCTCCAAACCCGCTGACACTAAGCGGAAGTTTTGGGAAGACAAGAAGAAACAGAGAGCTGCTAAAAAGCAGCAAGTTGTGGCTGTTCATGTCGCGATAACCCCTGCTGCTGATACTGCTCCAGTGAGACAATATGCTGAAAGTTTGCCTAAGTGCAACAAATGCAACTTCCACCACAACGGCCCCTGCCATGAAATGCAATGCTCTAACTGCAACAGGAAAGGACACACCGTCCGTTTTTGTAAATCCCCGGCGAGGCCGATCACCCAAGTCCCCGGCTCTGGTGCGAGCCCAACCTGCTATGGATGTGGTGAAACAGGCCACTACAAGAGGGACTGCCCCAAAGCGAAGAATGATGGCGGAGCAGGGAGGGTACTGGCAATAGGCCTTGGGGAAGCAGATTTTGACCCGACGATGGTAACTGGTACGTTCCTCCTCGATAACTCCTATGCATGCATTCTGTTCGATAGTGGAGCGGAGCGAAGCTTCGTGAACCATAAATTTGCCCGCATGCTTAAACAACAACCACACGCACTTAAAGAACAATTCACAGTAGAAATGGCTAATGGAAAAACAGAAAAAAACCAATAACATATACTTAGGATGTACCCTAATTCTAGATAACCATTCATTCCCAATCGACCATATGTTGGTCTCGATTAAAAGCTTCGACGTTATCATCGGCATGGATTGCTTGAGCCTTCATCGCACCGACATCATGTGCTTTGAGAAAGCAGTCCATTTAAACCTCCCGTCAAACGAAACTCTTATTGTCTACGGCGACAAACCCGGTGCGAGTCTCCGTATTATATCAAGTATTGAAGCACAGAAATATCTGCGTAAAGAATACCATGCATTCCTTGCTCACATTGTCGACACGAACCTCGAAACGAAAGAACTAAAGAACATTCCAGTAGTGAGCGACTTCCCGACATTTTCCCAGAAGAGCTACTAGTATTACCTCCACAACGACAGGTCGAGTTCAGAATCGACTTAGTCCTAGGAGCTGTCCCAATAGCCAAGTCGCCCTACCGATTAGCACCAGCATAGATGCAGGAACTATCCGATCAACTTAACGAACTGCTCAGCAAGGGTTTCATAAGACCAAGCTTCTCACCTTGGGTAGCACCAGTCTTATTTGTTAAGAAGAAAGATGGATCATTCCGTATGTGTATCGACTACAGGGAACTCAACAAACTGAAGGTCAAGAATCGATATCCTCTGTCGCGCATAAACAACCTATTTGACCAACTGCAAGGGGCGAGTTACTTCTCCAAAATTGATCTGAGATCCGGATATCACCAGTTACGAGTACTAGAGGAGGATGTTCCAAAGACAGTCTTCCGAACTCGTTACGGACATTACGAGTTCGTGGTGATGCCATTCGGATTGACCAATGTGCCCGCAGTTTTCATGGACCTGATGAACAGAGTATGCCGAACTTACTTGGATCCGTTAGTCATCGTTTTCATTGACGACATCCTGATCTACTCCCGAAGTAAGGAAGAGCACGACGATCACCTGCGACAAGTTTTAGGAACTTTACGAATGGAGAAACTCTATGCAAAGTTCTCGAAATGTGAATTTTGGATCCGAAGAGTCGAATTCTTAGGACACGTGGTAAGCGAAGAGGGAATCCACGTGGACCCATCCAAAATTAAAGCCATTAAGAACCGGTCAGCATCGAAGACGCCTACAGAAATTCGTCAATTTCTAGGCCTCGCTGGCTACTACCGCAGATTCATACAGAACTTCTCCCGAATAGCGAATCCTCTTACAACCCTGACCTAGAAAGGCGTGCCTTTGACTGGGAAGAGAAACAAGAAAGAGCGTTTCAAACGCTCAAACGAGCCTTGTGCACTGCACCAATACTATCTCTCCCCGAAGGGATAGAAGACTTCGTAGTCTATTGCGATGCATCGAACCAAGGGCTCGGGTGTGTTCTGATGCAGCGAGGTAAGGTAATCGCCTGCGCTTCCAAATAGTTGAAGACACACGAAGTTAATTACACGACCCACGATCTTGAACTAGGAGCCGTGGTGTTTGCTCTGAAGATCTGGAGACATTACTTGTACGGGACGAAAATCACTATATTTACCGACCACAAGAGTTTACAACACATATTCGATCAGAAGAAGCTCAAAATGAGACAACTACGGTGGTTTGAGCTACTCAGTGACTACGAATGCGATATTCGTTATCATCCGGGTAAAGCCAACGTAGTAGCAGACGCCTTAAGTCGGAAGGAATATTCTGGTCGCAGGGTCAAGTCATTGTCAATAACCATCCATTCACACTTGTCTAAACAAATTCAGGCGGCCCAACTTGAAGCCATGAAACCTGAAAATGTGCCGAGTGAATCCCTCAGAGGAATGGACAAGAATTTAGAAGCCAAGGGTGACGGAGCCTTATATTTCATGGACCAGATCTGGACACCGAAACACGGTGGTTTCTGAGACTTGGTCATGACCAAGGCGCACAACACTCGGTATTCTGTCCACCCAGGTTCAGATAAGATGTATCTAGATCTTAAAAAGCTATACTGGTGGCCTAATATGAAAGCAGAGATTGCTACCTTCGTAAGTAAATGCCTTACTTGCGCAAAGGTTAAGGTCGAGTACCAGAAGCCCTTCGGTTTACTGCAACAGCCAGAGATTCCAGAATAGAAGTGGGAGCGGATCACTATGGATTTCATAACCAAGTTGCCCAAGACAACGGGTGGACTTGATACCATATGGGTCATCGTCGATAGATTAACCAAGTCTGCACACTTCCTGCCTATCAAAGAAACCGACAAGATGGAGAAACTTACGAGAACATACATTAGGGAAATCGTACGGCTATACTACAACATTCCCTGGGAACAAGGCTAGACATGAGCACAACCTACCATCCACAGACCAACGGACAAAGTGAGAGAACAATCCAGACTTTAGAAGATATGTTGCGTGCTTGTGTAATTGACTTTGGAAAAGCGTGGGATACCTATTTACCCCTCGTCGAATTTTCCTACAACAATAGTTATCACACAAGCATAAAGGTAGCACCATTTGAAGACCTCTAAGGCCGAAAGTGCAGATCCCCTCTGTGCTGGGCTGAAGTGGGTGATACCCAATTAGCCAAGGAGAAAGCTTCCGATAGTACTCTCACCGGTCCGGAGATCATTCGGGAAACGACAGAGAAAATCGTTCAGATTCGTGAACGATTGAAAGCCTCTAGAGACCGATAGAAGAGCTACGCTGACAAACGAAGAAAACCTTTGGAATTTCAGGTGGGAGACCGAGTCCTTCTCAAAGTCTCACCCGGGAAGAGCTTGATACGCTTCGGAAAGCGTGGGAAGCTTAATACGAGGTACATAGGGCCTTTCGAGATTCTCGCAAGAGTCGGCCCAATAGCTTACAAACTCGACCTACCCGACACACTTCGTAACGTACATTCTACATTCCACGTATCTAACTAGAAAAAGTGTCTGTCAGACGAGACTCTTGTAATCCCACTCGACGAGATCAAGATCAACGAGAGCCTCAACTTCGTGGAAGAACCTGTAGAGATCATGGACCGTGAGGTCAAGCAGACGAAAAAAGTCGTATCCCGATTGTGAAGGTTCCCTGGAACGCCAACCGAGGACCGGAATTCACTTGGGAACGCGAGGATCGGTGAAACTGAAATACCCTCATCTTTTTGCTTAGTTATTTGTAACTACTTCTTTTGCTTAGACTTTAATTTCAGGACGAAATTCCCTTAATAGGGGGATGATGTGACAACCCGAAATTTCTTTTGGTCAAACCCTAAAAGTCAACCACTTTGTATCATGATTTAATATCATTATTTCTTATTTTTAAGAAATATAAAGTTCGTTTAATTATTTTATTATTATTTTTAAACGAATGGGTGAAAAAAAGTGTCGTCTCGGGTTTTTATTTTGAAAAGCGCAAACACTTCGCGTATTAGAATCACCCGACTAAACTTTTATGTTTTGGGTTTAGGAATCACCCAGAAACCGTAAACTCATGCCTATGTATGAGTTTACTCCCCAATAAACTAGTCATTGAGTTTACTCCTCAAATAGTGAAAAGAGTAAACTCCCAAAAACTCTCTCAACTATCATCCAACAATTAATTCCAAAACTCCGATCTTGTAAGTGTTCTAACCATTTCAAGTTAGTAAAACACTTAATCTAGTGTTTGTGCATCTATTCATCCATTCATTTCCGGTTTTTGTTTAGATTTTCCAAAACACCAAGAACACCAAGAACACACACTAAGTGTTCTTGGCCTTTTTAGCTCGAATCAAGCACCATTATAGTAAGTACACTCATCCTTAAGTGCTTGTAATCTATTATATCAAACAAACATCAAGGAAATCAGCGAAGAACACCATGATTGAGGTGTTCACAGTCCAAGAAGATGCTTGGACCGCAAACACCATAAAGTCCCTCAAATTTGGCTTAAGTCCCATTTTAAGCCCTAATTTGAAGCCCTAGACTTAGCTTAACATATTTGAACCTTCCATTGATATGTTTAAGCTTTGAAAACATCAAACACCACAAAATATAGGTGTTTACGGTCTAAGGATGCCCCAAAACCGTACACACCCAAAACGGTGTTTAAATGAGTCATATTCCTTTCCTAACCCTAAAGACTAACTTAGATGTTTACCTAGTTGTGATAAGGACTTAAAACAATGGAAATACTGTTGGAATAGTGTCTAAGGCTATAACTATATTCGGTGGTGCATGGTCCTTTTGGGTTGCCTTCACCATAGTAACTTGAAGGATGATTTGTATAAGAGAGAGTAAATATTATAAGGAATAATATTTGGCTATTTGATTAATATAAGTCATAAATTAATTGGTATTAATTTGGTGACTTAAAGAGATTAATTAAATAAGAGGGTATAAACTGTCAATTGTTTGATAGTTAGACTTTAGACTGTAAATCCATTAGGGTTGACCTTGGACGGATTCTAGGAGCTTTAGGATAGCTCAAATCGTCCATATGGTTATCTATGGAATGGATTTGGATAGCCTTAAGAGAAGATTATCCAATTAGGGTTTAGGGTGAAACCCTTAAGGAGTCTACAAGTATAAATAGACCCTATGGGTGAGGGAATTCAGACACACAACCTTAAGCAAGGATACTCTGGCCGAATTCCTCCCCTCTCCTCTCTCCTAAATCATCTTGCTTGCTATTGGTGTTTGTAAGCCATTAGAGGAGTGACATTTGTGACTCTAGAAGCTCCAAGACAAACAAGATCAACAAGGGATTCAAAGGTATGATTCTAGATCTGTTTCATCATTGTTATTTAGCCTAATTAGCTATTAGAAGTCTTGGATTCAAAAGCATGTTTATTAGAAAGTCTAGATTCAAGCATTAGGGTTTTGCATGCGTACATAGGAAAGTTCTTATGGCTAAAACCCAACAGTGGTATCAGAGCCTAGATTGGTTTTCTACAAATTGTTGCTTGAATAACTGAAACAAACCTGCAAAATTCGAATTTTTGGGTTTTGAGTCACTGACTCGTCGAGTTCCAAGGTGGACTCGTCGAGTAGGCCTGACTCGGCGAGTCCCCTTGTGCACTCGGCGAGTCCAAGCGTCAGGAAGGGCCAAATTCGGGATTTCTTTGTGTTTATCTTATCCAAACTTTCCATAAACTAATTAGATCAATATGAATCCGATTTCTTGATAAATATAAGTGTTATCTTGATCTAGTTAAAGGTAATTATCAACTAATTAAATATTTAGTTTCCTTATATGATAATTAATTAATTATTTTGATTATTTTTTGGTAATTATCTTCAAAGAAATCAAAGATAAATCAAATAAAGATAATTAAGATATTAATTGCTAATTGAAATTATTTGTTATTTGATCCTCCATGTTTTAAATGTTTAAAACCTACCCTATAGTTTTGAAATTTATATTTGTGATTAAAAGTTCTAATTTAGACAACTTAAATTTCAAACCCTAGATTTTGAAAAAAGTTTAAAATGCAACCCTATACTTATATAATATTACTAGGATAATATATATATGTATAACTAAATGCTAGTCTTACCGCTAGTAGGCCTCATTCACGAAGCCGATCTATAAGGTGGGTATAAGGTTGCGGCCTATAAAATGGCGCTTAATGGGTGTACACTCACACCCACCGCTTGCTTGATTGGTGGAGGGTCGTTAGCCGAACGGGTAGGATAGGGCAACCTCATCCTCTCATTAAAAGTATAATAAGAAATACAAAGTAACTAAACTTTCTTAAATTTCCCAATCTTAGTTACTTTAGGAAAAGTGAATTGATGCAATCCCATGAAAATTATACTTTGCACCTTGCTAAGATGTTAGTGGAGCGTGTGTGGTTTACCGGCACACTAATTGGTTCTAAGCGAAGGTGGCAAAGGGTGATTCATTGTTTATCATAGTTCGATGGAGCGTGTGTGGTTTACCGGCACATCGAATAGGTGATCGTAACAATGAAGGCACCATGTAAATTTGCATGGTAATTCACACCCGCTTTGTGATCCTCGGCATCCCAGTCACAAACAAGAGGGGCATATCGAGATTTAAACATGCCATTGAATAGTTCAATGAATCTCATCCGAACCTAGGAATTCTCAAAACACTTAGGACCAAAATTTTAAGTCTTGTGATGGAGAATTAGTGAATCGTCATTCACTTACCTTCAATTTATTTGCATGTTGGACTACGGCATCCCTTTTCTAGTATGTAAATGTCATTGTTGGATCCTAGCCCTAATTTTCTTATTGGGTGATAATTAGGGATTCTTGTTCTAATCTATCTTTGTCCTCTCTATAGATGTCAAACGCAAACAACGCTGCTGCTAGTTCTTTCACGTTGATGAGCCTTTGCCAAAAGGTCACCTTCGATGGAACGAACTTTGGCGAATGGATAAGATACATTCGCACCATTGCTCGCTATGAGGATAAAGAGTATGTCCTCGACGAGAAGCTCGAGAAAATCAACCCCGAAATTTCTACTCCCGCTGAAATCACCGCCTTTGAAACCCATGAGCGAGATGCAACGAAAGTACATTGCATCATGATCGCCACCATGAACTCCGAATTCTAAAAGTCCTGCGAGGACATGTATCCATACGAGATGCATCAAGACTTGTTGGAGAGGTACCACCAAAACGCGAGACAAGAGCGTTACGAGATCTTCACTAACATGATTTCCGCTAAGATGGGTCATGGAGAATCTCTTACCGTGCACTTGCAAAAGATGCAAAGGTATGTCGACCGCCTTCGCAAGTTAAATGTTGACTTCGGCGAAGACTTAGCGATCGATATGGTGCTTCACTCTTTGCCTCCGATGTACAATCAATTTAGGATGACCTACCACATGAACAAAGAGGAGGTCACTCTAAGTAAACTCCAAGGTCTCTTGAGGGTTGCTGAGAGCAATTTCAAGGACAAGTCTGTTGCACCAACTCCCAATCCGTCTGCTGCTCCTGTCTTGGCTATTGGTCAAGGGAAGGGAAAGAAGAGGAAAGCTTCTTCAAATAACTATCGAAAGGTGAAAGCCCGAGATGGTTCCTCTTCTAGTGGGACCAAAGTTGATCCCTCTAAGCCCTGCTCTAACCCGAAGGAGGTAGAGTGCCACCACTGCCACAAGATAGGACATTGGAAGCGAAGCTGCCCGGACTACCTGCAAGCCATCAAGGAAGGAAAGATCAAGCCATCTTTCGTAGGTATATATGCAATAAAATCTAACGATTCTAATCATGCTATTTCTTGGGTTCTTGACACCGGTTGTGGTTATCACATTTGTTCTAATGTGCAGGGACTAAGAAGAAGTAGGGATGTGGAGCAAGGAAGAATCAATCTAATCATGGGGAACAGAAGATCGTCGCCTGTGACCAAGATTGGAGTGTATTCTTTAGTGCTTAAGAATAGTTTAGTTTTAGATTTGAACGATTGTTGCTATTCGCCAGAAATGGCTAGAAACATCATTTCATTTCATGGTTTATATAGACAAGGTTTTAGATTTTCTTTTAATAATGAGAATGGTTCTATTTTGGCTTATCTAAATGGTGTCTTTTACTTTGAAGCTATACCATGTAATGGAATATATGAAACTGTTATGATTGTTGATAACTTAGGAAATGATGTTTTGAATATTGATTCTTCCACTAGTATGGATAAAGCATCCTTGTGGCATTGTCGTCTTGGACATGTCAACAAGAAACGCATAGCCCAACTCCAAAAGGATGGAGTGTTGGAGTCATTCGACCTTAGGGAAGATGACACATGCGAGTCTTGTTTGCTTGGAAAGATGACTAAGTCACCCTTCACGAGTACTTGTGAAAGGGGTGAGGGCCTATTGGACCTAATACATACCGATGTATGTGGACCCTTTAGATCCACCACGAAGGATGGGAACCGCTTCTATGTGACTTTTACCGATGACTATAGTAGATATGGGTATATCTACTTAATCAAGCAAAAGTCAAAAACCTTTGAAAAGTTCAAAGAGTTCAAGAATGAAGTGGAGAATCAATTGGGCAGGAAAATCAAGATGCTTCGATCCGATCGAGGAGGAGAGTACCTAAGTCTTGAATTCCACGAGTATCTCAAGGAGTGTGGAATAGTTTCGCAATTGACGCCTCCTAGGACACCACAATTGAATGGTGTGGCAGAAAGGCGTAATCGAACCTTATTGGATATGGTTCGCTCTATGATGAGTCGTGCTTCACTACCTATCTTCTTTTGGGGGTATGCCTTAGAGACTGCCGCCCATATCCTTAACCGAGTCCCTACTAAGAAGGTTGCCAAAACACCTCACGAGATGTGGACGGGGAAAGCTCCCTCGTTGGCACATATCAAGGTTTGGGGTTGCGAGGTTTTCGTAAGACGAGATACTCACGACAAGCTTGAACCTTGAAGTGAGCGATGTATTTTCATCGGCTACCCGCAAACTTCCTTTGGATATCTCTTCTATAGACCGAAAGATAATGTTATCTTTGTTGCGAGGAGAGGAGTTTTCCGAGAGTGAGAACTCATAAGCCAAGGAGACAGTGGGAGGCAAATCGAACTTGAAGAGATTCAAGAGTCGATAGATGAAGGAACCTCTACCGCTGGCATTCAACCCGAGGAGGAAACTCCGGTTGAACCGATTGACGAATCCTTACCTCTTAGACGTTCCGATAGAGTTAGAGTTCATCCCCAGTTTTATGGTTTTCATATTACTACCGAAGGGGACACGTATATTAGTGATGGTACACTAGTAAATCTTGATGAACCTAATAGCTATAAGGAAGCCATGGCAGGCCCGGAGTCTGCGAAATGGAAAGAGGCGATGGATAGCGAGATCCAATCCATGTACGATAACCAAGTTTGGAATTTGGTTGATTACGTGCCCAAACGTAAGACCGTAGGGTGCAAGTGGATCTTCAAGAAGAAGACCGACGTGGATGGGAACGTACACACATATAAGGCGTGATTGGTTGCGAAGGGCTTTACTCAAACTCCCGGAGTTGACTATGATGAGACCTTCTCACCAGTTGCGAAGATTAAATCTATTAGAGTGATGCTAGCAATTGCCGCATTTCATGATTATGAGATTTGGTAAATGGATGTCAAGACCGCTTTCCTTAACAGAAAGTTGGCTGAGGATGTTTACATGGCTCAGCCAGAGGGGTTTGTGGATCCTAAGCATCCGAATAGAGTGTGTAAGCTTGAGAAGTCAATTTATGGACTTAAGCAAGCGTCTCGCAGATGGAATCTTTGCTTCGATGAGAAAGTCAAAAAGTTTGGATTTGTACGAAGTGAAGACGAATCTTGCGTATATATCAAAGCCAGTGGGAGTGTAGTAAGCTTCCTCGTTCTATATGTAGATGACATATTACTCATAGGAAACGACATCCCGACTCTGCAGGAGGTTAAGTCCTGGCTCGGGAAGTGCTTCGCTATGAAGGACCTCGGAGAGGCTTCTTACATTTTGGGAATAAGGATAGTAAGAGAAAGAAGTAAGAGACTAATTGGACTTAGTCAGAATACTTACTTGGAGAAGGTACTAAAACGTTTTAGTATGGAAAACTCAAAGAAGGGAGAACTACCGATACAAGGAAATGCCAAGTTGAGTAAGACTCAAAGTCCGAGTACCGAAGCTGAGATAGCAGAAATGAGCCGAGTACCATACGCTTCCGCAGTTGGCTCAATCATGTACGCTATGACTTGTACTCGCCCTGATGTAGCCTTCGCTTTGAGCATGGTTAGCAGATATCAAGGGAACCCTGGCAAAGCACATTGGATTGCGGTGAAGAACATCCTTAAGTACCTTCGGAGGACGAAAGAATGGTTCTTAGTCCTTGGAGGGAGTGATGACTTGAAGGTGCGAGGGTATAGTGACGCCAGCTTTCAAACCGACAGGGACAACTATCGTTCGCAGTCGGGCTGGGTTTTTACCCTAAATGGAGGAGCAGTGACATGGAAAAGTTCCAAGCAGGAAACCGTAGCTGATTCAACGTGCGAATCAGAGTACATCGCAGCAAGCGAAGCGTCGAAGGAGGCAATATGGCTGAAGAACTTCATCGGTGATCTTGGAGTTGTACCGGCCATAAAGGAGCCCATGGAGATTTTCTGTGATAACGAAGGTGCGGTTGCCTTGACCAAGGAACCGAGGGATCATGGTAGATCTCGACATATCGACAGAAAATATCACTTCATTAGACATCGTGTAGAAGAAGGACAACTCGTAGTGAAGAGGATATCATCAGAAGATAACCCAGCAGATCCGCTTACGAAGGGACTGAGTAGGGTTAAGCACTTACAGCATGCTAGGAGTATTGGGCTGAAGGATGATATTAGCATAGATTAGATAGTATTAGAAACGTATAATAGATAAATGTAATTGACATTTGATGAATAAATAAAGAAGTTTTATTTATGAGTAAAGTTACTATCACATGTTAGTTGTTTAACTATTGTTTCACTTTGCATGTTTTGACTTCCAGAATAATTGAGTTTATTAGGAATAATCGAATTATTCAAATGGTCCACAATCGTTCATATGTTGGGAGTAGATATGAATGAAGATTGTCGTGAATTGGTGTGTAGAGTGTCTAAATGGTGTTAGACATAGCAAGAGTTGCTGCAACGTTCATGAGTGCTTATGAACTGGTTTTGAGCATTGGAATAAACCCGCGCTTGCTGGAATCACCTTATGGAATACGATATAAAAGGTGATCGCGAGACGATAATATCATATGGTCTTAAAACCTAGATATATGGTTTATTATTTGTTAATTGATTGTGCATTGATAATGCGAAAACGCATCAGTAACTTGATGTTATAAAACGCATTGTTGTGTATAGTTGGTTAATGAATAAGTAAATGCATATAAGTTGAAGTTTATCTGTAAATTTTATCCTAAGAGGATAGAAGAGATATCTTGGCCACTCGATGATTTGATTTGACTTATGTGCCGGGCCCGGTCAGAACTGAATTGATGTGTTCGATTAAGTTCTATGTCAAATAAATCGAAGATCGAGAAATCTAAATGCTAGACTAACCGTTCCATAGGATTGTCAGCATGATATCTAACAGAGGACTGTACGATCCCTTATCTAAAGGACAAGATTGATTAAATCAGAGTTG
Source organism: Lactuca saligna (assembly GCF_052625555.1). Lineage (NCBI taxonomy): Eukaryota > Viridiplantae > Streptophyta > Magnoliopsida > Asterales > Asteraceae > Lactuca > Lactuca saligna. The sequence continues at coordinate 202,276,263 of NC_136421.1, forward strand.
ACAGCGTCTTTGAGAGCTACGATTGCAAACCGAATTGTACTTGTATAGTTACTAGACTTATCCAAGTGGGAGACTGTTGGAATAGTGTCTAAGGCTATAACTATATTCGGTGGTGCATGGTCCTTTTGGGTTGCCTTCACCATAGTAACTTGAAGGATGATTTGTATAAGAGAGAGTAAATATTATAAGGAATAATATTTGGCTATTTGATTAATATAAGTCATAAATTAATTGGTATTAATTTGGTGACTTAAAGAGATTAATTAAATAAGAGGGTATAAACTGTCAATTGTTTGATAGTTAGACTTTAGACTATAAATCCATTAGGGTTGACCTTGGACGGATTCTAGGAGCTTTAGGATAGCTCAAATCGTCCATATGGTTATCTATGGAATGGATTTGGATAGCCTTAAGAGAAGATTATCCAATTAGGGTTTAGGGTGAAACCCTTAAGGAGTCTACAAGTATAAATAGACCCTATGGGTGAGGGAATTCAGACACACAACCTTAAGCAAGGATACTCTGGCCGAATTCCTCCCCTCTCCTCTCTCCTAAATCATCTTGCTTGCTATTGGTGTTTGTAAGCCATTAGAGGAGTGACATTTGTGACTCTAGAAGCTCCAAGACAAACAAGATCAACAAGGGATTCAAAGGTATGATTCTAGATCTGTTTCATCATTGTTATTTAGCCTAATTAGCTATTAGAAGTCTTGGATTCAAAAGCATGTTTATTAGAAAGCCTAGATCCAAGCATTAGGGTTTTGCATGCGCACATAGGAAAGTTCTTATGGCTAAAACCCAACAAATACCACTTCCCATAAGGGTTCACGGTAGTAAACCCAAGGGAAAATACCCTTAGGCCGTAAACACCTCAAGGAGGGTGTTTTGTGGTCTTAATCCATTCCAAGAGCTAAACCACTTAGCAAGGTCACTTCTATGGACTTGTTAAACTCCAAAACAACTCACGGATTAAAATATTTGAAGTTTGGACCATAAGCCCTAGAGTTTACTACCGTAAACTCCAAGGGTAAAGGTCATTTAGACCGTAAACTGCAAGGGTAAAGGTCATTTAGACCGTAAACTCCCAAGGAGCTTACCCTTGGACCCCAAACACCCTAGTTATGCCCTACTAGCACTCGGATGCAAACCTCGTGAACTTTAACACTTGAAACAAAGTGTTTTCAGGTTCTAGAGTGTCCCAACTCATATTATTAGTTATAATAAGACTAACTAGTTATACATATGTTCATTATATGATAACTAGGCTCGTGCGTGCGTACAAGTCTCCGTTTGCCACCTAGCACGGTATCCGATACTTCAATCCAATCCACTCACCACAAGTGAGTTCATACCCCTTTAATTAACCTTTGAAATGCTTTTAAATGTTTTAAATACTTTATGGGGGGATACAAGTTAAAAACTTATAGTTATTACATCAATCACATGTAATTACATTAATCACATGCGATTAATAACTAGAAAACCAATGATTTTATCACTGTTCTAACTGTTTATCAAACTGTTTTACTTCAAAATGTTTTACAAACTCTTTTACTTATCAAATGCTTTTATTAAACTTTGTTTTACTTGTTATAAATTGCATGCCCATATATGTATAGATATATAATAAATGTTTAAAGGGCTTAGGAAGGCCATCCGCCCTATTTCCTTTTTATCGATTTGCATGTGGTCTGGTGGGATTTCGGGTAACCGTCCAAAGGTCGTTTCAATATTAATTATATATCAACTGTACATATATAGACATAAAAAGTACTTCAATATTCATGCGTATTAGTTACATCATTAGTAAGTTACCATCGGGGTAACACAGGATCATACTACTACAATTTCTAGATCAATGAGTCAGTTCATTTATGAGTCAATACTTATTACTATGAGAACATATACATTACCTTACTATGAGTACATATACAACTATACTATAAAAAGAACATATACAACTATACTAGAGAAGAACATATACAACTATACTAGAGAAGAACATATACAACGATACTAGAACAAGTAACATTACATTACACATACATGAATACGCTAACAATTGTGAACCACTGTATCGGAGCATACCTTAAATGTTATGGCCCGAGTTGTAGCCAGAATTCTCTTGGAGGGAGAGCGTGAGTTTGCGTATAAATCTATACTGGATTGACTATCCTACACCTTGATGCTAGCTACATCCGGACTTGCAGGTCTGCGGGTGCCAAACGTCATATCATTTTACGACTTACATTTGTCGTTGTTTATCCAGTCCATAGTATGGTACAATAAATCACATGACGCCTTAATATAAATCCGGTTTAAGGTAGTTAGTACATCAGTAGTTCCTATAATACAACACTACAGTACTACATTAATTTACTCTTTACACAATTAGTGATCTTTTCACTTAAACATTTATGTACAAACTATATTTTGAGAATGATAGTTACACTTGAGTTAATTACACACTTTTACAGTAAACGAACATACAAAATAGTTAAGCCTTGGTAGAAGGCTACTTAATAGAAAATATAGGTTTTTCTGCGAGATTCAAACTTTTACAAACACTTACATACATTTTACAAACTTACACTTGAGACATGTTCAAACGTTTTGATAACAAACACCGACACTAAAATACTTATAAACTCACCAGCTTTATGCTGATAAACTTTTTCAAAATAACTTGTATTCTCAGGTCATCGGTAGACAGGTACCGGGACCAACTTTTAGGAAGATGGAGCGCATCCAAGACTCATCTTATTATTTTGATTTACATTATTTTTGGTGTCTATAACTGTACAGAACACGCTTGTATTAAAATTATATATTTAATGCAATGGAGGATGTTGTTTGCTTATTTACTGTTATACTGTGTTGTGATACTTTACATGACGTCCTCCACCCCAGAATGTTTCCGCCATTCATGGTTTTGGGGTGTGATAGATATTTAGGATGGGATAAACCAATGTGATAGCCCATGGACAGTCCATGGAGGTTTTTATCCCATGGAGCCTAAATAATATGAAAGGTCATTAGGGTTTTCAAAGATGTAACCCTAGCACTATAAATAGAACCCTTCATAACCAAAATCGGATACAACATCATTCTAAGAGTTTGATATTGATTATTTTGATAAGTAAGTTATTCTCTCAAGCCTCCTCTTGCATTTGGTGTTTGTTACACATTAGAGGCATCACACTTGAGGTACTCAAGCTTTCTACGGTCAAGAACTACACCCTACATATAAGAGGTAATAATCCAAAATAGTTTTATGTAAGATACCCTCTATTATATGCTAATTAGGATATATGCTTTGGAAAATTGAAAATGCATGTCTAATTAAAGAAAACATATATCCAACGAATCTATGGTTGCATGTGAACCATAAGAGTGTTATAGTGTTCAAAACCTAACAATTTCATCATTCACTTCTTTCTTGTGTCGATCCATAATTATCGTTCATTTTGAGCAGCAGTTCCAACAGATACAACAACATTTGCATGGTATGAGATATTTTTTATTGGATACCATAAATCTTCATTGACTCCTATCATATAATCTTCCATATAATCCGCACATTTATCGTAATATTTTAGAAGAAACATTGGGGTTTCTGTGGAAAATCCAAAAAGGTTTGTGTAGTTCATCATTTTGTTCACATTTATCCTTGACATCGATTTGATTAGAAAAAAAATGAGAAATTTGAATTGAAATGAAATCGAATCAGATTGATTGCATCTCATTTGCAGAATCGTAAAATCTCAAACACGGTTTGAAGGAAAACGATTGTCAAATGCGGAAAATTGTTGAAATAAGAAAGATTGAATCAACATATGAAATAGAAAAAGAAATTCCCTGAACATTTTGAAGTTTCCCGCTCAGATAGCACTTGTAGAGTCAAGAATTCATCAAGTAATGATTTCAGTAAAGTAAATGAACATGAAAGGTAAATCAATCTGCTTAAGGTCAATATAGTCTGAAAGTAATAAGGTGACAAGGTACAAGATGAGTTCTCGGAAAAGAGTTATTCATAACCTAGACTACAATACTATTTATAGTACCCTCAACAGAGTCAAAATATACAGAGTTCGACATTTAAAGTGAGACTATCACTTTTCTCTCAAATCATTACTTCAAAATGTTATTAGCGGTGGTGATGGTGATGGAGATAGTGGGGTGTGATGGCATTGGTAGTGATAGTGGGTAATGGTAGTGACAGTGGTGGTGGGTGGTGGTGGTCGGTGGCGGCGGCGACGATGGTAATGGTGGTGGTGTCGGAGGCAGTGGCGGTGACAGTGGTGATGGTGGGTGGTGGTGGCGGGGACGGTGCTTGTGGGTGGAGGTCATGGTGGTGATAATGGTGGTCAGTGGTGGCGGCAATAGCGGTGGCAACGATGGCAATAATAGTGGTTGTGGCGGAAGCAGTGGTGGTGGTGGCGGTGGCGACAGTAGCGACGCTGGTGGTGGTCAATGATAGTGGCGGTGGGTTTTTTGATAAGTATAATGAGTATTTTTGTAATCTGTCACTTTCCTTCATAAGTAGAAATGTTTTTGTAACACCGTAAATCTCAAAACAATTTTTTCAAATTTTCATAAAGCATAATTCGTTTAATATTCATAAAACAACCATATTAATTATCCAATTCAAGTAAATACAAAATCCCAAGATCACAAATGTATAAACTCCGTGTGTGGGTACGAATCAAGCCGGCGTCTTCCCGCAGTCGTCGCTAGTACCTGAAACAATATCATAAAACACTGTAAGCACAAAGCTTAGTGAGTTCCCCAAAATACCACATATAACACATATTAGCCACTCGAGGCTATAACTTTGTGGGTCCGTGCACCCAAACTCTGTGAACCCTCAGGTTCCAACTCTGTAAACATGCACAGCATAAATCACAAAGAATAATGCAGTGAAACACATAACACAAATATAGCATACAAGCACTGTATCACATAAGTCTAGTTACCTACTCAAGGTAAAGTATAGTGAGAAGACTCACCTCGCGTCTCGGTAAATCGTGAATCCTGAAATCACTAGTGCTCGATCCTCCGAGCTAAAGTCCTCCTAAATCACAATACATCTCTAATTAACACTTTCCCAACTAAGGTTGACTACTCTTTAACAAGTCAACTTAGGTCAACGGTCAACGGTCAACTTTGACCGGACTCGGTGAGTGCACAATAGCGACTCGGCGAGTCTGAGCGTATACACGGATTTCCCTGAAATTCTACCTTGACACGTCGAGTATCCTCCTAACTCGACGAGTTCCACCTAGCATGAGTTGTGGGGCCACCATGACTCAACTCGCCGAGTCTCAAGAACAACTCGGCGAGTCCAGCTTGACTCAGTCCACCTGTCCACTCTGACTTCCCCCTGACTCACTGAGTCAACACTCCCCAACTCGGCAAGACCACTCGCTGTGTGGTCGGGCAACATTCATACTACTCGCCGAGTCTGTGCTTCGGACTCGGCGAGTCCGTGCCATGCAATGACTCAAACTTGCTCATAAGGTCAGATCCAGTCCATTAACCCATAGATCAAGTCCTTCCAAGCATATTTAGCACGTAAAGTCACTATCTTGATGCACATACAACCTCTATATGACCATAAATGATGTTTTTGTCTCAAATACTACCACCCAAGGTCTTAAACTCCATTGCTATACAAAAAGCTTGAAGAATGAGGCTCTTTGGACCTCTATGGATCCAGATCCAGAGCCTCAACACAAGAAGGAAACTATTTGGCATCAAATCATCCCATAAATGCCCATAAGAAACCCTAGATCCCATTATTCATCACAAAACATAAAGTAATCCGAAATCATACCTCTAGATTGATGATCTAAGCTTCAAATCCACAGAATGGCAACCTCCTTTGCTTCCTCTTGCTTAGAATCTTCTCCTTCTTTGCTAAATCACACACACAAGGGTCAAGAATGCTTCCTTTCTCTCTTAAAACATTCAAGCACACAAGGGTTTCTCTCTAAGGGTTGGGTGAGCACAAATGACGGCCATAAGACCCTTTAAATAGGCCGCAAACCCCGGAAATTAGGGTTTCACCACACAGCGTGGACTCGCCGAGTCCACTCTTGGACTCATCGAGTCCGGACGCGAACCCGTGCCCAAATCCGCGATCCTACTCGGCGAGTCTGGGCTCCAACTCGCCGAGTCCACTCACAAATTCCATAAATAAATCCAAAATAAATACCTGAAAATTCCGGGTTGTTACAGTTTTCCATCAAACTTTGGAAAGAATTCACTTTCCTCTATGTGGTGGAATGATTATTTCATTTACTAATCCTTTTCCCTCCTCTAAGTCCAACCAAACACATGAATTCAAGGGAATTAAAATCTTTTCCCTAATCCATTTCCTACCAACCAAACACACTCTTAGAACTCAACACATCGGTAATTAATATTTTCACAAACTTGTACTCTACAATATATGTCAAGTCTTTTGTATAATGCACGAGTTTACTAACTTTCCAATAATATTGTGAAGTGCTCCTCACTTAGTTCTTCAATTTGTTTTTCTTAATTATTTAGTCTGGTTATTATTATAAATTTCACATTAGTAATTATTGTCATTTATATTGTTCGAGTTGATTATCCTTGTAAAGTCATTTTATCTTTTGAATTATTGTTATAAGTATGTTATAAGTATTCATTTTATATAAGGATTGAGTTTGTCATTATTTAACTCTGAAAGTTTAAACAATATAAAATTAGACCATATTTTTGCAAATGTATCGATTTAAGGATTTGAGTGATTTCCTATAGTTTAAAATGTGTTAAATTAGATCCTAAAATACAAAACAAGCTTAAAGTTTAAAATAAGCTAAATTATATTCTTAATTATTTTTTTATTATTACTATCAATATCATCTTGTACTCTTCCTTGTGCACACACGTATATAATGTTAGCGGTGTTGCACCCAACGAAGATTTGAAATATCGATGATCTGTTAGTACTTGCAACACTTCAAAATGCCACACATTAATCGATACTCAGGAATCAAAAGAAACCATTAAAGCAATTTGTATCCTTTGTAATTAATCACCACCATCCCAATTAATTTCATTCAACACGAATCAAGATTCAAAAAAAATAAAATAAATAAATAAATAAATAAAAATTTAAAAAAATGAAACCTAAGAAATCTATATATTTGACAATTAGAGAAACATCATACCGATCCCACTACCCGATAATGTTCCCCCTTCCTCCTTTCTGAGCAAAGAACCTAAGTTAAAATGTGAATTATTGTTTATAATAATCGTTTTATAATGATTTATTAACACGTTTTGAATTTTAGAGTGTTAATATAACATGTTTTGAACGTTAGGATCATATTTAGCATGCTTTGACCTATAGGTAATTGGAAAACTGAGACAATCCGTCCCAAAGACTAAACTGATACATATTCGAAACTTTAAGAGTTAATTTAACTTTGTTTACACTTCTAGAACTAATATTGACAAATCTAATATTTATTTGGTGTTATTATATATACCTTTTCGTTCTGAGAAAAAAAAAAATCAAACATGGGGTTACATACATTCAAATCCTCACACATGGGGATACAATACACGATTTGGATGGTCGCTAAGGAGTTAGTCAAAAAAAAAAAAATTTTATTTATTTATTTATTTATTATTATTATTATTATTATTATTATTATTATTATTATTATTATTATTATTATTATTATTATTATTTTGATTTAATAGTTCTTGATTTTATCATACTAGATTAACAGTCAATTTTATCTCATAAAATATAATTAAAATATTATTAAAGATCTTCTCTTTGATAGTTACGCATCTATATTTATTAAAAATTGCTAATTCATAATTATTTTTAATCATATATTAATCTTTATGAAAAAAGTAATACTTGGTAGTAACATTTTATTAAATAAACTTATTACAATACGAGAAAGTTCATAGAAGTGAGCCTAACCCCGAATCTATATTTCCTATATTACATCACATAACAGTTGCATAACATCTTGTGATACATATTTAATATTTTGACATTGATTAAAATAAAATGTAATAAAATATTAAATAATTAAATGATTAGTCAAAAATAATAGAGATTAAAATTCTAAATATAGTAAGAAAAATAATATGTATTATTATCTGTTTTTAGAACCGCACCAATTATATTAAATGGCTATGGGCCCGAACTATTTAGATTTTTCTTATCTTTCAAGTTGATGGTATCTCACTATCTCATCTGTCTAACAACATACAAGAATTTAATCAGGGCCCACTCGATATAAATAGAATCAAATATGAATGTACAGATAAAACTTATATAAATTTCATTTAATTTTAAATAAATTATTCATATAAATAAACAAACAAATATGTATGTATATAAGAATTAAGAAGTTTTATCAACAACCATGCGTTTCATTTGACGGAAAAGCCCACGCATTTGTGCCCAAAAGTACACGAGTGTGGATATTTTCCCTGGCCATGGGAAATTTGCCGCCAGCTACGCGTGAGGTATTTCCTTTTAGCTGGGATTTCCGCTTTTAATTAAAAGTCATGGCACCACGAACGATTATTGAAAAATTCACAAGAAAAACACGCAACAATGGATAAATATGAATTAAGTTCACAAGTAAAAGGTCTCATTAGACTATTTTGCTCTCATTATCAGAACAAGTTCTAGTTATTTATTTATTTATTTATTTTTCATGACAAATTCCTTGACAAACAAACTCTTGTTAAAGCAACGTCTGTTCTCTCTACATAAAAAATAAGGGCCGGCTTTGAAAGTACACCTACATGATCTTAATTTAATATCAATAGACCTAAAGAATGATTAGGTCAAAATTGACAGACGAGGATGCGGTGTTTATTTTTAATTGTTTCCTTGTCACCACCTTACAATAATTTTGAAATTTCGTTTGTGGTGGGCAAGGATGTCTTCACACCGGAGGAGTTACAATAATGTTTTTATTGTCGCACATATTATGTTCGACTTAGAATATTCATACATTTATACAACATTTCTTCATGGCGACATTTATGGGGATTACCATGTATTGGGTATACACGGTTGAAAACACGAGTTATGGGTTACAAATTATTTACAAGAAGAATACAACATCAACCGGTACCTAGTGTTGGTGATTTTATCACAAATTATATTTTAGTGTAATGGATTTAACAAGTGTTTCAATCGTATCTAATTTGTCATTCTTGAAAGATGAAAAATGTTTTGATTTATCCGTTGTTGGATAAATCAGGGAAAACAGCTCCTGTTTGCAGTGGCGGAGTTAGATGGGGCGTTGAGGGTACTACAGTACCCCTAAAAAATTATTTAATATATAAAAAAATATTATTTATAAACATTTTTCATGTTATTGTACCCTCTAGTAAAGAGATTACAATATGTTTTTTAATGTCCGATATTGGATAACTACATATAATATATATTGACAATGCTTGTTCCCCCTTATAAAAATTCCTGGTTACACCACTGCCTATTTGAAACACAGAAAACGAAAAAAGCTCTCTCTTCATCTTCTCAAAATTGATTATGATTTTATGCCTAAAATCTGAATTGCTACATCAGGAATTATCCCAGTTTGTATTTCATGATACCCAAAGCATATAGGGTCGAAATATCAAACAATAAAAGTGTTTACACGATTTCTGTTTGTTATCCAGATTTCTCAGTACCTAATTCGAATTCCCCAACAATCTTGTTTGATATTTGCATTTTCAGGAAAAGATGATTGTCAATTCACTAAAAGACATGAATACTTCGTTTGGGAAATTAAAGAAATTTCAGGGCCAAGATTTCAGACGTTGGCAAAAGAAGATGCACTTCTGGTTGACCACTTTGAAGGTTGTCTATGTTCTTTGTACACCAAAACCAGAAGAGGTTGAAGATGCAAGTCTGGAACAGATCAGAAGTAGAACCAAATGGGAGAATGATAACTACATCTGTCTTGGTCACATTCTGAATGGTATGTATGATTCCCTCTTTGACACTCATCAAAATATTGACACAACAAATGAATTATGGAACACACCTCATGCTTCAAGTAATAAGTTCAGTGTTTCTGATTTCAATAATTATAAGATGGTTGATTCTCGATCGGTAATGGAACAATATAATGAAATCCTACGAATTTGTTGTCAATTCACACAACACAACATGTCCATGGACGAATCCTTTGCTGTTGCAAGTGTGATTGATAAACTTCCACCCTTATGGAAAGATTTCAAATACCATCTGAAACATAAAAAGGAAGAGATAAGTTTGATTCAACTTGGGAGTCATTTCATAATTGAAGAAGGACTTCATGATCAAGAGAATGACAAAGGAACTGGAAATGGAAAATCTGAATTTGGATAGCCCCAAGTTCATATAGTTGAATGTGATAAAGAAGACAATTCTAATCACAATGGCAAGGTTAAAAAACATAAGTATGAAGGTAACAACAAAAGGTCCAACACAAAATATGAGGATTCCAAGGAACTTGTGTGTTGGAGATGCAATCTGAAAAGGCATATGACCAATCTGCAAGGGCATATGACCAATCTACAACCAAAGGTCAACTTACTATTGATCTTGTAAGTTCAGTACCTAATTTTATTCTACTAACTCCAAAAGTTTCTTTTGTACAAGGGGCCGATACAAATTCACGGTGGCTTGATACCTGTTCTACACATCACGTGTGTAATGATGAACGATGGTCACAAAGTTGAACATAGTAAATAAAGGTTTTGTCTTACACATGGCGGATGAAGGATCAAAGCCAATTTTCGGAACTAGTGCTGTTAGTATTATGTTTACTTTTGGAAAAATAATTAGTTTGTTTGATGTATTATATGTTCCAAAGGTTCGAAAGAACCTTGTATCTACTGGTTTGTTGAATTGTATGGGTTATAAACAAGTTATCGAGTCGAACAAGTATGTGTTGTCTAAATGTGGAATATTTGTGGGATTTGGTTATTATTGTGAACGTGTTTTTAAGTTAAATGTTATAAGTTGTTTTGCATCACATGTCAAATCTACTTTTATGACTTCTACGCCTAATCTTGATAATTCTATGTTATGGCATAGTAGATTAGGACATTTCATGTTAAGAGAATGGTTGAAATGTCAAAATCAAGATTGATTCCAGCTTTTGACATTATTTCTGAAAAATGCAAAACTTGTATGTTAAATAAAATCATGAAACAATCGTTTCGAAACGTTAATAGAAAATCAGAAGTGTTGGAATTGATTCATAGTGATCTATGTTATTTCCATGGTACACCTTCCTTGGGAAATAAAGTGTATATTGTTACTTTTATTGATGATTCAAGTCAGTTTTGTTATGTGTATTTATTACATTCCAAAAATGAAGCTTTAGAAAAGTTTAAAGTATACAAAACCAAAGTCGAATCACACTTGGGTATTTCGATAAAATGTCTTAGAATGGATAGGGGAGGAGAGTACATGGATTCTGAATACTTTCAATTGGATGGAATCATTCATGAAACCACAGCTCCTTACAATCCACAACAAAATGGTGTTGCTGAATGAAATAATCAAGTTTTAAAGGAAATAGTAAATTTGATGGTTTCTTTTTCGGGTTTAAGTGAAGGCTTTTGGGGTGAAGCTATGCTTACATCTAATTATGTTCTAAACTGGGTTCCTAATAAACGGAACAAAGTTACTCCTTATGAGCTTTCGCACAAGAAAGCACTAAATTTGAGTTATTTTCGAATTTGGGGATCTCGAGCAGTTGTGAAATTACCCGAACCTAAAAAGAAAAATTTGGGTGAAAGAGGAATTGATTGTATATTTATTGGATATGTAGAACATTCCAAATCTTATAGGTTTTATGTTATAGAACCTAATGAGGCATATTCCGTTCATACCATTATAGAGTCACGAGATGCGATGTTTGATGAGTTACGGTATTCTTCAATTCAAAGACCAAGGATCCAATTCCAAGCACAAGTGAGGTGCCTAAATCAGATGGAAAGGAAGTTGTTTTCAATTCCAGAAACACAACAACTTCGTAAAAGCAAATGAGGTCGAGTCGCGAAAAATTTTGGTGAGGACTTTCAACTATTTTTCATTGAAGGTTCCAGGGATAAAGTGAAAAAACAATACTCATATTCCTCTCATCTTGAGACTGGTCCAAGGACTTATAAGGAAGCTATGGAGTCTCGAGATGTTGCATTTTGAAAAGAAGCGGTTGATAACGAAATGTCATCCATTATCACTACTAGAAAAAGGCCTTTTACGACGCTCATTGCGCGTCGTAAAATGCTTAGACGACGCGCAAATGCGCGTCGAGGAAGGCCCTCTCATGAAGAGAGACGACGCGCATTTACGACGTGCATTTATGACGCGCATTTACGACGCGCGGTTATGACATGCAATGCGTATCAAGGAAGGCCCTGTCATAAAGGAAGACGACACACATTTGCGTGTCGTAACTTTACGATGCACGTGTTTATGACACGGAATGCGTATTAAGGAAGCCTCCGTCAAGAAAAGCCATGTCATAAATGAAGACGACACGGATTTTTGCGTATCGTAATTTTAATTTTTTTTTTAAAAAATATATATTTATATATTTATTAATTTATAAATTAAATTTGCATTTAATCTCTCATAATAGAAATAAAATACCATATACAAAAAATACAATCCATTGCATAATATTAAATAAAATACCATATACAAAAAATACAATCCATTGCATTTAATCTGTATGTATAACAAAGACACATGTGTTAAACTTGTTACCATTAACATCTAATCATATCGACTTGAGTGTTAAACTTGTTACCATTAACATCTGATTCATAAGTCCTCTCTACAAGATTGTTACCTGCATAAATGAAAACAAACAGGAACATTAACAGCCCAGCTATGACTCTTTTTGTCCCAGAATCTGAATTAAACCACAAGTGATAGCATTAGGCATTAGGCATTAGCATCTGGTTTAGCATACAAATGTCTTACCAACAAAGAAAGACAAAGCAGTATAGCATTAGGCATTAGCATCAGTGTTGGTCAAACACTCTGCATCAGTCGAAACTAAGGCAATTAAGACAATCCATAGTAACATTAGATTTTCCCTACATCAGTCAAAAGTATCCCCTATAAAGGATCAGGTAGAAACTCTATTCTCACGTTCAAGAGGTGAAAAAAACTCTTCATGTTCAGATAAGCATCACAAAAATCTGCTTAACTATTTAATTCCCAGCTAAGGGTTAAATACCCCATTAAGAGACCAAAATAATCGGAACCACTGGTACAGTTAAGGATTGCCCTCACAATAAAAGAAACACAAAAACAGGTGGTGCTATGCCCACAGTTACTATGGAGAAATAAAAATAAATTAATAATATTCTAAAGCACAATCGACATTATGCAAATTATAAGTGAAGGCAACAATGTGACATTCAAAAGTATGCTTTCCCATTTATGCTAACACCTTAAATAAACAAACACAGAGGCCTAAGATCATGAAGTTTCAAGGAAGATGCATACCACATGGTAATATGTTTTTCAGCCAAAACCACGTTCTTTGTAAACTATGATCATGAGCCAGTCATTTACTAGTTCTCTATCTTGGATGTCCATATCCTGACAAAGTAAAATAAGATCTCAGTTAAAATGATGAATACAATAATTATGCAACCAGAACCATAGATAAAATTCAGTTTGACAATTGTAAGAATCACCTGTTTTGTTTTGAGAACAAGGGCTTTCCAAAGATGGCTACTAAAGCGGGGGATAAAAGATAAAAGAACCTGACTGCATATAATCAAAAACCAACAATTCAAGAATTATTTGATATGCGTATAGTAGTTAATTAATATGTGTTAGCAATAATTTAATCGGTCAGAGCAAGATATAAATATGCTTTCTGGATGTTGACTCTTTGGTCTCCCATTAGCTCAAGAACTTCTTCCCACAGAATCTATATCACTTGAAATGAAACTAGCATAAGGTTTCAATGTCAAAATTATTGGTTAGCAATGAAAAAAACTTAACCGCAAGAAATGTCTCATACCAATTGCGTTCATAGAAAAATTGAAAAAAACTATGGATTAGTGGATGTAGTCATATTTTTCTCTAATTATTTAAGTGCGTGTACCAGATCTATTCCTTGAAAGCTAGAGAAACATTTTTTTATCAAACAGATGAAACAGATGAAACATTTATTTTATCAAATAGATGAAACATTGAATAGACTCGAATCAAATTTCCAAATCCCAAATTCGGAAATAACTTCAACATCAAAAACAGGGATGAGGTGATTAACTGCTCCAGCTCGTTAATCACCTCTTCCTATGGTCTATGAATCAAATCAATCATCCTCCATATCTACACACATCATCATTCAAACAAAACAAACATTTCAACTAATCAATATAAATAACATTTTAATAAAAACTAAAATAATAATAAATAAGTGATATATATACATACCTGTAGAGTTCCACCGCCACCTGTGCTTTCACCATCATCCGACACACTGACAATTGTCCATGGATAATGCCAGTTCCAGTGGAAATCAACCACCTTATCCCTTCAATCATAGCACAATATAATCTTGTTTCAATTTTTATCTATTTTTTTATTTCTGTAAAAAGGAAAACCATTAATTAAAATTAAATATATATACCTATGTCCAGAGTGTCTGCATAATAAGCCAGGTGGAAACTTTGACGCTAGACCAGAACGTTCACCAACCTGTAGAGAAACAAACAAACCTTTTATTAAAAAAAAACAATGTGTTGCAAGAAAAGAATAGGGGAAAATGGAGTAAAAGTAAAAGTGGTTTTTGGTTGAGTTGACACACCTTATTGTGATCCTAGATCTTCAAGACACCATCTTCTACTGAGCTTCCAAAGATGGATGATTTGTCAGGAGACCACTGAAACATACAAAGTAATTGGAATTTAGAAATAGTGAACAATTGTTCTAGAAAGGGAATCCATAATTCCCTAGAATTCATTAGGCACATCTACATCAACCCATGTTTCTTGATCAAGCATTGCTTTCAGTTTTGTCATCTATAACAACAATAATAATATTATTAATCAAAAAATTGTTGTTTACCTTCTCTGTTGCAGTTACAAATTATTGTGACACGTTATATATTTGTAAAAAGTCTTGAAGCCTTAGTCTTGGATGAAAAAGAGCACGAACACCAAGAAGTTTTGCCCATCTTCCATGAGCTGCATCATAAGCTGCAAACACTACTTCTATGTTTTCTCCCAATACATCAGCTTTGTTAAATGACACAATTTCCCTTGTTAGAAAATTTCTAACAAATAAGCAACATATATATATATATATATATATATATATATATATATATATATATATATATATATATATATATATATATATATATAATAGAACAGATCACCATTTTCAACCAAGCAAAGTTTGAAGAATAACAAACCTGTAGCTCATTGAATTCTAGATCATACTGAAAGCAGCCTTTTGTACATTAGCCCTTCCTTCCAAATGTTTCCGCTTCTTCATATCTAAAATTAATTATTATAAACTATTAATTAAATTCAATAAAAAAATATTGGGGATTTAATAATAAAATACTTCTCGAGAACTAGTATTGAACAAATTTTTAGGGATCAATGTATAAACAATTTATATATCAAATTACCGTGTAAAAAAATAAAAAATTTCTAAAATTCACAATGTCATGGATCCATTTAGAACAAGTTAAATTAACATACTTGAATAAACATACATTCTCATGGTTGAAAAAAAAACTAAGAAAACGTATTACCATTTCTCATGGTTGAAAATCGAAGAGTTACAAGCAAAAGATAAAATATAACATGGCCAATGGCCACACTAATTCATCATCAAGAATTATTCAAAACACAAAATCACTACAACTCCTTTTAGTGGTGTGCCTTAGTTGCAACTTTTCTTTGCGAATTTGCCTTTGACTGAAAAATCATTTGCACAAAAAATAGTTAATTTAATATTTTTGGTTAATCGTTATACATATAAAGGGGTATTTTGGTCTTTTAAATGATTGCAATGGAACTAAATTCCATCCATTGGTTAAACACAAACCAGATGCGCCCTAAATTTGACAAAATGAAAACATCTTTGGCCATCAACCATTAAATTAACATGAAAAAATGTAACAATGGATTAAAATTTCAAGAATATCTTACCATTGAGTGCAGCAACACCCACAATTGAATGCATATAGTTAAATCACACATGTAGTCATATAGTGGCACAGAGCACAAATTATTAAAAACATAAAAATACATGTGAATATTATCAAATGAAGCATTTCTCACTTCATAAAACATATGTAATAGGTGCTAAAGACTTAATGATATCTGGGGAATTTCATCGAACACTTGGTGTTCGTCTAAACACCATGGAAAGACAAAGGTAAATTGCAGAAATCAAACACATAAATCACAAAAATGGAGTATAGGAGTTGATAATTCATTGAAATATGAACAAAAACAAAAACAATAGAGATGCACAATGGATTAACATAATAAATCGAGAAGTAAAAAAACAGAAGAACATAAGTCGATTTAGGGATGGAAGTTACCACTATGAAGGCCTGAACATCTTTATTCCTATCTCTCTCTCTCTCTCTCTCTCTCTCTCTCTCTCTCTCTTCTCGTTAAGCTGCTGGCGAGACTTGGCTGGCGACCCCTTTGGCAGAAGATATCGGGCGGTGTTTAGCGCCCTTAGTGACCCATGACGACCTTCCTAACGACGCCCACTCCTTTGAGCCTGATAATCATATCGAGAGTGCTAGATTCAGATCCGCTTTCTATTCAAATATGCCCAATTTTTTTGCAGGACACGGTCCAAATTTTTACATAAGAACCGCCAAATCATTCAAAACTAGAAAAAGATATGTGAAGGAATTAAAATTAAATTGATTACCTGGGTCTCTAACGTAGAAGTTTCAAAGGTGATGACGAGATGCAATCGGGAAGCTAATGGAGCAAAGTTACGGTTCTTCATCTGTGTGTTTTTCGATTTATCTGTGGGGAATCTGAAACAAGCGAGAATCAAGATTCACATTCCTAATATTGAGACTTGAGAGTATAATTAGGGTTTTTTCTAACAATTTCAACATCGAGTGGGAGATATGGTGGTTCTAGTGGGTAGAAGTAAGTGGGGGAAGAAGTAGGTGGCAGTAAGGAAGGAGCGTTCATAATTTGGGCAAGAGGGAAAGGAGAAAAAAAAGGAAGGCGGGGTTTTTAATTTTTTCAGAATTTCATTTCCCCCTTTCCCCCACTATTAAAGGATGGAACGCGCGTTCCATTAAAAAATATAAAGCGACATCCTTAGACGACGCGCATTTTATTATAGGTGCCCTCCGTGTTTTTTTTAGACACTAATTTAAGGGCGCGCAATAATGCGTGTCTTCTATCCTTAAATTTTTTGAAGAGATGACATTTTTCTAATGTCACTCTCCTTTGCGTAACATAGATCAATGAGCGTCGTATTTTGCGCGTCGTAAAAGGCCTTTTTTCTAGTAGTGTATGGAGAACAATGTTTGGGTGTTATCTGATTTACCTACTGGTTCTAACCCTTTGGGATGTAAATGGTTTTTCAAGAAGGAAATGAAGGTAGATGCAACCATTGATGAATCATGGCGCGTCTGGTCATATAAGGTTTTAGACAAAAGGACGGTATCGATTATTTTGATACGTATACACCGGTAGCACAAATTTCTACCATTAGATTGTTGCTTGCTTTGGCAGCTATTCACAATCTTGTGATTCATCAAATGGATGTTAAAACAAGTTTTTTGAATGGTGATCTTGACGAGGAAGTTTATATGAAACAACCAGAAGGTTTTGTTTTGCCTGGAAATGAACAAAAAGTATGTAGACTTGTGAAATCATTGTATGGACTTAAACAAGCTCCAAAACAATGGCATTTGAAGTTTGATGAAGTTATTTTGTCTAATGGTTTTTCTTTAAACAAATCTGAAAAATTTGTTTACAGCCGTTTTGATTTATCTGGATCTAGTGTGATCATTTGCTTGTATGTAGATGATATGTTGATTTTTAGCACTGATCAAAATCAAATTTATGCAACTAAGAATTTATTGTCTTCAAAGTTTACCATGAAGGATATGGGGGAGGAAGATGTAATTCTTGGAATAAGGATTAAACGGGTGAACAAGGGACTTGCTATAACACAGTCCCATTACATTGAGAAAGTTCTCAAACGGTTCAATAATAGTGATTGTACACCCGTTAGCACCCTTATGGATTCAAGCATGAAGTTGATGCCTAATAGAGGCAGATCAGTTTCTCAACTGGAGTACTCACAAGCTATTCGGTATTTCATGTATGTTATGACTTGTACTCGTCCTAGCTTTTGCAGTGGGAAGATTGAGTAGATTTACTCATAATCCTAGTACTCAACATTGGCAAGCGGTTCATTGTGTTTTCAAGTATTTGAAAGGAACCAAGGATTGTTGTTTGTGATATTTAGGATTTCCTTCGGTCTTGGAAGGATATTCTGATGTGAGTTGGATATCTAATAGAGAAGATCATTCTTCTACAACTGGTTGGGTATTCTTACTTGGTGGAGGTGCTATCTCATGGGCTTCTAAGAAGCAATCTTGTATAACAAGTTCAACAATGGAATATGAGTTTATTGCATTGGCCGTTGCAAGCAAGGAAGCAGAGTGGTTAAAGAATTTGATTTATGAGATTCCATTGTGGAGGAAACTGATTGCGCCATTATCTATCCGTTGTGATAGTGCTCCTACTTTGAGTAAAGCTTATAGTCAAGTTTATAATGGTAAATTGAGACATATTGATGTTAGACAAGGGATTATTAGAAATCTAATAATTGATAGTGTGATTTCGATTGAGTTTGTAAAATCACAACAAAATTTGGCGAACCATCTCACTAAGAGTTTGGCACGAGACTCAGTGCACAAGTTTGTTATAGGGATGGACTTAAAGTCCTTGTAAATTCTTAAGAATGAGACACCCAATTCCCCTCTAATACAATGTTAGAGGTTGAATTCAATGAGGAAAGTTTGTTTATATGAATTGGAACACACATTATAACCATCCCAAGGTACGTGTGTTTGAACCTGTAGAGACCAGGATGAATTTGATTTCTTAATGATTCTTTTGATAAAATATATACAGGTACATGAATAAAAGAATCACTTATATGATCGTGAAGTGTAGCCGCACTTCAAAGAGCTTGGGACTTGGCTTTTATATGATCAAGAATGGATTGGGACATACAGCTTTATAATTAGTGTCAAGTTATTTTGTTTTTGATGATTGTAAAATTGATGTCTATATTATTTTCACATATTAAAAAGAGTTGATGGGTTCAATCTTTAAGATACCTTGATTTCTCGAATGTTTGAAATGTGTAATATACTAACATGAAAATTCAATCGTATCAATATTTTCATTTATGCATTAGTTTCGTTTCTTTTCTTTTAAGTTTGTTAATTCAAGGTTACACTAAAATAGGGGAGGAATGTTGGTGATTTTATCACTAATTATATTTTAGTGTAATGGACAAGTGTTTCAATCGTATCTAATTTGTCATTTTTGAAAGAAGAATATTGTTTTGATTTATCTGTAGTTGGATAAACCAGGGAAAACGACTCCTGTTTGAAACACAAAAAACGAAAAATGCTATCTCTTCATCTTCTCAAAATTGATACTGATTTTATACCTAAAATCTGAATTGCTACATCAGGAATTATCCTAGTTTGGATATCGTGATACCCAAGGCATATAGGTTTGAAATATCAAAAAAGGAAAGTGTTTACACGATTCCCGTTTGTTATCCATATTTTTCAGTACCTAATTCGAATTCCACAACACCTAGTGTACATGGTTTAAAGAAAATGTTTAAGAGTTAGTGGCGATCTACACGGGGGTGGTTAGGGTACAACAATTCCCCCCACCCCTCTCTCTCTCTCTATATATATATATATATATGTATGTATATATATATATATATATATATATATATATATATATATATATGATGTAATTAAAACTAAAACTAATAAAATTAAACTAGAACATTAGAAAATAAAAGAAGAAGATTTGAGAGAATTATTGATTAATTAGAATATTATATTTAAGATGGTGTACTTATTTCTTTCATATTTGATAACTATTTATACTACATATAATCTTATCATTACATCATCTAAATAGTAACTAAATAGTTAAAAGAAACTATTTGAATGATGAAAATTATTCATCCACATGCTATGTCTAACTTAATGATTTCATGGCTTTTATAACCACCCCCTTGGATGACATTTTTTTTCAAATCTATGTTTAACCTTAAAACATTATTTAATACATTATTCAAATTCTTTGATCACTAATTATAATGTTTAGTTATAACTTTGCAATCAAAGTTGTTGGTTTTTATCAAATATATATGTGAATTAATACCATTTTAATTTTTATTTTTTATATAATAATACATAAAACTTGATCTAGATTTGTTAATTATTTATAAGAAAGTCATAAAAATATTTAAAAAAATGATTTTGAAGTTTAAAAAACCCAGTTTATTTAGATTTCAGTTTATTTTAGTAGCCCGCAGATGCTAAAAAAACAAACAATCTTCTTTTTTCAGACTGCAGACGTTTGGTCCACCTCTTCTACTGCAGATGTCTACAGATGTGGTCCGAAGACTGCAAGCATTTTGCCTAAAAAAAACAAACAACACCTAAATGTATATGTGAGAGTAGTATATAATTAAGATTCTACGGACTTAGAATGTGTGTTTCCGCCCTATCTCCTGTTCCTAGTTTGGTTGTGGACCTGGGGCAGAGTTGCAGATCCGACCGTCTTATTGATCTTAATTATATACGACTTGTATACACAAGGTAATGATGGATTGAACAGGTGTGAATCCTACTATGAACTTTTGGACAAAGCTGCCCAGGACTACAAGTGGGCATTCTACCATACGAATGAACATAGGTAAGTAGACCGAACTCATACACTCCCTACCAATGAAAATCGAGGATCTGAATTCACTAGAGAACGAGGATATCAAATGGAATAGAAGTACATACATCTTTCCCCAAGACCCGAAGTCCTGCTTTGAAAGCTAATTTCAGGATGAAATTCCATCTAACAGGGGGATGATGTCACAACTCAAAATTTTACAGCTAGCAAAGCCTAAACCCTAACATATAACAAATGAAACCACATTACACCCCTAATTGCTTTGTCTCCTTTATAGCCTTTAGGGCTTGTTTATAAGCTAATAACTAATCATGGATTGAAATGTAGGTAAAATTAGGTTAGTGTAATGTGATATATACCAAAGGAAAACGTTTTGTAACATAGTTAATCACATTAATTAAGTGAATTCAGCCTTAGGCTTCCTTTATATGCTAAATTCGGTTTCAAGTCTAACATCAAAGGGAAAATTTGGTTTTTGGAATCTTATTTGGGATGAATTTGGCCATTCCTTTCAACAAATGGAGAATCCGGTCCTGCCATGACCTAATTCAATTAGATCATGGCTCATTATGACCGAACACACAAGTTATCAAGCCCACTAAAACCGAATTCCCAAGCCTATATAAATGTGTCCAATCGAATTCAACTTCATTTCATATATTTGCCACCGAATTCATTCGCCAGTTAGCTATCAAATGTCACACCCCCAAACCAGAATGACGGAAACATTCGGGGGCGGATGACTTCACGTAGTATCACAACAATTGAATATTGTAAAGAAAGTAACAAAACCATCATATATATATATATATATATATATATATATATATATATATATATATATATATATAATGAAAACGTATATGTAACAACGCAAATTTTCAAACAAAATTTTCATTTCAAATAAAGTGACTTTATTCAATTAAATATAATTATTCCAAGTTTTATGTCAAAATACAATCATAAAATCCCCAAGATCTCCAAAATATCGAACAGTGTGTACGCATCACGCCGGTGCCTTCCCACGGTCCTCACTAGTACCTGAAACACATACATAACAACTGTAAGCATAAATGTTTAGTGAGTTCCCCAGTATACCACTTACACATATACGCCTTTCCAGGCCCTGACCTTCCGGTCCACAGCACAACGCCTTCCGGCCCATAACATAATCGCCTTCCGGCCCATAACATATTCGCCTTCCGGCCCGTAACATATTGCCTTCCGGCCCATAACATATTGCCTTCTGGCCCATACACATACATAGTACATAATACATTTAGCTTACCACATATAGCACATATATCATATATCATATTCGACTTCCGGTCACACAGTCAAACCCTTCCGGGTACAGTATAGTGAGAAGACTCACCTCGTAAATATCGAAAGCTAGCAACCCCTGAAATCACTCGTACTCGATCCACCGAGCTACAGACTCCCTATAATATCATATATCCCTTGTTAACACTTTTATCTTGCAAGACAACTGACCCTAAGAAATCACATGTAGGTCAACCCTGGTCAACGGTCAACGGTCAACTTGACCGGACTCGGCGAGTGCTATGGCGACTCGGCGAGTGTAGACGTCCTCATAACTTCCTGATGTTCCCTTTCTACTCGTCGAGTATCTCTCTTGACTCGACGAGTTCCTCATGGAAGAATCGCGGGGCCACCCCGACTCCACTCGCCGAGTCTGAAGAACAGCTCGACGAGTCCCAGTTAATGTCCAAGCTACTCGCCGAGTCTGTTCATTGGACTCGGCGAGTCCATGCCATGAAGTCGATCAAACTGCTTCCTGAGATCAGTATTGTCCCGACCATTTATAGGTCTGGTCCTCCTAAGCTGGTCCATCACTTAAGGCCTTCATTTAGGTGCTCATGCTACACCCCAAGACTTATAATTTACATTTTAACTTAAGGCATAAGGATTCCAATCCAAAACCTCTATTGATCCCCGAAATATACAAGCATGGGACATTCTGGACCTCTAAAGGTCCTAATACAGGGCTACAATCGCTTGGGGAACAAGGGTAACATCCAATCTAGCCACAAAAGGGTTCCATAAACCCTAAATCCATACACACATCAACATAGCAGAAAATGCACCGAATTATTACCTGAATAATGCACTCTCTGTGTCCCTAATCTTCAGAACGTGACTCCCTTGCTGTTCCTTTAGCCAAAACCCTTCTCTTCCTTGCACAAAAACTTCTTCAAGGTCACCAATGGCCTTCAATCTTGCTCTAGATGCACACAACGGATTTAGGGTTCTTCTCAGTAGGCAAAAACGGACAATGACGGCCTATAAGTCATTTTATACGTCCCAAAACCAAACGGCTAGGGTTTCCGCTGAACAGCGCAGACTCGCCGAGTCCATATCTGGACTCGTCGAGTCCAGTCGCGAACCCACGACCAAGTTTGCGGTCCTACTCGGCGAGTCTGGCTCCAACTCGCCGAGTCCCCTCTTAAAACACCCAAAAAAACATAATTATAACAATACCTGAAATTCCGGGCTGTTACAACTCTCCCCCACTAGGACTAGACTTCGCCCTCGAAGTCTCACTCTGCAAATAACTCCGGATGTTGCTCCCGCATCTCACGCTCCGGCTCCCAAGTCATCTCCGATCCTTTTCGGTGTTGCTACTGCACCAACACCAGAGGTACCTCCTTGTTCCTCAGAAC
The DNA here is from genome assembly GCF_052625555.1 of Lactuca saligna. Classification (NCBI taxonomy): domain Eukaryota; kingdom Viridiplantae; phylum Streptophyta; class Magnoliopsida; order Asterales; family Asteraceae; genus Lactuca; species Lactuca saligna. The sequence goes on from NC_136421.1 coordinate 202,299,953, forward strand.
CTTGATCTTACGATCCCTGATGGCTACTGGTCTCTCGGTGTAATTCAGGATCGCATCCACCTGAATATTCTCTAATGGAACCACTGCCGACTCATCGGCTATACACTTCCTCAACTGCGATACATGAAAAGTATTGTGGATCTGTCCCAACTCTGCTGGCAACTCCAACCGATAGGCTACCCGGCCTACCCTTGCAATCACACGAAATGGACCTATAAACCTGGGCCCCAACTTGCCCCTCTTCCTGAACTGGATCACTCCTTTCCAAGGAGAAACCTTCAGGAGAACGAAGTCGCCAACCTGAAATTCAAGCTCGGATCGGCGTCTGTCCGCATAACTCTTCTGTCGGCTCTGAGCGGTCAATAACCTCTGCCTAACCTGTTGAGTCTGCTCTGTCGTCTGAAGTATGATCTCTGTACTGCTCATCACTCTCTGTCCCACCTCTCCCCAGCAAATGGGGGTACGACACTTCCTACCATACAACAACTCAAAAGGTGGCATACCAATACTCGAATGATGGCTGTTGTTGTAGGAAAACTCTGCTAAGGGTAAATACGCATCCCAGCTACCCCCGAAGTCTAACACACACGCTCGAAGCATGTCCTCCAATGTCTGAATCGTCCGCTCGCTCTGACCGTCTGTCTGGGGATGGTATGCGGTACTAAAATGCAGTTTAGTACCCAGCTCCTCATGGAATTTATTCCAGAACCTGGAAGTGAAGCGTACATCACGGTCCGAAACAATTGAGATCGGCACTCCATGCCGAGATACTACTTCCCTCAAGTATATCTCCGCCAACTTCTCCGCTGATGAACTCTCGCTGATGGCAATGAAATGTGCACTCTTTGTCAACCTATCCACAATCACCCAAATTGTATCGACTCCCCTGGCAGTTCTCGGCAATTTGGTGATGAAATCCATAGTAATCTGTTCCCACTTCCACTCAGGAATCTCCATAGGCTGCAGCTTGCCATGCGGTCTCTGGTGCTCGGCCTTAACTCTACGACAGGTCAAGCACCTCTCAACGAACCAGGCGATGTCTCTCTTCATACAAGGCCACCAGTATTCCTTCCTCAAGTCCAAATACATCTTCGTAGCACCGGGATGAATCGAGAATTTCGATCTGTGAGCCTCTTCCATCAAAGTAGCACGCGTACCGCCCACGAACGGTACCCAAATCCGGCCCTGAAACGTCAGAAGTCCTCGTCCATCCTTAACGAACTCTGAAATTAACCCAACGACTCGCTCTTTCTTCTGCATCTCGGATCTCACAGCCTCGGCCTGTGCCCCACGAATAGTATCCAATACCGGAGTCATCACCGTCAGTCTCAGACATACATCTCGCAATGGAGTGCTCTCCGCCCTGCGGCTCAATGCATCGGCTACCATATTAGCCTTGCCCGGGTGGTACAGGATTTCACAATCATAATCCTTGACCACATCTAACCACCTCCTCTGACGCATATTTAGGTTGGGCTGATCCATCAAATACTTCAAACTCTTATGGTCCGTGTATATCGTACATCGAACCCCATACAGGTAGTGACGCCAAATCTTGGGAGCGAACACTACTGCCCCCAACTCTAAATCGTGCGTAGGATATCTCGCCTCATGAGGCTTTAGCTGCCTCGATGCATAAGCTATCACATGACCTCTCTGCATCAACACTGCACCCAGTCCCGAAATCGATGCGTCGCAATATACGACAAAATCTTCCATCCCTTCCGAAAGAGCTAATATCGGGGCTTCGCACAGTCTCTGGCGAAGTGTCTCGAAGGAAGTCTATTGCACGGGTCCCCATGAGAATGCAACACCCTTCCGGGTCAATCTGGTGAGCGGCACTGTGATCTTGGAGAAGTCCCTAATAAACCTCCGATAGTACCCCACCAACCCAAGGAAACTCCTGATCTCAGAAGGTGACTTCGGTACCTCCCAACTCATCATTGCCTCAACCTTGGCCAGATCGACCAATATCCCTGCCTGATTAACAACATGTCCAAGAAATTGGACCTCCCGCAACCAGAAGTCACATTTGGAGAACTTTGCATATAGCTTCTCCGACCTCAGTATCTCGAGGACCTCCCGTAAATGTCCCTCATGCTGCTCTCTAGATCGCGAATACACTAGGATGTCGTCGATAAATACAATCACTGACCGATCCAACATCGGCCGACATACCCTGTTCATGAGGTCCATGAACACCACTGGGGCATTGGTGAGCCCGAAAGGCATCACCACAAACTCGAAATGCCTATATCGCGTCCTAAATGCTGTCTTCTGGGCGTCCTCATCCCGCACTCTTACTTGATGGTACCCTGACCTTAGATCGATCTTGGAAAACCAAGATGCCCCTTGCAACTGATCGAATAAATCATCGATCCTCGGTAACGGATAATGGTTCTTGACCGTCACTTTGTTCAACTCCCGGTAATCAATGCACATCCGGTGTGAACCATCCTTCTTCTTGACGAACAAAATAGGTGCTCCCCATGGCGAGCTGCTCGGCCGAATAAACCCCTTCCCTAGCAACTCCTGGAGTTACGAGGACAACTCCTGCATCTCTGGAGGTGCTAGACGATAAGGCACCTTCGTAATAGGCGCGGCCCCCGGAATCAGGTCGATACCAAACTCTACTTGCCTCGCAGGAGGTACTCCCGGCAGTTCCTCGGGAAATACATCTGGAAACTCACGCACCACTGGAACCTCCTCCACTGACCTCGGTCTCTCGGAAGCCTCGCGCGTATCCATCACATACGCCACAAAACCCTTACATCCCTGCTGTAGACATTGCCTCGCCCTAGCGGCCGAACAAAATGCTGATCCCGAACGGGTACCCTCGCCGTACACCATAAGAACTCCCCCACTAGGGTCTCGTATAGTCACCAGCTGACGCTCGCAGTCGATGACAACGTTGAATCGACTCAACCAGTCCATGCCCACGATGACACAGACATCACCCATCGCAATAGGAATTAGGTCAATCGGAAACTCAACCCCGAAGATCTCTAGTACGCATCCCTGAAGAACCTCCGTGGCACAAACCACCCTCTCGGCCGCTATAGAAACGCTCAGAGGCCGACTTAATGGCTCACGACTAATGCTGATATGCTGACTAAAAGTTAAAGATACAAAGGACCTACTCGCACCCGAGTCAAATAACACTAGAGCAGGCATAGAGTTCACAAGAAAAGTACCTACACATATATTAACATAAGCATAACATTTCGACTTTAAATAAATACGTGAATTACAGCATACCTGCCACAACATCGGGCGCAGCGCGGACCTCCTCCGCAGTCAGCTGAAAGGCTCTCCCGCGAGCCCTCGGGGCCTCGACCTTCGCTGGTCGAGTCTCAATAGTCCTGGTAGTAGGTGTAGACCCCTAACGAAGCTGCGGGCACTCGGCCTTCCGATGGCCTGTCTGGTTGCAATGAAAACAAACCATAAACCCCTTAGGACAATCCCTGGCAATGTGTCCCTCCTTGCCACACTTGTAGCAACCACCAGCTCGACACTCCCCATCGTGACCCTTGCCGCACTTTCCGCAAGTGCGGCCCTTCGGACCTCCCGTCCTCAAATCGGAGGACTTGGTCCGCTTGGCTGCCGACTGAGATTGAGCCGGCCGCCGGTCCACCTGGCGAGACTCGGCCTCCTCCCTGGCCTGGGTCTCCAACTCAATCTCTCGCTTCCTGGCATTCGCCTGAAGCTCAGTAAAAGTACGATAGGTGGAGTTTGACACAAACTCCCGGATATCCCTCCTCAAAACACCCAAGTACCGGCTCATCCGCGACTGCTCTGTAGACACCAGCTCGGGGCAGAACATCGCCCTCTCATGAAATTTACGCGTGACCACCGCAACCGAATCAGTACCCTGCTTAAGGGTCAAGAACTCCTGAATTAATCATTCCCTCTCCACTGGGGGAACGTATTCGTCCCTAAACTGTTGGATAAGGTGTCTAAGTCCATAACTATTTCTGGTATGTACTTGACCCGACCCGGCATGGTCCATTTGGGTTGCATGGCACCATGCAATTGGATAGACTAAATGAGAGAAATAACGCTTGGAGATTATTAATATATTATAAGTTCTAATATATTAATAATATTATTTGATTAGTTTGATCAAGAATTAATTTAGAATTAATTAAGTGATCAAAAGATAACTAATTAAATATATGGGTTGATTAAGTAAATCATCCATATCTTGTATAGTGGGCTAAAAGGCTCCATGGATCATCAAGTTGGGTTCCACCCATAGGATGCTCCATGGATGCTCCATGGGAGTTACAAACCCATGGGTCATGGAAATGAAGAGTCATGACACATTAGGGTTTAACCCTAGATGTGTCAACACTATATAAGTAATATGATCTCCTCCCAAATCGGTTACAACATACACACTAAGGAATAGAGGGCTTGGCCGATTTTGAAGAGTGTGTATTCTCTCATAAGTTCTTCCAAGAGCATTTGGTGTTGTGTGAAGCATTTGAGGCATCACACTTGGGGTGCTAGGCTCACAAGGTTTCAAGGAACACAAGCAACAACAAGGTAAGTTATTCTATCTATACTTTATGTTAAAATTGTTCCCCATGTATGCTAGATAGGAATATAACCTTGGAAATCAACTTTGCATGACAAATTAGACAAACATAGATCCAAGGTTATTAGGGTTGCATGTACACTTAGGAAGTGTTAGAATGCTCAAAACCCATCAGTGGTATCAGAGCCTAGGCTTGTTTGTTCTTATTTGTGCTTAAAAGTTGAAAACAGAATCGGAAATTTGCTGTCTGCGAACGGACTCGTCGAGTCTATTGGGGGGACTCGTCGAGTCCATGTGTATCTTCAACCAACTCGGCGAGTCATGTTCATGCACTCAGCGAGTAGGGTCGAATGAGTGCAGAATTTCGATTCAGTTGCTGGAAAATGAATTAGAAACATTACCCTAAACTGTTTTAGTAAATGTAAACTTGTTTTTGGTGGTGTAATGTCTTGCTAATTCATTTACAACAACTAGTTATCAAAAATTACAAAGTTTTATGTAATTTTTTGATTGTGTTCATATTCATGTTCTTGTTCTTATGATGTTTTAGATGATCATAGGAATTATTTGTAACCTATTTGGTAGTTTAATTCTTGATCATAATGTGTTTTAATGGAGTTCATAACTTATCCTTAAGTTATGGAAAACCAAGAGTCACACTTGAGTTAAAACCATTAAGAAAACACAAGAGTTATAAAAATGAAGAGTCTTCATTTTATGACTCTATTAAACTCATAAGTTACAAGAAATGAAAAGTTTTGAAAGTTACAAAACTTGCCCTCAAGTTTTTGAACAAGTAAAGTTAAGTTAAAACTTTAGTTCCAACCCCTAGAATTTTAAAAGTTAAAATTCAACCCTTATACTTATATTATGATGATTTAATAATTATATATATATATATATATGTATAAGAACAAGTCGTCTTACCGCTAGTACGCCTCATTCACGAAGCCGGTCTATAAGGTGGGTATAAGGTTGTTGCCTATAAAATGGTGACTTAATGGGTGAATATTCTCACCCACCGCTTGCTTGACTGGTGGAGGGTCGTTAGCCGAACGGGTAAGACAAGGACTTATAAATTCTCATTCAAAGTATGATGAATATATAAAGTAACTAAATGTTTATTAAATTCCCAATCTTAGTTACTTTAGGAAAAAATGTGAATAAGGTGCTAATCCATTAAAATTACACTTTACACTTTGTTTGAGTCGTTGGTGGAGCGTGTGTGGTTAACCGGCACACTAACTTGGACTTAACAAGGTAGGTAAAGGGTGACTTAAGGTTTATTATAGTATCGGTGGAGCGTGTGTGGTTTACCGGCACATCGATTGAGTGATAAACTTTAAGGGTACCAAGTGATTTGCATGGTTACTTCACACCTCGTTTTGTGATCCTCGGCATCCCAGTCACAAAACCTGGAGGGCACTCCCGAGATTGAAACATGCCTTTGAAAAGTTCATTGGATCTCAAAGAATCTAGGAATTTCTAAAACCAATAAAAACTAAATATTTATTATTTCGGTTTTCGTGGTGGAAATTGGTGAATCGTCATTCACCTACCTTTCAAATATGGTATAGCTTAGATTACGGCATACCTCTTCTAAGTTATATTATATTGTGATTGGATCCTAGCCTTAATATTACATTTGGGTGTTTTATTAAGGACTCTCTTAAATCTAAACTAAACTTGTTCTTCTTTTTCAGATGTCTTCAACTAATGCTTCTGGCTCGAATCCTAATGGCTCCTTTACTCTTATGAGTCTATGTGGGAAAGTCACCTTTGATGGATCCAACTTCAATAAGTGGATCAGAAACATCAGGATGATTACCCGCTATGAGGACAAAGAATATGTCCTTGACAAGGAGCTTAAGGAAATTGACGAGTCCACTGCAACTCCCCAGGAGATCGCTGACTTTCATACTCATGAAAGAGATGCAACCAAGGTGGCTTGCATCATGTTAGCCACCATGACAGCTGAACTCCAAAAGTCTTATGAAGACTTCTACCCTTATGAAATGCACCAAGATTTGATGGAAAGATACCATCAAAGTGCACGACAAGAGAGGTACGAAGTCATCTGCTCCATGATAACAACCATGATGAAGGACGGAGAGTCCGTCACGAGCCACATGCAGAAAATGCAAAGGTATGTGGATCGTTTGCTGAAGCTCAATGTGAACTTCCCTGAGGAGCTTACAATAGATATCATTTTGCACTCCTTACCATCGTGCTATGATCAATTCCGCATGACATATCACATGAACAAGGAAGAGGTCACCCTCAGCAAACTTCAGGGACTTCTCAAGACCGCAGAAACAGGTCTTAAGGGGAAGTCGTTTGCTATCACTCCTACTCCAGAAACAACTCCAGTCTTGGCAATCGGGCAAATTCGAGGGAGGAAGAGGAAGAGATCTTCGAAGGGTACCAAGGCTCGGACCCTTGATGGCTCTTCTTCAAGTGGAACCAAGAAAGGTTTCATTACTCCTTCTTCTGACCCAAAAGAGGCTGAATGCTTCTATTGCCACGAAAAAGCTCATTGGAAGCGGAACTGCCCAAAGTACCAGCAAGATGTAAAGGATGGGAAAGTCAAACCCAACCATGCAGGTATTTACACTATCATTTCTAATAACTCACCCCATTCGAAATCTTGGGTCCTTGATACAGGTTGCGGAATTCATATTTGTTGTGACTTGCAGGGACTAGGAAGAAGTGAGAATGTGGAGCAAGGAAGAATAAACTTAATCATGGGGAATAGGAAAGTTACACCTGTCACCAAGATTGGAGTTTATACTTTATCGCTAAGTAGTGGGTTAAATTTAGATTTGAATAAATGTTGTTATTCACCAGAAATGGCAAGAAATATTATTTCCTTTCATGCATTGTACAAACAAGGTTTCACCTTTTCATTTGATAATGAAGTTGGTTCGATTAATGCTTTCTTTGATAATGTACTTTATTTTAAAGCATTACCTTGTGATGGTGTGTATGAAGCTGTATCTATTGTAGATAACTTAGGAAATAATGTTTTGTGTATTGATTCTACTAATAATAATAACTTGGATAAAGCATCGTTATAGCATTGTCGTCTTGGACATATAAGCAAGAAACGCATAGGCCAACTCCAAAAGGATGGAGTCTTGGAGTCGTTTGACCTAAAGTCAAATGATAGTTGCGAATCGTGCTTACTTGGAAAAATGACAAAGTCACCCTTCACAGGCTCATGTGAAAGAGGTGAAGGTTTGTTGGACCTTATACACACGGATGTGTGTGGACCATTCAAACATGCCACAAGGGATGCTAATCGTTATTATTTGACTTTTACCGATGATTACAGTAGATATGGATATGTCTACTTAATCAAGCATAAGTCAGAGACTTTCGAGAAGTTTAAGGAATTTAAACAGGAAGTCGAGAATCAATTGGGTAGGAACATTAAGATGCTTCGATCCGATCGAGGTGGTGAGTATCTTAGTTCAGAGTTCCTCGACTATCTAAAGGAATGTGGGATTGTCTCACAATTGACACCTCCCAAGACACCACAGTTGAATGGTGTGGCTGAGAGGCGTAATCGAACCTTGTTGGACATGGTTCGTTCCATGATGAGTCGAACTTCACTACCAATCTCATTCTGGGGGTATGCCTTAGAGACTGCCGCCCATATCCTTAATCTAGTCCCTACAAAGAAAGTTGCCAAAACTCCTCACGAGATGTGGACTGGTAAAGTACCTAAACTAGACCACATCAAGATTTGGGGCTGCGAGGCTTTCGTGAGACGCAAGACTCATGATAAGCTCGAACCCCGAAGCGAGAGGTGTATTTTCATCGGCTACCCACAGCAATCCTTTGGTTACCTCTTCTACAGACCCAGTGACAATGTGGTCTTTGTAGCAAGAAGAGGAGTCTTTCGAGAAAGAGAGTTTATAAGCCAAGGAGACAGTGGGAGGCAAGTTGATCTTGATGAAATTCAAGAGTCAAGTGGTGAAGGAACTTCAAACTCTAGCCCTCAACTTGAGGAGGAAACTCCTGTTGAGCCAATTGACGAATCTGTACCTCTGAGGCGTTCCACGAGAGTTAGGAGTGCACCTGAGCATTACTATGGATTCCATATTACTGCAGAAGGTGAGACACTTATTAGTGATGAGACACTAGTAAGTCAAGATGACCCTAACAGCTACGAGGAAGCCATGGCGGGCCCCGAGTCTGCCAAATGGAAAGAGGCTATGGATAGCGAGATACAATCCATGTATGACAATCAAGTTTGGAACTTGGTTGAGAATGTACCAGGTCGAAAGACTGTAGGGTGTAAATGGGTCTTCAAGAAGAAGACCGACATGGATGGTAAAGTACACACTTATAAGGCTAGACTTGTTGCAAAGGGCTTCTCTCAAATTCCTGGAGTGGACTATGATGAGACCTTTTCTCCGGTAGCCAAGATTAAGTCTATTCGGGTTCTGTTAGCCATAGCCGCATTTCATGACTATGAAATTTGGCAAATGGATGTCAAAACCGCTTTCCTTAATGGGAAGTTGGCTGAAGATGTTTACATGAGTCAGCCAGAGGGTTTTGTCAGTAACGAGTACCCTAATAGAGTGTGTAAGCTTGAGAAATCCATTTATGGATTAAAGCAAGCCCCTCGCAGATGGAATCTTTGCTTTGATGAAAAGGTCAAGGAATTTGGCTTTTCTAGGAGTGAAGATGAATCTTGTGTATATGTCAAGGCTAGTGGGAGTATAGTTAGCTTTTTGGTGTTGTATGTGGATGACATACTACTCATAGGAAACGACATTCCAACCTTGCAGGAAGTAAAGTCCTGGCTTGGAAAGTGTTTCGCTATGAAGGACCTTGGTGAAGCTGCCTATATTTTGGGGATAAGGATCTTGAGAGATCGGAGTAAAAGACTAATTGGACTTAGTCAAAGTACCTACTTGGAGAAGATTCTGAAGAGATTCAGAATGCAAGACTCCAAGAAAGGAGAGTTACCCATCCAGAGTAGCGCCAAGCTGAGTAAGACACAAAGCCCTAGCACTGAGGCTGAGATAGCAGAAATGAGTCGAGTACCTTATGCTTCGGCTGTAGGTTCGATCATGTATGCTATGACGTGTACTCGACCTGATATAGCCTTTGCCTTGAGCATGGTTAGCAGGTTTCAGGGGAATCCTGGCAAGGCACACTGGACTGCGGTAAAGAATATTCTCAAGTACCTACGAAGGTCTAAGGACTGGGTCCTTACCCTCGGTGGGAGTGATGACTTGAGAGTTGTAGGGTATAGTGATGCTAGCTTCCAAACTGATAGGGATAACTTCTGCTCTCAGTCGGGCTGGGTCTTTACCCTAAATGGAGGAGCAATTTCTTGGAAGAGTTCCAAGCAAGAGACAGTGGCAGATTCTACTTGTGAATCAGAGTATATTGCAGCTAGCGAAGCGGCAAAGGAGGCGTTATGGCTGAGGAACTTCATTGGAGACCTTGGAGTTGTACCAGCTATTAAAGAGCCGATGGAAATTTTCTGTGATAGTGAAAGTGCTGTTGCCTTAGCCAAGGAACCAAGGGATCACGGGAGATCCAGACACATCGACAGAAAATACCATTTCATCAGACATCGGATCGAAGAAGGACTCCTCGTGGCAAAGAGGGTATCATCAGATGAGAATCCGGCAGATCCCCTCACGAAGGGACTGACTTGGGTTAAGCATCTCCAGCATGCTCGGAGCATAGGGCTGAAGGATGATATTAAATTTAGTAGTTAGATAATCTCGAAATTTGTAAAGTGTAATTGACATTTGATGATGAATAAAAGTGTTTTATTTATGAGTAAAGTGTTGCTATCTCTTGTCAATCGTTTACTATATTTCTTTTGCATGTTTTGACTTCCAGAATAATTTTGTTTGGTATAACATATTATTCAAACCTCCACAGTCGGTCATATGTCGGAAGTAGGTATGAATCAAGACTGTCATGTTTGGTTGTAGAGGTCTGGGACAAGGCTACAACAATCATGAGTGCTCATAAGTTCTGAGCATTGGACCCAACCCACGCTCACTGGAATCACTTCATGGAATTCTATCTCGAGTGATCGTGAGACGGTAATATCATATAAGTCTTTAAACCTAGAGATATGATTTGTTACTTACGAGTTGGTTATGCATTGATTGTACGAAAAACGGATTGGTAACTCGATGTTATAAAATCGTGCTCTTATGTGTAATTCAATGAGTAGTAGAACAAACATATGAGTCGAAGTTTATCTGTTCCTTCTTGGATTAGAAGCTGATATCTGGGCCCATCGATGATGTTGTTTTGACCTATGTACCGGGCCCGGTCAGAACTAAATTGATGTGTTCAATAAAGTTCTTTGTCAAACAAATCGGAAATCGGGAAACAAATGTTGGACAATAAGTAAGACATTGTTCCATGTATTTGTCCGACTGATATCTAGAACAGAGGATTATATGATCACTTATCTTAAATGGCGTACCATCATCTTCTCAAGTTTCGAGAAACCTTGTAAAGAGCTACGATTGCCGATCGGTTCCTGAAGTCATACTTGCAGTAATAGTTACTAGACTTATCCAAGTGGGAGACTGTTGGATAAGGTGTCTAAGTCCATAACTATTTCTGGTATGTACTTGACCCGACCCGGCATGGTCCATTTGGGTTGCATGGCACCATGCAATTGGATAGACTAAATGAGAGAAATAACGCTTGGAGATTATTAATATATTATAAGTTCTAATATATTAATAATATTATTTGATTAGTTTGATCAAGAATTAATTTAGAATTAATTAAGTGATCAAAAGATAACTAATTAAATATATGGGTTGATTAAGTAAATCATCCATATCTTGTATAGTGGGCTAAAAGGCTCCATGGATCATCAAGTTGGGTTCCACCCATAGGATGCTCCATGGATGCTCCATGGGAGTTACAAACCCATGGGTCATGGAAATGAAGAGTCATGACACATTAGGGTTTAACCCTAGATGTGTCAACACTATATAAGTAATATGATCTCCTCTCAAATCGGTTACAACATACACACTAAGGAATAGAGGGCTTGGCCGATTTTGAAGAGTGTGTATTCTCTCATAAGTTCTTCCAAGAGCATTTGGTGTTGTGTGAAGCATTTCAGGCATCACACTTGGGGTGCTAGGCTCACAAGGTTTCAAGGAACACAAGCAACAACAAGGTAAGTTATTCTATCTATACTTTATGTTAAAATTGTTCCCCATGTATGCTAGATAGGAATATAACCTTGGAAATCAACTTTGCATGACAAATTAGACAAACATAGATCCAAGGTTATTAGGGTTGCATGTACACTTAGGAAGTGTTAGAATGCTCAAAACCCATCATAAACATGGTGGTAAACCCCTCCCATGTCACTGCTGTAATCTCCGCCATCGTGAAGTTCGCCGTCACGAAATTCCACCAATCCTTCGCTCCCAGACGGAGCTGGTTCAAAGCGAACCGTACCCTCAGGTGCTCCGGGCATGAGCAAGTGTAGAAGCACCCTTCAATATTGGCAATCCACCTCATCGCAGCAATCGGGTCCTGCGTCCCATCGAACTCAGGGGGTTTCGTGTTGCTGAATTCCCGGAATAGCAACGAGTCGCCCCCTTGTGGCCTGGCAGCGGCCACGGCTGTGGTAGCGGCAGCGGCGGCAGCTTCAGTCAGTGCGGCGTACCGCTCTTCGAACGTCTCCATCAGAGTGGTCTTAATAGACCCAAACATCTCCGGAATCTCAGCCCGGATCGCTGCAGCTACCTCCTCCTGAATCATCTGACGAATATCCTCGTCGCTCACACTGCTCGAACTCGCCCCGTGGTGTGTGGTAACCATGATGTCTCTGAAATACAACATAAAATTATCAGAGACTCCCTCAAGTACAATTGCACTTGATAACGCAACCCTACTCAGTCTCCGATATCCAGGGATTCTTACTTGGGTCTCCCACCGACCCGGTGTCTTCGGTAGTACGGGCCCAATACTACCGACCACACTGTATCAGTATTCGTCCCAAATCTTCCTCCCCAAACCCCGAATAGTGAGTACTCTACTTTTGATATGCATTATCTACCTGCACGCTATCAAATATCTCATATCGGTAAACTCCCTAGACTAAGGCATCACAAATCAGGCCACTCTAGTCCTATTATGAATACCTAGTCTTCTAGCATGCATAACAATTCATAATCCATTGCATAACATAACATTGTAAGGTATTCTGGGGATCTTTACCGTTCGGGCGCTGGCTGATCGTACACACTGCTTCTTTCTTGTTTACCACGTTATCATTTATAAAGGTTTATGCCTTTATTTTTTTTTTTTAAATTTTCCTCAAATCCTCGGTTTGAGTTCAGTTACACCCGAAGGTACACCCGAATCCCTCAAACCAAGGCTCTGATACCAATTGTAACAACGCAAATTTTCAAACAAATTTTTCATTTCAAATAAAGTGACTTTATTCAGTTAAATATAATTATTCCAAGTTTTATGTCAAAATACAATCATAAAATCCCCAAGATCTCCAAAATATCGAACAGTGTGTACGCATCACGCCGGCGCCTTCCCACGGTCCTCACTAGTACCTGAAACACATACATAACAACTATAAGCATAAATGCTTAGTGAGTTCCCTAGTATACCACTTACACATATACGCCTTTCCAGGCCCTGACCTTCCGGTCCACAGCACAACGCCTTCCGGCCCATAACATAATCGCCTTCCGGCCCGTAACATATACGCCTTCTGGCCCGTAACATATTGCCTTCCGGCCCATAACATATTGCCTTCCGGCCCATACACATACACAGTACATAATACATTTAGCTTACCACATATAGCACATATATCATATATCATATTCGACTTCCGGTCACATAGTCAAACCCTTCCGGGTACAGTATAGTGAGAAGACTCACCTCGTAAATATCGAAAGCTAGCAACCCCTGAAATCACTCGTACTCACTCCGTCGAGCTACAGACTCCCTATAATATCATATATCCCTTGTTAACACTTTTATCTTGCAAGACAACTGAACCTAAGAAATAACATGTAGGTCAACCCTGGTCAACGGTCAACGGTCAACTTGACCGGACTCGGCGAGTGCTATGGCGACTCGGCGAGTCTAGACGTCCTCATAACTTCCTGATGTTCCCTTTCTACTCGTCGAGTATCTTTCTTGACTCGACGAGTTCCTCGTGGAAGAATCGCGGGGCCACCCCGACTCCACTCGCCGAGTCTGAAGAACAGCTCGACGAGTCCCAATTAATCTCCAAGCTACTCGCCGAGTCTGTTCATTGGACTCGGCGAGTCCATGCCATGCAGTCGATCAAACTGCTTCCTGAGATCAGTATTGTCCCGACCATTCATAGGTCTGGTCCTCCTAAGCTGGTCCATCACTTAAGGCCTTCATTTAGGTGCTCATGCTACACCCCAAGACTTATAATTTACATTTTAACTTAAGGCATAAGGATTCCAATCCAAAACCTCTATCGATCCCCGAAATATACAAGCATGGGACATTCTGGACCTCTAAAGGTCCTAATACAGGGCTACAATCGCTTGGGGAACAAGGGTAACATCCAATCTAGCCACAAAAGGGTTCCATAAACCCTAAATCCATACACACATCAACATAGCAGAAAATGCACCGAATTATTACCTGAATAATGCACTCTCTGTGTCCCCAATCTTCAAAACGTGACTCCCTTGCTGTTCCTTTAGCCAAAACCCTTCTCTTCCTTGCACAACAACTTCTTCAAGGTCACCAATGGCCTTCAATCTTGCTCTAGATGCACACAATCGATTTAGGGTTCTTCTCAGTAGGCAAAAACGGACAATGACGGCCTATAAGTCATTTTATATGTCCCAAAACCAAACGGCTAGGGTTTCCGCTGAACAACGCAGACTCGCCGAGTCCATATCTGGACTCGTCGAGTCCAGTCGTGAACCCACGACCAAGTTTGCGGTCCTACTCGGCAAGTCTGGCTCCAACTCGCCGAGTCCCCTCTTAAAACACCCAAAAGAACATAATTATAACAATACCTGAAATTCCGGGCTGTTACAGTATATTGTTGCGTTATACATGTTATCAAAAGAATATTACAATATAATGATAAATGTTCAATAATAAAAACATCCTTTGTGTTCCTTCTCCCAAAAGCTGGTAGTTACCTGTATCACTGATTCCCTGAGAAATACAAGTGGTTTTGAAAAAGTGTCAACAATTAAGATGGTGAGTTCATGAGTGTCTCGAGTTGAAAATTATATCCTTTTTGGTAGGAAATTGGTAAACGAGGTTTTCAGAAAATCCAATATTTTCTTGTAAGTGATTCAAAAAGTTCCCAAAGTTGGAATGTGTTGGTATCTTTTATACTTGAATGATAAAAAGATCTTTGTATGAAATATAATATAGAAAACTGCAATGCACATATGAGTCTCGTAAATCAATCTTGTTTTATACTTTTTATGTGAGTTTTATAACCATATTATTGACACTGACGGCCTGTAACAACATTCTTCAGGTGTTGTAGTGTTATGACATTTGTCACCCCAGACCTGCCGGTCTAACTATAGCTAATAGTTTTGGTGCGGGATTGTCAATCCTGTATAGATCTATACACAAGTATCACGCTCTCCCTCCAAGAGATTATGGTATATAATACAGGACTTGAAATGCATACAAAAATGTACGTTGAAGTTTGAATATCTCACATCGCCTAGTATAAGTAGATTTACAATGAAATGACCTTACTTCTTTTGAAAGTGTTTCATTTTTCAAGATGTATATGTAAAATGTAGGTCTGACTTGTAAACTATACCCATTATAGTTTTTCAGATAGTATGTTCCATTTAGTAGAAATAACATAGTGACATAATAGCTCTTGTATACATAAGTTGTTTGTATCGATATTCGAAGATAGAAATTTCATTTATGTTTATAAAACGATACTTTAATGTGTAATGTACTTGTATTTCCCCCCTAAAACATGAAAAAGAATTGAAAAGTAGGGGTATGAACTCACTCGTTAAGTTTGAAGAGAGAGGCTAGAGTTAAGTAGAACTTCGATCGCGGATAGTTGCGTCGTCGGGCTCTTCGAGGATCACTGCAGCATAAATCTTTCGTCAGGGGCTCGAGTGCGGAAACCGAGGTGAGAGGAGGGTCTCTGGAGCTTAGAAGTATGAGAGAATGACTGAGGGTTTGTGATTTGTGTGCAAAAACTCGAGCTTATGCCTTCTATTTATAGGGCTGGAAACCGTCGTACGGGGCGTGTACCTCCGAAGTGCGCGGGGCGTAACAATGCGTCATGGCTTACGACTCCTGGCTAGCTAAGCATAGAGTGGGCGGGCCGATGGGACTCGACTCTGGGTCTAGTACGCGGGGCGTACTCCCAGAGTACGCGGGGCGTAATCTGGCCTTCCCTCTTCTAAATTCCGTAACTTTCGCATACAAGCTCCGTTTTTCGTGTTCTTTATATCCACACGTAGGTGAGATTATGCTCTACAACTTTCATTTAGACTCCGTCGGCTAGTTTTGTCTTTATTTTTAATGATATATTTTTAATAGGCCGAGCCTCCTAAAGTTCGTTAAAAACTCATAGGTTCTTTATTCGACGTCGGTTTTCGTATGTCTTTTTATCATTTTATTACCACTGAGGAGATCTTCAACTTCCGTTTAGGTGGCGATAGTTAAATAACACTCGATCTTAAATCCGAGTTTTTAGCTCTCTACTACTGTTACGAAACTTCGAAAATTCGTAACTTCTTCACACGAGGTCGAATTTGGGCGATCTTTTTATGTACGCCCACCTTTTAACGAGATCTACGATTTTTGTTTAGATACTTAAGGCTAAAATGCACATTATTGAGATTTTACTTGTTACGTCGAATAATGTTTTAATGGCGTGTCGTAAATATACGAGTGGTTATAATTTCTTCAATATAACCCGGTTTTGAGTGTTCTTTATGTTTTCGAAAACCTTGACACGTTATCTAGTATTTGATGCATCCCAACTTAGATATTTGAATACTTTATTTTCAAGGTTAATTTAGTTATATTTGACTTTTGAGCGTTACAATGCTTTTGGAAAAATATAGGGTTGTCACATCATCCCCCTGTTAAGGGAATTTCGTCCCGAAATTTAATGTAAGATAGAGTTTACAAATTAGGAAAAAGATGCGGGTACTTTTTTTTCATCTGATCGTCTCGTTCCCAGGTGTATTCAGGTCCTCGCTTGGCGTTCCAGCGGACCTTTACGATAGGTATGCGGCTTTGTTTAGTCCTTTTGACTTCCCGATCCATGATCTCTACTGGTTCCTCTACAAATTGGAGGTTTTCATTTATTGCAATTTCGTCTAGAGGGACGACAAGGGTCTCATTGGATAAGCACTTCTTTAGGTTTGATACGTGAAAGGTAGGGGGTACGTTGTGGAGTTCTTGAGGTAGTCTAAGTTTGTAAGCCACTGGACCGATCCTGGCAAGGATCTTGAATGGTCCGATGTATCTGGGGTTCAGTTTCCCACGTTTTCCGAAGCGTATTAATCCTTTCCAAGGCGAGACTTTTAGTAGGACACGGTCTCCAACTTGGAATTCCAAGGGTTTTCATCTCTTATCTGCATAACTCTTTTGTCTATCCCTTGATGCCTTTAGACGTTCTTGAATTTGAACAATCTTCTCCGTAGTTTCCCTTATGATTTCTGGTCCAGTGAGTGTGTTGCCAGTTGCTTGTCCTTTTGCTAGTTGTGTGTCCCCCACTTCGGCCCAGCATAAAGGTGACCTACACTTGCGGCCATAGAGGGCTTCGAACGGGGCAGCTTTGATACTGGTGTGGTAGCTATTGTTGTACGAGAACTCGACCAAGGGTAGATGTGTGTCCCATGCTTTGCCAAAATCAATTACGCAAGCTCTCAGCATGTCTTCTAGGGTTTGTATGGTTCTCTCGCTCTGGCCGTCGGTTTGTGGGTGATAAGCGGTACTCATATCTAGTCTTGCTCCCAAAGCTTTTTGTAGTGACTGCCAGAACCTTGAGGTGAATCTGCTATCTCGGTCAGAGATAATGGATACGGGCACACCATGCAGTCGTACAATTTCTCTGAGGTATGTCCTTGTTAACTTCTCCAATTTATCCGTCTCTTTGATCGGTAGGAAATGCGCTGATTTAGTTAACCTGTCGACAATTACCCAAATGGTGTCGAGTCCGTTTGTCGTCTTGGGTAACTTGGTTATGAAATCCATGGTTATCCGCTCCCACTTCCATTCGGGTATTTCTGGTTGTTGTAATAAACCCGAAGGCTTTTGGTATTCTACTTTGACCTTAGCGCACGTCAGACATTTACTCACGTAGGTAGCAATTTCGGCTTTCATGTTCGGCCACCAGTACAACTTCTTGAGGTCGAGATACATCTTGTCGGAGCCGGGATGTATGGAGTATCGTGTTTTATGGGCTTCGTCCATGACGATTTCTCTGAATCCACCAAACTTCAGTGTCCATATTCGATCCATGAAATAACGAACTCCATCGCTCTTGGTTTCAAGGTTCTTATCCATTCCTCTTAGGGCTTCTCCTGCCACATTTTCGGATTTCAAGGCTTCTATTCGGGCTTCCTTGATTTGCGTGGACAAATGTGAATAGATCGTCATAGTTAGGGACTTCACTCGGCGACCTGAGTACTCCTTCCGACTGAGTGCATCAGCTACTACATTTGCCTTTCCGGGGTGATATCGAATTTCGCATTCGTAATCACTTAGTAGTTCCACCCACCGTCTTTGTCTCATGTTGAGTTCTTTCTGGTTGAGGATATGTTGAAGGCTTTTATGGTCAGTGAAGATCGTACATTTCGTGCCGTAGAGGTAGTGTCTCCATATCTTTAGAGCGAACACGACTGCTCCTAGCTCAAGATTGTGCGTTGTATAGTTCACTTCATGCGTCTTTAGTTATCTTGAGGCATAGGCGACGACTTTCCCTCGTTGCATCAGGACACACCCGAGTCCTTGGTTTGATGCATCACAATAGACCACGAAGTCCTCCGTCCCTTTTGGCAGGGTTAGGATGGGCGCACTACATAATTCTCGTTTTAGCGTTTGAAACGCGGAGTCTTGTTTTTCTCCACAGTCGAGGGTCACATTCTTCTGAGTTAGTGTGGTGAGTGGCTTGGCAATCTTGGAGAAATTTTGTATGAACCTTCGGTAATACCCGGCGAGTCCCAAAAATTGCCGGATCTCTGTAGGGGTTCTTGGAATCGTCCAACTCTCTATTGCCTTGATCTTCGAGGGATCCACATGTATGCCTTCCTTACTTACTACGTGTCCTAGGAAATCCACCTCCCGAATCCAAAATTCGCACTTGGAAAATTTTGCGTAAAGTTTCTCTGCCCTTAATGTTTCCAGAACCTGGCGGAGATGTTGACTGTGTTCTTCCTGGCTCCTAGAATAGATAAGTATATCATCTATGAACACAATCATGAATTTATCCAGGAAGGGACGACATACTCGGTTCATCAAATCCATGAACACCGCTGGAGCGTTTGTCAATCCGAAGGGCATTACTACAAACTCGTAGTGACCATATCGTGTTCGGAAAGCCGTTTTGGGGATGTCTCCTTCCGGTACTCGTAGTTGGTGATAACCAGATCTTAGGTCGATCTTTGAGAAGTAGCTCGCTCCTTGTAGTTGGTCGAACAGATCGTCTATACGTGGAAGGGGATATCGGTTCTTGATTGTCAGTTTGTTCAGTTCTCGATAATCGATGCACATGCGAAAAGACCCATCCTTCTTTTTCACGAATAGGACTGGTGCTTCCCAAGGTGAGAAGCTTGGTCTGATGAATCCCTTGCTCAAGAGCTTGTTCAATTGACTGGACAGTTCCTGCATCTCAGATGGAGCTAAACGGTAAGGTGACTTTGCTACTGGGGTAGCTCGGGGGATTAAGTCGATTCTGAATTCGACTTGACGTTCCGGTGGGATTCCTGGGAGATCTTCTGGGAAAATGTCTGGGAAGTTGCAGACTTCCGGAATGTCTTTAATGTTCTTTGGTTCTTGCTTCTGGTATACTACGTGGGCTAGAAAGGCATGGTATTCCTTGCGAAGATATTTTCATGCTTTAATACAGGAGATGATTTGCAAATTTGAACTAGGTTTGTCTCCATATATGATAAGATTTTCACCGTTGGGAAGATTGAGACGAACGGTCTTTTCATGGCAAAGAATGTCGACATGGTGAAGACTCAACCAGTCCATACCGATGATTACATCAAAACTTCTTATCGAAATGGGCATGAGGTCGATTTGAAATAAGTGTTCGTTTAAATTTAATGTGCACCCTACGTACATATCACTTGTGCTTTCTGTTTTTCCATTAGCCATTTCCACAGTGAATATTTTATTAAGTGGTTGGGGTCTTTGGTTAAGTAGGTGTTTGAATTTATGACTCACAAAACTTCTCTCCGCACCGCAGTCAAAGAGTATGCATGCATAAATGTTGTCGAGGAGAAACGTACCCGTAACTACTGTTGGATCAGTTATTGCTTCATTTTGACCTATCGCCAGCACTCTCCCAATACCACCAACATTCCTTGTCTTGGGGCAGTCCCTCTTGAAATGCCCAGTATCTCCACATCCATAACATGCTTGGCCTACCCCAGTACCAGGAACTTGCGTGACTGGCCGCGCTGGCGCTTTACAGAAACGGGCAGTGTACCCTTTCCTGTCGTAGTTCTTACAGTACATCTCGTGACAATTACCGTGGTGATGGTAGTTGCATTTGCTGCACTTGGGCAAGTTCCCTGCATATTGTTTTGTTGGCGCGGGGGTTGTAGGAGTCGTGGCGGGAGCAGTAACAGCATGAACCGCCACCATTTGTTTCTTTGAAGGTTCTTGCGAGGTTTGCCCCTTTCTCTTGTTCCAGAATTTCTTGTTGTTGTTGTTGTTGGCATTGTTATTGTTGTCGTTGTTCTCTTTGGTTGGTTCAGCTACGGTAGTCGTGACTCCTTGACAGACGCCATGATCAACGAGAGATTGCGACAGTTCCTTGGCGCTGTCGAAGGTCATGGGTTTGGAAGCTAACACACTTCCTCGCAGTTGGGGTGATAATCTCCAGATGTACCTCTCCACTTTTTGGCATTCTAGAATCAACATCCCTGGACAAAGTGTTATCAAATCACTGAACCTGTTGGTGTAGCCTGCGATGTCCAAGCCTACCATCGAAAGGTTCCACAATTCTTGTTCAAGCTTCTGAATCTCGCCTCTTGGGTAGTATTCCCGAAGGAGCATTCGCTTCATGTTTTCCCAACCCATGGAGTTCGCCACCACTAGGGTTAGTGTCTTGACATGGCCGTTCCACCATGTCAAGGCGCGTTCAGAGAATGTACAAGCAGCAAATTTTACTTTGCTTTCTTTAGGGCATGCACAAATTTCAAATTCGGCTTCCGTTTTCTCTATCCATTGGGACAGAGCCAATACTCCCCCAGTCCCATAAAAGGGAATAGGTTTTCCATTGGTGAAGTCTATGTAAGTGCAGACTCCGGAACGGCCTTGGCTTGGGCCATTTGTAAAGATGTTTATTCCTCCTTCTGACCCATTGTTCCTCATTTGAGCCATCGCCGCGGTTACAGCAGCTGTTACAGCAGTTTGGAACATAGCTGCATCCATAGTTGGAGGGGGTGGTGGAGGTGGTGCTGGAGTTGAGTTTTTGCGTGTTGATCTACGAGGAGGCATGTTCTGGTAGAGAAAAATAAGAATGAATACTATAAGTTTCTAAGGTTTGGACAATAGTATGTTAGTTGTATTTTGTAACTTGTTTTGACTTTAGTTTATGGTTTCAGGGTAGGCATAGAAATTTTTAGTTAACCCATAAGTTTCTGAGATATATAATAAAGAAGTATTTCCTATTAATATATATATTGGTCACACCCGTGGTGTGTTACATATCTTGCTTGGAAAATTTGACCTACCTAGAGGTCTCCGGTTACAGTTACAAAAGGAAATAAGCGAAACGAAAGAAAAACTTTTATCCAAAATCCTATTTTATAACAAAATTTGTTGGGGCTTGAACAAGCTCTACTTGTGGCGTTTGGAGCTGGATTCGACATCCAAAATCATTTGGTTCTGAAGTGTCCCCGTGTAGATTTGGGTATTCTCATGTAGTCCTTCCAAACGGCGGATGTCAGCGGCGTTACCTTGGGTAGCAGCATTGATCTCACGAACTCTGGCTGCTTGTTGGTCTGCCTGGTAGTTCTGGTTAGCTATAGCGTTCACGACAACAGGAAGTGCCTGATCAGCTGAGCCTCCCCCACTAACGTTGTAAAAATCCTGACACATGCCGAATGGAGGGCGTACACCTTGCTGACAGCTCCAGTAGTAGAGGTGGCTTCCCCAGATGGGGATGGGTCCCGGTTGATATGGTCTGATTACGGGTGGATGGGGGATGGGAGGGTCGATTATTTCCGGTTCGGAGTCTGTTCCGCTAGAAATTTCCATGATCTCCTCGTCGACTTCGTATTCTTCTCCGACTTCGATTTCGAATTCTTCTTCTACCTCTTCTTCGATTTCCTCTGGGTCCTCCTCCGGGTCTTCTTCTATCCAGCCGCCATTACCTTGGTTTAGGTAGTAGGGGTCTCCCGGTAAAGGAAATCCGGCCATTTGTCTGTACTGGGATAGAGGTATGAGATTTTATAAGAAGACAAATTTCTATTTAATGACTTTCTATGCCTATCTATATTTTTACGGAGCGTAAATATTTTATCATTCAATTATTTTTAACAATAGACTATTTAGCGAATCTAGATTTTATAAGTTTTTGGCTTGTTGACTACTACGATCGTTCCTCAACGTACATTGGTCAAATCCAGGATAAATATAGTTGTTCAGGCTATATTTATTCTCGATTTGATTACATACCCCAAGGCCCAATCGTGGTATCGCAACTTGCCTTACTACTTTTTAGAAAAACTTTTCATGATACGAGACTGATACATGCAGGTAAAAGCGTATATATTTAAAGAAAAATATACTTCTATGAAAATGTTTTGTCAGAGGGTTTTTGGTTCCCGTTGTATTTATAGTTTGTATATCTTATGTGGTTTGATATACTTAGTTCACTATAAACAATGCTTTGATACCAATCTGTCACACCCCCAAACCAGAATGACGGAAACATTCGGGGGTGGATGACTTCACGTAGTATCACAACAATTGAATATTGTAAAGAAAGTAACAAAACCATCATATATATATAATGAAAACGTATATTGTCGCGTTATACATGTTATCAAAAGAATATTACAATATGATAATAAATGTTCAATAATAAAAACATCCTTTGGGTTCCTTCTCCCAAAAGCTGGTAGTTACCTGTATCACTGATTCCCAGAGAAATACAAGTGGTTTTGAAAAAGTGTCAACAATTAAGTTGGTGAGTTCATGAGTGTCTCGAGTTGAAAAGTATATCCTTTTTGGTAGGAAATTGGTAAACGAGGTTTTCAGAAAATCCAATATTTTCTTGTAAGTGATTCAAAAAGTTCCCAAAGTTGGAATGTGTTGGTATCTTTTATACTTGAATGATAAAAAGATCTTTGTATGAAATATAATATAGAAAACTGCAATGCACATATGAATCTCGTAAATCAATCTTGTTTTATAATTTTTATGTGAGTTTTATAACCATACTATTGACACTGACGGCCTGTAACAACATTCTTCAGGTGTTGTAGTGTTATGACATTTGTCACCCCAGACCTGCCGGTCTAACTATAGCTAATAGTTTAGGTGTGGCATTGTCAATCCCGTATAGATCTATACACAAGTATCACGCTCTCCCTCCAAGAGATTATGGTATATAATACAGGACTTCAAATGCATACAAAAGTGTACGTTGAAGTTTGAATATCTCACATTGCCTAGTATAAGTAGATTTACAATGAAATGACCTTACTTCTTTTGAAAGTGTTTCGTTTTTCAAGATGTATATGTAAAATGTAGGACTGACTTGTTAACTATACCCATTATAGTTTTTCAGATAGTATGTTCCATTTAGTAGAAATAACATAGTGACATAATAGCTCTTGTATACATAGGTTGTTTGTATTGATATTCGAAGGTAGAAATTTCATTTATGTTTATAAAACGATACTTTAATGTGTAATGTACTTGTATTTCCCCCCTAAAATATGAAAAAGAATTGAAAAGTAGGGGTATGAACTCACTCGTTATGTTTGAAGAGAGAGGCTAGAGTTAAGTAGAACTTCGATCGCGGATAGTTGCGTCGTCGGGCTCTTCGGGGATCACTGCAGCGTAAATCTTTCGTCGGGGGCTCGAGTGTGGAAACCGAGGTGAGAGGAGGGTCTCTGGAGCTTAGAAGTATGAGAGAATGACTGAGGGTTTGTGATTTGTGTGCAAAAACTCGAGCTTATGCCTTCTATTTATAGGGCTGGAAACCCTCGTACGCGGCGCGTACCTCCGAAGTACGCGGGGCGTAACAATGCGTCATGGCTTACGACTCCTGGCTAGCTAAGCATAGAGTGAGCGGGCCGGTGGGATTCGACTCTGGGTCTAGTACGCGGGGCGTACTCCCAGAGTACGCGGGGCGTAATCTAGCCTGCCCTCTTCTAAATTCCGTAACTTTCGCGTACGAGCTCTGTTTTTCGTGTTCTTTATATCCACGCGTAGGTGAGATTATGCTCTACAACTTTGATTTAGACTCCGTCGGTGAGTTTTGTATTTATTTTTAATGATATATTTTTAATAGGCCGGGCCTCCTAAAGTTCGTTAAAAACTCATAGGTTCTTTATTCGACGTCGGTTTTCGTTTGTCTTTTTATCGTTTTATTACCACTGAGGAGATCTTCAACTTCCATTTAGGTGGCGATAGTTGAATAACACTCGATCTTAAATCCGAGTTTTTAGCTCTCTACTACTGTTACGAACTTCGAAAATTCGTAACTTCTTCATACAAGGTCCAATTTGGGCGATCTTTTTATGCACGCCCACCTTTAAACGAGATCTACGATTTTTGTTTAGATACTTAAGGCTAAAATGCACATTATTGAGATTTTACTTGTTACGTCGAATAATGTTTTAATGGCGTGTCGTAAATATACGAGTGGTTATAATTTCTTCAATATAACCCGGTTTTGAGTGTTCTTTATGTTTTCGGAAACCTTGACACGTAATCTAGTATTTGATGCATCCCAACTTAGATATTAGAATACTTTATTTTCAAGGTTAATTTAGTTATATTTGACTTTTGAGCGTTACAATGCTTTTGGAAAAATATAGGGTTGTCACATCAAAACTCATAAGGTACTGCCCATTTCCCTTTGAATCATCTTCCCTTTACACCAAGAACAATCTTCAAGTCTTCAAGCATTGACCAACCCCCCCCCCCCCCTCTGCTTATTGAAAACGCTTGGAACTTATTCCAGTTAATTTCTAAGTCTATTGTAAGTATTTCTTAAATACTTTAGTGTTGTCTATCATTTTAAATTAATATCTTATTATTTTAAATGTGTTATCGTGTATAATTATTATTACGGTACAACTACAGTTACGTATTCTAACTCGAGGATCATTCGCAATCACTTCGAGTCCGATCAAGAACACACATTCGAGGTGAGTTCATACCCATACGTTTTAATATTTTTCAATAATTTAGGGGGGGGGGGGATACAAGTAAAAACACAAGTAGATCTTGTGTTAACATTCGAATAATTTCGAAACCGTTTTAAAAAATATATCAACCTATTTCAACTGATTTAAACTGTTTTAAAAAAGTGTTTTTAAACTACTTAAATTGTTTTATACTTTTATTTTCCAAAGCACGTGTTTATATATATATATCTATATATATATATATATATATATATATATATATATATATATATATATATATATATATATATATATATATAAATTCAAATCCAACAAGCCTAGGACTGATGTTTCCATCTTATCTTGTGTTCCTTGTTTGGTTGTGAACTAGGGTTTGAACCATTTGTCCGACTGCCTGATTGATCTCAATATATATATATATATATATATATATATATATATATATATATATATATATATATATATATATATATATTGAACATGAAACTTATTTAAATAATGCTCTAACCCCTTTTTGTAAACATGTGGAGCAAAATGTATCTTTCTCAAATTATTTCATTGTGTCATATAAACTGTTAAATTACTAAGATTTTCATTGCATATGGAATATACATATAAACTATAATAGGTATAGTTTAGGGTGCATTAATACTATCTTACTAAGACATAGATATCATACTAAAGTGATTATTTAATTATAACTATTATACAGTACTAGTACAGAGAAATTTATAGATTTTCGAATACAAAGAACATTAGTATTCTCTATGTGTCTAGTTTATACAGGGTTGTGAGGTATTACTTTGTTGTACCATTTAGGGTACAGTTTTTTTATGTCCTACAAATTATAAATTGAGTCTCATGGAGGGAGAGCATGTGTTTGTGTATAGATCTATGCAGGACTAATAATCCACACCTTGCTGTTAGCTACAGTGGGACCAGTAAGTCTACGGGTGACAAATGTCATAACTATTTTCAATGCCTACATACCGTCGTGTTTTATATTAGTCAGATTGTAACGACGTAAATTTTAAAACAATTTTTTCATTTTTACAAACATCAAACATCGAGTAATAATTTAAGTTGCAGTGTAAATAATATTGTCACAACCAATTACATAAACAAAGATCACAAAATAGTTTTTCCCCGAGTGTGTGTACGATCACACCGGCGCCATCCCACGGTCCTCGCTAGTACCTGAAACACATAACACAACAACTGTAAGCATAAATGCTTAGTGAGTTCTCCAAAATACAACCTACGCACATACGCCTTTCCAGGCCCTGACCTTCCGGTCCATGTGTCTCAGGGGACTTCCGTCCCGACTGGGTAACCCTTCCGGTCCTACCCACGTCAACCTTACGGTCCATACTACCACGCCTTCCGGCCCATAACATATTCGCCTTCCGGCCCATAACATAATGCCTTCCGGCCCATATCAAGCATATCATACATGGCACATAGAACGATTAACTTATCACACATAAAGCATATATCTCATATCATATTCGACCTTCCGGTCACACAGTGATACCCTTCCGGGTATAGTATAGTGAGAAGACTCACCTCGTATGTCTCGATAACTCGTGAACCCTGGAAATCACTCGTGCTCGAACCCCCGAGCTGTAATCCTCCTATAACATCATATATCTATAATTATTACTTGTACCACTAAGGTTGACCATTCTTATCAAGTCAACACTGGTCAACTTGGTCAACAGTCTTTGGTCAAATTGACCGGACTCGGCAAGCGCACTAGAGTGACTCGGCGGGTCTACGTGTTTTCACCATCTCGCAAGGATTTTCCCTTTGACTCGTCAAGTACTCTCCTGACTCGACGAGTTCCACCTGGGCATGAATCACGGGGCCACCGCGACTCAACTCGCCGAGTCGCAAGGACAACTTGGCGAGTCCCAACTCGACTCGGTCCACCTGTCAAAAACCTTTCTAACTCTCTGTGACTCACTGAGTCACCCACAACTCGGCAAGAATACACACTGGGTGGTCTCAAGGACAATTTTCAAGCGACTCGTCGACTCTGTTCTTCAGACTCGACGAGTCCATGCCATGCATCAGCTAAAACTTGCTTTTGCGGTTAGATCCGTTCCATACACACATAGATCTGGCCTTCCCAAGCTCATTTATCACGTAAAGTCTCAGTCTTGGTTGCCATGCAACACATACAAGGCTCAACCCTAGCTTCCAACTCAAAAGAATGGACATAAAGCTTGTCATTTGGGGCCTTCTGGACCTGCTAAGGTCCAGATCTAGGTTCCATATGTCCATGGGACCTTTCATACTTCCAATCCAAGCAAAATAAGGCAATAAGAAACCCTAGATTTGACACATCAACCAAAATACGAAGTTTAGCTCTGAAAGTTACCTCAAGAAGGTTCCCTTGATGAAATAGAAGCAGATCCAAGCTCCCCAACTCTTCAAGCTTGATCTTCTCCTTCCTTTCTTGCAATAACACACAAAATGATGAACAAATAGCCTCTTATCTCACTCACAAGGTCTCTCAGTCGTTTGGGGGTACTCAGGGCTCATGGTGGCCGCAAATGAAGGCCATAAGGTCCTTTAAGTGGGGCTTAGGACCGGGAAATTAGGGTTTCATTAAACAGCACGGACTCGCCGAGTCCGAACGCGAACCTCCGTCCAAAACCGCGACCCGACTCGGCGAGTTCGACCTCCAACTTGCCGAGTCCCCTCACAGAATACCAAAAATATGAAAGTAAAGATACGTGGGGATCCGGGCTGTTACAATTCTCCCCCACTCGAACAAGACTTCGCCCTCGAAGTCCCGCTATGCAAATAGCTCCGGATGCTGCTCACGCATCTCACGCTCCGGCTCCCAGGTCATCTCTGATCCCTTCCGATGCTGCCACTGAACCAATACCAGGGGTACCTCCTTGTTCCTCAAAACCTTGATCTTCCGATCTCTGATGGCTACTGGCCTCTCAGCATAATTCAGACTCGCATCCACCTGAATATCCCCTAATGGAACCACTTCCGATTCGTCGGCTATACACTTTCTCAACTACGACACATGGAAAGTGTCGTGAATATGCCCCAACTCTGCTTGCAAGTCTAAACGGTAGGCTACCCAGCCCACCCTCGTGATCACACAGAAAAGACCAATATATCGGGGCCCCAACTTGCCCCTCTTCCTGAATCGAATCACTCCTTTCCAAGGAGAGACCTTCAGGAGTACAACATCACCAACCTGAAACTCAAGCTCGGACCGGCGTCTGTCTGCATAACTCTTCTGTCAGCTCTGAGCGGTCAACAACCTCTACCTGACCAGCTGAATCTGCTCGGTCGTCTGGAGTACGATCTCCGTGCTACCCATAACCCGCTGTCCTACCTCATCCCAACAGATGGAGGTGCGACACCTCCGCCCATGCAACAGCTCAAAGGGTGGCATACCAATGCTCGAATGATGGCTGTTATTATACGAGAACTCTGCTAAAGGTAGATAGGTGTCCTAGCTTCCTCTGAAATCAAACACACATGCCCGAAGCATGTCCTCGAGCGTCTGAATCGTCCGCTCACTCTAACCGCCTGTCTGGGGATGATATGCAGTACTGAAATGAAACCTAGTACCCAACTCCTCATGAAACTTCTTCCAGAACCTGGAAGTGAAACGCACGTCACGGTCCAAAATAATCGAGATTGGCACTCCATGCCGCGATACTACCTCCCTCACATATAACTCTGCCCACCTCTCCGCAGAAGAGCTCTCGCTGATGGCTGGAAAATGAGTGCTCTTCGTCAGCCTATCCACGATCACCCAAATCGCATCGACTCCCCTCGTAGTCCGCGGTAACTTGGTGATGAAATCCATATTGATTTGTTCCCACTTCCATTCGGGAATCTCTAGCGGTTGCAGCTTACCGTGCGGTTGCTGGTGCTCAGCCTTGACCTGCCGACAAGTCAAGCACCTATCGACGAACCAAGCGACATCCCTTTTCATACAGGGCCACCAGTACTCCTTTCTTAGATCCAAATACATTTTCATAGCACCGGGATGAATCGAGAATTTCGATCGATGTGCTTCCTCCATCAAAATAGTACGCGCCTCGCCCACAAACGGTACCCAAATCCGACCCTGAAAAGTCATAAGCCCTCGACCATCCGTAACAAATCCTGATACCTGACCTACAACCCGCTCCTGCTTCTGATGTTCTGGCTTTGCAGCCTTTGCCTAAGCTCCTCGAATAATATCCAAAATCGGGGTCAATATCGTCAATCTCATACAAATATCTCGGATCGGGGCGATTTCCTCCCTACGACTCAACGCGTCGGCTACCACATTAGCCTTGCCTGGGTGGTACAGGATCTCACAATCGTAATCCTTCACCACATCCAACCACCTCCTCTGTCGCATATTCAGATTTGGCTGATCCATCAAGTACTTCAAGCTCTTATGGTCCATGTATATCGTACATCGAACCCCATACAAATAGTGTCGCCAGATCTTGAGGGCAAACACCACAGCCCCCAATTCCAGGTCATGGGTGGGATATCTCGACACATGAGGCTTCAACTACCTCGAAGCGTACGCTATCACATGACCCCTCTGCATAAGCACCGCCCCCAAACCCGATATAGAGGCATCACAGTACACCAAAAAATCCTCCATCCCTTCCGGGAGTGCAAGCACCGGAGCCTCGCACAATTTCTGACGAAGCGTCTCGAATGAGGACTGCTGCTCCGGTCCCCATGAAAACGTAACACCCTTCCGGGTCATCCTAGTTAGTGGCACAACGATCTTGGAGAAATCCTTGATAAACCTGCGATAATATCCAGCCAAACCCAGAAAACTCCTGTTCTCGGTGGGTGATCTCGGCACCTCCCACCTCAACACCGCCTCAATCTTGGCCGGGTCGATCAATATCCCTTTCTGGTTAACAAGATGCCCGAGGAACTGGACCTCTCGTAACTAGAAATCACACTTGGAGAACTTGGCATACAGTCTCTCCGATCTCAAACCCCCAAGAATCTCCCTCAAATGTTCCTCATGCTGATCCCTAGTCCTCGAATACACCAGAATATCATCGATGAATACGATCACCGACCGATCCAGCATCGGCCGGTACACCAGGTCATAAGATCCATGAATGCGGCCGGGGCATTGGTGAGCCCAAAAGGCATCACCACAAACTCATAATGTCCATAACGAGTCCTGAACGCAGTCTTCTGGATATCTTCCTCTCGAACCCTCATCTGATGGTACCCCGACCTCAAGTCAATCTTGGAAAACCAAGATGACCCCTGCAACTGATCAAACAGATCGTTGATCCTAGGTAACGGATACCGGTTCTTAACCGTCAACTTATTCAACTCCCGGTAATCGATACACATCCGGTGTGAACCATCCTTTTTCTTGACGAACAAAATCGGCGCTCCCCAAGGTGAGCTACTCGGTCGAATGAATCCCTTTCCCAACAGCTCCTGAAGCTGCGAGGATAACTCCTGCATTTCTGGTGGAGCGAGACGATAAGGCGCCTTGGCGATGGGCGCCGCTCCCGGAACCAAATCGATACAAAACTCCACTTGCCTTTCCGGAGGCACACCCGGTAACTCTTCGGGGAACACATCCGAAAACTCGCATACAACCGGAACATCATCAATCGAATGGGGCCTCCCCGCGGCCACTCGAGTATCCATCATGTAGGCTATGAATCCATTACATCCATGCTGCAAACTTTGCCTTGCCTTGGCAGCCAAAGAAAACGCCGACCCACACCGGGTTCCCTGGCCATAAACCGTGAGCACTCCCCCACTAGGGTCTCGAATCATCACCAGCTGTCTCTCGCAGTCAATGACTGCTCCAAACTTACTCATCTAGTCCATGCCTACGATAACGCAGACATCTCCCAAAGCTATAGGAACCAAGTCTATAGGGATCTCGACCCCGAAAATCTCGAGCACACATCCTCGAATCACCTCAGTGGCGTATACCGCTTTCTCATTTGCTATAGCAACTCGCAGGGGTCGACTCATCACCTCCCAATCAATACCGATGTGCTGGCTAAAAGCCAACGAAACAAAAGACCGACTCGTACCCGTGTCAAATAATACCAAAGCAAGCACATAATTCATAAGAAAAGTTCCTACGCATATCATAATATAAGCACAATATCTCAGTATAAAGGTAAATACATGAAAGAATACATACCGACTACGACATCAGGCGCATCGTGGACCTCCTCTGTAGTCAACTGGAAAGCTCTCCCGCGAGCCTTCGGAGCCTCGGCCTTCACTGGTTGAATCTCGGGAACCTTGGCAGCATGCGTAGATCCCTGGCGAAGTTGGGGGCACTCGGCCTTCCGATGGCCGGTCTTGTTGCAATGAAAGCAAACCATGAATCCCTTGGGGCAATCCCTAGCAATGTGCCCCTCCTTGCCACACTTGTAGCAAGCACCCGATCGACATGCCCCCTCGTGACCATTGCCGCACTTTCTGCAAGTGCAGCCCTTCTGACATCCGGATCTCGAATCGGCGGACTTGGTCTGCTTGGCTGCCAGCTGAGACTGAGCCGGCCGCCGATCCACCCGTTGAGACTCGGCCTCCTCCCTGGCCTGGGTCTCTAACTCGATCTCACACTTCCTGGCATTCGCGTAAAGCTCAGCAAAAGTCTGATATGACGAGTTCGATACGAACTCCCGGATATCCCTCCTCAGCACTCCCAAATACCGACTCATCCGAGCCTGCTCGGGGCAGAACATCGCCCTCTCATGAAACTTCCGCGTGATCACCGTAACAGAATCATTACCCTGCTTGAGGGTCAAGATCTCCTAAACCAACCATTCCCTCTCCACCGGGGGAACATACTTGTCTCTGAACATAGCAGTAAACCTCTCCCAAGTCACAACTGAGACCTCTGCCAGAGTGAAGTTCGCCGTCACGAACTTCCACCAATCCTTTGCTCCCAGGCGGAGCTGGTTCAAGGTGAACCGTACCCTCAGATGCTCCGGACATGAACACGTGTAAAAGCATCCCTCGATATCAGCAATCCATCTCATCGCAGCGATCGGATCCTGCATCCTGTCATACTCCGGTGGCTTCGTGTTGCTGAACTCCCAGAACAGCAACGAGTCACCTCCCTGTGGTCTGGTAGTAGCCACAGCTGCGGTAGCTGTAGCGGCGGCGGCCTCAGTCAACGCGGCATACTGCTCATCAAATGTCTCCATCAGCGTGGTCTTAATAGACCCAAACATCTCCAGAATCTCAGCCCGGATCGCTGCAGCTACCTCCTCATGAATCATCTGACGAAGCTCCTCGTCAGTCACACTACTTGTACCAGGTGTGTGTCATGGTCTAACCATGATGTGTCTGAAATACAACATAAAAATATCAGAGACTCTATTGGGCATAATCGCACTCGATAACGCAGTCCTACTCAGTCTCCGATACCCAGGGATTCTTACATGGGACGCCCACTGACCCGGTGTCCTTAGTAGTACGGGCCCAATACTACCAATTACACCGCGTCAATATTCATCCCAAGTCCTCCTCCCCAAACCCCGAATCTTGAGTACTCTATTCTTATCATACATTAGTTACCCATTCGCTCTCAAGCACTTCGTAGAAGCAGGTTTCCCTAGACTAAGGCATCACAAAATCAGGCCACTCTAGTCCTAATATGTATACCTAGTCTACTAGCATGCGTATCATATCATATCATATCTCACAACACATATTGTAAGAGTATTTTGGGGATTTTACCATTCGGGCGCTGGCTGACCGTACAGACTCCTTCTTCTTTGGTTGTTTCAAAATCACTCATCAAATTTTTTTATTGATTTATTAAAATTTTCTCAAATCCCCAGTTTGAGTTCAGTTACGCCCGAAGGTGTACCCGAATCCCTCAAACCAAGGCTCTGATACCAACTTGTAACGACGTAAATTTTAAAACAATTTTTTCATTTTTACAAACATCAAACATCGAGTAATAATTTAAGTTCCAATGTAAATAGTATTGTCACGGCCAATTACATAAACAAAGATCACAAAATAGTGTTTCTCAGAGTGTGTGTACGATCACGTCGGCGCCTTCCCACGGTCCTCGCTAGTACCTGAAACACATAACACAACAACTGTACGCATAAATGCTTAGTGAGTTCCCCAAAATACAACCTACGCACATACGCCTTTCCAGGCCCTGACCTTCCGGTCCATGTGTCTCAGGGGACTTCCGTCCCGACTGGGTAAACCTTCCGGTCCTACCCACGTCAACCTTACGGTCCATACTACCACGCTTTCCGACCCATAACATATTCACCTTCCGGCCCATAACATAATGCCTTCTGGCCCATATCAAGCATATCATACATGGCACATATAATGATTAACTTATCACACATAAAGCATATATCTCATATCATATTCGACCTTCCGGACACACAGTCATACCCTTCCGGGTACAGTATAGTGAGAAGACTCACCTCGTATGTCTCGATAACTCATGAACCCTGGAAATCACTCGTGCTCGAACCCCCCCGAGCTGTAATCCTCCTACCACATCATATATCTATAATTATTACTTGTACCACTAAGGTTTACCATCCTTATCAAGTCAACACTTGTCACACCCCAAAACCAAGAATGGCGGAAACATTCTGGGGCGGAGGACGTCATGTAGAGTATCACAACACAGTAATTGTAAATAAGCAAACAACATCATCCATTGCATTAAATATATAATTTTAATACAAGCGTGTTCCGTACAGTTTTAGATACCAAAAATATAATGTATATCAAAATAGTATGATGAGTCTTGAATGCGCTCCATCTTCTCAAAAGCTAGCATCGGTACCTGTCTACTGATGACCTGAGAATACAAGTTATTTTGAAAGAGTTTATCAGCATTAAGCTGGTGAATTCATAAGTATTTTAGTGTCGAGGTTCGTTATCAAAACGTTTTGAACCTGTCGCAAGTATGAGTTGTAAATGTATGTAAGGCTTTGTAAACGTTTGAATCTCTCAGAAAAACCTATATTTTCTGTTTAAAGTAGCCCTCTACCAAGGCTTAACTGTTTGTATGCTCGTTTGATGTAAAAGTGTGTAATTTCCCAAGTGTAACTATCATTTAACAAAATATAATTTGTACATTTAAGTTTAAGTGAGGTTATCACCAAAATGTAATGGGTAAATTATTGTAGTACGGTAGTTTCGTTTTATATGAACTACTGCGGTACTAACTACCTTAAACCGGGTTTATATTAAGGTATTGTGTGATAAATTGCACCATACTATCGACTAGTAACATCGACAACATATAGTCGAAAAATAAGTTATGACGGTTGGCACCCGTAGACCTGTCGGTCCCACTGTAGCTAACAGCAAGGTGTAGGATAGTCAATCCAGTATAGATCTATACGCAAACTCAACGCTCTCCCTCCAAGAGACTCTGGCTACAACTCGGCTCATGACAATTAAGACATGCTCCCATACAGTGGATCACAATTGTTAACGTGTTCGTGTATATGTAATATAATATTACTTGTTCTAGTATCGTTGTATATGTTCTCTTAGAAATGAATATTGACTCATGAATGAACTGACTCGTTGATCTAGAAATCGTAGTAGTATGATCCCGTGTTACCCCGATGGTAACTTACTAATGATGTGTTGATAAGCATGAATATGGAAGTCCCTTTATGTCTATACACGTATATATGACATATAAATAATATTGAAACGACCCTCGGATAGTCACCCGAAATTCCACCAGACCACATCCAAATCGAGGAAAAGGAAATAGGATAGGTGGCTTTCCTAAGCCCTTTAAACATTTATTATACGGCTATACATATATGGACATGCAAATTTATAGGTAGTAAAACAAGGTTTACAATAAAGCATTTGGTAAGTAAAAGAGTTTGTAAAACCTTTTGAAGTAAAACAGTTTGAACAGTGATAAAATCATTGGTTTCTTAGTTATTAATCACATGTGATTAACGCCATCACATGTGATCGAAACAATAACTATAAGTGTTTAACTTGTATCCCCCCCATAAAGTATTTAAAACATTTAAAAGCATTTCAAAGGTTGGATAAAGGGGTATGAACTCACTTGGAAATTCGAAGATAGCGAGATCGAAAACCGGGCAGAGTTTCATCTCGCGAAACGGATTTTTCTCGGGAATCTCGGGAGTAAAATCGACCCTCGGGACTTGAGCAAAAAGACCAGAGCTTCGGGTTTGAACGGGCATGGAAATCGAGGCAAGATCGGGAGAGAAAGAGAGGAAATGAACAACATTTTCGGAAAGGCTCGCATCCCTTTTATAGGGGTGCTGAACCGCCTCCGAACGCGGGGCGTACGGGCGTACGCAGCGCGTACCCGTACGTCATCGCTTACGTATTTCGGACGGAGCGGGTCGGACGGGACAGCGGGTCGGATAGCTTTGCATAGGGCGACGTGGACGTTCCGAGGCCATGCCCTTCGAGTACGCAGGGGGTACGAGCATACACGGTGCGTACCTCGGCCCTAGGCTGACTCCTCTTCGGATAATACCGAATTTTTAATAAAATTATAAATAAATTATTTATCAAACTTCAAAAATTCATATCTCCTTCATATGAACTCCGTTTTCGACGTTCTTTATATCCCCGTGAAGGTGAGACTACGATCTACAACTTTCGTTTAGATTCCGTTGGCAAATTCCGAAATTATTTTTATTATTTATTTATTAAAATGACGTGATTAAGGAATTTCTTTAAAAATTCATAACTTCTTTATCTGACGTCGGTTTTTGCCAGACTTTTTACCGTTGAACTACCATTGTCGAGACCTTCGATTCTCGTTTATGTCATTCCGGCCAAATGTCGATCGATCTTCGTTTCGAGTTTTTAGCCGTTTGTTGCTAAGCTGGACTTGAAATATCATAAATTCAATATACGAAGTCGGATTTGGGCGTTCTTTTTACATACGATCATGGTTTGATGATATCTAAACATAGAAGAATTTAAACAGAAACTTTTTGGACATTTTATTATCAAAGTTAATTTTAGTAACTCAAAGAAGTTTACAATACTTGACCTATTAGGTCAGTACAAAGAGTTGGAATATCGGGTTGTCACATCATCCCCCCGTTAGAGGGAATTTCGTCCCGAAATTCAAAGTAAGAGAACACTCGTGGATTAGGGAAACAGATGTGGGTACTTGCGTTGCATCTGATCTTCTCGTTCCCATGTGAATTCAGGTCCCCGCTTAGCGTTCCAGCGAACCTTCACGATGGGTATGCAACTTTGTTTTGTTTGCTTGACCTCTTGGTCCATGATTTCCACTGGTTCTTCCACAAAATTGAGGCTCTCGTTGATCTCGATTTCGTCGAGTGGGATTACGAGAGTCTCGTCGGATAGACACTTTTTCAAGTTAGATACGTGGAATGTAGAATGTACGTTACGAAGTACGCCTGGTAGATCGAGTTTGTAAGCTACGGGGCCGACTCTTGCAAGAATCTTGAAAGGCCCTATGTACCTCGGATTTAGCTTCCCACGCTTGCCGAAGCGTATCAAGCCCTTCCAGGGTGAGACTTTGAGAAGGACTCGGTCTCCCACCTGAAATTCCAAAGGTTTCCTTCGTTTATCTGCGTAGCTCTTCTGTCGGTCTCTAGAGGCTTTCAATCGTTCACGGATTTGAACGATTTTCTCTGTCGTTTCCCGGATGATTTCCGGACCGGTAAGAGTAACGTCGGAAGCTTGCCCCCTTGCTAGTTGGGTATCACCCACCTCCGCCCAGCACAGAGGGGATCTGCACTTACGGCCGTAGAGGGCTTCAAATGGAGCAGCCTTGATGCTCGTGTGATAACTGTTATTATGGGAAAACTCGACAAGGGGTAAATGAGTATCCCATGCCTTCCCAAAGTCAATCACGCAGGCTCGCAACATATCTTCCAGAGTTTGGATGGTCCTCTCACTCTGTCCGTCGGTCTGAGGATGGTAGGTTGTACTCATGTCTAGCCTTGTTCCCAGGGAATGTTGTAGTGATTGCCAAAATCTTGAGGTAAACCTACTATCTCTATCGGAGATAATAGATATAGGCACACCATGTAGCCGTACGATTTCCCTAATGTATGTCCTAGTCAGTTTCTCCATCTTGTCGGTTTCTTTGATAGATAGGAAGTGTGCAGACTTGGTCAATCTATCGACGATGACCCATATGGTGTCAAGTCCACCCGTTGTCTTGGGCAACTTGGTTAAGAAATCCATAGTGATACGCTCCCACTACCATTCCGGGATCTCTGGTTGTTGCAATAAACCAGAGGGCTTCTGATACTCGACCTTAACCTTTGCGCAAGTAAGGCATTTACTCACGAAGGTAGCAATCTCTGCTTTCATATTAGGCCACCAGTATAGCTTTTTAAGATCCAGATACATCTTATCTGAACCTGGGTGGACGGAATACCGAGTGTTGTGCGCCTCGGTCATGACCAAGTCTCGGAAACCACCGTGTTTCGGTGTCCAGATCCGATCCATGAAATATAAGGCTCCGTCACCCTTGGCTTCTAAATTCTTGTCCATTCCTCTGAGGGATTCACTCGTCACATTTTCAGGTTTCATGGCTTCAAGTTGGGCTGTCTGAATTTGATTAGACAAGTGTGAATGGATGGTTATTGACAATGACTTGATTTTTCGACCAGAATACTCCTTCCGACTTAGGGCATCTGCTACTACGTTGGCTTTACCCGGATGATAACGAATATCGCATTCGTAATCACTGAGTAGCTCGACCCACCTTCGTTGTCTCATGTTGAGCTCCTTTTGATCGAAAATGTGTTGTAAACTCTTGTGGTCGGTAAAGATAGTGCTCTTCGTTCCATACAAGTAATGTCTCCAGATCTTCAGAGCAAGCACCACTACTCCTAGTTCAAGATCATGAGTCGTGTAGTTAACCTCGTGTGTCTTCAACTGTCTCGAGGCATAGGCGATGACCTTACCTCGCTGCATCAGGACACATCCGAGCCCTTGATTCGATGCATCGCAATAGACTACGAAGTCTTCTATTCCTTCGGGCAGGGATAGTATTGGTGCGGTGCACAAGGCTCGTTTGAGTGTTTGGAACGCTCTTTCTTGTTTCTCTTCCCAGTCAAAGGCCACGCCTTTCTGGGTCAGGGTTGTAAGAGGTTTCGCTATTCGGGAGAAGTTCTGAATGAATCTGCGGTAGTAGCCAGCAAGACCTACAAATTGACGAATTTCTGTCGGCGTCTTAGGTGCTGACCAGTTCTCAATGGCTTTAATTTTGGATGGGTCCACGTGGATTCCCTCTTCGCTTACCACGTGTCCTAAGAATTCGGCCCTTCGAATCCAAAATTCACATTTCGAGAACTTCGCATAAAGCTTCTCTTTTCGTAACGTCTCTAGAACTTGTCGCAGGTGATCACCATGCTCTTTCTTACTTCAGGAGTAGATCAGGATGTCGTCAATGAAAACGATGACGAACTGATCCAAATAAGGTCGGCATACTCTATTCATCAGATCCATGAAGACTGCTGGTGCATTGGTCAATCCGAATGGCATCACCACGAATTTGTAGTGTCCGTAACGGGTTTGGAAGGCTGTCTTTGGAACATCCTCCGCTAGTACTCGTAACTGGTGATATCCGGATCTCAGATCAATCTTAGAAAAATAGTTCGCCCCTTGCAGTTGGTCGAATAGGTCGTCTATGCGAGGCAGAGGGTAACGATTCTTGACCGTCAGTTTGTTGAGTTCTATGTAGTCAATACACATACGGAATGATCCGTCTTTCTTCTTAACGAACAAGACCGGTGCTCCCCAAGGTGAGAAAATTGTTCTTATAAAGCCTTTGCTGAGCAGTTCGTTAAGTTGACCAGAGAGTTCCTGCATCTCAGCTGGTGCTAAACGGTAGGGCGACTTGGCTACTGGAGTAGCTCCTGGGACTAAGTCGATTCTGAACTCGACCTGTTGTTGCGGAGGTAACCCGGGTAGTTCTTCTGGAAAAATGTCGGGGAAGTCGCTCACTACAGGGATGTTCTTTAGTTCTTTCGTTTCGAGGCTCGTGTCGACGATGTGAGCAAGGAATGCATGGTATTCTTTGCACAGATATTTCTGTGCTTGAATACTTGATATAATGCGAAGACTCGTACCAGGTTTGTCGCTGTAGACTATAAGAGTTTCATTAGACGGGAGGTTTAAACGGACTGCTTTCTCATAGCACATGATGTCGGTGCGATGAAGGCTTAACCAATCCATGCCAATGATAACGTCGAAACTTTTTATTGAGACTGGCATGAGGTCGATTGGGAATGAATGGTTATCTAGAGTTAGGGTACAACCTAGGTATATGCTACTCGTACTTTTAGTTTTTCCATTAGCCATTTCCACTGTGAATAGTTCTTTGAGTGCGTGTGGTGGTTGATTAAGCACGCGAGTAAATTTATGGTTTACGAAGCTTCGCTCCGCTCCACTATCGAATAGAATGCATGCATAGGAGTCATCGAGGAGGAACGTACCAGTCACCACTGTCGGGTCAGCTACTGCCTCCCCGTGGCCTATCGCTAGTACCCTCCCTGCTCCGCCAGTATTTTTCACCTTGGGGAAGTCCCTTTTATAGTGGCCTGTTTCGCCACATCCATAGCAGGTCGGGCTCGCGCCAGAGCCGGGGACTTGGGCGATCGGTCTCGCCTGAGATTTACAGAAACGGACTTTGTGTCCTCTCCTGTGGCAGTTAGAGCACTGCATTTCATGGCAGGGGCCATTGTGGTGGTAGTTGCATTTGTTGCACTTGGGCGAACTTCCAGCATACCCACCCACCGGAGTAGTTGTAGCAGCAGGGGTTATTGCGGCATGTATTGCCACAATTTGCTGCCTTCTGGCCGTCTATTGCTTCTTCTTTTCATCCTAGTATTTCCGCTTCGTATCAGCGGGTTTGGAGAGTTCCGGGATGGCTAGGGTGGTTGTGGTTGCAGGGGTTTTGACTCCATGGTCAATGAGTCGTTGTGCCAACCATTTGGCACTGTCGAAGGTAGCGGGGTTTGATGCTAGAACATTCCCCTGATACGGAGGTACAAGCCCCCATATGTACCTTTCGATCTTTTTCCCTTCAGTGGGAACCATATTGGGGCAGAGGGCCACCAGTTCGCTGAATCTGGCGGTGTAAGCAACAATATTGGTGCCCTTCATGTTCAGGCTCCATAGTTCCTGCTCTAGTTTCTGGATCTCGCCCCTCGGGCAGTATTCCTCAATCATGAGGTCTTTCATTGTTTCCCAGCCTATGTCGTTGGCTACGACAAGAGTTAGAGATTTAACGTGGCCGTTCCACCACGTTAGGGCCTTTCCTTCAAAAGTGCATGCGGCGTATTTCACTTTGCTCGCAGCAGGGCATGAACATATTTCGAAGACCGCTTCAGTCTTCTCGAACCATTGCGAGAGAGCAATGACTCCGCCGGTCCCATGAAAGGACTTCGGCTTGCAGTTGGTGAAATCCTTGTAAGAGCACTCTCTCGAGCGCACAGGGGTTTCAACCGGGATTGATTCCACAGGGGTTCCACCTCTGCTGGCATCAGAAGAGTGATACTGAGCCATGGCAGTTGCCACTGCTGCAGCTACGGCAGCATTTAGGGCTGCAGTATCGATGACCAGAGGCGGCGGAGGTGGTGGTGCAGGATTATTCCTGGGAGATTTGCGAGGAGGCATCTTTCAGCTATAAGTTTATAAAGGTA
This sequence comes from Lactuca saligna, assembly GCF_052625555.1. Classification (NCBI taxonomy): domain Eukaryota; kingdom Viridiplantae; phylum Streptophyta; class Magnoliopsida; order Asterales; family Asteraceae; genus Lactuca; species Lactuca saligna. Next base: position 202,340,788 of record NC_136421.1, read on the forward strand.
AGAAAATGGTAAGAATCAATTTGTAAGCAACGTGAGAGTGATACATGGACTAACTAACCATAGCCCCACAGTTGAATGAGTGTTTGAAATCATAACAAGAAATATTAATAGGAAAACACAAGTGTATAGATTTTTCCCACAATTTAAATAGATTTCAATAATACTGGTATTACAGATGTAATGAGTTTAATGAAAATTGACCTAACAGTAGGTCTTACATCATACCATATAGAAAAGTTTGACAGTTCTTAGATTCTTGATTATAGTACTGAAAGTTAGGAATATTTTACATACAAGTGCTACTTAGATCATATATGTTAAAGGCAAATCTTTAACCCAAAAGATAATGATGTACTAGGCATCATCTAACGGCGACGAATATTTCTCGGGAGAACCCTAAGGTCTCTTATTTGACAGACCACCTCTTGAAGGTGTTGCTCATGAGCACTTTGACGAGTTCGGAGTTCCATGACTTCAGCTTGAGAGGCAACCAGATGTTGCTGTAGGGTTTCATTGGTTCTCCGGGTCCGTTCCATGTCTTCTTCAAGACGGCAGATGCGGACTGTGTTGACACCTGAGTTGGCATCCATTTCCATGACCCGGTCGATGGCTGCTCTACCTTGTTTGACATTACGAGCTATTCTGCGGATAATGACAGGCAGGGCTCGGTCAGTAAAGCCACCATTGCTGACATTATGAAAGCTTCGGTCCCCAAAGTATGGTAAGGGTTGACCCTGCTCATCACTCCAACGATTCAAGTGGTTTGCCCATAAGGGAGTAGGATCTGGAAAAGCTGGTCGAGGGTTGTTGTTCGGGGGTTGACCTACGAGTGGTAGGTTGTTGACATCAGGCTCAGAGTCTGATCCATCTGAGAAGCCTTCAGCTTGATGATCATCCAACGGAATTTGGTGTTCATCGTCAGACTCTGCTTCGAGCCTTCCTATGTTGCCTTCATTTGGAAAGTATGGGTCGTCGTGATGGAATCCAGCCATTTAAATCTACGCGAGAAGAGAGGTATTAAAGATATAGTATGTATGTAGTTAATAGCACAAAATACGCCTATAGTATTTTAAGTTTAAGTTCCACTGATCTTTTTGTGGCATTGTTGGTAAGTTTTTAGACTTGTTAACACATCACAACTATTCTAGGGCATATGCTAATCACTCCTCAGACCAGCATAGTTGATCAGGCTATGCCATTCCCAGGACTGACCATACAACCCCTAGCTTACCTGTGATATTTTAACAATCGTAATACTTTTGTTCTTGTCGTTGTGACACTGGTTTTAGTATGAATGCAGACTAGTATACTTAATTAACTATTTAAAGTATAAACTCCTGGTCAGAGTGTTTTAATCCCAAATGGGTTTATAGTTTAGTATATCTTTTATGAGTTGATATACTTGCTTCGATACCAATCTGTCACACCCCAAAACCAAGAATGGCGGAAACATTCTGGGGCGGAGGACGTCATGTAGAGTATCACAACACAGTAATTGTAAATAAGCAAACAACATCATCCATTGCATTAAATATATAATTTTAATACAAGCGTGTTCCGTACAGTTTTAGACACCAAAAATATAATGTATATCAAAATAGTATGATGAGTCTTGAATGCGCTCCATCTTCTCAAAAGCTAGCATCGGTACCTGTCTACTGATGACCTGAGAATACAAGTTATTTTGAAAGAGTTTATCAGCATTAAGCTGGTGAATTCATAAGTATTTTAGTGTCGAGGTTCGTTATCAAAACGTTTTGAACCTGTCGCAAGTATGAGTTGTAAATGTATGTAAGGCTTTGTAAACGTTTGAATCTCTCAGAAAAACCTATATTTTCTGTTTAAAGTAGCCCTCTACCAAGGCTTAATTGTTTGTATGCTCGTTTGATGTAAAAGTGTGTAATTTCCCAAGTGTAACTATCATTTAACAAAATATAGTTTGTACATTTAAGTTTAAGTGAGGTTATCACCAAAATGTAATGGGTAAATTATTGTAGTACGGTAGTTTCGTTTTATATGAACTACTGCGGTACTAACTACCTTAAACCGGGTTTATATTAAGGTATCGTGTGATAAATTGCACCATACTATCGACTAGTAACATCGACAACGTATAGTCGAAAAATAAGTTATGACGTTTGGCACCCGTAGACCTGTCGGTCCCACTGTAGCTAACAACAAGGTGTAGGATAGTCAATCCAGTATAGATCTATACGCAAACTCAACGCTCTCCCTCCAAGAGACTCTGGCTACAACTCGGGTCATGACAATTAAGACATGCTCCCATACAGTGGATCACAATTGTTAACGTGTTCGTGTATATGTAATATAATATTACTTGTTCTAGTATCGTTGTATATGTTCTCTTAGAAATGAATATTGACTCATGAATGAACTGACTCGTTGATCTAGAAATCGTAGTAGTATGATCCCGTGTTACCCCGATGGTAACTTACTAATGATGTGTTGATAAGCATGAATATGGAAGTACCTTTATGTCTATACACGTATATATGACATATAACTAATATTGAAACGACCCTCGGATAGTCACCCGAAATTCCACCAGACCACATCCAAATCGAGGAAAAGGAAATAGGATAGGTGGCTTTCCTAAGCCCTTTAAACATTTATTATACGGCTATACATATATGGACATGTAAATTTATAGGTAGTAAAACAAGGTTTACAATAAAGCATTCGGTAAGTAAAAGAGTTTGTAAAACCTTTTGAAGTAAAACAGTTTGAACAGTGATAAAATCATTGGTTTCTTAGTTATTAATCACATGTGATTAACGCCATCACATGTGATCGAAACAATTACTATAAGTGTTTAACTTGTACCCCCCCCCCCATAAAGTATTTAAAACATTTAAAAGCATTTCAAAGGTTGGATAAAGGGGTATGAACTCACTTGGAAATTCGAAGATAGCGAGATCGAAAACCGGGTAGAGTTTCGTCTTGCGAAACGGATTGTTCTCGGGATTCTCGGGAATCTCGGGAGTAAAATCGACCCTCGGGACTTGAGCAAAAAGACCAGAGCTTCGGGTTTGAACGGGCACGGAAATCGAGGCAAGATCGGGAGAGAAAGAGAGGAAATGAACAACATTTTCGGAAAGGCTCGCATCCCTTTTATAGGGGTGCTGAACCGCCTCCGAACGCGGGGCGTACGGGCGTACACAGCGCGTACCCGTACGTCATCGCTTACGTATTTCGGACGGAGCGGGTCGGACGGGACAGCGGGTCGGATAGCTTTGCATAGGGCGACGTGGACGTTCCGAGGCCGTGCCCTTCGAGTACGCCGGGCGTACGAGCGTACGCGGTGCGTACCTCGGCCCTAGGCTGACTCCTCTTCGGATAATACCGAATTTTTAATAAAATTTATATATAAATTATTTATCAAACTTCAAAAATTCATATCTCCTTCATACGAACTCCGTTTTCGACGTTCTTTATATCCCCGTGAAGGTGAGACTACGATCTACAACTTTCGTTTAGATTCCGTTGGCAAATTCCGAAATTATTTTTATTATTTATTTATTAAAATGACGTGATTAAGGAATTTCTTTAAAAATTCATAACTTCTTTATCTGACGTCGGTTTTTGCCAGACTTTTTACCGTTGAACTACCATTGTCGAGACCTTCGATTCTCGTTTTGGTCATTCCGGCCAAATGTCGCTCGATCTCCGTTTCGAGTTTTTAGCCGTTTGTTGCTAAGCTGGACTTGAAATATCATAACTTCAATATACGAAGTCGGATTTGGGCGTTCTTTTTACATACGATCATGGTTTGATGATATCTAAACATAGAAGAATTTAAACAGAAACTTTTTGGACATTTTATTATCAAAGTTAATTTTAGTAACTCAAAGATGTTTACAATACTTGACCTATTAGGTCATTACAAAGAGTTGGAATATCGGGTTGTCACATCATCCCCCCGTTAGAGGGAATTTCGTCCCGAAATTCAAAGTAAGAGAACACTCGTGGATTAGGGAAACAGATGTGGGTACTTGCGTTGCATCTGATCTTCTCGTTCCCATGTGAATTCAGGTCCCCGCTTAGCGTTCCAGCAAACCTTCACGATGGGTATGCGACTTTGTTTTGTTTGCTTGACCTCTTGGTCCATGATTTCCACTGGTTCTTCCACAAAATTGAGGCTCTCGTTGATCTCGATTTCGTCGAGTGGGATTACGAGAGTCTCGTCGGATAGACACTTTTTCAAGTTAGATACGTGGAATGTAGAATGTACGTTACGAAGTACGCCTGGTAGATCAAGTTTGTAAGCTACGGGGCCGACTCTTGCAAGAATCTCGAAAGGCCCTATGTACCTCGGATTTAGCTTCCCACGCTTGCCGAAGCGTATCAAGCCCTTCCAGGGTGAGACTTTGAGAAGGACTCGGTCTCCCACCTGAAATTCCAAAGGTTTCCTTCGTTTATTTGCGTAGCTCTTCTGTCGGTCTCTAGAGGCTTTCAATCGTTCACGGATTTGAACGATTTTCTCTGTCGTTTCCCGGATGATTTCCGGACCGGTAAGAGTAACGTCGGAAGCTTGCCCCCTTGCTAGTTGGGTATCACCCACCTCCGCCCAACACAGAGGGGATCTGCACTTACGGCCGTAGAGGGCTTCAAATGGAGCAGCCTTGATGCTCGTGTGATAACTGTTATTATAGGAAAACTCGACAAGGGGTAAATGAGTATCCCATGCCTTCCCAAAGTCAATTACGCAGGCTCGCAACATATCTTCCAGAGTTTGGATGGTCCTCTCACTCTGTCCGTCGGTCTGAGGATGGTAGGCTGTACTCATGTCTAGCCTTGTTCCCAGGGAATGTTGTAGTGATTGCCAAAATCTTGAGGTAAACCTACTATCTCTATCGGAGATAATAGATATAGGCACACCATGTAGCCATACGATTTCCCTAATGTATGTCCTAGTCAGTTTCTCCATCTTTTCGGTTTCTTTGATAGATAGGAAGTGTGCAGACTTGGTCAATCTATCGACGATGACCCATATGGTGTCAAGTCCACCCGTTGTCTTGGGAAACTTGGTTAAGAAATCCATAGTGATATGCTCCCACTTCCATTCCGGGATCTCTGGTTGTTGCAATAAACCAGAGGGCTTCTGATACTCGACCTTAACCTTTGCGCAAGTAAGGCATTTACTCACGAAGGTAGCAATCTCTGCTTTCATATTAGGCCACCAGTATAGCTTTTTAAGATCCAGATACATCTTATCTGAACCTGGGTGGACGGAGTACCGAGTGTTGTGCGCCTCGGTCATGACCAAGTCTCGGAAACCACCGTGTTTCGGTGTCCAGATCCGATCCATGAAATATAAGGCTCCGTCACCCTTGGCTTCTAAATTCTTGTCCATTCCTTTGAGGGATTCACTTGTCACATTTTCAGGTTTCATGGCTTCAAGTTGGGCCGTCTGAATTTGATTAGACAAGTGTGAATGGATGGTTATTGACAATGACTTGATTTTTCGACCAGAATACTCCTTCCGACTTAGGGCGTCTGCTACTACGTTGGCTTTACCCGGATGATAAGGAATATCGCATTCGTAATCACTGAGTAGCTCGACCCACCTTCGTTGTCTCATGTTGAGCTCCTTTTGATCGAAAATGTGTTGTAAACTCTTGGGGAAATAACCTCTAATATGGCAACCCTAGTTACCAACTCAAAATAATGGACATAAAGCTTGTCATTTGGGGCCTTCTGGACCTGCTAAGGTCCGGATCTAGGTTCCATATCTCCATGGGACCTTTCATACTTACAATCCAAGCAAAATAAGGCAAGAAGAAACCCTAGATTTGACACATCAACCAAAATACGAAGTTTAGCTCTGAAAGTTACCTCAAGAAGGTTCCCTTGATGAAATAGAAGCAGATCCAAGCTCCCCAACTCTTCAAGCTTGATCATCTCCTTCCTTTCTTGCAATAACACACAATATGATGAACAAATAGCCTCTTATCTCACTCACAAGGTCTCTCAGTCGTTTGAGGGTACTCAGGGCTCAAGGTGGCCGCAAATGAAGGCCATAAGGTCCTTTAAATAGCGCTTAGGACCGGGAAATTCGGGTTTCAATAAATAGCACGGACTCGACGAGTCCGGACGCGAACCTCCATCCAAAACCACGACCCAACTCAGCGAGTTCGACCTCCAACTCGCGGAGTCCCCTCACAGAATACCAAAAATATGAAACTAAAGATACCTGGGGATCCGGGCTGTTACACAGATTATGTATGGTCATATGAAACTCATAATAGTATCAGCTAATACGTCTAGATTACGAGATTTCATAACTTCAAGTGGTTTTAATAAACAATAGAACTACACCACCCAAATTTTCTAGTAACATCGACATACATCGTATAAAGGACCTATAATGCTAACTCCATGATTCCTTGGCTTATACATAAGTGTTATATATTAATAGGATCCGATAGGCAGTAGAATGTGTGTTTATCGCTTCACTTCCTATTGCTTGTTTGGTTGTGGTCTTAGAGCAGATTCACACAGTCTACTATCTATTCGAACTTAGATTTATATATATAATTTGTATACACTAAGTAATCATAGGGGGAAATAGGTATGGTTCAGGTCGTAACATACAAGTACAACATACTATTTTCTAGCACAAAAACATACTTTTCGGATGGAATGTTTAACTAAGTACATACATACACAATGGATTGCATACAAATACAACAATATTATATTACTTTATAAGTACAATGTAGATGTCACTCAAAAAGGGCCAACAATGTTAAATTTGTAATTACCTAATGTATCTAGGGTTACATAAAATGTAGATCCGAAAAACAGTGGAATGTATGGATTCCGCCTCGTTTCTTATTCCTTGTTTGGTTGTGAGCTTAGGGTAGAACCACACAGTTTCTTGTCTGTTCGATCTGTATTGTATATAACTTGTATCTACTAGGTGATTGTAGAAGGAACTTAAGGGTCACATTTTATTACATTAGATTACAATAGAAAATATTGGATTTCATGAAGGAACATACTGTTGGATAAGGTGTCTAAGTCCATAACTTATTTGGTATATTCTTGACCCGACCCGACATGGTCCATTTGGGTTGCATTTCATCCAAACTATTCATGGATAATTGTATGAGAGTTATACACATATGATTATTAATATATTATAAGTTATAATATATTAATAGGAAGTCATGTTATTTAATTAGACTTAGTCTTAAATTAATTATGAATTAATTTAGAAATTAAAAGGAAGACTAATTAGATTGTGGGCTATTGGTTTTATATGGTGTGGGCTAACACTCATTTGTTAATGGGCTAGGCTTGTATGGAAGTCCATGGATGATCCATGGAGCTTTTAACCCATGGATCCTTGGAAAAGGAAAGGTCATGGGTTATTAGGGTTTCACCCTAATCATGTACACTATATAAGCATGCTTATGTTGTAACACCGTGATTTTCAAGACAAATTTTTTTTATTTAAATAGTCCATTTAATATTAATACACTTGTTTAAAACCTCGTTCATAATAGAATTACAAAACGTAGTTTCATTTTCAGTTAAATAGAAAACCAGGATCCTCCAAAACACAACTCTTCCTTCGGTGTGTACAATCGAACCGTTGCCATCCCGCGTTACTGTAAGAACCTGAAACAACATAACATAAACAACGTAAGCACGAAGCTTAGTGAGTTCCCCAATATACAACTTACGCATGTACGCCTTTCCAGGCCCTGACCTTCCGGTCCACTGCACAATGCCTTCCGGCCCATGAGATAATCGCCTTCCGGCCCATAAGATATTTGCCTTCCGGCCCATAAGATAATTGCCTTCCGGCCCATAAGATAATTGCCTTCCGGCCCATAAAATAATTGCCTTCCAGCCCATACACATATATAACACATAATACAATTACTCTAACACATAAAGCACATATATCATATATCAACCTGCCTTCCGGCCCGAAACATACTCTAACACATAAAGCACATATATCACATATCATACCTGACCTTTCTGTCACATAATACTTTGCCTTCCGGCCCATATAACATGCATATCACGCGTAGCTACTAACTTCCATTTACAGTATGAATACATAACGCATAACATGTTCGACCTTCCGGTCATACAATCAAACCCTTCCGGGTACAGTATAGTGAGAAGACTCACCTCGCGGACACTGGGAGATAGCAACTCCTGAAGTCCCTTGCACTTGATCCTCCGAGCTACAAGCTCCCTGTAACATCATATATCTCTTATTAACACTTCTATCTTCCACGTTAACTGACCCTAAGAAATCACACCGGTCATCTCTGGTCAACAGTCCATTGTCAGCTCGACTGGACTCGGCGAGTTCCCTGGCGACTCGGCGAGTCTGGTCGTTCTTCAATCCTCTAAAATTCCCCTTCTACTCGTCGAGTATCCCCTTTGACTTGACGAGTTACACCTGGAAGAATCGCGGGGCCACCCCGACTCCACTCGCCGAGTTTGAAGAACAAACTCGGCGAGTCCCAGTGAATCTTCAAGCTACTCGCCGAGTCTGATCATCCGACTCGGCGAGTCCACGCCATGCAGTCGATCGAACTGCTTCCTGAGGTACATATTTTCCCGAATATACAAACATGGATCCTTCTGGACCTCTAAGGGTCCTAATACAGGGTTATAAACGTTGAATAGCAACACAGCAAACCATCTAGACTCCAAATGGGTTCCATAAACCCTAAATCTATATACACATCAATCACAGGAGAATGTAATCTGAGTTATTACCTGAATGATGTACCTTCCATGTCCCCAAACTTCAGAACTCGAACTCCCTGCAGTTCCTTTAACTAAAACCCTTCTCCTCCTTGCACAACAATTCCTTCAAGGTCACCCATGGCCTTCAAGCCTGCTCTAGACGCCTCAGTCGTTTAGGGTTCTCTTCAATCGGCCAAAAGACGAGCAATGACGGCATAAGATCCCTTATATACGTCCCAAACTGAACGGCTAGGGTTTTCTGCTGAACAGCGTCGACTCGCCGAGTCCATACCTGGACTCGTCGAGTCCAGCCGCGAACCCGCGACCACGACTGCGACCCTACTCGGCAAGTCTGGCTCCAAATCGCCGAGTCTCCCCTTTAAAACACCCCAAAATGCAATTAAACAATACTTGAGATTTTGGGCTGTTACAATTCTCCCCCACTAGAATTAGACTTCGCCCTCGAAGTCTCACTCTGAAAATAGTTCTGGATGCTGCTCCCGCATCACACGTTTCAGCTTCCGTAGACACTTCCGATCTCTTCCGAGGTTGCCACTGAATCAATACTAGAGGTACCTCCTTGTTCCTCAGAAACTTGATCTTCCGATCCCTGATGGCCACTGGCCTCTCGGCGTAACACAGGCTCGCATCCACCTAATCGTTCTCTAGTAGAACCACTGCTGACTCATCTGCTATACACCTCTTCAATTTCGACACCTAAAAGTGTCATGGATCCATCCCAATTCCGTTGGAAGCTCCAACCGGTAGGCCACTTTTCCTACCTTCGCACCTTCACGCAAAGACCCAACATACCGGGCCCCTACTTACCCCTCTTCCTGGATCGAAACACCCTTTCCCAGGGAGAGACCGTCAGGAATACGAGGTCGCCGACCTGAAACACATGCTCGTAACGGCGTCTGTCTGCACAACCTTCCTGTCAACTCTAAACGATCTTTAACCTCTGATTAACCTATTGCATCTGCTCTGTCGACCAAAACACGATCGCTGGACTGTCCACCACTTCCTGCAACCGAGAATTTCCCAAGACGCGACTCTGCTCTAAATCTCAATGATCACACGACCCATAAGGGTTATGAAACTCTGAATCACCGGTTCCCCGATCCTAAGCCCACTTTATCCATATCGGAACAACTGAGGGACCTATTCTCAATTCTCAGGGCAACTCTCACGAGTTCACCTCTTGCAATCGTATACACATGCTGCACTCGCCCCAACATACCTTTCCCTTCCCTCACTTAGTGAAATCCGCTTAACAACCTTGCCACTACTCCCTGTATCACACATGCACTGGATCTGCTCGCAAGGACTCTCGAGTCCATGCATTACCATTCCTCAGCGAACGAGGTTCCGACATCACCTTCCATGCAACAGCTCAAAGGGCGGCATACTAATGCACTAATGATGGCTGTTAATATGGAACAACTCAACCAATGATAATTACGTACCGCGGCTTCCTCCGACAGCTAATACACATGCCCGAAACATGTCTTCGAACGTCCGCATCGTTCGCCCTCTCTAAAGTGTCCTCAGATGTCATCATGATAAGCTCCTTTCCCATATTCCTCTTCAAGACTAAGTACCAGATCAACTTTTGGCTCCACATCTGAGCCCCCAACGGTCACCCATATCGCGATCCAAATATTCCACTGACTTTTCTCCCCGTGACCACTATCCCGACCCAGTGACACGTAAGTCACAAAATCTTCTTTTCCTCGTGAGAGAAAATACAATCCCACCGAGGATCGTCTCAACTCTAATCTCTGGTTTCTGCTGTGCCTCTTCCTTGCGTATCTCCCCGCATCTCCCGACAGAGACGAAGACCCCCGTCTCGCCCCCGACTCAACATCCAAGCTCCAAAGACTCAATACCAGGGCTACCCAAACTCGAAACTCTTCCACCTCATACGCTGCTCGAAAATATTTCAACATAAAAATTCTCTTGCCACCCAGTGAGTACTGCAACTCCACGCAGTATCACAACACCCTCTGACTAGTGAGTACTACGACTCGAACATCCACCACAGACTATGGAGGCAATCAACATAACGAACGCCCATTTTGCGAAAATCCACCCTCTCAAATAATCTCCCTGAATGCCCATACCTGAGACTCCTACTAAATCCGCAGATACCTGATATGCCACACGTCGATTCAATTCGGGATTCCCGAATAACTCCAAAATAAGGATGTCATACCCGAATATCCCAGAATACTACCACCACCACTGATCTCCTGCACCCCATAATTAAATCTATATTTTTCCCCGCCTTACAACCTTGGTGCATCTAATTTCTCGATTGGAATGCGAGATAACGTTGACGTACGAAATGTGCTGATAATTCTCCAATTCCCTTTTTCCCGACACTCAAAATCCAAACAAGGATACGCATACCGACTCCGGAAGTTGATTGCCCAATCATTCTCTATCTTCTTGCAACAACACCAATCACCTGTCATGAATACGTTCGTTCTCCTCTTCAAGTACTTCCCGCATTAACTCACTCTGACCCCTTTACTCGATCATCGCCACCTCTGGTCTCATCATTTCCTACTGCATCTCTATACTCCACTTATAACTACTCTTGGCAATTCTTTGTTTTCTACGTATTGCACCCGGTTCTCCCCCACTAGGGTTCGAACCGTCACTAGTTAGCATACCATCAACCCACGACTATCTTTCACCAGCGAAATCGTACCTGCTCCAGGAAAGTGCTATGCAACGCCCAATAGTCCCTCCCCTTATGAAGTCAATCAACCCTCTATACTCTGGACCTCTGGTTACTCTCCAAGAACTTCTCATCACGGCTGCCTCTAATCGTTCCAAATCCCATACCAATCTAATACTAAGCACCTTCACTGCTCGATAACATCTTTGACTCGTAGACTGCACCGCAAAATCATCGTTCCTCTCATCTCAACTCATCAACCCATATCCAACGCCGGATTTGTCCCAAGGACAGGAACTCACTCTCAACATAGACGAAACTCTCTGCACTGCAAAACTCGACTGAACTCTTCACTGCTACCACTATAACACAACCTGTCATTCTCGATTAGGTGTGGTGTGGTTCTTGACTACCTCAGTCCCAACTGACTGTCTGCTCACGGTAAATCACTGTCTCGCGGCACCCCCGCTACCTGATGCTCTAAGGGAAGTCATTATCGAAAACTACCTGCAGGGTGTACTCCCAAATCCAGAACTGAAACACCAGACCCCTCGTGTCTTGCACACGAACATAAATGGCACTACCCACCTAGAAGGTGACCTCTCCTCTATCGACTGATTTCTCGACTCAGACCGAAATTTCCCTCTCCCTTTAACTCCCTACCACAATACTCTGATAGGTACTCGCCTTTCCTCCTCTCAAGGAACGCCTCTCCATCCTCAATCATGGTCCACAGGTCTAAAACCCATAGCGTCCGATCTCTACCTCATCGATCATAACCGGATAACAAGATAGTCACCAGCATCATCCACTACGAACCATGGTACTCATCCCATGACATGCCTTCTCAATTTGCTCCGGTGTATGGTACCTGAACCATAGCATCACCCTCCATCTGCTCCAACGTATGGCACTCGAACTACAACATCTATTTCAATCTGTTCCGATGTATGGTGCCCGGACCATAACATCACCCCGCAATCTGCTCCGATGTATGGTACTCGAACCATGACATCACTCCTCATTCCGTTCCTTAGGACCTTCAGAATGCTCCCTGTATCAAGTATGGGTCCTCTGCTTTCAGTAGTACGGGCCCATACTACCTGCCACATCTACCCATACTTTCCACACGGACCATCCCAGAGTTCCTAAGTAGCTGATCGAGCTACTCTTTCACCAATCCCATCGCGCGTGCTCGCTCACCAGCGAAATCCTCTACTCTACCAGCGCACTCATCTCGCTAGGTTTACTCCCTAGTCCCTTCCGCCGTCCCCCCCACTTCTTTGCTATCAGCTGCTGAGGAGTTCCTAATGATGCCAGCCATCTACCTCCTGAGTATCGTCATACTCACTTAGTAGCTGACTCCCATCATCGAGAACTCCACAAAGCACGAAGCAAGCAGCATTCGAGCATCGAAGCATACATAGGACTCCCTATCCTTGATAGCTCCACCTTCTCGGCTCATTCTCGGAAGTACCACTGTACTCTGTAGCTCTACCCCTCGTGCGTTCTCACTAGATACCCTCACTCATCACATACACACAAAAGCATAACGCACATATAACAACAAACCCTAGGCTAAGGCATCACAAATCAGGCCACTCTAGTCCTAAGATATGAAATTCCTAGCCTGTCTCTAGCATGCAATAGTATCTCATAAAGTGCATAATAGATATTTCATAACACAAAAGTAAGGGTATTTTGGGAAATCACCGTTTGGCTCTGGCTGATTGTACACACTGCTCTTTCTTGCTTTCTCTTTGAACTCTTATTCACTTTTAGAAAACTATTTATTTGGAAAACTTTTTCTTACTTCCTCAGTTTGAGTCCAGATTCACCCGTAGGCGCGTCCGAATCCCTCAAACCAAGGCTCTGATACCAATTGTAACACCGTGATTTTCAAGACAAATTTTTTTTATTTAAATAGTCCATTTAATATTAATACACTTGTTTAAAACCTCGTTCATAATAGAATTACAAAACGTAGTTTCATTTTCAGTTAAATAGAAAACCAGGATCCTCCAAAACACAACTCTTCCTTCGGTGTGTACAATCGAACCGTTGCCATCCCGCGTTACTGTAAGAACCTGAAACAACATAACATAAACAACGTAAGCACGAAGCTTAGTGAGTTCCCCAATATACAACTTACGCACGTACGCCTTTCCAGGCCCTGACCTTCCGGTCCACTGCACAATGCCTTCCGGCCCATGAGATAATCGCCTTCCGGCCCATAAGATATTTGCCTTCCGGCCCATAAGATAATTGCCTTCCGGCCCATAAGATAATTGCCTTCCGGCCCATAAAATAATTGCCTTCCGGCCCATACACATATATAACACATAATACAATTACTCTAACACATAAAGCACATATATCATATATCAACCTGCCTTCCGGCCCGAAACATACTCTAACACATAAAGCACATATATCACATATCATACCTGACCTTTCTGTCACATAATACTTTGCCTTCCGGCCCATATAACATGCATATCACGCGTAGCTACTAACTTCCATTTACAGTATGAATACATAACGCATAACATGTTCGACCTTCCGGTCATACAATCAAACCCTTCCGGGTACAGTATAGTGAGAATACTCACCTCGCGGATGCTGGGAGATAGCAACTCCTGAAGTCCCTTGCACTTGATCCTCCGAGCTACAAGCTCCCTGTAACATCATATATCTCTTATTAACACTTCTATCTTCCACGTTAACTGACCCTAAGAAATCACACCGGTCATCTCTGGTCAACAGTCCATTGTCAGCTCGACTGGACTCGGCGAGTTCCCTGGCGACTCGGCGAGTCTGGTCGTTCTTCAATCCTCTAAAATTCCCCTTCTACTCGTCGAGTATCCCCTTTGACTCGACGAGTTACACCTGGAAGAATCGCGGGGCCACCCCGACTCCACTCGCCGAGTCTGAAGAACAAACTCGGTGAGTCCCAGTGAATCTTCAAGCTACTCGCCGAGTCTGATCATCCGACTCGGCGAGTCCACGCCATGCAGTCGATCGGACTGCTTCCTGAGGTACATATTTTCCCGAATATACAAACATGGATCCTTCTGGACCTCTAAGGGTCCTAATACAGGGTTATAAACGTTGAATAGCAACACAACAAACCATCTAGACTCCAAATGGGTTCCATAAACCCTAAATCTATATACACATCAATCACAGGAGAATGTAATCCGAGTTATTACCTGAATGATGTACCTTCCATGTCCCCAAACTTCATAACTCGAACTCCCTGCAGTTCCTTTAACTAAAACCCTTCTCCTCCTTGCACAACAATTCCTTCAAGGTCACCCATGGCCTTCAAGCATGCTCTAGACGCCTCAGTCGTTGAGGGTTCTCTTCAATCAGCCAAAAGACGAGCAATGACGGCATAAGATCCCTTATATACGTCCCAAACTGAACGGCTAGGGTTTTCCGCTTAACAGCGTCGACTCGCCGAGTCCATACCTGGACTCGTCGAGTCCAGCCGCGAACCCGCGACCACGACTGCGACCCTACTCGGCGAGTCTGGCTCCAACTTGCCGAGTCTCCCCTTTAAAACACCCCAAAATGCAATTAAACAATACTTGAGATTTTGGGCTGTTACATATGTTGCATGAAATAGCCACTAGTGTGTGTGGCCGAAAATTGTAGTGTGTATACAATCTCTCAAAGTTTTCCAAGAAGTTTGTGGTGATTTGTGATTCCATTTGAGGCATTCACACTATTGGTGCTTGGCCCTCAAACTACTTAAGAATCAAACTCATCAAAAAGGTGTGTAATCTCATCTAATTGTTTTATGTTTAAAAGTACCCCATGCCATGTTAGATAGGTTATGAACCTTGGAAAATTATTATTTTGCATGTAGTTAGACAAACATATATCTAAGGGTTATTAGGGTTACATGCACACTTAGGAAGTGTTAGATTGCTCAAAACCCAAATAGTGGTATCAGAGCCTAGGCTTGCTTGTTGATACTTGATGCAAAATAGTGAAAAAAGTCGAAATTTTTGTTGTCTGCATGATGGACTCGCCGAGTCCAAGGAAAAATTCATCCTACTCGCCGAGTAGGTTCGTGCACTCGGTGAGTAGAAGGTCCAGAATGCAGATGTTCGACTTTTGCTGCTGGAAATGGACTAGAAACTTTACCCCAAACTGTTTTGATGTTTTAAAACATATTTTAGTTGGTGTAATGGTTGTTCTAATCCATTTACAATAGCATATATCAAAATTTCATGTTTTGTATGTGTTCATATAATTTTTGAAACTTTGATAATCATGTTCATGTTCTTATGAATTTAGAAGATGATAGGAATTATTTGCTGAATTGTTTAGGATTAATTCTTGATCATTTATGTGTTTTAATGGAGTCCATAATTTGTCCTCAAGTTATGGATATCCAAAGGTCACTTTTCTTTAACACACATTAAAAACACATAAGTTACATAAAATGAAGAGTCTTCATTTTATGAACCTTTAATTCATAAGTTATGAAATGAAAAGTTTTGAAGAGTTACAAAACTTGTCCTCAAGTTTTGGAATTTGGAAAAGTTTCACACACATTAATAAACTTTAATTCCATCACTTAGAATTTTAAAAGTTAAAATTCAACACTTATATGTATAAGAACAAGTCGTTTTACCGTTACTAGGCCTCATTCACAAAGCCGGTCTATAAGGTGGGTATAAGGTTGTTGCCTATAAAATGGCGACTTAATGGGTGTATACTCTCACCCACCACTTGCTCGACTGGTGGAGGGTCGTTAGCCGAACGGGTAAGACAAAGACTTATAAATTCTCATTAAGTGTGATGAATATTATAAAGTAACTAAATCTTTTATTTAATTCCCAATCTTAGTTACTTTAGGTAAAATGTGAACATGGTGCTAATCCATGAAATTCACACTTTGTACCTTACCAAGTCGTTAGTGGAGCGTGTGTGGTTAACCGGCACACTAACTTGGACTAGTAAGGATCACGAAAGGTGACTTAATGTTTTTCATAGATCAATGGAGCATGTGTGGTTAACCGACACATTGATTAGGTGATAATATTAAGGGTACCAAGTGAATTAGCATGGTTATTCACACCTTGTTTTGTGATCCTCGGCATCCTAGTCACAAAACTTGAAGGGCACAATCGAGATTAAAACATGCCATTGAAAACTTCAATGAATCTCAAAAGAATCTAGGAATTTCAAATCCAATTAAAACCTAATAAATCATTTCGTTTTCGTGGTGGAAATTGGTGAATCGTCATTCACCTACCTTTCAAATATATTATTACTTAGATTACGACATCCCTCTTCTAAGTATAATATTTTGTGATTGGATCCTAGCCTTAATATTACATTTGGGTGTCTTATTAAGGACACTATATATCTAATCTAAACTTGCTTTCTTCTTTCAGATGTCTTCCAACAATAATGCTTCGGGGTCTAACCCAACTGGTTCTTTCTCTCTCATGAATCTTAGTGGGAGAGTCATCTTTGATGGTTCCAACTTCATGGACTGGATAAGGAACATCAGGATGGTAACTCGTTATGAGGACAAGGAATATGTCCTTGATAAGGAGTTAAAAGAGCTTGATAAGTCTACTGCTACTCCTGAGGAGATTGCTGAATTCAGGACACATGAGAGAGATGCTATTAAGGTGGCATGCATCATGATGGCCACGATGACAGCCGAGCTCCAAAAGTCCTATGAGGACTTCTACCCTTTTGAGATGCACCAAGACCTGATGGAAAGGTACCATTAGAGTGCTTGTCAAGAGAGGTATGAAATAATCTCCTCCATAATAACAACCCGCATGAAGGACGGTGAATCCGTCACGGCCCACATGAAAAAGATGCAAATGTTTGTGGACTGTTTGCTAAAGCTGAATGTAAACTTCCCTGAGGAGTTGGCAATTGACATCATTTTGCACTCCTTACCTTCTTGTTATGACCATTTTCGTATGACATATCATATGAACAAGGAGGAAGTTACCCTTAGCAAGCTTCAAGGACTCTTGAAGACCACTGAAGCCGGTCTTAAGGGCAAGGCGGTTGTTACCTCTACTACTCCTACTCCAACATCTACCCCTGTTTTGGCTATCGGGCAAGGCAAAGGGAAAAGGAGGAAGCGCCCTTCGAAGGGTACCAAGGGAAAGTCTCTTGAAGGCTCCTCATCAAGGACCAAGAGCGGTTCTGTCACTCCTTGTTCCATTCCCAAGGATGCTGATTGCTACTATTGCCAGGACAAGGGGCACTGGAAGCGAAACTTCCCTAAATACTTGCAGGATCTGAAGGATGGGAAAGTGAAACCCACCCACGCAGGTTTTTACATAATATTGTCTAATAACTCACCATATTCTAACTCTTGGGTGCTTGATACAGGATGTGGTATTCATATATGTTCTGATTTGGGGGTCCTAAGAAGAAGTGAGGATGTGGAGCAGGGGAAGATAAACTTGATCATGGGGAATAGGAAGGCTTCACCTGTTTCCAAGATTGGAGTTTATACTTTGTTGCTGAATAATGGGTTAAAATTAGATTTAAATAAATGTGTGTACTCGTCTGAAATGGCTAGGAATATTATTTCCTTTCATGCTTTGTACAAACAAGGTTTTACCTTTTCGTTTGATAATGAATGTGGTGGTATTAATGCTTTCTTTAATAATGTGTTTTATTTTAATGCATTACCTTGTGATGGTGTGTACGAAACTGTGTCAATTGTAGACAACTTAGGAAATAATGTGTTGTATATTGATTCTTCTACTAGCCTAGATAAAGCATCATTGTGGCATTGTCGTCTTGGACATTTAAACAAGAAATGTATAGGCCAACTCCAAACGAGTGGAGTCTTGGAGTCATTCGACCATAAATCGGATGATAGTTGTGAATCTTGTCTACTTGGAAAGATGACAAAATCACCCTTCACCGGAACTTGTGAAAGGGGTGAGGGTTTGTTGGACCTAATACATACTGATGTATGTGGACCATTCAAAACCGCCACAAGGGATGCTAATCGGTATTATGTGACTTTCATTGATGATTTTAGTAGATATGGGTATGTCTACTTAATCAAACATAAGTCAGAATCCTTTGAAAGGTTTAAGGAATTCAAACAGGAAGTAGAAAATCAATTGGGCAGGAGCATTAAGATGCTTCGATCCGATCGAGGTGGTGAGTATCTTAGTATCGAGTTCCTTGACTATCTTAAGGAGTGTGGGATTGTCTCACAATTGACTCCTCCGAGGACACCACAGCTAAATGGTGTAGCTGAGAGGCGTAATCGAACCTTATTAGACATGGTTCGCTCTATGATGAGTCGAGCTTCGCTACCAATCTCTTTTTGGGGGTATGCCTTAGAGACTGCCGCCCATATCCTTAATCTAGTCCCCACAAAGAAGGTTACCAAAACACCTCATGAGATGTGGACTGGGAAGGTTCCCAATTTGGACCACATAAAAATTTGGGGTTGCGAAGATTTCGTGAGGCGTGAAACTCATGATAAGCTTGAACCCCGAAGTGAAAGGTGTATTTTCATCGGCTACCCACAAAAATCCTTCGGTTACCTCTTTTACAGACCCAATGAGAATCTGGTCTTTGTAGCACGAAGAGGGGTCTTTCGTGAGAGAGAATTTATAAGCCAAGGAGACAGTGGGACGTAAATTGATCTTGAAGAAATTGAAGAATCAATTGGTGAAGGAACCTCAGACACTAGCAATCAACCTGAGGAGGAAACTCCTGTTGAGCCAGCTGACGAGTCTGTACCTCCGAGGCGTTCCACACGGGTTAGGAACACACCTGCGTTTTATTATGGCTTCCATATTACTACGGAAGGTGATACGTTTATCAGTGATAGTATACTGGTAAATTTGGATGAACCTAGCAGTGTTAAGGAAGCCATGGCAGCCCCAGAGTCTGCTAAGTGGAAGGAGGCTATGGACAACGAGATACAGTCCATGTATGACAATCAAGTTTGGAACTTGGTTGACAATGTACCAGGCCGTAAAACAGTCGGGTGCAAATGGATGTTCAAGAAGAAGACCGACATGGAAGGAAAAGTGCATACTTATAAGGTTCGACTGGTTGCGAAGGGTTTTACTCTGACTCAGGGTATTGATTATGATGAAACCTTCTCGCCGGTAGCAAAGATTAAGTCTATTAGGGCTATGCTGGCCATTGCTGCATTTTATGATTATGAAATATGGCAAATGGATGTCAAAACCGCCTTTCTTAATGGAAAGTTGGATGAGGACGTGTACATGAATCAGTTAGAGGGTTTTGTTAGTACAGAGTACCCTAGTAGAGTATGCAAGTGTGACAACCCAAGTTGCCCCGTTACATTTCTTCGTTACCGTTAACGGAATAATCCACTGTTCAAAAGTTCCGTTAATGAGAAGTCATCAATTATAATAAACATTTCAATTGTGTATGTTTATATGCCGTTAAGTCGTGATAAAAAGAAACAATATACATAGCACATATTTCCATTTACTTGGAAATGTCAAGTTTTATTATCACGACCACCAAATAGGGTGCGACCAAAAGCCCCGTTTAACGGCAGTATCGGGTAAAATCCCACGGAGCCCTGACTCAAAACCCTATATAAGGTTGAGTGGAGCCTATTGGAAACTTTTTACACTCTCTCTCTAGATTCGTTTTCGCCCCGAAACCGCAACCAAACACTTCCAAATTGTAAGTCCGCTTACCCTAGCTTATTCTTAACATAGTGATTTATGTTTATAGCCCAAAAATCATCCAAGAAGGCATGGAATAAGGAGTTTACGGCCCAGGAACACTCTAGGGCCGTAAACCCCTAAAATGGTGCCAAACATGCCTCTAAACTTGTCCTTAAGCTTGGAAACTAATTAGGTATCTAGCCTAGGAGTGTTTAAACATCAAAACACAAAGATTGAGGGCATAAAAGAGAGTTTACGGCCCAAGCACATGCAAAGGCCGTAAACACCTCTAAACCATTGTAGCACTTGGTTTCCGGTATGTGAATTTTATTTGAGCATTTCCCTATTTTAGCCTTGGACTCGGCGAGTCATAAGGTCCGACTCGCCGAGTAGGGACGAGACTCAGGACACGTTTAAGTTGGCGACTCGGCGAGTCCATATCCCGGACTCGGCGAGTCACCGCTGTTGGATGAAACCCTAAATTTCAAGGGTTTGCACCCTATTTAAACCCTGATTCCGCCCAACCTCGTCGCCATTCACCCCCAGAACTCCCAACTTCGCTTTTCCCTTATTTCCTTAAGAGATTGAAGTGTTTTTGGTGTGTTCTTGAAGATTTTAAGGAGAAAGAAGAGTAGATCAAGAAGAGGAGAAGGAAACCAGGCATCTTTGTGTCATCCCAACGTTTTCCTTGAGGTATAGCTCGTTTCCCCCCTGTTTTCAAGCTTGTAATCTCTTTTAGCTTCATAGGAGTCCTTCTTGGGCTCTTCCCCAAGCTTGTTTGTGCTTTGTGGGTTGTAATAAGTTGTTAGCCTTTAGATCTAGGCATGATTTAGTCCCTGGAACTTGGATCTAATGCCTTTATGGGGTCATATTGCATGAAAGCCCTATATCTACCGCTTTTGGTGCACTTTGAGCCTTAAAATCCATATTGGTGAATATCTACACGTAAAGTTGGAAACTTTACGTGTGATTTGTGTCCTAGAAGCCCAGATCTGTGAATGGCATGGACTGGAATTGAGCAAATCGGCGTATTTGATGGATGCATGGCTGCGACTCGGCGAGTCGTATATGTGACTCGGCGAGTCTGGTCGCGAGTCACTGGACTGGTCCCTTCATGATGTGTCGAGTTGAGCCGTGAGCCACAGGGGGTGACTCGGTGAGTTGGGAGCTGAACTCACCCATGTTAGGACTCGGCGAGTCAATGCCTTGACTCGGCGAGTCCAAGGCAATCTTCTTAAAGATCAAGAACAGCTCGTCGAGTTTGTTCATACGTCTCGACGAGTCGGATAAAGATTGTCTGAGTTCTTGGATCAAGAGGGTACTCGTCGAGTCGATGCCACACTCGACGAGTAGCAGCGTGCAGAACTGAGAAGTGAGAGTAGGACTCGGCAAGTTGGGCGGCCCAACTCGGCGAGTCAGCCCAAAAGAGAGTTGACTTTGACCAAGGGTAAAAGAGTCATTTTACCCCAAGCGCAGTGTTTAGTATTTGATGGAGTGTGTTTATGGACTTGTAGCCGAGGAGATTCAGGAGCAGCAGCCGTTAGCTTCCCGAGCCACACACTCAGCAGCCAGTTTACGAGGTGAGTTTCCTTCCAGTAGGAACGGATCTAAGGCCACAATGCCGGCCCGTTCAGTTAGCAGTAGTTTCCGGATTTAGGTCCGATGCAGTAGCTAGTACGTTTGATGCCTTCGTGGCTCGAACAGGATTTGTGTGCTATGTTTTATGCGTTAAGTGTTATGTGTTCCGGGCTACGGCCCGATGTAGTATGCCGTATATGTGTTCATGCTAGTTGATGTGTTATGCTATGCCATGTTCAATCAGTCGGTTCCGGACTTCGGTCCGATGCAGTTAGTTCCGGACTTTGGTCCGATGCAGTTAGTTCCGGACTTTGGTCCGATGCAGTTAGTTCCGGACTTCGGTCCGATGCAGTTAGTTCCGGACTTTGGTCCGATGCAGTTAGTTCCGGACTTCGGTCCGATGCAGTTAGTTCCGGACATCGGTCCGATGCAGGGGACATGGTCCCAGTCAGTTCCGGACTTCGGTCCGATGCAGTTTCCGGGCTTCGGCCCGATGCAGTGGGCGAGGCCCAATATGTGTTTATATGTTATTGTATGGTATGTGGTAGTTTGGGGGAGCTCACTAAGCTTCGTGCTTACAGTTTCAGTTTTGGTTTCAGGTACTTCCGCAAGCAAAGGGAAGAGCTCGGGATGATAGCATCGCACACATCACAGCTTAGCTTTTATCGTGGGGATGGTTTTAGTTGTTTTGGATTTGATATAGTATGATACAGTTTTCCGCACAGTATTTTATTATGATTTGGGATACATCGCGTATGTTTTTTTGTGTTATGATACTCATATTATGGTTTTGATTATACTGAAAAACGAAATTTTTGGGTCGTTTCAAGTTGGTATCAGAGCCCTGGTTTGAGGGATTCGGATACCCTTCCGGGTGTGTCTGAACTCAAACTAAGGGAAATAAAAGATTTTAGTAAAATAAAAAATGTTTTACCAAAAAGAATTTTGAAAGCACTTAGAAAGAAAGAATTGTTTTTAACAAGATAGAGGTGTGTGCATGCGGTCAGCCGAGCTCAAGTAATTACTCCCAAATTACCCATACAAGTTAATTGTTCAGTTTCAGTTTCAGTAGAACAGCATGCTAGTATAGGACTAAGGATCTAGGAGAATGCCTTATGTGCCTGCTTATGTGTTACAACTTTATGAGTATTGCATGCTAGTACTGAGTAGACATCAGTAGGATAGCCTGATTAGGTTATGCCTGTTAGTGGAAGCTTAGCATCCTATGCTAGTGCAGTTTCTTGTTATGAGAATAGTTTGGCCTGAGTCTGTTTCCCTTATCCGAATGCTGCTTGCTTCATGCTTGGTGGGGTTCTGAGTAATGGGAGTTAGCCATTATGTGAACACGTCACACCACATGTGATCAGGTTTGAATAATCCCAGAGTGCTGGAACTGGCCCTATTGCGCATCTCTTGTTTGAGTCCAACTGTTGTAGGGACGGATCTTTTACTTGAAGGATTATCTGATCCTCATCACATGTGATGGTGTTTAGGTGGTGGCTAACTGGCATTATGAGGAGACCTACAGCAGCTAAGGACCAGTCGTGTTAAGCTTGAGGTTTCCCTAGGGCAAGCCTAGGATGAGAGTAGCAGAGAATAGCAGTAGTAGAAGTGACTTGGTGGAGTCAAGGGAGTTCTTGAGGAAAGTACGAATAGATGTGGAAGGTAGTATGGGCCCGTACTACTGAAAGCAGAGGATCCGTACTCGAATCAAGGAAGGCCAAGACAAGACCAGGAAGCTAGTAGCAGTGTCATGATCCCATGAGATATTTCAGTGTTCTGATGTTGTTATGATATGTTTCAGAATGGTAGTTTTGCGTCCGAGACCAGCAGTCGGCAGCTCAGATGCCGGAGGGGGATCAGGATCGGGATCAGGCCCGGAGGTCGGGCAGATGGATGAGCAGACTAGAGAGTTCCTTTCTTCTAAGGTTACCCGCATCATACTGGAGCAGACTCCTGTGATCTTCAGTTCAATCAAGGAGGGTATTTTAGAGCTGATGGATGAGAGATTGAGTACTTTCCGTGCTGAGATGGCGGCCGTGATGGGGTCGCTCACACTTACGTTCAGGGAGTTCAGGGCATGCGGGGCTCCAGACTATCATGGGGCGCGGGACCCCATAGCAAGTACTAGATGGTTGGCGGATGTGGCCAACACTTTCCGCACTAGCAGGTGTCCCGAGGGGGACAAGGTCAGATTGGCATCCTGTCTCCTGAAAGACAGGGCACAGGATTGGTGGGAGGAGGTCGGACATGCCATCGGGGATGATGCAGCATTGGATGCCATGACCTAGGCTGATTTCTCTACCAGGTTCAGGGCGGAGTTTGCACCGGTCATTGAGGTGCAGCAGTTAGCTAGGGAGTTTCAGGACCTTACCCAGACTACAGAGACAGTGGCGGAGATCACCGCCAAGTTCAGGGAGAGGGCCCTTCTTGTTCCTCAGTATGCAGCCGATGAGGAGATGAAGAAGGCCCGTTATCATGAGATGTTGCAGAGTGACATCCGCATGTTTGTGAGCCGGTCCAGTTGTAAAACGCTGGACGACATGATTTCCAGAGCTAGAGACAGGGAGATTGATCTCGAGATGGAGAAGAAGAGGAAACCGGAGGCGGTTTCGGGTTCAGGTAGTGTGGGCAAAAAGCCCAAGGTTTCAGATCACAGGTCTAGGAGTCAGTAGAGCCACGGTCGGTGTGGCAAGTGTGGGAGATTGCACGAGGGGGCGTGCAAGGCAGGGAGTTCCGGCTGCTACAAGTGCGGTCGGACTGGGCATTTGAGTAGGGATTGTACAGCCCCTGCTACTACGGTTACAGCATCAGATCTGATTTGCTTTCAGTGCAATCAGAGGGGACATAAAAGGTCCTAGTGTCCCAGTTTAGCTGCAGCAGGGAAGGTGGTTGCACCTGCCCCTGCCACCTTGAGGATTACGGATGGCCGGCAGGGCCGATCTGATGCGCTAGTGGCGAAGAGCAGGGCATTTCAGATGACAGCAGAGGAGGCGCGAGCGACTCCTGATGTGGTGACGGGGTCGTTCTCGGTGAACGGCATCCCTGCTTTGGTATTGTTCGATTCGGGGTTACCCGATCATTTGTATCGCTTGCGCTTAGCAAGAGATTTAGCAGAGCTCCAGGGGAGCTGGATTGTCCATTAGAGGTTGAGATAGCAGATGATAGGACCGTGAGGGTCAGCAGAGTACATAGAGGGTGTTCCCTTCATATATTTGATGAGCAATTTTCAGTGGACCTGGTTCCTATTCCCCTGCGTGGGAATAAAGTTATTGTGGGCATGGATTGGCTTAGCCCCAATGGGGCGGTGATTGATTGTGAGCTTCAGCTAGTGAGGGTTCGCACTCCCAGTGGGGGAGAGATAGTGATTCAGGGCGAGAGGCTCTAGCGAGGACCGAACTTTTGTTCCGCCGCAAGGGCGAGGCGCTACGTTCAGCAGGGTTGCGCCGGTTTTGTAGCTTACATCTTGGATGCCCGGGAGAAGGGCAAGACGACGATTGATGATGTTCTTATTGTTCGTGACTACCCAGATGTGTTTCCCGAGGATTTGCCGGGGATACCTCCAGAGAGGCAGGTTGAGTTCAGGATCGACCTAGTTCCTGGTGCGGCTCCGATAGCCAAAGCACCGTATTGACTTGCTCCCCCTGAGATGCAGGAGTTGTCTACACAGCTTCAGGAGCTGTTAGACAAGGGTTTCATTCGGCCGAGCAGTTCGCCTTGGGGAGCGCCGATCTTATTTGTGAGGAAGAAGGATGGGTCGCATCGTATGTGCATTGATTATCGGGAGTTGAACAAAGTAACGGTGAAGAACCGTTACCCACTTCCGAGGATAGATGACTTGTTTGATCAGCTTCAGGGAGCATCTTGGTTCTCCAAGATCGATCTACGCTCCGGTTATCATCAGATGAGGGTTAGAGATGAGGATGTACAGAAGACTGCTTTCAGGACCCGGTATGGTCATTATGAGTTCGTGGTGATACCATTTGGGCTCACCAATGCCCCAACCGCGTTCATGGATCTCATGAACCGCGTGTGCAGACCGATGCTGAATCGGTCGGTGATAGTATTCATAGATGACATCTTGGTATATTCCAAGACACAGGGGCAACACGAGGAGCACCTGCGGGAGGTGTTGGAGACTTTGAGGAGGGAGAGACTTTTCGCAAAGTTCTCCAAGTGTGAGTTCTGGTTGCGCGAGGTGTAGTTTCTTGGTCATCTCATCAACCAGAAGGGTATTTTGGTAGATCCGGCCATGATTGAGGCCGTGATGCAGTGGGAGGTCCCGAGGTCTCCATCTGAGATTCGGAGCTTCCTAGGGCTGGCAGGGTATTATCGGAGATTTATTCAGGACTTCTCCAAGATAGCAGTGCCGCTCACCCGACTAACCAAGAAGTCGGTGGTTTTTCGTTGGGGGCCTGAGCAGCAGGCGGCGTTCGAGACTCTCAGGCAGAGATTGTGCGAGGCTCCGATCCTTACCTTGCCAGAGGGAGTAGAGGACTTCGTAGTCTATTGTGATGCTTCGATCACAGGTATGGGAGCAGTATTGATGCAGCGAGGGCACGTAGTAGCTTATGCCTCGAGACAGTTGAAGCCTCACGAGGCTAATTATCCTACCCACGATGTGGATCTGGGGGCAGTTGTATTTGCCCTCAAGATTTGGAGACATTACCTTTATGGGGTCCGCTGTACTATTTACACGGATCACAAGAGTTTGCGATATCTTATGGATCAGCCGAGTTTGAACATGAGGCAGAGGAGATGGTTGGATGTGCTGAAGGACTATGACTGTGAGATCCTTTATCATCCAGGGAAGGCCAATGTGGTGGTCGACGCCCTGAGCCGCAAGGTGTCGACGGCCCCTGTCAGAGATCTATGTATGAGGATGACAGTGATCACTCCGTTGTTGGAGCGGATCAAGGAGGCTCAAATGGAGGGCCTCAAGGAGGAGAGACAGAAGTGTGAGAGGATAGTGGGTCGAGTAGCTTCATTTGATTACGACAGTAGGGGTTTGTTGACGCTTCATGGTAGGGTGTGGGTACCGTACTGGGGTGGGGTACGGCAAGTATTGATGGACGAGGCTCATAAGTCTCGATTTTCTATCCACCCAGGAGCGACGAAGATGTATCGAGATCTTCGACCTGATTATTGGTGGCCCTGCATGAAGCAGGACGTCGCTTGGTATGTTGAGAGATGTTTGACCTGCCGGAAGGTCAAGGCGGAGCACCAGAGACCTCACGGCAAGATGCAGCCATTAGACATTCCCGTGTGGAAATCGGAGGATATCACCATGGATTTTGTCACCAAACTCCCCAGGACCGCACGTGGAGTGGACTCGATATGGGTAGTAGTGGATCGGTTAACGAAGAGTGCTCATTTTATTCCGATTCAGGAGAGTATATCGGCGGATAAGTTAGTCGATATCTATGTGCGGGAGATTGTGGCATGTCATGGAGTGCCGGTATCGGTGGTGTCGGACCGAGATGTTCGTTTCACGTCCAGATTCTGGAAGCGGTTCCACGACGAGATGGGTACTCGTCTCCATTTCAGCACCGCTTTCCACCCCCAGACTGACGGGCAGAGCGAGAGGACGATTCAGACTCTTGAGGACATGCTTAGGGCATGTGTTCTAGATTTTGGGGGTAATTGGGATACGTATCTTCCGTTAGCAGAATTCTCGTATAACAACAGTTATCATGCGAGCATTGATCGACCTCCTTTTGAGATGTTATATGGCAGGAAGTGCAGGACCCCGATTTGTTGGGGCGAGGTCGGTCAGCGAGTCATAGGGAGCACCGAAGTAGTGCTCAAGACGACTGAGTTGATCCAGCAGGTCCATAGTAGGCTGCAGACTGCGCAGAGTCGGCAGAAGAGCTACACCGACAGGAGGCGTTCGGACTTAGAGTTCCAGGTGGGAGATATGGTTCTTCTGAAAGTCTCACCTTGGAAAGGTGTCATTCGATTCAGGAAGCGGGGCAAGTTGGGCCCAAGATTCATCGGGCCGTTCAGGGTTGTAGCCCGGGTGGGCATGGTGGCGTATAGGCTGGATCTGCCAGCCGAGCTCAGTCACATCCACAACACTTTCCATGTTTCGCAGCTGCGGAAGTGTCTGGTGGACGATTCAGCAGTAGTACCGTTGGAGGATATTCAGGTTGATGACAGCTTGAATTACATTGAGCGCCCAGTCGCAATACTTGACAGGAAGTCAAAGGCTTTGAGAAACAAGAGGGTAGAACTAGTAAAGGTGCAATGGCTGCACCGCAAGGGTTCGGAATGGACTTGGGAACCGATGGATGAGATGATGGAGCATTACCCCGAGCTGTTTCAGGATCGAGCAGCAGACTTCGAGGA
Source organism: Lactuca saligna (assembly GCF_052625555.1). Taxonomy (NCBI): domain Eukaryota; kingdom Viridiplantae; phylum Streptophyta; class Magnoliopsida; order Asterales; family Asteraceae; genus Lactuca; species Lactuca saligna. Next base: position 202,368,814 of record NC_136421.1, read on the forward strand.
CGAAGTCTAAAATAAGTGGGGGAGATTTGTAGCACTTGGTTTCCGGTATGTGAATTTTATTTGAGTATTTCCCTATTTTAGCCTTAGACTCGGCGAGTCATAAGGTCCGACTCGCCGAGTAGGGACGAGACTCAGGACGCGTTTAAGTTGGCGACTCGGCGAGTCCATATCCCGGACTCGGCGAGTCACCGCTATTGGATGAAACCCTAAATTTCAAGGGTTTGCACCCTATTTAAACCCTCATTCCGCCCAACCTCGTCCCCATTCACCCCCAGAACTCCCAACTTCGCTTTTCCCTTATTTCCTTAAGAGATTGAAGTGTTTTTGGTGTGTTCTTGAAGATTTTAAGGAGAAAGAAGAGTAGATCAAGAAGAGGAGAAGGAGACCAGGCATCTTTGTGTCATCCCAACGTTTTCCTTGAGGTATAGCTCGTTTCCCCCCTGTTTTCAAGCTTGTAATCTCTTTTAGCTTCATAGGAGTCCTTCTTGGGCTCTTCCCCAAGCTTGTTTGTGCTTTGTGGGTTGTAATAAGTTGTTAGCCTTTAGATCTAGGCATGATTTAGTCCCTGGAACTTGGATCTAATGCCTTTATGGGGTCATATTGCATGAAAGCCCTAGATCTACCGCTTTTGGTGCACTTTGAGCCTTAAAATCCATATTGGTGAATATCTACACGTAAAGTTGGAAACTTTACGTGTGATTTGTGTCCTAGAAGCCCAGATCTGTGAATGGCATGGACTGGAATTGAGCAAATCGGCGTATTTGATGGATGCATGGCTGCGACTCGGCGAGTCGTATATGTGACTCGGCGAGTCTGGTCGCGAGTCACTGGACTGGTCCCTTCATGATGTGTTGAGTTGAGCCGTGAGCCACAGGGGGTGACTCGGTGAGTTGGGAGCTGAACTCACCCATGTTAGGACTCGGCGAGTCAATGCATTGACTCGGCGAGTCCAAGGCAATCTTCTTAAAGATCAAGAACAGCTCGTCGAGTTTGTTCATACGGCTCGACGAGTCGGATGAAGATTGTCTGAGTTCTTGGATCAAGAGGGTACTCGTCGAGTCGATGCCACACTCGACGAGTAGCAGCGTGCAGAACTGAGAAGTGAGAGTAGGACTCGGCAAGTTGGGCGGCCCAACTCGGCGAGTCAGCCCAAAAGAGAGTTGACTTTGACCAAGGGTAAAAGAGTCAGTTTACCCCAAGCGCAGTGTTTAGTATTTGATGGAGTGTGTTTATGGACTTGTAGCCGAGGAGATTCAGGAGCAGCAGCCGTTAGCTTCCCGAGCCACACACTCAGCAGCCAGTTTACGAGGTGAGTTTCCTTCCAGTAGGAACGGGTCTAAGGCCACAATGCCGGCCCGTTCAGTTAGCAGTAGATTCCGGATTTAGGTCTGATGCAGTAGCTAGTACGTTTGATGCCTTCGTGGCTCGAACAGGATTTGTGTGCTATGTTTTATGCGTTAAGTGTTATGTGTTCCGGGCTACGGCCCGATGTAGTATGCCGTATATGTGTTCATGCTAGTTGATGTGTTATGCTATGCCATGTTCAGTCAGTCGGTTCCGGACTTCGGTCCGATGCAGTTAGTTCCGGACTTTGGTCCGATGCAGTTAGTTCTGGACTTTGGTCCGATGCAGTTAGTTCCGGACTTCGGTCCGATGCAGTTAGTTCCGGACTTCGGTCCGATGCAGGGAACAAGGTCCCAGTCAGTTCCGGACTTCGGTCCGATGCAGTTTCCGGGCTTCTGCCCGATGCAGTGGGCGAGGCCCAATATGTGTTTATATGTTATTGTATGGTATGTGGTAGTTTGGGGGAGCTCACTAAGCTTCGTGCTTACAGTTTCAGTTTTGGTTTCAGGTACTTCCGCAAGCAAAGGGAAGAGCTCGGGATGATAGCATCGCACACACCACAGCTTAGCTTTTATCCTGGGGATGGTTTTAGTTGTTTTGGATTTGATATAGTATGATACAGTTTTCCGCACAGTATTTTATTATGATTTGGGATACATCACGTATGTTTTTTTGTGTTATGATACTCATATTATGGTTTTGATTATACTGAAAAACGAAATTTTTGGGTCGTATTTTTGGGTCGTTTCAACCATGTCAAAACGCCCCAAAAACACTCCCAAACCACCCTTAGACTTCATACATAATTTAGGGACTTAGCATTGGGGTTTGGATCAATTAAACACATCAAAATGAAGGATAAAAAGGAGTTTACGGCCCAAGCACATGCTTAGGCTGTAAACACCCCAAATCATGCTCAAAGTGTGGTTTTGCTTCCCTAAATGGCCTTAGACATTTACCATAAATACTAGGAAGGATTTAAGGACTTAAACACATGAAATGGAGGGGTAAAAAGGAGTTTACGGCCCAAGAAAGTGTCTAGGCCGTAAACTCCCGGAAACACACTCAAATGGTAGTTTTAATTCCCCAAAATAGCATCATACTTCATTAGAAATCACTAGAAAGGCATTAGGGGCTTTAAACTTCCCAAAACACTAAGGATTAGAGTTTACGGCCGTAAACTCCTTTAGGAGTGGTTCTTTGGCCGTAAACTCATAGATCAAGCCCTTAGAGGCCTCAAACCCACTCATGCCTTTTATGAAAAGTCCTTAGAATAAATCAATGAGCAAGCTAGAAGCATTAAACACCCAAGAATATAACCTTGGGAGTTTATGGCCGTAAACTCCCTTGTGTTAGGCCGTGAACTCCAAAATGGTCCATATTAATGCTTTAAACCCATTCACACACTTGATATTTGAGTTTAGCAAAGTTCCACAACTGATAGGAGACCCGTAGCACCCTTAAACGCTACCCGGGACCCCAAACACTTAACCAAAAGTGTTTTCCGCTCCTTAGAGCGTGTATATTTGTTTAATTAGTATTAAATATACTAATTGTATGTGAACATATGATATCATATGTTATATAGGTCATTGAGTGTGTTCGAGTCCTTACGTGGCACCGAACGCCCAATTAGCACTCTCGTCGAACCTACTTACACCAGGTGAGTTCATACCCCTGAATGAACCTTTTAAATGCTTTTAAATGTTTTATAGGGGGGGAATACAAGTTAAACATGCCAGTTATCATGTCAATCACATGTGATTGATAACCCACATGCACAAGAGTTTACCACTTTACACTGTTTTACCAAGTGGGACACTATAAGGATTTTTACTGTTTCATAACTTTTACTTATACTGATTTATTCAAATTCATTCTAAATTGGTTTATGAAAGATCCTCTAAGGTTTTAAACGTATTTTACAAAGGAATAAAATTTGTGATTTTCTCTGTACATAAAGGCTTTTCATTAAAGATTTCCATTTTTGACGTATACTTTTACTTATTAAATACTGCTGCTTCACTTATACTTATTTTATACTCTGACTCGGTAACACTTTCACTTATACCTATAGTCGCTTATACTTGATGACGTTTATACTTATTCACGCTCTAACATAGTGATACGATTTCTTCTTCACTTATACTTGATAACGACTCTACTTCACTTATACTTGATACGCTTTTGCTTCACTTATAGTCGCCTCTACTTCGTGATACGCTTATACTTGTTCGACACTCCTACTTCACTTGCAACCACTCCTACTTCACTCGTTAGACACTCCTACTTCACAAGAATCACTTATACTTGATACACTTATACTTTACGATTCTGTTATTCCACACTGTATGAATTCACACCACGATGATATGTCTTCAATTATTACACACTCAGTCGTAGTTAGATGTAAGTCTGTGCTTATATAGATACATATAAGTAACGATTGAAAGACTTAGGAAGGCTAATCCGCCCTATTACCTTTTCTTCATTGAGATGTGGTCTGGTGGGATCGGATGGCCGTCCGAAAGTCGTTTGGTTCATTAGTTATATACTATGTATATGAGTATGGACATACAGGAAATTCTCCAGTCAGTTCTATTAAGAGTCTCTACCTCTAGTTTACACTTACATTAGAAACCCACTCCCTCCTAGTAACACACTATCCTCTATTTGGGATGCATCTTCGGGACGCGGCCTTCTCCGTCGTCTAGTTGGTAACCAGAGTCTCCTTTAGGGAGAGTGGACATTGTGTGTATAGGCCTATATGGGATTGACAACCACGCACCCTGACTGCTAGCTACAGTCCACGACCTACCAAGCCAAGGGGTGACAAATGTCACATTATATAGATGCTTGTAGAGCGTCTAGAACACTAGTCAGTATGGTTACGAGTATCCTGGGTTGCCTTATAATTCATGGCTTTAAGGTAACGGTATTTCGTCAGCGATTTACACTGTATGCTGATGTCACCTTTTTCAGAGTCACACTGTTTTGACCTTGCTAGATGTATCTTTCAGTTGATACTATCTGGGGTCTGTTATCTCTGTTTGACCTTACAAGATGTATCTTTCATTTGATACCGTCTGGGGTCTGTTATCTCTGTTTGACCTTACAAGATGTACCTTTCATTTGGTATCGTCTGTGGTCTGTCTTCACTGTTATGACCTTGCAAGATGTACCTTTCATTTGGTATCGTCTTCAGTCTGCGTTCACTGTTTTAGACCTTACCAGTTGTACCTTTCATTTGGTACCTTCTGGGGTCTGTGTCTCCATTCGTTAGACTGAACCAGGCGTATCGTATGTTTGATACTTTCCTGGAGTCTATGGTTCTTTGCCTTAGTCAGCAGTCGTCACTACTGAGGCATATGATATTCCCTGATGTCGTTGCTTTCCTTAATAATCAAATTCAATATTTTGATAATGATAGCAATTTAGGTAGAACTACTTTTTACCCTACATCACTGACCAGTCTTGGTAGAAGGCTGCTTTTATTAAAGAAAATATAGGATTTTCTGGAAAGGACTCTAGTACACTGAAATATTTTAAACTACTAATTTCTTAAGTTATTTGAATGAGATGTCACTAAATGCTTATGAACTCACCAGCATTTGTGAAAATGCTGATACTCGCTTTTCAAATAACTTGTATTCTCAGGTTAGCATTAGACAGGTACATCCCCGGAGCTGTTGATGAAGATAGCTTTGTACCATGCTGTATTTATTCTATTACTTGTATTATTTTAATGTGTTGTAATGTAACCATGTAAAACTATTACTATTAATGCAATGTTTTTATGTCCTTTGATTACTATAATGCATGTGTTGTGATACTTGACATGACATCATCCACCCCAGAACGTTTCGGCCGTTCCGGTTTTGGGGTGTGACAGATTGGTATCAAAGCGTTGTTTATAGTGAGCTAAGTATGTCAATTCATAAAAGATATACAGCCTATAAATGCAACTGGGACAAAACACTCTGACCAAGAATTATACTTTAAAATATAACCATATTTTACCAAAGTATAATAACATCCAAAATCTAAGCACTCGAACACAAGTATCACAAGAAGAATAAGAATAAAAGTCTTCGGATGTTGAGCACTACAGACAAATCTGGGAAGTTATGTAATCGTACGCTGGAGTAAATGTAACCTGATCAACTACCTTTATTCGAGATGCGATGAACGTGTGCTCGGGAGTGATTGTGGTGTGCAACAGGTCTGAAACTTACCAACTAGGATTTGTTAGAGCCAAACATAAAGTTAAAATACTATAGGAGTATTTTAGAAGGCTAAAAGATTCACACTAAACCCAGAATCATAATTCAAAGACGAGAACCAAACAAGAATTTAAAATACCATAGGGATATTTAAGATACATAGATAACCTGGTGTGAGAACTAAAGGATCCTTATTGATATACCTACAACTACAGAGGGTATACTTCCAAGGTTATATATAATAAGGATCCCATAGGCTAAGAATGTGTGGTTTCACTCTTTTTCCTTTTCCTCGTTGGGATGTGGTCCTAGAGTAGTATCACGTATTCGAAGGCCTATCAGATCTAAGCTATATATGATTTGTATACCCTGTGTAATCGTAGCAAGACTCGATATGGATCATCCAGTGAAATGTTAATAATCTGATAGGATTCTTTAGACATTTCCATTCTCGTACGAACCCTGTAGAAAACCCTACCCACTTCAGTGCGTAACAGAAGAGTTGATTCCGACCCCGAAGAAGTTCATTTAGAAGATTTCCTGTTCGAAAATAAATGAACTGGGTCGAGACTATTGAATGCACCAAGTGCCCATATTCTTTTAGGGACATCGGTGAGAAATTCGTCTAAACTTCGGAGATTCCCAGTCATCCATTGCGAAGTGATGACACCCATAGTTGGAATTAGAAGAAAGGCGGAGTAGAAATTCAATATGTCCATACGAGGAGAAAACCCCAGTAAACTGCCAGAAGGAAACCAACGCCGATTCCATTCAAGGATACGAGGCAGACCGAGGGAGCCAGTACGTGGAACCCTGAGAAGTGTCTTTTCCTCGTGTTCATCATGTTAATACACCCATAAATAATACAATTTAGTGACTTAGTGATTACACTGCTCATGCTATGTGTTAGGTAAATCGCCTTGTTCCCGTTGCTAGTAATACGCTTAGAGCGGATCCCCACACCTCTGTGAGGTTGTTTAGCCATAAGCCCTCATGAGCCTCTCTTTTCGCAGCTTCGTTCCGAACTGTTCTCAAATCTCTCCAGGCTGGAGAGTGAAACCTTTCTCAGTATAAAGGTAATTTAGTAGGAACGACTCTCATCTTATGGCCTTTTCCTGATACTCATATGTGACAACCCGATATTTCAAGACGATATGTTGGGATGCAAGTCAAATTTAGGTCAAATTTAACTTTCCTAAAATCTTATTTGGGTTAAATAAAGTTGTAGTGGTCGAAACAAGGATTCCGAAGATATAAAGAATGCCGAAATCCGAGTCATAACGAAGAAGTTATGACCTGTCGAAGTTTTACGGCAAAACCGGCACGGCACCAGGAAGCGTAAATAGTGAATTTACGATAGAGCGAGATTTAGCCTTATCAATATAAACAAAAGTTATAGAATATGTTAAGATAAGAGCGTCAATAAAAAGAACGCCCAAATCTGACTTCGTATGAGGAAGTTGTGATTTTTCTAAGTTACAGATATAGCAGTAGACAGCTAAAAACTCGAAATAGAGATCGAGAGACTTTTGGCCAAAACAACCCAAATGAGAATCAAAGGGGTCAACAATTCTAGCACAACGGTAAAAAGTCTGACGAAAACGGACGTCGGATGAAGAAGTTATGGAACTTTAACGGACTTTTCCTGTCCCGACCTATTAAAAATATAATATTAAAAATAAAATCAAAACTAGCCGACGGAGTCTAAACGAAAGTTGTAGATCGTAGTCTCACCTTCGCGTGGATATAAAGAACGTCGAAAACGGAGTTCGTATGAGAAAGATATGAATTTTTGAAGTTTGTTAATTAATTTAAATATAAATTAAATTAAATCCCGGTATTATCCGAAGGAGGAGTCACCGGTCCGATCCCTCGTACGCCCAGCGTACCGTCGTACGCCCAGCGTACTCGGATGCTAGGCTCCGGTTCGTCCACGTCGCTCCAATGTTTCGACCGAGGATGCGCTCATGCATGACGCATGAGTATGCAGCGCGTACTCTAAGTACGCCCCGCGTAACGCAACCCCCTCAGACCCCTATAAATAGCATGCGAGGGTGCCGGCCAAAATTGCTAATTTCCTTCCTTTCTCGCGCCGAAGCTCTGCGTTTCAACCCTCGGAATCATCCCAAAGGCCCGTCTTTCATATCCAAGGTGGGAAGAAAGTTTTACACTCCCGAGACTCCCGAGATTTCCCGAGAATCTCGAGAGATCCGCTTTCTCGAGTAGAAGTTCTGCTCGGTTTTCGTCACGCATTCTTCAATCAATCAGGTGAGTTCATACCCCTATAATCCACACTTTTAAATGTTTTATGAATATTTTTATATGCTTTTAAGGGGGGGGAATACAAGTAAAACACACGATAATTATCGTATGTTATATAAAGTTTCGTTTTATACTTTTTATCAACGGAATCACATGTGATTTATAATCATTATAAAGAAACTTTTGTGTGCAAAATGCATCACGATAATATCATATCTTTTGGAAATTGAAAAGTGTTGTTATTTATATATAAATCAAACACTCCGCTTATACTGTATGTATATGTGTCCACCTTTGGTACTACAAACATACGATTATTTTAGTACTACAAACATACGATTATTTTGGTATGAAAAACATCAATATTTTGGGATACTTCTTGTTAATAAATCAATCATATGTGATTTATAACTAGTATACAAATAGATTCACTACAAGTTCAACAGTTTCACTAAAACTGTCTTACATACTGTAAGCTTCCTTTCAAAATCGGTTACAAAGTTGTTTTCAAACAATGGTTTTACGTGTACTTAAACTGTCTTATCAAACAAAATACTTTCAATCATTTTATAAACTGACATCAAGTCACAAATCTTTATTAGACTTTTCAACGGTTTTACAAAACTTCTTTATGCTTTTATATTATAAATTGCATGCCTCTATATGTACAATTATATAAGAAATGTTTAAAAGACTTAGAAAGGCTATCCACCCTATTTCCTTTTCGCGCCTTGAGATGTGGTCTGGTGGGATATTGGGTATTCGTCCGAAAGTCGTTTAAATATTAGTTATATATCATGTATACATATATGGTCATAAATGTTCCATCAGTAATTTAGTTCCGATACAAATAGATATCAATGGTGTATAAATCTACTTGGTCACTCATCAATTACATTCTAGTAAACTATTATAGGAATAGTTTAGAGTAAACAAAACATTTTCACTACTACAAGAAATTACACCAGAGTCAGTTCATTCATGAGTCCAGACTACATGTTATATGAAGGAATACTTTTACATGAATACTTATACATGAATACTTTTACATAAACATTATATGGCAAATTACTACTACATGTTATATGAAGGAATACTCTTACCTGAATACTTATACATGAATACTTATACATGAATACTTATACATGAATACTTATACATGAATACTTTTACATAAACATTATATGGCAAATCACTACTACATGTTATATGAAGGAATACTCTTACCTGAATACTTATACATGAATACTTTTACACAGACATTATATGGCAATTTAATATTACATGTTATATGTCTAGATACGGTTATATTGTTCGCCTTTCTATCTTTACCTTGTGATTCAATCACATCATCGACGAGGTAGACTGGGACTTTATCTCCTATTACCACATCATACTTTGAGGGACTAACCATTCCGACAACCACTGCTAGCTACAGAGGTAAATGAACAATCTACGGATGTTCTAGGTTGATACCATCGTGGGTATACATAAGGGACTAACTATTCCTAAACCCGGCTATTAGCAACAGAGGTAAATGAGCAGTCTACGGATGTTCTAGGTTGATACCATTTCAGGTATACTTAAGGGGCTACTAATAAGAGTTAAACAAGGAAAAACCATCACATTTTCAAGAGATACGTACTGTCAAAACAGTCAGGTTTAGGTAAAAGACTACTTTCAAAACATTCGAGTCTTGGTAGAAGACTACTTTTATACTAGTAGGAAATATGGGATTTTCTAGAGCTTTTCATACTTATACTAAATGTTTCATCATTCATTTACCAGTCTTTCATATCAACTAATCAAAGTAATGACATTAAATACTTATGAACTCACCAGCTTAAATGCTGATCTACTCTTTCAAAATAACTTGTATTCTCAGGTTACAAATAAACAGGTGTCGATACAAGGTTTAGAGAAGATGGAGCACTCAAGACTCGTCTTTTATTTTGATAAGTTATTATCATATCTTGTACAATGAAAGAAAACACTTGTAATTAAAATTATACTATTGATGCAACGGATGATGTTGTTGCTTGTTTACTACTTTACATTTGTTGTGATGCATACATGACGTCCTCCGCCCCAGAACGTTTCCGCCGTTCGTGGGTTTGGGGTGTGACAGATTGGTATCAGAGCTTTGTTTATAGTGAATTGAGTATATCAACCCATAAAAGATATACTAACTATAAATACAATGGGATTAAAAATACTCTGATTTAGAGTATATACTTTAAATAATAAGATATTTAAGTAAGTATACGTGTTGCATTCATACTAAAATCAGTGTCACTAGGACAGTACAAAAGAATTACGATTGTTGGGCAACACAAGTGGGCTTAGAGACATATGGTAAAAACTGGGAAGATATAGCCTGATCGCCTATATTATCCGAGGGTTGACTAGCATGTGCCTAAGTTTAAGTGTGTAGTCGCAACAATGCTAAAATCTTACCAACCCTACCACAATGAGAACAATAGAACATAACATAAAAATTAAAATACTATAGGAGTATTTGGTGTTACTATAAGTACTTTATACTTGAGAATTAAAACGGGATCCTCATTACTAAGTTGATAGTTGCTAAATGGATACACTAAGGCTAGATGTAATTGGGATGTTATAGACTTAGAATCAGTGGTAATTTTGCCTTACCCCTATTCTATGTGAATTTGGAAATAAGGTCACTTATTCGAAGGTCTATCCTGTTTAGATTACACATAGCTGGTATGCACTTCACAAATAGTGATGTAACTAATGAGGGTTTTCTAAATAATTATCTAGATAGTTCGTCTAATAATTCTCCACTTACCCTAAATTCTCGCATAGAAATCACAGTTGGACTCCATCCCCTTGACAACCAGTATCTTTCGAATAAAGTTATAGCTGGTTGGTTTGGAGAAGAACCATAGAACGATCATCCTATCCCCTTGGATGATCACCGTGATGAAGGCTTTTCTTACGATGCTAATTCCGAACTAGAGGTTGAGAACCTACCCCGAGCAACTTCCTTTCCAATTCCTAACCCTCGTCCGACTCTTCATGGCCCGACGCCTGATTCGGTGGAATGCTTGGGAACATGGAGCCAATAACAAGATCAGCCCATGCCAGTTATTGGCGACCGAAACTTTTACGACCTGAGCAATGGGGGCTCAGCAGGTAGAACCTTGCCAATCATGGGCCGCAGAGTGGCCCAAAATGAGATTCAAGGCAGGTCAGCCCAACATCAGATTGCCGAAGTTGTCACCGATGCGAGAATGCATACTCTCCACACCATTCATCTAGAAGATGCTCACGAGAGATCAGAGAGAAACCATGAAACCCTACTGCAAGCACTGACTGAATCACGAGCCGAAGTCATAGGGATCCGAGTACACCAGATGGTGTGCGAAAGACACCTACTTGACATGGAACGTCAATTGGTTAGACTAAAAATTCACCCGAGCAATTATCGTCGCCAGTAGTAAACGCTTTACTTTATTTCCCTTATAAAAAGAGAAATCGTATTTTCTGTCTATGCCTGATGTCGCATTTTCTATGAAATTATCTGGTACCGTAACTACTTTAGTTAGGTCTTTATGCTGTCAGGAACTACCTCCTGTGGATATGATGTAAAACCTTTACAAGGTCATTTCCCTGAACCTTTACGCCGTAAATATCCAAGATATTGACAGCCGGCTAACTTTTGTGTCATTTCCTTCATTCAAGTACTCTTATCATACTCTCATTGGAGTCTATCTGAAACGTGCTTTAGTTAAGTCATTGGACCATAGCAAGTTAAATACGGAAACATTTCCAAGTCTCTTTCAGTGGTTGGATTTTGTTATTCACCAACCCACGATACCTCAACTTGTACAACAAACGTCTTGAGAACATTCTACGAACTTACCTCTATTCATTACTAGGACTACATCATAGGGATGTAGGTCAAACCTTCGCGAACATACTTTCATTCTGTACTAGGACTGCATCATAGAGATGTAGGTCAAACTTTCGAGAACATCGTCGTACTCTTAACATGAACAATCTAAGTACATCAGGGTCAACCCTTTATACACACACTTCCATCCAGCACTTGGACTGCATCATAGGGATGTAGGTCAATCCTTCAAGAACATACTTCTATTATTTACATGAACGATCGAAGTACGTCTAGGTTCAACCATACTCGCTCATAAATTCATTTTTCTTTTCATATAACAGAATCATGTAGCCGAAGAAAAACGATCAACCCATCTACCAAACACCAACTCTTCAGATTGATGCAGCGACCTTTCAAGCTGCAGTCTCGGCTGCCGTGTCAGCTTTTCTGACCCTCCTCAACGCTAACAGCGCAAATGTTAGCGGGATCGTTAACAATAATTCCAATCCAAGTAACAGTCAAGTACCTCAACAAGAAACAAACTACCACGACACCCCGAATCCCAAGCCCAAGAATAGCAAACGAAAGTTCTGGGCTAAGTCTAAAGGAAAATCACCCCAAGGGATGAGCAAAAGACGACAACATGTGGCAACCTTCGCAGCCACGACATTTGTACATCCTACTACCATCTCTTCTGGTATCCCAATTGTCCCTACACCAGCTAGGCAGTATGCCGGAAACACTACCAGAATGCAATAAGTGCGACTTCCATCATCTAGGTAGTTGTCGTCCGTTACATTGCTTTAAATGCAACAAGAACGGACATACTACAAATTGCTGCTGGACTCGGATCCAACACATTACTTCAACCACCAATGTCGAAATCTCTCGAATATGCCATCTATGTGGCGTAATAGGACACTTCAAGAGGGACTGTCCAACAGAGGAGAATGATGGTGAATCCGGAGGAGTGTGACCTCATTATGGAAAGAGACAACGAAGGACCCTACTATAGTATAGGTTCACTTCCAACCGTCAGTAATATCTATGTTTTTATAAACCAACTAGAACTAGTGCAACTAGAGTCTTACCTTTTGCGAGATCCTATCTATATAGGAATTCTCGTCCTGCGTATACTTGTCTTTTGTAGTATATCATATTCGCAGCAATAGTCTTGTGGTAAGTCTAAAGTACCGAAACTCTGTTGATGTTTGCACGGTTGTTTTGTCTGTAAACATCTTTTGTTCAAATCTAATGTCTTTAAGTTTCCTTATGATTACGACATTATCATACTACTTGATTCAATTCTATCCTCACAAAAGCAGCTTCATACGTACATCTATTCCTCCAAAATCGTATTTCTAGCAAAACCGTTATTCCGGAACAACAAAGTACTCGTTCATAGAGCACCTCATGTTTCTCATCCTCCCCAAGGAGAAACTTAGCAAACCGCCCGAAGTACCACTCATTCAATACGTCAAGTTCAATCCAAAGACCCGCAGTTTCAAGCTTATTTATATAGGACTCGTATACCCGGGACTACGATTGGTGAGCCTGGTATAGGTTCTACTATGAACTTCAGGACGGAGACTGCCCAAGATTTACAAATGATTATGCTACCGTGCGAATAAACTTAGAAGCCAACACGTGCCCTTTCTGTCGATTGGGACAAGAAAGTCAGATAGAACAAAAGTACCTACCATTTTTCCTTAAGTCATGAGCAATCATACTTTAGTTTAGATCTTCACGTCACCTAATCAACCACAAGGTTTTGACTTCATAATCAGTATGAATTGGTTTTGTTCTTATACAAGAGGAAAGGTCACTGCCTATACCTCGAGCCAGCTTAAGACGCAGGAAGTTAACTACACAACACATAATCTTGAATCAGGGACAACAGTAATTGTATGGAAGATCTGGAAGCACTACTTGTAGGATACAATATGTACTATCCTCACAGTCCAAAAAAACATTCAACATACGTTCGACCAAGAGGAGTTATCACACCGATGAGGCCAACAAAAGAAACAAAGCCGTTCCCCAATAGTGAAAGGTTCGCTGGAAGGCCATGCGAGGATCTAAATTCACTTAGGAATACAAAAGATCAAATAAAATTTCTATCTGTAGCGTAGTATCAATTCTGCTTAAACTCTAATTTCGGGACGAAATTCCCTCTAACGGGGGGATGATGTGACAACCCGATATTTCAAGACGATATGTTGGGACGCAAGTCAAATTTAGGTCAAATTTAACTTTCCTAAAATCTTATTTGGGTTAAATAAAGTTGTAGTGGTCGAAACAAGGATTCCGAAGATATAAAGAATGCCGAAATCCGAGTCATAACGAAGAAATTATGACCTGTCGAAGTTTTACGGCAAAACCGGCACGGCACCAGGAAGCGTAAATAGTAAATTTATGATAGAGCGAGATTTAGCCTTATCAATCTAAACAAAAGTTATAGAATATGTTAAGATAAGAGCGTCAATAAAAAGAACGCCCAAATCTGACTTCGTATGAGGAAGTTGTGATTTTTCTAAGTTACAGATATAGCAGTAGACAGCTAAAAACTCGAAATAGAGATCGAGAGACTTTTGGCCAAAACAACCCAAATGAGAATCAAAGGGGTCAACAATTCTAGCACAACAGTAAAAAGTCTGACGAAAACGGACGTCGGATGAAGAAGTTATGGAACTTTAACGGACTTTTCCTGTCCCGACCTATTAAAAATATAATATTAAAAATAAAATCAAAACTAGCCGACGGAGTCTAAACGAAAGTTATACATCTTAGTCTCACCTTCGCGTGGATATAAAGAACGTTGAAAACGGAGTTCGTATGAGAAAGATATGAATTTTTGAAGTTTGTTAATTAATTTAAATATAAATTAAATTAAATCCCGGTATTATCCGAAGGAGGAGTCACCGGTCCGATCCCTCGTACGCCCAGCGTACTCGGATGCCAGGCTCCGGTTTGTCCATGTCGCTCCAATGTTTTGACCGAGGATGCGCTCATGCATGACGCATGAGTACGCAGCGCGTACTCTAAGTACGCCCCGCGTAACGCAACCCCCTCAGACCCCTATAAATAGCATGCGAGGGTACCAGCCAAAATTGCTAATTTCCTTCCTTTCTCGCGCCGAAGCTCTGCGTTTCAACCCTCGGAATCATCCCAAAGGCCCGTCTTTCATATCCAAGGTGGGAAGAAAGTTTTACACTCCCGAGACTCCCGAGATTTCCCGAGAATCTCGAGAGATCCGCTTTCTCGAGTAGAAGTTCTGCTCGGTTTTCGTCACGCATTCTTCAATCAATCAGGTGAGTTCATACCCCTATAATCCACACTTTTAAATGTTTATGAATATTTTTATATGCTTTTAAGGGGGGGGGGGGGAATACAAGTAAAACACACGATGATTATCATATGTTATATAAACTTTCATTTTATACTTTTTATCAATGGAATCATATGTGATTTATAATCATTATAAAGAAACTTTTGTGTGCAAAATGCATCACGATAATATCATATTTTTTGGAAATTGAAAAGTGTTGTTATTTATATATAAATCAAACACTCCGCTTATACTGTATGTATATGTGTCCACCTTTGGTACTACAAACATACGATTATTTTAGTACTACAAACATACGATTATTTTGGTACGAAAAACATCAATATTTTGGGATACTTCTTGTTAATAAATCAATCATATGTGATTTATAACTAGTATACAAATAGATTCACTACAAGTTCAACAGTTTCACTAAACATATTACTTCAAATGACTTTCTTAAACGTTTTACATTATTAAAGCTCGTTATCAAACTGTCTTACATACTGTAAGCTTCCTTTCAAAATCGGTTACAAAGGTGTTTTCAAACAATGGTTTTACGTGTACTTAAACTGTCTTATCAAACAAAATACTTTCAATCATTTTATAAACTGACATCAAGTCACAAATCTTTATTAGACTTTTCAACGGTTTTACAAAACTTCTTTATGCTTTTATATTATAAATTGCATGCATCTATATGTACAGTTATATAAGAAATGTTTAAAAGAATTAGAAAGGCTATCCACCCTATTTCCTTTTCGCGCCTTGAGATGTGGTCTGGTGGGATATTGGGTATTCGTTTGAAAGTCGTTTAAATATTAGTTATATATCATGCATACATATATGGTCATAAATGTTCCATCAGTAATTTAGTTCCGATACAAATAGATATCAATGGTCTATAAACCTACTTGGTCACTCATCAATTACATTCTAGTAAACTATTATAGGAATAGTTTAGAGTAAACAAAACATTTTCACTACTACAAAAAATTACACCAGAGTCAGTTCATTCATGAGTCCAGACTACATGTTATACGAAGGAATACTTTTACATGAAATACATGAATACTTTTACATAAACATTATACAGTAAATTACTACTACATGTTATATGAAGGAATACTCTTACCTGAATACTTATACATGAATACTTATACATGAATACTTTTACATAAACATTATATGGCAAATCACTACTACATGTTATATGAAGGAATACTCTTACCTGAATACTTATACATGAATACTTTTACACAGACATTATATGGCAATTTAATATTACATGTTATATGTCTAGATACGGTTATATTGTTCGCCTTTCTATCTTTACCTTGTGATTCAATCACATCATCGACGAGGTAGACTGGGACTTTATCTCCTATTACCACATCATACTTTGAGGGACTAACCATTCCGACAACCACTGCTAGCTACAGAGGTAGATGAACAATCTACGGATGTTCTAGGTTGATACCATCGTGGGTATACATAAGGGACTAACTATTCCTAAACCCGGCTGTTAGCAACAGAGGTAAATGAGCAGTCTACGGATGTTCTAGGTTGATACCATTTCAGGTATACTTAAGGGGCTACTAATAAGAGTTAAACAAGGAAAAACCATCACATTTTCAAGAGATACGTACTGTCAAAACAGTCAGGTTTAGGTAAAAGACTACTTTCAAAACATTCGAGTCTTGGTAGAAGACTACTTTTATACTAGTAGGAAATATGGGATTTTCTAGAGCTTTTCATACTTATACTAAATGTTTCATCATTCATTTACCAGTCTTTCATATCAACTAATCAAAGTAATGACATTAAATACTTATGAACTCACCAGCTTAAATGCTGATCTACTCTTTCAAAATAACTTGTATTCTTAGGTTACAAATAAACAGGTGTCGATACAAGGTTTAGAGAAGATGGAGCACTCAAGACTCGTCTTTTATTTTGATAAGTTATTATCATATCTTGTACAATGAAAGAAAACACTTGTAATTAAAATTATACTATTGATGCAATGGATGATGTTGTTGCTTGTTTACTACTTTACATTTGTTGTGATGCATACATGACGTCCTCCGCCCCAGAACGTTTCCGCCGTTCGTGGTTTTGGGGTGTGACATCATATATTCACTTCGATTACCAGGACTACATCATAGGGATGTAGGTCGACACTCAGACAACAATACCCGAGGCGCGGGAAAAATATTATGCCTAATACGTTCAAGACAGAAACGTCCCGGGTTAACCATCGTCTCTCATTACCTTGTATTCCTTTCCATGTAGGAAAAACCATGCCACCGAAGAAGCGTAACCAATCCACAAGCAAGAAACCTACTCTCCTATTTGATGAAGCTACGTTCCAAGCTGCAGTTTCAGCAGCCGTAGCAGCTGTCATGGCTCACCTGAATGCTAACAACGCCAATGTTAGCAAGGTGCCCGTTGGAAATTCCAATCCTGACAATGGACAGCATCAACCCACACTTCCATACTCAGCCACCCAAGAACCTCAACTGAACCCACTAAAGAGAAAACTCAAGATAGAGGAGGGAAGTACCTCGGCTCAAGGACCTTCCGAAGGGCAACGAGCTGAGGCAGTCTGTACCCCTTTCAACCCTTCCCTCCCGACTCCAAGAAGACCATATCTAGGAGACCTTCCCCACTGCAGCAAGTGCAGCTACCATCATCATGGTGCCTAACGGGAACTCTATTGTGCTAGGTGCCACATGAAGGGGCATACTGCTCATGTATGCAGAACTCCGGTGGAATGTATAACAGCAATCGCCAATGCGGCGGCCACACAGGTTTGCCGCCTATGTGGCGGGTTTGGACACTTCAAGAAGGACTGCCCAACCGAAGGAAAAGACAAAGACACAGAAGGAGCCTGACACTACTGCTTAGGGAGAAACGTCAAGGAACTCGGTAGATTTTTGGTATGACTCTCGAACTCAGATAACAAAGCTAAGAACAATAAAAGACTAATTCAAATGCAAATTCTTTCCAGTAAGAAGAAAGTCGCAGCACTGTTATAAAAATTTAAAATTTATTAGGTAAAACTATAGTGGCTAAACATATACGTTACGACCATGTATATTTAAGATGGACAGACCTAGAGTGAGCGAATGCCGCCTCATCTCCTGTTCCTCGTTTGGTTGTGGATTTAGGGCGGGGTCGCTCAGTCGACAGTCCTCCCCACCTTAAATGTACATGACTAGTATATGGGAGGCAATTATAGAAATGCCTCGTGAGAACCCGTTCATGAAAAGATACTCTATTCGGAAACACTTAGAACTCTCTATAGTTCCGCGTCAACTCTATCATTCCAAGTATCCGCGGTAGTGATACGTAGGACGAAACCCGAGACGCCTCGAACTGGTGTGCCTGTTCGACACATGACTCTATCGATCTTCACTTTATATCATTTCAGAGTGTGCCAACTTCGACGACTCTATTGATCATGGTTTGATTTCGTGCAACCGTGTGTAAATCCTTAAGTGCTGTGTAAAAAGAACTTTCTCCATAACCATATCGGCAAATAGAGGTTCTTCCGAACCTGAACCTAACACAAATAAACCAACCTAATACGATCCGTCAATCATCCCTCTTATCTCAAACCTTTCGATGTACCCAAGGGAGGGTACCATACACTGTTGACCGACCCCTCGTAGTCAGATGAACACCGAAGCGAAACACACTACAAGATACTCCAGAAGACAACAACCAACCGAAGCATACTCCGTAGATTCCCTCGGAAAACCCTTCGCACCTCGCACATCAGGTTCATGAACCCAGAAGATAGAACTCATGAGACTGACCGCTATAATCAGGTATATGCATAAGGGCGGCATATAATTGAGATCAAAAATATTAAAGGTGTGTGTTTCCTCCCTATTCCCTGTTCCTCGTTGGGTTGTGGGTTTGGGGTGGAGTAGCACAGCTGAACGTCCCGCCGACCTCAATTGTACACTGCTCGCATACACCCGTTATTTGTGGTTGAGCTAGGCATGAGCACTAGCACAAACCTCTTAGCAAAACACTTTCACCCTACTCCATAAAATAGGAAACCGAGGCAAGAAAATCACTACGGGTTGAGCTGTTAAAGTTCCGAGTGAGAAGACTCTATACTCACTAGATTTCACCTAGACCGAGAAAATCCAGAACCTTTGGAATAGTAGTTGTAATATATGCTCACACTGCTCAGGAACTTTGTCCACCTCGTTATAGACAAGTAGTGCCTATCATCCTCCACCCTATTGCATGGAGGAAATCGTCGTCGCCCTGTAAACGATGAAATACATTCTCCAAAGAGGACACTATAATCTCGAGAACCACAGGATAACCTTCGCAGCCAAGAATACTTGGTCAAGTGTGAAAGTAGCTGCGTCAAATCTCATCACCCGGATCCCGAAGAGATCATAGGCTTGACACCAGCCTTGGTGTTAGTCGAAGGGTTATGCAGGAACATACACCTTCCACGCTAGGATAAACCACAGTCTTAGAGATCCATTGGACTATTAAGTGTTACACGAATACTATCTTACGCACAGGTAGTAGAACCACCTTCGGAGATAGTCCAACTCTCATCTGGTGAAACTCTATCTCCTCGACCCTCAGGGTTTCCGTATCTCAAGCTTCATTAGTGCAGGTTCATTTGCACAAGCGCGAGATAGACACTCTATAGCAAACCGATAACCATGGTCACGCAACCCACTCGACGATCTAGAAAGTCTCTATCAGCCAGTTGAAAGAAAACACGAAACCAACAACCACCTGAGCTTCCTAAGGACTAACTTGAAGGACTACACTACCAGTACGAGAGAGAACGTTAGGAACTTCGGAATGGCGATCACGCCAATGATGGTCTTGCCATAGAAGTATACTATGTTCTAAGTACTGAAAAGCTCTACCTTTCCGAGAGCTTAGGACCATCCGAAAATCCTCATGGAGGCATGGTCCGACCCTTTTCAGGCCACTACTACCTTCGGATATACCACAGGATTCACACCCGGACGACCCATTTCTTAGACTTGACTTGATAGGTGATTTCCCGACAACACTCTTCGTGCCTCACTCATCTTGATAGAATCCATCAAGAACCCTAACCTTGTAGATACACCAGTTGGAACCCACTAGCTACACAAGACGGAATCCGCATCCTGTACGCGAGGGTCTGTTGAAATGACAAACACAGACCAGAGATCACTTGGGAATGCGAGGACAACCACATAGGAAGTACTCTTTTACCTCTACTTGGCCATTCATACCTACTTCCTCGCCTATATTTGAATTTCGGGACGAAATTCCCTCTAACAGGGGGATGATGTGACAACCCAAGTTGCCCCGTTACATTTCTCCGTTACCGTTAACGGAATAATCCACTATTCAAAAGTTCCGTTAATGAGAAGTCATCAAGTTTAATAAACATTTCAATTGTGTATGTTTATATGCCGTTAAGTCGCGATAAAAAGAAGCAATATACATAGCACATATTTCCATTTACTTGGAAATGTCAAGTTTTATTATCACGACCACCAAATAGGGTGCGACCAAAAGCCCTGTTTAACGGCAGTATCAGGTAAAATCCCATGGAGGCCTGACTCAAAACCCTATATAAGGGTGAGTGGAGCCTATTGGAAACTTTTTACACTCTCTCTCTAGATTCGTTTTTGCCTCGAAACCGCAACCAAACGCTTCCAAATTGTAAGTCCGCTTACCCTAGCTTATTCTAAACATAGTGATTTATGTTTATAGCCCAAAAATCATCCAAGAAGGCATGTAATAAGGAGTTTACGGCCCAGGAACACTCTAGGGCCGTAAACCCCTAAAATGCTGCCAAACATGCCTCTAAACTTGTCCTTAAGCTTGGAAACTAATTAGGTATCTAGCCTAGGAGTGTTTAAACATCAAAACACAAAGATTGAGGGCATAAAAGAGAGTTTACGGCCCAAGCACATGCTTAGGCCGTAAACACCTCTAAACCATGTCAAAATGCCCCAAAAACACTCCCAAACCACCCTTAGACTTCATACATAATTTAGGGACTTAGCATTGGGGTTTGGATCAATTAAACACATCAAAATGAAGGATAAAAAGGAGTTTACGGCCCAAGCACATGCTTAGGCCGTAAACACCCCAAATCATGCTCAAAGTGTGGTTTTGCTTCCCTAAATGGCCTTAGACATTTACCATAAAATACTAGGAAGGATTTAAGGACTTAAACACATGAAATGGAGGGGTAAAAAGGAGTTTACAGCCCAAGCAAGTGTCTAGGCCGTAAACTCCCCAAAACACACTCAAATGGTAGTTTTAATTCCCCAAAATAGCATCATACTTCATTAGAAATCACTAGAAAGGCATTAGGGGCTTTAAACTTCCCAAAACTCTAAGGATTAGAGTTTACGGCCGTAAACTCCTTTACGAGTACCCTGAATGCTAGCTACAGTCCACCGCCTACCAAGCCAAGGGGTAACAAATGTCACATTATATAGATGCTTGTAGAGCGTCTAGAACTCTAGTCAGTATGGTTACGAGTATCCTGGGTTGCCTTATAATTCATGACTTTAAGGTAACGATATTTCGTCAGCGATTTACACCGTATGCTGATGTCACCTTTTTCAGAGTCACACTGTTTTGACCTTGCTAGATGTATCTTTCAGTTGATACTGTTTGGGGTCTGTTATCTCTGTTTGACCATACAAGTTGTTTCTTTCATTTGATACCGTCTGGGGTCTGTTATCTCTGTTTGACCTTACAAGATGTACCTTTCATTTGGTATCGTTTGTGGTCTGTCTTCACTGTTATGACCTTGCAAGATGTACCTTTCATTTGGTATCGTCTCGGTCTGCGTTCACTGTTTTAGACCTTACCAGTTGTACCTTTCATTTGGTACCTTCTGGGGTCTGTGTCTCTATTCGTTAGACTGAACCAGGCGTATCGTATGTTTGATACTTTCCTGGAGTCTATGGTTCTTTGCCTTAGTCAGTAGTCCTCACAGCTGAGGCATATGATATTCCCTGATGTCGTTGCTTTCCTCAATAATCAAATTCAGTATTTTGATAATGATAGCAATTTAGGGAGAACTACTTTTTACCCTACATCACTGACCAGTCTTGGTAGAAGGCTGCTTTTACTAAAGAAAATATAGGATTTTCTGGAAAGGACTCTAGTACACTGAAATCTTTTAAACTACTACTTTCTTAAGTTATTTGAATGAAATGTCACTAAATGCTTATGAACTCACCATCATTTGTAAAAATGCTTATACTCGCTTTTCAAATAACTTGTATTCTCAGGTTAGCATTAGACAGGTACATCCCCGGAGCTGTTGATGAAGATAGCTTTGTACCATGCTGTATTTATTCTATTACGTGTATTATTTTAAAGTGTTGTAATGTAACCATGTAAAACTATTACTATTAATGCAATGTTTTGTTGTACTTTGATTACTATAATGCATGTGTTGTGATACTTGACATGACGTCATCCACCCCAGAACGTTTCCGCCGTTCCGGTTTTGGGGTGTGACAGCAAGCTTGAAAAATCCATTTATGGATTAAAACAAGCATCTCATAGCTGGAATCTTTGTTTCGATGAGAAGGTCAAAGAGTTTGGCTTCTCAAGAAGTGAAGATGAGTCATGCATGTATGTCAGAGCTAATGGGAGTATAGTTAGCTTGTTGGTACTGTATGTGGATGACATACTACTTATAGGAGATGACATCCCAACCTTGTAGGAGGTTAAGTCCTGGCTTGGGAAGTGCTTTGCTATGAAGGACCTATGGGAAGCTGCCTATATCCCAGGGATAAGGATGTTAAGAGAAAGGAGTAAAAGACTAATTGGACATAGTCAAAGTACCTACTTGGATAAGGTGTTGAAAAGGTTCAACATGCAGAATTCCAAGAAAGGAGATTTACCGATCCAAAGCAATACCAAGCTGAGTAAGACTCAGAGTCCGAGTACAAAGGCAGAGATAGCTGATATGAGCCAATTATCGGATGCTTCCGTTGTTGGCTCGATCATGTATGCTACGACTTGTACCCGCCCTGATGTGGCATTTGCTTTGAGCATGGTCAGCAGGTATCAGGGGAAACCTGGCAAGGCTCATTGGACTGCGGTAAAGAACATTCTCAAGTACCTGCGGAGGACTAAGGATTGGATCCTTACCCTTGGTGGGAGTGATGACTTGAGAGTATTAGGGTATAGTGATGCTAGTTTTCAGATTGATAGGGATAAATTTCACTCTCAGTTGGGCTGAGTCTTTACCTTAAATGAAGGAACAATCTCTTGGAAGAGTTCCAAGCAGGAGACGGTGGCTGATTCGACTTGTGAATCAGAGTATATAGCAGCGAGTGAAGCAGCGAAGGAGGCGATATGGCTGAAGAACTTCATCGGAGACCTAGGAGTTGTGCCAGCTATTCAGGAGTATATGGAAATTTTCTGTGACAACAATAGTGCGGTTGCTTTAGCTAAAGAACCGAGAGATCATGGAAGATCCCAACACATTGACAGAAAATATCACTTCATAAGACACAAGATAGAAGAAGGACTCCTCGTGGCAAAGAGGATATCGTCAGATGAGAACCCTACGGATCCCTTTACAAAGGGACTGAAGAGGGCTAAGCATTTTTAGCATGCGAGGCACATCGGGCTGAGAGACGATATTAGTTTTACAGATTAGGTAGATTCTATGAAACTTGTAAAATGTAATCGACATTTGATGATGAATAAAATTGTGATTTACTTATGAGTAAGGAGTTGCTATCATTGTCAATTATTTACAATTGTTTCAGCTTTGCATGTTTTGACTTCTAGAATAATTAATTTATTCAAACCTCCACAATCGGGCATACTTCGGAAGTAGGTATGAATCAAGATTGTCATGAATTGGGTTTGTAGATGGCTAAAAGTGTTTAGACATGGCAATGGTTGCTACAACGTTCATGAGTACTCATATGTTATGAGTATTGGAATAAACCCACGCTCACTTGTATCACTTCATGGAATTTATCTCGAGTGATCGTGAGATGGTAATATCATGTAAGTCTTCAAACCTAGAGATATGAGTTGTTACCTATGAGTTGGTTATGCATTGATTGCACGTAAACGCATCAGTAACTTAATGTTATAAAACGTGCCTTTGTGTACAATTCAACAAGTAGTAGAACAAGTATATGAGTCGAAGTTTATCTATTCCTTCTAGAAATAGAAGCGATATCTGGGCCCCTCGATGATTTTGTGTTGACCCATGTACCGGGCCCGGTCAGAAGTAAATTGATGTGTTCAGTTGAGTTCTTTGTCAAACAAATCGGAAATCGAGAAACAACTGACAGATAATAAGCAATACATAGTTCCATGTGTTTGTCCGGCTGATATCATGAGAACAGAGGATTGTATGATCACTTATCTTAAAATGGCGCTTCATAGTTCAACAGAGTTTTCGAGAGCTACGATTGTTGGTTGGTTCCTGAAGTAATATAGGAAAATAGAGTTATTAGACTTATCCAAGTGCGAGTCTATTGGATAAGGTGTCTAAGTCCATAACTTATTTGGTATATACTTGACTCGACCCGGCATGGTCCATTTGGGTTGCATTTCATTCAAACTATTTATGGATAATTGGATGAGAATTATACACATTTGATTATTAATATATTATAAGTTATAATATATTAATATAAAGTCATGTTATTTAATTAGTCTTAGTCGTAAATTAATTATGAATTAATTTAGAGATTAAAAGGAAGACTAATTTGATTGTGGGCTATTGGTTTTATATGGTGTGGGCTAACACTCATTTGTTAATGGGCTAGGCTTGTATGGAAGTCCATGGATGATCCATGGAGCTTTGAACCCATGGATCCTTGGAAAAGGAAAGGTCATGGGTTATTAGGGTTTCACCCTAATCATGTACACTATATAAGCATGCTTATGTTGCATGAAATAGCCACTAGTGTGTGTGTTTTGTGTGTGGCCGAAAATTGTAGTGTGTATACACTCTTTAAAGTTTTCCAAGAAGTTTGTGGGGGATTTGTGATTCCATTTGAGGCATTCACACTATTGGTGCTTGGCCCTCAAACTCCTTAAGAATCAAACTCATCAAAAAGGTATGTAATCTCATCTAATTCTTTTCTGTTTAAAAGTACCCCATGCCATGTTAGATAGGTTATGAACCTTGGAAAATTATTATTTTTCATGTATTTAGACAAACATAGATTCAAGGTTTATTAGGGTTGCATGCACACTTAGGAAGTGTTAGATTGCTCAAAACCCAACACATACTACGGTCTTCGAGAAACAAAGAATATGCTTTCTAAAACAAAATACTTGTGAACTTACCAACTAAAATGTTGATAATCTCTTTTCAAAATCACTTGTATTCTCATGAAACTAGTAGACAGGTACACACGCAGGACTCTAGAAGATGGAGCATAATAGCTTCGAGTCTTGTTTTGCTACTTACTTTTGGAGTCAATCTTATATGATTTGAGTACAATGTAAACACTATAATATTAATGCAGTTGTTGTTATTACTTGTTTTACTATTCTAGATTTGTTGTGATACTGAACATGACGTCCTCCGCACCCGAATGATTCCGCCATCTCGGTTTGGGGGTTTGACAGATTGGTATTAGAGCATTGTTTACAGTGAATTGAGTATATCAACCCATAAACGATATACAAATATAAATACAATGGGATAAAAACACTCGAAACAAGAGTTATACTTTTAAAATATATGTATTCTTATATTAGTATACATGCCTGTATTTATACATACTAGAACAAGTATCACAAGAAGAACTAAACAAAAGTATTTAAATGTTGGAGACTACAATCAAACTTAGACAGTTATGTAATCATATCTGGGATAAATATAGCCTGATCAACAATAATTATTTGAGATACGACCAACATGTGTTTGGGAGTGATGTGGTGTTGCAATAGGCTTAAAACTTACCTAACTCTATATACAACGGATCACTAGAACAAAACATAAAGTTAAGATTCTGTAGGAGTATTTTATGATACTAAAAGATAAAACAAGTTTTAAACTTACCAAGTTCATATAGTTAAAATACTATAGGGGTATTTTAGGCGATATAAATAACTTATGTGCAAATTAAAATAACCTTACTAGTAGGTCTATAATTTCGAAGTGTATAATCCCAGGGTTCTATATAATTAAGATTTTATAGACCTAGAATCAGTGATCTAGGCTCTACTTCATGTTCCTTGTTTGATTGTGGTTTTAGAGTAGGGTCACTTATTCAAAGGTCTATTTAATCTTAAATTATATACTACTTGTATACACAACATGATTATAGAAGGACCCGGTAAGGATCACCCCATAATGTTTCACTTAATCTCATAGACTGTTTAGACACTCTAATTCTTGCACGACAAACCTAGATAGATGTGACCACTCCATCATAGTAGTCAACATAGGAGTCAAGGAGGAACAAGAAGACGTTCATGAGGAGGATTTTGTGAAGGGATCAACCGAAGAGAAAGGCACTAGAGTGATCATTAATGACCCTTACCCTTCTTAGGAGCAGACTGAAATGAAGCCCTGTAAAGAGAACTTACTGCAAACCATATGGAGTCTACTCATGGAAGGACCCTGTACCAAAATGAAGCCCTATAAAGAGAACTTACTGCTAAACCAAGATTAAGTCAGGGGCTACGAGCCCATCAGGAAACCTTTGAAAGGTGCATGCGAGACATGGAGCGTCTCCTGGCAGAATCAAGGACTTGTTCCAGTAGCTCTCATCACAGATAGAGCCTACTCTATCTTCTCTTTTGGATGTAACTTAAGTCTATGTAAAAAATCTAGTTTTAATTTCCTGTCTATGGTAAGACTTTGAACATTCAGTCTACTAGGTTTCCATGTTGTCAAAATTTTCTTTATATGGTTTGATGTAAGACCTACTTCTAGGTCATTTTTCCCGAACTTATTACGTCATTAATGCCAATGTTATTGGCAAACCTCAAATATTATGGGAAATCCTTATCCAAATGCTTTCGTCTTTGTATTGCTAGATCTCTATTTCAATCATACTCTTATCTGTTTTGTTGGGCTATGGCGATTTAGTCCATGGATCACTCTCATTATACTTACAATTGATTCTTACTATCATCATTATCTTTATAAACTTTCAGTCAAACAATGCCTCCATAAAGAGGGAAAAGGCGTAATCCTCCAATAACTCCAGGTTAACCATCACCTCCTCAACAATAGGACTTTGCAGCTCTCCAAGTTGCGGTATTTACGGCTGTTGCGGCAGCCCTCACTCAATTCAGTGCTAGTGGTACTAGCGGAAGTGGTGCTGCTATTCAATATGCTCAAGGTGATGCTCCAGCGATTGCTAGGGAGTGTTCATATAAGGATTTCACCAACTGCAAGCCCAAGTCCTTTAACAGGACCAGTGGAGACATTTCCCTCTCGTAATGGTTCGAGAAGACGGAGTTGATCTTCGACATCTGCTCTTTCCCAGAAGGAAGCAAAGTAAAATTTGCTGCCTGCACTTTCTCGGACAGAGCCCTCACATGGTGGAATAGCCATGTCAAGTCACTAACTCTTATAGTGGTTAACACTATGGGATGGGAATCAATGATGGAGCTCATCATCGAGGAATACTGCCCAAGGAGCGAGGTTCAGAAACTTGAACATGAAATTTGGAGCCTAACCATGAAGGGCTTCGACGTAGTTGCCTACACTGCCAGATTCAACGATCTGGTGGCACTATGTCCGGGAATGGTCCCTACCGAGGTAAAGAAATTCCACAGGAACATTTGGGGGCTGATGCCTCCATTCTGGGGGAATGTCTTAGGTTCAAACCCTACTACCTTCGACAGTGCCAAACGACTAGCACATCGGCTCCTGGCTCACGAAGTCTGCACCCTATCAACAACAACAACCCTAGCCATCCCAGAACCTTCTAAGATCGCTAACAACAAGCAGAAATATTGGGGTACCAAGAAGTAAAAAGAATTGCAAAACTCTGCCAAGAAGTAGCAGGTCGTGGCTATTCATGCTGCGAAAACACCTACTGATACTGTGCCCACGAAGCAGTATGTTGGAAGCTTTCCCAAGTGCAACAAGTGCAGGTTCCACCACAATGGGCCCTGCCAGGAAATGCAATGCTCTAACTGCAACAGGAAGGGGCACAATGGCCATTTCTTCAAATCTCCGACAAGGCCACTTAACCAAGTCCCCAAAGCTGGTGTGGGCCAGGCTTGCTACAAATGTGGCGAGGTGGGCTATTACAAAAGGAACTACCCGAAGGCAGCGAGCGCATGAGGCGTAGGAAGAGTTTTGGCTACAGGCCACAAGGAAGCAGTAGCCGACCCTACTGTGGTCATTGGTACGTTTTTCCTCGATAACCCTTATGCATTTACACTATTTCATAGCGGAGCGGAGAGGAGTTTCGTGAACCAGTTATTTTCTCACTTACTTAAACAACAATCACACGCATTTAAAGAACCGTTCACCGTTGAAATGGCTAATAGGAAAAAAGAGAGCACTAGCAGTACATGCATATGATGTACTCTAACTCTATATAGCCATTCCTTTCCAGTCGACCTCATGCCAGTCTCCATTAAAAGTTTCGACGTCATAATCAGCATGGATTGGTTGAGTCTTCATCGCGCTAACATCATGTCACACCCCGGCCATCGATGGAAACACCGGGCAGTGTAAAGTCATTTCTCGTATCATAGTTATCAACTTCGTGAAAACACATGCAATTTAAAATACGTCAACATAAAGTTGGTGAGTTCACTGTTTTTGACTTCATACAAAAATAACACTTTTTCTCAAGTTCAAAAGTATAGTTTTGAAAGTATCATTTTGACTCTCCAACGTTTAGCATATATATCCTAGGTATAAAATTTTACTTACCAAATAAGTAATTTACCTATAAGTCTCATATACTATGAATATAAGTGTTTGTAATTCCATACAAATGAAACTTGTTACATATAAATCTTATTTCAATTTTATACGAGTAAAACGGCTACGTATAAATCTATTTCCGTTCTATACGAGTATCTGTGTTAGGTATAATTATCTACTTAATATACAAGTAGTATACCTACCAGTTTCTTGTACCTAGAGTATGAGTGTTTGGGAATCTTATACTTAACATTAACACTTGTATAACGAAAAAGTATAATACTTCTAACAATTTACTACCATGAGTCCGTAACGCGGCTATATGACTAGTTTCAAACCTCTGCTTGATGCTACAAGTTTTGCATCTTGAGATAGGTTCCACACGCTTCATCAACGTCGGAACAATAAACAAACAAAAGGATAGTTCGTCACTTAGCTAGCAACCACGAGTGGTGTTGTCAACCCGTATCTTATTCATACACGACTTCCTCGCTCACACGGGATTAACGATTACAGGTCAGAGGATTTTACCTAAGATTTCCAATCTTAGTTGATGAATACAATAACTCATGTAGACTTTTCGAGTTCTGTTAGTTCTAGTAGTAAACTCATATTTGTGTCTAAAACCCTAAGTTATTAGAGTATGCTTTTAACATTACTCCTAATATTTATAATACTTTGGTAGTACAACAACTATAATTACAATTAAAACCAGGTTTTATCTTGACATAAAACCAACAATAACAACATATCCAGTTTTATCTTGACATAAAACTAATAATAACAACATATAACATATCTAGTTTTATCTTGACATAAAACTAATAATAACAACATATAACATATTTAGTTTAATCTTGACATAAAACTATTAATTTCAACATACTATGTAACTTAACATATAAAACTTCCGAATATAACTTCGGAACTATATCGCACACCAAATATATATAGAATCCTAAGTATAACTAAAGATCTGCATTAATATATTAACATACCGATAAGTAGATAATAGTTGTATATATTCAAAATTTTATATTTAGAACAACTATACCCCGGCTATTATAACTATATATTATCATATAGACATAATAATAACATATATACAATGACTAGCTTGCGTTTTCCCCCGAAATATTAGAAAGTGGGGCCGTGAAACTCACCTTAGTAGTGTGATTTTTATGATATCTAAGCGAAGCATTCAGCATGCGAGTTCGTCGGGGCTCGGGATGCAAGAGGGCTTCAACAAGTAAGAGAGGAAGAAAGGAAATGGTGTAAGGAAGTGAATGGGTCAAAGCGTCTATTCATAGTAAGCTTTTATGACACTCACTTCGTGAGTGTCATAAAACTCACGTCGTGAGTCTCATGACTCACTCCGTAGACTTGCCATTTGCATCCCTAGATTCGAATGGTGGCCATGTGACTCCTCACGTCGTGAGTGTCATAAAACTCACGTTGTGAATTTTGGATCTTATCCTCATGCAGCTTCTAGATTCCGATTTATGAGAAAATTTCTCCTCATGTCGCGAGTGTCATAAAACTCACATCGTGAATTGGATCTTATCCTCTCGCAGCTTATAGATTCCGAAATATGATAAAATGCCGTCAGCATCATAAAACTCACGTCGTAAATTAGCTAGTTTAGGGTTTTTAAAAGCTAAATCTTCGGAATGTCATAACTTTTGCATAAGAACTCTGGTTTTGACGTTATTTATATGCACGCATAGGTACTTATGAGTACTACAACTCTCTTTTAGACTTAAATAGCTAATTCTAAGTCTATTTTAAATTCCTCTTATTATAGAGATTTATAGTGTTCGTTTTATCATAACTTCTTCAAGGGAAGTTAGATTTAGATGTTCCCTATATTTTTGGAATCGTATGGACATATACTTTGATTTATACCATAAAGTATGTATGAAAGTTCATATTTATATTAGAATTATCATGAAATACATATTGAGTTTACTACATTACTAGTTTAACAAAATCACATTACATGATTGGTATAATCACATGTGATTGTTATTGACCTACTATTTAACTAGTGTTAGATTCTTCCACCCATTGATAAAATTTCGTCCGGAAATTTATCTTGTACTAGATTCCAATGCAGGGTCCTGGATAGCTTCTCTGCTTCCTGTTACCAATGCCCTGCCACAACGTAACTTCATTGACTCCTTAAGTTTGGATATTCCTTCTTGATATGTCCAATTTCACCACACTCAAATGACGCACTTCCTCCATCGTAGCATGTCCTAGTGTTTGTTCCTTGATTTTCTATGGTAAGTGCTTTGCTCCTTCATAAATTGGTGGTATGTCCCTTTTTCTTGAAGTGAGTGCATATAAAGCAGTTACCTAGATGGTGACGGCTACACTGAGTGCATTTTGGGAGTTTTCCTTCATATCATCGTGGTTGTGTGGGTATTGCTGTTGTGGCTGCATAATTAGTTGTCACATCTTTTTTTCATCAGATGTTTGTATGGGATTCTTCCCATTAAATTTGCATTTGTTCGTTCCGGATTCGGGAGACTCAGCTATAAATCCCACTTGGATTTCTGTACTAGTTAGCTGATGAGCTATACGCTTTGCACTGTCATATGTTGTATGCTTTGATGCGATCACCATTCCTTTGATTTGCAATGCTAGACCCTAGATATATTGCTCAATCTTCTTGTATTCTGGGGTTCCAAGTGCCGGACACATCATCGCAAGATCATTGAATCTAGCGGTATAAGCATTTATCTCTGAACCCTTCATGGTTAGGGTCCACAATTCTTGTTCCAGCTTTTGTATTTCCTCCCTGGGACAATTCTCCTCTACTAGCATCCTCTTCAGCTCTTCACATTGCATGGAATTGGCGGCATCTATACCCATTGTACTCACATGGCTGTTCCACCATGTAACTGCTGCATCAGCGAAGGTACACGCAGAAAATCGTACCTTACATTCGTCCGGACAGAAGCTTATTTGAAATATTGTGTAACAGCCCGGAATTTTCAGGTATTTATTTTGGAATTATTTACGAATATTGTGAGTGGACTCGGCAAGTTGGAGCCCAAACTCACCGAGTAGGATCGCGGTTTTGGGCACGGGTTTGCGTCCGGACTCGACGAGTCCAAGAGTGGACTCGGCGAGTCCACGCTGTGTGGTGAAACCCTAATTTCAGGGGTTTGCGGCCTATTTAAAGGGCCTTATGGCCGTCATTTGTGCTCACCCAACCCTTAAAGAGAAACCCATGTGTGCTTGAACGTTTTGAGAGAGATAGGAAGCATTATTGACCCTTTTGTGTGTCATTTAGCAAAGAAGGACAAGATTCTAAGGAAGAGGAAGCAAAGGAGGTTGCTATTCTGTGGATTTGAAGCTTAGATCATCAATCTGGAGTTATGATTTCGGATTACTTTCTGTTTTGTGATGAATAATGGGATCTAGGGTTTCTCATGGACATTTATGGGATGATTTGATGCCAAATAGTTCTCTTCTTGTGTTGAGGCTCTGGATCTGGATCCATAGAGGTCCAGAGAGCCTCATTCTTTAAGCTTTATGTATAGCAATGGAGTTTATGACCTTGGGTTGTAGTATTTGAGACAAAAACATCATTTATGGTCATATAGAGATTGTATGTGCATCAAGATTGTCACTTTACGTGCTAAATATGCTTGGAAGGACTAGATCTATGGGTTAATAGAATGGATATAACCTTATGAGCAAGTTTGAGTCATTACATGGCACGGACTCGCCGAGTCTGAAGAACAGACTCGGCGAGTAGTATGAATGTTGCCAGACCACACAGCGAGTGGTCTTGCCGAGTTGGGGAGGGTTGACTCAGTGAGTCAGGGGGAAG
Organism: Lactuca saligna; assembly: GCF_052625555.1. Lineage (NCBI taxonomy): Eukaryota > Viridiplantae > Streptophyta > Magnoliopsida > Asterales > Asteraceae > Lactuca > Lactuca saligna. The sequence continues at coordinate 202,401,583 of NC_136421.1, forward strand.
TCTGAGTGTACAGGGGGACTGAGTCAAGCTCGACTCGCCAAGTTGTTCTTGAGACTCGGCGAGTTGAGTCGTGGTGGCCCCACAACTCATGCCAGGTGGAACTCGTCAAGTTAGGAGGATACTCGACGTGTCAAGGGAGGATTTAAGGGAAATCAGTGTATACGCTCAGACTCGCCGAGTCGCTATTGTGCACTCGCCGAGTCCGGTCAAAGTTGACCGTTGAACGTTGACCTAGGCTGACTTGTTAAAGAGTAGTCAACCTTAGTTGGGAAAGTGTTAATTAGAGATGTATTGCGATATATGAGGACTTTAGCTTGGGGGATCGAGCAGTAGTGATTTCAGGATTCACGACTTACCGAGACGCGAGGTGAGTCTTCTCATTATACTTTACCTTGAGTAGGTAACCAGAGTTATGTGATAGTGTGTTTGTATGCTATGTATATTATGTGTTGTACTACATTATTTCTATGTGATTTATGATGTGCATGTTTACAGAGTTAGAACCTGAGGGTTCACAGAGTTTGGGTGCACGGACCCACAGAGTTATAGCCTCGAGTGGCTAATATGTGTTATATATGGTATTTTGGGGAACTCACTAAGCTTTGTGCTTACAGTGTTTGATGTTATTGTTTCAGGTACTAGTGACGACCGCGGGAAGGCACCAGCTTGATCCGTACACACACACACACGGAGTTTATACATTTGTGATCTTGGGATTTTGTATTTACATGAATTGGTTAATTAATATGGTTGTGTTATGAATATTAAATGAATTATGTTTTACAAAAATTTGGAAAAATTTGTTTTGAAATTTACGGTGTTACAATTTGGTATCAGAGCCTTGGTTTGAGGGATTCGGGTACACCTTCGGGAGTATTTGAACTCAAACTGAGGATTTGGAAAAAAAATTTCAAAAGAAAATTTAACTTTTCTAAGAGTAAAAGATTTTTAGAGAAATTCAAGGAAGAAACGTGTGTACGATCAGTCAGCGCGCGAATGGTGATTTCCCAAAATACCCTTATATTATATGTTAATGGTGTATTTTCTTGTTAGAGTAGGCTAGGTATTCTTATTAGGACTAGAGTGCCATGATTTGTGATGCCTTAGCCTAGGGAGATGTGAGTTGCTATGAGATGCTTGAGAGCGAATAGGTAGCAGCGAGGAGCTTATGAGAGATCTGTTAGAGAGTGGTAGAGTACTTGGAATTTGGGATCCGGAAAGGAGGATTTGGGGTGTGTACAGAGACGGTGTGGACAGTAGTATTGGGGGCGTACTACTAACAGCACCGGGGCAGTGCACGGTCAAAATAAGAATCTTTGTAATACCAAGAATCAAGGAGGGATGGGTTTTCGAGTGTGAGTATGCTCGAGCGGATTCTAATTTATCGTATGTTGTATTTCAGAGGTTGATCATGGTGACGACACGTCATATGCCGGAGGGTGTCGGGGCTAGTGATGAGGAGATCTGGCAGATCATTGATGAGGATGTGGCTGCGGTCATCAGTGCAGAGTTACCAAAGATGTTCGGGTCTATTAAGACAGCGCTGATCGAGACTTTCGACGAGCGTTATCCCGCTCTTTCTGAGGCTGCGGTTGCGGTGGCCATTGCAGCTGTTGTTGCTGCTAGGCCATATGGTGGTGACGCGTTGTTGTTCCGGGAGTTCAGCAACACGAAACCACCGGAGTTTGATGGGACCCAGGACCCGGTGGCGGCCATGAGATGGATTTCTGATATAGAGGGGTGTTTCTTCACTTGCTCATCTCCTGAGAATCTGAGAGTACGGTTCGCGTTGAACCAGCTTCGCTTGGGAGCGAAGGACTGGTGGAAGTTTGTCATAGCACACTTTTCGCCTGCTGAGCTTGCAGTAGTGACTTGGGAGAGGTTCACTGCCATGTTCCGAGATGAGTATGTTCCCCAGGTGGAGCGGGAGCGGTTGGCCCAGGAGTTTCTGACCCTCAAGCGGGGTACTGAGTGTGTTACAGTGATCACCAGGATGTTTCACGAGAGGGCGATGTTTTGCCTTGAGCACGTGTCCACTGAGCAGGCACATATGAGTCGATATTTGAGTATTTTGAGATGGGACATTCGGGAGTTCATGGCAAACTCCTCATACCGGACATTTGCCGAGCTTCAGGAAAATGCCCGGAAGAGGGAGATTGAGCTGGACACCCGGGCTAGGGAGGAGGCTGAGTCTCAGGGGAGGGATCGACGACCGGTACAATTCCAGCCGGCAGTCAAGCAGGCCAAGCCCGCTGATCCCAAATCAGGGAGCCAGAAGGGCCGCACTTGTGGAAAGTGCGGCAAGGGTCATGATGGAGTGTGTAGAGCGGGATCTTGCTATAAATGTGGAAAGGAGGGGCATATGGCCAAGGACTGCCCCAAGGGGTTTGCAGTATGTTGTCACTGCAACTAGACCGGACACCGGAAGGTGGAGTGTCCGCAGTTGCGGGGATCAGCTCAGGGAGCACCTCAGGGATCTGCCCCTTCCGCCATCAGAGCTACCGGGAGTGGGCTAGTGAAGGCCGAGGCGCCAAGGGCTCGTGGGAGAGCATTTCAGTTGACCGCGGAGGAGGTCCGCGCAGTGCCCAATGTCGTGGATGGTATGTATTTTTTCGTGTATTTATTATAATGTTGAAATATTATGCTTATATTATGTTATGCGTAGGTACCTTTCTTGTGAATTTTGTACCTGCCTTGGTATTATTTGACTCAGGTGCGAGTCGGTCCTTCATATCATTGGCTTTTAGTCAGCACATCAGTATTAGTCGCGAGGCGCTGAGTCAGCCTCTAAGAGTTTTCATAGCTGACGAGAAGGTGATATATGCCACGGGGGTTATCCGTGGGTGCGTACTCGAGGTTTTCGGTGTTGAGTTCCCGATTGATTTGGTTCCTATTGCCATGGGGGATGTTTGTGTCATCGTGGGCATGGACTGGTTGAGCAAGTTCGGTGCGGTTATCGACTGCGAGAGATAGCTAGTGACCATACGAGACCCTAGTGGGGGAGTTCTTACAGTGTACGGTGAGGGTAGTCGTTCTGGATCAACATTTTGTTCGGCCGCTAGGGTGAGGCAGTGTTTACAGCAGGGCCGTAAGGGTTTTGTGGCGTACGTGTTAGATATACGGGTTGATTCCGGGATGCCGAGGTCGGTGGAGGAGGTTCCTATAGTGCGTGAGTTTCCAGATGTTTTTCCGGAGGAGTTACCGGGGGTGCCTCCCGTGAGGCAAGTAGAGTTTGGTATTGATTTAGTCTCGGGGGCCGTGCCTATTGCTAAGGTGCCTTATCGTCTTGCACCTCCAGAGATGCAAGAGCTATCCTCGCAGCTTCAGGAGCTGCTGGGAAAAGGGTTTATTCGGCCGAGTAGCTCGCCGTGGGGAGCGCCCATTCTGTTTGTAAAGAAAAGGATGGTTTACATCGGATTTGTATTGATTATCGAGAGTTGAACAAGCTGACGGTCAAGAACCGTTACCCATTGCCGAGGATCGACGATCTGTTCGACCAATTGCAGGGAGCATCTTGGTTCTCCAAGATCGATTTGAGGTCTGGATACCATCAGGTGAAGGTACGAGATGAGGATGTCCAGAAGACAGCGTTTAGGACGCGTTATGGGCATTATGAATTTGTGGTGATGCCTTTTGGGCTCGCCAATGCTCTGGTAGTGTTTATGGATCTGATGAACCGGGTATGCAGGCCGATGTTGGATCGGTCGATGATCGTATTTATTGATGACATTTTGGTATATTCGAGATCTAGGGAGCAGCATGAGGAGCATTTGAGGGAGATCCTTGGAGTTCTGAGATCGGAGAGGCTTTATGCCAAATTATCCAAGTGTGACTTCTGGTTGCGAGAGGTCCAGTTCCTTGGACATCTTGTTAAGCAGGATGGGATATTGGTCGATCCGGCCAAAGTGGAGGCAGTTATGAGTTGGGAAGTGCCAAGGTCACCCTCCGAGATTAGGAGTTTTCTAGGGTTGGCCGGTTATTATCGGAGATTTATCAGAGATTTCTCCAAGGTCGTTGTACCACTCACTAAGTTGACCCGGAAGGGTGTTGCTTTTTCATGGGGTCCCGAGCAGCAGGCTTCCTTTGACACGCTTCGCCAAAGGTTATGCAAGGCCCCAGTGTTATCCCTCCCGGAGGGAATGGAGGATTTTGTTGTATACTGCGATGCAACGATTTTGGGATTGGGAGCTGTATTGATGCAGAGAGGGCATGTGATAGCGTATGCATCGAGGCAGTTGAAGCCTCACGAGTCGAGGTATCCCACTCATGAGCTAGAGTTGGGGGTAGTGGTGTTCGCCCTCAAGATATGGCGCCATTATTTGTATGGGGTTCGGTGTACGATATACACAGATCATAAGAGTCTGAAGTATTTGATGGATCAACCCAACCTAAATATGCGGCAGAGGAGGTGGTTGGATGTGGTTAAGGATTATGATTGTGAGATCCTGTACCATCCGGGCAAGGCTAATGTGGTAGCCGACGCCCTGAGTCGTCGGGCGGAGAGTGCCCCGTTGGGAGGTGTGTGTTTGTGTTTGATCGTGATGACTCCGGTGTTGCACACCATTCGAGGAGCACAGCCTGAGGCAGTGAGGTCGGAAAAAAAGAAGAGAGAGCGAGTTGTTGGATTGGTATCGGAGTTCGTTACTGATGGTCGGGGGCTTATGACTTTTCAGGGGCGTATTTGGGTACCGTTCGTGGGAGGTACGCGTACCATTTTGATGGAAGAGGCTCATCGGTCGAAATTCTCAATCCATCCCGGGGCCACTAAGATGTATTTGGATTTGAGGAAGGAGTATTGGTGGTCCTGTATGAAGAGAGACGTTGTGTGGTTCGTGGAGAGGTGCTTAACTTGCCGTAAGTTTAAGGTCGAGCATCAGAGGCCGCATCGTAAGTTGCAGCCATTGGAGGTTCCCGGATAGAAGTGGGAATAGATCACCATGGATTTTATCAGCACACTGCCAAGGACTGCTCGGGGAGTTGATGCAATTTGGGTGATTGTGGATAGGTTGACGAAGAGCGCTCACTTCCTTGCCATCAGTGAGAGTTCTTCCGCAGAGAAGTTAGCAGAGATATATGTGAGGGAAGTGGTATCCCGGCATGGGGTGCCGATCTCGATTGTCTCCGACCGGGATGTGCGTTTCACTTCCAGGTTCTAGAAGAAGTTCCACGAGGAGTTGGGTACTAGGCTGCATTTTAGTATCGCATATCACCCCCACACAGACGGACAGAGTGAGCGGACGATTCAAACCCTCGAGGAGATGCTCCGAGCATGTGTATTGGATTTTGGGGGAAGTTGGGATACGTATTTGTCGTTGGCCGAGTTTTCTTACAACAACAGTCATCATTCGAGCATCGGTATGCCACCCTTTGAGCTGTTGTATGGGAGGAAGTGTCAAACCCTCATTTGTTGGGGAGAAGTCGGGCAGCGTGTTGTGGGTAATACGGAGATAGTGCTTCAGATGACAGAGCAAATCCAGCAGGTCAGACAGAGGTTACTGACTACTGAGAGTCGACAGAAGAGTTATGCGGACAGACGCCAGTCCGAGCTTGAGTTCCAGGTCGGTGATTTTGGCTCCTGAAGGTCTCTCCTTGGAAAGGAGTGATCTAATTCAGGAAGAGGGGCAAGTTGGGGCCCCGATATATCAGACCATTTCGGGTAATCACGAGGGTAGGCAGGGTAGCCTATCGCTTGGATTTGCCGGTAGAATTGGGGCTGATTCACGACACTTTCCATGTGTCGCAATTGCGGAAGTGTATAGCCGATGAGTCGGCAGTGCTTCCATTAGACGATATTCAGGTGGATGCAAGCCTGAATAATGCTGAGAGACCAGTGGCCATTAGAGATCGGAAAATCAAGGTTCTGAGGAACAAGGAGGTACCTTTGGTCTTGGTTCAGTGGCGGGATCGGAAGGGGTCCGAGATGACGTGGGAACCAGAGCGTGAGATGCGAGAACAGCATCCAAAGTTATTTGCAGAGTGAGACTTCGAGGGCGAAGTCTAGTTCTAGTGGGGGATAATTGTAACAGCTCGGAATTTTCAGGTATTTATTTTGGAATTATTTATGAATATTGTGAGTGGACTCGGCGAGTTGGAGCCCAGACTCGCCGAGTAGGATCGCGGTTTTGGACACGGGTTCGCGTCCGGACTCGACGAGTCCAAGAGTAGACTCAGCGAGTCCACACTGTGTGGTGAAACCCTAATTTCCGGGGTTTGCGGCCTATTTAATGGGCCTTATGGTCGTCATTTGTGCTCACCCAACACTTAGAGAGAAACCCTTATGTGCTTGAACGTTTTGAGAGAGATAGGAAGCATTCTTGACCCTTGTGTGTGTCATTTAGCAAAGAAGGAGAAGATTCTAAGCAAGAGGAAGCAAAGGAGGTTGCTATTCTGTGGATTTTGAAGCTTAGATCATCAATCTAGAGGTATGATTTCGGATTACTTTCTGTTTTGTGATGAATAATGGGATCTAGGGTTTCTTATGGACATTTATGGGATGATTTGATGCCAAATAGTTCCCTTCTTGTGTTGAGGCTCTGGATCTGGATCCATAGAGGTCCAGAGCGCCTTATTCTTCAAGCTTTATGTATAGCAATGGAGTTCATGACCTTGGGTTGTAGTATTTGAGACAAAAACATCATTTATGGTCATATAGAGATTGTATGTGCATCAAGATTGTGGCTTTACGTGCTAAATATGCTTTGAAGGATTGGATATATGGGTTAATGGATTGGATCTGACCTTATGAGCAAGTTTGAGTCATTGCATGGCACGGACTCGTCGAGTCCAAAGAACAGACTCGGCAAGTAGTATGAATGTTGCCCGACCACACAGCGAGTGGTCTTGCCGAGTTGGGGAGGGTTGACTCAGTGAGTCAGGGGGAAGTATGAGTGGACAGGTGGACTGAGTCAAGCTGGACTCGCCGAGTTGTTCTTGAGACTCGGCGAGTTGAGTCGTGGTGGCCCCACAACTCATGCCAAGTGGAGCTCGTCGAGTTAGGAGGATACTCAACGTGTCAAGGGAGGATTTCAGGGAAATCAGTGTATACGCTCAAACTCGCCGAGTCGCTATTGTGCACTCACCGAGTCCGATCAAAGTTGACCGTTGACCGTTGACCTAGGCTGACTTGTTAAAGAGTAGTCAACCTTAGTTGGGAAAGTGTTAATTAGAGATGTATTGTGATATAGGAGGACTTTAGCTTGGGGGATCGAGCACTAGTGATTTCAGGATTCACGACTTACCGAGATGCGAGGTGAGTCTTCTCACTATACTTTACCTTCAGTAAGTAACCATAGTTATGTGATAGAGTGTTTGTATGGTATGTATGTTATGTGTTGTACTGCATTATTACTATGTGATTTATGCTGTGCATGTTTACAGAGTTAGAACCTGAGGGTTCAAAGAGTTTGGGTGCACGGACCCACAGAGTTATAGCCTCGAGTGGCTAATATGTGTTATATATGGTATTTTGGGGAACTCACTAAGCTTTGTGCTTACAGTGTTTGATGTTATTGTTTCTGGTACTAGTGACGACCGCGGGAAGGCGCTGGCTTGATCCGTACACACACACACATGGAGTCTATACATTTGTGATCTTGGGATTTTGTGTTTACATGAATTGGATAATTAATATGGTTGTTTTATGAATATTAAATGAATTTGTTTTAAAAAAATTTGGAAAATTTTGTTTTGAAATTTACGGTGTTACATACTGATTCTATCTTTTCAATCTATCGGGTCAAGCTAACGACCCCTTCCGTTCCATCGAAGCTCTTAGGTTTGCAATTCATAAAATCCTTGTAGGTACACATTCTGGCGGTCCTTACATTGCCTTCATTTCTAACTACTCCTCTTGTGAAATTAGCAAGAGCTGCATCGATTCTTTGAGCTATGATTTCTTCAAGTCCTGCTAAACTTATTAGAGGGTTTGTTTCTCATGGTCATGGTTGCAGTTGTTGTTGTTCTGGTTCTGGTCATTGGTTCATGTTTAGACGAGCGCTACTTCTTATAGGCATTTTGTTTAGTTCCTATACATTTTAGATCACCAAGTGTTTAGTCTATCAAATATTACTCCCAATTTAAATAGTTCATATGATCTCATCATAATAAAATATAGTTGTACACCTACACCTAGTTGTGATAAGATCTATGCACATATGAACTTTAGTTGGAATATCTGATCTAAATCCTTGAGATCAAAAGCATTCTGGGTATTTAGGTGTATTCACATCGTGGGTCTGAGTCTTCATATACGACTCTATGTTTATTATTTGTTGTATTCATGCTCTATTAATTATTGTTTGTTACTTCAGGTCTAGCTGATAAGGCACCGGCCAGTCAGGCAGTCGAAAGGCAGGATTATTTTAGCATATAACCGTTCTGATATCCAGCAACCCAAATCGACATGTCTATCCTTGTCACCGCTCTCGTAAGTAGTCCTTCAGTAGAAAAAATAATAATACTTTTTATTATAGGCTAAGGGATATTACCTAACCCTAACAAAGTAAGCCCTAAACTATAGTCGTGCTTTCCTAAGAACGTACTAATTCACTATAGTTAATAGCTCTGATACCATGTTGTCACACCCCAACCATCGACGGATACACTGAGCAATGTAACGTCATTTCTCGTATCATAGTTATCAACTTCCTGAAAACACATGCAGTTTAAAATACGTCAACATAAAGTTGGTGAGTTCACAGGTTTTGACTCCGTATAAAAATAACAGTTTTTCTCAAGTTCAAAAGTATAGTTTTGAAAGTATCATTTTGACTCTCCAACGTCTAGCATATATAGCCTAGGTATAAAAGTTTACTTACCAAATCAGTAGTTTACCTATAAGTCTCATATACTATGACTATAAGTGTTTGAAATTCCATACAAATGAAACTTGGTACGTATAATTCTTATTTCAATTCTATACAAGTAAAACCCCTACATATAAATCTATATCAATTCTATACGAGTATTTGTGTTAGGTATAATTATCTACTTAATATACAAGTAGTATACCTACCAGTTTCTTGTACCTAGAGTATAAGTGTTTGGGAAACTTCTACTTAACAATAATACTTGTATAACGAAAAAGTATAATTCTTCTAACAATTTCCTACCATGATTCCGTAACCGCGGTTATATGACTAGTTTCAGACCTCTGCTTGATGCTACAAGTTTCGCATCTTGAGATAGGTTCCACACGCTTCATCAACATCGGAACAATAAACAAACAAAATGATAGTTCGACATTCGCACACTGTTTTGTTGTAGCTAACAACCACGAGTGGGGTTGTCAACCTGTATCTTATTGATACACGACTTCCTTGCTCACACGGGATTAACAGTTATAGGTCAGAGGATTTCCCTAAGATTTCCAATCTTAGTTGATGAATACAATAGCTCATGTAGACTTGTCGAGTTCTGTTAGTTCTAATAGTAAAATCATATTCGTGTCTAAAACCCTAAGTTATTAGAGTATGCTTTTAACATTACTCCTAATATTTATAATACTTAGGTAGTACAACAACTATAATTAGAATTAAAACCAGGTTTTATCTTGACATAAAACCAATAATAACAACATATAATGTTTATAGTTTTATCTTGACATAAAACAAACAATAACAACATATCCAGTTTTATCTTGACATAAAACTAATAATAACAACATATAACATATCTAGTTTTATCTTGACATAAAACTGATAATAACAACATATAACATATCTAGTTTTATCTTGACATAAAACTATTAATTGCAACGTACTATGTAACTTAGCATATAAAAGTTCCGAATATAACTTCGTAACTATATCGCACACAAAATATATGTAGAATCCTATGTATAACTCAAGATCTACATTAATATATTAACATACCGATAAGTTTATAATAGTTGTATATATTCAAAATATTATATTTAGAACAACTCTACCCCGACTATTATAACTATATATTATCATATAGACATAATAATAACATATATACAATGACTAGCATGCGTTTCCCCCTGAAATATTAGAAAGTGGGGCCGTGAAACTCAGCTTAGTAGCGTGATTTTTATGATATCTAAGAGAAACACTCAGCGTGCGAGTTCGTCGGGGCTCGGGATGCAAGAGGGCTTCAGCAAGTAAGAGAGGAAGAAAGGAAATGGTGTAAGGAAGTGAATGGGTCGAAGCCTCTATTTATAGTAAGCTTTTATGACAGTGAAGATGTGAGTGTCATAAAACTCACGTCGTGAGTCTCATAACTCACTCCGTAGACTTGCCATTTGCGTCCCTAGCTTCGAAAGGTGGCCATGTGACTCCTCACGTCGTGAGTGTCATAAAACTCACGTCGTGAATTTTGGATCTCATCCTCTCACAGCTTCTAGATTCGGATTTATGATAGAATTACTCCTCACGTCGTGAGTGTCAAAAAACTCATGTCGTGAATTGGATCTTATCTTGTCGTAGCTTCTAGATTCCGAATTATGACCAAATGTCTTGATCGTCATAAAACTCCCGTCGTGAATTAGCTTGTTTAGGGTTTTTAAAAGCTAAATCTTCAGAATGCCATAACGTGTGCATACGAACTCCATTTTTGACGTTCTTTATATGCACGTGTAGGTATTTATGAGTACTAAAACTCTCTTTTAGAAATAAATAGCTAACTCTAAGTCTATTTTAAATTCCTCTTATTATAGAGATTTATAGTGTTAGGTTTGTCATAACTTCTTCATGCGATGTCATATTTAGATGTTCTCTATACTTTTGGAATCGTATGGACGTATACTTTGAGCTATACCATAAAGTATGTATGAAAGTTCATATTTATATTAGAATTATCATGAAATACATCGTGAGTTTACTACATTACTAGTTTAACAAAATCACATTGTATGATTGGTATAATCACATGTGATTGTTATTGACCTACTTTTGACTAGTGTTACACATCATGTGTTATGAAAAATCCGTTTGTCTTAATCTTCCATCCAACAAAACTCTAGTTATCTATGGCGACAAACCCTGCACGAACCTTCGTATCATCTTAAGTATTCAAGCCCAAAAGATTTTGCGAATGGAATGCCATGCATTCATTGCAAATGTTGTCGATACAAGCCAAGAGACAAAAGATCTAAAGGGCATCCTATAAGTGTGTGACTTTCCGGACATCTTTCTAGAAGAAGTAACGGGATTGCCCCTAGAACGACAAGTCGACTTCAGAATCGACTTAGTTCCAGCGGCTACCCTGGTAGCCAAATCTCCTTATCCTCTAGCACCAATAGAGATGCAGGAGCTATCCGATCAACTTAATGAACTGCTTAACAAGGGCTTTATTAGACCCTTCTTCTCACCCTGGGGAGCACCGATCTTATTCGTAAAGAAGAAGGACGTATCGTTCCGTATATGTATCGACTAAAGAGAACTCAACAAGCCTACTGTCAACAATCATTACCCTCTACATCGCATAGACAATTTATTTGACTAACTGAAAGGGGTGAAACTTTTCAAAGATTGATCTGAGATCCAAGTATTACTAGTTATGGGTGCTAGAGGAGGATATTCCGAAGACAACCTTGCGAACTCGTTACGGACACTATGAGTTCGTAGTAATGCCATTCGGATTGACTAATGCACATGCAATATACATGGACTTAATGAATAGGGTTTTCCGTCCTTACCTGGATCATTTCTTCATTGTATTCATTGATGACATACTTATCTACTCTTGTAGTAAGGAGGAGCGTAGTAAACATATGTGACAAATCCAAGAAACACTACGGTTAGAGAAGCTTTACACGAAGTTCTGTAAATGCAAATTTTGGATCCGAAGAGTCGAATTCTTTGGTCACATTGTCAGTGAAGAAGGAATTCATTGTAGACCCTTCCAAAATTAAAGCCATCGACAACTGGTTAGTACCGAAGATGCCTACAGAAATTCATCAATCTCTACTACCGCTGGTTCATACAGAACTTCTCTAGGATCACGAAATTGCTTACAACATTCACCCAAAAAGGTGTGGCCTGTGACTGGGGGGAGAAACAAGAAAAAGCGTTCCAAATGCAAAAATGAGCCTTATGCAGCACTCCGATACTATCCCTCCCAGACGGGATAGAAGACTTCGTGGTTTATTGCGATACATCCAATCAGGGGCTCGCTGTGTCCTAATGCAATGAGGTAAGGTTATCACCTATGACTCAAGACAACTAAATACGCATGGGGTCAACTACACCACACATGATCTTGATTTAGGAGTAGTTGTATATTCTTTAAAGATGTGGACACACTACCTGTATGGTACCAAAATCACTATCCTGACAGACCACAAAAGCCTGCAACATATATTCAACCAGAAGAAGCTCAATGTAGTAGTAATTGTGTAGCTCAATGCCGAGCTACTCAATTACTACGAATCCAAAATTCGTTATCATCTTGGTAAGGCCAATGTAGTAGCTGATGCCCTAAGTCAGATAATATTTTGGTCGCCGAGTCAAATCATTGATTGTGACTATCCATTCGGATTCGTCCACACAAATTAAGGAGGCTCAACTTAAATCCTTGAAACCTGAAAATGTGGGAAATCCTTGAGAGGGATGTACAAAAATTTGCAAATAAATGGTGGCAGAGCTTTATCTCTCATGGAACGTATCTGGACACCGAAGCACGGTGGTTTTAGAGACTTGGTCACGACTGAAGCATACAACACTCGATATTTCATCCACGTAGGTTCAGATAAAATGTATCTTGACCTCAAAAAGCTATACTGGTGGCCTAACATGAAAGAAGAGATTGCTACCTTCGTGAGTAAATGTCTTACTTTCCCCAAGGTTAAGGTCGAATACCAAAAACCCTCAGGAATACTACAACAAGCGAAGGTACTAGAATTGAAGTGGGAGCGGATTACGATGGACTTCATAACCAAGTTTCCAAGATGAAGGGTTGTCTTGATACCATTCGGATTATCGTAGAGAGGTAACAAACTCCGCACGCTTCTTGCTTATCAAAGAAACTCACAAAAACATATATAAGGGAGATTGCAGGACTTCATGGTGTTCCTATATCCATTATATCTGATAGAGATAGTAGATTCACTTCAATGTTCTGGCAGTCGCTACAAAGTTCCCTATGAACTAGGTCTGATATGAGTACAACCTACCATACACAGACTGAAGGACAAAGTGAGAGGAATATCCAAACTATGGAAGACATGTTGAGAGCCTTTGGAAGACATATACCGCTTGTCGAGTTTTTCTACAATAATAATTATCACATGAGCCTAAAAGTTGCTCCTTTTAAAGCCCTCTGTGACAACCTGATATTTCGAGACAATGTAATGTAAAACCAATTAAATTTAGGTCAAAATATAACTTTCCTAACATCTTATTTGGGTTAAAAAAAAAGTAGTAGGAATCGTATCAAGGTTTTCGTACATATAAAGAACCCTAAAATCCGAGTTATAACGAAGAAGTTATAACCAACCGAAGATTCTCGGCAAAACCGGCACCACCGATTAAACGAAAAATGCGAAGTTTCAATACAATATTTTTTAGCCTTAAGTATCTAAATGAAAGTTATAGATAACCTCAAACCATGAGCGTAAATAAAAAGAACGTCCAAATGTGACTTCGTATGAGAAAGTTATGATTTTTCCAAGATTCGGGTATAGCAGTAGACAGCTAAAAACTCGAAATAGACCTCGAGATACTTTTGAAGAAAACAACCTAAATGAGAATCTAAGGTCTCAACATTAGTAGCGCAATGGCAAAAAGTCTGACGAAAATGGACACCGGATGATGAAGTTATGGATTTTTAACGAAATTTTTGTGTCCCGGCCCGTTAAAAATAAATAATTAAAAATAAATTCAAAATTAGCCAATGAAGTCTAAACGAGAGTTGTAGATCATGTTTTTAGCTACGCGTGCATATAAAGAACTTTGAAAACAGAGGTCGTACGCGAAAGTTATGGATTTTAGAAGTTCGGGGTCCAAAATCCGAGGCTGTTAGGCCTCTCCACGACGTGGCACTGTTTTGCCGCGACCCGACAAGTGACTGAGGGCATCCAATCAATGGAAGAGGATAGACTTGCTCCCCACGACGTGTCCAACCCTAGCCACGATGTGGCACTCAAAAATACCCCCTATAAATAGAACTCTTGGGGTGCCGGGTTTAGGTGCTCCATTCTTCTCTTTCTCGCGCTGAAACTCTGCGTTTAAGCCCCCGAGACCCTCCCAAAGCCCCGGTTTTTCACCTTCAAGTCCCGAAGGAAGGTTTTGTGTTCCCGAGATTCCCGAGATTCCCAAGAATCCCGAGATTTTCCCGCGTTTTCAACTCTTCCTGTCGAAGTTCTGCTCGATTCTTCTCTCGACTACTTCAAATCGACCACTTCAATCAAGTGAGTTCATACCCCTTAACTAATGTTTTAAACTACTTTTAAATGTTTATTGGGGGGGGATACAAGTAGAATCATGCTAGTATTATATCAATCACATGTGATTAATAAGTAGAATTACGCTAGTTATTACATCAATCAAATGTGATTAATATACAACATTCAAAAGATTTGGCTACTCATTAGCCGTTTTACCAAACAGTTTCCTTCAAATGACTTTTTATAAACATTTTATATATTTTAAAATCTTTTTTTTACACTGTACAACTTACTCCGTACATTACCTTTCAAACTTATTTACAACTGTGTTTCAATCAAATGTTTCCTTATACTCAAAACTGTTTTATCATACTTATGCCTTCAAATTGTTTTATAAATCGACATCAAGTCGATCTTTTCTTAAAATAATATTATTGGTTCAAATGCCTTACAAAATTTATTTATGATTTTATATTATAAGTTGCATGCCTCTATATGTATAGTTATATAAGAAATGTTTAAAAGACTTAGGAAGGCTATCCACCCTATTTCCTTTTCGCGCCTTGAGATGTGGTCTCGTGGGATATTGGGTATTCGTCCGAAAGTCGTTTAAATATTACTTATATATCATGTGTACATATATAGTCATAAAAGGTCTTTCCAGTTCATCCCATGACCTTAGTTAGTAAGGGTATACATCCATGACCATACGTACCAGTTAGACTGCTAGTAAACTACCATATGGGTAGTTTAGGAAGATACTAGAACCGTTACTAGAACGCGATATCATATAATGAGTCAGTTCATTCATGAGTCAATACTTTCTAGAACATTACATATACAACTATACTAGGACGATAACATATACAACTATACTAGAACGAGAAACATTACCCTTACATTAATACGTTAACAATTGTGATCCACTGTATCGGAGCATGCCTTAAATGTCATGGCTCGAGTTGTAGCCAGAACTCTCTTGGACGGAGAGCGTTGAGTTTGCGTATAGATCTATACTGGATTGACAATCCTACACCTCGCTGCTAGCTACAGCCGGACCTGCAGGTCTGCGGGTGCCAAACGTCATTCCATTATTACGACCGTTCTTTATGTCGTTGTTATCAGTCGATAGTATGGTGCAATTATGACATTATACCTTAATATAAATCCGGTTTAAGGTAGTTAGTACAACAGTAGTTCCTATAAGACAAAACTAAAGTACAACAATGATTTACCCATTACATTTTTAGCGATAACCTCACTTAAACTTTAAATGTACAAACTATATTTTTGGATGATGATAGTTACACTTGGGAAATTACACACTTTTACATCAAATGAGCATACAAAACAGTTAAGCCTTGGTAGAAGGCTACTTTAATAGAAAATATAGGTTTTTCTGAGAGATTCAAACTTTTTCAAATTCTTACAATACATAGACTTACAAATTCTTACATACAAATTAAGACACTAAATACTTATGATCTCACCAGTTTCAAAGCTGATACTCGCTTTCAAAATTACTTGTATCCTCAGGTCATCATAGACAGGTACCGATGCAAGGAGAAAGGAAGATGGAGCTTGTTCAAGACTTATCTTTCATTTTGATTTAGGCTTTAGTGTTTATCAAAATTTGACAGAATACAATTGTATAATAATTATTTTATTAATGCAATGGATGATGTTGTTGCTTGTTTACTACTTTACATTGTTGTTGATATTATACATGACGTCCTCCGCCCCAGAACGTTTCCGCCGTTCTCAGTTTTGGGGTGTGATAGATTGCTATCAGAGCATTGTTTATAGTGAATTAAGTATATCAACCCATAATAGATATACTAACTATAAATACATAAGGGATTAAAAATACTCTGACCAAGAGTTTATACTTTAAATAGTAAATTATTTAAGTAAGTATACGTGCTGCATTCATACTAAAATCAGTGTCACTAGGACAGTACAAAAGAATTACGATTGTTGGACAACACAAGTGGGCTTAGAGACATATGGTCAAGACTGGGAAGATATAGCCTGATCACCTATATTATCCGAGGGTTGACTAGCATGTGCCTAAGCTTAAGTGTGTGGTTGTAACAATACTAAAATCTTACCAACCCTACCACAATGAGAACAACAGAACATAACATTAAATTTTAAAATACTATAGGAGTATTTGGTGTTACTAGAAGTACTTTATACTTGAGAACTAAAATGGGATCTTCATTTCTAAGTTGATAGTTGCTAATTGGATACACTAAGGCTATATGTAATTATAATGTTATAGACTTAGAATCTGTGATAAGTTTGCCTTACCCCTACTTTGTGTGAATTTGGAAATTAAGGTCACTTATTCGAAGGTCTATCTTGTTTAGATTACACATAGCTGGTATGCACTTCACAAATAGCGATGTAACTAATGAAGGTTTTCTAAATAATTATCTAGATAGCTCGTCTAATAATTATTCTCTTACCCTTAAATTCTCGCATACAACACATAATTGGACTCCATCCCCTCGACAACCAGTACCTTCCAAGCGAAGTCATAGCTGATTGGTTTGGAGAATAACCAGAGAATGATCATCCTTTTCCTCTTGAATGATCACCATGATGAAGACATTTCGTATGATGCTAACTCCGAAGCAAAGGTTGAAAACCTACCCCCGAGCAGCTCCCTTTCCAATTCCTAACCCTCATCTGGCTTTTTCATGGCCCGACCCTGAGTGAGTGGAATGCTTGGAAATATGGAGCCAAGGACAAGATCAATCTATGCTATTTGATGGCAACCGAAGCTTTTCCGACTTGAGCAATGGGGGCTCAGCAGATAGAGTCTTGCCAATCTTGGTCCGCAGAATGGCCCGAAAGGAGATTCAAGGAAGGACAACCCTAAGTCGGATTACAGAAGTAGTCGCCTATTCTAGAATGCATACCCTCCGCGCTGTTCGTCTAGAAGATGCTCACGAGAGGTCAGAGAGAAACCATGAAACCCTGCTGCAAGCACTGCCTGAATGACGAGCTGAAGTCATAGGGCTCCGAGTACGCTAGATGGTGTACGAAAGACACCTACTTGACATGGAACGTCAATTGGCTGAACTAAGAGTTCACCAAAGTGATGACCGTCGCCAGTAGTAGACGCTTTGCTTTATTTCCTTATAAAGAAGAATCGTAATTTTCTGTCTATACCTAATGTGGCATTTTCTAGGAAATTTTCTTCTTCCGTAAGTACTTTAGCTAGGTCTTTAGGCTGTCAGGAACTATCTTCTGCAAATATGATGTAAGACCTTTACAAGGTCATTTTCCAGTATCCTTACATCGTGAATATCAAAGATATTGACAGCCGGCTAACTTCTGTGCCATTCTTCATTCTAGTACTCTTATCATACTTTCATTGGAGTCTATATGAAACATGCTTTAGTCAAGTCATTGGACTATAGCGATTTATCTCCGGAGACACTTCCAAGCCTCTTTCCATGGTTGGATCTTGTTATTCACCAACCCATGATACCTCAGCTCGAACGACAAACGTCTTACGACCATTCTACGAACATACTCCCATTCCGTACTAGGACTGCATCATAAGGATGTAGGTCAAACCTTCGCGAACATATTTTCATTCTTTACTAGGACTGCATCATAGGGATGTAGGTCAAACTTTCGAGATCATACTCTTACTCTTTTCAAGAACAATCTAATTACATCAAGGGTCAACCAGAATCACTCACAAAACCTTTATTCTTTCGTATTAACAAAATCATGTCGTCATCCGGAAACAACCAGCCAAGCAACGAGACCTCTACTTTTCCTATGGATGCCGCTACCTTTCAAATGGCAGTTACAGCTGCCGCAGTGGCTGCCGTAACCGTGGTTCTTGCACACCGTAGCGCTAACAGCACAGTCAATGCTACTGATGGGAATGATGTTTCCAATCGTGGTATCCATCCAGGAAGTCACCAAACGGTAACGGCCTCAGGCTCGCAAAGCCAAAAACCAAAGAACAAGAAACGGAAGCGTCAAACTCAAAAAGAACGCGAGAAACCCCGAAAACTTTCCATGCAACAACAGCAAGCGGAAACCTCTGCCATCCCAGTACCAAGCAGACCATACAAAGGAACACTCCCGAAGTGCGACCGGTGCAATTACCACCACAAGGGAATCTGCCGAGCCTTGCAATGCAAAAATTGCAACAAAAAGGGGCACACCAAACGTTACTGCAAGAGCCTATCAAAACCGATCAACAATTCACCCAACGCCGATGGGAACCAGACTTGCTATCATTGTGGAGAGTTTGGGCACTATAAGAGAGATTGCCCGAAAAAGGAAAGAACCCGCGTCCCCATAACTCCTACTCGACGTTTCACTTCCACCACCAAGGTGGGTGTTGTCCATATATGTTACCAATGCGGTGAAATTGGACACCTCCTGAAGGATTGACCGATAACACAAAACTCTGGCGCAGACGGGAAGATTCTCAGGATCACAGCCGCAGGAGAGCCTGCTCCGGAACCACGTTAAATGTAATTTAGGCGTTTTGTTGTAACATACTTATAAAATATCTAAAACTAGTGCAACTAGAGTCTTACCTTTTGCGAGATCCTGTCTGTATATGAATTCTCGTGCTGCATATACTTGTCTTTTGTAGTATATCTTATTCGCAGCAATACTCTTATGGTAAATCTAAAGTACTGTAACTCTTTTCATGGTTGCACGGTTGTGCTTTGTCTGTAAACGTCTTATGTTCAAATCCAATGTCTTTAAGTTTCAGTATGATTTCGACATTATCATACGAATTGATTCAGTTTGATCCTCACGAAAACAGCTTCATACATACATCTCTTTCTTCTGGATCACTTTTCCAGCGAAACCGTCACATCAGAACACCGAAGTACTCATTCCAGAAGTACCTATTAGTTATTTTCTTTCCGAAGAAATCCCTGAAGTACCACTCGTGCAGTACGTCAAGTTTAATCCAGGGATTCATGCGGTTGATCTATCACTGAAGAACGTATGCATACGAGTGATATATATTCAAGGTTCTACAGGTTTAGAATTGATGATTCCACTTTAAATTCCTTTTCCCCGATGGGATATGAACTTAAAGAAGAACCAGTTATTCGACTACCTTTTCAACCTTAATTATATATGACTCGTATACACGAAAGGGTGATTATGAAACTAGGTATGAATTCTAATATGAACTTCAGGACGGAGAACTACCTAAGTACGAGTAATCACATCGTCATGAGAACAAGCATAGAACCCAGTACGACTCCCGTAAACAGATCACCTTATAGTTTAAACACCCACGGAGATACAAGAACAGTTTGGACAACTTAGCGAACTACACATAAATAGAATTAGAAGACTAGGTTTCTCACCCTAGAGAACCTTGGTCATATTCTTCCATAGATCGACGGATCACATTGCATGTACCTGGGTTATCGAAGACTCCGTCGACATTTTTCATTAGAAATCGTTATATCTGCCGCGCGTAGACAAAATGCTTGAGCAAACGCAAAGAAAGAAACTACTTCCAGGAATGGATCCGGTATCCGAATATCACTAGTTCGAGTGTTAGGGAAAGATGTCTGGAAGACTATCTCCTGAACTCGATGCGGACACTTCGAGTCCGTAGTGATACCCTTCGGATAGGACCAATACGCCCATAGATTTTATGGCTAAACGAGTAGGGTACGCTTTTCTTACCTGGATCAGTTCGTTATTTCTACATGTAATGACTTACTTATCTACCCTTGTAGTAAGAAGGAACCCATGGGAAAACATTTCCTTCAGAGGAACTTTTAGCGATGTTCTTAGAGCACGAGTTTTGAAATTGAAGAGTCAAATTTCCAAAGACACACTGTTAGTAATGTGAGAAATTATGAGCACTCTTGCAATTTGTCAAAACCGTTGAGCATTTATCGACATCAGAGACGCCGACAGTCTTTCGCCAGATTCTAGGTCTTACCGACCTACCGCCTTAGTTCATTCAGAACTCCTCGCAAGCTACAGAAACTCGTACGACTTTGACCCAGCAAGGGATGGCCTTTGACTGGGAGGTTACGCAAGAAAAGGAAACTTTGATATTCCAAGTGAGTGACCAAGTTCTTTAGGATAACTCACTCTGAGAATGGATTAATACGCTTCGTAAAGCGTGGAAAGCTAAATCCAAGGTAGACAGGACCTCCGAGATTCTTATCAGAATCGGTCCTGTGCCTCACACAAACTAGACCTACTCCGCGAACTCAGTAACGTACTTTCTACTCTTCGCATCTCGATCGTCAAACCATACCTTTCCGTTAGGGCTCTTGCAAGTCCACTCTTCGAGATCCTCGCCTTCGTATTTGAACCGTAGTGACCCTCGACCGAGAGGTCAAGTAGACGAAGAAACGCCATCGCCAGTTAGTGAAGGTTCGTTCGAATGCCAACCGAGAACCCGTTATCACTTAGGTGCACTAGAACCAATCGATTAGGAAGTTTCCTCCTCAGGAATCGATCATTCGGGCATACTTCCTTGCTTAAATTCTAATTTCGGGATGAAATTCCTTCTAATGGGGGGATAATGTGACAACCCGATATTTCGAGACAATGTAATGTAAAACCAATCAAATTTAGGTCAAAATATAACTTTCCTAAAATCTTATTTGGGTTAAATAAAGTAGTAGGAATCATATCAAGGTTTTCGTACATATAAAGAACCCTAAAATCCGAGTTATAATGAAGAAGTTATGACCAACCGAAGATTCTCGGCAAAACCGGCAACACCGATTAAACGAAAAACGCAAATTTTCAATACAATAGTTTTTAGCCTTATGTATCTAAATGAAAGTCATAGTTAACCTCAAACCGTGAGTGTACATGAAAAGAACGTCCAAATCTGACTTCGTATGAGAAAGTTATGATTTTTTCAAGATTCGGGTATAGTAGTGGACAGCTAAAAACTCGAAATAGAGCTCGAGATACTTTTGACCAAAACAACCTAAATGAGAATCTAAGGTCTCAACATTAGTAGCGCAACGGCGAAAAGTCTGACGAAAATGGACACCAGATGAAAAAGTTATGGATTTTTAACGAAATTTTCGTGTCCCGGCCCGTTAAAAATAAATTATTAAAAATAAAGGCAAAATTAGCCAATGAAGTCTAAACGAGAGTTGTAGATCATGTTTTTAGCTACGTGTGCATATAAAGAACTTCGAAGACGGAGGTCGTACGCGAAAGTTATGGATTTTACAAGTTCGGGGTCGCAAAATCCGAGGCTGTCAGGCCTCTCCACGACGTGGCACTGTTTTGCCGCGACCCGGCAAGTGACTGAGGGAGTCCAATCAATGGAAGAGGATATACTTTCTCCCCACGACGTGGCCAACACTAGCCACGATGTGGCACTCAAAAATACCCCCTATAAATAGAACTCTTGGGGTGCCGGGTTTAGGTGCTCCATTCTTCTCTTTCTCGCGCCGAAACTCTGGGTTTAAGCCCCCGAGACCCTCCCAAAGCCCCGGTTTTTCACCTTCAAGTCCCGATGGAAGGTTTTGTGTTCCCGAGATTCCCGAGATTCCCGAGAATCCCAAGATTTTCCCACGTTTTCAACTCTTCCTGTCGAAGTTCTGCTTGATTCTTCTCTCGACTACTTCAAATCGACCACTTCAATCAAGTGAGTTCATACCCCTTATCTAATGTTTTAAACTACTTTTAAATGTTTATTGGGGGGGGGGATACAAGTAGAATCATGCTAGTATTATATCAATCACATGCGATTAATAAGTAGAATTACGCTAGTTATTACATCAATCACATGTGATTAATATACAGCATTCAAAAGATTTGGCTACTCATTAGCCGTTTTACCAAACAGTTTCCTTCAAATGACTTTTTATAAACATTTTATATGTTTTAAACTCTTTTTTTTACACTGTACAGCTTACTCCGTCCATTACCTTTCAAAATTATTTACAACTGTGTTTCAATCAAATGTTTCCTTATACTCAAAACTGTTTTATCATACTTATGCCTTCAAATTGTTTTATAAATCGACATCAAGTCGATCTTTTTCTTAAAATAATACTATTGTTTGAAATGTCTTACAAAATTTATTTATGCTTTTATATTATAAGTTGCATGCCTCTATATGTATAGTTATATAAGAAATGTTTAAAAGACATAGGAAGGCTATCCACCCTATTTCCTTTTCGCGCCTTGAGATGTGGTCTGGTGGGATATCGGGTATTCATCCGAAAGTCGTTTAAATATTAGTTATATATCATGTGTACATATATAGTCATAAAAGGTCTTTCCAGTTCATCCCATGCCCTTAGTTAGTAAGGGTATACATCCATGACCATACGTACCAGTTAGACTGCTAGTAAACTACCATATGGGTAGTTTAGGAAGACACTAGAACCGTTACTAGAAGGCGATATCATACAATGAGTCAGTTCATTCATGAGTCAATACTTTCTAGAACATTACATATACAACTATACTAGGACGAGAACATATACAACTATACTAGAACGAGAAACATTAGCCTTACATTGATACGTTAACAATTGAGATCCACTGTATCGGATCATGCCTTAAATGTCATGGCCCGAGTTGTAGCCAAAATTCTCTTGACAATCCTACACCTCGCTGCTAGCTACAGCCGGACCTGCTCGTCTGCGGGTGCCAAACGTCATTCCGTTATTACGACCGTTCTTTATGTCGTTGTTATCAGTCGATAGTATGGTGCAATTATCACATTATACCTTAATATAAATCTGGTTTAAGGTAGTTAGTACAGCAGTAGTTCCTATAATACAAAACTAAAGTACTACAATGATTTACCCATTACATTTTTAGCGATAACCTCACTTAAACTTTAAATGTACAAACTATATTTTTGGATGATGATAGTTACACTTGGGAAATTACACACTTTTACATCAAACGAGCATACAAAACAGTTAAGCCTTGGTAGAAGGCTACTTTAATAGAAAATATAGGTTTTTCTGAGAGATTCAAACTTTTTCAAATTCTTACAATACATAGACTTACAAATTCTTATATACAAATTAAGACACTAAATACTTATGATCTCACCAGCTTCAAAGCTGATACTCGCTTTGAAAATTACTTGTATCCTCAGGTCATCATAGACAGGTACCGATGCAAGGAGAAAGGAAGATCGAGCTTGTTCAAGACTTATCTTTCATTTTGATTTAGGCTTTAGTGTTTATCAAAATTTGACAGAATACAATTGTATAATAATTATTTTATTAATGCAATGGATGATGTTGTTGCTTGTTTACTACTTTACATTGTTGTTGATATTATACATGACCCTCCGCCCCATAACGTTTCCGCCGTTCTCGGTTTTGGGGTGTGACACCCTCCATGGCTAAAAGTGCAGATCCCTTTGTGATGGGTTGAGGTGGGTGACCCTCAGTTACCTAAATGACGAATTCATGAGAGCACTCTCATAGGTCCGGAGATAATTTGGGAAACGACAAACAAGATCGTTCAAATTCATGAACGATTAAAAGCTTCTAGAGACCAACAGAAAAGCTACGAATACGAACAAAGGAAACCTTTGGAATTCCAGGTGGGAGACTATGTTCTTTTGAAGGTCTCTCCTTGGAAGGGTTTGATACGTTTCGGAAAGCGTGGAAAGCTAAATCCAAGATACTTAGTAACGTACACCTTACCTTCCATGTCTCGAACTTGAAAAGGTGTCTATCCAATGAGACTCTTTTAATCCCACTCGAAGATATCTAGAACAATGAGAGCCTCGATTTCGTAGAAGAACCAGTAGTGATTATGGATGGAGATGTGAAGAAAACGAAGGAAAGTCGTATCCTTATAGTGAAGGTTCGCTGGAATGCCAAGCGAGGACCCAAATTCACTTGGGAGCGTGGGGATCAAATGAAATTAAAGCATCCTCATCTTTTTACTTCGTTATTTGTAATTGCTTAAATCTAATGTCGGATAAAATTCCCTCAAACAGGGCGATGCTGTGACAACCAAATTTTTTGTCTTGTACAAACCATTTAACTCAATGAAAGTCAGACTTGCATTTGCTATCTTTTAGCTCTGTTAAAGGTCTATTTGAGTGTTTTAATCCTAGTACCTTAAAGGTTAAAGTGTTAGGAAGTATCGTATAGAGTTCTGTGTGCAACATACAAGTTGAGAACTACACTATAAGGAGTTTACGGCCGTAAACTAGAGTTTACAGCCATAGACACCTCCTTGGCCACGAAATGACCTCCTTAAGTATGATATTCCTTCTTCCTTCACCATTTTTCCACCTGTAACTCAAGAACTTAGATTTCATCTCAACATTCATCAAGCTTCACCTTGATCTTTCAAAATGTAAGAAATCTTTCCATTTTATTAGTGATTATGCATCTTGATCTTGTATCACCCTTAGATTACTTCCATGGAATTATTATTTTGTTTAGATCTTCAAGTATTCAACACATTCACCAAGAACTCATGCTTGTTCTTGGACCGTGAATCCCCTTACAAGCTTCAAAAACGTGAGTACCACTGCTTTCTTCTAGTTAGGCTTGCTTATTAGAAAGACCCTAGCCTTGAAACATCATATTATGCATGAACACCAAGAGTTTACGGCCGTAAACCCTTGCATGGCCATAAACTCATGTTTTGGTGGTTGTTTTGGCCCTTAAACTGCCTTATTTTTGAGGCTAGAATCAAAAGCACTTGTTGAATGCTAGATAGGACCATAAAACTCCTCGTTTGCAAGTCCTCTAATGAGTGTACATCCATAAACTCCTTGAACGTACACTCTAAGACTATATACACTAAGGGTCGTATACTCCCATTGGTCGTATACCTATTTGGCCGTAAACTCCCGTCTATACACACATTAGTGTGGCCGTAAACCTCTTAGATTCAATCCTTTGTTGTTGTGATACTTCAATATAAGTGTTTCCTAGTCCTTAAGGTGGGTTCCTTAAATGATTAGTTGTATATACACTAATAATATACATATCCGTGTTATTATATGCTTAAT
Organism: Lactuca saligna; assembly: GCF_052625555.1. Taxonomy (NCBI): domain Eukaryota; kingdom Viridiplantae; phylum Streptophyta; class Magnoliopsida; order Asterales; family Asteraceae; genus Lactuca; species Lactuca saligna. The sequence goes on from NC_136421.1 coordinate 202,426,935, forward strand.
ATGATTCGTTTGTGCCCAAGATTTTACTTAGCACTCACCATCCTTTACCGAACATAAATTCGATCTACTTAATTAAGGTGAGTTTATACTCCTAACTAACCTTTTAAATGATTTTAAATGCTTTTATGGGAGGGGGTTGTTTACAAATTGATATATTTTAGTTATTATATCAATCACATGTGATTAATAACTATCAAAAAGATGGATTTCTTAGACTTCAAAACTATGTTATTAAAGAACTATTTAAAACAGCTTATCAATCTCTTTTATATGCTAAAAGTCTTTATCAAACTATTTTAAACTTATATATTGTCAAAATCATGTCTATCCAATATAGTTATATAAATAAGGTTGAGAGGACTTAGTTATATATGATGTATATATGAATAGATATAAAAGTTCTTACATTAGTTCAATGCTTTTAGATAACAAAGGTGTACAAAAATACTCTGTCATTCAAAGAACATTACTAGTAAACTATAATAGGTATAGTTTAGGAAATTACTACTCACTATTTCTAGTACAATGAAAGATTCAAGAGTCAGTTCATACATGAGGCAGCTCAAACATACTATAATGAGAAACAGAAAGATAATATTATAACAAGAAACAAGGAGGAACATACTACATATTATACAAAGAGAACATACAATACACTAGAACAGATAGAGCATACTATAGAAATACAAGAATACTATAACATAAATGTGAGCCACTACTTCAGGGCATGGAATCATACTGTTTTCTCTCGTTTTGTAACCAGAGTCTCCTAGAGGGAGAGCATGGATTTATGTGTAGATCTAGAGGGGCCTTCAGGTCTACGTCTGATGAATGTCATAACATTTTGACATCTTCGGGCATCGTGTTTTCTACTAGTCGATCAACCATGGTTACAATCAAATCACATTATACCTTAATTAACAACTGGTTTAACATAGTTACTACAACAGTAGTTACTATATACAATACTACAGTACTTTATTATTTTTCCCATTGCATTCACTTTGTGATCTTCTCACATAAACGGTAATGTAAAACTATATTTTGGTAATGATAGTCACACTTGGGAAAAACACTCACTTTTAAAAAGAAACAAAGGATTAGGACATTTGGGTCTTGGTAGAAGGCTACATTTTAGTAGAAAATAAAGGATTTTCTAGGAGATTCAAACATTTTTACAAACATTTACAGACATTCACAACATTTCTAAACACTTTCTTCAAACTTATGCAAACATTTGACAATAAATACTTATGAACTCACCAGCTTAAATGTTGATCCTCTATTTCAAAATAACTTGTATTCTCAGGTCACCATTAGATAGGTACAGATGATAGGTTTTGAGAAGACGGAGCACTTTCAGACTTGTCTTTATTTTGATTATTCATTTTTGGTGTCTTACTATTATTGCACAAAACACACTTGTATTGAATTATACTATTAATGCATTGGATGATGTTGTTGGTTGTTTATTATTATGCATTGTTGTGATACTGTACATGACGTCCTACGCCCCCGACTGTTTCTGCCAATTCGGTTTGGGGGTGTGACAAAGGTTAATTTTCCTCCCATTGTTTCCTTGGCTTATGAACTCTCTCTCTTGAAAGATTCCAATCCTTGCGAGAAAGACCACATTATCATTGGGTTTGTAGAAGAGGTAACCAAAGGATTTTTGTGTGTAGCCGATGAAAATATACCTCTCACTTCGAGGTTGGAGCTTTTCGTGAGTCTTGCATCTTACGAAAGCCTCGCAACCCCAAATCTTGAGGTGGTCCAGATTGGGAACTTTACCAGTCCACATCTCGTGAGGTGTTTTGGCAACCTTTTTAGTAGGGACTAGATTCAGAATATGGATAGCAGTCTCTAAGGCGTACCCCTAAAATGAGATTGGTAGCGAAGCTCGACTCATCATCGAATGAACCATGTCCAACAAGGTTCGATAACGCCTCTCAGCTACACCATTAAGTTGTGGTGTATTGAGAGGTGTCAATTGTGAGACAATCCCATATTCTTTATGATAGTCAAGGAACTTTGTACTAAGATGCTCACCACCTCGATCAGATCGAAGCATCTTAATGTTCCTGTGCAACTGATTCTCTACTTGATGTTTAAACTCTTTGAATTTTTCAAAGGTTTTTGACTTATGCTTGATTAAGTAGACATATCCATATGTACTATAATCATCAGTAAAAGTCACATACAAGCGGTTTGCGTCCTTTGTGGCGGTTCTAAAGGTTCCACACTCATCAGTATGTATGAGATCCAGCAAACCCTCACCCTTAGTACAAGTACAAGTGAAGGGTAACATTGTAATTTTCCCAAGCAAAAAAGATTCACAACTATCATTTAACTTTAGGTCAAATGACTCCAATACACCTTCCTTTTGGAGGTGGCCTATGCGTTTGTTGCTTACATATCCAAGACGACAGTGCCATAGTGATGCTTTATCCAAGCTATTGGAAGAATCAATACACAAAACATTATTTCCTAGGTTATCAACAACTGTCACAGTTTCATATCCACCATCACAAGGTAATGCTTTATAATATAGAACATTATTAAGGAAAGCATTAATACCACCACAATCATTATCGAAAGAAAAGGTAAACCCTTGTTTGTACAAACCATTAAAGGAAATAATATTTCTCACCATTTCAGACGAGTAACAACATTTATTCGAATCTAACACCGACCAACTACTTAGAAACAAAGAATAAACTCTAATCATGGTGACAGTTGATGCTTTCCTATTCCACATGATAAAGTTTATCTTCCCATGCTCCACATTCTAAATTCTTATTAGCCCCTGCAAATAAGAACGTATATGAATACAACAATTTGTATGAAGGACCTTAGAATTAGAATGAGGTGAGTTATTAGATAATATATTATAAATACCTGCATGGTTACGTTTCACTTTCCCATCTTTATCATCTTGCAGGTACTTTGGCAAGTTTCGCTTCCCGTGCGACTTTTCGTGGCAATATAAGCATTCAACCTATTTAGGATTGGCAGAAGGAGTGACAAAACCTTTCTTGGTTCCACTTGAAGAGGAGCCATCAAGGGAATTTCCCTTAGTACCCTTCAAATGGCTTTTCCTCTTCTTCCCTTTGCCTTGCCCGATTGCCAAGATAGGGCCGCGGTAGGAGTTGGAGTGGTAACAAGCGATTTACCCTTTAGACTACTTTTGGCGGTCTTCAAGAGTCCTTGAAGTTTGCTGAGAGTAACTTCCTCCATGTTCATGTGGTATGTCATTCAGAATTGATCAAAACAAGAAGGTAAGGAGTGCAAAACGATGTCAATTTCAAACTCCTCAGGGAAGTTCACATTTAGCTTCAACAAACGTTCCACATACCTTTGCATTTACTGTAAGTGGCCCGTGATGGGTTCAACATCCTTTATTTGGGTTGTTAACATGGAGGAGATGATGTCATACATCTCTTGATGAGCACTTTGATGATAGCGGTCCATCAAGTCTTGGTGCATCTCAAAATGGTAATATTCCTCATATGACTTTTGGAGCTCGACTGTCATTGTGGCCAACAAGATACATGCCACTTTAGTGACATCTCTCTCATGAGTCAAGAATTCAACGATCTCCTCAGGAGTAGCAAATGACTGATAAAGGTCCTTAAGCTCCTTGTTGAGGACATATTCTTTTTCCTCGTAACGAGTGACCATATTGATGTTCTGGATCCAATCCATAAAATTGGAACTATCGAAGATGACTCTCCCACAATGTTCATGAGAGAGAAAGAGCTGGTAAGGTTTGAGCTAGAACCAACATTGTTGGAAGACATCTGAAAAAGAAAGACAAGTTTAGATTAGATATAAAGATAGTCCTTAATAAGACACCCAAATATAATATTAAGTCTAGGACCCAACACAATATTATATAACTTAGAAGAGGGATGCCGTAATCCAAAACAAGTTGTATATGACCAAAACAGTTTAGGGTAATTTTCTAGTCCATTTCCAGCAATAAAACTCCAAAAACTGCATCCAGGGCCTCCTAGTCGTCGAGTGCAAGTACCTACTCAACGAGTAGGATGAATTAACACATGGACTCGTCGAGTCCCCCCATGGATTCGACGAGTTCACTCAACTGATAGTAGTTTTTTGAGTCTTTTCAACAAGTTTGCATTAAGTATCAAGAAAACAAGTCTAAGCTCTAATACCACTGAAGGGTTTTGAACATTCTAACACTCCTAAGGTGTACATGCAACCCTAAAAACCTTGGATCTATGTTTTACTAAGATACATACAAATTTTATTTTCCAAGGTACTTAACTTAACTAGCATGGCATGGGGAACTTTGAAACATGGTAAACTTTGAAAAATAAAAGCTAGTAGAACAACATACCTTTTTGTTTCTTGGATACCTTGAGAACCTTGTGAGCCTAGCACCTTAAGTGTGATGCCTCAAATGTCTTAAACAACACCACATCCCTTGGAATAACTTTGAGAGAAGTTCACGAACACCTCAAAATCCACTAGCTCTCTTGTTTTTTACTTAGTAGTCCTGATTTTTGTAGTCATGGGGTCCTTTTATAGTTGTGTCACAAGTAGGATTACAACATCTAAACCTTATTTGATATGGCTTTCCATATTCCATGATCCATGTGTTTATAACCCCTATGGAGTATCCATGGAGCGCCTTATAGGTTTTAGCCCAATTCAATAAACCATGGATCATTAGCCCACTTTAAAAGAATGGATGATTTATAAAATCAACCCCATATATTTATTTAGTCTCTTTTTTATCACATAATTAATTCCAGATTAATTCTTTTATCAATAATAATTAAATAATATCATTAATATATTAGAATTTATAATATATTAACCGGGTCAACTCCATTCCGGAAATAGTTATGAACTTAGACACCTAATCTAACATAGACATGCGGGGTCCGCTTGGACATTCGAAGTCAGACTTTCCATCATGAAGTAACGGAAATCAGTGAAGAAACCCGAATCATGAAGAAGCTAATATTCAACGCACTTACAGAGAACTAGAACACCATATGGGCATCCTGAGACAACATATCATTATAGCTAAAACTAGGGAAATCTTAGGAAGAATAGTGAATAGAGGAAACCACTCGCGAGACATGCGAAGAGACCGATCAGATTATGTGTTGCACTAATAACTAATAAACTAATATAACCTAGTGAGTTAGTGATTAAACTATTCACACTATGTGTTAGACTTATCACCTCTTTCATTGCAACTAGTAACAGTAACCCAGGTCACATAAATTCATTCTATGGTAGTCACCAAAAATTCAATAAGTTTAATTTTATAAAAACCTTTGTGATGATCTAATTTCAAAACACTATAAAAGTTGGAACGTGATACACTAGAAAACAGAGATAACTTAGTTTAAATAACACTCGTACACTACCTACTTCTACTCGCTACCATAGATACATCTCAAGAATGTTGTCGGAAACATAGAGAATACTCCAACAAAGCATGAAATTTATAACTATATATAAATTTGTCAAATAAAACTACCAATGACCATCATTACTCAAGAGATCATTTCTCGACATGCAATAGAATTATGTCCTCACAAGGAGTTAAGCAACCAACTGGCTAGACATAAATTCTACAGGTATACTCTGCTACTTTTCAAGCTGCGGTCACAGCTAGCATAACAGCCATCATGGCACAACTCAATGATAATAATGCCAGTGGAAGCGAACGTGGTGTCGGTTATGCTATCACAATAACAATCAAGGGAACTAGCGAGTGTCTGCTAACGAGGACACCCCATACCACAAACCAAATAACAAGAAATGAGAGTATTGGAACAAGAAAGGGAAAAATTCGGCTCAAGGTCCTACCCAGAGAATATAACTCATGGCTGTCCTAGCAGTCACAACAACCATCACAACATCTAGCACTACATCGGCCACATGATCTGCCCCTCCAACCCCCGTCAACCGATATACTGAAAATCTTCCAAAGTGCAACAAAATGCAACTTCCATCACACTGGAGGTTGCCGAGAGCTGAATTGCTAGAATTTTCATAGAAAGAGGCACACTACCAATTTCGGTAGGACTTCGGTCTGTGACAACCCGATATTTCGACTCTATGTAATGACCTAAAAAGTTAAGTATTGTAACCACTTTTGAAATAATGAAATTAACTTCGAAAATAAAATGTACAAAAGTCTCTATTGGGTTACCTACTATGGTAGATATTGTGTCAAGGTTTACAGAAATACTAAGAACACTAAAATCCGAGTTCTAACGAACAAGTTATGACCATTCTAAGATTTCCGACAAAACCCGACAACACCGATTAATGAATAACGTGAAGTTTCAATTCTATAGTTTTTAGCCTTAAGTATCTAAATGAAAGTTGTAGATATCATTAAATCATGAGCGTACATAAAAAAGAACATCCAAATCTGACTTCGTATGAGGAAGTTATGATTTTTCCAAAATCCGGATATAACAGTAGACAACTAAAAACTCGAAATAGAGATCAAGAGACTTTTGGACAAAAAAACCTAAATAAGAATTGAAGGTCTCAACCAAAGTAGCGCAACGGTAAAAAGTCTGGCAAAACGGACGCCGGATGAAGAAGTTATGGATTTTTAACGGGTTTTTCCAGTCTCGACCTGTTAAAAATAAATAATTGAAAATAAAGTCAAAATTAGGTGAAGAAGTCTAAACGAGAGTTGTAGATTATATTCTCACCTAATCATACATATAAAGAATATTGAAAATGGAGCTGGTACGCTAAAGTTATGGATATTACAAGTTTAAGGATCAAAATCCGAGGTTGTCAGGTCTGTCACGACGTGGCACAGTTTGCCGCAACCCAGCAACTGACTATGGGCTTCCTATTAATGGAATAGGATAAGATTTTGCTCACCACGATGTGGCACAGTTTGCCACAATATGACACACCAGAAATGTCCCTATAAATAGAAGCTTAAGGGTGTCGGGTTTGGTGCACATCTCTTTCCATCTAAGTGCTATTACTCTGCATAATTACCTCGATAAGCCATCCCGAAGCCCCGTTTTTCACACTCAAGTTCAGAAGGAAGGTTCTACACTCCTAAGATTCCTGAGATTCCTGAGAATCCTGAGAAAATTAACTCTTCCAAGTCGAAGTTCTGCTCGATTATCATCTCGCTTTCTCCCATCAATCAAGTGAGTTCATACCCCTATAAACTACACTTTCAATTTTTTTATCAATGTTTTTTTATAGACATTTAAGGGGGGAATACAAGTAAACACACGGTTATTATCGCGTGTAACATAAAGTTTCACTAAATACTCTTTTTATCAAGTAAATCATATGTGACTAATAGCTACTACATGGGAACTTTCGTATGCAATATATATTCTCGACAACATCTTGTCTTTTGAAAATAAAACATGTTTATATATACACGAATCAAACACTTTATTTATACTTTAAGTATATGTGATTATTGATGTCACTATAACTGTTATACTTTACATAACAAGTGAGTATTACACTAGGGTTTACTATACGAATGAAACACCCATTTTCAAAAACTATAATAGGTATAGTTTACGAGAAAATCATGAACATTTACATACTAGAAAGACTATAGCAAAGAGATATTTTCATATACAAGAACAAATGGACATTTTCGTATGTAAATCTGTTTTATATTAAGTTTTGTGAGACATTTCACATACTTTCGAGTATGCATTTTAAGTCGTGTGTTATATACCAAAATCCCTTGTAGGGGGAGCGTGATACTTGTGTATAGATCTATACGGGATTGACCATCCCACACCTAAGCTATTAGCTATAGCTAGGCCGGTAGGCCTGGGGTGACAAACATCATAACTTTCCAACGCTTGCAGAACGTTGTTATAGGCATCCTGGTCAAATATCATGGTTATAAGACTCACATGGAGTATTAAAAACACATGGATTTGCGGGGTCTTCAAATACCTTATCGATTTATACATAAACCTACTATTTTAGGCATGAAAAGCACTATTGCATTACATGTTTTGGAACAATTAAACTACCATCTACTATAGTAGAAAACATGGGATTTTCTAGAAACATTCAAACATGTACAAACCATTTCATTCTATTTCATACAAACATTGTTACTAAATACTTATGAACTCACCAACTTAAATGCTGATCCACTCTTTCAAAACTACTTGTATTTCTCAGGAATTCAGCAAAACAGGTAAACAAATAGCTTAAGAAGAAGGGACGTTGCAGCGTCAGTTTAGTGTCATTTTGACATCATATTGTAATTTGCTTTGAAACAAGTACCTTTCAACAATGTAAACTTTTAAATTATATATATGATGGTTGTATTACTTTCTTTACTATGTATTCAATTGTTACAATACTACATGAAGTCATCCGCCCTCGAACGATTCCGCCGTTCTGGTTTGGGGGTGTGACAGATTGGTATCAGAGCATTGATTATATCGAACCACATAAGATATACAAACTATAAATGCATAGGGACTCAAAATCTCTGACAAAACGATTTTACACCTGAACCGCGTTTCATTTTAACATAAACTATTTGAGTCGTAAAAGCACAAATACATGCATACAAAGATTTATTTTCATACTTAGAGCAATATAGAAGTATCATAAATAAATTGTGCAGTGAAGGTGTGCCTTGGGATATGTAATCGGAACTGCGATGAGTATAGTCTGATCAACTATATTTGTCCGAGAGCTGACTAACGTATGCCAGGGAGTGTCTGCATTGTACAACAAATTTAAAACATACCAAGAGCATATCATTAAGAATACTATGGGAGTTTTTGGGTATCTTCAACCGTCAAACTTAGGGGTAAATTTTAGGTGCTTTAGCTTATAGTCAACTCTTAACCCTATTCACGTATAGACTCAATGGCTGGATTTCATCACCCCATGAAAGACGAGGAAGAGGAAGATTCAAATAGCTCATCTTCAGAGCCCGAGGTAATCAATCCGCCAGCCGTCCGACCTCCATCTGTTTGACCTCCTTTCAGGATGGGATTTCAAGGACCAACTCGAAAAACTTCTCGCGTGCACTCTTCAATCCTTTCCAATTTTAGACTTATTTTACTATATAGTAGTACCCTTTAGAGTCTAATGAAGCGTTCTAAATATGATATAATCAAGGTAGGAGTGTTAAAAAGGATTAACTCGAAGTGTAGGAATCAAAACCGGGCCAAACACTCCACACATGGAGTGTGCGGCCACAAAATCTACATATATATACCACCCTTGGTTCATTCTTCAACACTACCTTCACTTCTTCAAACATAGAAGACAAAAATCCTCTCAAGTATCATGCATCCTCCTTGAAGATCTTCATAAAAGGTACCAAGAACACCAAGAACACCAAGATCTTCATCTGGCAGCACACATGGCCGCACACAGGGCAACACACATGTGTTGGCCACACACAGGGCAACACACATGTGCTGGCTGCACACAGGGCAGCACACATGTGCTGGCCGTACACAGGGCCGCACACATATGCTGACAGCACACTAGTCCGCACACCTGGCCGCACACACACATATAGTGTGTATTTTGGCCATACACCCTCTTGTATAGATTTATAAACCCTTATACAATCATATGTGATTATAACACTTCATTATAAGTGTTTACTAGTACCTAAGGTGGTCCCAAAATCATCAATTAGTTGTTCATAACACTAATTAAATCCATATATATGCCTACATATGCTTAATAGGATTCGCGCGTGTTCTCAAGTCACCACTTGACACCTAGCGTCTAGTCCAACATTGTCATCAGAACCACTCACTACAGGTGAGTTCATACCCCTTAAACTAACCTTTGAAATACTTTTAAATGTTTTAAATACTTTTATGGGGGGGGGGATACAAGTTGAATACCTATAGTTATTATATCAATCACATGTGATTAATAACTACCAAACCAATGATTTTATCACTGTTCAAACTATTTGTCAAACTGCTTCACTTCAAAATGTTTTACAAACTCTTTTACTTATCAAATACTTTTATTTAAACATTATTTTATTTCTTATAAATTACATGTCCATGTATGCATAGATATATAAGAAACGTTTAAAAGGCTTAGGAAGACCATCCGCCCTATTTCCTTTTCCTCGATTTGGATGTGGTCTGGTGGGATGTCGGGTAGCCGTCCGAGGGTCATTTAAATATTAATTATATATCATATGTGCATATATTGACATAAAAGTACTTCCATATTCATGTGTATCAGTTACATCATTAGTAAGTTACCATCGGGGTAACGCAGGATTACTCTTACACTATTGTTGGATCAATGATTTAGTTCATTCACGAGTCAATACTTATTACTACGAGAACATATACATTACATTACTATGAGTACATATACAACTATACTAGAAAGAGAACACATACGACTATACTAAGGAAGAGAACATATACAATGATACTAGAACAAGAACAATACATATACATATACATACATATACTTTCATAAATGTGATCCCCTGTATCGGTGCATGCCTTAATTTTCATGGCCCGAGTTGTAACCAGAATCTCTTAGAGGGAGAGCGTGAGTTTGCGTATAGATATATACTGGATTGACTATCCTACACCTTGCTGCTAGCTACAGCCGGACCTGCAGGTCTGCGGGTGCCAAACGTCATACCTTTATTACGACCTACATTTGTCGTTGATACTCAGTCGATAGTATGTTACAATTAAATCACATGATACCTTAATATAAATCCGGTTTAAGGTAGTTTGTACGGCAGTAGTTCCCATAACACAACACTACAGTACTACATTAATTTACCCATTATATACATTTAGTGATTAATTCACTTAAATATTCATGTATAAACTATATTCTGGTAATGATAGTTACACTTGGGAAATTACACACTTTTACAACAAACGAGCGTACAAAAAAGTTAAGCCTTGGTAAAAGGCTACTTTAATAGAAAATATAGGTTTTTCTGAGAGATTTAGACTTTTAGAAACACTCACAAACATTTACACACATTTTACAAACTTACACTTGAGACATATTCAAACGTTTTGATAACAAACACCGACACTAAAATACTTATGAACTCACCAGCTTAATGCTGATAAACTCTTTCAAAATAACTTGTATTCTCAGGTCATTAGTAGACAGGTACCGAGACCAGCTTTTGAGAAGATGGAGCGCATTCAAGACTCATCTTATTATTTTGACTTACATTATTTTTGGTGTCTATAACTATAAAGAACACACTTGTATTAAAATTATATATTTAATGCAATGGATGATGTTGTTTGCTTATTTACTGTTATACTGTGTTGTGATACGTACATGACGTCCTCCACCCCAGAACGTTTCCGCCATTCATGGTTTTAGGGTGTGACAAAGTTCAGCTGATCGAGCACTCCCAGTTGTGGTAGACAAACTTTCCAATCAGGCATATCAATCCGGAGTCCAAGCAAACCGGATTCGCGAGGTTGACATAAGGATGGAAGAGAAAGTAGCTAATATCCATTGCCTAGACATGCTACAAGAGAATGCTCAACTCCACACCAACTCGCTCCAGGAACAAATGACTGCAACTCTCTCCAAAATGAGAGATTTGAGGGAGCAACAAGCTGCCTTTGACAGGCATCTCATGGGAGCCAAGTACAGGTGAGTTCATACCCCTTAAACTAACATTTGAAATACTTTTAAATGTTTTAATTACTTTTATGGTGGGGAATACAAGTTGAATACCTATAGTTATTATATCAATCACATGTGATTAATAACTACCAAACCAATGATTTTATCATTGTTCAAACTGGTTATCAAACTGGTTCGCTTCAAAATGTTTTACAAACTCTTTTACTTATCAAATACTTTTATTTAAACCTTATTTTACTTCTATAAGTTACATGTCCATGTATGCATAGATATATAAGAAATGTTTAAAAGGCTTAGGAAGGCCATCCGCCCTATTTCCTTTTCCTCGATTTAAATGTGGTCTGGTGGGATGTCGGGTATCCGTCCGAGGGTCATTTCAATATTAATTATATATCATATGTGCATATATTGACATAAAAAGTACTTCCATATTCATGCGTATCAGTTACATCATTAGTAAGTTACCATCGGGGTAACGCAGGATTACTCTTACACTATTGTTGGATCAATGAGTTAGTTCATTCACGAGTCAATACTTATTACTACGAGAACATATACATTACATTACTATGAGTACATATACAACTAGACTAGAAAGAGAACATATACGACTATACTAAGGAAGAGAGCATATACAACGATAGTAGAACAAGAACAATACATATACGTATGCATACATATACTGTCATAAATGTGATCCACTTTATCGGTGCATGCCTTAGTTGTCATGGCCCGATTTGTAACCAGAATCTCTTGGAGGGAGAGCATGAGTTTGCGTATAGATATATACTGGATTGACTATCCTACACCTTGGTGCTAGCTACAGCCGGACCTGCAAGGTCTATGGGTGCCAAACGTCATACCTTTATTACGACCTACATTTGTCGTTGATACTCAGTTGATAGTATGGTACAATTAAATCACATGATACCTTAATATAAATCCGGTTTAAGGTAGTTAGTACGGCAGTAGTTCCCATAACATAACACTACAGTACTACATTAATTTACCCATTATATACATTTAGTGATTAATTCATTTAAATATTCATGTATAAACTATATTCTGTTAATGATAGTTACACTTGGGAAATTACACACTTTTACAACAAACGAGCGTACAAAACAGTTAAGCCTTGGTAAAAGGCTACTTTAATAGAAAATATAGGTTTTTCTAAGAGATTTAGACTTTTACAAACACTTACAAACATTTACGCACATCTTACAAACTTACACTTGAGACATATTCAAATATTTTGATAACAAACACCGACACTAAAATACTTATGAACTCACCAGCTTAATGCTGATAAACTCTTTCAAAATAACTTGTATTCTCAGGTCATTAGTAGACAGGTACCGAGACCAGCTTTTGAGAAGATGGAGCGCATTCAAGACTCATCTTATTATTTTGACTTACATTATTTTTGGTGTCTATAACTGTAAAGAACACACTTGTATTAAAATTATATATTTAATGCAATGGATGATGTTGTTTGCTTATTTACTGTTATACTGTGTTGTGATACGTACATGACGTCCTCCACCCCAGAACGTTTCCACCATTCATGGTTTTGGGGTGTGACAAAGTTCAGCTGATCGAGCACTCCCAGTTGTGGTAGACAAACTTTCCAATCAGGCATATCAATCCGGAGTCCAAGCAAACCGGATTCGCGAGGTTGACATAAGGATGGAAGAGAAAGTAGCTAATATCCATTGCCTAGACATGCTACAAGAGAATGCTTAAATCCACACCAACTCGCTCCAGGAACAAATGACTGCAACTCTCTCCAAAATGAGAGATTTGAGGGAGCAACAAGCTGCCTTTGACAGGCATCTCATGGGAGCCAAGCACTCGGATGTGGTGTCAAGCTCCAAGCATAATCAGCGCAACATGTAGTGCTCGCCTAACTCCCAAATTTTGATATAGAATTGCACCATCGGCTAAAAGGCTTACCTTCTTTTATGTTTTATGATCAGAGACCTTTAGAAAGGTCAAAATATTCTAACTTCAGATGTAACGCAACCATATGTTTAATATATATAGGGCATACCTGTTTCGTGTCTTAATTATGTGCATTTCATTTGGGGTCATGAGTTGTTTATTGTTATTCAATCTCCATTGGTGAATCAAACTCAAAGCCCTGTGTTGGCCAAAACAAATTCTTGAACTATTAAAGATTGTTAACTCATTATCATTCAACTCTCAACCACCAAAACTTATAATCTTTTAGTTTTATTTCTTGGCAGCACGATGCCTCCTCGTCCAAACCGAAGACCCCGGCAGGGCACGATACCTCCACCACCACCACCTCCATCGATGGAAAATGCCACATCTATAGCTGCTGTAACAGCTGCAGTAACAGCAGTAATGGGACAGATGAGTAATAATGGGTCAGGAGGAGGAGTGAATAGCTCTACGAATGACCAACGTCCAAGTCGTTCAGGGGATTGTACCTTCAAGGAATTCACCAATAGCAAGCCCATGACTTTTAACGGATCCGGAGGGATAATGGCTCTATCACAATGGATAGAGAAAACATAAGCGGTTTTCGAGATCTGTGCATGTCTTGAAGTAAGTAAGGTAAAATTTTCCGCTTGTAAATTCTCCAAGAGATCCCTGACATGGTGGAATGGACATGTCAATTCACTAACTCTAATAGTGGCAAATTCTATTCGCTGGGAGAATCTAAAGAAAATGTTAATGCACGAGTACTATCCAAGGGGCGAAGTACAAAAGCTAGAGCAGGAACTTTGGGGCCTTACTATGGTAGGCTTAGACATCACGACCTATACCAATATGTTTAGTGACATGGGAATCCGTTGCCTAGGGATGGTTTCTCTAGAGAGCAAGAAGATCGAAAGATACATCTGGGGACTCTTACCCCAGATTCGAGGAAGTGTACTCGCTTCCAAACTAGTCACTTTCGATAGCGCCAAACAGTTTGCATAAGCTCTCGTTGACCATGGAATCTGTCAAGGCTTCACAACTGCTGTCTCGGAACAAACCATAGGAAACAACAACAACAACATCAGTACCAACAAAAACAACATGAAGAAGTTTTGGAACAAGAGGAAGGGTCAGTCTTCACAGGAACCTTCTAAGAGGCAACAAATAGTGGTAGTCCATGCCGCTACTACCCCCACAGCTGCTCCGGTTACCCCTGTACCAGCGAAGAAATGTGCGGGGAACCTACCAAAGTGCAACGAATGTAATTTCCATCACAACGCAAATTGTCGGGAGATGCATTGCAACAATTGCAACAAGAAAGGGCACACTACCCGTTTCTGTAAGGCACCGGTACGACCAATCACACAAGTCCGTAGAGTAGGGGTGGGCCAGGCATGTTATGGATGCGATGAGGATGGACACTACAAGAGAGACTGCTCTAAGGCATGGAATGCTGGCGGAATAGGAAGAGTGCTGGGAATAGGGAAGAACGAAGCAATAGTTGATCCCATGGTGGTTACGGGTACGTTTCTCCTCAATAACACTTTTGCATGCATACTATTTGATTGTGGTGCAGAAAGGAGTTTCGTGAGTCATAAATTCAAACACATACTAAAACAGAAACGTCAATCACTCAATAAGATATTACAGCTGAAATGGCAAACGATTGGACAGAAAGCACAAACAATATGTACATAGGCTGCACACTAACTCTAAACAAACATTCATTTCAAATAGACTTAATGCCAATCACCATAATAAGCTTTGATTTCATCATCGGTATGGATTGGTTAAGCATGCACCATGCCGATATAGTTTGTCATGAAAGGGTCGTTCACCTAAATCTACCAAAAGGTGAAACTCTTGTAATTTATGGTGACAAACCCGGTTCCAATTTGCAAATCATCTCTTGCGTTAAATCCCATAAATACCTACGTAAGGAGTACCATGCCTTCTTAGCCCACATGGTAGATAAGGAAACAGAAACGAAAGGCATCAAAGACATTCCGGAAGTCTGCGATTTTCCTGATATCTTCCCTAAAGATCTCCCAGGAGTCCTACCAGAACGACAAGTCGAGTTCAGGATCGATTTAATTCTCGGAGCTACCCCATTAGCTAAGTCGCCGTATCGTCTGGTGCCAGATGAGATGGAAGAATTATCCAGCCAATTACATGAACTACTCAACAAAGGATTCATCAGGCCAAGCTTCTCACCTTGGGGAGCACTAGTCCTATTCGTAAAGAAGAAGGATGGATCATTTCGCATGTGCATCGATTACCGGGAACTCAACAAGCTCACTATAAAAAACTGATATACCGTACCACGCATTGACGACTTGTTCGACAAACTCAAAGGAGTGAGTTAATTCTCGAAGATCGATTTGAGATCTGGGTATCATCAGTTGCGAGTCTCGGAAGGAGATGTTCCTAAAACAACCTTTCGAACTCATTATGGTTACTACGAGTTTGTAGTGATGCCCTTTAGATTAACAAATGCACCGCCAGTGTTCATGGACTTAATGAATTGAGTGTGTCATTCATTCCTGGAAAAAATTGTGATCGTGTTCATAGACGATATACTCATGTATTCAAAGAGTAAAGAGGAACATGGTCAACACCTCCGACAAATCTTGGAAACCCTAAGAAACAAAAAGCTATATGCAAAATTCTCAAAGTGAGAATTTTTGATTCAGAAAGTAGATTTCGTAGGTCACATGGTTAGCAAAGACGTGATACACGTGGACCCCTCCAAAATCAGGGCAATCGAGAACTGGTTAGTTCCCAAAACCCCAATAGAAACCCGACAATTCTTGGGCCTTGTTGGCTACTATCGAAGGTTTATACAGAACTTCTCGAAGATTGCGAAACCACTTACCAACCTGACCCAGAAGGGTGTTACTTTCAATTTGGAAGGAAGACAAGACACTACATTCCAAACACTGAAGCAAGCTCTATGCAGTGTGCCTATATTAACCTTACTAGAAGGAACAGAAGACTTCGTGGTCTACTGTGATGCATCTAATCAAGGTCTTGGATGTGTTCTAATGCAACGAGGAAAGGTCATCGCTTACACCTCGAGACAACTCAAGACGCACGAGGTCAACTACACTACACACGATCTTGAACTAGGAGCAGTCGTTTTCGCACTAAAGATCTGGATACGCTATCTCTATGGCACAAAATTCATGATTTTCACCGATCACAAGAGCCTTCAGCACATTCTCAATCAGAAGGAACTTAACATGAGGCAAAGACGATGGGTTAAACTACTGAATGACTATGAATGCAAGATTGTCTATCATCCAGGGAAACCGAATGAAGTAGCTGATGCTCTTAGTCGAAAGGAATACTTGGACCGCCGAGTGAAATCATTAACGATGAAGTAGCTGATCCATTCACACCTGTCCACACAAATCAAGGAAGCTTAGAGGGAAGCCTTGAGAACAGAGAACATGGCAGGTGAAGCCTTAAGGGGAACGGATAAGAATCTTGAAGTCAAGAGTGATGGAGTTCGTTACTTCATGGATCGGATCTGGACACCGAAGTTTAGGGAATTCATAGACATGGTCATGAATAAGGCTCATAAGACTTGATTCTCCGTGTACCTAGGTTTGGACAAGATGTATCTGGACCTCAAGAGAGTGTATTGGTGGCCGAACATTAAAGCAGAGATCGCTACCTATGTAGGCAAGTGTCTGACTTGCGCCAAAGTCAAGGTAGAGTACCAAAAGCCATTGGGATTTCTACAACAACCCGAAATACCCGAGTGGAAGTGGGAACGGATAACCATGGACTTCATAACCAAATTACCCAAGAAAGCAGGTGGGCTAGACACCATCTGGGTAATCGTAGATAGATTAACAAAATCCGCACACTTCCTACCCATTAACGAAACTGACAAGATGGAGAAGCTAGCTCGAACATACATCTGAGAGATTGTATGACTAGATGGTGTGCCAATATCAATTATCTCTGACAGAGATAGTAGATTCACCTCGCGATTGTGGCAGTCACTGCAAAAATCTCTTCGAATGAAACTAGACATGAGTACTGCTTACCATCCACAAACCGACGGTCAAAGTAAGAGGACCATACAAACCATGGAAGATATGCTAAGAGCTTGTGTAATCGATTTTGTTATAGCATGGGATACCCATTTACCACTAGTCGAATTTTCATACAAAAATAGCTATTACTCCAGCATTAAAGTTGCTCCATTCGAAGCCCTCTACAGCTGGAAGTGTAGATCACCTCTATGCTGGGCTGAAGTGGGTGACACGCAACTACCCAAGGGACAAGTACCCGAAAACACTCTCACTGGCCCGAAAATCATAAGAGAAACAACCGAGAAGATTGTACAAATTGGGGAACGACTAAAGGCTTCAAGAGACAGACAAAAGAGTTATGCAGACAAAAGACGGAAACCCTTGCAATTTCAGGTAGGGGACCAAGTGCTATTGAAGGTCTCGGCCTGTAAAGGACTAATATGTTTTGGAAAACGTGGGAAAATAAACCCAAGGTATATCGGACCATTCAAGATCCTTGCAAGGATAAGCCTGGTTGCCTACAAACTTCACCTACCGCAGGAACTCGATAACTTACATCCTACCTTTCATGTGTCAAACATGAAAAAATGTTTGTCCGATGAGACCCTCGTCGTACCTCTAGATGAAATCGAAATCAACGAGAGTCTCCACTTTATAGAAGAACCAATTGAAATCGTAGATAGGGAAATTACAAGAACAAAACAAAGTCGCATACCCATCGTGAAGGTCCGCTGGAATGCAAAGCGAGGACCTGAATACACCTGGGAACACGAACATCAGATGAAACACAAGTACCCACATCTTTTTCCCTAATCCACAAGTGTTTTTCTTACATTAAATTTTGGGATGAAATTCCCTCTAACGAGGGGATGATGTGACAACCCGATATTTCAACTCTATGTAATGACCAAAAAAGTCAAGTATTGTAACCACTTTTGAAATAATGAAATTAACTTCGAAAATAAAATGTACAAAAGTATCTATTGGGTTACCTACTATGCTAGATATTGTGTCAAGGTTTACAGAAATACTAAGAACACTAAAATCTGAGTTATGACGAATAAGTTATGACCATTCTAAGATTTCCGACAAAACCGACAACACCGATTAACGAAAAATGCGAAGTTTCAATACAATAGTTTTTAGCATTAAGTATCTAAATGAAATTTGTAGATATCATTAAAACGTGAGTGTACATAAAAAGAACGTCTAAATCTAAGTTCGTATGAGGAAGTTATAATTTTTCCAAAATCCGGATATCGCAGTAGACAACTAAAAACTCGAAATAGATATCAAGAGACTTTTGGCCAAAACAACCTAAATAAGAATTGAAGGTCTCAACCAAAGTAGCAGAACGGTAAAAATTCTGGCAAAAACTAACGCCAGATGAAGAAGTTATGGATTCTTAACAGGTTTTTCGAGTCCCAGACTGTTAAAAATAAATAATTAAAAATAACTTCAAAATTAGCCAACGAAGTCTAAACGAGAGTTGTAGATTATATTCTGACCAACACGTGCATATAAAGAACGTCAAAAACAAAGCTCGTATGTGAAAGTTACGGATTATACAAGTTGAAGGCTCGAAATCCGAGGCTGTCAGGTCTGTCACAACGTAGTATAGTTTTCCGCGACCCGACAAGTGACTGAGGGCATCCCAGTAATGGAAGAGGATAAGATTTTTCTCACCACAACATGGCACAGTTGTCCATGACGTTACACACCAGAAATTCCCTATAAATAGAAGCTTAAGGGTGCTGGGTTTGGTCCTCATCTCCTTCCATCTAAGTGCTGTTACTCTGCATAATTACCTCGATAAGCCATCCCGTAGCCTCGATCTTCACACTCAAGTTCTGAAGGAAGGTTCTACACTCGTGAGATTCCCAAGATTCCTGAGAAAATCAACTCCTCCAAGTCGAAGTTCTGCTCGATTATCATCTCGCTTTCTTCCATCAATCAAGTGAGGTCATACCCCAAAAAACTACACTTTCAAATTTTTTATGAATTTTTTTTAAACGCTTTTAGGGGGGGGGGTGGAATACAAGTAAAAACACGGTTATTATCACGTGTAACATAAAGTTTCACTATATACTCTTTTTATCAAGTAAATCATATTCTTGATAACATCTTGTCTTTTGGAAATAAACATGTTTATATATATACACGAATCAAACACTTTATTTATACTATAAGTATATGTGATTATTTATGTCACTATAAATGTTATACTTTACATAACAAGTGAGTATTACACTAGGGTTTACTATACGAATGAAACATCCATTTTGAAAAACTATAATAGGTATAGTTTACGAGAAAATCGTGAGCATTTACATACTAGAAACACTATATCAAACAAATATTTTCATACACAAGAACAAATGGACATTTTCGTATGTAGATCTGTTTTATACTAAGTTTTGTGAGACATTTCACGTACTTTCGAGTATGCATTTTAAGTCGTGTGTTATATACCAAAATCCCTTGTAGGGGGAGCGTGATACTTGTGTATAGATCTATACAGGATTGACCATCCCACACCTAAGCTGTTAGCTACAGCTAGACCGGCAGGCCTGGGGTTACAAACGTCATAACTTTCCAACGCTTGAAGAACGTTGTTATAGGCATCCTGGTCAAATAGCATGGTTATAAGACTCACATGGAGTATTAAAAACACATTGATTTACGGGGTTCTTCAAATGCCTTAGCGATTTATACATAAACTTACTATTTTAGGCATGAAAAGCACTATTGCATTACATGTTTTGGAACAATTAAACTACCATCCACTATAGTAGAAAATATGGGATTTTATAGGAACATTCAAACATGTACAAACCATTTCATTTTATTTCATACAAACATTGTTACTAAATACTTATGAACTCACCAGCTTAAATGCTGATCTACTCTTTCAAAACTACTTGTATTTCTTAGGAATTCAGTAAAACTGGTAAACAAACAGCTTTAGAAGAAGGGACGTTGTGGCGTCAGTTTAGTTTCATTTTGACATCATATTGTAATTTGTTTTGAAACAAGTACCTTTCAATAATGTAAACTTTTAAATTATATAGATGATGGTTGTATTACTTTGTTTACTATGTATTCAATTGTTACGATACTACATGAAGTCATCCGCCCTCGAACGATTACGTTGTCTTGGTTTGGAGGTGTGACACGGTCCAACGCATCGGTTCGACCAACAATGATAGTGTGAGCCCAGTATATGCCCTGTATGCGGTGGAGCGGGGCATTTCAAGAGACACTGCCCAACAGAGAGGAATGACGAAGGAGCGGGAGGAGTTTAACAATAGTACATGAAGAAGCAACGAGGAACCCTACAACAATTTTGGTATTGTCCAATCCATAATATTTAAAGTTTAAACTTATAATAAAATTTTAGGAAATGAAAAAGTAGTTATAAACAACTCATTCATCCAAACAAATCTTGACATTCATATAAGAAGTAAGGATCCTTGCAGGTGAGCTAAGATGGCTTAGTGTGTACATCAGAGTTATTCAGAACTAAGATTTTGCAGCCTTAGAGTGAGTGATTCTGCCTTATTTCCTGTTCCTTGTCTGGTTGTGGAATTAGGGAAAACTCACTCTGTTGACAGTCTTATCAATCTTATTTATAAATGAGTTGTATACGCCAAGTGATCTGTCACACCCCCAAACCGAATTGGCGGAAACATTCGGGGGTGGAGGATGTCAAGTACAGTATCATAACAATACATAATAGAAAACAAGCAACAACTCCATTGCATTAACAAAATAGTTAAATACATGTGTTTTCTTTAGTGAGGTTTAAATGACACCAAAAATGTATAATCAAAATAAAGATGAGTCTTGAATCTGCTTTGTCCTTTAAAAGCTGCATGGGTGTACCTGTCTTACTGGCTCCCTGAGAATACAAGTTATTTTGAAATATAGTATCAGCATAAAATGCTGGTGAGTTCATAAGTGTTTAGTGTCATTTACTAATTAAAACATCGAAATGTTTTTACTAAAACCTTGAAAAGTTTGTAAAGTTTTCCCTGAAAATCCTATATTTCTTGCTTATAATTAAAGTAGCCTTCTACCTGAGGCCTGACTGTTTTACATGTTTGCTCTCATAAAAATGTATTGTTTGCATATACACTTAGAATAGTATGGAAAAATATTGTAGTACTTTGTCACACCCTTAAAACGGAACGGTGGAAACGTTCTAGGGCGAAGGACGTCATTTATAGTATCACAACAAAGCATAATAGTAAACAAGGAACAACATCATCCATTGCATTAGTATTATAATTTAATACGAGTGTGTTTTGTATAGTTTATAAGACACCAAAAATATAAATTAAAATAAGAGATGAGTCTTGAACGTGCTCCATCTTCACAAAACCTGGCATTGGTACTTGTCTACTGATGACCTGAGAATACGTGTTATTTTGAAAGAGTTTATCAGCTTTAAAGCTGATGAGTTCATAAACATTTTAGTGTCATTGTTTGTATGAAAATGTTTGTAAGTGTTTTAATTTATAAGTTTGTAAAAGTTTGTATCTCCTAGAAAATCCTATATTTTCTACTAAAAAGTAGCCTTCTACGAAGGCATCAAATGTTTTGTATGCTTTTTTTCTTGTAAAAGTGTGTATTTTTCCCAAGTGTGACTATCATTAACAAAATATAGTATTTACATTACCGTTTATATGACAAGATCATAAGGTGAATGTAATGTTAAAATAATAAAGTACTGTAGTGTTGTAGCTACTAACTACTGTTGTACTAACTACCTTAAATCGGTTATTAATTAACGTATAATGTGAGACGATTGTAACCATACTTGATCGACTAGTAAAACACGATGCTCGAAGACGTCGAAATGGTACAACATTCGTCACCCGTAGACCCGCAGGTCCCACTGTAGCTAGTAGCAAGGTGTAGGATGGTCCGTCCTATATAGATCTATAGACAAATTCACGCTCTCCCTCCAAGAGACGTTGGTTACAAAATGAGCCATAACAGTGATGCCATGCCCCGAAGTGGTGGCTCACATTTATGTTATAGTATTCTGGTATATGTATTATATGTACTAGTGTATTGTACGTTCTCTGTATCTAGTATGTAGTATGTTCTCTTTGTTTCTCATTATAATAAGTTCACTTATATAATGTATATGATGTCTTGTTTCTCATTATAGTATTCTCTATCTGTTTCTCTTTATAATGAGTATTTTTTCTTGTTATAGTATTCTCTATATGTTTCTCTTTATAGTATGAATTGACTCATGTATGAATTGACTCTTTGTATGTTTCATTGTACTAGAAATAGTGAGTAGTGACTTCCTAAACTATACCTATTATATTTTACATGTAGAGTTGTTTGTATGACTGAGTGTGTTGAGCTGAGATAAAAGCTTTTATGTATATACATATATACATAATATATAACTAAAGATCAAATGACACTCGGACAAACAATATGGTAGTCTAAGTCCACAACCAAAGAAGGAACAAGAAATAAAATGAGTTATCAGTTCTAAGTCCTTCCAACCTTGCTTATGTAACTATATATGCATTAGACATGGTTTTGACAATATATTAGTTTGAAAGAGTTAAAAGAAAAGGTTTGGCATATAAGAACAAGTTTGATAAAGAAATTAGTTTGTACAAGAGTTTGATAAACATTTTGAAGTAGTTTGATTGATAAAACAGTTAAAAGTATAGTAAATCCATTTGTTTGATAGTTATTAATCACATGTGATTGATATAATAACTATAATGTTTCAATTTGTATTCCCCCATAAACGAATTTAAAATCATTTAAAAGGTAGATTAATGGGTATGAACTCACCTATAGTGAGTGGTTTGGATGAACGAGTGGTATAGGATGCTAAGTGCCAAGTGAAGACTTGAGCACACACACACGGATCCTATTTATCATATAATGATACATATACGTATACAATTAGTGTTTAAACAACTAATTATGGAAGGAAAGACACCCTAGTTCATAGAAAACACTTAGAGTCAAGTGCTAGAAGTACTAAGGGTTGCATATAATGGGTGTATGGCCATACATTAGTGTTTACAACCAAGAGGTTGTGTTTCATGTGTGTGTTCGGCCATAGTGTATGACTCAAGTGAGTGTACGTGTGTACACTCATGGTGAAATATGCCATTTAGTGATTACAGTCCTCTTAAGCATCTCTGGAGTGTGTCTTGACCAATACTTAACCTTATTGAAAGTTAAATGGTATTTTACACCCTAAAAACGGTGTGTAACGCCATACAAGGAGTGTACGGCCGTATACCCCTGATAATCATGTAAATATGGTCAAAAGTATATTACAAGTCTCTATCTTGTATCCCCTAAGCATCCTTGATCAAGTGATAGCATAGAACATGAGTTTTAAGGCCATTAAGCACCAAATATAGGGGTGTATGACCACATGGGGTGTGTACGGCCGTACACTCCTTATTGATCATGTTGGATTGGTGTCTAAGTCCATAACTATTTTGGTATGTACTTTACCCGATGGTGCATGGTCCTTTTGATAATTGCAATTGGGCTATGGATTACCTTATTATATAAGGTTGGACGAATTCTATGGGGAAACCCATTAGAAATCGTCCAAGGCCTTTAAGAAAGGAATCCATGGGCCGCTTAGGGCTTATGTAGTCAGATTAGGGTTTCCTAGTTTAAAACCCTTATAGCCTGCATGTATAAATAGCACCGTTAAGACCCAAACACGTGGTGATGAGACCCTCTAGGGTTTTGGATAATTTTGGGCAGCCTCCATTATTCTTATTCTTCATCCTCTTGCTCTTGGTGTTTGTGAACCATTAGAGGAGTGACATTTGTGACTCTAAGCTTTCTAAAGTCATAACAAGGAGGATTTGAGATTGTTATTGCTACATAACAATTAAGGTATGATCTAAGCCCTAATTATGTGTTGTATTAATTACCATATGCTAGATATAGGGTTTATAGTCTTGGATAAATTGCATGTATAATAGAGAAACCTAGATCCAAGCATTAGGGTTTGCATGAACACATAGGATGTTCTTATGATCAAAACCCAACAATGGTATCAGAGCTTTGATTGGTTTCTATTGAATTGATACATTATGTAGCTGAAAATCCAAATTTGGCTTACTGTTCGACCTGACTCGGCGAGTTACTACTTGGACTCGGCATGTCAGCCCTACTCGGCGAGTTCCAGAGTGTGACTCGGCGAGTCGGAGCGTCAGACAGAGGAAATTTCATATTTTATTTTTGTTTTGATTTAGGATAATTACCATATTCATTTCAAACCTATAAAATATGAATTTTATTGTTTCATAAAGAATATCCTTGCCAAAACACAAGATAATTACCAATTGATTAGATAATAACTTCCTTATATGATAAAGATTGGATTATTTGTATTAATTGGGTAACTTATTTTGCAAGAAATTGAAATTAGGTCAAATATAGATAATGATGAAATTAATAGTTTAATTTATATTATTTGTTATTTGATCATTGTGTTATGAAAAGTTTCAGTTTTCCCCTTTAGGTTTTATAGTTTAAATTTGAACTCAAAGGTTTAGTTTTGAAATTTAAATAGTTGAAACCAGAATGTTTTGAAAGGGTTTCAAAACATGCCCTCAAGTTTTGGAATTTCAATTTTGATTAAAAGTTTAATTTTTATGTATATTTAAATTCTAAACCCTAATGTTTTGAAATGTTTCAAAACTTGCCCTCAAGTTTTTGAATTTAAATCTTGATTAAAAAGTTAATTTAGAAATGTTAAATTCTTAAAACCTAGTATTGTTTTGAAAAGTTCAAATCACACCCTTATGGTTGTATTAATTAATTAAAGTGTATAATTAAAGGAGATTTATTAAATCCATAAAGTTTTGTTTACAATTTAAATAAATTAAAATTATAATTATTAAATTTGACCACCTAGTATTTTAAAAGTGTAAAATACACCCTATATTATATATAACATTAAAAGTCTAACATTATATATATGTATGAGTAAAAGTCAGTCTTACTGTTAGTAGGCCTCATTCACGAAGTTGGTCTATAAGGGGTGTTTAAGGAAATTGCCTATAAAATGGCGATTGAATAGGTATCCACTCTTACCCACCGCACTCTTGACTAGTGGAGGGTCGTTAGCCGAACGGGTAGGATAGGACAAAACCTTCCATTATAAGTATAATGAAGTACAAAAGTAACTAAATGTTTTACAAATTCCCAATCGTAGTTACTTTAGGCAAAAGTGAATTGACGCAATTCCATGAAATTACACTTTGTGCCCTTGCGAAGACGTTAGTGGAGCGTGTGTGGTTTACCGACACACTAAATGGTTTCTAAGAAAAGGTAGCAAAGGGTGACTCAATGTTTGTCATAGTTTGGTGGAGCGTGTGTGGTTTACCGGCACATCGAATAGGTGACCGTAACGTGTGAGGGCACCATGTAAGTTTGCATGGTTATTCACACCTGCTTTGTGATCCTCAGCATCCCAGTCACAAACAAGAGGGGCATATCGAGATTTAAACACGACATTGAAAAGTGCAATGAATCTCAAAGGATCTAGGAGTTTTCATAGATTTAAAACTTAAATTTCTTTTTCGTTTTTCATGGTAGAAAATTAGTTAATCGTCATTCACTTACCTTCAAATATTCTGCAACTAGATTACGACATCCCTTTTCTAGGTTGTAGCATATTGTGTTGGGTCCTAGCCTTAATATATCATTTGGGTGATTTATTAAGGACTCAATCTATCAACTAACTTGAATGTATGTTTTCTCCCATTTTGTAGATGTCAAAGTTCGATAACTATGGTCTTCCCAAATCCCGTGGAACAAGCTTTCCACATGAAGATGATATTCCACGATTCAATCAAGGAACAAGAAATCATGCTTCACTTACTCCTCCTCCTCCCATTGTTCTCCCTAAACCACAAGATCGAAGAATTGAAAGGTTCAATGTCACTAAAGCCCTATTGGAAATGAAACATGAAGATGGTAAACCCGTATGTGCTTACATTCTAGGAATGAAATCAGACATTGATAGGTTGATAATGTTGGGTGCATCATTCCCTGATGAGTTGGCTGCAGGCTGGATTCTACAGTCACTCCCTGAATCATATAATGAGTTCAAAAGAAACTATTATATGATGGATCATGACGCAAACCTCATTGACCTACCTTACATGCTCATTGTTGCTGAATCAGAAATGGTTTGGCAAAGTAATGGGGCATATTTGTTGGGAAAGTCAACCAACCATGCTTCCGAGGGCGTTCTAGGAGAACCGACATGCGTGTGCTGCCAAGAGAAAGGGCGTTGGATACAAGTCTTCCCTAATAGCCTGAAGGGTCCAGAAGATGGGAGTGGCTGTACTTCAGGTAAAATCCACTATCTAACTCGATTAAGTTCCTATTCGTTGATTCTTAATACATAATGTGATAAGATTACATTTGAATGTTTTGCAGGATCGATGAAAAGAGAGGAAGCTTAATGAAATAGCAAGAGGAATCTAATCACGAAGACAGGATTCGAAGATTAGATTTTGAGCATATATAGAGTTGTTAGGAATATTTGTTGCATAGTTTTTTCAGTTGATTTTGCATTGTAAGGACAAATGTTTTCTGCTGTTTTTATGAATAAAATAAATTTTGTTTTGACTCATTGATTTACTTGCAATGAAATCGTTATGATAAATTGATGTTTGCGTATTTCTACAACAAATGGATGTGATTCGTGATTATGTTATTTGTGGAAAAGTCAAGAATTTACCAAATATGGAAAGTTTCTCATCGCCCAAGTTTCAATTGGATAGAGACTTGGAATCATACAACAAGTATTACATGATGAATGAGTAGTTTCATATTTGGAAATAAGACTAATTCGTTGACAAAGTGTCAAGTGAAGGACTAGGAGATCGAGTACACAAGGTTATGTGTTGATCAAGTCCAACACAAAAGTAACAAAGATATTCGTAAATATGATTACACTTGTGAGATTAAGTGTAATTCTTAGTTGATTGTAAGAGTTTAAATCAATAACAGAATGAATAAGAACAATCAAGTAGGCAAAAAGATAAAAGTTTCTCTATTCTAAGAAGAAGGGAGAGTACCTTTTATTATGATAAGTCTTATTACGATAATTCTTAATGATTATGAAAGCATTAGGTATTAGAAACATGAACTTAAGAAATTCAACAAGTATTGTTTTTTTGGAAGTTTAGCTGGTTTCTAAATACATGTCAAAGCTAGTAGGAGCATAAGTGTTATGTTTATAATAATCATCATAATAGTGATAGCATAAATGTTATGATAGAGTATGATTATTATGGAAAGTATTGCAAGTTAGCAATATTAATTATAGAAAACAAGAGTTATACTTTGCAAAGTCGCGATAGTTGAAAAGTTGTTTTGCAATAATTAAGGGAGAGAATATTATGCTTCATTTCAAATCTAAAGGTGTGACAACCCGAAAAATTTCTAGCTTGCATTCTTCATTTCTTATCAATAATAGACTCGTTTTGCTATTTTGTAGTACCATTTAGGGTCTATTGGAGCGTTCTAAACATGTTATAATCAAGGTTGGAGTGTGGAAATGGGTTAACTCAAAGTGTAGGAATCAAAAAGAGGCCAAACACTCCAACACATGGAGTGTGCGGCCACACACTTGAGTGTGCGGCCACACACATGTGTTTGCGGCCTCACACCCTTCCCAACCTCACACCCCTCTTATATAAACCACACTTAGTCCTCTCAAGTATCATCCATTTTCCTTGAAGATCTTCATACAAGGTACCAAGAACACCAAGAACACCAAGAACACCAAGAAACACCATCTGGCCACACACATGGCAGGACACACCATCTGGCAGCACACAGGGCCGCCCACATGTACTGGCAGCACACTAGGCCGCACACTTGGCCGCACACACACATATTGTGTGTATTTTGGCCATACACTCCTTTGTAAAGCCTTATACCCTATCATACAATCATATATGGTTGTAACACTTCAATATAAGTGTTTACTAGTCCCTAAGGTGGTCCCAAATTCATTGGTTAGTTGTTCATAACACTAATTATATTCATATATGTGTCAATATATGCTAAATAGGATTCGCGTGTGTACTCAAGTCACCACTTGATACTTAGCAACTGATCCAACGTTTTCATCACAACCATTCACTACAGGTGAGTTCATACCCCTTAATCAATGTTTTAAACTGTTTTTAAATGTTTTATGGGGGGGGGGATACAAGTAGAATTATGCTAATTATTATATCAATCACATGTGATTAATAAGCAGCATTCAAATGATTGGCTACTCATTAGCCGTTTTACTAAACAGTTTCTTCAAATGCTTTTCATAAACACTATATGTGTTTAAAATTCCTTAGTTCTCTGTACATTTTACTCCGTACATTACTTTTCAAACTTATTTAAAATTGCGTTTCAAACAAATGTTTCTTTATACTAAACTGTTTTATAGATTGACATCAAGTCGATCTGTTCTTAGAAAATATTTATGTTCAAGGGTTTTACAAATCTTATTTTATGCTTTTAAATTATAAGTTGCACGCCTTTATATGTATAGTTATATAAGAAATGTCTAAAAGACTTAGGAAGGCTATCCCCCCTATTTCCTTTTCGCGCTTGAGATGTGGTCTGGTGGGATATCGGGTATTCGTCTGAAGGTCGTTTAAACATTAGTTATATATC
Source organism: Lactuca saligna (assembly GCF_052625555.1). Classification (NCBI taxonomy): domain Eukaryota; kingdom Viridiplantae; phylum Streptophyta; class Magnoliopsida; order Asterales; family Asteraceae; genus Lactuca; species Lactuca saligna. Next base: position 202,456,301 of record NC_136421.1, read on the forward strand.
ACATGTACATATATAGTCATAAAGGTCCTTCCAGTTCATCCCATGCCCTTGGGTAGCAAGGGTATACATCCATGTCCATACGTACCAGTTAGTTTACTAGTAAACTACCATGTGGGTAGCTTAGGAAGATACTAGAGCTATTACTTGAATGCGATACCATACTATGAGTCAGTTCATTCATGAGTCAATACTTGCTAGAACATTACAGTAGATTACTATACAATTACATGGTCACACTTGCAGGAGTACAATTACATGGTCACACTTGCAGGAGTACAATTACATGGTCACACTTACATGAGTACAATTACATGGTCACACTTACATGAGTACAATTACATGATCACACTTACACGAGTACACTTACATATACATAGAACAGATGTCACTAGGTGCTATAGCATGGATCCAGTTCAGGATCTAACTATACTGATGAATCACAACGCAATTGTGATAGTTATATCGAGTATACATGATCATAGTAATGTGGATGCTCACGACTTGCAGATATGCAGGGGTCGTCGGTAGGTTACAAAATCCCTTTTATAGGGGAGCATTTAGCCTGGGATCTAGACATCACATTATACCTTATCCCTCAAATAAGGCAGCTGAGTACCGATGTAGTTATTTATATCAAATACTATAGTACTTACACCATAGTACAACACTACACCATAGTACAATTTTGCTTTCCCACTTACATTCACTTCGTGAACATTCACACGACGCACGGAAATGTAGAAACTATATTTTGGCTAATGATAGTCATACCTGGGAAAATACATACTCTTATAAGAGACACACACACAGATACTAGATGCCTTGGTAGAAGGCTACATTTAGAGTAGTTAGGTCTTGGTAGAAGACTACATTGAGAACAGTTAAGTCTTGGTAGAAGACTCCTTTTGTTACTAATAGGAATCATAGGGATTTCTAGGGCTTTTCAAACGTTTACAGTTGTTTTACAAACTTTTTCATCTATACAGTTCACTTACATTTTTAATATTTACAATTCGTATACATACAAATACGTACATTTCAAATACATACAAGTATTTTCATACAAATTAAGTCACTAAAATACTTATGATCTCACTAGCTTCAAAGATGATACTCGCTTTCAAAATTACTTGTATCCTCTGGTCATGATAGACAGGTACAGATGCAAGGATTTGGGAAGATGGAGCTCGTTGAAGACCCATCTTTCATTTTGATTTATGCTTTAGTGTTTATCAAAATTTGACAAAACACATTTGTATAATAATTATATTATTAATGCAATGGATGATGTTGTTTCTTGTTTACTACTTTACATTGTTGTGATACTGTACATGACGTCCTCCACCCCAGAACGTTTCCGTCGTTTTTGGTTTTGGGGTGTGACAGATTGGTATCAGAGCATTGTTTATAGTGAGTTAAGTATATCAACCCATAAATGATATACTAACTATAAATATATAAAGGATAAAAATACTCTAACCCAGAGTTTATACTTTAAATAATAAAATATTTAAGTAAGTATACGTGCTGCATTCATACTAAAATCAATGTCACTAGGACAGTACAAAAGAATTACGGTTGTTGGGCAACACAAGTGGGCTTAGAGACATATGGTCAAAACTGGGAAGATATAGCTTGATCACCTATATTATCCGAGGGTTGACTAGCATGTGCCTAAGTTTAATTGTGTGGTTGCAACAATGCTAAAATCTTACCAACCCTACCACAATGAGAACAATAGAACATAACATTAAAAATTTAAAATACTATAGAAGTATTTGGTGTTACTATAAGTTGATAGTTGGTAACTGGATACACTAAGGCTATATGTAATTAGGATGTTATAGACTTAGAATCTGTGAAAATTTTGCCTTACCCCTATTCTGTGTAAATTTGGATTTAAGGTAACTTATTCGAAGGTCTATCCTGTTTAGATTACATATAACTGGTATGCACTTCACAAATAGCGATGTAACTGATGAAGATTTTCTAACTAATTATCTAGAGAGTCCGTCTAATAATTATTTGCTTACCCCAAGTCTCGCGTAGATAACATGGCTGCACTCCATCCCCACGGCAACCTGTTCCTTCCGAACAAAGTTATTGCTGGATGGTTTGAAGAAGAGCTAGAAAATGATCATCCTATCCCTGTGAATGATCACCATGATGAAGACCTTTCAGATGATGCTAATTCCGAACCGGAGGTTGAAGATCTACCCCAGGCAGCTCCCGTTCAAATTCCTAACCCTCGTCCGACTTTTCGTGGCCCGACGCCTCCATGGGTGGAATGCTTGGAAACATGGAGCCAAGGACAAGATCAACCCATGCCATTTGATGGCGATCGAAACTTTTATGACCTGAGCAATGGGGGCTCGGCAGACAGAAGCTTGCCAATCCTGGTCCGCAGAGTGGCCTGAAATGAGATTCAAGGCAGGACAGCCCTGCATCAGATCACTGAAGTTATCACCAGTGCGAGAATGCATACCCTCCGCACCATTCGTCTAGAAGATGCTCGGGAGAGATTTGAGAGAAACCATGAAACCCTGCTACAGGCACTAGCTGAATCCCAAGCCGAAGTCATAGAACTCCGAGTACGACAGAGGGTGTATGAAAGACACCTACTCGATGTAGAACGTCAACTTGCTGAACTGAGAGTTCACCTGAGGGATGACCGTCGTCAGTAGTAGATTCCTCACCTTACCTTCCTCGTTAGAAAGTAATCATTTTTCTGTCTTTGCCCAATGTGGCATTTTCTATGAAGATACCTTGTACTGTAAGTACTTTAGGTTAGGTTCTTATGCTGTCAAGAACTATCTTTCCGGAATATGATGTAAGACCTTTACAAGGTCATTTTCCCAAACTTTTACGTCATAAATATCAAAAATATTGACAGTCGGCTAACTTCTGTGTCATTCTTTATTCAAGTACTCTTATCATACTTTTATTGGAGTCTATCTGAGACATGCTTTAGTCAAGTCATTGGACTATAGTAATTTAGCTCCGGAGACAATTACAAGTCTCTTTTAGTGGTTGGATCCTGTTATTCGCCAACCATCGATACCTCGGTGTGAACGACAAACGTCTTGAGACCAGTGTCCAACCTTACATTCACTCATCACTAGGATTGCATCATAGGGATGTAGGTCAACCCTTCATAAACACACCTCCACTCAGTACTAAGACTGCATCATAGAGATGCAGGTCAAACCTTCGCGAATATACTTCCATTCCGTACTAGGACTGCATCATAGGGATGTAGGTCAAACTTTCGAGAACATAGTTGTACTCTTTTCATGAACAATCTAAGTACATCAAGGGTCAAACAAAAATCGCTCACAAAATCCTTATCTTTAGTGTTACAAAATCATGTCGTCACCCTGAAGCAATCAGTCAAACGATGAAACCTCCGCCTTTCCTATGGATGCCGCTACCTTTCAAACAGCAGTTACAGCTACCGTGGTGGCTGCCGTAACCGCAGTCCTTGCGCACCGTAGCGTTATCAGCACCGTCGATGCTGCTGATGGGAATGAAGTTTCTAATTGTGGTATTGATCCAGGAAGTCGCCGAACAGTAACAGTCACAGGCTCGTAAAACCGAAAAGTAGAGAACAAGAAACGAAAGCGTCAAGTCCGGAAAGAACGTAAGAGATCCCAAAAGCTGGCTATACAACAACAGCAAGTGGAAACCCCTGTCGTACCGATACCGAATAGGCCATACGAGGGAAAACTCCCGAAGTGTGACATGTGTAGTTTTCATCATCACGGGGCTTGCCATGAGATGCAATGTTGCAATTGCCTAAAAATAGGGCACCATGCTCGTAGCTGTGGAGCACCGGCACGACCCATCGCTCGAGTCCCTTTCATCGGGATTAACCCTACACCCGAGAGTAATTATAACGCCGAACGCTTTAGGAAGCAATTTTCAAAGTGGAGTAACGAGGAAGGCACTCGTGTCCACATAACACTGGCTAAACACCGCAATCTTGCCACCAAAGCTAGTACTAGCCAGTTATGTCACCAATGCGGGGAGATAGGGCACTTCAAGAAGGATTGCCCTATAGCAAAGAACTTTGGCGCAGATGGGAGGATTCTCAGGATCACAGCTACAAGAGAGCCTACTCCGGAACCCTCGTTAATGTAGATTAGACGTGTTGTTGTAACTGACTTATAAACTATCCAGGACTAGTGCAACTAGAGTCTTACCTTTCGTGAGATCTTGTCTTTATAGGGATGCTCGTGCTGCGTATACTTGTATTTTCTAGTATATCTTATTCGCAGCAATAGTCTAGTGGTAAATCTGAAGTACCGTAACTCTGTTCATGGTTGCACGGTTTTGTTTTGTCTATAAACATCTTATGTTCAAATATAATGTCTTTAAGTTTCAGTATGATTCCGACATTATCATACGACTCGATTCAATTTGATCCTCACAAAAACAGCTTCATACGTACATCTCTTTCTTCTAGATTACTTTTCCAGTGAAGCCGTCATATCAGAACACCGATGTACTCATGCCAGGAGTACCTCTTAGTTATTTTCTCTCCGAAGAAATCCCCAAAGTACCACTCGTGCAGTACGTCAAGTTCAATCCAAGGATTCATACGATTGATCTATCACTGAGGAATGTATATATAAGAGTGATATATAATTAAGGTTCTACAGGTTTAGAATTGATGATTCCACTTTAAATTCTTTTTCCCCGATGGGATGTGAGCTTAAAGAGGAATCAATTATTCGACTAGCTTTTCAAACTTAATTATATACGACTTGTATACACGAGATTTTGATTGTGAAAACATGTATGAATTCTAATATGAACTTCAGGACGGAGAACTGCCTAAGCCTACGAGTAATCGCATCGTCATGTGAACAAACTTAGAACCGAGTACGACTCTTGTAAACAGATCGCCCAATAGTCTAAACACCTACGGAGATACCAGAACAGAACAAACAAGTTAACGAACTACACAAGCGATAGAATAAGAAGACTAGGCTTCTCACCCTGGAGAAACCCCAATATTATTCTCCCCGAGATCGACGGATTGCATCGTATGTGCCTCGGATATCGAGGACTCCGTCAAGATTTTCATAAAAATCGTTATTTCTATCTCGCATAAATGAAATGGTTGAACAAACGCAAGGAAAGAATTACTTCCAGGAATGGATCTGAGATCCGAATATCACCAGTTCGAGTGTCAGGGAAAGATGTCCGGAAGACTGTCTTCCGAATTCGATGCGGACACTTCGAGTCCGTAGTGATACCCTTCGGATAGGACCAACACGCCCATAGCTTTCAGGAGCTAAACAAGTAGGGTCCGTCTTGGTTACTTGGATCAGTTCATCATTCTCCATGTAACGAGTTACTTATCCACCCTCGTAGTAAGAAGAAAACCCATGGAAACAATTCCTACAGAGGAAGTTTTAGCGAAATTCTCTAGACACGAGTTTTGAAATTGAAGAGTCGAATTTCTACGACACACTGATAGTGATGTGGGAAATTTTGTGTACTTTTTCAATTTGTCAAAACCGTTGAGTATTTGACGACACCAGAGACACCGATAGTCTTTCACCAAATTCTAGGTCGTACAAACCTACTGTCATAGTTCATCCAAAAACCCTCACAAATCATAGGAAACCGTACGTCTTTGACCCAGCAAGGGGTGGCCTTTGTCTGGGAAGTTAAACAAGAAAAAGAAACCATTGGAATTCCAAGTGAGTGACCAAGTTCCTTAGGAGAACTCACTCTGGGAATGACTTAATGCGCTTCGGATCGCGTGGAGAGCTAAATCCAGTATAGTTAGGACCTCCGAGATTCTTATCAGAATCGGTCTTGTGTCTTGCACAAACTAGACCTACTCCGCGAACTCAGTAACGTACATTATACTCCTAGCGTCTCGATCATGAAACCATACCTTTCTGTTAGGACTCTTGTAAGTCCACTCGTCGAGATCCATGCCTTGATATTAGAACCGTAGTGACCCTCGACCGAGAGGTCAAGCGGACGAAGCATCGACACCGCCCATTAGTTCCGGTTCGTTGGGATACCAACCGTGAACCCGATTTCACTTAGGAGCGTTAGAACCAATCGAGTAGAAAGTTTCTTCCTCATGACTCGATCATTTGTACCTACTTCCTTGTCTAAATTCTAATTTCGGGATGAAATTCCCTTTAACGGGGGGATGAAGTGACAACCCGAAAAATTTCTAGCTTGCAATCTTCATTTCTTATCAATAATAGACTCGTTTTGCTGTTTTGTAGTACCATTTAGGGTCTATTGGAGCATTCTAAACGTGTTCTAATCAAGGTTGGAGTGTGGAAATGGGTTAACTCAAAGTGTAGGAATCAAAAAGAGGCCAAACACTCCAACACATGGAGTGTGCGGCCACACACTTGAGTGTGCTGCCACACACATGTGTTTGCGGCCTCACACCCTTCCCAACCACACACCCCTCCTATATAAACCACACTTAGTCATCTTTGAATGCTTCTTTCACTTCTTCAAGCATAGAACTCGAAAATCCTCTCAAGTATCATCCATTCTCCTTGAAGATCTTCATACAAGGTACCAAGAACACCAAGAACACCAAGAAACACCATCTGGCCGCACACATGGCAGCACACACCATCTGGCAGCACACATGGCTGCACACAGGGCCGCACACATGTACTGGCAGCACAGTAGGCCGCACACTTGGCCGAACACACACATATAGTGTGTATTTTGGCCATACACTCCTTTGTAAAGCCTTATATCCTGTCATACAATCATATATGGTTGTAACACTTCAATATAAGTGTTTACTAGTCTTTAAGGTGGTCCCAAATTCATTGGTTAGTTGTTCATAACAATAATTATATTCATAAATGTGTCAATATATGCTAAATAGGATTCGCGTGTGTACTCAAGTCACCACTTGATACTTAGCAACTGATCCAACGTTTTCATCAGAACCACTCACTACAGGTGAGTTCATACCTCTATATCAATCTTTCAAACTGTTTTTAAATGTTTTATGGGGGGGGGGGGGTGGATACAAGTAGAATTATGCTAATTATTATATCAATCACATGTGATTAATAAGCAGCATTCAAATGATTGGCTACTCATTAGCCGTTTTACTAAATAGTTTCTTCAAATGCTTTTCATATGTGTTTAAAATTCCTTACTTCTCTGTACATTTTACTCTGTATATTACTTTTCAAACTTATTTAAAATTGTGTTTCAAACAAATGTTTCTTTATACTAAACCGTTTTATAGATTGACATCAAGTCGATCTGTTCTTAGAAAATATTTATGTTCAAAGGTTTTACAAATCATATTTTATGCTTTTAAATTATAAATTGCATGCCTCTATATGTATAGTTATATAAGAAATGTCTAAAAGACCTAGGAAGGCTATTCACCCTATTTCCTTTCTGCGCTTGAGATGTGGTCTGGTGGGATATCACGTATTTTTCCGAAGGTCGTTTAAACATTAGTTGCATATCACATGTACATATATAGTCATAAAAGTCCTTCCAGTTCATCCCATGCCCTTGGGTAGCAAGGGTATACATCCATGTCCATACGTACTAGTTAGATTACTAGTAAACTACCATGTGGGTAGTTTAGGAAGATACTAGAGCTATTACTAGAATGCGATACCATACTATGAGTCAGTTCATTCATGAGTCAATACTTGCTAGAACATTACAGTACATTACTATACAATTACATGGTCACACTTGTAGGAGTACAATTACATGGTCACACTTGCAGGAGTACAATTACATGGTCACACTTGCATGAGTATAATTACATGGTCACACTTACATGAGTACAATTACATGATCACACTTACACGAGTACACTTACATATACATAAAACAAATCTCACTAGGTGCTATAGCATGGATCCAGTTCAGGATCTAACTATACCGATGAATCACAACGCAATTGTGATAGTTATATCAAGTATACATGATCATAGTAATATGGATGCTCACGACTTGCAGATATGCAGGGGTCGTCGGTAGGTTCCAAAATCCCTTTTATAGGGGAGTGTTTAGCCTGGGATCTAGACATCACATTATACCTTATCCCTCAAATAAGGCAGCTGAGTACCGATGTAGTTATTTATATCAAATACTATAGTACTTACACGATTACCTTAGAATTAAGGAAATTGGTACAGTGGTAGTTCAACACTACACCATAGTACAATTTTGCTTTCCCATTTACATTCACTTCGTGAACATTCACACGATGCACGAAAATGTAGAAACTATATTTTGGTTAATGATAGTCATACCTGGGAAAATACATACTCTTACAAGAGACACACGCACAGACACTAAATGCCTTGGTAGAAGGCTACATTTAGAGAAGTTAGATCTTGGTAGAAGACTACATTGAGACCAGTTAAGTCTTTGTAGAAGACTCCTTTTGTTACTAATAGGAATCATAGGGATTTCTAGGGCTTTTCAAATGTTTACAGTTGTTTTACAAACATTTTCATGTATACAGTTCATTTACATTTTTAATATTTATAATTCGTATACGTACAAATACGTACATTTCAAATACATACAAGTATTTTCGTACAAATTAAGACAGTAAAATACTTATGATCTCACCAGCTTCAAAGCTGATACTCACTTTCAAAATTACTTGTATCCTCAGGTCATCATAGACAGGTACAGATGCTAGGATTTGGGAAGATGGAGTTCGTTGAAGACCCATCTTTCATTTTGATTTATGGTTTCGTGTTTATCAAAATTTGACAAAACACATTTCTATAATAATTATATTATTAATGCAATGGATGATGTTGTTGCTTGTTTACTACTTTACATTGTTGTGATACTATACATGACGTCCTCCACCCCAGAACGTTTCCGCCGTTTTTGGTTTTGGGGTGTGACAAAAGGCTTAGTTTGTGTAATGTTAATAACTTAGTCAAGGATACATAGTGTGTTCTCAAATTTCGATTATGATTACGGCATTCCTCTTCATAGTTTGAATGTTGAGAACGTAGCACATAGAATATTATGGCAGAAGATTAATAAAGTATTAAATCTTCATGTAAGGCATTATGCATCGTGTCCAATACGTTTTGGGTATGGGATCGATTGCAATTGCTATAATATTTGACCATTCTAAAATTATCCAAATGTCTAGCGCATTTAGAGGGAAGAAGGACAAGAATTGATTTTGACTAAGATAATTAAACAAATATCAAAGGACAATCCAAAGTTCGCCGAGGATTGGTCGCTTGTGAGTAGTTGGAACTATAGTATTGAATGGACGATATAGACATTATTATGAATAGATAAAATTCTATTAAGAATGAGTTGTCATATGGAAAATATGGAAACGTGTCCATATTGGGAATTGAATATCGAAAATCTATGTCTAGATTAGAAACTTTAATGCAAAAGGATGTTCAAAGGAATATACTTTGAGTGAGAGACATCATATCTAAGGAATTGTATTGTAACAATCTCTGATAGAGGACTTTGTACTATCGTTGGGAATAGTCTTTGTGATTTTTGTGCTATGACATTACGAAAAGGATCATTGCATAAAATGTCAGAATCTGACATATTGTATAAATGCCAAGAATTTGATATTCTTTCACTTATGAAAAAGGATTTGGAGTTGTGAAATGAGTATGATTGGAAATGTGTTCATTTGATCTATTTCATAAAGTAAGAACCATAGGTAAACATTGTGTACATGATGAAAGCATGGGACAAGTGTTGTAATTCAAGTAAGAAGTTGATTACACGAAACAACAAATAATTAGTAATCGATATGGTGATGAATAAAAGGTGTTTTATTTATACTCAAAGGTTTCAGGCCATATGGGATTAGTATTATTCTTGTGTTTCACTTTGCATGTTTTGACTTCCTGAATAACTTAATTTGTTCGGAACAATCAAATTATTCGAACGGACCACAGTCGTTCATATGTTGGAAGTTGGTATGAATGAAGACTGTCGTGAATTGGTGTGTGGATTGTCTAAAGAGTATTAGACATAAGAAAATGGTTGCTGCAACGTTCATGAGTGCTTATGAATATGATTTGAGCATTGGATTAAACCCACGCTCACTTGGACCACATCATGGATTTCATCACGAGTGATTGGTGAGATGATAACATCTTATATTCTTTAAACCAAGATGTGTGAGTTGTATCTTGCGATTCGGGTGCACATTGATAATATGTAAACGCACCAGTAACTTGGTGTTATAAAACATATTGTTGTGTGTGATTCGGTGAGTGAGTGCAAGTAAGCATTGAATCAAAGTTTATCCGTTCCTTTTATCCAAAGTAGGATAAAAGTGATATCTTTGGGCCCTCAATGATTTAGTGATGACAAACGTAAATGCTCGGCCGGGCTAGGGCTAATTTGATTTGTTCAATTAGTCAGTCCTCATAAATCAGAAGTCGCGGAATAGTATAGAGAGAATGATTAGAATTCATGTCTTATAGATGTACGATATCTAGAATGGAGGAATATATGATCCCTTTTTTAAAGGAGACGCGTATCTGATAAGATCAGAGTTTACAGCGGCTTTGGAAAGCTACGATTGCAGATCAGGATCTGAAGTCATACGCCGAATACTTATTAGACTTATCCAAGTGGGAGACTGTTGGATTAGTGTCTAAGTCAATAACTATTTTGGTATGTACTTGACCCGATGGTGCATGGTCCTTTTGGGTTGCCTTCACCAAAGCAAATTGATAGGATGAATTATGGAGAGAAAGGATTAAATATGATTTATTAATATATTATGAGAATAATATATTAAAGGAGAAATCATATTGTTTAATTAGTATTAGTCAAGCATTAATAAGAATTAAGTTTATGGCTAAAAGAGATCAATTAAACTTAAGGGACTAGAATTGTAATTATATGATAATTACAATTGGACTATGGATTACCTTATTATATAAGGTTGGACGAATTCTATGGAGAAACCCATTAGCAATCGTCCAAGGCCTTTAATAAAGGAATCCATGGGCTGCTTAGGGCTTAAGCAGTCAGATTAGGGTTTCCTAGTTTAAAACCCTAATAGCCTACATGTATAAATAGCACCTTTAAGACCCAAAAACGTGGTGATGAGATCCTCTAGGGTTTTGGATGATTTTGGGCAGCCTCCATTAGTCGTATTCTTCATACTCTTACTCTTGGTGTTTGTGAACCATTAGAGGAGTGACATTTGTGACTCTAAGCTTTCTAAAGTTATAACAAGGAGGATTTGAGATTGTTATTGCTACATAACAATTAAGGTATGATGTAAACCCTAATTATGTGTTGTATTGATTATCATATGCTAGATCTACAGTTTATAGTCTTGGGTAAATTACATGTACAATAGAGAAACCTAGATCCAAGCATTAGGGTTTGTATGAGCACATAGGATGTTCTTATGATCGAAACCCAACAGTACTTACAATAGAGAAGCCTTTAGGGGTGTTTCAGGTCTAAAAACTTAGTAGATGTGCTTGGTGTTCTTGGTGAACACTTGAAGATCTAAACAAAATAAGTAATTTCTTGGATGAAATGGTAGATACTTACTAGATGTGTAAAGAATCATCAAATAGAAGGAAGAAAACATTTACAACTTGACGATCTAGAAGCAAAACGTGGAAAGTAGAATGTACATTACTAAGTTCACGAGGTAGATTGAGTTTGTAAGCTACATGGCCGATTCTAGCGAGAATCTCAAAAGGCCCTATGTATCTTGGATTGAGCTTCCCATGCTTTCCAAAGCGTATCAAGCCCTTAATTGGTGAGACTTTCAATAGAACGCGATATCCCACCTGAAATTCCAACGGTTTCCTTCTCTTGTCCGCGTAGCTTTTCTGTCGGCCTCTAGAGGCTTTTAATCGTGCACGAATCTGAATGATCATCTCTGTTATTTGCCGAATAATATCCAGACCTTTGAGAGTGATGTTAGGAACTCGTCCTTTAGCTAACTGTGTGTCACCCACCTCAACCCAGCAAAGAGGGGATCTGTTGTTCCGGCCAATTAGTGCTTTGAATGGAGAAGCCTTGATGCTTTTGTGATAACTATTGTCGTAGGAAAACTCGACAATGGGTAAATGCGTACCCAGTGCCTTCTGAAAGTCCATAAGACACGTCGTAGGAAAACTTTGTCCGTCGGGCTGTGGATGGTAGGATGTACCTATGTCCAGCCTCATACCTAAGAAACCTTGTAGCAACTGCCAGAACCTTGATGTGAATGTACTCTCTCTATCAGAGATAATTGATATAGGAACACCATCTAGTTATACGATCCCCCAAATGTATTTTCTTGTGAGCTTCTCCATCTTGTCAGTTTCTTTGATGGGCAGGAAGTTTACGGAATTTCTCAACCTGTCAACGATCATCCATATGGTATCGATACCACCCGTTGTCATGGTCGACTTGTTTATGAAGTCCGTTGTGATCCATTCCTACTTCTATTTCGGTATTTTTGGTTGCTAAAGTAAACCTTATGGTTTCTGGTATTCGACCTTGAGCTTAGCGCAAGTAAGGCGTTTACTTACGAAGGTAGCAATCTCTGCTATAATGTTACGGCACCAATATAGCTTTTTAAGATCCAGATGCATCTTATCTGAACATGGGAGGACGGAATATTGAGAGTTGTGCGTTTCGGTTATGACCAAGTCTTTGAAGCCACCGTGTCTCGGCGTCTAGATCTGTTCCATGAGATATGAGGCTCCACCACCATTGAATTCTAAGTTCTTATCCATCCCTCTCAGGGATTCACCCTTCACGTTTTCGTGTTTCAAGGTTTCGAGTCGAGCCTCTTTGATACGCTTGGAAAGGTGCGAATAGATAGTCATGGTGTAACAACCCGAAATTTCCGCATCATTTTAATGTAACTCTTTCGCGTAACCGATCGTCGTTCCGATTTCCGATTTCCGATCTTCGGTTTAATTGAGTCATTATATAGTACGCATTTAAAATGACTTAATGGGTGTCTTAATACATTTGAAAATCATTTTAACACCCTACTTTAGTGATCGGAATAATTCTAGAATTTACCGTATCGGGTTACGGTAACTCAATCGGGTACGACCAAAAACCCCGTCTAACGCCGGTATCGGGTAGAATTCCACAGTGTCCAAAATTTTAACACTATATAAACGTGTTTAGGACTTCATTTGAAGCCTTTGGCCAAATTATCACTAAACATTTCCCACCTCTCTCCTAATCCAAGTTTAACGGATCAAAACTCAAAATTAAGGCTTCTAATCTCTAAGGTACCTTCCTAGCCTTAATCTATAACATATTTGTCATCCAATTTCGAGTTTAAGACATGAATTAGGCCAAACATTCATGAGTTTACGGCCATAGAACATTCATGGGCCGTAAACTCATATTTCAAGGGTTTTTAAGCCCTAAAACCCTTCCTTTGCATAGTTGGACACTAGATATGACTTAAGGGCTTAAAGGGAAGAACTTATAACATGTAGAACATGGATTTAGAGGGACAAAAGTGAGTTTACGGCCAAGGAACATTCTTGGGCCGTAAACTCATATACAAGGGATATTTAAGCCAATTAACCCTTCCAAAACCTAGTTGAGACTTAGACATGGACCTTGGACTTGCTAATCTAGACTTGGAACACTTTAAACTTGATTTTTGTGTAACAAAGAAGAGTTTACGGCCAAGACACTCTCTTGGGCCGTAAACTCCTCTAAAAGGGTGATTTAAGGCCTTTAAACATGTTCAAATGCTTCCAAACTCAATCTATGGCTTTGTGGTAAAATCTAGATGCATCTAAAAATGGTTTAAAGGATTAAAACACAACAAAAGTATGATTTATGGGAGTTTACGGCCTAGGAACATATCCTTGGCCGTAAACTCATAAAACAATGTTTAAGAGGCATCAAACACACTCAAATGCCTTGTATAAATTTCTAGAATCACATGTGATTGTTTTAAGCACCAAAAACTACCTTTTTCAATAGTAAAGGAGAGTTTACGGCCTTAGAACATACCTCTAGGCCGTAAACTCCAATAAATGTCTTAATTGATGTTCTAAATTCATAACAATGCTTAGAAAATTAGTTTGAATCACATGTGATTGTCCTAAATAGCTCAAATCAATTTTTCTTAGCCTTGGTGAGTTTACGGCCGTAAACTCTATGAGTGTGGCCGTAAACTCATGCTTTAAATGTTTTAAATCCATTCCAAGTGTTCCAAGGTGTCTAGATAATCATTCCTAGCAATCCCTAAGTCCATTTGAGCCCTTAAAACACCAAAACCTCACCCACATGAGTTTACGGTCGTAAACTTATGTATGTGGGTGTTCCATTTTTGTAAACTCCTTAAAATGTTTACTTATGGGGAGTAAACTCAAGTCCCAAGTCCCGAGTGTCATTACAAATCCAAAGATGTCACCCGGGTCACTCCGAACGCTCGTTTTGAGGTGTTTAACCTCATTGGAGTGTAATGTTCCATATGATTAGTGAATGTATCTCTAATTGTATATATATGGACATTATATCATTTTACATAGGGTCATCGCGAGTAATCAAACCCCGAACCGACGCCTAGCATTCAAAACCGACACGTTTTCGAGTCCGGTGAGTTCATACCCCTACCCTTTTTCACTGTTTTCACTGTTTTCAGGGGGGAACACAAGCAAAGTACAAGGAAATTATTGTACTCAAAACATGTTTTCAAATGTGTATTTCATATTTCGTATGCTTTTATAACTGATTACCACAACCGATAACAGATCGAACATGCAAATCACGTAACACATATTTGTGAAATAAGTCTTTAAACTAGTATGTTTTATATGTATTTCACAAATTGTTTTCCATTTTTTTATCAGTTAAAAGCATGACATTAAAATATTTGAACATAATACCTATACACTGTTTTGTCCTCAGTAACACTCCCCACACATATACGAGCGGAGGACTTTCATATTATTAATAGTAAATTGTTATTCCTTTATGATTGGAGACACGTCCTCGGAGAACACTCCACCCAGATTACGCGAGTGGAGGACTACACCCATAACCAGAATCTCTGGTATTTAGAGAGCGTGACTTGAGTGTATAGATCTATACGGGGCTGACCACCCCACACCTGGCTGCTAGCTACAGCCGAACCGAAATGGTTCAAGGGTGACGAAAGTCATAAGTATGTGGACGACTTATTGCGACATGTGGACTACTTATTGCCACAGGTTTCAGTCTATTGTATGGTTATGGAACTCGCAATTAGGATAACAGAGATTTACTTATAGTAATAATGGATTACTTTATACATCGTTTACATCTTTTACATCTTTTACATCTTTCACGTACTGTAGCTAACATTCAGGAAAGTACGGGACTTTCCTGGGGAAAACATGGAACCTAACTACATTTACATCTTTTACATCTTTAACATCGTTTACATTAGAATCCTACATGCAGGAAAGCATGGGGCTTTCCTGGGTAACACTTACATAACTAGAAAGAGTAACAAACTGGATAACATTACATCTTTTACAATGTGAAACATACAATAAGGAAAGTATGGGACTTTCCTGGTAACACATAATAAGTAAACATGTTTTCAGTGTACAAACTTACTATACTTTACATTTGTAAATTAATAACCAAATTTTAAGAAAATACGGGATTTTCTTGGTATACACAACATTTCAAAAACCGAAAGGAAACCGAAACATTTTCACTAACAAAAACCGCTTATGAACTCACCAGCTTTATGCTGATTTTCAAACCGCTTGTGTTCTCAGGTCAACGTTAGAACAGGTACCCGAAGATCCTTTTGCTTGAAGACGGTGTACATGAAGACCTATTTCATTTTGTCTATATATACTATGTATCACAACTATACAAACTTTACTTTTGAAACAACTGTAAAACTTTTATTATGTAATGTAATGGTTGTTTTACTTTACTTACTATGTACATTGGATTTGATACTCAACGTGGTAGTCAACCCCGGAAATGTTTTCCACCTTCGGTTTTCGGGGTGTGACACATGGTCAATGATTTGACTCTTCGACTAGAATATTCTTTTTGACTTAGGGCGTCGGCTACTACGTTGGCTTTACCTGGATGATAACAAATTTAACATTCATAGTCATTGAGTAGCTCGACCCACCATCTTTGTGTCATGTTGAGTTCCTTTTAGTCGAAAATGTGTTGTAATATTTTGTGGTCTGTAAAGATAATGCTTTTCGTACCATACAGATAGTGTCTCCAGATCTTCTGAGCAAACACATTTTCTCCAAGCTCAAGATCGTGTGTGGTGTAGGTTACCTTGTGCTCTTTCAGCTGTCTAGAGGCATATGCGATAACCTTACCTCGTTGCATCAGAACACAACCAAGCTCCTGGTTGGATGCATCGCAATATACAACGAAGACTTCTATGCCTTCGGGAAGGGATAGTATCGGTGCGGTGCATAAGGCTCACTTCAGTGTTTGAAACGCTTTTTCTTGCTTCTCCTCCCAGGCAAAGGACACGCCCTTCTGGGTCAATATTGGAAGAGGTTTCTCAATTTGCGAGATGTTCTATATGAATATGCGATAGTAGCCAGTGAGGCCTAGAACTTGACGAATTTCTGTAGGTGTGTTCGGTGCCGACTAGTTCTCAATGGCTTTAATTTTGGAAGGATCCATGTGGATTCCTTCTTCGCTAACCACATGAACTAATAATTTGACTATTCGGATCCAAAATTCGTATTAGAGAACTTCGCGTAGAGTTTCTCTAATTGTAGGGTTCCTAGGATCTGACGTAGATGATCATTATGCCCCTCCTTACTTTGAGAGTATATAAGTAAGTCATTGTTGAAGAGGATGGCGAACTGATCCAACTAAGGACATCATACCCTATTCATCAAGTCTATGAATACTGAGGGCGCATTGGTCAATCCGAATGGAATCACTACAAACTCGTAGTGTCCGTAACGAGTTCGGAAGGTTGTCTTCGGGACATCCTCCTCAAGCACTCGTAATTGGGGATACCCGGATCTTACATTTATCTTCGAAAAGTAGTTCTCCTATTGCAATTAGTTGAACAAATCATCTATGTGAGGTAGAGGGTAATGATTCTTGACTAGAAGCTTGTTGAGTTCTCTGTAGTCGATGCACATACGAAACGACCCATCTTTCTTCTTTATGAATAAGACCGGTGCTCCCCATGGTGAGAAGCTTGGTCTAATAAAGCCCTTGTTGAGCAGTTCGTTAAGTTGACCTAATAGCTCCTGCATCTCGGCTGGTGCTAGACAATAGCACGATTTGGATACGGGAGTAGCCTTTGGCCCTAAGTCGATTCTGAACTCGACTTGTTGTTGCGGAGGTAATACTGGTAGTTCTTCTTGAAATATGTCAGGAAAGTCGCGTACTACTGGGATGTTCTTCAGGTCTTTTGTTTCTTGGCTCGTGTCGACAACAGCTAGCAAGGAATGCACGATATCCCTTACGTAAGTACTTCTGGGCTTGAATACTTGAGATGATACGAAGGCTCGTGACGGGTTTGTCGTCATAGATAATAAGGGTTTTGTTAGACGGAAGGTTAAGACGAACAACTTTTTCGTAACACATGATGTCGGCGCATTGAAGACTCAACCAATCCATGCCGATAATGACGTCGAAACTTTTAATTGAGACCGGAACGAGGTCGATTGGAAAGGAATGGCTATCTAGAGTTAGAGTACATCCTATGTATATACTGCTAATGCTCTCAGGTTTTCCGTTAGCCATTTCTATCATGAACGGTTCTTTAAGTGCTTGTGATTTTTTCTTAAGTAAGTGTGCAATTGTTTTTGTTCATGAAACTCCTCTCCGCTCCACTATCAAACAATATGCATGCATAAGTGTTATCAAGGAGAAACGTACAAGTGGCGACTGTAGGGTCGGCAACTGCTTCCTTGAGGCATATTGCCGAAACTCTTCCCACTCCACCAGCATTTCCTGCCTCAGCGCAGTTCCTTTTGTAGTATCCCACCTCGCCACATCCGTAGCAAGCCTGGCCGAAACCAGCACCGGGGACTTGGTTGATTGCCCATACCGGATATTTGCATAAACAGACAATGTGCCCTTCTTGTTGCAATTAGAGCACTGTATTTTCCAACAGGTTGAAAGTTTCATTTTTTGCACTTCGACAAGTTTCTAGCATACTGCTTTACCGAAGCAGCAGCTGCAGATGCTATCGCAACATGAACCGCCACGACCTACTGCTTTTTGGCAGCATTATGCTTCTTCTTGTCATCCCAAAACTTCTGCTTGCTATCAGCGGCTTTGGAGGGTTCTGAGATGGCTAGGACTGTTGTTGTTGATGGGGTATGGACCCTTGAAATGGAGGCGCCAGCCCCCCAAATATACCTTTCCACCTTCTTTGCATCATAAGGGACCATTACCGGACATAGCGCTACTAGATCGATGAATCTGGTAGCGTAGGATACTATGTTGGAGCCCTTCATGGTTAGGCTCCAGAGCTCCTGCTCCAACTTCTGTACTTCGCCCCTCGGACAATATTCTTCGATCATGCGCTCCATAAGAGCTTCCTAGCCGATAGCATTTGTCACTATAAGAAATTGTGACTTGACATCGCAATTCCACCATATCAGAGCTCGGTTCGCGAAGGCACAGACAACAAATTTAACTTTGCTTCCTTCCAGACAGGAATCGATCTTAAAGATCAATTTTGTCTTCTTGAACCATTGCGAGATAGAAATGATTCCGCCATTCCCATTGAAGGTCCTGGGTTTGCAGTTGGTGAAGTCCTTGTACGAGTACTCTCTAGATCGCACTAGATCTTTGACAACAGTGGGAGGCACATAAGTTCCACTGCCACTAGTACCGGTCGAGGCGAATTGTGCTGAAGCTATAGTAACAGCTACATTCACAACAGCTTATGTCACACCCCGAAAACCCAAGGCGGAAACGTCTCCGGGGTTGACTCCAAGTTGAGTATCAAATCCAATGTACATAGTAAGCAAAGTAAACAACCATTACATTACATATCAAAGTTTACATTTGTTCAAAAGTAAAGTTGTACATTTGTAATACATAATATATATGAACAAAAGTAGATACGAGTCTTCTGTACGCTCCGTCTTCTCCAAAAGATTCGCTAGGTACCTGTCTAATGTTGACCTGAGAATACAAGCAGTTTGAAAATCAGCATAAAGCTGGTGAGTTCATAATATGTTTGCTTTGTGAAAATGTACGAGTCTCCTTTAGTTTACCGAAAAGTTGTTATCCAAGAAAATCCCATATTTTCTTAAGAGAGAAGATTGATGGATTGTTAGGTTATACGGTTCAAATTGATTAACTATGATCCCAGGAAAGTCCCATACTTTCCTGATTGTATATTACTAATTGTAAGAGATGTAATGTTATTCAGTTTGTTACTATTTCTAGTTATATAAGTGTTACCCAGGAAAGCCCCATGCTTTCCTGTATGTTGGTTTCTAATGTAAATGATGTTAAAGATGTAAATGATGTAACTTGATTAGATAATGTTTTATTTTTCCCCAGGAAAGTTCTGTACTTTCCTAACAGAAATTTTTAGTTATTGAACTTCGATATACTGATTTATTTCCATTCGTACCTATTGTATTAACTAGTTATGCTGATATCCTAATGGTAATATTTCAGAATATACTTAGATTCACATCTTCATATTCGTGTTCTTATTCTTAATTAGTTATTATTGTACTTATTAGTGTTCGTATTCGTTTCCTTGTTCCTACTCCTATTACTATTCGTATTCGTATTCGAATTCGCAGTCATATTCGTATTCGTATTCGTAGTCGCATTCCTATCCCTAATCCTACTCCTAATACTATTCGCAGTCGTATTCGTATTCGTTCTATCCCTAATTATAGTTTCGTTATCCATTTTGTTCCTAGTTATAGATGTGTTATTTGTTCTGCTTCTAGTTGTAGTTTCGTTATTTGTTCTATTCCTAGTTATAGCTTCGTATTCGTTTTCATTTTCGAAATTATTTATCATTGGAAATTAGTATGTTATTCGTAGATTATGAAACATAGTTTAGATTAGAGCATTTTATCGAGAAATCTATGATTAGTTTGAAAGCTGAATTCGTGATTCGAAGTATTTGATAAACACAGTTATTGATATTAGAACATACATAATGAAAACGATTAAACTGAAAACAATAAGTTTGAGTACAAGTTTTCCTTGTACTTTTGCTTGTATTCCCCCCCTGAAAGAGTGAAAACAGTTGAAAAAGGGTAGGGGTATGAACTCACCGGACGAGAAATGTGGCGAATTCGGATGCTAAGCGTTGGTCCGGGGCTTACAAACACACGAGGTTCCTAAGTATAATGTTATAATACACATTTGTATCTAACTAGAACTTAGGTTGGTTATTTGATAAGGACAATTATTTCTAGTCGCGATAACACCTCGATACAAGTGTTTGGAGGGACCCGGGTGGCGTTTAAGGATGGGAATTGAAGCGAGGGACTTGGGACTTGAGTTTACTCCCCATGAATAAACTCATACAAGAGTTTTTGGTCCAAAACACCCATTCCCCATGAGTTTACGGCCGTAAACTCATGGTAGGGTGGTTTATGGTGCAAATTTGGGTCATAAATGGATATGGACACTTGGAAATGCTTGGAATAATTTTACCTAAGGCTTGGATTGAATTAAAAACACCATTTGCAACACTTAAGGGAGTTTATGGCCTAGGCGTGGGATCTTTGGCCGTAAACTCTCAAATCCCCTTGATTTAGTGTTTTTAAGGTGTTAAAATTAATCACATGTGATTCTAAAAATTCCTACAAGCCTAGAAATGAGTTTGGGGCACCAATTGACACCATTTTATGAGTTTACGGCCATGATACATGTTCGATGGCCGTAAACTCTCATATGTGGGTTTTTAATGTTTTTAAAGCCCTAAAACTATTTTTGGTTGGTCCTTTGATTTATTCCAAGGCTTTTGGTGGTGTTGGATGGCTTTCTAACACCTTAGAATTGAATTTATACTCATGTTTAAGGAGTTTACGGCCCAAGCACATGCCTTGGCCGTAAACTCACACAAACCCTTCAAAAATGATGTTTTAAGTGTCCAAATGCTAATACCAATATTCTATAAGTCATATCTAAGCCTTGATTGTGATTTGGAAGGGTTTAAGGGCATAAAAACCCCATTTATATGAGTTTACGGCCCAAGCACATACCTTGGCTGTAAACTCCTTCAAACCTCACAAAATCCATGTTTTAAATGTTTAGAGTCCATATCTTGAAGTCATTTGGCCATATCTAGGTCCCAAAATTGTCAAGGAGGGGTTTAAGGGCTCAAAACCCTTCATTTTTGGTGTTTACGGCCTAGGCACCTTCCTGGGCCGTAAACTCATACTTTGTGTCCTATTTCATGATTAAGTCTCGAATTTGGAAATCAAATAAGCTATACAATGAGGTTAGGAAGTTACCTTAAGGATTTGAGGCCTTAAAATTGAGTTTTGGACCCTAAATCTTGGATTTTAGGAGAGAGGTTAGAGAGAGAGAGTAGAGAGAGAAGGAAAAAGATTCAAATGAAAGGTTTAACACGTTTATATAGTTCCCAAAACTTGGATGCGGTGGAATTCTACTCGATACCGGCATTAAACGGGGCTTTAGGTCACACCCGATTAAGTTACCGTCATTCGGCTGGAATGTTTCTAACTTTATGAAATGAATACTTTTGGGTTAATTTTATGAGTTCCAGGGGATTTGAACACTCATTATAATAAACGTATAAATTTAATTAATTAACCCAAAGCGAGAACGAAACGGATCGACTAACGGCAAAATCTTACGGGTAGAACAAGTTTTTGACGATAGAAAACTTCGGGTTGTTACAGCTTAAATAGTTGTTGAGTTGTATTGAGGGGGAGGTGGAGGTTGCGTAAGAGTTATCGGAGGATTACGCCTTATCACACTTCGAGGAGGCATTGCTTACTTGAAAGTTTACAAATATTGATGATGATAGTAAGAATCAATTGTAAGTATAGTGAGAGTGATCCATGGGCTAAATAACCATAGTCCAATAGTTGAATGAATGTATGATTGCAATAGAGACACAAGAGTAGAGTAGGAATACACAAGAGTAAAGATTTTCCAAAGGATTAGATAGCTGTCAATATTACTGGTATTATTGATGTAACAAGTTCGGGATATGACATAACAATAGGTCTTACATCAAACCTTAAGGGAAACTGTTGACAACTTAGGAGTCTAGTTATAGGATTTTAAAGACAGTAATATTTTATAGAACAATGTTACTTAGAGCATAGATAAGAAAGGATATTCTTTAACCGAAAATAAAATATAAGTTAGACATCTTCTACCGGCAATGGGTATTCCTCAGTCAAACCCTCAGATCTGCCAGTTGACGAACTATGTTTTGAAGATGTCGTTCATGATCTCTCTGACGCACTCGAAGTTCTAAGACTTCAGCTCGGGATGCAGCTAGTTCCTACTGTAGAGCCTCATTGGCCCTCCTTGTCCATTCCATAGCTTCTTCGAGATAGATAATACGGACCGTGTTAACGTCCAAATTGGCATCAATTATTATGAATCGGTTGATAGCTACCCGACCTTGCTCAACATTGCGATAAATCATGCAGACCATGATGGGTAGGACTTGGTCAGCTGAGCCTCCCTCTCTTACATTGTAAAAGCTTTGATCTCCAATGAAGGGTAAACGTCGATCCTGTTAATGAGTCCAGTGATTCAAGTTTGTCGCCCATAAGGTTGTGGGGCCTTGAAATGCTGTTCAGGGGTTGAGGTTTGGGATTGGAGCCTCTTGAGGTAGGTTGTTGACTTCTAGTTCGGAGTCAGAATCTTCCGAAAATCCTTTTGCAAGGTGATCATCCAAAGGGATTATATGATCCTCTTTTGTCTCTACATCAAGCCATCCAGCATTGTCTTCATTTGGGAAGTACGGGTCGCTACGTGGACGGAATCTAGCCATGATATCTCTGCGATGATCCTTACTATCTAAGAAAATTTTAAGATGATCCTTACTAGTTACTTCAATACTTGCACAATGCATACCAATTAAATGAAATCAAAATAGGATAGATCTTTGAATAAGTAACCGTAACTCCAAATCCACAACCAAACAAGGAACAAGAAGTAAAGCAAAGGTCACAGATTCTAAGTCTATGAAACCTTATGTAACAACCTTATATTTTTCCAAAAGCAGTGTAACGCTAAAAAGTCAAATACAACGAAAACTATTTGCAATCAAGTAAATTAACCTCAAAAATAAAGTGTTCAAATATCTAAGATGGGATGAAGCAAATATTAGATATCGTGCCAAGGTTTCCAAAAACATAAAGAACGTTTAAAACCGGGTTTTATTGAAGAAATTATAAACACTCGTATATTTACGATACACCGTTAAAACGCTATTTAACGTAAAAAGTGAAATTTCAATAAACTACATTTTAGCCTTAAGTATCTAAACAAAAAATGTAGAGTTCATTAGACTGTAAACATACTTAAAAAGATCGCTCAAATTGGACCTCGTATGAAGAAGTTACGAATTTCCTAAGTTTCGTAACAGTAGTAGAGGGCTAAAAACTCGAATTGAAGATCGAGTGTTATTTATCTATCGCCACCTAAATGAAAGTTGAAGGCCTCCGCAATAGGAGTAAAATGATAAAAAGACAAACGAAAACCGACGTCGAACAAAGAAACTATAAATTTTTAACGGACTTTAGCAGTCCCGGCCTATTAAAAATATATCATTAACAATAAAGTAAAAACTAGCCGACGGAGTCTAAATGAAAGTTGTAGAGCATAATCTCACCTACACGTGGATATAAAAAACGCGGAAAACAGAGCCCGTACGTGAAAGTTACGGAATTCAGAAGATGGGAGACTGGATTACGCCCAACGTAATCCAAGATTACGCCCAGCGTACTAGACCCAGTGTCAAGTCCCATCGTTTCGAGTGCACTACGCTAGCTAGACCTGAGTCGTAAGCCGTGACGCATTTTTACACCCCGTGTAACCGAAGTACGCCCTGTGTAACGTAGCGTACTCCGGTGGTACGCCCCACGTACGCGATCCTCCAGCACTATAAATAGAGGGTTTGAGCTACGGGTTTTTGCACAATTTCTCAAACTCCCAATCACCCTCTCATACTTTCAAGCTCCAGAGACCATCCCGACGCCCTCGGTTTCCGTACCCAAGCCCCCGACGAAAGATCTACGCTTCCGAGATTCCCGAAGAGCCCGAAGACACAGCTTTCCGCGGTCGAAGTTCGACTCAACTCTAGCCTCTCTCTCTTCAAACCAAACGTGTGAGTTCATACCCCTACCTTTCAATTCTTTATATGTTTTAAGGTCGGGGGGAATACAATTACATTACGAGTTAAAGTATCATTTTATATGTGACAACCCGATATTTCGAGGCAATATGATGGAATGCAAGTCAAATTTATGTCAAACTTTAACTTTCCTAAAACCTTACTTGGGTTAAATAAAGTAGTAGGAATCGTTTCAAGGTTTTCATACATATAAAGAACCCAAAAATCCGAGTTATAACGAAGAAGTTATGGCCAATCGAAGATTCTCGGCAAAACCGGCAATACTGATAAACGTAAAATGCGAAGTTTCAATACTATAGTTTTTGGCCTTAGGTATCTAAATGAAAGTTTTAGATATCATCAAACCGTAAACGTAAATAAAAAGAACATCCAAATCTGACTTTGTATGAGGAAGTTGTGATTTTTCTAAGTTACAGATATAACAGTAGACAGCTAAAAACTCGAAATAGAGATCGAGAGACTTTTAGCCGACACAATCTAAATGAGAATCGAAGGGCTCAACAATACTAGCGCAATGGTAAAAAGTCTGACGAAAACGGGCATCGGATGAAGAAGATATGGAACTTTAACGGACTTTTCCTGTCCCGACCTATTAAAAATATAATATTAAAAATAAAATCAAAACTAGCCGACGGAGTCTAAACGAAAGTTGTAGATCGTAGTCTCACCTTCGCGTGGATATAAAGAACGTCGAAAACAGAGTTCGTATGAGAAAGATATGAATTTTTGAAATTTACTAATTAATTAAAATATAAATTTAATTAAGGCCCGGTATTATCCAAAGAACGAGTCAGCGGTCCGATCCCCGGTACGCCCAGCATACTCGGATGCTAGGCTACGGTTCATCCACGTCGCTCCGATGTTTCGACCGAGGATGCGCTCATGCATGATGCATGAGTACGCAGCGCGTACTCTCGTACGCCCCGCGTAACGAAACCTCTCAGACCCCTATAAATAGAGATGCGAGGGTGCCGACCAAATTTGCTAATTTCCTTCCTTTCTCGCGCCGACGCTCTACGTTTCAACCCTCGGGGCCATTCCAAAGGCCTGGATTTCATATCCAAAGTGGGAAGAAAGTTTTACACTCCCTAGACTCCAGAGATTTCTCGAGAATCTCGAGAGATCCGCTTTCTCGAGTAGAAGTTATTCTCGGTTTTCGTCACGCTTTCTTCAATCAATCAAGTGAGTTCATACCCCTATAAACTACAATTTTAAATGTTTTATAAATACTTTTATATGCTTTTAAAGGGGGGAATACAAGTTAAATACTCGATTATTTTCGTGTGTTATATAATAAAGTTCATTATACGCTTTTCATCAACGGAATTATATGTGATTTATAACAATTATAGGGAAACTTTTGTATGAAAAATATATCACGATAACATCATATTCTTTTGAAATGAAAAGTGTTGTTATATATATATATATATATATATATATATATATATATATATATATATATATATATATATATATATATAAATAAATCAAACACTCTGCTTATACTATATGTATATGTGTCCATCTTTGGTACTACAAACATACAATTATTTTGGCACGAAAAACATCAATATTTTGGGATACTTGTTGTTAACAAATCAATCATATGGGATTTATAACTAGTATACAAATAGATTTACTACAAGTTTAGCAGTTTTACTAAACATATTACTTCAAATAGTTTTCACAAACGTTTTTACATGTTGAAACACTTTTTAGAAACTGTCTTACAAACTGTAGGTTTTGAATCTATATAGTTGTGCTTTCAAACAAAGGTTTTCTCACACTTAAATTGTTTTGTCAAAGAGTCTTTCGAACCGATTTATAAACTGACATCACGTCATAAATTCTTATTTATTAAAGTATTCAAACGTTTTACAAAACTTCTTTTATGTATTTATATTATAAATTGCATGTCTCTATATGTATAGTTATATACGAAATGTTTAAAAGACTTACGAAGGCTATCCATCCTATTTCCTTTTCCTCGATTTGGATGTGGTCTGGTGGGATATCGGGTACTCATCTGAAGGTCGTTTAAATATTAGTTATATGTATCATGTGTGCATATATAGTCATAAATGTTCCATCAGTTATTTCAGTTCCGATGCTCTTAAGTAGCAAGGGTGTACAAACTTACTTGGACACTCATCAATTACATTCTAGTAAACTATTATAGGAATAGTTTAGGGTATACAAGACTTTATCCCTATTACAAGAAATTATAACAGAGTTAGCTCATTCATGAGTCTCGACTACATGCTATATGAAGGGATATTCTTTCAGAGATTCCTCTTACATGGATATATATCTAGGGATACGTTTACAGATTTTTCCACTTACATAAATACGTTTACATAGATACGCTTAGATGAGTACATTTACATACATAATATATGATGAGTTACTATTGCATATTATATGTGTAGATATTGTTATATAGTTCTCCTTGTTATCTTTACCTTGTGATACAATCACATCATCGACGAGATAGATTGGACTTTATATCCTAGTACCAAAGGATACTTTGTGGGACTAACCGGTCCTAGAACCACTGTTAGCTACAGAGGTTAATGAACATCTACGGACGTTTTCGGTTGATACCATTACATGTATACTTAAGGGACTAACTATTCCTAAAACCGGCTGTTAGCAACAGAGGTAAATGCACATCTACGGATGTCTACGGTCGAACTATTTACGGTGAGTTTCCACGTCGTGTGTATCTTAGTACCCAAGGATACAACATAAGTTATTATATTATTATTACTTTTATAGTTTTATAATAATAGTTAAACAGGGAAAAACCATCACATTTTCAAGTAATGCGTACTTTCAAAACAGCCAGGTCTTGGTTAAAGACTACTTCTAAAACATTTGGGTCCTGGTAGAAGACTACTTTTTTATACTAGTAGGAAATATGGGATTTTCTAGGGTTTTCATACTTATACTAAACGTTTCATCAAACATTCACCAATCTTTCATAACAACTTTTCAAAGCAATAACATTGAAATACTTATCAACTCACCAACTTAAATGCTGATCTACTCTTTCAAAATAACTTGTATTCTCAGGTTACCGGCAGACAGGTACGATGACCAGGTTTTAGAGAAGACGGAGTAGTCAAGACTCGTCTTTCATTTTGATTAGTTAGCATGTTGTCTTGTACTATGAAAAAACACACTTGTAATCAAAATTATACTATTAATGCAATGGGTGATGTTTTTGCTTATTTACTACTTTACATTTGTTGTGATACATTACATGATGTCCTCCGCCCCAGAACGTTTCCGCGGTTCTCAGTTTTGGGGTGTGACATTATAAACATAAATGTAATATCTATCTTATAGAATATCGATACAAACATCTTTATGTATAAAGGGCTAGTACATCACCAAATTATTTTCATCAGATAGAATATACTTTTTGAAAAACTATAATGGGTACAGTTAGTAGGTTAATCGTACATTTTTACATATACATCTTGATAAACGAAATACTTTCCAAAGAAGTAAAGTCAGTCTTATTGTAAATCTATTTATACTAAGCAATGTGAGATATTTAAACTTCAACGTACTCTTATGTATGCATTTCAAGCCCCATATACTATAATCTCTTGGATGGAGAGCGTGATACTTGTGTATAGATCTATACGGGATTCACAACCCCGCACCTAAACTATTAGGTACAGTTAGACCGACAGGTCTGGGGTGACAAATGTCATAACACTACAAAAACTGAAGAATGTTGTTACAGGCAGTCAATGTCAATAGCATGGTTATAAAACTCACATGAAAGTATAAAAACAAGCTTGATTTACGAGATTCATATATGCATTCAGTTTTCTACATTATTTTGAGAACAAAGATTACCTTTATCATTCCAGAACGAAAAATACTAACGCACTCCAACTTTGAGAACTTATCAAACTATTTATAGAAAATATTGGATTTTCTGAAAACTTCATTCATTTATTTGCTACCAAAAGGACATACTTTTTCCATACAAAATACTCATGAACTCACCAACTTAATTGTTAACACTTTTTCAAAACCACTTGTATTTCTCAGGGAATCAGTAATACAGGTAACCACCAACTTTTGAAGAAGGAACGCTAAGGACGTTTATTATTAAACATTTATATCATAATATTGTAATATTCTTTTGGAAATATGTATAACGTAACAATATTCGTTTATATTATATATATGATGGTTGTGTACTTTCTTTACGATATTCAATTGTTATGGTACTACGTGAAGTCATCCACCCCCGAATGTTTCCGCCATTCTGGTTTGGGGGTGTGATAGATTGGTATCAGAGCATTGTTTATAGTGAACTAAGTATATCAAACCACATAAGATATACAAACTATAAATGCAACGGGAACCAAAAACCCTCTGACAAAACATTTTCATAAAAAAAAATATTTTCTTTTAAAATATATACATTTTTACTCACATGTATCAGTGTCGTATCAGGACATGTTTTCTAAAAAGTATTAGGGCAAGTTGCGACATTACGATTGAGCCTTGGGGTATGTAATCAAATCAAGAATAAATATAGTCTGATCAACTATATTTATCCTGGATTTGACCAATGTATGTCGAGGAATGGTCGTAGTGGACAACAAGCCAAAAACTTATAAAATTATTTTAGATTCGCCAATTTGAAATACTAAAGGACTATTGTTATAAAAAATAGTACAATGAAAAACTTGCACTCCGTAAGATATGGTTAAACGTAGAATGTCGTTAAATAGAAATTTGTTTTCTTATAAAATTCTCATACCTCTATCCCAGTACAGACAAATGGCCGGATTCCCTTTACCGGGAGACCTCTACTACCCAAACCAAGGCAACGGCGACTGGATAGAAGAAGACCCGGATGAAATCGAGGAGGAAGTCGAAGATGAATTCGAAGTCGAAGAGGAATTTGAAGTCGACGAGGAGGTCGAGGAAATTACTAGTGGGACACACTCCGAACCAGAAGTGATCCACCCTCCTGCTCCTCATCCTCCCGAAGTCAGACCATATCGCCCAGGACCCATCCCCATCTGGGGAAGCCATCTCTACTACTGGAACCACCAACTAGGTGTACGTCCTCCTTTCGACATGTGTCGAGATTTTTACAATGTCAGTGGGTGAGGCTCAGCTGATCGAGGACTTCCTGTTATTGTGGGCACTATCGCTACTCAAAACTACCATGCGGACCAGCAAGCAGCCAAAGTTCGAGAGATCAATGCTGCTACTCAGGGTAACACCACAAACATCCGTCGTCTGGAAGGACTACACGAAAATACCCAAATCTACACAGGGACGCATCATAATCAAATGGTGAACGCACTAGCAGAAATAAGAGAGATGAAGGAACAAAAAGCAGACCTTGAAAGGCGCCTGATGGGAGTCAAGCAGTCGGATGTCGAATCTAGCTCCAAACGTGCAACACACCGCTAGTAGAACTTCCTCAACTCCAAAAATTTTGATATAGAATAGGACCTCGGATAAAGTTTTTCCCTTATTTCCTTTGTATCTGTAAACAGAGACCTCTAGATAGGTCAAATTTTCCTAAAACTAGAAGCATAATGTAACACACCTTAAGTGTGACATATATATAAATATGAAGTACTTCTTTATATACCTCTCGAAACATAGGGGATTAACCAAATTGTTGTAGCTACTTTGAAACCAAAAAAAAAAAAAAAAAAAAAAAAAAACTAAAGTCAAGATAAATTACAAGATACAACTAACCTTCTAGTACACGATTGTCGAAACATTAGCAACTTATAGTATTAATTCTTATTTTCTCTACCGGAACATGCCTCCTCGTAGATCAACACGCAAAAACTCAACTCCTACACCACCTCCACCACCCCCTCCAACTATGGATGAAGCTATGTTCCAAACCGTTGTAACAGCCGTTGTAATCGCGGCGATGGCTCAAATGAGCAACAATGGGTCAGGAGGAGGAATAAACAACTTTACAAGTGACCCAAGCCAAGGTCGTTCCGGGGTATGAACTTACAAAGACTTCACCAACGGAAAACTTATTCCCTTTTATGGGACTGGGGGAGTATTGGCTCTATCGCAATGTATAGAGAAAACGGAAGCTGTATTCGAAATTTGGGCATGCCCTAAAGAAAGCAAAGTAAAATTTGCTGCTTTTACTTTCTCTAAAGGCACCCTGACATGGTGGAACGGCCACATCAAGACACTAACCCTAGTAGTCTCCATGGGTTGGGAAAACCTGAAACGAATGCTGCTATGAGAGTACTGCCCAAGATGCGAGATTCAGAAGCTCGAACAGGAACTGTGGGGCTTTCGATGGTAGGCTCGGACATCGTAGGCTACAGCAACAGATTCAGTGATTTGATAACACTTTGTCCAGGGATGTTGATTCTGGAAAGCCGAAAAGTGGAGAGGTACATCTGGGGACTATCACCCCAACTTCGAGGAAGTGGGTTAGCTTCCAAACCCATGACCTTCGATAGCACCAAGGAACCGGCGCAGTCTCTCGTCGATCGTGGCGTCTGCCAAGGACTCACGGCTATCGTAGCTGAACCAACCAAAGGGAACAACAGCAACGATAACAATGCCAACAACAACAACAACAAGAAATTCCGGAACAAGAGAATGGGGAAAACCTCGCAAGAACCTTCAAAGAAACAAATGGTATCGGTTCATGCTGCTACTACTCCCGCCACAACTCCTGCTACCCTGGTACCAACAAAATAATATGCAGGAAACCTGCCCAAGTGAAGCAAATGCAACTACCATCACCACGGTAATTGCCGCGAGATGCACTGTAAGAACTGCGACAAGAAAGGGCACACTGCCTGTTTCTGTAAAGCACCAGCGCGACCAGTCACTCAAGTTCCTGGTACTGGGATAAGCCAAGCATGTTATGGGTGTGGAGAAATTGGGCACTTCAAGAGGGACTTCCCCAAGACAAGGAATGTTGGCGGTGTTGGGAGAGTGTTGGAGATAGGTCAAAATGAAGCAATAACTGATCCAACAGTGGTTACGGGTACGTTTCTCCTCGATAACATTTATGCATGCATACTCTTTGACTGCGGTGCGGAGAGAAGTTTTGTGAGTCATAAATTCAAACACCTACTTAACCAAAGACCCCAACCACTGAATAAAATATTTACTGTAGAAATGGCTAATGGTAAAACGGAAAGCACAAGTGATATGTACGTAGGGTGCACATTAAATTTAAACAAACACTTCTTTCAACTCGACCTTAGGCCCATTTCGATAAGAAGTTTTGATGTAATCATCGGTATGGACTGGTTGAGTCTTCACCATGCCGAAATTCTTTGCCATGAAAAGGTCATTCGTCTTAATCTGCCCAACGGTGAAACTCTTATCATATATGGAGACAAACCTAGTTCAAATTTGCAAATCATCTCCTGTGTTAAAGCACGAAAATATCTTCGCAAGGAGTACCATGCCTTTCTAGCCCACGTAGTAGACCAGAAACAAGAACCAAAGACCATTAAAGACATTCCGGAAGTCTGCACCTTCCCACACATTTTCCCAAAAGAACTTCCAGGAATTCCACCAAAACGGCAAGTCGAGTTCAGAATCGACTTAATCCCCGAAGCTACTTCAGTAGCAATGTCGCCTTACCATTTAGCCCTAGCCGAGATGCAGGAACTGTCCAGTCAATTAAACGAGTTGCTAAGCAAGGGCTTCATCAGACCGAGCTTCTCACCATGGGGAGCACCGGTCCTATTCGTGAAAAAGAAGGACATATCTTTTCGCATGTGCATCGATTACCGGGAGCTGAACAAACTCACAATCAAGAACCGATATCCCCTTCCACGCATAGACGATCTGTTCGACCAACTACAGGGAGCGAGCTACATCTCAAAAATCGACCTAAGATCTGGTTATCACCAACTGCGAGTACTGGATGGAGACATCCCCAAATCGGCTTTCCGAACACGCTATGGTCACTACGAGTTTGTAGTAATCCCCTTCGGATCGACAAATGCTCCAGCGGTGTTCATGGACTTGATGAACCGACTATGTCGTCCCTTCCTGGATAAATTTGTGATCGTGTTCATAGATGATATACTCATCTATTCTCGAAGCCAGGAAGAACACAGCCAACACCTCCTCCAAGTTTTGGAACCATTGAGGGCAGAGAAGTTGTATGCAAAATTTTAAAAGTGCGAATTTTGGATTCGGGAGGTGGATTTCCTAGGACACGTAGTAAGCGAGGAGATGATACACGTGGATCCTTCGAAGATCAAGGCAATAGAGAGTTGGACGACTCCAAGAACCCCTACAGAAATGCGGCAATTTTTGGGAATCGTCGGGTATTGCCGAAGGTTCATACAAAATTTCTCCAAGATTGCCAAGCCACTCACTACCCTAACTCAGAAGAGTGTGACCTTCGACTGGGGAGAAAAACAAGACACCGCATTTCAAACGCTAAAGCGAGCATTATGTAGTGCGTCCATCCTAACCTTGCCAGAAGGAACGGAGGACTTCCTGGTCTATTGCGATGCATCAAACCAAGGACTCGGGTGTGTCCTGATGCAACGAGGGATGGTCATCGCCTATGCGTCAAGGCAACTAAAGACGCACGGAGTGAACTACACAACGCACGATCTTGAGCTAGGAGCAGTCGTCTTCGCTCTAAAGATATGGAGACACTACCTGTACGGCACAAAATGTACGATCTTCTCCGACCATAAAAGCCTCCAACATATCCTCAACAAGAAAGAACTCAACATGAGACAAAGACGGTGGGTAGAACTACTAAATGATTATGAATGTGAGATTCGATATCATCCCGGAAAGGCTAACGTGGTGGCCGAAGCACTCAGCCGGAAGGAATACTCGGGTCGCAGAGTGAAGTCTTTAACCATGACAATCCATTCACACCTGTCCACACAAATCAAGGAAGCTCAAATAGAAGCCTTAACATCTGAAAATGTGGCAGGGGAAGCCTTAAGGGGAATGGATAAGAAGGTTGAAGTCAAGAATGATGGAGTTCATTACTTCATGGATCGGATTTGGACACTGAAGTTTGGAGGATTTAGAGAAGTCATCATGAACGAAGCCTATAAGACACGATACACCATACACCCCGAATCTAATAAAATGTATCTCGACCTCAAGAAGTTGTACTGGTGGCCGAACATGAAAGCCGAAATTGCTACCTATGTAAGTAAATGTCTGACGTGCGCCAAGGTCAAGGTAGAATACCAAAAGACCTCAAGATTGTTGCAACAACCAGAAATACCCGAATCGAAGTGGGAATGTATAACCATGGATTTCATAACCAAACTACCCAGGACGGCAAGCGGACTCGACACCATCTGGGTGATTGTCGACAGGTTAACTAAATCAACGCACTTCCTACCAATCAAGGAGACGGATAAATTGGAGAAGCTAACTAGGACATACCTCAGAGAAATTGTACGACTACATGGTTTGCCTATATCCATTATCTCGGATCTAGATAGTAGATTCGCCTCAAGGTTCTGGCAGTCACTACAAAAAGCTCTAGGAACAAGACTAGACATGAGTACCGCTTATCACCCACAAACCGACGGCCAGAGTTAGAGAACCATAGAAATCCTAGAAGATATGTTGAGATCTTGTGTAATCGATTTTGGCAAAGCGTGGGACACCCATATTCCCTTGGTCGAGTTCTTGTACAACAATAGCTACCACACTAGTATCAAGGCTGCCCCATTCGAAGCCTTCTACGGCCATAAATGCAGATCACCTGTGTGCTGGGCCGAAGTGGGGGACACACAACTAGAAAGAGGACAAGCAACAGACCACACGCTCACTGGACCACAAATCATAAGGGAAACTACGGAGAAGATTGTTTAGATCCGGGAACGTTTGATAGCGTCAAGGGACAGACAAAAGAGTTACGCGGATAAAAGACGAAAACCCTTGGAATTCCAGGTTAGAGATCGACTTCTACTAAAAGTCTCATCCTAGAAGGGGTTAATACGCTTCGGAAAGCGTGGGGAACTAAACCCCAGATACATCGGACCATTCGAGATCCTTGCCAGGATCGGTCCAGTGGCGTACAAACTTCGATTACCTCAGGAGCTCCACAATGTACACCCTACCTTTCACGTATCCAACCTAAAGAAGTTCTTGTCCGATGAGACACTTGTCATCCCGCTAGACGAAATTGCAATAAATGATAATCTCCAATTCGTGGAAGAACCAGTAGCGATCATGGACCGTGAAATAAAAAGGACTAAACAAAGTCACATACCTATTGTAAAGGTCCGCTGGAATGCCAAGTGAGGACCTGAATACACCTGGGAACGCGAGGATCAGATAAAACAAAAGTATCCGCATCTTTTTCCTAACATGTAAACTCTATCTTAGATTAAATTTCGGGACGAAATTCCCCTAACGGGGGGATGATGTGACAACCCTATATTTTTCCAAAAGCAGTGTAATGCTAAAAAGTCAAATACAACGAAAACTATTTGCAATCAACTAAATTAACCTAAAAAATAAAGTGTTTAAATATCTAAGATGGGATGCACCAAATATTAGATATCGTGCCAAGGTTTCCAAAAACATAAAGAACGTTCAAAAACGGGTTATATTGAAGAAAATTATAAACACTCGTTTATTAACGATACACCATTAAAACGCTATTTAACGTAAAAAGTGAAATTTCAATAAACCACATTTTACCCTTAAGTATCTAAACAAAAAATGTAGAGTTCGTTAGACTGTAAACATACATAAAAAGATCGCCCAAATTGGACCTCGTATGAAGAAGTTACGAATTTCCTAAGTTTCGTAACAATAGTAGAGGGCTAAAAACTCGAATTGAAGATCGAGTGTTACTTATCTATCGCCACCTAAACGAAATTGAATGCCTCCACAACAGGAGTAAAATGATAAAAAGACAAACGAAAACCGACGTCGAATAAAGAAACTATAAATTTTTAACGGACTTTAGCAGTCTAGGCCTATTAAAAATATATCATTAAAAATAAAGTCAAAACTAGCCGACACAGTGTAAATGAAAGTGGTAGAGCATAATCTCACCTACGCATGGATATAAAGAACGCGAAAAACGGAGCCCGTTCACGAAACTTACGGAATTTAGAAGATGGGAGACTGGATTACGCCCAGCGTAATCCAAGATTACGCCCAGCGTACTACACCCAGTGTCAAGTCCCATCGGCTCGAGTGGTCTACGCTAGCTAGACCTGATTCGTAAGCCATTACACATTTTTACACCCCCGCGTAACCGAAGTACGCCCTGCGTAACGCGTACACCTAGCGTACTCCGGTGGTACGCCCCGCGTACGCGATCCTCCAGCACTATAAATAGAGTGTTTGAGCTACGGGTTTTTGCACTATTTCTCAAACTCCCAATCAACCTCTCATACTTTGAAGCTCTAGAGACCACCCCGACGCCCTCGGTTTCCGTACCCGAGCCCCCGACGAAAGCTCTACGCTTCCGATATCCCCGAAGAGCCCGAAGATGCAGCTTTCCGCGGTCGAAGTTCTGCGCAACTCTAGCCTCTCTCTCTTCAAACCAAACGAGTGAGTTCATACCCCTACCTTTCAATTCTTTTAATGTTTTAGGGGGGGGGGAATACAAGTACATTACGAGTTAAAGTATCATTTTATAAACATAAATGTAATGTCTATCTTATAGAATATCGATACAAACATCTTTATGTATAAAGGGCTAGTGCATCACCAAATTATTTTCATCAGATAGAATATACTTTTTGAAAATCTATAATGGGTATAGTTAGTAGGTCAATCATACATTTTTACATATACATCTTGATAAACAAAATACTTTCAAAAGAAGTAAAGTCAGTCTTATTGTAAATCTATTTATACTAAGCAATGTGAGATATTTAAACTTCAATGTACTCTTATGTATGCATTTCAAGCCCTGTATTATATACTATAATCTCTTGGAGGGAGAGCGTGATACTTGTGTATAGATCTATACGGGATTGACAACCCCGCACCTAAACTGTTAGCTACAGTTAGACCGGCGGGTCTGGGGTAACAAATGTCATAACACTACGACACCTGAAGAATGTTGTTACAGGCAGTCAGTGTCAATAGCATGGTTATAAAACTCACATGAAAGTATAAAAACAAGCTTGATTTATGAGATTCATAGATGCATTCAGTTTTCTACATTATTTTGAGCACAAAGATTACCTTTATCATTCCAGAACGAAAAATAATAACGCACTCCAACTTTGAGAACTTATCAAACTATTTATAGAAAATATTGGATTTTCTAAAAACTTCATTCATTGATTTGCAAACAAAAGGACATACTTTTTCCATAAAAAATACTCATGAACTCACCAACTTAATTGTTGACACATTTTCAAAACCACTTGTATTTCTCAGGGAATCAGTGATACAGGTAACCACCAACTTTTGAAGAAGGAACGCTAAGGAAGTTTATTATTAAATATTTACATCATCATATTGTAATATTCTTTTGGAAATATGTATAACGTAACAATATACGTTTTTATTATATATATGATGGTTGTGTACTTTCTTTACGATATTCAATTGTTATGGTACTACGTGAAGTCATCCACCCCCGAATGTTTCCGCCATTCTGGTTTGGGGGTGTGACACCTTAATCACATACAACCTTATCGTACCCATTTAGCAACTATTGACCTACTAATAAAGACCATTTTAATTCTAAAATAAGTAATTATAGGAACACAAAATACTCCTATAGTATTTTAGGTTTATGTTATGTTCTAATTTTCTCATTATAGTAGTGTTGGTAAGTTTTTAGGCTTGTTGCAACCATTCCTAGGCACATGCTAGTCAATCCTCAAAAGATATAGTTGATGAGGCTATATCACTTCAAGATTTTACTATATGTCTCTAAGCCTAATTGTGTTGTTCAAAAATCATAATACTTTTTTTCTGTCCTAGTGACACTGATTTTAGTATGAATGCAAGTATGTATACTTAGTTAAATATTTTATTATTTGAAAGTATAAACTCTTTGTTAGAGTGTTTTAATCCTGTTGTGTTTATAGTTTGTATAACTTTTCAGGGTTGATATACTCAATTCACTATAAACAATGTTTTGATACCAATCTGTCACACCCCAAAATCGGAATTGCGGAAACGTTATGTGGGGCAGAGGACGTCATGTACAATATCACAACAAAGCATAATAGTAAAAAAGCAACAACATCATCCATTGCATTAGTAATATAATTTAATACAACTGTGTTTTGTATAGTTTGTAAGACACCAAAAATAGGTTTTTAGGTTTCAAGGCTTCGAGTTGAGCCTCTTTGACTTGGATAGGTACGAATATTCTTTCCGACTTAGGGCGTCGGCTAATACGTTGGCTTTACCTGGATGAAAACAACTTTTGCATTCGTAGTTATTAAGTAGCTCGAGGCACCGTCTTTGTCTCATGTTGAGTTCCTTCTGGTCAAATATATGTTGTAAGATTTTGTGGTGTGTAAAGATAGTGCTTTTCGTACCATACAGATAGTATCTCCAGATCTTTTGAACAAACACAACTGCTCCTAGCTCAAGATCGTGTGTCGTGTAGTTTACCTTGTGCGCCTTCCGCTGTCTCGAGGCATAGGCGATGACCTTACCTCGTTGCATCAAAACACAGCCAAGCCCCTTGTTGGATGCATCGAAATATACAACGAAGTCTTCTATTCCTTCGGGGAGGGATAGTATCGGTGCAGCGCATAAGGCTCGCTTCAGCGTTTGAAACACTTTTTCTTGCTTGTCTTCCCAGTCGAAGGCCACACCCTTCTGGGTCAATGTTGGAAGAGGGTTCTCAATTAGCGAGAAGTTCTATATGAACCTGTGATAGTAGCCAGCGAGGCCTAGAAATTGACGAATTTATGTAGGCATGTTCGGTGCTGACCAGTTTTTCAATGACTTTAATATTGGAAGGGTCCACGTGGATTCCTTCATCGCTAACCACATGACCTTAGAATTCGACTCTTCGGATCCAAAATTCGTATTTAGAGAACTTCACATAGAGCTTCTCTGATTGTAGGGTTCCTAGGATCTGACGCAGATGATCACTATGCTCCTTCTTACTTCGAGAGTAGATAAGTATGTCATTGATAAAGACGATGGCGAACTGATCCAACAATGGACGGCATACCGTATTCATTAAGTCCATGAATACTGTGGGCGCATTGGTCAATCTGAATAGCATCACTACTAACTCGTAGTGTCTGTAACAAGTTTGGAAGGCTGTTTTCAGGACATCCTCCTCAAGAACTCGTACTAGGTGAGTTTGGAAGGCCGTTTTTGGGACATCCTACTCAAGCACTGCGAGGTACAGGGTAACGAATCTTTACCGGAAGCTTGTTGAGTTCTCTGTAGTCGATGCACATAGAAACGATCCGTCTTTCTTCTTTACAAATAAGATCGGTGCTCCCAATGGTGAGAAGCTTGGTCTAATAAAGCCCTTGCTAAGCAGTTCGTTAAGTTTACCAGATAGTTCCTGCCTCTCGTGTCACACCCCGAAAACCGAAGGCGGAAACATTTCCGGGGTTTGACTCCACGTTGAGTATCAAATCCAATGCACATAGTAAGTAAAGTAAAACACACAATATATTACATAAGAAAAGTTTTACAGTTGTTTCAAAAATAAAGTTTGTACAGTTGTGATACATACTATATATAAACAAAATGAAGCGGTTCTTCATGTACTCCGTCTTCTGACCAAAAAGGGATCTTCGGGTACCTGTTCTAACGCTGACTGAAACACAAGCGGTTTAAAAATCAGCATAACACTGGTGAGTTCATAAGCGGTTTTTGTTTGTGAAAATGTTCAAGTTTCCTTTCTGTTTCTGAAATGTTATGTATACCAAGAAAATCCCATATTTTCTTAGAAGTTGGTTGTTGTTTCACAATTGTAAAGTATAGTAAGTTTGTACACTGAAAACATGTCTACTCATGTAAAAATGTATAGTTTGGTTATTCGACTTGTTAAACTGTTCTATTTACATATCATGTGTAACACCCCCCTCTGGCACGTATCACAATATTGTCCGCTTTGGGCCACTCGGCACGAGGACTTCCCAGGGGGTCACCCATCCTGGTACTACTCCCACCCGAGCACGCTTAACTGCAGAGTTCTTATGGGATCTGCTGCCCTCACGGCTTTAAAACGCGTTGTGTCAAGAAATGTATCCACACCCATTATAAGGAGATGTTTTGTTCTCCTTCCAAGCCGATGTAGGATCAGGTGCAACCCACCTTCACCCCCCATTATAGGGTTCGACGTCCCTGTCGAACACATCGACCCGTGCCCTAGCTTTGATACCATTTGTAACACCCCCCCTCTGGCACGTATCACAATATTGTCCGCTTTGGGCCACTTGGCACAAGGACTTCCCAGGGGGTCACCCATCCCGGTACTACTCCCGGTCGAGCACGCTTAACTGCAAAGTTCTTATGGGATCTGCTGCCCTCACGACTTTAAAACGCGTTGTGTCAAGGAAGGTATCCACACCCATTATAAGGAGATGTTTTGTTCTCCTTCCAAGCCGATGTAGGATCAGGTGCCACCCACCTTCACTCTTCTGTCACACCCCGCTAAAGCGGAAATGCAAGGTATGACAGCGATAACGGTTTCAATGCAAAAGATAAAGATACATCACCATAGCAGTATTTAAAAGTTTACAACCCATAGCTTCAAAAGAAACAAAATACAAGTTTTTCAAAATAACATTGTTCAAAATATAGCTTCATAATAGCTTCAACACGATGCAGCATGCTCTATGATGATGAATCTTTACATCCACTTACTAATAACTTCCTGAAAAGCCATGTAAAACGAGCGTCAACTATGAAAATAGTTGGTGAGTATCACAAGTTTATAAAAATCGAGCGTACAATAAGGCTTTTCGTAAATACGAGTACATTGCTTCAATGATAAACAAGTTGATTGCTATTAATGAATACAAGTTTATTGCTATAATGAGAAACGAGTTTGTATGTGTATGAGCAAACAATGAGTCTCAACCAAACCTATGACTGAAGCCCTATCGAGATCTATGCTTATCGTTCCATAGATGAATATGGTATCATGCACTCCAGCGATTCGGACAAGTGAGGAGTTGTCAATTCCTAATAGCGCTATCCATAACGACCATTGTCTCAAAGAGTTAATGGTTAGAGATAAGGGAAGGGCCTTAGTACGATAAGTTCTCATGTTCCGTGTTGCATAAACATACATAAAGATACATAGCAATACAATAGCAATCATGTTTGATACAATTCAATTTAAATACAACATGCAAACAGTAGTTTTTCTGGACATGCTTTTCCACCCCAAAACATAAAAACCGAAAATAGGGGAGTGCGTGAATACTCACGATGTTTTGTGTAGACACAAGAGGTACTTCGGGATGCACCAACGTCTTACTACCGGGATCCTACGACATCAAACACACGCACTAGTGAGTTTCCATGTCGATATCTAATGCTAATATACTAAACTCTACATATAGGGAAATGCCAATTTATGTTTTAGTATTGGATTTTATATCAATTAGTTACACTTTTTCTGAAGTAATGAAATTCTATATATCGGACGATTAATTACAATCTTGGAATATAAACTTTCCAAATTTTTAAGTCCTTATTACAACATAAATTCACGAAAATAGCATTCGAGGGATAAAAATTCTCAAACTTTTTATTTAACTGTTATTACACAATACTAAGCTGGGAAAATTATAAAAATGGATTTCCAAGCTGTTTAATTATATTTTATGATTTTTGAGCATTTATTTCAATAAAAATTGAAATAAATAGAAAACAGTTTCCAAAATTACCCAAACTTTGTATTTAATTGTTATTATACATAAATAGGCTGGAAAAAATATAAAAGATATTTTTCAGTGGGTATTTTTATTTTTCCTTGCTTTATTCCTTTAAATAGTCATTAATTAAAGAAATAATATTAAACAGTTAAAATAAATCACCATAAATTTTTGTAACATCATTTACAGTATAAATATCCTGGGAAAAATATCAAAAGTGGTTTTCATAATGTATAAACTGGTTTTGGGTATTTATGTATATTTAAGTGTATTTTAGTGCAATTAACTTTAGAAAATAAGAGAAAAATAGTTTACGGTAGAGAAAAATATTCAAAATTTTTATGTAACCTCCTACTCTATAATATTATATCCTGGTAAATTTTCATGAATTTTGGATAATCAAAACTATTTCTCCCATTTTTAGACCATTATAATTACCAAAAACTGGGAAAAATAGTAAAACATGATGGAAAATCTTGAAATTATTTTCTGGAGTCACCCATCACGGGTAAGGTATGCGAAAATTGTTAGATACAATTTTCACATCCTATAAAGTGGTTTTGTAATTTATCATGTCCTAAATAAATGAAAATTAGAAATCATATGAAACAGTAACAAAAATTGCTGAAATTTGGTGAGGGGTCATTATTCCCCATAAGGATCATCCATGTATTTATTTAGGATTTATTGACCTCCGGAAGTATTTTATATGATTTAT
Organism: Lactuca saligna; assembly: GCF_052625555.1. NCBI lineage: Eukaryota > Viridiplantae > Streptophyta > Magnoliopsida > Asterales > Asteraceae > Lactuca > Lactuca saligna. The sequence continues at coordinate 202,498,188 of NC_136421.1, forward strand.
GCCTTTGGTTTTAGCAATAATTCTAATAAATCAAAGAAATAACAAAAGGTCTTGAAATTTTCCAGATTATCTCATGCATGCAAGGGCTTTCAAAAGGAAAAATGTAAAAAAATGTATTCAGAAGAGAAATAAGGGTAATGATTCCAAACAATTTAAGAAAAGTTGCATGCAATAATGCATGAGTGTAGATGTGGCTGAAGTTCATGAATTTTTGTAGTCCATTAAGTGGGGTTTTAAGCCACGAAATTTTAACCATAATTCACTAGATATGTTAAGTTTCTAAGGTATTTTTCCTCAGATTTATGGTTGGGTTTAAGGCCATTGTTTAAGCAAGATAAAAATAGTGATCACAGAAAAAGAGCTGTATGCGCAACCTTTTTGTAAACTCTGCTAAAAATCGGATATTTAATATTTTACAGTGAGACCAGTTGGGTTTGAAAGTTAACTCGTGGAACTAACCAATACAAAAAGAATATCATGATTTGGTTAAGAAACGACCGAGTTATGACTGTTCAAAGTCGAACAAAGTAATATGGCAGATTGCATGATTGCTTGTGTGCATTATTAGGGTATTTCAACAAGAACATCATGCATGTCTTTGGTAAGGCCCGATTTCTAACACATGCATGGAATGAATGAGCATCCAAGATGTACTACAAATGGTTTAAATGCTTTTGTTCATGCATGAACACAAAAGAAATGGAGAAGAACATGAAATATTAGGTTTTGATGTCACATGATCATATGTGCATCTTTTCCACTCCTTGCATGGGTTTGATCCCGGATTTTCACCATCTCTAACACATGCATTGTGTTATGGTGAGAATCTACAATCCACAAGGGGAGAATAAAGATTTCTAGCCATGGAAAGGCATAGAATTCGAAAAGTAGAGAAGACTAAGAAGAAAAAGAGGTTTAACCATGAAACTATGGAAGAAGATGTTGTTGTTTACCTTGGTTTTGACCTTGAGAGAAGTAAGAACACTTCAAGGTCTTCAAAGTCTCGAAATTTGGCAGAGAAATGAGAGAAATTTCGTGAGTTTAGAGAGAGAGAAGAAGAGAGTGAAGTGTGTGAAGGGTGGAGTGTAAGAGAGTGAAGAGAGAAGAGGTGGAGTGAGGGTTTTGACTTAATGATTGAGTTTTGGGGAAGAGAGAGTGCATGGGGAGAGATGGCCAGATTTTTGAGTGGGTTAGGCCTCCTCTCTCCTAATTTTTAAACTTTATAAAAATTCCCTCCTATATTTTATAAAAACCCAAATTTTATAAAAGTGATTGTTAAGCAATTTGATTTATTTAAAAATCTTGTTTTCAACAAATAATTTATGATTAATACTTGTAATTTATATTTCTAGTTCATTGGCTATAATTCATAATTTGATTAATAAAAATTTGATATTAGGAAGTTTATAGCCAAATTTTATAAAGTTTTTAAGCTTTATAATTTATAACTTTGGATTTTTGGCTCTTTAGGGTTTTTGGAATATTGTTTGATATTCAACAACATGTTGAAGTATAATTAGAATGTTTTAATTTATTTTTAGAGTTTTATACCCTATTTCAATTATAACAAAGCTTGAAGCTTTATTCTAATTATAGTATTGGCATTTCCTATTGTAGCTAAGCAACTTACTAGAATTGTAAGTATCAAGTATATTAGTCCTAGACCTTAGTTGGATCCTAGTTTATGCAAGATTTTTGACCTAATTTATACTACTAGGTCATGGCATGTTGTGCATGAATGGTTATTATAAAGATGCATGAGTCCAAGAATGACCTGAATTGGCAGTTGTCACATCATGTATTCCCAGGAAAGTCCCATACTTTCCTTATTGTATATTACCAATTGTAAAACATGTAATGTTATCCAGTTTGTTACTCTTTCTAGTTATGTAAGTGTTACCCAGGAAAGCCCCATGCTTTCCTGCATGTTGGTTTCCAATGTGAACGATGTAAAAGATGTAAAATATGTGAACGTGGTTAGGTTCCATGTTTTCCCCAGGAAAGTCCCATACTTTCCTGAATGTTGGTTACCGTACGTGAAAGATGTAAAAGATGTAAAAGATGTATAAAGTGGTTTATTAATACTATAAGTAAATCTCTGTTATCCTAATTGCGAGTTCCATAACCATACGATAGACTAACCTGTGGCAATAAGTAGTCCACATGTGGCAATAAGTAGTCCACATACTTATGAATTTCGTTACCCTTGAACCATTTCGGTTCGGCTGTAGCTAGCAGCCAGGTGTGGGGTAGTCAGCCCCGTATAGATCTCTACACTCAAGTCACGCTCTCTAAATACCAGAGATTCTGGTTATGGGTGTAGTCCTCCACTCGTGTATCTCTGTGGAGTGTTCGCCGAGGACGTGTCTCCAATCATACAGGATTAACAAATTTACTAGTAATAATATGATAGTCCTCCACTCGCGTATATACATGTGGAGTGTTTCCGAGGACAAAACAGTGTATAAGTATTATATTCAAATGTCTAATGTCATGATTTTAACTGATAAAATGTGGAAAGCCATTTGTGAAATATATGTAAAACATAATAGTTTAAAGACCCATTTCACAAATATACGTTACGTGATCTGCATGTTCAAATGGTTATCAGTTGAGGTAATCAGTGATAAAAGCATATGGAATATGAAACACACATTTGAAAACATGTTTTGAGTACAAGAATTCCCTTGTACTTTGCTTGTGTTCCCCCTGAAAACAGTGAAAACAGTGAAAACGGGTAGGGGTATGAACTCACTGGACTAGAAAATGCGTCGGTTTTGGATACTATACGTTGGTTTGGGGTTTGATTACTCACGATGTCCCTATGTAAAATGAAATAATGTCCATATATATTCAATTAGGGATACATTCACTAATTATATGGAACATTACACTCCAACGAGGTTAAACACCTCAAAACGAGCGTTTGGAGTGACCCGGGTGACATCTTCGGACGTGTATTGGCACTAGGGACTTGGGACATGAGTTTACTCCCCAAGAGTAAACATTTTCAGGAGTTTACAGCCACATAACACACCCACACATGAGTTTACGGTCGTAAACTCATGTTGGTGTCATTTGGAAGGTTTAATGTCTTAAATGGACATGGGGATTGTTGGAATGGATTTCTAAAATGCAATGGAATGGATTACATGGAATTATATCACTGAAAAGGGAGTTTACGGCCACACCCTTAGAGTTTACAACCATAAACTCACCCATGGCCAAGAAAAATTGGTTTAAGGCACAATAAGCAATCACATGTGATTCTAGTTAATTTTCCAAGCCTTGTTGTGAATTTAGAACACCATTAAAGATATTTTTAGGAGTTTATGGCCTAGAGGCATGTTCTATGGCCGTAAACTCTCCTATACTCATGAAAAATTAGTTTTTGATGCTTAAGACAATCACATGTGATTCTAGAAATTTATGCAAGCCATTAGAGTGAATTTGATGCATCATTTAACAAGGTTTTATGAGTTTACGGCCCAGGGTATGTTCCTAGGCCGTAAACTCCTATATGTGGCATTTTTGATGTGTTACAAACCCTTAAAATATTTTTAGATGCATCTAGAATTTACCACAAGGCCATTGGTTGAGTTTCAAGGTATTTGGACATGTTTAAAGGCACTAAATCCCCATTTTAGAGGAGTTTACGGCCCAAGAAGGAGTCTTGGCCATAAACTCTCTTTTGTCCCATATAATTCATGTTTAATGTGTTTCAAGTCCCAATTAGCAAGCCTTAAGGTCATAACTATGTCCCAACTATGATTTGGAAGGGTAATTTGGCTCAAAAACCCCATTTTGAGGAGTTTACGGCCGAAGCTTGATCCTTGGGCGTAAATTCATGTTCTTGGTCCCAAAACTTAATTTAAACATCAATTTGAAGGCTAAAGAGGTTGAATAACAAGTTAAGGGTGTTACCTCTTTGATTGGAAGCCTTAAATCTTTGTTTTTGGACCTTTGATCATGGATGAGGAGAGAGGTTGGGAGAGTTTTATGAGAAAATGGCAAAAGGCTTCAAATGGAGGCTTAAGACACATTATATAGTGTCTAAGTTTTGGACACGGTGGAATTCTACTCGATGTCGGCGTTAGGCGAGGCTTTTGGTCGTACCCGATTGAGTTGCCGTAACCCGATACGGTAAATTCTAGAAATATTCCGATCGCTAAAGTGGGGTGTTAAAATGATTTCTAAATGTATTAGGACACCCATTAAGTCATTTTAAATATGTAAAAGTTAATGACTTAATTAAACAGAAGATCGAAAATCGAATTTTGGAAACGACGATTGGTTGCGTGAATTGTACTACGAAAGAGTTGCAAGAGTTGATACGGAAATTTCGGGTTGTTACATTATCCCCCCGTTAAAGGGAATTTCGTCCCGAAATTCAAAGTTTAAAACACAAGACAAGATGCAAATCATGGATCTGGAAAGAGTTGTGGATACTTCTGTTTCATTGAATCTTCCCGTTCCCAAGTGAATTCCGGTCCCCGCTTGGCATTCCAGCGAACCTTCACTAACGGGATGCGACTTTGCTTTGTACGTTTGACTTCTCGATCCATGATTTCGATCAGTTCCTCTATAAAGTTGAGGTTTTCATTGATTTCGATCTCGTCTATGGGAATCGTTATGGTTTCATCGGATAGGCACTTTTTGAGATTTGAAACATGGAAGACAGGATGAATGTTACTGAGTTCGTGAGGTAAACAAAGTTTATAGGCAACTGGACCAATCCTGGAGAGGATCTCGAAGGGTCCAATGTACCTTGGATTAAGTTTCCCACGCTTACCAAAGCGTACAGTGCCTTTCCAGGGCGAGACCTTCAACAGGACACGGTCTGCAACCTGGAATTCTAGTGCTTTCCGACGATAATCAGCGTAACTCTTTTGGCGATCTCGTGAGGCTTTCAGTCGGTTACGGATTTGAATGATCTTTTCGGTGGTTTCACGGATGATTTTAGGACCAGTGAGAGCACTGTCGGGGACTCGACTCCTGGCTAACTGTGTATCCCCAACCTCGGCCCAGCACAGAGAGGATCTGCACTTACGACCGTATAGGGCTTCAAACGGAGCAGCCCTAATGCTGGTGTGATAATTGTTGTTGTATGAGAATTCGATCAAAGATAGATGGGTGTCCCACGACTTTCCAAAGTCAATGACACAAGCCCTAAGCATGTCTTCCAGGGTTTGGATGGTTCTCTGACTCTGTCCATCGGTTTGAGGGTGATACGCTGTGCTCATATCTAGTTTGGTTCCAAGGGCTTTCTGGAGGGACTGCCAGAATCTAGAGGTAAACCTGCTATCTCGATCAGAGATAATGGATACAGGTACACCGTGTAGATTTACTACCTCCTGGATGTAGATTCGCGCGAGTCTTTCCATCTTGTATAATTCTTTGATCGGAATGAAGTGAGCGGATTTTGTCAAACGATCGACAATTACCCAAATGGCATCGTACCTACTAGAATACTTGGGCAGTTTGGTGATGAAGTCCATGGTAATCATCTCCCATTTCCATTCAGGGATCTCGGGCTGTTGGAGCAGACCTGAGGGTTTCTGATGTTCAACTTTGACTTTGGCGCAAGTCAGACATTTGCCCACGAATGTAGCTATCTCAGCTTTCATGTTTGGCCACCAGTATTGCTTCTTGAGATCCAGGTACATTTTGTCAGAACCTGGGTGAACAGAGTATTTGGTTCTGTGCGCTTCCTCCATGACTATTTCCCTGAATCCCCCGAACTTGGGAATCCAGATTCGATCCATGAAACAGTGAACTCCGTCACATCTGATCTCAAGTTTCTTTTCCATTCCTCTCAAGGTTTCATTCGACATGTTCTCGGGTTTGAGGGCTGTTAACTGGGCTTCTCGGATGGTCATCGTCTGGTTCTTCACTTTGCGGTCTGCACTTTCCTTTCGGCTAAGGGCATCTGCTACCACATTGGCCTTACCGGGGTGGTAACGGATTTCACACTCATAATCACTGAGTAGTTCTACCCTTCGCCGTTGCCTCATGTTTAAGTCTTTCTGATCAAAGATGTGCTGCAGGCTCTTGTGATCAGTGAAGATTGTGCATTTGGTTCCGTAGAGATAATGTCTCCAAATCTTCAATGCAAAGACTACGGCTCCTAGTTCCAAGTCATGTGTGATATAGTTGACCTCGTGTGCTTTCAGCTGTCTTGAGGCATAGGCAATCACCTTTCCTCTTTGCATGAGCACACATCTTAAACCTTGATTAGACGCATCGCAGTAGACAACGAAGTCCTCTGTCCCTTCGGGCAGAGACAGGACAGGCGCACTGCATAAGGCTCTCTTCAACGTTCGGAATTCAGTTTCTTGATTGTCACTCCAACAAAAGGATACACCTTTCTGTGTTAGAGTGGTTAAAGGCTTGGCGATTTTGGAAAAATTCTGAATGAATCTTCGATAGTAGCCGGCGAGACCCAAGAATTGTCGAATTTCTGTGGGTGTCTTCGGTGCCGACCAATTCTCTATCGTTTTAATCTTGGAAGGATCTACGTGAATTCCCTCCTCGCTTACCACATGACCGAGGAAAGTTACCTTCCGTATCCAGAATTCACACTTTGACAATTTCGCGTATAGCTTTTCGGATCTAAGGGTCTCCAACACTAACCTCAAGTGTTGCTTGTGGTCTTCTTCGCTTCGGGAGTAAACGAGGATGTCGTCAATGAACACGATGACAAACTTGTCTAAGAAGGGACGGCACACCCGGTTCATCAGGTCCATGAACACAGCCGGTGCATTGGTTAGACCGAAGGGCATCACTACGAACTCGTAGTGTCCATACCGAGTCCTAAAAGCTGTTTTGGAAACATCATTCTCATGGACTCGTAACTGATGGTACCCTCACCGAAGGTCTATCTTTGAAAAGTAGCTGGCTCCCTGGAGCTGATCGAAGAGGTCATCTATTCGTGGAAGAGGATATCGGTTCTTAATGGTCAACTTGTTCAGCTCACGGTAGTCGATAGACATCTGAAAGGATCCATATTTCTTCTTGACAAACAGTACCGGAGCTCCCCAGGGTGAGGAACTCGATCTAATGAATCCTTTACTGAGCAAATCATTGAGTTGACTAGATAACTTCTGCATTTCTGCTAGAGCTAAGCGATACAGAGACTTTGCTATGGGGGTAGCTCCAGGAATTAGGTCAATGCGGAACTCGACCTGACGCTCGGGAGGAATTCCTGGAAGTTCTTCGGGAAACACATTAGGAAAGTTACAGACTTTGGGGATGCTCACGAGGTCTCTAACTTCTTGTATCTCGTTGATCACATGGGCTAAGAATGCAATGCACTCCTTTCGTAGGAGCTTTCGAGCTTTGATGCAGGAAATGATATGAAGATTGGAAATGGGCTTATCGCCATAGATTACGAGAGTTTGATCTGAAGGAAGATTGAGATGGATGGATTTTTCATAACAAAGGATATCAGCATGATTGGGACTCAACCAATCCATGCCAAAGATAACATCAAAGCTCTTAATGGAAACGGGCATGAGATCTATAAGAAATGAGTGATAATTTAGGGTAAGCGTACAGCCTATGAATACATCGTTAGCGCTTTCTTTCTCACCGTTAGCCATCTCGATGGTAAACGTTTCAGTTAGTGGTTGGGGATTATGTTTTAGATTACGTTTGAATGCATGACTAACAAAACTCCTTTCAGCACCCGAATCGAAAAGAATACTGGCATATGAGTTGTCGAGAAGGAACGTACCCGAAACAACAGTGGGATCAACGACTGCTTCCTCCCGTCCCATGGTTAGAACCCTTCCAGTGTTATCAGCAGTTGACTTCTTGGGACAGTTCCTTTTAAAGTGCCCAACTTCTCCACAGTTGTAGCAGGCTTGATTAAAACCTGCTCCCGATGATTGGTTGGCTGATTGGGTAGGAGTTTTGCAGAATCGAACTGTGTGCCCTTTCTTACCACAGTTGGTACAGGATAGTTCTCGGCAAGGAACAGGATTATGATGGTATTTGCACTTGTCACACAGAGGAAGATTACCAGCATATCTACTGGTATGAGTTGGAGCTGTGGATCCCACAACAGAAGTAGCAGTAACAGGAGTCGTAGCAGCATGGACTGCTACTGTCTGCTGTTTCTTGGAAGATCCTTGAGAAGATTGACCCTTCTTCTTCTTCCAGAATTTTCTCTTTTCACCACTCCTTTGGGTCGGCTCAGAAGTGGTAGTGATTTCCTTAACGTCGTCTCTGTGATCAATCAGATTTTGAGCTAAAGTCTTAGCACTATCATAGTTATCCGGACGGGCAGCCAAAACATGACTCTTTGTCGGTTGGGATAACCCCCAAATGAACCTTTCGATATTTTTGTTTTCAGGAGTGACTAATCCTGGACAGGGAAGTGAGAGATCATCGAATCAGGAAGTGTATGCAGTAATGTCGGAACCTTTAATCTTCAGGTTCCAGAGCTCGTGCTCTAGTTTCTGCATTTCACCACGGGGGCAGTACTCAGCAATGAGGAGTTCTTTCATGGCTTCCCAACCCATGGCATTGGCTACGGGTAGGGTCAGAGATTTGACTCGGCCATTCCACCAAGTCAAGGCTTTATCAACGAAGGTACAGGCCGCGAACTTGACCTTATCAGATTCCGCGCAAGCACATATTTCAAAGATGGACTCGATTTTCTCGAACCACCGTGATAAGGAAATGACACCTCCAGCGCCATTGAAGGATGTTGGTTTCGCGTTCATGAAATCCTTATAGGAACCCCCTCTTTGGTGTCCCTGGCTAACTTCAGGGTTCTGGGATTGGGGACCACCTCCTAAACCACTAGGGTTCATTTGTGACATGGTTGCCACCATTGCAACTGTCATGACCGTCTGGTGTGACGCTAGGTCAAATTGGGGAGGAGGTGGTGGTGAAGAAGGATTGTTGTTGTTCTTTGAGCTGGGTCTCTTTCGAGGAGGCATATTGATCTAATAAGATCAAGAAAGAGAGGATGGTATGTCCTCTACATTGAATCGATAGATATGGCAGTTATATGATCTGAATAAGCGATAAAGCAGGAAAGAGTTATCGAAGCAGATAATTTATCGCTAAGAATAATCACAGAAAGCCACTTAAATAAGGATTTCTACAGAGGATTGGCTCGAGAAATACTCCCATAGTATTTCATGAATTGATTACGACAATGGTTCGATGTTTGGGATATTAGGGTAAGTTTTAGGCATGCCGCATACCACAGTCACTCCCAAGCACATGTTGGTCGTGTCTCGAATGAATATAGTTGGCCAGGCTATAATGACCCTAGACACGACTACATAACTTCCCAAGTTTAACCGTAGTACACAACACCCAATTACTTATGTTCTGTTCTACTTGTGGTTACGGATGACGACGGTTAGGTATACTTGTATACTTTTTGAAAATACTTGTAGTTTGAAGATACTTTTAATTCAGAGCACTTAGGCCCTTTAGTGTTTATAGTTTTATACCATGTAAGGTTTGGTATACTTCATTCACTATAAACAAGGGCTCTGATACCAATCTGTCACACCCCGAAAACCAAAGGTGGAAACATTTTTGGGGTTTGACTCCACATTGAGTATCAAATCCAATGCACATAGTAAGTAAAGTCAAACAACCAATACATTACATAAGAAAAGTTTTACAGTTGTTTCAAAAATAAAGTTTGTACAGTTGTGATACATAGTATATATAAACAAAATGAAGCGGTTCTTCATGTACTCAGTCTTCTGACCAAAAAGGGATCTTCGAGTACCTGTTCTAACGCTGACCTGAGAACACAAGCGGTTTAAAACTCAGCATAACGCTGGTGAGTTCATAAGCGGTTTTTGTTTGTGAAAATCTTCAAGTTTCCTTTCTGTTTCTGAAATGTTATGTATACCAAGAAAATCCCATATTTTCTTAAAAGTTGGTTGTTGTTTCACAATTGTAAAGTATAGTAAGTTTGTACAGTGAAAACAGGTCTACTCATGTAAAAATGTATAGTTTGGTTATTCGACTTGTTAAACTGTTCTATTTAGCTATCATGTATTCCCAGGAAAGTCCCATACTTTCCTTATTGTATATTACCAATTGTAAAAGATGTAATGTTATCTAGTTTGTTACTCTTTCTAGTTATGTAAGTGTTACCCAGGAAAGCCCCATGCTTTCCTGCATGTTGGATTCCAATGTGAACGATGTAAAAGATGTAAAATATGTAAACGTGGTTAGGTTCCATGTTTTACCCAGGAAATTCCCATACTTTCCTGAATGTTGGTTACCGTACGTGAAAAGATGTAAAAGATGTATAAAGTGGTTTATTATTACTATAAGTAAATCTCTGTTATCCTAATTGCGAGTTCCATAACCATACGATGGACTAACCTGTGGCAATAAGTAGTCCACATGTGGCAATAAGTAGTCCACATACTTATGAATTTCGTCACCCTTGAACCATTTCAGTTCGGCTGTAGCTAGCAGCCAGGTGTGGGGTAGTCAGCCCCGTATAGATCTCTACACTCAAGTCACGCTCTCTAAATACCAGAGATTCTGGTTATGGGTGTAGTCCTCCACTCGCGTATCTCTGTGGAGTGTTCGCCGAGGATGTGTCTCCAATCATACAGGATTAACAAATTTACTAGTAATAATATGATAGTCCTCCACTTGCGTATATACATGTGCAGTGTTTCTGAGGACAAAACAGTGTACAAGTATTATATTCAAATGTCTAATGTCATGCTTTTAACTGATAAAATGTGGAAAGCCATTTGTGAAATATATGTAAAACATAATAGTTTAAAGACCCATTTCTTAAATATACGTTACGTGATCTGCATGTTCAAATGGTTATCAGTTGTGGTAATCAGTAATAAAAGCATATGGAATATGAAACACACATTTGAAAACATGTTTTGAGTACAAGAATTCCCTTGTACTTTGCTTGCGTTCCCCCCTGAAAATAGTGAAAACAGTGAAAACGGGTAGGGGTATGAACTCACCGGACTCGGAAATGCGTTGGTTTTGGATACTAGACGTTGGTTCGGGGTTTGATTACTCGCGATGTCCCTATGTAAAATGAAATAATGTCCATATATATTCAATTTGGGATACATTCACTAATTATATGGAACATTACACTCCAACGAGGTTAAACCCCTCAAAACGAGCGTTTGGAGTGACCCGGGTGACATCTTCAGACGTGTATTGGCACTAGGGACTTGGGACTTTAGTTTACTCCCCAAGAGTAAAAATTTTAAGGAGTTTATAGCCACATAACACACCCACACATGAGTTTACGGCCGTAAACTCATGTTGGTGTCATTTGGAAGGTTTAATGTCTTAAATGGACATGGGGATTGTTGGAATGGATTTCTAAAATGCAATGGAATGGATTACATGTAATTATATCACTTAAAAGGGAGTTTACGGCCACACCCTTAGAGTTTACAACCATAAACTCACCCATGGCCAAGAAAAATTGGTTTAAGGCACAATAAGCAATCACATGTGATTCTAGTTAATTTTCCAAGCCTTGTTGTGAATTTAGAACACCATTAAAGATATTTTTAGGAGTTTACGGCCTAGAGGCATGTTCTATGGCCGTAAACTCTCCTATACTCATGAAAAATTAGTTTTTGATGCTTAAGACAATCACATGTGATTCTAGAAATTTATGCAAGCCATTAGAGTGAATTTGATGCATCATTTAACAAGGTTTTATGAGTTTATGGCCAAGGGTATGTTCCTAGGCCGTAAACTCCTATATGTGGCATTTTTGATGTGTTACAAACCCTTAAACTATTTTTAGATGCATCTAGAATTTACCACAAGGCCATTGGTTGAGTTTCAAGGCATTTGGACATGTTTAAAGGCACTAAATCCCCATTTTAGAGGAGTTTACGGCTCAAGAAGGAGTCTTGGCTGTAAACTCTCTTTTGTCCCATATAATTCATGTTTAATGTGTTTCAAGTCCGAAATAGCAAGCCTTAAGGTCATATCTAAGTCCCAACTACGATTTGGAAGGGTAATTTGGCTCAAAAACCCCATGTTGAGGAGTTTACAGCCCAAGCTTGATCCTTGGCCGTAAACTCATGTTCTTGGTCCCAAAACATAATTTAAACATCAATTTGAAGGCTAAAGATGTTGAATAACAAGTTAAGGGTGTTACCACTTTGATTGGAAGCCTTAAATCTTTGTTTTTGGACCTTTGATCATGGATGAGGAGAGAGGTTGGGAGAGTTTTATGAGAAAATGGCCAAAGGCTTCAAATGGAGGCTTATGACACATTATATAGTGTCTAAGTTTTGGACACGGTGGAATTCTACCCGATACCGGCGTTAGGCGAGGCTTTTGGTCGTACCCGATTGAGTTGCCGTAACCCGATACGGTAAATTCTAGAAATATTCCGATCGCTAAAGTGGGGTGTTAAAATGATTTCTAAATGTATTAGGACACCCATTAAGTTATTTTAAATACGTACAAGTTAATGACTTAATTAAACAGAAGATCGGAAATCGAATTTTGGAAACGATGATTGGTTGCGTGAATTGTACTACGAAAGAGTTATAAGAGTTGATATGGAAATTTCGGGTTGTTACATCTCGGCTGGTGCTAGATGATAGGACAATTTGGCTAATTGTGTAGCCCCTTCCACTAAGTTGAGTCTGAACTCGACTTGTTGTTGTGGAGCTAATATTAGTAGCTCTTCTGGATAGATGTCAGGAAAGTCGCGTACTACTAGGATGCTCTTGAAGTGTTTGGTTTCTTGTCTCGTGTTGACAATGTTAGCAAGGAATACACGATATTTCTTACGCAAGGACTTATGGGCTTGAATACTTGGGATGACATGAAGGCTCGTTCTGTGTTTGTCGTCGTAGATAATAAGGGTTTTGTTAGAAGGAAGGTTAAGACGAACAACTTTTTCGTAACACATGATGTCGGCACATTGAATACTCAACCAATCGATGCTGATAATGACGTCAAAACTTTTAATTGAGACCAACATGAGGTCGATTAGAATGGAATGGCTATCTAGAGTTAGAGTACATCCTATGTATATACTGCTAGTGCTCTCAGTTTTTCCGTTAGCCATTTCTATAGTGAACGGTTCTTTAAGTGCTCGTGATTTTTGATTACGTAAGTGTGGAATTGTTTTTGTTCACGAAACTTGTCTCCACTCCACTATCAAAGAATACACATGCATAAGAGTTATCAAGGATAAATGTACCAGCGACCATTGTAGGGTCGGCAACTGCTTCCTTGTGGCCTATTACCAAAACTCTTCCCACTCCACTGGTATTCCCTGCCTTAGCGCATCTCCTTTTGTAGTGGCACACCTCACCACATCCGTAGCAAGCCTGGCCGACACCAGCACCGGGGACTTGGTTGATAGCGCTTGTCGGAGATTTGTAGAAACGGACAGTGTGCCCCTTCTTGTTGCAATTAGAGAGCTGTATTTTCCAACAGGTTCCAGTGTGGTGGAAGTCTCATTTGTTGCACTTATACAAGTGTCCAACATACTACTTTACCGGAGCAATAGCTGCAGGTGCTATCGCACCATGAAACGCCACGACCTACTACTTTTTGGCAGCTTTATGCTTCTTCTTGTCATCCCAGAACTTCTGATTGCTATCAGCGGATTTGTAGGGTTATGACATGGCTAGGAATGTTGTTGTCGACGGGGTATGGACCCCTTGGTCAATGATTTGTTGTGGCAATCGCTTGGCACTATCGAAGGTAGTGGGGTTTGAAGCCAGTACATTCAACTGTATAGGAGACACCAGCACCCCATATATACCTTTCCACCATCTTGGCTTCATAAGGGACCATTACCGGACATAGCGCTACCAGATCGCTGAATCTGGTAGCTTAGGATACTACGTTGGAGCCCTTCATGGTTATGCTCCAAAGCTCCTACTCCATCTTCTGAACTTTGCCCCTCAGACAATATTCTTCGATCATGCCCTCCATAAGAGCTTCCCAGCCGATAGCATTTGCCACTATAAGAGATAGTGACTAGACATGGCTATTCCAGCATGTAAGAGCTCGGTCCGCGGAGGTGCGGACAACAAATTTATGTTTGCTTCCTTCCCGACAGGAACAGATCTCAAAGATCGATTTCGTCTTCTCGAACCATTCCGAGAGGGAAATGATTCCGCCAGTCCCATTGAAGGTCCTGGGTTTGCAGCTCGTGAAGTCCTTCTACGAGCACTCTCTAGGGCGCACTGGAGCATTGACAACAGTGGGAGGCACATAAGTTCCACTGCCACTAGTACCGGTCGAGCCAAATTATGATGAAGCTGCAGTAACAACTTCATTCACAACAACTTAAATAGTTGTTGGGTTGTATTGAGGAGGAGGTGGAGGTTGCGTAGGAGTTATCGAAGGATTATGCCTTGTCACTCTTCAAGGAGGCATTGCTTAACTGAAAGTTTACAAGATTGATGATGATAGTAACAATAAATTGTAAGTATAGTGAGAGTGATTCATGCACTAAATCACCATAGTCCAACAATTGAATGAATGTAGGATTGCAACGGAGACACAATAGTAGAGTAGGAATACACAAGAGTAAACATTTTCCAAAAGATTAGATAGCTGTCAATATTACTGGTATTATTGATGTAACAAGTTCGGGATATGACATAACAATATGTCTTACATCAAACAATAAAGGAAAATGGTGACAACTTAGGAGTCTAGTTATAGTATTTGAAAGACAGTAATATTTTACAGAACAGTGCTACTTAGAGCATAGATAAGAAAGGTTATTCTTTAACCGGAAATAAAATACAAGTCAGGCATCTTCTACCAGCAATGGGTATTCCACGGTCAAACCCTCAGCTCTACCAGTTGACGAACTATGTCTTGAAGATGTCACTCATGATCTCTTTGACACACTCGAAGACTTCAGCTCGGGATGCAACTAGTTCCTTCTGCAGAGCCTCATTGGCCATCATTGTCCTTTCCATAGCTTCTTCGAGATGGATAATGTGGACCGTGTTAACGCCCGAATTGGCATCAATTTTCATGACTCGGTTGATAGCTACCCGACCTTGCTCAACATTCTGATAAATCATGCGAACCATGATGGGCAGGGCTTGGTCAGCTGAGCCTCCCTCTCTTACATTGTAAAAGCTTTGATCTCCACTGAAGGGTAAAGGTTGATCCTATTCATGAATCCAACGATTCAAGTTTGTCTCCCATAAGGGTGTGGGGCCTTGAAATGATGTTCGGGTGTTAAGTTTTGGGATTGGAGCCTCTTGAGGTAGGTTATTGACCTCTAGTTCTAAGACAGAACCATCCAAAACTCCTTTTGCGAGATGATCATCCAAATGGATTGGATGATCCTCTTTTGGCTCTGCTTCAAGCCATCCAACGTTGCCTTGATTTGGGAAGTACGGGTCGCCGTGTGGTTGGAATCTAGGCATGATATCTATATAAGAAAAGGGGTATAAGAATCTTATATAAAAATAGACGTACTATCTAAGATAATTTAAGATGATCCTTACTAGTTACTTTAATACTTGCATAATGCATACCAGTTATATGAAATCAAAAAAGGATAGATCTTCGAATAAGTAACCCTAACTCCAAATCCACAACAAAACAAGGAACAGGAAGTAAAGCAAAGGTCACAGATTCTAAGTCTATGACACCTTAAGCACATATAACCTTAGCGTACCCACTTAGCAACTATTGACCTACTAGTAAAGACCTTTTTGATTCTCAAATAAATAATCATAGTAACACAAAATAGTCCTATAGTATTTTAGGTTCATGTTCTGCTCTAATGTTCTCATTATAGTAGTGTTGGTAAGTTTTTAGACTCTTTGTAACCTCACACCCATTCTTAGGCAATTACTACTCACTGCTCAAAAGATATAGTTGCTCAGGCTATATCACTTCTAGATTTGACTATATGTCTCTAAGCCTAAGTTTTCTTTTCAAAAATCATAATATATTTGTTCTGTCCTAGTGACACTAATTTTAGTATGAATGCAAGTACGTATACTTAGTTAAATATTTTATTGTTTAAAAGTATAAACTCTTGGTCATTGTATTTTAATCCCGTTTTGTTTACAGTTTGTATATCTTTTATGGGTTGATATACTCGATTCACTATAAACAATGCTTTGATACCAATTTCTCACACCACAAAACCGGAACAGCGGAAACGTTCTCGGGCGGAGTACATCATGTACAGTTTCACTACAAAGCATAATAGTAAACAAGCAACAACATCATCCTTTACATTAATAATATAATTTAATACAAGTGTGTTCTGTATTGTTTATAAGACACCAAAAATATAAATCAAAATAAGATATGAGTCTTGAACGTGCTCCATCTTCTCAAAATCTGGCATCGGTACCTGTCTACTGATGACCTGAGAATACAAGTTATTTTGAAAGAGTTTATCAGCTTTAAAGCTGGTAAGTTCATAAGCATTTTAGTAAAACTTTGTAGTAAATGTTGGTATCTCCTAGAAAATCCTATATTTTCTACTAAAAAGTAGCCTTCTACCAAGGCATCAAATGTTTTGTATGTTTGTTTCTTTTAAAGGTGTGCATTTTTCCCAAGTGTGACTATCATTAACAAAATATATTTTTTACATTGCCGTTTATATGAGAATATCACAATCTGAATGCAATAGGAAAATAATAAAGTATTTCAGTGTTGTATATAGTAACTACTGTTGTACTAACTACCTTAAATCGGTTATTAATTAAGGTATAATGTGATATGATTGTAACCATACTTGATCGACTAGTAAAACACGACTCTTGAAGATGTCGAAATGGTATGACATTCATCACTCATGGACCTGCAGTTCCCACTATAGGTAGCAGCAAGGTGTAGGACGGTCAGTATCGTATAGATCTATACACAAATTCATGCTCTCCCTGTAGGAGACTCTGGTTACAAAACAAGCCATAACAGTGATGCCATGCCCCAAAGTGGTAGGTCACATTTATGTTTTAGTATTCTTGTATATGTATTGTATGTACTAGTGTAATGTTTGTTCTCTCTGTCTAGTATGTAGTATGTTCTCTTTGTTTTTCATCACAATATGCTCTCTTGTATAGTGTATAGTATGTATTGTTTCTCGTTATAGTATTCTCTATTTGTTTCTCTTTATAGTGATTATTGTTTCTCATTATAGTATTCTCTATCTGTTTCTCTTTATAGCATGAATTGACTCATGTATGAACTGACTCTTCGTATGTTTCATTGTACTTGAAATAGTGATTAGTGAATTCCTAAAATGTACCTATTATACTTTACTTGTAGAGTTGTTTGTATGACTGAGTGTATTGAACTGAGATAAAAGCTTTTATGTCTATACATATATACATAATGTATAACTAAGGATTAAACGACACTCGGACAAACAATAGGGTTCTCTAAGTCTACAACCAAATAAGGAACATGAAATAAAGTGAGTTATCAGTCCTATCCTTATAACCTTACTTATATAACTATATATGCATTAGACATGGTTTTGACAATATATAAGTTTAAAAGAGTTAAAAGAAAAGGTTTGGCATATAAGAACATGTTTGATAAAGAGTTTAGTATGTAGAAGAGTTTGATAAACATTTTGAAGTAGTGTGCTTGATAAAACGTCTAAAAGTATAGTAAATCTATTTGCTTGATAGTTCTTAATCACATGTGATTGATATAATAAGTATATTGTTTCAACTTGTATTCCCCCCTCCCCCATAAAAGCATTTAAAATCATTTAAAAGGTAGATTAAGGGGTATGAACTCACCTGTTGTGAGTGGTTTGGATGAACTAGTGGTATAGGATGTTAAGTTACAAGTGAAGACTTGAGCACACACACGAATCCTATTTATCATATAATGATACATATATGTACACAATTTGTGTTTAAACCACTAATTATGCAAGGAAAGACACCCTAGGTCATAGAAAACACTTGGATTCAAGTGCTCGAAGTAGTAAGTGTTGCATATAATGGGTATATGGCCACACATTAGTGTTAAGGCCAAGAGGTTGTGTTCATGTGTATGTACGGCTAGAGTGTACAGCCTAAGTGAGTGTACGACCGTACACTCATGGTGAAAAATGCCATTTAGTGATTTAATGTCCTCTTAAGCATCTATGGAGTGTGTCTTGACCAATACTTAACTATATTGAAAGTTAAATGCCATTTTGGACCCTAAATACGGACAAAAGTGTATTACAAGTCTCTATATTGCATCCCCTAAGTGTTCTTGATAAAGTGATAGCATATAACATGAGCTTTAAGGCTATTAAGCACCAAATAAAGGGGTGTATGGCCACATGGGGTGTGTACGGCCGTACACTCCTTATTGATCATGTTTTGGACGTTTTCTAAGGAGTAAAGTCAGTGAGTATCAAGCATAAGGAGTGGTGCTTACAATAGAGAAGCCTTTAGGGGGTGTGAGGTCCAAAAAGTTACTAGATGTTCTTGGTTTTCTTGGTGACCACTTAAAGATCTAAACAAAATGAGTACTTTCATGGGTGAAATGGTAGATCCTTACTAGATAGTGTAAATAATCATCAAATCGAAGGAAGAAAACACTTACAACTTGATGATCTAGAAGCCAAAAACGGATGATACTTGATAGAGAAGTTGATTTTTGGCTTAAGAATCTGAAAGGAGACAAATGAAGGCTAACACTCTCATTTATACATGAGAGTGTACGACCAGAAGGGGGTGTACGACTGTAACATCCGGACTCCCAGGTATCTTATTGTTGGTTTTGAGCATTCTAACACTCCTAAGTTTACATGCAACCCTAAATAGCTTTGATCTATGTTTTCTCTATTATACATACAAATATGAACTTTCCAAGGTATTCATCCTAACTAGCATAATAACATGATTCATATGAATATATGAAGTTAGAATTACATACCTCTTTGGTGTAGAAAGTCTTCATGAAGCTTGAGTGCCTAGTGCCCCAAGTGTGACACCTCAAATGGTTCACACAACACCAAATACACTTCGAATAACTTGATAGAAACTTGAACACTCCTTGAAATCGTTTAGCCCTCACACTCACACATAGTGCATGATTTCTTGAGCCATGGAATTCTTTTATATGGTGGCTCTTAGGGATACACCATGTAACTCATAACTTTACCCATTCCTTCTGCTCCATGGATTTTAACCTCCATGGAGTATCCATGGGTCACCCCATGGACTTAGTTCAACATAAGGAATCCTTGATCATAAGCCCACATATATAAGAATGAATGATTTACACAATCAACCCGTATATTTAATTAGCCTTCTTTTGATCACTTAATTAATTCCAAATTAATTCTTGATCAATACTAATTAAATAACCTTATTGATATATTAGAGCTTATAATATATTAACAAACCTTAAATGTTATTTCTCTCATTTTAGTCTATCCAAATGCATGATGCCATGCAACCCAAATGGACCATGCCGGGTCGGGTCAAGTCTTACCAATTATAGTTATGGACTTAGACATTAATCCAACAGTCTCCCACTTGGATAAGTCTAAAACTATTATTGCGTATGACATCAAGAACCGACTAGCAATCGTAGCTCTCAAAAGCTTCTATTGAACTCTGACCTTGTAGATAAACTCTAAGCTTGTCAATGATTTGTCCATTAGATAAGGGATCATATATTCCTCCATTATACCTATCATATGGACTGAGACATGGACTATAATCATTCTCTCTATCCATTTATTGTTTCCCGATTTCCAATTTATGACGACTGACTAATTCAAAAATCAAATCAGTCCTGGCTCGGCTGAGCACTTCCGTTTGTCATCATCAAATCATCGAGGAGCCCACAGATATTGCTTTTATCCCGAAGGTAAAAGGAATGGATAAACTTCGACTCATTTGGCTTGTTCTACTACTTGTTAAATCATACACAAAGACACGTTTTATAACACTGAGTTACCTAATGCGTTTTCGTGCAATCAATGTACAACCAACTCATAGTAACAACTCATATCTCTAAGTTTGAAGAAATAATATATTATCTGTCACAGCCCCAAACCTGAACGGCGGAAATGTTCGGGGGCGGATGACTTCATGTGGTAACGTAACAAATGAATACATAGTAAAGAAAGCAATACAACCATCATATATATAATTGAAAGTTTACATTTGTCAAAAGTTACATGTTCAAAACTCAACTACAATATGATGTCAAAATACGAGATTAAACTGGCGCCGCAGCATCCCTTCATCAAAAGCGAAATGCATACCTGAAATTACTGATTTCCTGGGACATACAAGTAATTTTGAAAGAGTAGATCAGCATTTAAGTTGGTGAATTTCATAAGTATTTAAATGACAATGTTTAAATGAAATGAAATGTTTTATCTTTGTTTGTATGTGTTTAGAAAATCCTATATTTTCTACTAGCATAAAAGTAGCCTTCATTCAAGACCAATGTTTGTTTCCAAAATGTATGTAAAGGTAAAATAATAAATGAGTTTGAAAACCTTGTAAATCAATGCGTTTTGAATACCCCTTGTGAGTTTTGTAACCATACTATTGACTCGAAATGCCTATACACAACGTTCTTCAGGCGTTGGAATGTTATGACGTTTGTCACCCCAAACGGTGGACTGCAGCTAACAGTTAGGGCGCGGGTTGTCAAGCCCGTATAGATCTATACACAGACACCATGCTCCCCCTCCAAGGGATTCTGGTATATAATACACGACTTGAAATGTGTACTCGAACGTACATGAAGTTAGTGTCTCACAAATCCGTGGTATAAAAACAGATCTACTTGTTAAAATGTTACGTTTGTTCTTGTATACAAAAGTAAACTTCTTGAAAATATATGTTTCTACTACCTAAGAGTTAGAAATCTGTTCGTAAAACTATACCTATTATAGTTTTAAAAAGTGTGCTTTGTTTGTTTAGAAATACTTAGGAAAAGAATAATTTGTTTATGAAAGCATAAATTTTTGGTGTAGAGTCTAAGATAGAACAGAATAATTTAAGAATAGTTTAGTTTTATACATGTATTACAACAACTTTATATTTTAAAAGATCGAATGCTATTGTAACATATGTTATATATTTATATATAAAACTTCCTTTAAAAGTTTATAAATCGAATGTGATTTGAATATTTAACATTATATAAAAGAGTTTCTTTATGTAACACACGATAATACTCATGTGTTTTACTTGTAATCCCCCCCTTGAAAGCATATAAAAGTATTTAGAATAATTAAAACGGTTGATTAAGGGGTATGAAACTCACTTGAATGTTTTGGAGATAGCGAGATGGAAAACCGGGCAGAGTTTCGTCTCGGGAAACGGATTTTCCTCGGGATTCTCGGGAATCTCGGGAGTAAAATCGACCTTCGGGACTTGAGCCAACAAGACCATAGCTTCGGGTTTGAACGGACACAGAAAACGAGGCAAAGTAGAGAGAGAGAGAAGAGAAATGAGCCCTTTCCTTGGAAACCCTCGTATGCTATTTATGGGGAGGCTGGTCTGCCTCGGTACGCAGGGCGTACGCTCGTACGCAGCGCGTATGCGTACGTCATGCGTGACCGAGGCCTCGACTGCCTCGGCTTCGGATGGGACAGGTCGTTGGGTACGCGGGTCGGATGGGACGGGTCGCTGGGTACGCGTGTCGGATGGGACGGCGAGTCGGATGGTGCGACGTGGACGATCAAAGGCCGCTTCTCTCGGTTACGCGGGGCGTACAGGAGTACGCGGCGCCTACCTCGGATGAGGGCGCTGACTCCTCTTCGGATAATATCCTAATTTTGATTAAAATAAATAATTAATTTAATTAATAACTTCAAAAATTCATATCTTCTTCATACGAACTCCGTTTTCGATGGTCTTTAGATCCTCGCGTAGGTGAGACTACGCTCTACAACTTTCGTTTAGACTCTGTCAGCAAATTCCAAAATTATTTTTATTATTGTTTTTATTATTTAATAACAATCCATCGTGTTTAAGGGAATTTCTTTGAAAGTTCATAACTTCGCTATATGAAGTCGGATTTGGGCGATCTTTTTACGTACGATCATGGTTCAAAGACATTAAATCATAGAAAGAAATTAAGTAGAAATTATTTATACATTTTATTACACATAAGTGGTTAGAATACTTGACCCATTTTGGTCGTTACAAAGAGTTGAAGTATCGGGTTGTCACATCATCCCCCCGTTAGAGAGAATTTCGTCCCGAAATTTAAAGTAGTAAAGATACTAGTGAACATGAAAGAGATGAGGGTACTTTTGTTTCATCTGATCTTCGCGTTCCCACGTGAATTCGGGTCCCCGCTTGGCGTTCCAGTGAACCTTCACGATGGGTATGCGACTTTGTTTTGTTTGTTTGACCTCTCGGTCCATGATTTCTACTGGTTCTTCCACAAAGTTGAGGCTCTCGTTGATCTCGATTTCATCGAGTGGGATAACAAGAGTCTCGTCGGACAGACACTTTTTCAAGTTTGAGACGTGGAAGGTTGGATGGATGTTACTAAGTTTGCGCGGTAGGTTTAGCTTGTAAGCCACAGGGCCGATTCTGGCAAGAATCTCGAAAGGCCCTATGTATCTTGGATTTAGTTTCCCACGCTTTCCAAATCGTATTAAACCCTTCCACGGTGAGACCTTTAATAAGATGTGGTCTCCTACCTGGAATTCCAAAGGTTTCCTCCTTTGGTCAGCGTAGCTTTTCTGTCGGTCTCTTGAGGCTTTCAATCGTTCACGAATCTGAATGATCTTCTCTGTTGTTTCACGTATGATCTCCGGACCGGTGAGAGCACTTTCAGGAACTCTTCTTCCAGCTAACTGGGTATCACCCACTTCAGTCCAGCACAGAGGGGATCTGCACTTTCGACCATAGAGGGCTTCAAACGGAGCAGCCTTTATGCTTGTATGATAACTATTGTTGTATGAAAATTCGACAAGGGGTAAATGAATATCCCATGCCTTTCCAAAATCAATCACGCAGGCTCTCAGCATGTCTTCTAAAGTTTGTATTGTTCTCTCACTTTGTCCGTCTGTCTGTGGGTGGTAGGCTGTACTCATGTCCAGCCTAGTTCCCAGGGAACTTTGTAGTGACTGCCAGAACCTTGAAGTGAATCTACTATCTCGATCGGAGATAATGGATATCGGAACACCATGCGGTCGCACTACTTCCCTTAAGTAAGTTCTTGTAAGCTTCTCCATTTTGTCAGTCTCCTTGATGGGTAGGAAATGCGCGGATTTGGTCAGTCTGTCGACAATGACCCATATGGTATCGAGTCCACTTGTCGTCTTGGGTAATTTGCTTATGAACTCCATAGTAATCCGCTCCCATTTCCATTCCGGTATCTCTGGCTGTTGTAGTAGTCCTAACGGTTTCTGATACTCGACCTTAACCTTAGCGCAAGTAAGACATTTACTCACGAAGGTAGCAATTTCTGCTTTCATGTTAGGCCACCAGTAGAGTTTCTTAAGATCCAGATACATTTTATCTGAACCCGGGTGAACGGAATATCTTGAGTTGTGAGCTTCAGTCATGACTATGTTTCTGAAACCACCATGTTTTGGGGTCCAGATTCGGTCCATGAGATAGTAGGCTCCGCCACCCTTGACTTCTAAATTCTTCTCCATTCCTCGCAGGGATTCACCTGCCACATTTTCGGGTTGCAAAGCTTCCATTTGTGCTTCCTTAATTTGTGTGGATAAGTGGGAATGGATAGTCATGGTCAGAGATTTGACCCTCCGACCAGTGTATTCCTTTCGACTGAGGGCGTTGGCTACTACGTTGGCCTTTCCAGGATGATATCGAATCTCACATTCGTAGTCATTCAGTAACTCGACCCATCGTCCTTGTCGCATGTTGAGTTCCTTCTGATCGAAAATGTGTTGAAGGCTCTTGTGATCGGTGAAGATGGTACTCTTTGTTCCGTATAAGTAGTGCCTCCAGATCTACAGAGCAAATACCACAGCTCCTAATTCGAGATCGTGTGTCGTATAGTTCACTTCGTGTGTCTTAAGCTGTCGGGAGGCATAAGCGATAACCTTCCCCCTCTGCATAAGAACACAACCTAGTCCTTGATTTGAAGCATCGCAATACACAACGAAGTCTTCTATCCCTTCGGGGAGGGATAGTATCGGTGCAGTGCACAAGGCCTGCTTTAGTGTCTGGAATGCCTTCTCTTGTTTCGCTTCCCAGTCAAAGGCCACACCTTTCTGGGTTAATGAAGTAAGAGGTTTCGCAATGCTCGAAAAGTTCTTTATGAATCTGCGATAGTAGCCAGCTAGACCTAGAAATTGACGAATTTCAGTAGGTGTCTTTGGTGTCGACCAGTTCTCAATAGCCTTAATTTTGGAGGGGTCAACGTGTATTCCCTTTTCTCTAACAACGTGACCTAAAAATTCGACTCTTCGAATCCAAAATTCGCATTTAGAGAACTTCGCATAGAGTTTCTCCTTTCGCAGTGTTTCTAGGACTTTTCGTAGGTGTTGACTATGCTCTTCCTCACTTCGAGAGTAGATAAGTATATCATCGATAAAAACGATGACGAACTGATCCAAGTAAGGGCGGTATACCCTATTCATTAGGTCCATAAATACTGCTGGTGCATTGGTTAATCCGAACGGCATCACCACGAATTCATAGTGTCCATAACGAGTTCGGAAAGCTGTCTTTGGAATGTCCCCCTCTAGAACTCGTAATTGGTGATATCCCGATCGCAGGTCTATCTTTGAGAAGTAGTTCGCCCCTTGAAGTTGATCGAATAGGTCGTCGATACGGGGTAGAGGATAGCAGTTTTTGACAGTAAGTTTGTTCAGCTCTCTGTAGTCGATGCACATACGGAACGATCCGTCTTTCTTCTTTACAAACAAGACCGGTGCTCCCCAAGGTGAGAAACTTGGTCTTATGAATCCTTTGCGAAGGAGTTCATTAAGTTGACTGGAAAGTTCCTGCATCTCTGCTGGTGCAAGACGATAAGGTGACTTCGCTACTGGGGTAGCTCCTGGAATTAAGTCGATTCTGAACTCAACTTGGCGTTGCGGTGGTAATCCTGGTAGTTCTTCTGGAAAGATATCGGGAAAGTCGCGTACTACCGAGATGCTCTTGATGTCCTTCAGTTCTTGACTTGTATCGACGATGTGCGCTAGGAATGCCCGACAATCCTTCCGTAAGCACTTTCGAGCTTGGATGCACGAAATGATGCGAAGGTTTGTACTAGATTTGTCGCCGTAGATAACTAATGTTTCGTTGTTCGGGAGGTTAAGACGGACTGCTTTCTCAAAGCACATGATGTCAGCGCGAAGGAGACTCAACCAATCCATGCCGACTATGACGTCGAAACTTTTAATTTGTACCGGCATGAGATTGATTGGGAAAGAATGGCCGTCTAATGTTAATGTACAGCCCATGTATATGCAATTTGTGCTTTCGGTTTTTCCATTGGCCATCTCTACAGTGAATGATTCTTTTAACTTGCTAGGTTTGGGTTTAAGTAAATGGATAAAGTTTTGACTCACGAAGCTTCTCTCCGCTCCACTATCGAATAATATGCATGCGTATGAATTATCGAGAAGAAATGTACCAACAACTATAGTTGGGTCAGCTACAGCTTCGTCGTGTCCTATTGCCAAAACTCGTCCTACACCTCCGGTGCCTGCTGCCTTAGGACAGTTTCTCTTGTAGTGGCCCACCTCGCCACAACCGTAGAAAGCCTGCCCTACACCCGCACCGGGAATTTGAGTGATCGGCTTTGCGGGTTCTTTGCAGAAATGAGCCGTGTGTCCTTTCCTATTGCAGTTGGCACACTGCATATCTCGGCAAGGTCCATGGTGGTGGAAATTGCACTTGGTGCATTTTGGGAGGTTGCCTACATAAGGCTTTGTTGGGTAGGTATTTGTAGGGACTGTAGCAGGTACAATAGCAGCATTTACTGACACGAGTTGTTTCTTTGTGGATTCTTGGGAAGATCCACCCTTTCCTTTGATCCACGCTCTCTTCCTGCCATTGTTGTTGTTGTTGTTGTAGTTGTTGTTTCCTTTCTGTGGTGCTGGTGCAGAAGTGGTTGTGTTCTGATGACCTCCGTAGTCGATCAGAGATTGTGCCAGTTCCTTAGCACTTTCAAAGGTGTCAGGTTTGGAAGCTAACACGCTTGACCGCATCTGGGGCGTGAGTCCCCAGATGTACCTTTCTATCTTCTTGTTCTCGGGAGCAATCATGTCTGGACAAAGGATTGCCAGTTCGCAGAATCTGTTGGTATAAGTAGCGATGTCGGTACCCACCATTCCGAGAGTCCATAGTTCGTGTTCAAGCTTTTGAATTTCTCCCCGCGAGTAGTATTCTCTCATCATCATGGCCTTCAAGCTCTCCCAGCTTATGGAGTTTGCCACGATTAGGGTAAGTACTTTAACGTGACCATTCCACCAAGTTAAAGCTTTATCAAGAAGGGTGAAGGTTGCAAATTTGACCTTGCTGTGCTCGGGAGATGAGCAGATTTCAAAGACTGCCTCCGTCCTTTCAATCCACTGCCTCAGGGCCATCACACCACCAGTACCATAAACCATCCGGGGCTTGGCATTGGTGAAGTCCTTATAGGTGCATTCTCGAGGTGGTCCATGACTCTCGCCATGGTTGGACGTGTGTGCGCCAGATCCCGAGACATTAGCATTTGAGTTATTGATCTGTGACATGGCAGCTGCCACTGATGTGGTGACTGCTGCTTGAAACATTACAACATCAAATTGGGGTGGTGGAGGTGGTGGTATAGGTATTTCTTCACTGTTGTTTCGCCTTGGATTCCTACGCGGAGGCATCCTTCAACTATAGATGGAAAGAAAACAAGGATAAGAATTTCATGAAATGGAAAATGTATGTGTCTCATGAATTAAATCTCTATAATTCAACAACAAATGATAGTATGAGTCTTAAAATAGAAGAATGAAAGTTATTTGTAAGACTGAGGGTATGAAACAAGTATTTGGGTTCCCAAGGACCATTCAAGGTTCGAACGAAATACTCAGCATAGTAGTAATAGTGCCACTTATATTAATATAAAAGTTGTTACAACGATCAAGAAAATTTGTCCCCTATAAGGATCTCCGTTTACCAAGTTCAAGAAATTTAAAGACTTATAGCCGAGGTCCTAAGCTATAACAAAATTTGAGTTCTTGACAAGCACTACTTGCGTCAAAAGTTGCGTTTGGAGCTTGACTCCGTATCTGATTGCTTCGACTCCATTAGACGCCTATCTAAAGCGGCTTGCTGTTCCCTTAGTTCGGCGAGGGCTGCAATAATTTGCGCTTGAAATGCTTCGGTTTGGAACTGAGCGTTGTCTTGCCTCTTGTCCAACCTACGGATGTCAGAAGTGTGAACCTGGACTTCTACGTTGATATCCCGGAGTCGACTAGCTTGTACTCCAGACTGATAGGACTGATTGGCTAACTTACCCACCATTACCGGGAGTGCTCGATCAGCCGAACTTCCGCCACGGACATCATAGAAGTCCCGGCACATGCCGTAGGGAGGGCATAGGTTTTCCTGTTGGCTCCAATGGTGGAGGTGACTTCCCCAGACGGGAGTCGGTCCTTGAAAGTTCCTTACGAAGACGGGAGGTTGAATGGGTGGTGGATCGATAACATCCGGCTCTGTCATCACCCACGTCTATGGGTTCCTCGTCCCCTTCGGAATCATCTTCGATCCATCCTCCGTTGCCTTGGTTGGGAAAGTAGGGGTCGCCAGGGTGGTGAAATCCATCCATTTGACTATACGAGAATTAGGGTTATAAGAATTGAATAAAGTCGGAATATGTAAAACGTGTAAGTTAAACTAGTTTAGATAGCAAATACTCCTATAGTATTTAAATTCTTGTGTTTGATTTTTGTAATGGCTTGGTAAGGTTTGACATTGTTGCCCACTACGATCATTCCTTGATTTGTGCGTGTCAACTTGCCTAAATACTTGTAAAATTGTATAACATGAAAATAGTTTGTGGTATGCATGTAATTGTACTTAAATGAACTATTAATTTAAGTTGAACGAAATGCTGCTTAAGTGTAAAAAAAGAAATTTGTTTTGTCAGAGAGTATTAGTCCCTTAAGCATTTATAGTTTGTATATCTTATGTGGTTCGATATACTGAGTTCACTATAAACATTGCTCTGATACCAATCTGTCACACCCCCAAACCTGAACGGCGGAAACGTTCGGGGGCGGATGATTTCATGTGGTAAGGTAACAAATGAATACATAGTAAAGAAAGCAATACAACCATCATATATATATATATATATATATATATATATATATATATATATATATATATATATATATATAATTGAAAGTTTACATTTGTCAAAAGTTACATGTTCAAAACCCAATTACAATATGATGTCAAAATACGAGATTAAACTGGCGTCGCAGCATCCCTTCATCAAAAGCGAAATGCATACCTGAAATTACTGATTTCCTGGGACATACAAGTAATTTTGAAAGAGTAGATCAGCATTTAAGCTTGTGAATTTCATAAGTATTTAAATGACAATGTTTAAATGAAATGAAATGTTTTATCTTTGTTTGTATGTGTTTAGAAAATCCTATATTTTCTACTAGCATAAAAGTAGCCTTCATTCAAGACCAATGTTTGTTTCCAAAATGTATGTAAAGGTAAAATAATAAATGAGTTTGAAAACCTTGTAAATCAATGCGTTTTTAATACCCCTTGTGAGTTTTATAACCATACTATTGACTCGAAATGCCTATACACAATGTTCTTCAGGCGTTGGAATGTTATGACGTTTGTCACCCCAAACGGTGGACTGCAGCTAACAGTCAGGGCGTGGGTTGTCAAGCCCGTATAGATCTATACACAAACACCATGCTCCCCCTCCAAGGGATTCTGGTATATAATACAGGACTTGAAATGTGTACTCGAACGTACATGAAATTAGTGTCTCACAAATCCGTGGTATAAAAACAGATCTACTTGTTAAAATGTTACGTTTGTTCTTGTATACAAAAGTAAACTTTTTGAAAATATATGTTTCTAGTACCTAAGAGTTAGAAATCTGTTCGTAAAACTATACCTATTATAGTTTTAAAAAGTGTGCTTTGTTTGTTTAGAAATACTTAGGAAAAGAATAATTTGTTGGTGTAGAGTCTAAGATAGAACAGAATAATTTAAGAATAGTTTAGTTTTATACATGTATTATAACAACTTTATATTTTAAAAGATCGAATGCTATTGTAACATATGTTATATATTTATATATAAAAGTTCCTTTAAAAGTTTATAAATCGAATGTGATTTGAATATTTAACATTATATAAAAGAGTTTCTTTATGTAACACACGATAATACTCATGTGTTTTACTTGTAATCCCCCCCTTGAAAGCATATAAAAGTATTTAGAATAATTAAAACGGTTGATTAAGGGGTATGAAACTCACTTGAAAGTTTTGGAGATAGCGAGATGGAAAACCGGGCAGAGTTTCGTCTCGGGAAACGGATTTTCCTCGGGATTCTCGGGAATCTCGGGAGTAAAATCGACCTTCGGGACTTGAGCCAAGAAGACCAGAGCTTCGGGTTTGAACGGACACGGAAAACGAGGCAAAGTAGAGAGAGAGAAGAGAAATGAGCCCTTTCCTTGCAAACCCTCATATGCTATATATAGGGAGGCTGGTCTGCCTCGGTACGCGGGGCGTACGCTCGTACGCAGCGCGTACGCGTACGTCATGCGTGACCGAGGCAGTCAACTGCCTCGGCTTCGGATGGGACGGGTCGCTGGGTACGCGGGTCGGATGGGACGGGTCGCTGGGTACGCGGGTCGGATGGGACGGCGAGTCGGATGGTGCGACGTGGACGATCAGAGGCCGCTTCTCTCGGTTACGCGGGGCTTACAGGAGTACGCGGCGCGTACCTCGGATGAGGGCGCTGACTCCTCTTTGGATAATATCCGAATTTTGATTAAAATAAATAATTAATTTATTTAATAACTTCAAAAATTCATATCTTCTTCATACGAACTCCGTTTTCGATGGTCTTTATATCCTTGCGTAGGTGAGACTACGCTCTACAACTTTCGTTTAGACTCCGTCGGCAAATTCCAAAATTATTTTTATTATTGTTTTTATTATTTAATAACAATCCATCGTGTTTAAGGGAATTTCTTTGAAAGTTCATAACTTCGCTATATGAAGTCGGATTTGGGCGATCTTTTTACGTACGATCATGGTTCAAAGACATTAAATCGTAGAAAGAAATTAAGTAGAACTTATTTATACATTTTATTACGCATAAGTGGTTACAATACTTGACCCATTTTGGTTGTTACAAAGAGTTGAAGTATCGGGTTGTCACATTATCGTCTCATGATCACTCGTGATAAAATCCATGAAGTGATTCCAAT
The DNA here is from genome assembly GCF_052625555.1 of Lactuca saligna. Classification (NCBI taxonomy): domain Eukaryota; kingdom Viridiplantae; phylum Streptophyta; class Magnoliopsida; order Asterales; family Asteraceae; genus Lactuca; species Lactuca saligna. The sequence continues at coordinate 202,528,560 of NC_136421.1, forward strand.
GAGCGTGGGTTGAATCTAATATTCAGAACTTATGAGCACTCATGAGTTTTGTAGCCATTTTTCCAACATCTTAGACCTCTACAAGCCAACCCATGACAGTCTTAATAAATATCTACTTCCAACATATGACCGACTGTGGATGGTTTAAATAACTTAGTCATCCAGAACAATGACCTAGTTCTTCTGGATGTTAAAACATGAAAAAATGAAACACAGTAATAATTGAATCCAATATGGTGTCAAAACCTATGAACATAAATAAAACACCTTTTATTTATCACCATATCATTACACATTATTCAATGTATACTGTTTCAGCTATCAACTTTATTCTTGAATTAAAACACTAGTTGTCGCATGCTCTGAGTATGTACACTATTTTTTCTAAACACTAGTCATGCCATACACCAAGTATGCATACTATGTTTGTCTATGATGTTTACTTTTTGAATTAGATTAATTAAACATAACTCCAATGATCCTCTTTTCATAGTCCCAAATCCTTACTGCAAATGCAAGAAATCCAAATTCATACCATTTACTGAAATCTTTTACATTCTAAACTTATATGCATTGATCCTCTTGTAATGATTATTCATAAAGTCGCAAAGACTTGACAATAAACATTACAGAGCATTCCAAAGGAGAACAGCTCCTTGGAAACATCCTTCTTGCATTAAGTTTCCTAATCTTACACAGATTGAATAATTTGTAATATTGAAACATTTCCATATTCCATTTTGACTATCACTTCTAAACAAGAGTTGCCTCATTACATATTATGTCAATATGGTCCTTCGAGAATTATCATTATACTTCCAACTGTCCTTGAGTAACCAATCTTTGGTAAACCTTAGATTATCCTCGACAATTGTTTAATCCTTTTAGTCATATCCAATTCTAGACCTTTTCCCTTCTTAATGCCCCAGACATTTGGAAAATTTTAGAACAGATGAATATAGCACATGTAATCAATCCTATATCCGAAGCATATGGGACACAATTCATGATGTCTCACATAAAGACTAAACCAATCTTTTGCTATAATATTTCCATTTCAATTTGACAAGATCTCATAATTCAGATTGTGAAAAGGGATGCCATAATCATAATCGAATTTTAGAACGCAAATAACGGACCCATATACAGAATTTCCTTATGTTGAGCCATTGCAACATGAAATTCATATATATTTCCTTGACTAAATACAATCAAAACCTTAATCTAGTCTTTTAGATTTGAGATGAAGTATAATTTCCTCTCCATTATTTATAGCAAAACTGCTCTTTCCCAATTGAAACTTTTGTTTTCTATAATTAACATTGCTAACTTGCAACTTTATCATAATTATCATGCTCCCACTAACATGATGATTATTAGCATAATACTTATGCTCCCACTAGCTTTGACATGTACTCAGAAATCATCTAGACTTCTAAAAATCAATACTTTATTGACTTTCTTACCAAAGTTCAGATTTCTGATACTAGATCGTTTTGATAAAAGTTTATTAAAATCATACACCTCTCTTAGATAGCTCACATGTGTGTCTAAACAATTTTAGAACTATGAAAAGGGATGTCATAATCATAGTCTCAATTGTTTAGACCTTTGCCACTTCTCACAAGTCCATGTTAGTGTGCCTGTAAACCACACACGCTCCACTAACGACTTTGAGAATGCAAATATCACAATTGCTATCTAGCTAAAATCTACTTAGTGAAAGTGTTTCCTCACCATCATTTTCATGAATCGGAGAGAAACCTTATGACACTTAGATTTAATATTGTATGTGTTCTTATCCATGTGAATTTGTCAAAACCATAATCACAAGACAAGGTTAGTGACAAATCCAAAGTCATATGGATTAAACTTGTGTAATCTTAAATTCTTGCCATCTGGCAGCTCTAGGGCCTGCCATTGCTTCCAAGTTGTTGTGCAACCAATTGAGAACTCTCAGAACTCCTATGCAAAGCCAACTTGAATAGGCACAAAAATTTCAACATGATAGGTTATAAACCTCAAGTCGTGTGCTAGTGAAGGACTTTATTCTTGATTAAGTCTTGAAAATTTCAAGAGCATTAAGACTCCCACTGTCTTCTTGACATATAAGACTCTCTTGTCAAATATTCAATAGATAGTGTGGATTCTAATCAAGACAAACACTTCATACAATTGGCCTCAGTTGGTCTTGTTTTATCCAAAACATCACAACTTACCAATTTGAAATGTACAGGAGTAGAAAACTTTTACTCTTACATTTGACAAGTGTTTTAAACCTTCTTTAAGACATGTCACTCAAGTTACAATTTTAGAGTATAACTCTAAGACTTGTATTGGAACGAAGTATGACTCATCTTCTTGATTGAACCACTTCAACAATACTCCTCTTCTTAACTATCAGAATGCACTCAGAGGATGAATTGTGATAAGGTCTCTAAATCATTAAGATGATCATATAACATGATACTAAAGTAGTCTCCCATCTTTTCAGACTTGAAAAACTTTATCTTTTTGCCATACTTTGATTCTTCTTATTCGTTCTGTCTCACATTGAAACTTCTCCAATGCTACAGACTTATACTTAAACATATAAGTATAACCATATTTACTGAACTTAAGTAAATCATGACGAATAGTCTTCTTGATCTTTTGTGGTGAACTTGACCAGTGCACAAGAATGTATACTCGATCCCTTAGTCCTTTCCTTATCCACATAAGGATTTAGTCTTAATTTTCCAAGCTGAAAGTTCTCATTCATCATACTATACAACTTGCATGATTCCATGTTTCGGTCCAATTGAACCATGGGTGATGAGAATCTTTCCTTATTTGGTATTATTAGACACTACGACAACTGAAAGAATCAAATCCATTTTTTTAATATTGTTATCAGTGGAATCTTATAAGTAACAACTTTTCACAAATGTCGTTGTAAGGATACTTAAAATAAATAAAATCAAAACCTTTTTCTTTTATTTTAAAACTTTGCGGAAAAACTTATCCTTACAATCCATATGAAAACCTTGTTGTTATCTATTCCTAAGCAATATAAATATCATATCTCTTAAGTAATAGCCCAAAATTCTGATCACCGAACCATGCGATTGAAATCCATCTTCGCGAGCATGTACTTAATAGAGTAACACAACGAACTTTACCTGAAGTAGAGCCAAACTTATTGCCTTTAACATCCTTAGGTAAATTTGGAAACTTCGCAACAAATGCCCCTTCCTTTGGCAATAGTTACATATGGACCCTTGATAATGGGACTATCTCAGACTTAGCCTCTCTCTTTACCATTTGGTCAACCGAGTTGACTATGGCCAATCCCTTCCCATTGGGAAGAGAGATCTTTACTGGATATCCAATGTCATTATTGTCAATGTCCATAATTTTAGGAAGTTAATGTTAGCAAACAGATAAGATCGTTAATGGTCTTGTCATAGTCTGGTTCATAGGAGACCCAAAGGAACTCACTATGTGACTTTGAAAGTGATTGAACCACCAACTTTCACAAGACTTTGACACCCAACTCTCCCGACTTGTCAATATGTGACTACATCTCCAAGATGTGGTCACACATAGACCTTTGCTTGCCAATAGGGCTTGAGTGACCTTAAACATTTCAAGAACTTGTGGGTTAGAGAGAATAATTGTAGGAGGTGAAAGAAGTATGATTTCCATGGGACATCATCTTCATTTAGGAAAGCTTGTTTCTAGAGATTTGGGAAGATCATAAATGTCTAAACCAGACATCTTTTTGGGAGATATTCAAGATAGTTGATTTAAAGTCCTTAATAGGACACCCAATATGAAATATTAAGGCTAGGACCCAACACAATACTTTTATAACTTGGAAGAGGGATGCCGTAATCCAAGCCATAAAATATTTGAAGGTAGGTAAATGACGATTCACGAATTTCCATCAAGATAAACTAAATGTATTATTAGGTTTTAATTGGTTTTGAAACTCCAAGATCTTTGAGATTCATTGAACTTTTCAATGGCATGTTTCAATCTCGAGTGTTCCCTTCAGGTTTTGTGACTGGGATGCCGAGGATCACAAAACAATGTGTGAAGAAACCATGAAAATATACTGGGTACCCTTAATATTTACCCCTTAATCGATGTGCCGGTTAACCACACACACTCCACCTATACTACAATAAATATTAAGTTACCCTTTGCCTACCTTGTTAAGTCCAGGTTAGTGTGTCGGTTAACCACACATGCTCCACTAACCGACTTGAACAAAGTGCAAAGTGTAATTTCATAGATTAGCACCTTATTCACATTTTCTTAAGTAACTAAGATTGTGTATTTATAAGAGTTTAGTTACTTAGTATTTATCATTAATACTTTTAAAGAAGGGAGAATCCTAGTCCTTGTCTTACCCATTCGGCTAACGACCCTCCACCGGTCAAGGAAGCGGTGGGTGAGAGTGGACACCCATTAAACTGCCATTTTATAGGTAGTAACCTTATACCCCCCTTATAGACCGGCTTGGTGAATGAGGCCTACTAACGGTAAGACTGACTTTACTCTTATGCATATATATATATATATATATATATATATATATATATATTATTAACTTATAATATTATAAAGTATAAGGGTTGAATTTTAACTTTTAAAATTCTAAAGGACTAATTTGTAATTAAAGTATTCATAAGAGAAAACTTTTCAAATTCCAAAACTTGAGGGCATGTTTTGAAAATATTCAAAAGCAATTAATCCCATAACTTACGTGTTTGAAGTAGTTTTAATCCAAAAACTCTTCAAGTTTCATAACTTAAGGACAAGTTATGGAAGACTTTAAACTAATAAAATAATGTAACATTTTCTTTATTTATAACATATGGAATTAATTAAGGTTACACATTTTAATGATTTAATGAAGTGACTCTTGAACCTCCATAACTTAAGGACAAGTTATGGAGTCATCAAAGCATTCAATGAAAACAAGACTATTCATTTTTTAACCTATGTTAACTTTTATGAGTTTTAAGATTCATAAATGTCACTTTTAAGTTACATAAAGACATTTTATGAACTTCTTTTGGATTAATTTCGATTAAAACCAACTATCACATAGTTTTTTTTCATTAATTTAAACTCACTCAAAAAACTTGGTAACACAAAAAACTTTTGGTGATCCATAACTTAGAATTCTTTAAAACATTAACACCAAATTTTGTAACTCTATAAAAACTTTGAATGAATTTTTTTTAAAACCTTTTCATATCCATAACTTATGGAGGTTTCAAAAAACAAACTCATTGGATCAAACTTTTAAAACTAATAAAATAATCATATCATTTTATCTTTTACTAAATTTGACCTAATTCAACTCATATAGCAAATTATTCAAATTTTACAAATAATTAGTTTTTCACAAGAACAAGTAATTATCTTAAAATTTGACAAACTTCATGTTTTTTTTCCTTTTTTTTTTCAACTTTGAAAATAAAATACTTGCATCAATATAACAGAAAACAACCCGTGGCTCTGATACCATTGTTGGGTTTTGAGCATTCTAACACTCCTAAGTGTACATGCAACCCTAAATACATTGGATCTATGTTTTCTCTAATATGCATACAAATATGAACTTTCCAAGGTATTCATCCTAACTAGCATAATAACATGATTCATATGAATATATCAAGTTAGAATTACATACCTGTTTGATGTAAAAAGTCTTCATGAAGCTTGAGTGCCTAGTGCCCCAAGTGTGACACCTCAAATGGTTCACACAACAATAAATACACTTGGAATAACTTGAGAGAAACTTGAACAATCCTTGAAATCGTTTAGCCCTCACACTCACACATAGTGCATGATTTCTTGAGCCATGAGATTCTTTTATATGGTGGCTATTAGGGTTACACCATGTAACTCATGACTTTACCCATTCCTTATGCTCCATGGATTTTAACCTCCGTGGAGTATCCATGGGTCACCCCATGGACTTAGTCCAACATAAGGAATCTTGGATCACAAGCCCACATATATAAGAATGAATGATTTACACAATCAACCCATATATTTAATTAGTCTTCTTCTAATCACTTAATTAATTCCAAATTAATTCTTGATCAGTACTAATTAAATAACCTTATTAATATATTATAACGTATAATCTATTAACAAACCTTAAGTGTTATTTCTCTCATTTTAGTCTATCCAAATGCATGATGCCATGTAACCCAAATGGACCATGCCGGGTCGGGTCAAGTATTACCAATTATAGTTATGGACTTAAACATTAATCCAACAATTATTTTGTGCTTTAATATTGAGTTTTAGAGAGAGACTCGGTGAGTAGGCGCTCAGACTCGCCGAGTGGAAGCGCGGATGGTCAGACTGATTTAATGGCGGACTCGGCGAGTCCATTCGTGGACTTGGCGAGTCCACTCTATTTAGTGAAACCGTAATCCCTGGGCTTTGAGACCTATTTAAAGGGACTTATAGCCACCATTTGCGGCTAACAAACCCTTGAGAGAAACCCTTATTGTGCTTAAGCGTTCGTGAGAGAGAAGAAGCCATTATGGGACCTTTGTGGGTTTGTTTTGCAAGAAGAAGTTGATTCCAGCTTGGAGGAGGCTAAGGAGGTTGCATATTCGTGGATTTCAAGCAAAGGACATCATCTTTGAGGTAGCATATTGACCCTCTTTCTGTTTTGTTAAATCATCCATGGATCTAGGGTTTCCTATGCCCTTAATTGGGTTGATTTGTTGAGAATAAAGTCCCTTGTCATTTTTAGACTTCAGATCTGGACCCATAGTGGTCCAGAGAAGGCTATACATCATGCTTTACGTTGGGTTATGGAAGAAATGAACTTAGAGTGTTGTTTTTGGGACTAAATCATCAAGTAGTGTCTTTTTTGACGTTGGCTGTTTATGAAGTTCGAACCTTTACGTGTTCATTAAGCTTGGAGAGGTTAGATCTATTGATTAGAGGAGCAGATCTGACCTCAGAAGATCATTTGAGTTTGAGCATGGCTTGAACTCGCCAAGTCAAAGAACAGACTCGGCGAGTAGGATGGGTTGTCCCTATAAATCACACAGATGGTAACTCACTGAGTTAAGGAAGCGACTTAGTGAGTCATTTGGGGTTTTGAGGACATGAGTTCATCACTAAACTCGCCGAGTCACAATTGTGCACTCAGCGAGTTTGGTCAAAGGGCTGACCATTGACTTTTGTTAACTTTTAGGGTTTGGTCAATTTTAGAGTATTTGAGTCTTAAGATGGTTAAAATGGTCTTTTACCTTCTTGAGAGTGTTAAGAGAGGGAATGATCTAGCCTTGGGAAATGTGTTGATGTCGAGTGTTATTTTCGTATGATTAGGCAGAGGCTAGATCCTATTTCACAGAGTCCAAGATTTCCGAGTTACCAAGTTACGCGAGGTGAGTCTTCTCACTATACATTATGTAGAGTGGTATTATGAGTTGACCGGAAGGTCTTATGTGCTATATATGAGATTGTGTGCTATGTATGAGATTATGTACTATGTGAAGTATGTATGATATATAATTTTATAGACCGGACCGGAGGGTCCAATGAGACAGACCGGGCTGGAGGGCCCAATGAGCTATGATCGGACCAGAGGGTCCAACGAGCTACGACATCGGAGGGTCCCGCTGAGACACACTGGTCGGAGGGTCGTATAGTAGCCTCGAGTGGCATATGTGCTGTAAGTGGTATTTTGGGGGACTCATTAAGAATTTATGCTTACAGTTGTTGTGTTATGTATTTCAGGTACCAGCGAGCACCTTGGAAAGGCACCGGTGTGACCCGTACACACAGAGAAGGGATTTGATTTTGTGATCTTAGGATATGTTATGATTTGATAACTATTGTTGAATACTTTTGAGAATATTTTTTGTGACAACCCGATATTTCAACTCTATGTAAATGACCAAAAAAGTCAAGTATTGTAACCACATTCGTTATAATGAAATTGAATTCAAAAATAAAATATACAAAAATCACTAATTAAACTACCTATTATGTTAGATGTCATTAAACTGTAATCGTACGTAAAAAGAACACCCAAATCTGACATCGTATAAGGAAGTTATGAATTTTCCAAGTTCGGCTTAGCAACGGACAACTAAAAACTCAAATTAGAGATCGAGCGACTTTTGACCGGAATGACCTTAATGAGAATCGAAGGTCTCGACAATGGTTTTTTAACGATAAAAAGTCTGCCAAAAACAAACGTCAGATAATGAAGTTATGAATTTCTAATGAAATTTTCTTACCGCGACCTTTTAAAAATAAATAATAAAAATAATTTCAAAATTTGCCGACGGAATCTAAAAAAAAGCTGTAGAGTATAGTCTCACCTACGCGTGGATATAAAGAACGTTGAAAACAGAGTTCGTATGAAGAAGATATGAATTTTTGAAGTTTATTAAATATTAAAAATATAACTTCTAATTAAAATTTCGATATTATCCGAAGGCTGAGTCACGCACGAGTACGCCCAGCGTACTCAAGGCCTAGGCCTCGGATCGTCCACGTCGCGCCCTGTGCGAGCCTATGTCTAGTCCCATCCGGAGTCCGAAGCAGTCGACGATGCGCTCATGCGTGATGCACGCGTACGCCCCGCGTACGGAGGCGGTTCCCACCCCCTATAAAAGGGATGCGAGGGTTCCAAAGATAAGAGCCATTTCCTCTCATATTTCTTGCGTTTTTGCCTCGTTTTCCGTGCACGTGCTATCCCGAAGTCCCGATTACCTTGCTTAAGTCCCGAGGGTCGTTTGTACTCCCGAGATTCCCGAGAATCCCAAGAAAATCCGCTTTCTCGAGTCTAAATTCTGTCCGGTTTTCATTCCGCCTTCTCCGATCGTTCAAGTGAGTTCATACCCCTATAATTCACACTTTTAAATGTTTTATAAATGCTTTTATATGCTTTTAGGGGGGGCGGGGAGGGGGGCGAGGGGAATACATGTAAAACACTCGTTTATTATCGTGTGTTATATAATAAAGTTTCATTATACGCGTTTTATCAATGGAATCATATGTGATTCATAACCATTATAGGGAAAACTTTCATATGCAAATTATACCACGATGACATCTTATCTTTTTAAATAAGAAATGATTTATGTAAATCAGACATTCTGCTTATACTATAAGTATGTGTGTCAGTTTTGGCACTACAAAAATTATACTTTTCATAACAAGTGAGCATTTTCACTAGGGATTACTATACAAACGAAACACACTTTTAGAAAACTATAATATATATAGTTTTACGAGAATACTACAAACTTTTACATACTGGAAATACTATTTCACGAAGTTACTTTCATATACAAGAACAAACGAACATTTTCACACGTAAATCTGTTTTATACTAAGTTTTCTGAGACATTTAACTTCACGTACGCTCGAGTACACATTTCAAGTCTTGTATTATATACGAGAATCCCTTGGAGGGGGAGCACGGTGTTTGTGTATAGATCTATACGGGATTGACAACCCCGAACCCTGATTGTTTGCTACAGTACACCATTTGGGGTGAAAAACGTCAGAACATTCCAACACCTAAAGAACGTTGTGTATAGGCATTCCTAGTCAATAGCATGGTTATAAAACTCACATGGAGTATTAAAAACACATTGATTTATGGGGTTTTTCAGACATATTGGAGGTTTTATATGTACATAAATTTATTTACTTTATGCATGAAAAACCTAATTGTTATATAAGTTTGGAACTTCTAAACCACTACTCACAGATGGGAAAACATCAACTTTTTTAACAAACATTGGTCTTGATTTAAGGCTACATTTATACTAGTAGGAAATATGGGATTTTCTATAAACTAATAAACAAAAACAAACCATTTCATTTTTCATACAAATACTATCATTAAACGCTTATGAAACTCACCAGCTTACATGCTGATCTACTCTTTCAAAACTACTTGTATGTCCCAGGGACTCAGTAATTACAGGTACCAAACAACTTTTGAAGAAGCAACACTGCGGCACTAGTTTAAATTCATATTTTGGCGTCATATTGTAATTGGTTTTGAACATGTACTCTTTTAACAATGTAAACTTTCAATTATATATATGATGGTTGTATTGCTTTCTTTACTATATATTCATTTGTTACGTTACCACATGAAGTCATCCGCCCCCGAACGTTTCCGCCATTCCGGTTTAGGGGTGTGACATTTTTATATAAATTTGGTTGTTGAAAAATTAAAAAAAAATTGTTTTGAAAATTTTGTCGATATAACAGCCGTACACTCCATGTGTACGACCGTACACTCCTTAAGTTGGAGTGTTTGGCCAATTTTTGAAGTGTTGAATTTGTGGGATTCCTTTCTAAACCCTAAATTTTTAAGATACAAGGCTTGGAACACTCTAATTGACTCTAATAGATGCTAGAAGATAGCAAAACGATTATGAACTTGATTGATTTGAATGGTTTGTACAAGAAAGATATTTCGGGTTGTCACATACTTTATATCAATGTAAAAGTATGTTTTCTCCAATTTATTACCATCATCTATTCGCAAAATAGAATGTTTTAACCCAATAGTAACAATACAGAATATGAAATGATAAAAATGAAGACTCATGGTCATAACAAAAGTACTATACTCCTTGGAGAGTCTTGTTGCCTTTAATTGATTTGGTTAATTAAAGTTTTAGATGTGAATTAGTTGTAACCATACTGATTGATGGCTGAATACCTAACGACCTTCTGGCGTCCTAAAATAGTAAGGTGACATTTTGTCACCCCTTGGCCTTACCGGCTACGACTGTAGCTAGTAGTCAGGGTGTGAGAGTGTCTGTCCCGTATAGATCTATACACATGATGCCCACTCTCCCTCTAGGAAACTCTTGTTACAAATGTGATACAACAATGTATTGTTGTATCATAAAGTAGTATTTCACATTCTAGTTATCGCGTTATTACTATACTTGTACGTACAAGTATATGTATATGTTCGTTCCTGTTCTTGTATATGTATATGTTCTCTTATGTTCATTCTATATGTATATTGTCACACCCCGCTCAAGCGGAAACACGAGGCGTGGCATTACAAAGGGTTTCATAGCAAAAGTTTAAAGACAACACCAACCATAATATTAAAACCATAACAAATTTACAACGGGTTTGAACAACTTTTAAAAGAAATTACAATGAAAATAGAAATACAACACATGCGAATGCTCCTAAAATTGAAGCATCCCTAAGTGCCACTTACTCGATGATTCCTGAAAAAGCATGTAAAACGAGCGTCAACTATAAAAATAGTTGGTGAGTACTCACAAGTTTAACGAAATAATATTGGTTCATGAGTTGAAATCAAAGTTTTGATAAAAGTTTCCAACAATAAAAGTATATTGCTAGGAGTAAATAAGTTTGTAAACACAGTTCGTTGTTACCATGAGAAATAAAGCATATTGCCCGAATAAGATGCAACATTCATATTTTCATGGAAGATAAAGTTCGTTACTTAAACTAGTAAACAAGTTTCATTGCTAAAATGAGCTGTCAATTTCGTTGCTACAACGAGCAAACAATTTCATTGCTAAAACATGTATATAAGTTTCCACTAGTAAAAGTTTGTTGTTGTAATGAGAAATAGAGTTCATTGCTATAATGAGAAACAAAGTTCATTGCTTTAATCAGAAAAAAGTTCATTGCCATATTAAGAAAAAAAGTTGATTGCTATTAATGAATACAAGTTTCATTGCTAAAATAAGTATTCAAGTTTCATTGCCAAAATAAGTATACAAGAGTCGTTGCTGACATGGGATTACATGTTTCGTATGTGCATAAAGAATAGTATGTGCATCAAGTTTCTATTCATGAGTTCACAACCCAAGCCTAATGACCGAATCGTGCCCTATTGAGTACTATGTGTATCGGAAACATAGTGTATAAAATGGTAAAATGCACTCAAGCGAATCATGCAAGTCAGGAGTTGGCTACCTCCTGATAGCGCTATCCATTATAACCATAGGCTCAAAAGAGTTAATGAGTTGTGTCTAGAGATTCCAGGGACTTAACCGCGATACAGTCCTCATAAATTAAAGTAACATACAGAAACATACGAAATGTAGCAACTAAAAATAGGGGAGTACGTGAATACTCACAATGTGCATTGAGATGATGCAAATGGTGCCTTGACTATGCTCCACTCATATTACTATCGATTCCTACAATAATGGTATTCGCTAGTGACTCTCTAATTGAAATCTAACACTAGTATACATGGTACTACAATAGAATTATGTCAATATTGTGTCAAAATTTAATATCGATAAGTTACAATCATTTTTTTGTGGAAATTAAGTTTCAAAGAATCAATTGTTATATAATAATTTTAGTGGAAAATTTTCATTATTGAAATGTTAATATTTAACATTTTAGAGGTGTTCCAATGATTAAATATTCAAAACTAAATCAATTTAATTCTAAAATATCCCAAACTTTGCATTTCAGTTTTAATTGAAGTCAAAGACCTCAAGATAAATTTTCTTGAATTTTTGATTTGTCTAACTATTTTTCACCATTTTAGTTTCTTGAATAACCATAAATTCATGAAAATAGCAATGAGTTAAGAAAATTCACCAAACTTTTTATATTACTGTTATTAAACATTACTAAGCTGCGAAAAATATAAGAATGGATTTCCAAGCTGTTTAATTATATTTTATGATTTTTGAGCATTTATTCCAATAAAAATTGAAATAAATAGAAAATCGTTTCCAAAATTACCCAAACTTTTTATTTAACTGTTATTATACATAACTAGGCTGGGAAAAATGTAAAAGATATTTTTCAGTGGGTATCTATTTTTCCTTGTTTTATTCCTTTAATTAATCATTAATTGAAGAAATAATATTAAACAGTTAAAATAAATTACCAAAAAGTTTTGTAACATCATTTACAGTATTGATAACCTGGGAAAAATATCAAAGGTGGTTTTCATAATGTATAATCTGGTTTTGGGTATTTATGTGTATTTAAGTGTAATTAAATTTAGAAAATAAGAGAAAAATAGTTTACAATGGAGAAAAATCCTCAAAATGTTTATGTAACCTCATATTATACAAGATGATGTTCTGGTAAATTTTCATGAATTTTGGATAATCAGAACTATTGTTCCTATTTTTAAACCATTATAATTACCAAAAATTGGGGAAAATAGTAAGACATGATGAAAAATCTTGAAATCATTTTCTGGAGTCACCCATCACAGGTAAGGTATGCGAAAATTGTTAGATACAATTTTACACTCTCTAAAGTGGTTTTGTGATTTATTATACCCTAACAAAAGAAAATTCGGAAATCATATCAAACAGCAACAAAAATTGATGAAATTTGGTGAGGGGCATGATTAACCATAAGGATCATCCATGAATTTATTCCGGATTTATTGACCTATGGAAGTATTTTATGTGATTTATGCCCTTGGTTTTAGCAATAATTTTAATAAATCAAAGAAATAATAAAAGCTCTTGAAATTTTCCAGATTATCTCATGCATGTGAGGGCTTTCAAAAGGAAAAATCTTAAAAATGTATTCAGAAGAGAAATGGGGGTAATGAATCCAAACAATTTAAGAAAGGTTGCATGCAATGGTGCGTGAGATGTAGATGTAGCTGAAGTTCATGAATTTGTGTAGCACATTCAGTGAGGTTTTAAGCCACGAAATTTCAGCCATCATTCACTAGATATGTTAAGTTTCTAAGGTATTTTTCCTCAGATTTATGGTTGGGTTTAAGGCCATTGATCATGCAAGACAAAAATGGTGATCACAGAAAAAGAGCTGTTTGCGCAACCATTTTGTAAAAATTGGCAAAAATCGGATATTAAATATTTTACAGTGAGACCAGTTGGGTTTGAGCGTTAGCTGAAAATATTATATTTCAGAAAAAAGAATCACGAAATTTGGTTAAGAAATGAGTGATATATTGCAGTTTAAAGTCAAGTAAAGAAATCTGGCAGATTACATGCATGATGATTGGTTAGAAAAGTGAGTTTTCATCATTTCCTTGAGTAAATCTTTTGAAATCTTTTAAAAGATATCATGATAAACTTATATTCTAGTTATGTTTCCAGAGATCAAAAGATTAAAACTTATCAAAATGTATACATTCATTTATGAACAAAAATTTGTTCAAAAACTCTTAACTTGAGTTTGATGTTTTAATCCTTAAAATCGATTTTTGCACTAAGATCATGAACATGCAACCTTGTTTATCATACATGAATTAGAAATCGATTTTACCTTCAAGAATACCACAAGATGATGAAGATTTCGAGTTTGAGGAGTGTTCTTGGGTTTGTTTTCTGGAAAATTTCTTGGTTCTTAGACGCAGGAAGAGAGAATGGAGTGGTGTTTGGAGAGAAAAAGTAGAGACAATGTAGAGAGAGTTTTCTAGAGAGAGAAAGGAGAGAGATGTGTGTGTGTTGGAGAATGAGAGTGTGAGAGAGAGATATGGGGAGGGGGAATCCGATTTTAGGGGAGGAGAGGCTCCCTCTCTCTTGTTTCTTTTATAAAAATTCAAATCTTTTATAAAAATATCCAACTTTTTATAAAATGTGCACCTTAACCTAGTTTTTATGCATAAAACTCTTGATTTTTGACTTATAAATCAAGGGTAAATGAAAATAAATAAATATTTATTTTTCATGGAATTGTATTTCATAATAATTATTATGATAAGATAATATTATAAGGTTCATAATTGTTTTTTTTATAGGACTTTTAAGGTTAAAGTTTATAAATATGAGTTTTTAGGGCTTTTAGGGTTTTGGAGTTTAAATAACTTTGAATATCAAAATAAATTGAATATTTGAGACTTCAAATTATCTTATGGTATTATAACTCTTTTATAGTTATAAATAATGTTTATAATTTTTTTTATCGGTTTATTGGCATTCTATGTAGTGATTCCGAGATTCAAGCGAAATTGAGGAATCAAGTATACTAGTCCTAGTCTTCAACTTTGACTTAAGTTTCTATGAGACTTTGAACTCACTTCTACTTCTAGGTCAAGTGCATGATGTGTGTATATGATTCATGAAATGTTGTTCGAGTCAATGAGTAACCCGAATATGGATAGTCACTACAGTTAAGTAGTCGTAGAATTCACATACCAATGTGAAATCCAAGCACATTATCCATTGTCTCTATCTGTTTCCAAGATTCTACTAGGTTATAACTTAGCTTCTAGTTACTAAGTCTAATATGTGTAGTGCCTATATGTGTAACTAAGTTTATTCAAATCTAGAACTAACTCGAATTTTGATGGTTGTCACATATATGTTCGCTTCCGTTCTTTGTATATGAAGATATATATGTATATGTTCACTTCCGTTCTTTCTATGTGTAAATGTATATGTATATGTTCGCTTCCGTTGTTTGTATATGTTCACTAGACTATACCTATTATAGTTTACTAGATTTTTTTTGTTCTTGACTTGTAGAAAAGGCTCAACTGCTTAGCTTGAACAATTTAGTTATGTATAACTTTTAAAGATAAAACTTTACATTCTATTACGTATTTAGCATGTATAACTATGAGTTAATTGGCAGTCGGACTAGTGTATCCTACCCTAAGCCCACAACCAAAAAAGGAACAGGAGTCAAGGTCATCCACAATAGTCCTAAGTCCATTAAAGCATACTTATACACTAATAAATAAATGAATATGGTTTTGAAAGTAAAAGAGTTTGACAAGAGTTTAAAAGTAGTCTAAAAAGTGCTTTAGAATGAAGTCTAACAATGTTTAAAAACAGTTTGAAAATGAGTTTGAAAACGGTTTGAAACAAGATATGTAGCATGTATACAAATGTTCATAATAACACAATTTCAATTGTGTTCACTTGTATTACCCCCTAAATGCATTTAGAACAGTTTAAAAGGTTGATTGCAGGGTTATGAACTCACATATAGTGAGTGGTTTGACTGAAAGATCAGAAAAGGATGGCTGAGTGCTAAGTGAAATCTCGGGCACAAGTGGATCTTAATAAGTATATAATTGTGTGTATATATATATATATATATATATATATATATATATATGTATGTATATAATTAGTGTTTATACAATACTGAGTACATATACAACTATACTAGGAAGAGAACATATACAATGATACTAGAACAAGTAACATTACATTACATATACATGAATACGTTAACAATTGTGATCCACTGTATCGGAGCATGCCTTAAATGTCATGGCCCGAGTTGTAGCCAGAATTCTCTTGGAGGGAGAGCGTGAGTTTGCGTTAGATCTATACTGGATTGACTATCCTACACCTTGCTGCTAGCTACAGCCGGACGTGCAGGTCTGCGGGTGCCAAACGTCATTCTGTTTTATGACCATTCGTATGTCGTTGTTACCAGTCAATAGTATGGTGCAATTAATCATAGGATACCTTAATATAAATCCGGTTTAAGGTAGTTAGTACAGCAGTAGTTCCTATAATACAACACTACAGTACTACAATAATTTACCCATTACATATACTTAGTGATTATTTCTCTTAAACATTAATGTACAAACTATATATTGTTAATGATAGTTACACTTGGGGGAAATTACACACTTTTACAACAAACGATCATACAAAACAGTTAAGCCTTGGTAGAAGGCTACTTTAATAGAAAATATAGGTTTTTGTGAGAGATTCAAACTTTTACAAACACTTACAAACATTTACATACATTTAACAAACTTACACTTGAGAGATTCAAACTTTTACAAACACCGGCACTAAAATACTTATGAACTCACCAGCTTAATGCTGATAAACTCTTTCAAAATAACTTGTATTCTCAGGTCATTAGTAGACAGGTCCCGAGACCAGCTTTTGTGAAGATGGAGCACATACAAGACTCATCTTATTATTTTGATTTACATTAGTTTTGGTGTCTATAACTGTACAGAACACGCTTGTATTAAAATTATATATTTAATGCAATGGATGATGTTGTTTGATTATTTATTGTTATACTGTGTTGTGATACTTTACATAACGTCCTCCACCCTAGAACGTTTCCGCCATTCTTGGTTTTGGGGTGTGACAGATTGGTATCAGAGCATTGCCTATAGTGAATCAAGTATATCAACCCATAAAAGATATACTAAACTATAAACCCATTTGGGATTAAAACACTCTGACCCAGAGTCTATACTTTAAATACTAAGATATTTAATTAACTATACTAGTCTGCATTCATACTAAAATCAGTGTCACAATGACAAGAACAAAAGTATTACGATTGTTAAATATCATAGGTATGCTCGGGGATGTATGGTCAGTCCTGGGAATGGCATAGCCTCATCAACTATGCTGGTCCGAGGAGTGATTAGCATATGCCCTAGAATGGTTGTGATATGTTAACAACTCTAAAAACTTACCAAGAAAACCACAAGAAGATCAGTAGAACCTAAACTTAAAATACTATAGGTGTATTTTGTACTACTAACTACATATATACTATATCCTTATACCTCTCTTCTCGCGTAGATTTAAATGGTTGGATTCCATCATGGTGACCCGTACTTTCCAAATGAAGGAAACGCAGGATGGCTCGAAGCAGAGTCCGATGATGAGCACCAAATTCCGTTGGATGTTCATCAAGCTGAAGGCTTCTCAGATGGATCAGACTCTGAGCCTGAAGTCAACAACCTACCTCCAGTAGGTCAAGCCCCGAACAACAACCCTTAACCAGCTTTTCCAGGTCCCACTTCCTTGTGGGTAAATAACTTGAATCGCTGGAGTGACGAACAGGGTCAACCCTTACCATACTTTGGGGACCGAAGCTTTTACAACATCAGCAAAGGTGGTTCTGCTAACCGAGCTTTGCCCGTCATTATCCGCAGAATAGCTCGTAATATTGAGCAGGGTCGAGCAGCCATCGACTGAGTCGTGGACATTGATGCCAACTCCGGTGTCAACACAGTCCACATCCGCCGTCTCGAAGAAGACATGGAACGGACCCGAAGAACCAATGAAACACTGCAGCAACATTTCGTTGCCTCTCAAGCCGAAGTCATGGAACTTCTAGCTCGTCAAAGGGCTCAAGAACGACACCTTCAAGAGGTGATCCGTCAAATGAGAGACCTCAGGGTTCTCCTAAGGAATACTCATTGCCGTTAGAAGATGTCTAGTACATCTCTGCCTTTTGGTTAAGGAATAGCCTTTAACATCTGTGCTCTAAGTAGCACTTGTCTGTAAAATATTCCTACCTTTCAGTACTCTAATTACGAATCTAAGAACTGTCAAACTTCTCCGTCTGGTATGATGTAAGACCTACTGTTAGGTCGATTTTCCCTGAACTTATTACATCGATAATACCAGCATTATTGATGTATATCTAATTTGTGGGAAAAATCTTTACACTTGTGTTTTCCTACTAATCTTCCTAGTTATGATCTCAAACACTCATTCAACTGTTGGGCTATGGTTAGTTAGTCTATGTGTCACTCTCACCTTACATACAAATTGATTCTTACCACTTTGCTTATCTTTATAAACTTATAGCTGAAAGATGCCTCCTCGCAAATCTCCCTGGAATAACCCTACACCTCCACTGCCTCCTCCACCTCCGGTCATCGATACAGCAACCCTAAATGTTGTCGTAGCTGCAGCAGTGGCAACTGCCATGGCACAGTGTCACTCTACTGAATGCCAACAAAGGTGGAACCCCTGTTAACTCTATTTCGGTGGAAACTCCTGTGCGCTCGAGAGAGTGCTCCTATAAGGATTTCACCAACTGCAAGCCAAAGTCCTTTCATGGGACTGGAAGAGCTATTGCCCTCTCACAATGGTTCGAGAAGACTGAATCAGTCTTCGAAATCTGTTCATGCCCTGCTGCGAGCAAAGTAAAATATGCCGCATGCACCTTTGAAGGAAAGGCCCTAACGTGGTGGAACGGCCACGTTAAAGCTCTAACCCTCGTCGTAGCCAACGACATAGGCTGGGAAATGATGAAAGACCTCATGATTGAGGAATACTGCGAAAGGGGCGAAATCCAGAAATTGGAGCAGGAGCTTTGGAGGCTGACCATGAAGGGCACCAACATTGTCGCTTATACCGCCAGATTCAGCGAACTGGTGGTCTTCTTCCCCAATATGGTTCCCACTGAAGGGAAAAAGATCAAAAGGTACATATTGGGGCTAGTGCCTCCGTATCAGGGGAATGTCCTATCATCAAACCCCACTACCTTCGACAGTGCCAAGCAACTGGCACAGCGACTCATTGATCATGGAGTCAAACCCCCTGCAACAATAACCACCCTAGCCATCCCGGAACCCTCCAAACCCGTTGACAATAAGAGGAAGTTCTGGGAAGACAAGAAGAAATAGCGAGCTGCTAAAAAGCAGCAAGTTGTGGCTGTGCATGTCGCGATAACGCCCGCTGCTGCTACTGCTCCAGTGAGGCAGTATGCTGGAAGTTTGCCTAAGTGCAACAAATGCAACTTCCACCACAACGGCCCCTACCGTGAGATGCAGTGCTCTAACTGCAACAGGAAGGGACACACAGTCGGTTTCTGGAAATCTCCGGCACAACCGATAACCCAAGTCCCCGGCTCTGGCGCGAACCCGACCTGCTATGGATGTGGTGAAGCAGGCCACTACAAGAGGGACTGCCCCAAAGCGAAGAATGCTGGTGGAGCAGGGAGGGTACTGGCAATAGGCCACGAGGAAGTAGTTGCTGACCCGATGGTGGTAACTGGTACGTTCCTCCTCAATAACTCCTATGCATGCATTATGTTCGATAGTGGAGCGGAGCGAAGCTTCGTGAACCATAAATTTGCTTGCATGCTTAAACAACAACCACACGCACTTAAAGAACAATTCACAGTAGAAATGGCTAATGGAAAAACAGAAAACACCAATAGCATATACTTAGGATGTACCCTAACTCTAGATAACCATTCATTCCCAATCGACCTTATGCCGGTCTCGATTAAAATCTTCGACGTTATCATCGGCATGGATTGGTTGAGCCTTCATCGCGTTGACATCATGTGCTTCGAGAAAGCAGTCCATCTAAATCTCCCGTCTAACGAAACTCTTATCGTCTACGGCGACAAACCCGGTGCGAGTCTCCGTATTATATCAAGTATTCAAGCACATAAATATCTGCGTAAAGAATACCATGCATTCGTTGCTCACATCGTCGACACGAACCTCGAAACGAAATAACTAAAGAACATTCCAGTAGTGAGCGACTTCCCCGACATTTTCCCAGAAGAGCTACCAGGATTACCTCCGCAACGACAGGTCGAGTTCAGAATCGACTTAGTCCCAGGAGTTGTGCCAATAGCCATGTCACCCTACCGATTAGCACCAGCAGAGATGCAGGAACTATCTGGTCAACTTAACGAACTGCTCAGCAAGGGCTTCGTAAGACCAAGCTTCTCACCTTGGGGAGCACCAGTCTTGTTTGTTAAGAAGAAATACAGATCATTCCGTATGTGTATCGACTACAGGGAACTCAAAACAAACTGACGGTCAAGAATCGATACCCTCTACCGTGCATAGACGATCTATTTGACCAACTGCAAGGGGCGAGTTACTTCTCCAAAATTCATCTGAGATCCGGATATCGCCAGTTACGAGTGCTAGAGGAGGATGTTCCGAAGACAGCCTTTCGAACTCGTTACGGACACTACGAGTTCGTGGTGATGCCATTCGGATTGACCAATGCGCCCGCAGTTTTCATGGATCTGATGAACAGAGTATGCCGACCTTACTTGGATCAGTTCGTCGTCGTCCTCATTGACGACATCATGATCTACTCCCGAAGTAAGGAAGAGCATGACGATCACCTGCGACAAGTTCTAGGAACTTTACGAACGGAGAAACTCTATGCGAAGTTCTCAAAATGTGAATTTTTGATCCGAAGATTCGAATTCTTCACGTGGTAAGCGAAGAGGGAATTCACGTGGACCCATCCAAAATTAAAGCCATTGAGAACTAGTCAGCACCGAAGACGCCTACTGAAATTTGTCAATTTCTAGGCCTCGCTGGCTACTACCGCAGATTCATACAGAACTTCTCCCGAATAGCGAAACCTCTTACAACCCTGACCCTAAAAGGCGTGGCTTTTGACTGGGAAGAGAAACAAGAAAGAGCGTTCCAAATGCTCAAGAGAGCCTCATGCACCGCACCAATACTATCTCTCCCCGAAGGGATAGAAGACTTTGTAGTCTAGTGCGATGCATCGAACCAAGGGCTCGGGTATGTTCTAATGCAGCGAGGTAAGGTCATCGCCTACGCCTCCAGGCAGTTGAAGACACACGAAGTTAACTACACGACCCACGATCTTGAACTAGGAGCAGTGGTGTTTGCTCTGAAGATCTGGAGACATTACTTGTACGGGACGAAAAGCACTATGTTTACCGACCATAAGAGTTTACAACACATATTCGATCATATGGAGCTCAACATGAGACAACGACGGTGGGTCGAGCTACTCAGTGACTACGAATGTGATATTCGTTATCATCCGGGTAAAGCCAACGTAGTAGCAGACGCCCTAAGTCGGAAGGAATATTCTGGTCACAGGGTCAAGTGATTGTCAATAACCATCCATGCACGCTTGTCTAAACAAATTCAGGCGGCCCAACTTGAAGCCATGAAACCTGAAAATGTGACGAGTGAATCCCTTAAAGGAATGGACAAAAATTTAGAAGCCAAGGGTGACAGAGCCTTATATTTCATGAACCGGATCTGGACACCGAAACACGGTGATTTCTGAGACTTAGTCATGACCGAGGCACACAACACTCGGTATTCCGTCCACCCAGGTTCAGATAAGATGTATATGGATCTTAAAAAGCTATACTGGTGGCCTAATATGAAAGCAGAAATTGCTACCTTCGTAAGTAAATGCCTTACTTGCGTAAAGGTTAAGGTCGAGTACCAGAAGCCCTCCGGTTTACTGCAACAACCAGAGATTCCGGAATGGAAGTGGGAGTGGATCACTATGGATTTCATAACCAAGTTACCCAAGACAACGGGTGGACTTGATACCATATGGGTCATCGTTGATAGATTGACCAAGTCTGCACACTTCCTGCCCATCAAAGAAACCGACAAGATGGAGAAACTTACGAGAACATACATTAGGGAAATTGTACGACTACATGCTGTGCCTATATCCATTATCTCCGATAGAGATAGTAGGTTCACCTCAAGATTCTGGCAATCACTACAACATTCCCTGGGAACAAGGCTAGACATGATCACAGCCTACCATCTACAGACCGACGGACAAAGTGAGAGGACCATCCAAACACTGGAAGATATGTTGAGAGCATGTGTGATTGACTATGGAATGGCATGGGATAATTATTTATCCTTTGTCGAGTTTTCTTATAATAACAGTTATCACACGAGCATCAAGGCTGCTCCGTTTGAAGCCCTATATGGACGAAAGTGCAGATCCCCTCTATGCTGGGCTGAGGTGGGTGATACCCAATTAGCCAGGGGGCAGGCTTCTGACAGTACTCTCACTGGTCCGGAGATCATTCGGGAAACGATAGAGAAAATCGTTCAGATCTGTGAACAATTGAAAGCCTCTAGAGACTGACAGAAGAGCTACGCTAATAAGCGAAGAAAACCTTTGGAATTTTAGGTGGGAGACGGAGTCCTTCTCAAAGTCTCACGCTGGAAAGGCTTAATACGCTTCGGTAAGCATGGGAAGCGTAATCCGAGGTACATAGGGCCTTTCGAGATTCTCGCAAGAGTCGGCCCCATAGCTTATAAACTCGACCTACCCGACACACTTCGTAACGTATATTCTACATTCCACGTATCTAACTTGAAAAAGTGTTTCTCCGGTGAGACTCTTGTAATTTCACTTGACGAGATCGAGATCAACGAGAGCCTCAACTTCGTGGAAGAACTGGTAGAGATCATGGACCGTGAGGTCAAGCAAACGAAGCAAAGACGTATCCCGATTGTGAAGGTTCGCTGGAATGCCAAGCGAGGAACGGAATTCACTTGGGAATGCGAGGATTAGATGAAACTGAAATACCCTCATCTTTTCGCTTAGTTATTTGTAACTTCTTATTTGCTTAAATTCTAATTTCGAGACGAAATTCCTTCTAGCGGGGGGATGATGTGACAATCCGAAATTTCCATTCTATACAAACAATATCACTTCAATAGAAGTAATTTAGGGTTTACACTTCAGTAAATATCAGGAGAGTGGATGCACTACGGTTTTGTGCAACACTGTTATTCCAACACTCGGTTATAGTAGAAATCATTTCAGGAAAAAAATATTTTATGTCAAAAATATCTCAGGACTATAAATAGATTTCTGAACCAAATTCATTCATTATTCATATTTCCAACTAGAGAAAAGCCATATTCTCTCTCACGGATCTTCGGGTTTTCACCCCAAATCGTGAGTACACTTCTCTAGTTGTCTTATAATGCTTATTATGTAGTTATAACATGATTTAAGTGACTAAATCACAAGATTTAGGAGTTTACTCCCCAAGGCGTTCTTGGGCGGTAAACTCCCGAAACGAAGCCTAGTCTTTTCCCCATGATAAGTGATGGACTTAGGCTTAATTGTATGTGTATTTAGGCTAGAAAATAATCCAAAAACACCAAGATTAGGGTGTTCACGGCCCAAGAAGTTCTTGGACCGTGAACTCCAAAATCAAGGGCCAAAATGTGTTTTTAGCACTCCTAAGGCCTTGGACATTTAACCCTACTTGTTGCTAGCTAAATTGTGGACTTTAAAACATCATCTACACCTCCCCAAAGTGAGTTTACGGCCTTGGTAATGTTCTTGGTCCGTGAACATGAAACAAGGGCACCAAAGTGTTCCTAGGACCTTCATTAGCTTAAAACAAGTGACTAGTAGCTATCCCACTTGTGCATGAGACTTGTAAACATAAAAGAAAACACCCTTAAGAGTTTACGGTCGTCAAATCTAAGGGAATTGGTCTTGAGGCCGTAAAATCCTCAAATGAGTGTTTCTAGGTCTTAAACCCTTCCAAGAATTTAACCACCAAGTTGGAATAATTCTAGGAATCATTTGGAACATCAAATCACACAATAACCCCATGGTTGGGAGTTTACGGCCGTAAACTCAAGAGTTTACAACCGTAAACTCCATGTGTGTTAGTAATTGAAGAGTAAACACTCATACAAGGTCCTTTGGAACTTTAAACCCCTTTAGCCTTGTCCCACAACAACTTAGATGACACCATTAGGACTTATAACACTTATACAAAGTGTTTACATGTTCTAGAGTGTCCCAACTTATTTCATTAGTTATTATTTGGCTAATTAGTTATATATATGCTCATTATATGATAACTAGGCTCGTGCGTGTGAACAAGTCTCCGTTTGCCACCTAGCACAGTAGCCGACATTTCAATCCAATCCACTCACCACAAGTGAGTTCATACCCCTGTTAATTAACCTTTGAAATCCTTTTAAATGTTTGAAATACTTTTATGGGGGGGGGGGAATACAAGTTAAATACTTATAGTTATTACATCAATCACATGTGATTAATAACTATAAAACCAATGATTTTATCACTATTCAAACTGTTTATCAAACTGATTTACTTCAAAATGTTTTACAAACTCTTCTCTTACTAAATACATTTATTTAAACTTTGTTATACTTCTTATAAATTGCATGCCCATATATGTATAGGTATATAAGAAATGTTTAAACGGCTTAGGAAGGCCATCCACTCTATTTCCTTTTCGTCGATTTGGATGTGGTCTGGTGGGATGTCGGGTTGCCGTCTGAGGGTCGTTTCAATATTAATTATATATCATATATGCATATATAGACATAAAAGTACTTCCATATTCATGCGTATTAGTTACATCATCATTGAGTTACCATCAGGGTAACACAGAATCATACTACTACAATTTCAAGATCAATGTGTCAGTTCATTCATGAGTCAATAATTATTACTATGAGAACATATACATTACATTACTATGAGTACATATACAACTATACTAGATAAGAACATATACAATTATACTAGAGAAGAAACTATATATAACTATACTAGGAAGAGAACATATATAACGATACTAGAACAAGTAACATTACATTACATATACATGAATACGTTAACAATTGTGATCCACTTTATCGGAGCATGGCTTAAATGTCATGGCCCGAGTTGTAGCCAGAATTCTCTTGGAGAGCGTGAGTTTGCGTATAGATCTATACTGGATTGACTATCCTACACCATGCTGCTAGCTACAGCCGGACCTGCAGGTCAGCGGGTGCCAAACATCATTCCGTTTTATGACCATTCGTATGTCGTTGTTACCAGTCAATAGTATGGTGCAATTAATCACAAGATACCTTAATATAAATCTGGTTTAAGGTAGTTAGTAGAACAGTAGTTCCTATAATACAACACTACAGTACTACAGTAATTTACCCATTACATATACTTAGTGATTATTTTACTTAAACATTAATGTAAAAACTATATTTTGTTAATGATAGTTACACTTGGGGGAAATTACACACTTTTACAACAAACGATCATACAAAACAGTTAAGCCTTGGTAGAAGGCTACTTAAATAAAAATATAGGTTTTTCTGAGAGATTCAAACTTTTACAAACATTTACATACATTTTACAAACTTACACTTGAGACATGTTCAAACGTTTTGATAACAAACACCGACACTAAAATACTTATGAACTCACCACCTTAATGCTGATAAACTCTTTCAAAATAACTTGCATTCTCAGGTCATCAGTAGACAGGTACCGAGACCAGCTTTTGAGAAGATGGAGTGCATCCAAGACTCATCTTATTATTTTGATTTACATTATTTTTGGTGTCTATAACTGTACAGAACACGCTTGTATTAAATTTATATATTTAATTCAATGGATGACGTTGTTTGCTTATTTACTGTTATACTGTGTTGTGATACTTTACATGACATTCTCCACCCCAGAACGTTTCCGCCATTCTCGGTTTTGGGGTGTGACAAGAGAGCTTCACTGGATATCTGTCACACCCCGAAAATCAAAGGCGAAAACATTTCCGGGTGGACTCCACGTTGTTCATCAAATCTAATGTACATAGTAATCACAGTAAACAACCATTACATTACATATATATATGAAAGTTTACATTTGTTTCAAAAGTAAAGTTATACAAGATATACACATGCATCATATTAACAAAAGTTAAGGCGAGTCTTCCACGCACTCCATCTTCACCAAAAAGAGATCATCAGGTACCTGTCTAACTTGGACCTGAGAATACAAGCGGTTTGAAAATCATCATAAAGCTGGTGAGTTCATAAGCGGTTTTGTTTTATGAAAATGTATCGGTTTCCTTTAGTTTCCGAAAAGGTTTATTATCCAAGAAAATCCCATATTTTCTTATGTTAAGTTAGTTTAGTTATCCTTTGTTACCAATTCGATTACGTGTTGTATTTTACCCCAGGAAAATCCCATATTTTCCTAATTGTAAGACCAGTTGTATATCACAAAGTATAGTTTAATACACAAAACTATATGTTGAAAATCTTGGGATCACTATCCCGAAAGAGATATAAGATAGTTTGACACATATGAAAGTACATATTTAAGATCATGGGACTACCATCCCAGACTAGACACGAGATAATTTGATATATATGGAAATATAGATTGAAAACCATGGGATCACTATCCCGGACAAGATATAGATTTAGACCATGGGATTATCATCCCGTACTTGATATAGATTGAAAACCATGGGATCACTATCCCGGACAAGATATAAGTGTAAACCATGGGATTACTATCCCGTATAAGATATAGTTAAAAATCATGGGGAAAACATCCCGTACAAGTTATAGATACTAACCATGGGATCACTATCTCGTATAAGATATAAGATATATACATACAGAAAAACCATGGGAATAACATCCCGTACTAGATACAAGTGTTGGGTTATGAGCATTCTAACACTCCTAAGTGTACATGCAACCCTAAATACCTTGGATCTATGTTTTCTCTATTATACATGAAAATATGAACATCCAAGGTATTATCCTAATCTAGCATACAAAAACATCAATATAACAAGATAGAATACATACCTCTTTGATGTAGAATGACTTCATGAAGCTTGAGTGCCTAGTGCCCCAAGTGTGACACCTCAAATGGTTCACACAACACCAAATACACTTGGAATAACTTGAGAGAATTCTACACTTCATAAAATCGGCTAGCCCTCTCTAGAATAATCTAGTGGCCGATTTTGTCAAGAATAAGATCTTTATATAGTGTTACAATTAGGGCAAACCCTAATTGTCATGACTTTCCATTTCCTTGGATCCATGGGTTCAAATACACCATGGAGCATCATATGGGTTTTGGCCCAACTAGATAATCCATGGAGCATTAGCCCACTATACAAGTATGGATGATTTACACAATCAACCCATATATTTAATTAGTCTTCTTTTGATCACTTAATTAATCCTAGATTAATTCTTGATCAATACTAATTAAATAATCTTATTATTCTTATTATTAATATACTAGAACTTATAATATATTAATAACCATAAGTGTCTTATTTCTCTCATTATAGTCTATCCAAGTGCATGATGCCATGCAACCCAAATGGACCATGCCGGGTCGGGTCAAGTCTTACCAATTATAGTTATGGACTTAGACATTAATCCAACAGTCTCCCACTTGGATAAGTCTAAAACTATTTTTTCGTATGACTTCAGGAACCAACTGGCAATCGTAGCTCTCAAAAGCTTCTGTCGAACTCTGACCTTGTAGATGAACTCTGATCTTGTCAATGACTTGTCCATTAGATAAGGGATCATATATTTCTCCATTCTAGATATCATATGGACTGAGACATGGATTATAATCATTCTCTCTGTCCATTTGTTATTTCCCGATTTCCGATTTATGACGACTGACTAATTGAACAAATCAAATCAGTCCTAGCCCGGCCGAGCACTTCCATTTGTCATCATCAAATCATCGAGGGGCCCACAGATATCGCTTTTATCCCGAAGGTAAAAGGAATGGATAAACTTCGACTCATATGGCTTGTTCTACTACTTGTTGAATCATACACAAAGACACGTTTTATAACATCGAGTTACCAATGCGTTTCGTGCAATCAATGTACAACCAACTCATAGTAACAACTCATATCTCTAGGTTTGAAGAATATAAGATATTATCGTCTCATGATCACTCGTGATAAAATCCATGAAGTGATTCCAATGAGCGCGGGTTGAATCCAATACTCAGAACTTATGAGCACTCATGAGTGTTGTAGCCCTTTGTCCAACAACTTAGACCTCTACAATCCAACCCATGACAGTCTTAGTTCATATCTACTTCCAACATATGACCGACTGTGGATGGTTTGAATAACGTAGTCATTCCGGAAGAATAACCTAGTTTATTCGGGAAGTCAAAACATGCAAAGTGCAACACAATAATAATTGAATCCAATATGGTCTCAGAACTTATGAATATAAATAAAAACCTTTTATTTATCACCATATGATTACACATTATTCATTGTATACTGTTTCAGCTATCAACATTATTCATGAATTTAAAACAATAGTTGTCCCATGCTCCAAGCATGCACACTATGTTTTCTAAACACTAGTCATGCCATACACCAAGTATGCATAATATGTTTGTCTATGATCTTTATTTTGTGAACTAGATCAAATGAACATAACTTCAATGATTCTCTTTTCACACTCCCAAATCCTTACTGCAAATGCAAGAATTCCAAATTCATGTCATTTACTGAAATCTGTTAGATTCTAAACTTATATGCATCGATCCTCTTGTAATGATTATGCACAAAGTCAGAAAGACTTAACAACAATCATTACAGAGCATTCCAAAGGAGATCAAGTCCTTGGAACCATCCTTCTTGCATTAAGTTTCCTTAATCTTACACAGATTGAAAATTTTAACTTTGAAACATTTCCAGATTCCATTTCGACTATCACTTCTGAACAAGAGTTGCCTCCTTACAGATTATGTCAATATGGTCCTTCCAGAATTATCACTATACTTCTAACTGTCCTTGAGCAACCAATCTTTGGTAAACCTTAGATTGTCCTTGACAATTGTTTAATCCTTTTAGTTATATCCAGTTCTAAACCTTTTCCCTTCTTAATGCCCCAGACATTTGGAAATTTTTAGAAAGGATGAATATAGCACATGTAATCGATCCTATATCCGAAGCATATGGGACACGATTCATGATGTCTCACATAAAGACTAAACCAATCTTTTGCTATAACATTTCCATTTCAATTTTCCGAGTTCTCATAATTCAGATTAGGAAAAAGGGATGCCGTAATCATAATCGAATTTAAGAACGCAAATAATGGACCCATATACAGAATTTCCTTATGTTGAGCCATTCCAACATGAAATTCATATATATCCTTGACTAAATGATTAAAACCTCACGATCTAAGCTTATAGATTTGAGATGAAGTATAATTTCCTCTCCCTTAATTATAGCAAAACAACTTTTTCCCAATTGAAACCTTTTGTTTTCTATAATTAACATTGCTAGCTTGCAATACTTATCGTAATTATCATGCTCCTACTAACATGATGATTATTAGCATAACACTTATGCTCCCACTAGCTTTGACATGTACTCAGAAAGCTCGACTTCTAGAAATCAATACTTTATTGACTTTCTGACCAAAGTTCAGATTTCTGATACTAGATTGTTTTGATAAGACTTTATCAAAAAAACATACACCTTCCCTTAGATAGCACATTTGTGTGTCTAAACAATTATGAAGAGGGATGTCGTAATCATAATGGTTGGACCTTTTTGCCACTTCTCACAAGTCCAAGTTAGTGTGCCGGTAAACCACACACGCTCCACTAACGACTTTAAGAATGCAAATATCCCAATTGCTATCTAGCTAAAATCTACTTAGTGGAAGTGTTTCCTCACCATCATTTTCATGAATCAGAGAGAAACCTTATGACACTTAGATTTATTGGTGTATGAGTTCCTACCCATATGAATTTGTCAAAACCATAATCACAAGACAAGGATAATGACAAATCCAAAACCATATGGATTGAACTCAATCTTAATTTCTTGCCACCTGGCAGCTCAAGGGCCTACCATTGCTTCCAAGTTGTTGTGCAACACATTGAGAACTCTAAGAACTCATATGCAAAGCCAACTTTAACTAGAATGGGCACAGAATATGTCAACACGATAGGTTATAAACCTGAAGTCGTGTGCTAGTGAAGAACTTCAGGTTTCATTCTTGATTAGTTCTTGAGAATTTCAAGACCTTTAAGACTCCCACTGTCCTCTTGACCTATAAGACTACCTTGTCAAACATCCAAGAGATAGTGCGGATTCTAATCAAGACAAACACTTCACACAATTGGCCTTAGTTGGTCTTTGTTTTATCCAAAACATCACAACTTACCAATTTCAAATGTACAAGAGTAGAAAACTTTTACTCTTACATTTGATAAGTGTTTTAAACCTTCTTTAAGACATGTCACTCAAATTACAATCTTGGAGTACGACTCTAAGACTTGTATTGGAACGAAGTATGACTCATCTTCTTGATTTAACCATTTCAACAATTCAAGATCCCTTCTTCTTAGTCATAAGAATGCACTAAGACTTCCTTAGAGAACTAATTTTGATATGGTTTCTTAATCATTAAGATGATCACAAACTTGATACTAAAGTACTCTCCCATCTTTTCAGATTTGAGAAACTTTTATCCTTCTGCCTAATTTGATTCTTCTTATCCACTCTACTATGCATTGGAACCTTTTCCAATGTCTCAGAGTTACA
This sequence comes from Lactuca saligna, assembly GCF_052625555.1. Lineage (NCBI taxonomy): Eukaryota > Viridiplantae > Streptophyta > Magnoliopsida > Asterales > Asteraceae > Lactuca > Lactuca saligna. The sequence continues at coordinate 202,559,451 of NC_136421.1, forward strand.
CTTAAGCTTGTAAGTATAATCATATTTACTGAACTCTAGTAAAATATGACGAATAGCCTTATATCTTTTGTGGTGGACTTAATCAGTGCACATGACTATGTACTCGATCCCTTAGTCCATTACTTGACTCACACATCCATGTGAATAAGTAATTAGTCTTAATTTTTCCAATACTTGAAAAGTTCTCATTCATCATGCTATACAACTTGCATGATTCCAAGTCCCGGTCCAATTGAGACTTTGGATGATGAGAATCTTTCCTTATTTGGTAAATTTAGACATTACCACAAATCAAGGAATCAATTTCATATTTCCACTCTTGCTATTAATGGAATCATATAAGCAACAATTTTTTCCTCAAATGCCATTGTAAGGATATTTTTAAAATAAATAAAATCAAAATTTTCTTTTTATTTTAAAAACTATGCGGAAAAACTTATCCTTGCAATCCATATAAAAACTTGTTGTTATCTATTCCTTAGCAATATCTCATAACTCCTAAGAAGTAGCTCAAGAATCCGATTTTCAAACTACGCGATAGAAATCCATCTATGCGATCAGATTCAGCATATTCTTTCTTTAAGTTCCTTTACTTTTCTTTGATACTTAAAACATTACCATGTGACCCAGTCACATCATGCATCAAGAATCTCAGAATAGAAACTTAACAGAGTTAGAGTAGTGGACTTTACCTGAAGTAGAGTCAACCTTATTGACTTTAACACCCTTAGGTAAATTTGGCAGCTTCGCAAATAATGACCCTTTCTTTGGAAATATAAACATATGGACCCTTTGATAATGGTAGACGGGACTATCACAGACTTAGCTTTTCTCTTTACCATTTGTTCAACCGAGTTGACTATGGCCGATCCCTTTCCATTAGGAAGAGAATGCTTTTTCTGTATTTCCAGTGTCACCATTGTCAATGTCCATAAAGTTTCAGGAAGTTGATCTTAACAATAGATAACATCATTAAGGGTCTTGTCATAGTCTATTTCATAGGTGTCCCAAAGGAACTCACTATGTGACTTAGAAAGTGATTGAACCACCAACTTTCTCAAGACATTGACACCTAACTCTCCCGGCTTGTCAATATGTGACTACATCTCCAAGATGTGATCACACCTAGACCTTGTCTTGCCAATAGGGTTCGAGTGACCTTAAATTTTTCAAGAACTTGTGGGTTAGGGAGAATAATTGGAGGAGGAGAGAGAAGTATGATATCCATGGGACATCATCTTCATTTAGGAAAGCTTGTTTCAAGAGATTTGGGAAGATCATAAATGTCTAAACCAGACATGTTTTGGGAGATATTCAAGATAGTTGATTTAAAGTCCTTAATATGACACCCAATATGAAATATTAAGGCTAGGACCCAACAGACTATTTTATAACTTAGAAGAGGTATGTCGTAATCCAAGCTATAAAACAATTTGAAGGTAGGTGAATGACGATTCACCAATTTCCACCAAGATAAACGAAATGTATTATTAGGTTTTAATTGGATTTGAAATTCCTAGATCTTTTGAGATTCATTGAACTGTTCAATGGCATGTTTCAATCTCGAGTGTGCCCTTCAGGTTTTGTGACTGGGATGCCGAGGATCACAAAACAAGGTGTGAAGTAACCATGCAAATTACTTGGTACCCTTAAGTGTTTACCCCTCAATCGATGTGCCGGTTAACTACACACGCTCCATCGATACTATGATAAACATTAAGTTACCCTTTGCCTACCTTGTTAAATACGAGTTAGTGTGCCGGTTAACCACACACACTCCACTAACCGACTTAAACAAAGTGCAAAGTGTAATTTCATGGATTAGCACCTTATTCACATTTTCCTAAGTAACTAAGATTGGGAATTATTAAGAGTTTAGTTACTTAGTATTTATCATTAATACTTTTAATGAAGGGAGAATTATAGTCATGTCAAACCCGTTCGACTAACGACCCTCCACCAGTCAAGCAAGCGGTGGGTGAGAGTGGACACCCATTAAGTTGCCATTTTATAGGCTACAACCTTATACCCACCTTATAGACCGGCTTCGTGAATGAGGCGTACTAGCGGTAAGACCGACTTTACTCTTATACATATATATATATTATTAACTTATAATATTATAAAGTATAAGGGTTGAATTTTAACTTTTAAAATTCTAAGGGCTAACTTGGAATTAAAGTATTCATAAGAGAAAACTTTACAAATTCCAAAACTTGAGGGCAAGTTTTGAAACTATTCAAAACTAATTAATTCCATAACTTATGTGTTTAAAGTAGTTTTAATCCAAAAACTCTTCAAGTTCCATAACTTGAGGACAAATTATGGAAGACTTTAAAATAATAAAGAATTAACTTTTTCTTTATTTTATAACTTATGAAATTAATTAAGGTTACATTAATTTTTTTTTATATATTTATTTAATGAAGAGACTCTTGGTCCTCCATAACTTGAGGACAAATTATGGAGTCATAACTCCAATTAATTAGAACTAGACTCTTCATTTTTTGTAACCTTTGCCAACTTTATGAGTTTTATGAGTCTTTAATGTGACTCTTCATGTAACTTGAGGATAAGTTACACAAACACATTTTATACTCAACTCTTAGATTAAAATGGATTGAAACCAACTATTTCATTCAACTTTTCTATTAATCTAAGAAACTCATAAGAACAAGATAATTCAAATCAAACTTTTTCATGTAATTAGTCTAACCTTTAAACTAATACAAAACATGAATCTATTAACAATTATCTTTGAAAAATGGATTAGCATGAACATTACCACATTAAAAAACAAGTTTATAAGTTCAAAAACAACTTAGGGTAATGTTCCTAGTCCATTTCTAGCCTAAACCTCGAGGATATGCTGTCTGGGGTCCAACTTTTCGAGTGCATGAACAAAACTCGACGAGTTGGATGCATTTTGCCTTGGACTCGTCGAGTCCCTTCATGGACTCGGCGAGTCTGCTGGGCTGACAGCACCAATTTCGATTTTTCAGCTTCTATTGCAGGTATAACAAGAAAACAAGCCTAGGCTCTGATACCACTGTTGGGTTATGAGCATTCTAACACTCCTAAGTGTACATGCAACCCTAAATACCTTGGATCTATGTTTTCTCTATTATACATGCAAATATGAACATCCAAGGTATTATCCTAATCTAGCATACAAAAACATCAATATAACAAGATAGAATACATACCTCTTTGATGTAGAATGTCTTCATGAAGCTTGAGTGCCTAGTGCCCTAAGTGTGACACCTCAAATGGTTCACACAACACCAAATACACTTGGAATAACTTGAGAGAATTCTACACTTCATAAAATCGGCTAGCCCTCTCTAGAATAATCTAGTGGCCGATTTTGTCAAGAATAAGATCTTTATATAGTGTTACAATTAGGGCAAACCCTAATTGTCATGACTTTCCATTTCCTTGGATCCATGGGTTCAAATACACCATGGAGCATCCAAGGAGCATCATATGGGTTTTGGCCCAACTAGATAATCCATGGAGCATTAGCCCACTATACAAGTATGGATGATTTACACAATCAACCCATATATTTAATTAGTCTTCTTTTGATCACTTAATTAATCCTAGATTAATTCTTGATCAATAGTAATTAAATAATCTTATTATTCTTATTATTAATATACTAGAACTTATAATATATTAATAACCATAAGTGTCTTATTTCTCTCATTATAGTCTATCCAAGTGCATGATGCCATGCAACCCAAATGGACCATGCCGAGTCGGGTCAAGTCTTACCAATTATAGTTATGGACTTAGACATTAATCCAACAACAAGTTCAATAGAATGAAAAACCATGGGATAACTATCCCGAACTAGATACAAAATAGTTTGACAAAACCATGGGATCACTATCCCGAACCAGATATAAGATTATAAGACCCAAACTGTGAATAAATTTATGTTAATACATGTTGTCAGTCGGGTAACCATGCTAATACGACAACGAGACCTCCTTGACGTTTGTCAAACGTCGAAACGGTATCCAGAAATTTGTCACCCCATGCGTGCCCGCCTAACTGTAGCTAGTAGTTAAGGTGTGGGATTGTCAGTCCCGAATAGATCTATTCACAAATTCCGCAGTCTCCCTCCAAGTGACTCTGGTTACACTTTCGGGGAGGATTTACTGATCATCCATAAAGGGTAGTGACTATCTCACAAACTAGTACTAAACTATTCACAGGGTTCTCATACGATATCAACATACAGAAGATTATGAAACATAATACAGCGAATATAGATACATACAATGGAATTATCTGACAATACATTCAAATGATACAGAGATAAACTGAATCAGACATAGTTTATCTAATAACTTTATATAGATATCAGTATATGATAGAAAGAACAGTAAAGATTTCCAAATTATTCCCATAATAATTTGATTAGTTTGGTTATTTCCTTAACTAAAATTCATTTAGTTGTAATTGATAAATCTTTCCTTATGCTCAGCATAATACATAAGGACTAAAAGAGTTTATAAGTTTGTCAGATATTATTTGAGACATATCAATGTTATCATTTGAAAACAGTTATAGTTTGCTTGTATTTCCCCCCCTAAAAACATTGAAAAACACGAAAAAGGGCGTAGGGGTATGAACTCACCGAACGAGAAACGTGACGAATTGGATGCTAAGAGTTGGTACGGGGCTTGTAAACGCACGAGGTTCCTAAGTATAATGTAAAGATACACATTTGTATCTAATTAGGACCTAGATTGATAATTTGATAGGGATAATTGCTTCTAGTCGCGAAAACACTCCGATATAAGTGTTTGGAGGGACCCGGGTGACATTTAGGGACACATATAGTTAGGATAATGAATTGGGACTTCAAAGGAACACCCCTTAGGGATTTTATGGCCACAAGACACATTCCCCATGAGTTTACGGCCGTAAACTCATCGTGGGGTCAATTATGGGCAAAAATGACTTCAAACACTTAGGGGAATTTTTCTAGGTTTGGTTCAAAGTCTTGGAATGGATTTTTAGCATCAAAATGACACATTTATGGGAGTTTATGGCCTAGCATAGGCTCCTGGCCATAAACTCCTTAATACTCATGAAAATGGTGTTAAATGGTGCTAAAACAAATCACATGTGATTGCTAAAATTGTTTCAAGACCTTACATGCATTTGTATGAAATTTTGAAGGGGTTTTGGATTTTACGGCCAATGAGACCCCTCTCATGGCCGTAAACTCTCTTAGAGAGTGATTTCATGGATTTTAATGCCAAAAACTTATTTGTAAGGACTTCTAAAATTCATTCCAAGGCTTTAGGGGTGGTTTAAGGACATTTTGGCATGTCTTTATGAGTTTACGGCCAAAGGCTATGTGCTTAGGCCGTAAACTCCTATATGTAATGTTTTTGACGTGTTTAAGGTCTCCATACCTTTTTTAGATGATTCTAGGATTTACCACAAGGTCATTGGTTGAGTTTCAAGGCATTTGGACATGTTTAAAGGCACTAAATCCCCCTTTTATAGGAGTTTACGACCCAAGCACATGCCTTGGCCATAAACTCTTGTTTGTCCCCCAAAAATCATGTTTAAAGTGTCCAAATGCTAAAACCAATATTCTACAAGTCATATCTAAGCCTTGTTTGTGATTTGGAAGGGTTTAAGGTCATGAAAACCCCATTTACATGAGTTTACGGCCCAAGCTTATGCCTTGGCCGTAAACTCCTTCAAATGACTCAAAATCAATGTTTTAAATGTTATAAGTCCTTTCCATGAAGTCATTAAGCCATATCTAAAGTCCAAAATTGCTTAGGAGGGGTTTTAGGGCTTAAAAACCCACTTATTATGAGTTTACGGCCTAAGCATGTTTCTGGGCCGTAAACTCATATACAAGGCCTTAATTCATGATTAAACCCCTAATTTGGAAGCCAAATATGCTATACATTAAGGTTAGGAAGGTACCTTAGGGATTTGAGGCCTTAAAATTGACTTTTGGACCCTTAAACTTTGGATTTAGGAGAGAGGTTAGAGAGAGAGTAGAGAGAGGAAGAAAAAGCTTCAAATGAGTGCTTAAACACGTTTATATAGGTCCTAAAACTTGGACACGGTGGAATTCTACACGATACCGGCCTTAAACGAAGCTTTAGGTCGCACCCGATTAAGTTTCCGTCACCCGGCGGGGACGTTTCTAAAACTTATGAAATAAATATTTTGGGCTAATTACATGAATTCCTGAGTGGTTTAGACACTCATTTATATTATAATAAACATATAAGTTTAAATAATTTAACCCAAAGTGAAAACGGAACGAATTTAATAACGGCGAATTTTTCGGGTAGAACTGGTTTTGGCGATGAACAACTTCGGGTTGTTACATTATCCCCCCGTTAGAGGGAATTTCATCCTGAAATTCAAAGAATAAATATAGATCAGGAGTTTGAAATGAGACACGAATGGATTTGTTACTTCGGATCTTCACTTTCTCAAGTGGAATTAGGTCTTTACTGGGCGTTCTAGCGAATTCTCACTATCGGGACGTGTCTTTGTTTCGTACCTTGACTCTCTCTCAATCTATGATATCAATCGATTTTCTCATGAAAGTTCCAACCCTGGACGACTTCGGTTTCCTCAAGGGAATCACTAGGGTTTCGTTGGGTAGAAGCTTCTAAGGATTCGAGACGTGATGTACTGGATAGATGTTACCAAGCTCTAAGAGCATGAAAAATCCAAAGGTTGCAGAATCGATTTCTACGAAGATCTCGAAAGGTCTGATGTGGGACTAAACTTTAAACGTTCAAATGAACTTCCCGGAAACTCTTCGGGAAAGACATTTAGAAGAAAGAGTTACTAACTTCCTGTTTCTCAATGATCACAAAAACGAGGGATGTGTGGTAATTCGTATGAGGACAACTCTTGAGTTTTAAAGCATGAAACAATACGAAGGTTTGATGCCGAAGATCATGAGAGTCAGGTCAAGGAAAATATATAGACAGGCGACCCTCTCGAAATCAAGATAACAACATGAATGAGGCTCAGTCATTCCATGTTAAACGTAGCATCAAAGCATTTTCGTGAAAAGTGTTCCCCCTTTTTAAATCGAATGGAACAGAATAGTCGTCCGGACTGAGAATTCAATCTATAGGTACTAAGTTAGTGTTCTTGTTGGGCCGAAGATTATTTTGAAGATTGTGTCTTTTGGGCTCGATAGTATTAATCACTTTGTATTCCGGTTTGGGCCTATCCAACCGAGAACCTTTTATGTTTTGTATATAAGTTTACGCTTGCATGCATATTAGGTTAACGATTTGAGAGATTAAGAAATTAGCGATTCATCTAGAGCATAACAGGTTTCTTTAATCGTTCTTGTAACCTACCAATCCTCTACAGTTGATGTTCTAAATCGAGCTCTTCTGAGGATTTTGTTTAATCATTCGACACGTTTGATTCCTTCTTGACTTGTTCTTATTATTGCGTTCATACAGTTTTATATTTACATACTTGTTCAAGATCTAATCGATCTTTATAGATTAAAGGCTAGTTTGAATCTCATCAATTGGTATCAGAGCGGGAGGCTGTGTAATCAATACACATCTTTTCTGTGAAAAAGATTTCCATTAGGGTTTTTCCGCAATTATCAATATTTATTGAGCCGTCATCTCTTTATTGACGTATCTTGATATTTATTGTTTTGCCCTAATCTGCTTTATTACAAGTCTGATCTTTGAATAGGTTTTTACGATCATAATGGACGCAACGCAATCAAACCCTATTAATATTTCCAACAACATCTGTTCGACGACAAAGATTCCAATCTTATACACCCATGACTATGAAGTATGGGTGCATCACTTTGAAGACTACGTGATTGGATCGGAGGATAATGGGAATCTCATATGGGAAGCCATCATCAATGGACCGTTTTCTCATTCTGCAATGTCCAGAATCATTAAGACACAAAAGGAGTATAATGATCTGCTAAAGGACGTGAAGGATATTGCAGAAGATGAAAAGGACAAATTCCAGTGCAATATTAAGGCGTTAAGGTTGATCAGATTCGCCCTTCAGTCCGACACATTCAGGTTGGTTAACTCCTGCACGACGACAAAGGAAGTTTGGGATAGACTTCGTGAACTGTATTCCACAGACGAGGATCTTGAACATTCTATTAAAACTTTGCTTTTATCTGAGTTTGGAGAATTCAGGCAAGGGGCCGAAGAAACCGTGACCCAAACGTTTGATCGCTTCAATCATCTTCTCAGCAAGATGATCAAACACGATATTGAAAGGAAGCTTATCGAACAGAAGGTTACTTTCTTGAATGGTCTGATGTCTGAATGGAGAGCAGTGGTTTCTACAGTCAAAGCCCATGAGCAGTTTAAATCATATTCTTTGGCGAAACTGGTGGGTATTCTCAAGTCCCAAGAGAAGATTGTGCTGCAAGAAAAGAACGTCGTTTCTAGTCTCGGTTCGTTGGCCCTCCTATCTAAAAGTAAAGCTGCGATGGAGGATGAAGACCTTAACTTGGAGGAATATGACCTGACGTCTGAGGATTATGCCATGATGGTGTCCAATCCCAAGAGGTTCATAAAGAAGAGATTCCCCAACAACAAAAACCGAAACTGGCAGGGGAGTTACACCTCTGAAAAAGTGAACAATGAACCGAAGGCTGAGGAGCCCAAGAAGGAACCGAAGGTGGATGGCGATTCCGGAGTAAGCTGCTTCTACTGTGGTGGGAAAAACCACTATGCTAAGGACTGTGTCCTTAAGAAGATGGCTGAAAAGGATGATGGAAATGAAGAGGAAGCCATGTTGCAGAAAAGACTGGACGAGTTGAGAAAGAAAAAGTCTACCGCTAACCCTTCTATTAATGCTCTTATTGTCCAGGGTTTGGTTAATGATGACGAGTTCGGTAGCACGGAAGTTTGGTCTACCGACTCAGAAGACGATGAAGTGAGGTAGCCTACTCATGGAAAGGCTTATGTCGCTAAGGAGGAAAGCAGTGGAGGAAGATGCTTCATGGTGACTAACATATCCCAAATGAGGGGATACAACACCAATGGAGGAAGCAATGGACCAAAGGTACAGGAGGACATGTGCTTTACGGCCAAAGCACTCAGCCATCAGTTCAATGAGCTCGATGAACTGATAAAGAAGGTACAATCTATTTTTATTTCATCCAAAGTACCACCATCCTCATATGAGAAAGAACTAAAAAATGTTAATTCAAGAATTTCTCATCTAGATAGTAGCTTAACTCAAACTCGTGTCACCAATTCTAACCTAACTGATCAATTAAGCAGGGTGGCGTCGAAGAGTGAGGAGCGGAGAATGTGGATCGAGTTAAAGGAGTCGGAATTAGTTAAAGTTAAAGATGAAAACATTTATTTGCAAAGAGACAATTTAAAATTGTTAAAACAGAGGAATGTTTTTTGTTTAATTGCTAAACGTTTGTATTCTAATATTACTCAGCTTCACTTGGATTGTGAAATAGGCCATAAGACCCATCGCATGATTTTGCCCTTCCTAGAGTTTAAGGAGGATGAAATCGATGCCGAAGCCTACAATTGTGAGAGTGTGATATCGTCTGATGATGTCAATCCGACCTACATGTATGGACTGGACAAAATTGAGTCCTTCATTAAATCCAAGGACCACAAGGACATGCTTAAAAATCTTTTGGATGAAAATGACAGACTTAAACTGAGAACCGAAACCATGCAAAAATTTGACTCTTTAAACGCCAACGTAAGCTCGGAAAACAAAAGTGATGTTGAAAATGCATCTGAGCTTAACGAGGACGAAAACATGAGTGAAATTTCTGTAGAGGACACGGTTGACTGCTCAGAATTTATTAAAAACGAAACTGAAAACCACAAGAATCTTATTTCTGAAAATTCAGTGGAGTTCGCTCGATTGTCCCATCAAAAGTCCCCAATATTAGTTGAGAAAGCAGTTGTGTATCAAAAGGTCAGGACCACTCCAAATCAAGTATACAAGGTGACAGGAGTAACCGAACATCAAACAGCTGAACTCACTGCTATTGTTAACGAAGACAATGCTGATGGCTGCGATGAGTACTTCTGGGAAGCTCCAATAGATAATGCAAACGAAACCATTGGTTTATCTGAAAGAACCTCCTGGAAGAGCAAAGGAAGATACATACCTGAACCCTTGAATAAGCCGGACAATTTCGATGAGCCAAGCACCAGTGGTACGAAAGATATTCCTTAGGAGGATGATCGTTCGGTAAAAGAAGACGCTACCTCTGCTCCCTCGGCTCAAAGTAAAACTCCTGCAGTTCAAAAGGAACCAGCCAAGGAGACACCGAAAACGAAAGCGAATGTTCATCATCAACCTAAACAGATGAGGAATAGGAAGAGAGAAAGGAACCATAGATACAGGAAGAACCTTTCAGAAAGGAAACAATTATGGCATTCCCAGAATGCATACTTCTCACACCAAGACAAGAATCTGAAGTATGAAAACAATCCTGTAGGAAAGCCTGAAAGTCACAACAACCGAAAGCCAAGGTTCGGTTCACAAGAAAATATCAACCGAAGGCAAAAGTTCGGTTCTGAAAAAGACTCCAACCGAAACCAAAGGTTCGATTCCAAGGACAGCTCAAATCGAACGCAAAGGTTCGGTTCTGAAGTCAAAAGAAAACAAGACTCTAAGATCGGTCCCCACAAAGATCAAAAGCAAAAGGGTCGTCTAGAGTCTCCAGCCAGGAAGTCCTCTCATTACAAACTCTCTCATTCTAATTCTTCTCGTTCTTCTAACTCTTCTACTTCTGCCGATTCATCTCCATCTTGCTCTAAAGCCAATTCCCCTTTTTCTCAAAAATCTCATTCGTCAGCTGAACAAAAGGGAAAGCAGAAGGTCAATGAATCCAAACCAGAGTCCAAACCGAGCACACCAAATCCTAACAAAATAAAAGTTTTTACCATTAAAAGGAAAGATGAAACAACTCTTATAAAACAAACATATCTAGTTGACATCTCTCTTACTGTTCCCGTTCCCATGAAAAGCTCACGTGGACCCAAGAAACTTTGGGTTCCTAAATCTGCCTAATTTTTGCATGTTATAAGTGACGAGCAGTTCGACGAAGAATGGTACATCGATAGTGGCTGCTCACGTCACACGACAGGGAGGAAAGAGGAGCTTAGGGAATACAGATCTCTTGCAAATGGTGGAAACGTCAAGTTTGGAAATAATTCTTTCGGCACCATAAAGGGATACGGGATGATAACAAATGGGGACTTTACTATAAGGAAAGTGGCGTATGTGGAAGGACTCCAACACAACCTCATTAGTATATCTCAGCTTGTTGAAGGTACAGGTCTCAAAGTCTCATTCGATGATGAAGGTTCTGAAATCATAGAGAAAAAGACGAAGAAAGTGATTCTCAAGTCAGAGCGAAAGGGTGAAATGTTTCCCTTAAACCTTAAACCCATCAAAGGAAACCCAGCTATATGCTTGTTATCAAAAGCTCAATCCGATGAAAGCTGGTTGTGGCACCGAAGGCTCTCTCATCTCAATTTTAAAGATATCAACCGACTTGTCACTGGAGGTCATGTTAGGGTCTTCCATTGCTCAAGTTCGATAGAGATCATTTGTGTGCTGCATGCGAAATGGGGAAGCAGAGTCGTTAAAGTCACCCATCTATAATCAACACAAAAGTTATTGAACCACTCGAATTACTTCATATCGATTTGTGTGGTCCTTCATCTATCGAAAGCATCGGTGGTAGCAAGTATATTCTTGTTATTATTGATGACTTTTCACGATTTACATGGGTATTCTTTCTAAAGCTTAAATCTGAAGCGACTCAAAAGCTGAAAGTGTTTATCAAGCAAATTGAAGTATAACTCAAGAACGTTGTTCGCAACATCAGGAGCGACAATGGTCTTGAATTCAAGAACAGGGAGTTTGAAGAGTTTCTTGCAGAAAAGGGAATTAGTCACAATTTCTCAGTTCCCTACACACCACAACAGAACGGAATAGTCGAAAGAGGAAACCGATCTTTGTGTGAAGCTGCCCGAACTATGCTAAGTTTCGCTTCCTTACCTCTTTATTTTTGGGCTGATGCTATTTCGGCTGCTTGTTTTACACAGAACAGGTCCTATCTTAACAAGCGATTCACACTCACACCATATGAGATACTAGACAACAGAAAGCCCAATGTGAAATTTTTCCATGTGTTCGGCTCAAGGTGTTTCATCTTTAACTCTAAAGAACACGGCAACAAGTTTGATGTCAAAGCCGACGAGGGAATTTTTCTGGGTTATTCGCTCACATCAAAGGCATACAGGGTCCTAAACAAGCGTTCGAGAAGGATTGAAGAGACATACTATGTGACCTTTGATGATAGCTATGTCAAGAAGCTACAGGCCAAAGAAGACACCACTGGGGAAATCTTTCCTCTAACTGGCCAGGTCACATTCTCGGTCACCAATTTATACGACAAATTTCTAGAGCTCTTTGATGAACTGGAGAAAGCTTCACTCTCCGAAGCAGCTGCAGCAGACAACAAAGTTGATAATATGAAGCAGATTGTCGAAGATGCTACAAGAAAAATGCAGGAAGGAGAATCGACCACTAATGACTCTCCATCCAACAATGCTTCAGTCGAGGGGGAGCCAAGCTCTCATGTCGAGGGGGAGCCAAATTCTCATGTCGAGGGGGAGCCAAGCTCACAAGTCCAGGGGGAGCCAAATTCTACAACATCAACCGAAGGTCCTTCATCAACCGAAGGTGCTTCTCCAACCGAAGATACCTCTCCAACCGAAGGTGCTTCAACGCCTGGAAGCTCAGCACCACAAGAAACACCTGAACCTCATGTTTCTCAAAGCTCATCAATTGAGGGGGAACATAATGATATGACGCTCGATTACGACAGCCAATCTGAGCCAGAAGAAATGATTAATGCTGAACTAGACACAACCTTTGATCCGAATTATCCTCCTCTTGTTAAATGGACTAGAGATCATCCTATCTCTCAAGTAGTTGGTGATGTATCTGAAAAGGTTCTGACCCGATCACAACTGAAGGCAAAACAGACATCCTTATTTTCAAAGGTTGAGTTTTGTATGTTTAACTCATTCGTATCAAAAGTTGAACCGAAGACAGTTAACACTGCCCTAGATCACTCTGATTGGGTTCAAGCAATGCAAGACGAACTGAACGAATTTGAAAGGAACAAAGTCTGGCGCCTCATTCCAACTCCTCCAGATGCTTCGGTTGTTGGTCTCAAATGGGTTTTTAGGAGCAAAATGGACAAGGAAGGTAATGTTATCAGGAACAAGGCTCGTCTGGTGGTAAAGGGATACTGTCAGGAGGAAGGGATAGACTATGAAGAGACTTTCGCTCCAGTAGCTAGGCTAGAATCTGTTAGAATATTTCTGGCTTATGCTGCTCACAAAAACTTTGAGGTTTTCCAAATGGACATCAAGTGTGCATTTCTCAATGGAGAACTCGAAGAAACTGTGTATGTGGATTAACCTCCTGGGTTCGTGAACGAAAAGCATCCAAATTATTTCTATATTCTGGATAAAGCTGTGTACGGCCTCAAACAAGCTCCGAGAGCCTGGTATGAAACTCTTACAAAATTTTTAAAGATGTCTAAATTTAAACAAGGTTCGGTTGACCCAACCTTCTTTCGCAAAAAGGAAGGTAACCACCTTATGATAGTTCAAATTTATGTCGATGACATCATGTTTGGCTCCACGAATCCCAACTTAACAGCTAATTCAGAAAGCTGATGGAGACTAAGTTTGAAATGAGCTCAATGGGTCCTATTAACTTTTTCCTTGGCTTAAACATAAGACAGGGACCTGAAGGCATCTTTATTAATCAGGAAGCTTACACGAAGACTCTCCTAGCAAAGTTTGGCATGATGGCAGACTCAAAAGTCAAAGTGCCAATGGCATTCGGCACCAAGCTTACCCCATCTCAAGACAAACCGGCTGTCGATATCACGCTCTATCGTCAAATGATTGGCTCTCTGATGTATCTAACTGCTAGTAGACCTGATATCATGTTTTCTGTGTGTTATTGTGCTCAATTTCAGGCAAACCCACGCGAACCTCACATGCTTGCAGTGAAGAACATCTTACGCTATCTCAAGCAAACAACTTCCTTAGGTCTATGGTATCCATCCAACTCAGGCTTCTTTGTTCAAGCGTATTCTGATGCTGACCTTGGAGGATGTGGACTCGACCGAAAAAGCACAACTGGTGGCTGCCAATTCCTCGATTTGAAGTTAGTTAGTTTGCAGTCCAAGAAGCAAACCTGCATGTCACTATCTACTGCTGAAGCGGAATACATTGCCGCTGCATCCTGCACATCACAAGTGATTTGGATCCAGAGTCAACTTCAAGACTATCGACTCAATATGAAGAAGATCCCACTATATTGTGACTCTGAAAGTGCAATTAGGATCTGTCATAACCCAGTGCAACACTCTAAAACCAAACACATAGCACTGAGGTATCACTTCATCAAAGATCACATGGATGATGGAAACGTCGAAATACACTTTGTTAGAACCACTGATCAATTGGCCGATGTCTTCACCAAAGCTCTTCCTGAAACGGCCTTCAATAAAATTCTACAAGGCTTGGGTATGATGGTTGCAGAGTCGGTCCCAAATCCTCAAATCTCTATTTAAGAATCAAGAACCGAACGAGACAGACCGCTCTGTTGCTCTCTGCTCTGGCGCTTTAACGGAACCGTAACAACCAGACCGCTCGGTCTCTCTCTGCTCTGATGAAATAACGGAACCGAAACAACCAGACCGCTCTGTTGCTCTCTCCTCTGGCACTTTAACGGAACCGAAACAACCAGACCACTCGGTCTCTCTCTGCCCTGGTGAAATAAAGGAACCGAAGCAACCAGACCGCTCGGTCTCTCTCTGCTCTGGTAAAATAAAGGAACCGAAGCAACCAGACCGCTCGGTCCCTCTCTGTCCTAGTAATTTAAAGGCACCCACGCAAACAGCACGCTTGGTCTCTCTCTGCTCTAAGGATTTACTGAACCGAACGAGACAGACCACTAAGTTCTTCTCAATTCTGAAATTGTCACCGAAATACACAGATCGATCGGTCTATCTCTGCTTCCTAATTTTTTATGTTTTATCATTTTATCTTTCTGTATTTATTTATTTTTCAGAAAATTCCAAAATTCCAAAAACATTTTCTCTTTCTATTTTTATTTATTTTTCAGAAAATTCCAAAATTACAAAAACACTTTATCTTTCTGGTCGGTGTACGTTTTGCACAGGTGCATACAAGCATCTCCTTCTGTAGTGTTTACCCAGGTATGTTTTATCTTTATCAGACTAGTTAGACATCCCTAGAAGCATGCTGCTGTATGTTGTCGCAAGCCTCTATGACCTCGAGCATGCCTTAATGATTCGATCAATGCCTATCGTTTCGTCCCAATCAGGCTACTTTCTCACACTCGGTCTAGAGCTACCTTACTCTACTCATCTGAAACATGAGTTGCTCTGCTTTGTCCCTATTCTGTAGCAGAAGGTACGTTCGGTCTCTTAACCACCTCCTCATCTTCTTCATTTACATTCGATTCCCCAAAGTAACCCTTGATGCTTTCGGTCTTTACCACTGAGGCTTATGGTTGCACAACATCTGTGTTTATGATCTTGGATTCGTTTACCACGGTCTAAGTGAAACCCAAAATCCAATACCTGAAATGAATTGACGGTGAGTGATAAACTCAAGCTATTACTTGGAAATCTCATTTTCCTTTTGTGTGATCTTTTATGAAATTGTTTCCACCTAAGACATTTCTTCCCAAAGAGGTCCAGTTTATTTTTTCTTTGAGATTTCTATCTATACCATTCACGTCACGAAATACCTCCCTCATACCTGTTCAACAGATCACATCGATCTCACAGGTATCTCTACCAACACTCAGTTTTATGTTAAGACTTGATGTTCGGTTTGAGTTCAGCCACCCTTCAGCCCATTATCAAAAGATGCCTTTCATTGTTTGTTAAAAGACAACTGATCGTATTTCTCGGGAAACCACACAAGCACTTCAGGTCACTCTTGGCCTTGAAGGAAGCGATTCTTGCCCGGAATCTTCCGCTTTCGGTCTTCTTAATAGACAACCCTCACATCCCAAACACCTTTGTTTTATTTCTTTAGCTTTTTACACTCTTATGCACGAAAATTAATTTTTTCCAACATTCTGATTGCTGTTTGGTATGTGGTTTTAAGTTTCAGCTGTAACCAAACAAGGGCACAAGAATTTCAAACGGTACCAAAAAAAAAAAAGAAAAAAAGAAAAAAAAAGAAAAAAAAATGATTTGGGCGCGTGCAATTGATTCCTTTCACACCCACGTGTGCCGACATATTCCTGCGATACACCATAACTTACAATCGCGCTTTTTCAGGCGACGTTTTGGTTTCTTCATCATCACGATTTTCTCTCTCCTGTGAACGGTATAAATAAAGGGGATCGTGTTATTTGGCATTTACCTCTCACGAATTCTCTCTCTGAAAAAGTTTTAACTGTTCATCTTCTTCCACAACTCAACAATGGCGACTTCTTCTTCAGCACAAGATCAAACTGCCTCCTCTTCTCTGCTCTCAATCAAACCTAATCAAAATTTGATTATAGAGATGACGCCATTCTTATATGACTCCTACATGCTACACGTGGTGGAATGCCTCAAATATTCCCCATTGGTGTTGGCACTCACGCAAGTGGAGGCCGTACCCATGTCCCTGCTCTCCCAAGTCTACACAACGGCCAACTACGACAAACATAAGGACCGCATCTTCTTCACCATTCACGACAAGAAAACCTCGGTGTCCAAAACACGGTTTTGCTCCCTTTTAGGGCTTGCCGTCGACTCCTCCGTCATCTCACCGGATTTCATCACCTCTGTGCAACTTTTTTCGATGATGTATGAAATGGGGTATACGGATGTTCTTACCACCATTGCAAAAGTCAAGAAATCCTGTCTTCCGTCTCAGTGGAACGGATTGCTTACCCTTCTTATTAAGGGTTTAGCGGACAGATGTGGTGGTTCTGACACCACAAGCAAAGGGTTTCTGACCATCATGTATGGTCTTTACAACGGCATCAATCTAGATTATGGCTCCATAATCTGGGCTCAAGTCGTTCAGAGTCTCAACACAACTGCCAGGTACTCCGAGATCTCATGCGGCAGGTTTTGGATGCTTATCACCAGAAGGGCCATGGATTCCCTTAACATCCTGGTAATGAAGGATGCTCTTACGGCTTCAATTGCATCTTACACACCAAGAAGATCATAGTCTCCGATCCAAGTAAGTTTCTTCAATATGGATTGATCCCTGAGTCCATGTATAGGTGCGTCACACCACACAGCAAAATCATGGCTGACTACAGCACCAGAACACCCTTGCCTCCTAGGGTTCTGTCCGAGGAACAACGTGCTGCTCTTGATGCCCTCGATCAACCTGCCAACCGTGGCAAGAGGGCAAGCAAAAAGGAGAAAGCAGAAAAGAGAGAACCTGAACCGAAGAAGGAGAGAAAGAGAAGATCCTCCAAACGCAAGTCTGAGGCTGAGGCACCTTCTCAATCCAAATCCAAAAAGGTCAAGAAGATGGCTAAAAGAGCCAAAGGGCCTCCTTCTTCTGAATCTGCTCCATCAGACACAGGGGCTGCTGCTCCTCAAACCGAAACAACACCTGTTCAGTATCCTCAACAACCATCTTCTCCAGCGGGCACTCATCTACCCTCTCCACCAGCATCTCCTCAAATTCCCAAATCACCCTCTCCACCTACATCTCCCCAACTTACCAAATCACCCACTCCTCCTACTTCTCCAAAAATTCCAACCCCACCCCAATCACCCACATAGAAGGTCACACTTTTTGTTCCTATAACCATCCCTCCAACAACAACAGAACCTACCATTCCCCTCTTTGTTCCTCATCCTTCATCCTCTATCTCCAAGCCTATTATCACCGAATCTTCCCAACCACCAGTAACAGTCAATGTATCTGATACAGGCGCTGCTACTGTGGTTGAAACCCCAGTAATCAACCTTCCCCCATCTCCTTCTCCATCCTCCAACTCCGGTGCTACCTTGGGGGGCGATGATGAAGAGTTCGACTCTATCTATTATAGCCCCTACCGGATTCCTATAGACACAGATGCCGATACCCCTGTTTCTAGTCAGCAGATTCAGGAAATTCACGCCAAACTTGACAGTCTGTTGGCTGATAATAAAGCCTACGGGGGTGTTGTGCTCAAAGCCTTCATTGAGTCTGCGATCAAGACGTACACTGACGCCTTGGATCGTTCAACTGACGCCATAGATAACTCAGCTGCTTCATGCTCAAAAGCCACCAAGGAAGTTTCTGAGGTTGTTCACACAACTCAGATCTTTCTTGATTCTCTAAAAGCTCACGCTGACTCTAGTGCAGCCAAGCTTCAAGCGTTCGTAGACTCTTTCTCGGCTACCCATCAGGGTGAAACCACCAAACTTGAGGCTCTGCGCGCTGACCTCAAAACTGAATCCTCCTCATTTCTCAAAACTTTGGATTCACGTTTTGCTTCTCTGGCAGCCGAGAGCACCCTGAAGGAAGATCTTGTCAAGCACCAGGCAATCATCGACTTACAAAAGATCCAACTGGCCCACGCACAACAAGAAATTTCTTTGCTAAAGACTCAGCGGGCAGTTCTTCAAAGTTGCACTGGTGATGTCAAGAATATGTTAACAAATGTTCTTGACACTCATGATCCCTTCCTAACCCTCACTATCAGACAACATCTCCAGGCAAAACTCCTTCCTGATATTAACATTCTGAGTGAAATGAAGGGTGTCCCGGAGAAGCTTATTCTTCCGCGACAAGGGGGAGAGGAAGGTGTGTCCAAGACAGAACCGAAGGTTAATGTAGCTTCGGGTTCTGGGAAACAAGTCCTTGTTGAGAGCGAATCAGATTCAGATGAAACTATCACTGAAGCTCTTCAACGCAAGAAAAGGGACAAAGAGCTTGATGAAACTCTAAAGATAGCTCGAGAGGCCGAGGCCAGGGAAAGAAAGATCAGGGAGGATGAGGAGGCCATTCAAGCCAAGAAGACTCTGTTCCTAGATTGGGACAGAGACACACTCATCACTCAAGCGATTGAGTTTCCTTCCATATATTGGTTGGAACCGATTGCATCCTTCGAGTGTGAAAATACAAAAGACTCGCAGTTCGACATGCCAATCACGCACAAAGCTTTCACATTTCATTGCTTTGATGTCACTGCCGATGTCCCTCATCCGAACCTGAAGGTTGACAGAGAGCTAATAGATTTCTATCGGAAGTATGGTCAACCGCAGTACTTGAAATGGAGCGCTCAGAAAATCATTAAAGTCAAGGTACTGAAACCGACACAGGTAGGGAAATTTGTGAACGTTAATTTCAAAATCAACAGAGGAACGGCCAACACAGAACATCTTATTTCTCTGGCAGATCTTCCCAGTCTGAATCCGCATGATTGGATTCTGCTATACAACATTCTTCTCTCCAACCAAAGAGAGTATGAACCGATTCTTAAACATCTTAAAAGAATGTTGGCTTCCTACGTCCATGAGCTCGCCACTATGGATCAGGAAATAGCAAAAGTTATGAACAAGAAACCAACCATCAAGCCCACTTCCAAGACAGGAGATGTTCATAAAATGAAGACAGGGCAAATTGATTCTTCCAATCTGACGGTTATGTTCACCAGAGGCGAAAAGCATAAGTTTCTGTTTGCTTTGGTAGACAAACATCTGTTTTCTACAGATTGTCTGGAGCATATTATTAACATCATTCACCGATGCAAACAGAACTCAACAGCAGACAAGAAGAACTTCATTGACATGCTTCGTTGGTATATCACCTTCAGGCATCACATTCTGGCTATAATACCGAAGATTTTTGAGACGGTAAAGAAGCCCTCTGCTGTGAAAAGAGAGTGAAGGTCTCACTCCAAATTGACGCAAAGGGGGAGATTGTTGGGCCAAAGATTATTTTGAAGATCGCGTCTTTTGGGCTCGATAGTATTAGTCACTTTGTATTCCGGTTTGGGCCTGTCCAACCGAGAACCTTTTATGTTTTGTATATAAGTTTACGCTTGCATGCATATTAGGTTAACGATTTGAGAGATTAAGAAATTAGCGATTCATCTAGAGCATAACAGGTTTCTTTAATCATTCTTGTAACCTACCAATCCTCTACAATTGATGTTCTAAATCGAGCTCTTCTGAGGATTTTGTTTAATCATTCGACACGTTTGATTCCTTCTTGACTTGTTCTTATTATTGCGTTCATACAGTTTTATATTTACATACTTGTTCAAGATCTAATCGATCTTTATAGATTAAAGGCTAGTTTGAATCTCATCATTTCTCTATCTCACTGGTTAGTCGTTTCGATGATACACCTTTCGATCACATACGAAAGATTGAGCTTAGAAAAATGTTCGAGTAGATAGTTAACAGGTTTCCCTCTTTGTACTGGAATCGAAAAGAGTTGCAGGTATAAGAATTATCAAAGAGAAGTATACATGTGGCGATCGAGGGATCAGTGGTTGTAGCTGCTTTGGGGCAATTCCTTTTGAAGTGCCCGGCTTCGCCACAATTGTAGCAGGTTGGACTGATTCCCGCTCCGGATGGTTGGTTCGTTGATTTGGCTGGTTTTCTACAGGTTCGAGCAAGATGGCCCTTCTTGCCATAGTTGTCACACATCCTTTCGCGGCATGGACCAGGAATGCGGTGATGGTAGTTGCACTTACCATACCAAGGAAGGGTACCAGTGTATCCACTGGTGGGAGTTTAGGCTGTGGATCCAACAGCTAAGACAGGAACAGGGGCAGTAGCAGCATGGACTGCTACCGTTTGCTGTTTCTTAGAAGACACTTTCGTACTCGGGGCCTTCCGCTTGTTCCAAGATTTCTTTTTGCTTCCATCTCCACGGGTAACTGGCTCGGGGGTAGTAGCTTCCTCATCAGAGTTGTCTTCGTGATTGATCAAGACTTTCGCAAGACATTTAGCGATGTCGTAGGTGTCTGGCTTCGCAACCAAGACATCCCCTTTTGTTGGCTGGGTCAATCCCTAGATGAATCTCTCTATCTTTTTACTCTCCGGGGTAACCATTCCTGGACAGAGTAACGCCAGATCATCAAATCTTGAAGTATAAGCAGCTATGTCGGAACCCTTCATCTTAAATTTCCAGAGTTTGTGTTCTACTTTCTGTATTTCGCCCCGGGGGCAATACTCTGCAAGAAGCAGCTCCTTCATAGCTTCCCAACCCGTAGCATTTGCTATAGGTAGAGTTAGGGATTTGACTCAGCCGTTCCACCAAGTCAGAGCTTTGTCAAGGAAGGTGCAGGCGGCGAACTTTACTATGTCAGACTCCAAACAGGCACATATTTTGAAGATTGATTTGATTTTCTCGAACCATCGAGTCAGGGAAATGACACCTCTAGTGCCATAGAACGACGTAGGTTTCACATTCATGAAGTCTTTATAGGAACCCCCTCTTTGGTGTTCCTGGCTATCTTCTGGATTTTGGGGTTGGGGACCACCTCCGGAGCCACCGGGATTCATTTGTGACATGGCTGCCACCATTGTAGCATTCATAACTGTTTGAAGTGATGCGAGATCAAATTGAGGAGAAGGTGGTGGTGGAGGAGGGTTGTCGTTGCTCTTCGAGCTGGGTCTCTTTCGTGGAGGCATCTTGATCGAAAAAGATTAGGCAAGAGAGGATCATAAGTTCTCTGAATTGAATCAAGAGATACGGAACAGGGGATATCTCATCCAGATAGATATAGCATTATAGTAAGCGATAAAGCAGGAAAGAGTTATCAAGACAGAACATTTTATCGCTAGAGGAATGATCAAGGAACAACGCGTATACGAGGGCTTTCTACGGAGGATTTGCTCGAGAAATACTCCCATAGTATTTCATGGTTCGCTGCAGCGACGATTCGTTGTTTGAGATATTAGGTAAGTTATAGGCATGTTGCGTACCACAGTCACTCCCAAGCACATGTGGGCCGTGTCCCGAATGAATATAGTTGGCCAAGCTATATTGACCCTAGACACGACTACATAACTGCCCATGTTTAACCGCAGTGTACAATACCCATTTACTTATGTTTTGTTCTACTTGTAGTTACGGATTTCGACGGTTCGGTATCCTTGTATACTTTTGAAAATACTTATAGTTTTGAAGATACTTTTAATTCAGAGCACTGAGGCCCTTTAGTGTTTATAGTTTTATACCATGTATGGTTTGGTATACTCCGTTCACTATAAACAAGGGCTCTGATACCAATCTGTCACACCCTGAAAATCAAAGGCGAAAACATTTACGGGTGGACTCCACGTTGTGTATCAAATCCAATGTACATAGTAATCACAGTAAACAACCATTACATTACATATCTATGAAAGTTTACAGTTGTTTCAAAAGTAAAGTTATACAAGATATACACATGCATCATATTAACAAAAGTTGAGGCGAGTCTTCCACGCACTCCCTCTTCACCAAAAAGAGATCATCGGGTACCTATCTAACTTGGACCTGAGAATACAAGCGGTTTGAAAATCAGCATAAAGCTGGTGAGTTCATAAGCGGTTTTGTTTTATGAAATGTATCGGTTTCCTTTAGTTTCTGAAAAGGTTTGTTATCCAAGAAAATCCCATATTTTCTTATGTGAAGTTAGTTTAGTTATCATTTGTTACCAATTCGATTACGTGTTGTATTTTACCCCAGGAAAATCCCATATTTTCCTAATTGTAAGACCAGTTGTATATCACAAAGTATAGTTTAATACACAAAACTATATGTTGAAAATCTTGGGATCACTATCCCAAAAGAGATATAAGATAGTTTGACACATATGAAAGTACAGATTTAAGATCATGGGACTACCATCCCGGACTAGACACGAGATAATTTGATATATATGGAAATATAGATTGAAAACCATGGGATCACTATCCCGGACAAGATATAGATTTAGACCATGGGATTATCATCCCGTACTTGATATAGATTGAAAACCGTGGGATCACTATCCCGGATAAGATATAAGTGTAAACCATGGGATTACTATCCCATATAAGATATAGTTAAAAATCATGGGGCAAACATCTCGTTCAAGTTATAGATACTAACCATGGGATCACTATCCCGTATAAGATATAAGATATATACATACAGAAAAACCATGGGAATAACATCCCGTACTAGATACAAGTTCAATAGACTGAAAAACCATGGGACTACTATCCCGAACTAGATACAAAATAGTTTGACAAAACCAAGGGATCAATATCCCGAACCAGATATAAGATTATAAGACCCAAACTGTGAATAAATTTATGTTAATACATGTTGTGAGTCGGGTAACCATGCTAATACAACAACGAGACCTCCTTGACGTTTTTCAGACGTCGAAACGATATCCAGAAATTTGTCACCCCAGGCTTGCCCGCCTAACTGTAGCTAGCAGTTAAGGTGTGGGATTGTCAGTCCCGAATAGATCTATTCACAAATTCCGCGCTCTCCCTCTAGGAGACTCTGGTTACACTTCCGGGGAGGATTTATTGATCATCCATTAAGGGTAGTGACTATCTCAAAAACTAGTACTAAACTATTCACAGGGTTCTCATACGATCTCAACATACAAAAGATTATGAAACATAATACAGCAAATATAGATACATACAATGGAATTATCTGACAATACATTCAAATGATACGGAGATAAACTGAATCAGACATAGCTTATCTAATAACTTTATATAAATATCAGTATATGATAGAAAGAACAGTAAAGATTTCCAAATTATTCCCATAATAATTTGATTATTTGGTTATTTCCTTAACTAAAATTCATTTAGTTGTAATTGATAAATCTTTCCTTATGCTCAGCATAATACATAAGGAGTAAAAGAGTTTATAAGTTTGCCAGATATTATTTGAGACATATCAATGTTATGATTTGAAAACAGTTATATTTTGCTTGTATTCCCCCCCCCCCCTAAAAACATTGAAAAACACGAAAAAGGGCGTAGGGGTATGAACTCACCGAACGAGAAACATGACGAATTGGATGCTAAGAGTTGGTCCGGGGCTTGTAAACGCACGAGGTTCCTAAGTATAATGTAAAGATACACATTTGTATCTAATTAGGACCTAGATTGATTATTTGATAGGGAAAATTGCTTATAGTCGCGAAAACACTCGGATATAAGTGTTTGGAGGGACCCGGGTGACATTTAGGGACACATATAGTTAGGATAATGAATTGGGACTTCAAAGGAACACCCCTTAGGGAGTTTACGGCCACAAGATCCATTCCCCATGATTTTATGGCCGTAAACTCATGGTGGGGTCAATTATGGGCAAAAATGACTTCAAACACTTAGGGGAATTTTTCTAGGTTTGGTTCAAAGTATTGGAATGGATTTTTAGCATCAAAATGACACATTAATGGGAGTTTACGGCCTAGCATAGGCTCCTGGCCGTAAACTCCTTAATACTCATGAAAATGGTGTTAAATGGTGCTAAAACAAATCACATGTGATTGCTAAAAATTTTTCAAGACCTTACATGCATTTGTATGAAATTTTGAAGGGGTTTTTGGAGTTTACAGCCAATGAGACCCCTCTCATGGCCGTAAACTCTCTTAGAGAGTGATTTCATGTGTTTTAATTCCAAAAACTTCTTTCTAAGGACTTCTAAAATTCATTCCAAGGCTTTAGGGGTGGTTTAAGGACATTTTGGCATGTCTTTATGAGTTTACGGCCAAAGGCTATGTGCTTAGGTCGTAAACTCCTATATGTAATGTGTTTGATGTGTTTAAGGTCTCCATACCATTTTTAGATGATTCTAGGATTTACCACAAGGTCATTGGTTGAGTTTCAAGGCATTTGGACATGTTTAAAGGCACTAAATCCCCCTTTTAGAGGAGTTTACGGCCCAAGCACATGCGTTGGCCGTAAACTCTTGTTTTTCCCCCAAAAATCATGTTTAAAGTGTCCAAATGCTAAAACCAATATTCTACAAGTCATATCTAAGCCTTGTTTGTGATTTGGAAGGGTTTAAGGTCATGAAGACCCCATTTACATGAGTTTACGGCCCAAGATTATGCCTTGGCCGTAAACTCCTTCAAATGACTCAAAATCAATATTTTAAATGTTATAAGTCCTTTCCATGAAGTCATTAAGCCATATCTAAAGTCCATAATTGTTTAGGAGGGGTTTTAGTGCTTAAAAACCCAGTTATTATGAGTTTACGGCCTAAGCATGTTTCTGGGCCGTAAACTCATATACAAGGCCTTAATTCATGATTAAACCCCTAATTTGGAAGCCAAATATGCTATACATGAAGGTTAGGAAGGTACCTTAGGGATTTAAGGCCTTAAAATTGAATTTTTGACCCTTAAACTTTGGATTTAGGAGAGAGGTTAGAGAGAGAGAGTAGAGAGAGGAAGAAAAAGCTTCAAATGAGTGCTTAAACACATTTATATAGGTCCTAAAACTTGGACACGGTGGAATTCTACCCGATACCGGGCTGAAACAAAGCTTTAGGTCGTACCCGATTAAGTTTTCGTCACCCGGCAGGGACGTTTCTAAAACTTAAGAAATCAATATTTTGGGCTAATTACATGAATTCATGAGTTGTTTAGACACTCATTTATATTATAATAAACATATAAGTTTAAATAATTTAACCCAAAGTGAAAACGGAACGAATTTAATAACGGCGAATTTTTCGGGTAGAACTGGTTTTGGCGATTAATAACTTCGGGTTGTTACAATATCCAATGTCAACATTGTCAATGTCCATAAAATTTTAGGAAGTTGATCTTAGCAAATAGATATGATCATTAAGGGTCTTTTCATAGTCTGTTTCATAGGAGTCCCAAAGGAACTCATTATGTGACTTAAAAAGTAGTTGAGCCACCAACTTTTTCAAGACTTTGACACCCACTCTCCCAGCTTGTCAATATGTGACTACATCTCCAAGATGTGATCACGCATAGACCTTTGCTTGCCAATAGGGCTTGAGTGACCTTAAACTTTTCAAGAACTGGTGGGTTAGGGAGAATAATTGGAGGAGGTGGAGGAAGTGAAGTTCCAAGAGATTTGGGATGATCATAGATGTCTGAACTAGACATATTTTGGGAGATATTCAAGATAGTTGATTAAAAGTCCTTAAGATAACACCCAATATGAGATATTAAGGCTAGGACCCTACAAGCTATTTTATAACTCGGAAGAGGGATGCCGTAATACAAGCTATAAAATATTTGAAGGTAGGTGAATGACGATTCACCAATTTCCACCAAGATAAACGAAATGTATTATTAGGTTTTAATTGGTTTTGAAACTCCTAGATTCTTTTGAGATTCATTGAACTATTCAATGCACGTTTCAATCTCGAGTGTGCCCTTCAAGTTTTGTGACTGGGATGCCGAGGATCACAAAACAAGGTGTGAAGTAACCATGCAAATGACTTGGTACCCTTAATTGTTTACCCCTCAATCGATGTGCCGGTTAACCACACACGCTTCCTTAACGAGTTAGTGTTCCGGTTAACCACACACGCTCCACTAACCGACTTAAACAAAGTGCAAAGTGTAATATCATGGATTAGCACCTTATTCACATTTTTCTAAGTAACTAAGATTGGGTATTTATAAATGGTTTAGTTACTTAGTAATTATCATTAATACTTTTAATGAACGGAGAATTCTAGTCCTTGTCCTACCCGTTCGACTAACGACCCTCCACCTGTCAAGGAAGGGGTGGGTGAGAGTGGACACCCATTAATGTAAATCAAAATAATAAGACATGAAATCACTCTCTAAGAGAGTTTACGGCCATGAGAGGGGTCTCATTGGCCGTACAGTTATAGACACCAAAAATGTAAATCAAAATAATAAGATGAGTCTTGAATGCGCTCCATCTTCTCAAAAGCTAGTCTCGGTACCTGTCTACTAATGACCTGAGAATACAAGTTATTTTGAAAGAGTTTATCAGCATTAAGCTGGTGAGTTCATAAGTATTTTAGTGTCAGTGGTTGTATCAAAATGTTTGAACGTAGTTATAAACACGAGTTTGTAAACATTGATAATATAAGTACGTGATTGTTTGTAAGTGTTTGTAAAAGTTTGAATATCTTAGAAAAACCTATATTTTCCATTAAAAGTAGCCTTCTACCAGAGCGTAACTGTTTTCTATGTTCATTAGTTGTAAGAGTGTGTAATTTTCCCCAGTGTAACTATCATTCTCAAAATATAGTTTGTACATTAATGTTTAAGTGAAAAGATCACTAAATATGTAAAGGGTAAATTAATGTAGTACTGTAGTGTTGTATTATAGGAACTACTGTTGTACTAACTACCTTAAACCGGATTTATATTAAGGTATCATGTGATTTATTGTACCATACTATCAACTGGATAAACAATGACAATTCTAAGTCGTAAAAAGAAATGATGTTTGGCACCCGCAGACCTGCAGGTCTGGCTGTAGCTAGCAGCAAGGTGTAGGATAGTCAATCCAGTATAGATCTATACGCAAACTCACGCTCTCCCTCCAAGAGGCTCTGGCTACAACTCGGGCCATGATATTTAAGGCATGCTCCGATACAGTGGATCACAATTTTGTTAATGTATATATGTATATGTAATGTATTGTTACTCGTTCTAGTATCATTGTATATGTTCTCTTTCTAGTATGGTTGTATATGTTCTCTTTCTAGTATAGTTGTATATGTTCTCTTTCTAGTATAGTTGTATATGTTCTCCTTCTAGTATATTTTTATATGTTCTCTTTCTAGTATAGTTGTATATGTTCTCATAGTAATAAGTATTGACTCATGAATGAACTGACTCATTGATCTAACAATAGTATAAGTATGATCTTGTGTTACCCCAATGGTAACTTACAAATGATGTAACTAGCATGTATGAACATGGAAGAACTTTTATGTCTATATATTTACACATGATATATAATTAATATTGAAACGACCTTCGGACGGCTACCCGATATCCCACCAGACCACATCCAAATCAAGGAAAAGGAAATAGGGCGTTCAGCCTTCCTAAGCCTTTTTAACATTTCTTATATAACTATAGATATATGGGCATGCAATTTATAACAATTGAAACAAAGTTTAAGTAAAAGTATTTGATAAGTAAAAGACTTTGTAAAACAGTAGGAAGTAAAACAACTTTGATAAACAGTTTGAATAGTAGTAAAATCATTGGTTTTGTAGTTATTAATCACATGTGATTTATGTAATAACTATAAGTATTCAACTTGTATTCCCCCCCCCCCCCCCACCCATAAAAGCATTTAAAACATTTAAAAGTATTTCATAGGTTAATTAAAGGGGTATGAACTCACTTGTGGTGAGTGGATTGGATTGAAATGTCGGGTACGGTGCTAGGTGACAAATGAAGACTTATACACACGCACGAGCCTAGTTAACATACAATGAACATATATATAACTAATTAGCCAATTTATAACTAATAAATTAAGTTAGGACACCCTAGAACATGAGAAAACTTTGTTTCAAGTGTTAAAGATCACAAGGATTGCATCCGAGTGTGGGTAGGGCAAAACTAGTGTGTTTGGAGTACAAGGGTAAACTCCTTGGGAGTTTACGGTCTAAATGACCTTTACCCTAGGAGTTTACGGCAGTAAACTCAAGGGTTTACGGTCTAAACTCCATTTCTTGCAACCATGAGTTGTTTGGAGGTTTAACAAGTCCTTTGAAGCAATCTTGCTAAGTGGTTGTGAAACCCTAATTTTTTTTTGCAAAAATTTTATACTTTTAAAACCCATCTTACATTAAATTAAAACAACTGAAATAGTCATAACATAATCCATCTACTTAATAATCTTATAAAATAAGTGCGGAAGTAATAATAATAATAAGGTCCCAACAAAAATAACTAGTAGTGATCTCCCGGTGCTCCATGTTAAGCCCCACCCTCTTTAAACTTAACACCTGAAAAGTTATAAGGGAAACCGTAAGCACAAAGCTTAGTGAATTCAAACACAGACATTGTACTAACATTCATATTTACTAACCCTAATCCATTTTCCAACTATATTTTTATAATAAGGGCAAAGAACGAATCAACGCCAATAATACAAGAAGGACTTGTAGGTTTGAGCCGCACCGGGAAGATGCCGTATCACTTGGCCCTAATCACCGCACCTCACGATTAGTATTACATTGGTGATCTTACCTACCCACCGTATCGGTAAATCCGTATCCTTTGGTGGTGTCCCCATATCCATGATTAGTTACATATAGTGCAGATGTACGAATTAAAACAATACTTATATAGCATGCTTTTATAATAAATTCAAATAATCACACACGAGCTAACTAGCAAACACAATCATCAATACAACGGTGTGAGAGAACTCACCTTCAGTGAGTAGTAAGGATAGCTAAGAATAAAATAATTCTACCAAGCTTGAGCAAACTTCAAAACCCCACCTAAAAAGGACTAAAGGTTAGAAAGGAGAAGTAATGAAGCTATGAGTTGAGAAAAGAGTAATCACAGCAAGGTCTCTAAAACAAAACTGTTATTTAAAACGGATTTACTCAAAAATCTAAAACAGAAACATATATTTAACTAAATTTTAAAGGAAACTATGATTGCTCATGACTCCACAACTATAAAGAACTCATTCTAACTCCAAAATATGAATTAAATATGAATTTTACAAAATGGTGTATCATTTATGTCTCCAACAATACAGTCAAGTGATGTTGGCCAATTCTACCTAACTTGTGAGTAGAATTCGTCCAAACCAAAATTAATAGAAGTAAAGGACATACATATGAAAGTATCAGAGTTGAAATTGAATGAAAAGCATCTCCCAAAATCCAGGTATAAAATTCACATTGTGGATAATCATAGCACTAGAAAAAGCTGCTGACTGCGCACTGATCTAGAGTGTGGATCCATTCTATCCCATTTATATTTCGAAATAACTCCCCATCTTATCCAGATCTTAAACTAATAATATAAGGAACATATATAAACTTGTAATCACTCTGGATCCTTTTCTATGCCTTAGAAAGGATGAAAACAAAATGACATATCAGAACAGACCCAGATCAGACCTAACATCAAAGATGCCATTCTTTCCAATAGATAAAGTCCTTGTCAGTGAGGTTGGCCTTCTTACGAAAGTTAGAAAACTAAAATTTTGAACTTTTGGAACTAGTTTGGGGTCCGTTTCAGTTCTATAGCTCAATATATCGGTTTTACAAAATGACTACAGATCTGATGGAAAACAGAATCGAAGCCACCCGTGATTCCTTTTTGGCTTATCCATCCTTCTCCCTTTGAAACACATTTTAAGATGTGTTCATCATCCCAATTTAGTCCCCATGATCATGGTGGTACTAAAAAGGGTTAGGTATAAATAGGATTTCATTTTGCCACAAGATTGTAATAACAATCAACATGAAAATGAACATAAAGCACATAAAATCACCATTCTCCCTTTTAGGGTTTCCATGATCTTTTGCCACATGTAAAACCCTAGATCCATCAACCACCATATATGGGGTGAAGATAGGACCTTGAGATGATGTATAACATACAATTACAAATCCAATAAGAAGAGAAGAAGTGAAGATGAAATCATAAAACTAGAACAAGGTTCATACCATATGAATCAAGGCTGGAAATGCAGAAGAATTAAGCTCCAAACAACATCCCCTTGGCTTCTCTTGATCCCAAAGAGATAGATGACGATTCTAGAGAGAGATAGAGAGAGAAAGAGGGAGGGAGGGTTTAGAGTTTTTTTTTTCTTGTGTGTGCTCCAAATGACTCATTTAACACATGAAGTACTATTTACTAGATGGACTTTGCAAATAGGCCCATAGTCCATTGACTTCAATAAAAGGAGTTTACAAGATGATCAAAGGAGTCCAATAACATAAGAAATCATACATTGGTTAAATAAATTAACCCAAGGTTACAAGGATAATTAAATTAAAATAACCAAACGTACCGAGAAAAACAGGGGCGTTAGAGTGGTTTAGCCTTTGGAATGGACTAGGTCCACAAAACACCCTCCTTGAGGTGTTTACGGCCTAAGGGTATTTTCCCTTGGGTTTACTACCATAAACCCTTATGGGAAGGATATTGCCTTTATTTCAAGTCCTTATCACAACTAGGTAAATCTCTAAGTTAGCTTTTAGCGCTAAGAATGGAATATGACTCATTTAAACACCTTTTTGGGTGTTTACGGTTTTAGGATATCCTTAGACCGTAAACACCTATAAATGGTGATGTTTGGTGTTTTTCAAGGCTTAAAAATATCAATGGAAGGTTTAAATATGTTAAGGTAAGTCTTAAACTTCAAACTAGGGCTAAATATGGGACTTAAGTAAATTTTGGGGGACTTTATGGTGTTTACGGCCCAAGCATCATCTTGGACCGTGAACACCTCAAAGCATGTTGTTCTTGACCGATTTTATTGGTGATTAATTGATATACTATCTTACAAGAACTCAAGGATGAAAGTACTTACTATAATGATGCTTGATTTGAGCTAAAAGGCCAAGAACACTTAGTGTGTGTTCTTGGTGTTTTGGAAAATCTAAACAAAAACCGGAAATGAATGGATGAATAGATGCAGAAACACTAGATTAAGTGTTTTACTAACTTGAAATGGTTAGAACACTTCCAAGGTTGAAGATTTGGAATTAAATCTTGGATGATACTTGAGAGAGTTTTTGGAGTTTACTCTTTTGACTATTGGGGAGTAAACACAAATGACTAGTTTTTGGGAAGTAAACTCATACATATCTATGAGTTCACGGTTTTTGGGTGAATTCTAAACCCAAAACATAAAAGTTGGGTCGGGTGTTTCTAATACGTGAAGTGTTTGCGGTTTTCAAAAATCAGAACCCGAGACAACACTTTATTTCACTCGTTCGTTTAAAAATAATATTAAAATATTCAAACGAACTTTATATTTCTTAAAAATAAGAAATAATGATATTAATTTATGATATGAAGTGGTTGACTTTTAGGGTTTGACCAAATGAAAATTTCGGGTTGTCACATCATCCCCCTGTTATGGGAATTTTGTCCCGAAATTAAAGTCTAAACAAATAAAGTAGTTACAAATAACTAAGCAAAGAGATGAGGGTATTTCATTTTCATCTGATCCTCGCGCTCCCAAGTGAATTCCGGTCCTCGCTTGGCGTTCCAGCGAACCTTCACAATTGGGATACGACTTTGCTTTGTCTGCTAGACTTCTTGGTCCATGACTTCTACTGGTTCTTCCGCGAAATTGAGGCTCTCGTTGATCTCGATCTCGTCTAGTGGGATTACAAGAGTCTCGTAGGACAGACACTTTTTCAAGTTAGATACGTGGAATGTAGAATGTACGTTACGAAGTTCGTCGGGTAGATTCAGTTTGTATGCTACAGGGCCAATTCTTGCAAGAATCTCGAAGGGCCCTATACATCTTGGATTAAGCTTTCGAGGCCTACCGAAGTGTATCAAGCCCTTCGAAGGTGAGAGTTTGAGAAGGACTCGGTCTCCCACCTGGAATTCCAAAGGTTTCCTTCGCTTATCAGCGTAGCTCTTCTGCCGGTCTCTAGAGGCTTTCAATCGTTCACGGATCTGAATGATCATCTCTGTCGTTTCCCGAATGATTTCTAGGCTGGTGAGAGTACTGTCAGAGGTTTTCCCCCTAGCTAACTGGGTATCCCCCACTTCAGCCCAGCACAGAGGGGATCTGCACTTTCGGTCGTAGACGGCTTCATATGGAGCAGCGTTGATGCTCGTGTGATAACTGTTATTGTAGGAACACTTGACAGGGGGTAAATGAGTATCCCATGCCTATCCAAAGTCAATCACATAGGCTCTCAACATATCTTCCAGTGTTTGAATGGTTCTCTCACTTTGCCCGTCGGTTTGTGGATGGTAGGCCGAATTATATCCAGCCTAGTTCCTAGGGAACTTTGTAGCGACTACCAAAACCTTGAAGTGAATCTACTATCTCTGTCTGAGATAATAGATAAGGGAACACCGTGCAGTCTTAGAATCTCCCTAATGTATGTTCTTGTAAGTTTCTCCATCTTGGCAGTTTCTTTGATAGGCAGGAAGTGTGCAGACTTGGTCAATCTATCGATGATGACTTATATGGTATCAAGTTCACCCGTTGTCTTGGGCAATCTTGGTTATGAAATCCATAGTGATCCGCTCCCACTTCCATTCTGGAATTTCTGGTTGTTGTAGTAAACCAAAGGGCTTCTGGTATTCGACCTTAACCTTTGCGCAAGTAAGGCATTTACTTACAAAGGTAGCAATCTCTGCTTTCATATTAGGCCACCAGTATAGCTTTTTAAGATCCAGATACATCTTATCTGAACCTGGGTGGTCGAAATACCGAGTGTTGTGCACCTCGGTCATGACTAAATCTCGGAAACAACCGTGTTTAGATCCAGTCCGTGAAATATAGGGCTCCATCACCCTTGGATTCTAATTTCTTATCCATTCCACTGAGGGATTTACTCACCACATGTTCAGGTTTCATAGCTTCAACTTGGGCCGCCTGAATTTGCTTAGAAAAATGTGAATAGATAGTCATTGTCAACGACTTGACTCTTCGACCAGAATCTTCCTTCCGACTTAGGGCGTCCGCTACTACGTTGGCTTTACCTGGATGATAACAAATTTCGCATTCATAGTCACTGAGTAGCTCGACCCAACGTCGTTGTCTCATGTTGATCTCTTTCTGATCGAATATATGTTGTAAACTCTTGTGGTCGGTAAAGATAGTGCTTTTCGTTCCGTACAAGTAATGTCTCCAGATCTTTAGAGTAAACACAACTACTCATAGTTCAAGATCATGGGTCGTATAGTTAACTTCATGCGTTTTCAGCTGTCTCGAGGCGTAGGCGATGACCTTACCTCGCTGCATCAGAACACACCCGAGCCCTTGATTCGATGCATCGCAATAGACTACGAAGTCTTCTACCCCTTTGGGGAGGGATAGTATTGGTGCGGTGCACAAGGCTCGTTTGAGCGTTTGGAATGCTCTTTCCTGTTTCTCTTCGCAGTCAAAGGCCACGCCTTTCTGGGTCAGGGTTGTCAGAGGTTTCGCAATTCATGAGAAGTTCTGTATGAACCTGCGGTAGTAGCCAGCGAGACCTAGACATTGACGAATTTCTGTAGGCGTCGTCGGTGCTAACCAGTTCTCAATGGCTTTAATTTTGGATGGGTCCACGTGGATTCCCTCTTTGCTTACCACGTGTCCTAAGAATTCGACTCTTCGGATCAAAAATTCACATTTAGTGAACTTCGCATAGAGTGTCTCCGTTCATAAAGTTCCTAGAACTTGTCGCAAGTGATTGCCATGCTCTTACTTACT
Organism: Lactuca saligna; assembly: GCF_052625555.1. Classification (NCBI taxonomy): domain Eukaryota; kingdom Viridiplantae; phylum Streptophyta; class Magnoliopsida; order Asterales; family Asteraceae; genus Lactuca; species Lactuca saligna. The sequence goes on from NC_136421.1 coordinate 202,593,895, forward strand.
TCGGGAGTAGATCAGGATGTCGTCAATAAAATTAATGACGAACTGATCCAAGTAAGGTCGGCATACTCTATTCATCAGATCCATGAAGACTATAGGCGCATTGGTCAATCCGAATAGCATCACCACGAACTCGTAGTGTCCGTAACGAGTTCGGAAGGTTGTCTTTGGAACATCTTCCTGTAGCACTCATAACTGGTGATATCTGGATCTTAGATCAATTTTGGAAAAGTAGTTCACCCCTTGCAGTTAGTCAAATAGATCGTCTATGCGAGGCAGAGGGTAACGATTCTTGACCGTCAGTTTGTTGAGTTCTCTGTAGTCGATACACATACGGAATGATCCGTCTTTCTTCTTAATGAACAAGACCGGTGCTCCCCATGGCGAGAAACTTGGTCTCATCAAGCCCTTGCTGAGCAGTTCGTTAAGTTGACCAGATAGTTCCTGCATCTCAGCTGGTTCTAATCGGTAGGGCGACTTGGCTATCGGGGTAGCTCCTGGGAGTAAGTTGATTCTGAACTTGACTTGTCGTTACGGAAGTAATCCAGGTAGCTCTTCTAGGAAGATGTCGGGAAAGTCGCTCACTACTGGAATGTTCTTTAGTTCTTTAGTTTCGAGGCTTGTATCAACGATGTGAGCAAGGAATGCATGGTAGTCTTTATGTAGATACTTCTGTGCTTGAATACTTGATATAATATGAAGACTCGCACCGGGTTTGTCACCGTAGATGATAAGAGTTTCATTAGACGGGAGGTTTAGATGAACTGCTTTCTCGTAGCACATGATGTCGGCGCGATGAAGACTCAACCAATCCATGCCGATGATAACATCGAAGCTTTTGATCGAGACCGGCATAAGGTCGATTGGAAATGAATGGTTATCTAAAGTTAGGGTACTTCCTAAGTATATGCTATTTGTACTTTCTGTTTTTCCATTAGCCATTTCTACTATGAACAGTTCCTTAAGTGTGTGTGGTTGTTGTTTAAGCATGCGAGTAAATTTATGGTTCACGAAGCTTTGCTCCGCTCCACTATCGAACATAATGCATGCATAGGATTTATTGAGGAGGAACGTACCAGTCACCACTATCAGGTCAGCAACTGCTTCCCCATGGCTTATTGCTAGTACCCTCCCTGCTCTGCCAACATTCTTCGCTTTGGGGCAGTCCCTCTTATAGTGGCCTGCTTCACCACATCCATAGCAGGTCGGGTTCGCGCCAGAGTCGGGGACTTGGGTGATCGGCCTCGCTCAGGATTTACAGAAACGAATAGTGTGTCTTATCCTTTTGCAGTTAGAGCACTGCATTTCACGGCAGGGGCTGTTGTGGTGGAAGTTGCATTTGTTGCACTTAGGCAAACTCCCAGCATACTGTCTCACCGGAGCAGTAGCAGCAGCGGCGGTTATTGCGGCATGCACAACCACAACTTGCTGCTTTTTGGCAGCTCGTTGTGTCTACTTCTCTTCTCAAAACTTCCGCATAGTGTCAGCGGGTTTGGAGGGTTCCGGGATGGCTAAGGTGGTTGTTGTTGCAGGGGTTTTGACTCCATGGTCAATTAGTCACTGTGCCAATCGCTTGGCACTGTCAAAGGTAGCGGGGTTTGATGATAGGACATTCCCCTGATACGGAGGCACTAGCCCCCATATGTACCTTTCGATCTTTTAACCTTCAGTGGGAACCATATTGGGGAAGAGGGCCACCAATTTGCTGAATCTGGCGGTATAAGCGACTACGTTGGTGCCCTTCATGGTTAGGCTACAAAGTTCCTATTCCAATTTCTGGATTTCACCACTCGGGCAGTATTCCTCAATCATGAGGTCCTTCATAGTTTCCCAACCCATATTATTCGCCACTACGAGAGTTATCGCTTTAACGTGGCCGTTCCACCATGTTAGGGCCTTTCCTTCAAAGGTGCATGCGGCATATATGACTTTGCTTGCAGCAAGGCATGAACAGATTTCGAAGACTGATTCAGTCTTCTCGAACCATTGGGAGAGGGCAATGACTCCGTTGGTGCCATGGAAGGACAACGGCTTACAGTTGGTGAAATCCTTGTAGGAGCACTCTCTCGAGCGCACAGGTGTTTAAACAGGAATTGAGTTAACAGGGGTTCCACCTCTACTGGCATCAGTAGAGTGATACTGTGCCATGGCGGTTGCCACTGTTGCAGCTACGGCAGCATTCAGGGCTGCAGTATCAATGACCAGAGGAGGAGGTGGAGGTGCATGATTATTCCTGGGAGATTTGCGAGGAGGCATCTTTCAGCTATAAGTTTATAAAGATAAACGCAATGGTAAGAATCAATTGTAAAAGAGGTGAGAGTGACACATGGACTAACCAATCATATCCCAACAGTTGAATGAGTGTTTGAGTTCACAACATGGAAGATTAGTAGGAAAACACAATTGTACAGATTTTGCCACAGAGTAGGTGGTTGTCAATAATACTGGTATTACTGATGTAATGAGTTCAATGAATATCGACCTAACAGTAGGTCTTACATTATACCATACGAAAAGTTTGACAATTCCTAGATTCCTAGTTAGAGTACTAAAAGTTAGGAATATTTTACAGACAAGTGCTACTTAGAGCATAGATACTAAAGGCTAATCCTTAACCCAAAAGATAAAGATGTGCTAGAGATCTTCTAACGGCGATAGGAATTCCTCGGGCGAACCCCGAGGTCTCCCACTTTACGGACCACTTCTTGAAGATGTCGTTCATGAGCCCTTTGACAAGCTCGAAGTTCTATGACTTCGGCTTGAGAGGCAGCTAGCTGTTGCTGCAGGGTCTCATTGGTTCTCCTAGTCCTTTCCATTTCTTCTTCGAGACGGCGGATGCAGACTATGTTGACACCAAAATTGGCATCAACCTCCATGACTCGGTCGATGGATGCTCGACCTTGTTCATCATTATGGGCTATTCTCCGGATGATGACGGATAGAGCTCGATCCGCAAAGCCACCTTCGCTGAGTTTGTAAAAGCTTCGGTCCCTAAAGTATGGTAAGGGTTGACCCTGTTTATCGCTCCAACGATTTAAGTTGGTTGCCCATAAAGGTGTAGGACCTGGAAAAGCTGGTCGGGGGTTGTTGTTTGGGGCTTGACCTACTAACGGTAGGTTCTTGACTTCAGGCTCAGAGTCAGATCCATCAGAAAATCCTTCTGCTTGATGATTATCTAAAGGGATTTGGTGCTCATCATCAGACTCTGCCTCAAGCCATCCAGCATATCCGTTGGGTGGAATGTATGGGTCGCCATGATGGAATCCAGCCATTAAATCTATGCAAGAAGAGAGGTATAAGAATCTAGTGTGTAAATAGTTTGTAGCGGCACAAAATACTCCTATAGTATTTTAAGTTTAGTGTTATGTTCTAGTGTTCTAATTGTGGTATTGTTGGTAAGATTTTACACTTGTTGCAACCACACAACTATACTTAGGCACATGCTAGTCAATCCTTGGATAATGTAGTTGAACAGGCTATATCTTCCCAGTTTTGACTATATGTCTCTAAGTCCACCTGTGTTGTTCAACAATCGTAATTATTTTGTACTGTCCTAGTGACACTGATTTTAGTATGAATGCAGACTTGTATACTTAATTAAATATTTTAGTATTTATAAGTATAAAATCTTGGTCAGAGTATTTTAATCCCATGTATTTATAGTTAGTATATCTTTTATGGGTTGATATACAAAATTCACTATAAAACAATGCTATGATACCAATCTGTCACACCCCAAAACCAAGAACAGCGGAAACATACTGGGGCGGAGGACGTCATGTAGAGTATCACAACACAGTATAACAGTGAACAACCAAACAACATCATCTATTGCATTCAATATATAACTTTAATAAAATCGTGTTTCGTACAGTTATAGACACCAAAAATGTAAATCAAAATAATAAGATGAGTCTTGAATGCGCTCCATCCTCTCAAAAGCTGGTATCGGTACCTATCTACTGATGAGCTGAGAATACAAGTTTGATGAGTTTAAAACAAACTTAAAGATCGATTAGATCTATGAAACAGGTAGATAAATGACTAGATAAACAATTAAGAACAAGCTAATGAATCAAAAGGTGTCGAATGATTCAATAAACAATCCTCAGAAGAGCTCGATAAAGAACATCAACTGTAGAGGATTTTAGGGTTTACAATATTCAATGAGAGTGACGACCGTTACTATACGCATACATGCATGCATATATTTATAATGAAACCCTAACCATTTTTCTAAGAAAAAGAAGGATAATCTAGTTAAACACGGATTGACAAGCCCAATCCGGTTGTAAAACAAAAGGGCCCAAGACGCAACATAATTATCTTCAACAATCTCCCCCTTTGCATCTTTGGCACAGAATCTTCATTCCCTTTTAACAGCAGAAGGCTTCTTTACCGTCTCAAAAATCCTCGGTATAATAGCCAGAATGTGATGCCTGAAGATGATATACCAACGAAGCATATCAGTGAAGTTCTTCTTGTCTGCTGTGGAGTTCTGCTTGCATCGGTGAATGATATTTATAATATGCTCCAGACAATCTGTTGAAAACAGATGCTTGTCTACCAAAGCAAACAAAAACTTATGCTGGTCGCCTCTTGTGAACATGACCGTCAGATTTGAAGAGTCAATTTGCCCTAACTTCATTTTATGAACGTCTCCTGTCTTGGAAGTAGGCTTGACGGTCGGTTTCTTGTTCATTATCTTTGCTATTTCCTGATCCATAGTGGCGAGCTCATGGATGTAGGAAGCCAACATTCTTTTGAGATGTTTCAGAATCGGTTCATACTCTCTATGATTGGAGAGAAGAATGTTGTATAGCAGAATCCAATCATGCGGATTCAGACTGGGAAGATCTGCCAGAGAAATGAGATGTTCTATGTTGGCCATTCCTCTGTTGATTTTGAAGTTAACGTTCACAAATTTCCCAGCCTGTGTTGGTTTCAGTACCTTGACTTTAATTATCTTCTGTGCACTCCATGTCAAGTACTGCGGTTGACCATACTTCAAATAGAAATCTATTAATTCTCTGTCAACCTTCAAGTTTGGATGAGGGACATCGGCAGTGACATCAAAGCAATGAAATGTAAAAGCTTTTCGCGTGATTGGCATGTCAAACTATGAGTCTTTGGTATTTTCACACTCGAAAGATGCTATAGTCAGCCTCTCGAGCATCCTCATCCTCCTTGATTTTTCTTTCTCTAGCCTCGGCCTCTCGAGCTATTTTAAGAGTTTCATCCAGCTCTTTGTCCCTTTTCTTTCGTTGAAGAGCTTCAGCGATAGTTTCAACTGTATCTGACTCGCTCTCAACAAGGAACTGTTTTCCAGAACCCGAAGCTACATTAACCTTCGGTTCTGTCTTTGATAAACCTTCCTCTCCCCCTTGTCGCGGAAGAACAAGCTTCTCCGAGACACCCTTCATTTCGCTCAAGATGTTAATCGCAGGAAGGAGTTTAGCTTGGAGATGTTGTCTGATAGTAAGGGTAAGGAAGGGATCATGAGTGTCAAGAACATTTGTCAACATATTCTTGACATCACCAGCGCAACCTTGAAGAACTGCCCGTTGAGTTTTCAGCAAAGAGATCTCTTGTTGTGTCTGGGCTAGTTGTATCTTCTGAAGGTCGATGGTTGCCTGATGCTTGACAAGATCTTCCTTTAAGGTGCTCTCTGCTACTAGAGAAGCAAAACGTGAATCCAAAGATTGGAGAAAAGAGGTGGATTCAGTTTTGAGGTCAGCACGTAGAGCCTCAAACTTGGAGGTTTCACCTGAAGGGTAGCCGAAAAGGAGTCGACTGACGTCTGAAACTTGGCCGAACTGGAATCAGCATGTGCTTTGAGAGAATCAAGAAAGATCTGAGTTGTGTGAACAACCTCAGAAACTTCCTTTGTGGCTTTAGAGCATGAAGCATCTGAGTTGTTGATGGCATCAGTGGCATGATCCAGAGCGTCAGTATATGTCTTGATCGTAGACTCGATGAAGGCTTTCAGCACGACACCCCCGTAGGCTTTATTATCAGCCAACAGACTATCAAGTTTGTCGTGAATTTCTTGAAGCTGCTGACTGGTAACAGGGGTATCGACATCAGTGTCTGTGGGAATCCGGTATGGGCTATAATAAAGAGAATCGTACTCTTCATCATCACCGCCCAAGGTAGCACCGGAGTTGGAGGATGGAGAAGGAGATGGTGGGATGTTGATGACAGGGGTTTCAACCACAGTAGTAGCCCCAATATCAGATACATTGACTGTTATTGGTGGTTGGGAAGAGGTGATAGTAACTGATTCGGTGATAATTGGTGTGGGGATAGAAGATGTAGGTTGAGTAACAGAGAAGGGAATGGTTGGTTCTGTTGTAGTGGGAGGGATGGTTATAGGAACAGAAAGTGGGACCTTCTGTGTTGGTGATTGGGGTGGGGTAGGAATTTTAGGAGAAGTTGGAGGAGTGGGTGATTTGGTAATTTTGGGAGATGCTGGTGGAGAGGGAAGATGAGTGCCTGCAGGAGAAGATGGTTGTTGAGGAGACTGAGCAATTGTTGTTTCTATTGGAGGAGCAGCAGCCTCTGTGTCAGATGGGTCATTAGGAGCAAAGCCAGGAGAAGGAGATCCTTTGGCTCTTTTAGCCATCTTCTTGACCTTCTTTGATTTGGACTGAGAAGGTTCCTCTGCATCGGATTTTCGTTTGGAGGATCTTCGCTTTCTCTCCTTTTTCGGTTCAGTTTCTTTCTTCTCTGGTTTCTCCTTTTTTCCGGCCCTCTTGCCACGGTTGGCAGGTTGATCAAGGGCTTCTAGTGCAGCTTTCTATTCTTAGGACAGAACCCTTGGAGGCAAGGGTATTCTGGTGCTATAGTCAGCCATGATTTTGCTGTGAGGCGTAACACACCTGTACATGGATTCAGGGATTAATCCATAATGGAGAAACTTACTTGGATCAGAAACGATGATCTTCTTAGTGTGGTAAGACGCAATTGAAGCCATAAGAGCATCCTTCATCACAGGGATTTCAAGGGAATCCATGGCCTTCTTTGTGATAAGCGTCCAGAAATGGCCGCATGAGATCTTAGAGTACCGTGTAGAGGTGTTGAGACTCTGAACGACTTGAGACTAGAGTATGGAGCCATAATCTAGGTTGATGCCATTGTAAAGACCATAAAGTATGGTGAGAAATCCTTTACTCGTGGTATCAGAACCACCACACCGCTCCGCTAAACCCTTGATCAAGAGGGTAAGCAATCCATTCCATTGAGAAGGAAGACAAGATTTCTTGACCTTCACGATTGTTGTAAGAACGTCCGGATAACCCATCTCGTACATCATCGATAAAAGTTGAGTATTGGTGATAAAATCCGGTGAGATGATAGAAGAATCAAATGCAAGCCCTATAACAGAGCAAAACCTGGTTTTGGACACAGAGGTTTTCTTGTCATGGATGGTGAAGTAGATGCGATCTTTGTGTTTGTCATAGTTTGCTGTTGTGTAGACTTGAGAAAGCAGGGACATTAGAACGGCTTCCACCTGCGTGAGTGCGAACAGCAATGGGGAATATTTTAGGCATTCCACCACGTGGAGCATGTACGCATCATATAAGAACGGGGTCATCTCTATAATCATATTTTGATTAGGCTTGATGGAGAGCAAAGATGAAGATGCAGTTTGATCTTGTGCAGAAGAAGAAGTCGCCATTGTTGAATTGAAGAAGAAGATGAACAGTGGAAACTTTTCAGAGAGAGAGATTACGTGGGAGGTAAATGCCAAAGAACACGATCACCCCTTATTTATACCATTCACTGGAGAGAGAAAATCGTGATGATGAGGAAACCAAAACGTCGCCTGAAAAAGCGCGATTGGAAGTTATGGTGTATCCCAGGAATACATCAGCACACGTGGGTGTGAAACGAATCAATTGCACGCGCCAAAATCATATTTTTGTACCGTTTGAAATTCCTTGTGCCCTTGTTTGGTTACAACTGAAACTTAAAACCATATACCAAACAGCAATCAGAATGTTGGAAAAAATTAATTTTCGTGCATAAGAGTGTGAAAGATAAAGAAATAAATCAAAGGTGTTTGAGAGGTGAGTGTTGTCTATTAAGAAGACAGAAAGCGGAAGATTTCGGGCAAGAATCACTTCCTTCAAAGCCAAGAGAGACTTGAAGTGCTTGTGTGGTTTCCCTGGAAATACGATCAGTTGTCTATTAATAAACAATGAAAGGCATCTTTTGATCATGGGCTGAGGGGTAACTGACCTCTAACCGAACATCAAGTCTTAACATAAAACTGAGTGTTGGCAGAGATACCTGTGAGACCGATGTGATCTGTTGAACAGGTAGGTGGGAATTATCGTGTGACAAGCATGGGATAAACTGAAATCTCAAAGAAAAATAAACTGGACCTCTTTGGGAAGAAATGTCTTAGGTGGAGATGATTTCATAAAAGATCACACAAAAAGAAAATGAGATTTCCAAGTAATATCTTGAGTATATCACTCACCGTCAATTCATGTCAGGTATTGGATTTTGGATTTCACTTAGAACGTGGTAATCGAATCCAAGATCATAAACACAGAGGTTGTGTAACCATAAGCTTCAGTGGTAAAGACCGAAAGCATCAAGGGTTACTTTAGGGAATCGAAGGTAAATGTAGAATTTGAGGAGGTGGTTAAGAGACCGAACATACCTTCTGCTACAGAAGTGGGACAAAGTAGAGCAACTTGTGTATCAAATGAGTAGAGTAAGGTAGCTCTAGACTGAGTGTGAGAGAGTAGCCTGATTGGGAAGAAACGATAGGTATTGATCGAATCATTAAGGCGTACTCAAAGTCATAGAGGCTTGCGACAACATACAACAGCATGCTTCTAGGGATGTCTAACTAGTCTGAGAGAAAGATAAAACATACCTGGGTAAACACTACAGAAGGTGATACTTGTATTTACCTGTGCAAAGCGTACACCGACCAGGACTTGCGAGTAGTGGAAATAAGTAAGAAAACGGAATAAAACAGAAGGATAAAATGTTTTTGTGATTTTGAAATTTTTCTGAAAAATAAATAAAAACAGAAAGATAAAATGTTTTTGTAATTTTGAGGTTTTCTGAAAAATAAATAAAAACAGAAAGATCAAATGTTTTTGTAATTTTGAGATTTTTCTGAAAAATAAATAAAAAAAGAAAGATAAAATTGTACAACATAAAAATGATGAAGCAGAGATAGACCAAGCGATCTATGTATTTCGGTGACAATTTCAGAACAGAGATGAACCGAGCAGTCTGTCTAGTTCGGTTCCAGTAAACCACCAGAGTAGAGAAAGACCGAGCGGTCTGTTTGCTTCGGTTCATTTAAATCTCCAGAGCAAAGAGAGACCGAGCGGTCTGTTTGCTTCGGTTCCTTTAAATCTCCAGAGCAGAGAGAGACCGAGCGGTCTGTTTGCTTCGGTTCCTTTAAATCTCCAGAGCAGAGAGCGACCAAGCGGTCTATTTATTTCGGTTCTTGATTCTTAGTTGGAGATTTGAGGATTTGGGACCGACTCTCCTACCATCATACCCAAGCCTTGTAGAATTTTGTTGAAAGTCGTTTCAGGAAGAGCTTTGGTAAAGACATCGGCCAATTGATCAGTGGTTCGAACAAAGTGTACTTCAACGTTTACGTCTTCCACGTGATCTTTGATGAAGTGATACCTCAGTGCGATGTGCTTGGTCTTGCAATGTTGCACTGGGTTATAACAGATCCTAATTGCACATTCAGAGTCACAATATAGTGAGATCTTTTTCATATTGAGTCCATTGTCTCGGAGTTGACTCTGGATCCAAATCACTTGAGAGGTACAGGAAGCAGCGCCAATGTATTCTGCTTCAGCAGTAGACAGAGACACGCATGTTTGTTTCTTTGACTGCCAGCTAACCAACTTCCCATCGAGGAATTGGCAACCGCCAGTGGTGCTTTTGCTATCGTGACCACAACCACCAAGGTCTGCATCTGAGTAGGCTTGAACGAAGAAGCCTAAGTTAGAAGGGTACCACAGACCTAAAGAGGTAGTTTTCTTGAGATAACGGAATATGTTTTTCACTGCAAGCATATGAGGTTCCCGTGGATTTGCCTGAAACCGAGCACAGTAACAAACAGAAAACATTATGTCAGGTCTGCTAGTAGTAAGATAGATTAGAGAGCCTATCATTTGACGATAAAGTGTAAGATCAACAGCCGGTTTATCCAGGGATGGAGTGAGCTTAGTGCCGAATGCCATTGGGACTTTGACCTTTGAATCTCCCATCATGCCAAATTTTGCTATGAGATTCTTTGTGTAAGCTTCCTGGTTGATAAAGATGCCTTCAGGTCCCTGTCTGATATTTAAACCAAGAAAAAAGTTAATGGGACCCATCGAGCTCATTTCAAATTTAGTCTCCATCAGCTTTCTGAATTCAGCTGTTAGGCTTGGATTCGTGGAGCCAAAGATGATATCATCGACGTAAATTTGAACGATCATAAGGTGGTTACCTTCCTTTTTGCGAAAGAAGGTTGGGTCAACCGAACCTTGTTTGAATTTGGACATCTTTAAAAATTTGGTCAGCGTTTCATACCAGGCCCTCGGTGCTTGTTTCAGACAATACACAGCTTTATCCAAAATGTAACAGTGATCGGGATACTCTTCATTCACGAATCCAGGAGGTTGCTCCACATACACAGTCTCTTCGAGATCTCCGTTGAGAAATGCACACTTGACGTCCATTTGAAAGACCTCAAAGTTTTTGTGAGCAGCATAAGCAAGAAATATTCTCACTGATTCCAGCCTAGCTACCGGAGCGAAAGTCTCTTCATAGTCAATGCCTTCCTCCTGACAGTATCCTTTGACGACCAGACGTGCGTTGTTTCTGATAATGTTCCCTTCCTTGTCAAGTTTGTTCCTAAAGACCCATTTGAGACCAACAACCAAGGCATGTGGAGGAGTTGGAATAAGACGCCAGACCTTGTTCCTTTCAAATTCATTCAGTTCGTCTTGCATTGCTTGAACCCAATCGGAGTGATCAAGAGTAGTTTTAACTGTCTTTGGTTCAACTTTTGATACGAATGAGTTAAACATGCAGAATTCGACTTTTGAGTACAAGGATGCTTGTTTTGCCTTGAGTTGTGATCGAGTCAGAACTGTTTCTGAGATATTACTGACAACTTGAGAGATAGGATGATTTCTGGTCCATTTGGTGAGAGGAGGGAAGTTTGGATCAAAATATGGATCCAAGTCAGCATTTACCATTTCTTCTGGTTCGGACAGACTGTCGAAGTCGTATGACATATCAGCATGCTCCCCCTCGACATATGATCTTGCAGGAATGTCTTTTGAATCTTGAGCTATAGTGGTTTCTTGAGGTGATGATCTTTCGGGTGTTGATGTACCTACGGTTGGTGAGACACTCTCGGTTGGTGAGGCACTCTCGGTTGGTGAGACACCCTCGGTTGAAGGTTGAGACCTTAGCTCCCCCTCAACTTGTAAACTTGGTTGGGATGAAGGTGGATCCTCCCCCTCAACTGATGCATTGTGTTGGGGAGGATCTTTTGAACTCGATTCTTCTTCATTCATTCTTCTTGCAGCATCGTCAATAAGTTGCTTCAAGTGATCTACCCTGTTGTCTGTTGCACTGGCTTCAGAAAGAGTGGCCTTCTCTGGTTCATCAAAAAGCTCCATGAATTTCTCGAATAGATTAGCGATCGAGGCTGTGATTTGGCCTGTTTGAGGAAAGATTTCTCCAGCTGTGTCTTCGTTGGCCTTTAGCTTTTTAACATAGCTATCATCAAAAGTCACGTAGTAAGTTTCTTCGATCTTCCTTGAACGCTTGCTTAACACTCTGTATACTTTGGAAGTAAGAGAATAACCCAGAAATATCCCTTCGTCAGCTTTGACATCAAACTCGTTGCGGTGTTCTTTGGAATTGAAAATGAAGCATCTGGAACCGAACACATGGAAAAACTTCACATTTGGCTTCCTGTTGTTGATGATCTCATAAGGAGTAAGAGTGAAGCGTTTGTTAAGATACGACCTATTCTATGTAAAACAAGCAGTAGAAATAGCATCAGCCCAAAAATATAAAGGTAAGGAAGCAAAACTTAGCATTGTTCGGGTAGCTTCACATAAGGATCGGTTTCGTCTTTCGAAAATTCCGTTCTGTTGAGGTGTGTAGGGAGCTGAGAAGTTGTGACTGATCCCCTTTTCTTCCAGGAATTCTTCAAATTCATTATTTTTGAACTCCAACCCATTGTCGCTTCTGATGTTGCGAACGACCTTCTTCATCTGTACTTCAATCTGCTTGATAAACACTTTTAGCTTGTGAGTCGCTTCAGATTTAAGCTTCAGAAAGAACACCCATGTAAAACATGAAAAGTCATCAACAATAACAAGAATATACTTGCTACCACCGATGCTTTCTATAGAAGATGGACCACATAAATCAATATGAAGTAATTCCAGTGGTTCAACGACTTTAGTGTTTATTATGGAGAGATGACTTTGACGACTCTGCTTCCCCATTTCACATGCAGCACACAGATGATCTCTATCATACTTGAGCAATGGGAGACCCCTCACATGACCTCCAGTGACAAGTTTGTTGATATCTTTGAAGTTGAGATGAGAGAGTCTTCTGTGCCACAGCCAACTTTCGTCAGATGGTGCTTTGGATAACAGACAGATGGCTGGGTTTCCTTTGATTGGTTTGAGATTTAGGGGAAACATTTCACCTTTGCGCTCTGATTGGAGAATAACTTTGTTCGTCTTCTTCTCAATAATTTCCGAATCTTCATCATCGAATGAGACTTTTAGACCAGTACCTCCAACAAGCTGAGATACACTGATGAGATTGTGTTGTAGTCCCTCTACATATGCAACTTTCCTGATTGAGAATTCACCGTTTGTAATCATCCCATAGCCTTTGATGGTTCCGAAGGAATTGTTCCCAAATTTGACATTTCCACCATTTGAAAGAGATCTGAATTCCCTTAGTTCTTGCTTCCTCCCTGTCATGTGACGCGAGCAGCCACTATCAATGTACCATTCTTCGTCATACTGCTCGTCACTGATAACCTGCAAAAATTAAGCAGATTTAGGAACCCAGAGCTTCTTGGCTCCTCGTGAGCTGTTTACGGGAATAGTAAGAGAGATGTCAACAACATATGTTCTTTTTATTAGTGTTGTTTCATCTTTTCTTTTGATGGTGAAAACTTTGATTTTATTTGGATTTAATGGTTTTGGTATTGATTTTGATTCAGTATCTGAAACCTTCTGTTTTCCTTTTTGTTCAGCTGATGACTGAGATTTTTGAGAAGAAACAGAGTGGACTTTAGGACGAGAAGAGACAGAGGATTTTGAGGAGTTAGAAGAGTTAGAATGAGATGACTCAGAACGGTATGACTTTTTGATTGAAGATTCTAGGTGACTCTTTTGCTTTTGATTAACGGTAGGACCAACTTCAGAGTTTTGACCTCTTTTAATTCCCGAACCGAACCTGTGCTTTTGGTTGAAATCATTCTCTGAACCGAATCTATACGTTCGGTTGTTGTTGTGCTCTGAGCCGAACCTCTGCTTTTGGTTGTCATTATGCTCTGAACCGAACTTCTGCTTTCGGTTATTGTTCTGCTCAGAACCGAACCTCTGCTTTCGGTTGTTGTTCTGCTCAGAACCGAGACTCTGCGTTCGGTTGTCATTTCTCTCCGTCGATCCAACAGGATTTTTTGCTGGTTTTAAATTCCTGTCTTGATGTGAGAAATAGGCATTTTGCGATTGCCAAAACTGTTTTCTTTCTGAGAGGTTTTTCCTGTATCTCTGATTCCTTTCCCGTTTTTGACTTCTCATCTGCTTTGGTTGATGATGGATGTTAGCTTTGTGTTTTTGATTTTCATTGTTTGATCCACTCTGAACCGATGTTGTTTTGCGTGGAGATGTGACTTTTTTTGCAGGAATTTCTTTCTCTTGAGGGACATCTTTTGTTCCACTGGTACTTGCCACGTTGAAGCAATCAGGTTTATTTAAAGGTTCTGGAGCGTATCTGCCTTTGCTTTTCCATGAAGTCCTTTCAGACAGACCTACCGTTTCATCAGCATTGTCAATGGGAGCCGACCAAAAGAACTCATCACAGCCATCAGCATTGTCTTCGTTCACAATAGCTGTTAGTTCAGCAGTCTGATGTTCGGTTACACCTGTGACTTTGTATATCTGATTCGGAGTGGTCCTAACTTTTTGGTATACAACTGCCTTCTCTACAAGAATCGGGGACTTTTGTTGGGACAACCGAGCGAATTCCACAGAATTTTCTGAGATGAGATTTTTATGGTTCTCCGGTTCATTTTTGACAAATTCTGAACAATCAACTGTGTCCTCTACAGAAATTTCACTCATATTATCGTCCTCATTAAGCTCAGATGCATTTTCAACATCAATTTTATTTTCCTAGCTTAAGTTGACATTCAGTGAGTCAAATTTTTGTATAGTTTCGGTTCTAAGCTTCAGTTTATCATTTTCATCCAAAAGATTTTTGAGCATATTCTTGTGGTCCTTGGATTTTATGAAAGATTCAATTTTGTCCAGTCCATACAAATATGTTGGATTAACATCCTCAGACGAAATAATACTCTCACAATTATATGCATTAGCATCAATTTCATCTTCCTTAAACTCAAGAAAGGATAAAATCATGCGATGAATCTTTTGCCCTATTTCACAATTTAAATGAAGCTGAGTAATATTAGTATAAAGATGTTTGGCAATCAGACAAAAAACATTTCGCTGTTTCAAAAGCTTTAAATTATCTCTTTGCAAATAAACGTTTTCATCTTTTATTTTGATTAACTATGACTCCTTCAGTTCGATCCACATCCGCCGTTCCTCACTCTTCGAAGACACCCTGCTTAATTGATCAGTTAGGTTAGAGTTGGTGACCTGAGTTTGAGTTAAACTACTATCAAGATGAGAGATTCTTGAATTAACACTTTTTAATTCCTTTTCATATGAGCATTGTGGGACTTTAAATGAGACAAAAACTGATTGTACCTTCTTGATCAGTTCATCAAGTTCGCCAAACTGCTCGCTGAGTGGTTTGGCAGTAAAGCACAGATTCTGCTATTCTTTGTCATCATTCCCACCATCAGTGTTGTATCCTCTCATCTGAGAAACGTCGGACACCATCAAGCATCTTCCTCCACTACTCTCTTCTTTCACTACATAGGCCTTTCCATGTGAAGTCTTCCTCACTTCATCATCTTCAGAGTCGGTTGACCAAACCTCCACGCCACCGAACTCATCATCAGCTACCGAACCCTACACAATTAAAGCATTCATGGAAGGGTTAGCAGCAAATTTCTTCTTCCTTAACTCATCAAGCTTTTTCATCAACACAGCTTCTTCATCATTTTCTTCATCCTTTTCTGCCATCTTTTTGAGGATGCAATCTTTTGCATAGTGGTTCTTTCCTCCACAATAATAGCAGCTCACTCCAGTATCTCCTTCAGCCTTATTTTCCTTCTTTGCTTCTTCAGCTTTCGGTTCATCTTTGACCTTTTCAATGCTATAGCTTCCTTGCCAGTTTCGGTTCCTATTGGTGGGGAATCTCTTCTTGATGAATCTCTTAGGGTTTGACACCATCATAACATAGTCTTCAGACGTGAGATCATAATCATCCAGGTTGAGATCTTCGTCCTCTATCACAGCTTTGCTTTTCGACAGGAGGGCTAATGAACCTAGACTTGAAACCACGGTCTTCTCCTGCAGTACGATCTTTTCTTGAGATTTTAGGATGCCCACCAGTTTCGCCAAAGAATAGGATTTGAATTGCTCGTGTGCTTTAACTGTGGACACGAATGCTCTCCACTCAGACCTGAGTCCATTTAAAAAAGTAACCTTCTGTTCAATAAGCTTCCTTTCGATGTCATGCTTGATCATCTTGCTAAGAAGATGATTGAAGCGATCGAACGTTTGAGTCACCGTTTCTTCTGTTCCTTGCTTGAACTCACCAAACTCAGACAAGAGTAAGGTTTGAATGGAGTGTTCAAGATCTTCATCTGTAGAGTACAATTCACGTAGCCTGTCCCATATCTCTTTAGCAGTCGTGCATGAACTTACCAGCCTAAAGGTATCGGATTGAAGAGCAAATCTAATCAATCTTAGCGCTTTGATATTGCACTGAAATTTAACTTTTTCATCTTGCGCTACATCTTTAACATCTTTCAGGAGATCATTATACTCCTTTTGAGTTTTAATAATCCTTGAAGTTGCTGAATGAGAAAACGGTCCAGAGATAATTGCTTCCCAGATGAGATATCCTTTATCCTCAGATCGTATGACATAATCTTCAAAGTGATTCGCCCAGACTTCATAATCATGGGTGTACAGGATGGGAATCTTTGTTGTTGATCCAATGTTGTTTGAAATATTGATGGGATTGGATTGTGACTCGTCCATAATTGATCGAATAACCTGTTCAATGATCAGACTTGTAATATATCAAATTAGGGCAAAAATAATAAATATTGAGATACGTCAATTATGAGATGACGGCTCAATAAATATCAATGAATGCGGAATAACCCTAATCAAAGCTTTTTCACAGAAAAGAAGTGTTTTGATTACACAGCCTCCTGCTCTGATACCAATTGATGAGTTTAAAACAAACTTAAAGATCGATTAGATCTATGAAACAGGTAGATAAATGACTAGATAAACAATTAAGAACAAGCTAATGAATCAAAAGGTGTCGAATGATTCAATAAACAATCCTCAGAAGAGCTCGATAAAGAACATCAATTGTAGAGGATTTTAGGGTTTACAATATTCAATGAGAGTGACGACCGTTACTGTACGCATACATGCATGCATATATTTATAATGAAACCCTAACCGTTTTTCTAAGAAAAAGAAGGCTAATCTAGTTAAACACGGATTGACAAGACCAATCCGGTTGTAAAACAAAAGGGCCCAAGACGCAACACAATTATCTTCAACAAAGTTATTTTGAAAGAGTTTATCAGCATTAAGCTAGTGAGTTCATAAGTATTTAAGTGTCAGTGGTTGTATTAAAAAATATTTGAACGTAGTTATAAACACGAGTTTGTAAACATTGATAATATAAGTACGTGAATGTTTGTAAGTGTTCGTAAAAGTTTGAATCTCTTAGAAAAACCTATATTTTACATTAAAAGTAGCCTTCTACCAAGGCGTAACTGTTTTGTATGTTCGTTTGCTGTAAAAGTGTGCAATTTTTCCCAGTGTAACTATCATTCTCAAAATATAGTCTGTACATTAATGTGTAAGTGAAAGGATCACTAAATATGTAAAGGGTAACTTAACGTAGTACTGTAATGTTGTATTATAGGAACTACTTTTGTACTAACTACCTTAAACCGGATTTATATTAAGGTATCATGTGATTTATTGTACCATACTATCGACTGGATAAACAACGACAAATGTAAGTCGTAAAAAGAAATGACGTTTGGCACCTGCAGACCTGTAGGTCCGGCAGTAGCTAGCAGCAAGGTGTAGGATAGTCAATCCAGTATAGATCTATACGCAAACTCATTCTCTCCATCCAAGAGACTCTGGCTACAACTCGGGCCATTACAATTAAGGCATGCTCCGATACAGTGGATCACAATTCTGTCAATGTATATATGTATATGTAATGTATTGTTACTCGTTCTAGTATCGTTGTATATGTTCTCTTTCTAGTATAGTTATATATGTTCTCCTTCTAGTATAGTTGTATATGTTCTCCTTCTAGTATAGTTGTATATGTTCTCTTTCTAGTAGAGTGGTATATGTTCTCATAGTAATAAGTATTGACTCATGAATGAACTGACTCATTGATCTAACAATAGTATAAGTATGATCCTATGTTACCCCGATGGTAACTTACAAATGATGTAATTAGTATGTATGAACATGGAAGAGCTTTGATGTCTATATATGTACACATGATATATAATTAATATTGAAATGACCTTCGGACGGCTACCCGATATCCCACCAGACCACATCCAAATCGAGAAAAAGGAAATAGGGCGTGCGGCCTTCCTAAGCCTTTTTAACATTTGTTATATAACTATACATATATGGGCACGCAATTTAAAATAAGTGTAACAAAGTTTAAGTAAAATTATTTGATAAGTAAAAGAGTTTGTAAAACAGTAGGAAGTAAAACAACTTTGATAAACAGTTTGAATAGTAGTAAAATCATTGGTTTTGAAGTTATTAATCACATGTGATTTATGTAATAACTATAAGTATTCAACTTTTACTCCCCCCCCCCCCCCCCCCATAAAAGCATTTAAAACATTTATAAGTATTTGAAAGGTTAATTAAAGGGGTGTGAACTCACTTGTGGTGAGTGGATTGGATTGAAATGTCGGGTACGGTGCTAGGTGACAAATGAACACTTGTACACACTAACGAGCCTAGTTATCATATAATGAACATATATATAACTAATTAGCCAATTTATAACTAATAAATTAAGTTAGGATACCCTAGAACATGAGAACACTTTGTTTCAAGTGTTAAAGATCACCAGGATTGCATCCGAGTGTGGGTAGGGCAAAACTAGTGTGTTTGGAGTCCAAGGGTAAACTCCTTGGGAGTTTACGGTCTAAATGACCTTTACCTAGAAGTTTACGGCAGTAAACTTAAGGGTTTATGGTCTAAACTCCATTTCTTGCAACCATGAGTTGTTTGGAGGTTTAACAAGTCCTTTAAAGCAATCTTGCTAAGTGTTCGTGACACCCAAATTTTTTTTTTCCAAAAAATTTAAACTTTTAAAACCCATCTTACATTAAATTAAAACAACTGAAATAGTCATAACATAATCCATATACTTAATAATCTTATAAAATAAGTGCGGAAGTAATAATAATAATAATAAGGTCCCAACAAAGATAACTAGTAGTGATGTCTCGGTGCTCCATGTCAAGCCCCAACCTCTTTAATCTTAACACCTGAAAAGTTATAAGCGAAACCGTAAGCACAAAGCTTAGTGAATTCAAACACAGACATTCTACTAACATTTATATTTACTAACCCTAATCCATTTTCCAATTATAGTTTTATAATAAGGGCAAAGAACGAATCAACGCCAATAATACAAGAAGGACTTGTAGGTTTGAGCCGCACCGGGAAGATCCCGTATCACTTGGCCCTAATCACCGCACCTCACGATAAGTATTACTTTGGTGATCTTACCTACCCACCGCATTGTTAAATCCGTATCCTTTCGTGGTTTCCCCATATCCATGATTAGTTACATACAATGCACATGTACGAATTAAAACAATACTTATGTAGCATGCTTTTATAATAAATTAAAATAATCACACACGAGCTAACTAGCAAACACAATCATCAATACAACGGTGTGAGAGAACTCACCTTGAGTGAGTAGTAAGGATAGCTAAGAATCAAATAATGCTACCAAGCTTGAGCAAACTTCAAAACACCACCTAAGAAGGACTAAAGGTTAGAAAGGAGAAGTAATGAAGCTATGAGTTGAGAAAAGAGTAATCACAGCAAGGTCTCTAAAACAGAACTACTGTTTAAAACGGATTTACTCCAAAATCTAAAATAGAAACATAGATTTAACTAAATTTTATAGTAAACTATGATTTCTCAGGATTCCAAAAATATAAAGAACTCATTCTAACTCTAAAAGATGAATTAAATATGAATTTTACAAAATGGTGTATCACTTATGCATCCAACAATACAGTCAAGTGATGTTGGCCAATTCTACCTAACTTGTGAGTATAATTCATCTCCCTAACTTCAGATATAAAATTCACATTGTGGACAATCACAGCACTAGAAAAAGCTGCTGACTGCCCACTGATCTGGAGTGTGGATCCATTGTACCCAATTTATTATTCGAAATAACACCCCATCTTCTGCAGATCCTAAATTAATAATATAAGGAACATATAGAAACTTGTAATCACTCTGGATCCTTTTCCAAGCCTTAGAAATGATGAAAACAAAACGATATATCAGAACAGACCCGGATCAGACCTAACATCAAAGATGCCATTCTTTCCCATAGATAAAGTCCTTGTCAGTGAGGTTGGCCTTGTTAAGAAAGTTATAAAACTAAATTTGTGAACTTTTGGAACTAGTTTGGGGTCCGTTTGAGTTCTAGTGCTCAAGATACGAGTTTTACAAAATGACTACAAATCTGATGGAAAACAAAATCGTAGCCACCCGTGATTCCTTTTTGGCTTATCCATCCTTCTCCCTTTGAAACACATTTTAATATGTGTTCATCATCCCAATTTAATCCCCATTATCATGGTGGTACTAAAAAGGGTTAGCTATCATTAGGATTTCATTTTGCCACAAGATTGTAACAACAATCAACATGAAAATTTTGGGGGACTTTATGGTCTTTACGGACCAAGCATCATCTTGGACCGTGAACACCTCAAACATGGTGTTCTTGACCGATTTTCTTGGTGATTAACTGATATACTATCTTACAAGCACCCAAGGATGGAAGTACTTACTATAATGATGCTTGATTTGAGCTAAAAGGCCAAGAACACTTAGTGTGTGTTCTTGGTGTTCTTGGTGTTTTGGAAAATCTAAACAAAAACGGAAATGAATGGATGAATAGATGAAAAAACACTAGATTAAGTGTTTTACTAACTTGAAATGGTTAGAACACTTACAAGGTTGAAGATTTGGAATTAAATCTTGGATGATACTTGAGAGAGTTTTTGGAGTTTACTATTTTGGCTATTGGGGAGTAAACACAAATGACTAGTTTTTGGGGAGTAAACTCATACATATGTATGAGTTCATGGTTTTTGGGTGAATTCTAAACCCAAAACATAAAAGTTGGGTCGGGTGTTTCTATAACATGAAGTGTTTGCGGTTTTCAAAAATCAAAACCCGAGACGACACTTTCTTTCACCCGTTCGTTTAAAAATAATATTAAAATATTCAAACGAACTTTATATTTCTTAAAAATAAGAAATAATGATATTAATTTACGATACGAAGTGGTTGACTTTTAGGGTTTGACCAAATGAAAATTTCGGGTTGTCACAGCGTGTGTGATTAATCGGCACACTAACTTGTATTTAACAAGGTAGGCAAAGGGTAACTTAATGTTTATCATAGTATCGATGGAGCGTGTGTGGTTAACCGGCACATCGATTGAGGGGTAAACACTTAAGGGTACCAAGTAATTTGCATGGTTACTTCACACCTTGTTTTATGATCCTCGGCATCCCAGTCACAAAACCTAAAGGGCACACTTGAGATTGAAACATGCCATTGAACAGTTCAATGAATCTCAAAAGAATCTACGAGTTTCAAAACCAATTAAAAACTAATAATACATTTCGTTTATCTTGGTGGAAATTGGTGAATCATCATTTACCAACCTTCAAATATTTTATAGCTTGGATTACGGCATACCTCTTCTAAGTTATAAAATAGTTTGTAGGGTCCTAGACTTAATATCTCATATTGGGTGTTATATTAAGGACTTTTAATCAACTATCTTGAATATCTCCCAAAACATGTCTGGTTTAGACATTTATGATCTTCCCAAATCTCTTGAAACAAGCTTTCCTAAATGAAGATGATGTCCCATGGAAATCATACTTCTTTCACCCACTCCAATTATTCTCCCTAACCCACAAGTTCTTGAAAAGTTTAAGGTCACTCCAAGAAAAAAGGTCTATGTGTGATCATATATTGGAGATGTGGTCACATATTGACAAGCCGGGAGAGTTGGGTGTCAAAGTCTTGAGAAAGTTGGTGGCTCAACCACTTTCTAAGTCACATAGTGA
The DNA here is from genome assembly GCF_052625555.1 of Lactuca saligna. NCBI lineage: Eukaryota > Viridiplantae > Streptophyta > Magnoliopsida > Asterales > Asteraceae > Lactuca > Lactuca saligna. The sequence goes on from NC_136421.1 coordinate 202,615,700, forward strand.
GCTTCTTTGGAACTCCTATGAAACAGACTATGACAAGACCCTTAATGATCTTATCTATTTGCTAAGATCAACTCCCTTAAACTTTATGGACATTGACAAGGATGACATTGGATAACCAGTAAAGCTCTCTCTTCCCAATGGAAAGGGATTGACCATAGTCAACTCGGTTGACCAAATGGTAAAGAGAAAAAGCTAAGTTTGTGATAGTACCGGTACCATTATCAAAGATTCCATATGATAAATAGCCAAAGGAAGGGGAATTGATTACGAAGCTGCCTAAAAGATCATAAGGCTGGTAAAGTTAATAAGTTTGACTCTACTTCAGGTAATGTCCACTATCTAACTCTGCTAAGTTTTTATTCTGAGATTCTTGATACATGATGTGACTGGGTCACATGGTGATGTTTTAAGAACCAACGAAAAGTGGTGAAACTTAAAGAAAGAATATGTTGAATCTGGTCGCGTAGATGGATTTCTATCGCTTAGTTTGAAGATCAGATTCTTGACCCACTTCTTTGGAGTTATGAGATATTGCTTAGAAATAGATAACAACACGTTTTCATATGGATTGTAAGGATAAGTTTTTTCACAAAGTTTTAAAATAAAAGGAAATTTTTGATTTTATTTATTTTATGTATCCTTACAATGGCGCTTGTGGAAAATTGTTTCTTATAAGATTCCACTAATAGCAATATTGGGAAATGAAATTGATTCTTTCATTTGTGGTAGTGTCTAAATTTACCAAATAAGGAAAGATTCTCATCATCCAAGTTTTAGTTGGATAGAAACTTGGAATCATGAAAGTTGTATAGCATGATGAAGGAGAATTTGTCATCTTTGGAAAATTAAGACTAGTTCCCTGTTCACATGTATATGTGAGTCAAGTGAAGGACTAAGGGATCGAAAACACATTCTTGTGGACTGGTCAACTTCACCACAAAAGATCGATAAGATTATCCATCATAATTTACTAAAGATTAGTAAATATGGTTATACTTACAAGCTTAAGTATAATTCTGAAACATTAGAATGTTCCAATGTATGGCAGAGCGAATAAGTAGAATCAACTTAGGCAGAAAGATAAAAGTTTCACAAATCTGAAAAGATGGGAGAGTACTTTAGTATCATGTGTTAAGACCATCTTAATGATTTTGAGACTTTATCACAATTCATCCTCTAAGTGCTTTCTGGTAGCTAAGAAGAGGGCCTATGAATTGTTGAAATGGTTCAATCAAGAAGATGAATCATACTTCGTTCCAAAACAATTCTTACAGTCATACTCTAAGATTGTAACTTGAGTGACATGTCTTAAAGAAGGTTTAAAACACTTGTCAACCGTAATAGTAAAAGTTTTCTACTCTTGTACATTTGAAATTGGAATGTTATGATGTTTTGGATAAAACAAAGACCAACTAAGGCCAATTGTGTGAAGTGTTTGTCTTGATTAGAATCCACACTATCTCTTGAATATCTGACAAGAATGTTTTATATGTCAATATGACAGTAAGAGTCTTAAAGGTCTTGAAAGTCTTAAGAACTAATCAAGAATAAAACCTGAAGTTCTTCACTAGCACATGACTTAAGGTTTATAACCTCTCGTGTTGACATATTCTGTGCTCATTCTAGTTAAAGTTGGCTTTGCATGTGAGTTCTTATAGTTCTCAATCGGTTGCACAACAACTTGGAAGCAATGGTAGGCCCTTGAGCTGCCAGGTAGCAAGAGATTAAGATTGAGTTCAGTCCATATGAGTTTGGATTTTTCATTATCCTATCTTGTAACTATGGTTTTGACAATTCACATGGATAAGAATACATACACCATTAAATCTAAGTTTTATAGGTTTTCTCTCTGATTCATGAAAATGATGGTGAGGAAACACTTTCACTAAGTAGATTTTAACTAGATAGCAATTGTGATATTTGCATTCTCAAAGTCGTTAGTGTAGCGTGTGTGGTTAACTGGCACACTAACATGGACTTGTGAGAAGTGCAAAGGTCTAAACAATCATGACTATGATTACGGCACCCCTTTCCATAGTTCTTAAAACTGTTTAGACACACCTGTGAGCTATCTATGATAAGGTGTATGATTATGATATAGTTTTATCAAAGCAATCTAGTATCAGAAATCTGAACTTTCGTAAGAAAGTCAATATAGTATTGATTTCTTGAAGTCCAGCTGATTTCTGAATACATGTCAAAGCTAGTAGGAGCATAAGTGTTATGCTAGTAATCATCATGTTAGTAGGAGCATGATAATTATGATAAGTATTGCAAGTTAGCAATGTTAATTATAGAAAACAAAAAGTTTCAATTGGGAAAGAGTTGTTTTTCTATAACTAAGGGAGAGGAAATTATACTTCATCTCAAATCTAAAAACTTAGATTGAGGTTTTAATCGTATTTAGTCAAGGATATATATATATGAATTTCATGTTGGAATGGCTCAACATAAGGAAATTCTGTATATATGGGTCCATTATTTGCGTTCTAAAATTCGATTATGATTACGACATCCCTTTTCATAATCGGAATTATGAGAACTTGGCAAATTGAAATATAAATATTATAGCAAAAGACTGGTTTAGTCTTTATGTGAGACATCATGAATCGTGTCCCATATGCTTCGGATATAGGATCGATTACACGTGCTATATTCATCCTTTCAAAAAAATTCCAAATGCATGGGGCATTAAGAAGGGAAAAGGTCTAGAATTGGATATGACTAAGAGGATTAATCAATTGTCGAGGACAATCTAAGGTTTACCAAAGATTGGTTGCTCAAGAATAGTTGGAAGTATAGTGATAATTCTGGACGGACCATATTGACATAATTTGTAAGGAGGCAACTCTTGTTTAGAAGTGATAGTCAAAATGGAATCTAGAAATGTTTCAAAGTTAGAAATTATTCAATCTGTGTAAGATTAGGAAACTTAATGCAAGAAGGATGTTTCCAAGGAGTTGATCTCCTTTGGAATGCTCTGTAATGTTTGTTCTCAAATCTTTGTGACTTTGTGCATAATCATTACAAGAGAATCATTGCATATAAGTTGAGAATCTAACAGATTTAGTAAATAACATGAATTTGGAATTCTTGCATTTGCAGTAAGGATTTGGGACTGTGAAAAGATGATCATTAGAGTTATGTTCAATTGATCTATTTCACAAAGTAAAGATCATGGACAAAAATAGTATGCATACTTGGTGTATGGCATGACTAGTGTTTAGAAAACATAGTGTACATGCTTGGAGCATGGGACAACTATTGTTTGAAATTTAAGAATAAAGTTGATAGTTGAAATAGTATACAATGAATAATGTGAAATCATATGGTGATAAATAAAAGGTGTTTTATTTATATTCATAAGTTCTGAGACAATATTAAATTCATTTATTCTTGTGTTTCACTTTGCATGTTTTGACTTCCACAATAACTGGGTTATTCTTCTGGAATGACTAAGTTATTCAAACCATCCACAGTCAGTCATATGTTGGAAGTAGATATGAATCAAGACTGTGATGGGTTGGCTTGTAGAGGTCCAAGTTGGTGGAAAAAGTTGTGCTACAACACTCATGAGTGCTCATAAGTTCTGAGTATTGGATTCAACCAGTGCTCAATTGAATCACTTCATGGATTTTATCACGAGTGATCATGAGACGATAATATCTTATATTCTTCAAACCTAGAGATATGAGTTGTTACTATGAGTTAATAGTACATTGATTGCATGAAAACACATTGGTAACTCGATGTTATAAAACGTGCCTTTGTGTATGATTCAACAAGTAGCAGAACAAGCCATATGAGTCGAAGTTTATCCATTATTTTACCTTCAGGATAAAAGAGATATATGTGGGCCCCTCGATGATTTAATGATGATACATATGAGTGCTTGGGCAAGCCAGGACTGATTTGATTTGTTCAATCAGTCAGTCATCATGAATCAGAAATCGGGAAACAACAGATGGACAGAGAGAATGATTTACAATCCATGTCTCGGTCAATATGTAACAACCCGAAATTTCCGTACCACTTCTTGTAACTCTTTCGTAGTTCAATTCAAGCAACAAATCGTCGTTTCCAAATTCGATTCCGATTTTCTCGTTTAATTAAGTCATTAACTTTTTCATATCTAAAATGACTTAAGGGGTGTCTTAATACATTTAGAAATCATTTTATCACCCCATAATAGTAATCGGAATAATTCTAGAATTCACCATATCGGGTTACGGCAACCAAATCGGGTACGACCAAAAGACTCGCCTAACGCCGGTATCAGGTAGAATTCCACCGTGTCCAAAACTTAGACACTATATAAAGTGTTCTAACCCTTCATTTGAAGCTTTTGGCCATTCTTTCATAAACACTTCCAACCTCTCTCCTCATCCATAAGCAAAGGTCCAAAAACAAAGATTTAAGGCTTCAAATCAAAGAGGTAACATCCCTAACTTGTTATCTAACCTCTTTAGCCTTCAAATTGATGTTTAAATTAAATTTTAGGACCTAGAACATGTGTTTATGGCCAAGGATCAAGCTTGGGCCGTAAACACTTAAAAATGGGGTTTTTAAGCCAATTAACCGTTCCAAATCATAGTTGGGACTTAGATATGAACTTGAGGCTTGCAAATCTGGACTTGGAACACATTAAACATACATTTTGAGGGAAAAACAAGAGTTTACGGTGAAGGCATGTGCTTGGGGCGTAAACTCCTCAAAAATGGGGATTTAACACCTTAAATCATGTCTAAATGCCTTGTAACTCAACCAATAGCCTTGAGGTAAATCCTAGATCCTTCTAAAAATAGTTTAGAGACCTTAAACACATCAAAAATACCACATATAGGAGTTTACGGCCTAGGAGCATACCCTTGGAGGTAAACTCATGAAACTATGTCAAAAGATGCATCTAATTCACTCCAAAGGCTTGAATAAATTTCTAGAATCACATGTGATTGTTTTAAGTGTCAAAAACTAATTTTTCATGAGCATAGGAGAGTTTACGGCCATAGAACCTGCTTCTAGGCTGTAAACTCCTAAAAATATGTTAAATGGTGCTCTAAATTCATAACAAGGCTTGGAAAATTAACTAGAATCACATATGATTGCTCCTTGTACCTCAAATCAATTTTCCTTCATCCTATGAGAGTTTACGGCCGTAAACTCCAAGTTTACAGTCGTGAACTCCCTTTTATGTGGTATTAATTCATTCTAATTGTTCCAAGTCATTTTAGTAAATCATTCCAACAATCCCCAAGTTCAATCAAGCCATTAAACCCTCAAAATGACACCAACATGAGTTTACGGCCGTAAACTAATGTATGTGTGTGTTTTATGGCTGTAAATTCACTTAAATGTTTACTCATGGAGAGTAAACTCAAGTCCCAAGTCCCTAGTACCAATACACGTTCGTAGTTGTCACCAGGGTCACTCCAAACGCTCGTTTTGAGGTGTTTAACCTCGTCGGAGTGTAATGTTCCATATAATTAGTGAATGTATCCCTAATTGAATATATATGGACATTATTTCATTTTACATAGCAACATCGTGAGTAATCAAACCCCAAACCAACGTTTAGTGTCCGAAACCGTCGCATTCCCGAGTCTGGTGAGTTCATACCCCTACCCTTTTTCATTGTTTTCACTGTTTTGAGGGGGGAACACAAGCAATGTACAAGGGATTACCTGTACTCAAAACATGTTTTCATATGTGTGTTTCACATCTTATATGCTTTTAACACTGATTATTACAACTGATAACCGTTTGAACATACAGATCACGTAACATATATTTGTGAAATAGGTTTTAAACTGTTATGTTTTACATATATTTCACAAATGGCATTCCACATTTTATCAGTTAAAAGCATGACATTAGAACATTTGAACATAATACCTGTACACTGTTTTGTCCTTGGTAACACTCCACATATATACGCGAGTGGAGGACTATCATATTATTACTAGTAAATTTGTTAATCATGTATGATTGGAGACATGTCCTCGGCGAACACTCCTTAGAGATACGCGAGTGGAGGACTACACCCGTAACCAGAATCTCTGGGATTTAGAGAGCATGACATGAATGTATAGATCTATAGAGGGCTGACTACCCCACACCTGGCTGCTAGCTACAGCCATACCGATATGGTTCAAGGGTGACGAAAGTCATAAGCATGTGGACTACTTATTGCCACAGGTTTAGCCCATTGCATGGTTATGGAACTCGCAATTAGGATAACATAGATTTACTTATGGTAATAATGAACAACCTTATACAATTCACAAGATAACCAATTCTCTAGTATACATCTTTCACATTGGAAACCAACATTCAGGAAAGTATAGAACTTTCCTGGGGAAACATTGAACATAACCACGTATTCGGAAAACATCTTTTACATATAGTAACTAACATCCAAGAAAGTATGGGACTTTCCTGGGAAACCTTGTACATAACCAGGTCTAACAAGAATACATTATTTACATATGGTAACCAACATTCAGGAAAGTACGGGACTTTCCTAGGGAAAACATTACATAACCAGAAAAGGGAACAAATCAGATAACCTTACTTTACATCTTTTACAATTTATAACATACAAATCAGGAAAGTATGAGACTTTCCTGGGAATACATTAGTACATAACCAGAACAGTATGTCAATTCAGATAACCCAACTATACATTCTCACAAAAGTAAACATGTTTTCAGTGTACAATTCTACTTTACATGTTGACAAACGATATCCAATCTTTATTAAGAAAATATGGGATTTTCTTGGTGTGTGTAACATTTCAGAAACAAAAAGGAAACTTGAACATTTTCACAAACAAAAACCTCTTATGAACTCACCAGCGTTATGCTGATTTTCAAACCGCTTGTGTTCTCAAGTCAGCATTAGAACAGGTACCCGAAGATCCTTTTTGCTTGAAGACGGAGTACTCAGAAGACCCGTTTTTATTTTGTTCATATTTATATGATATGTATCACAACTGTACAAATTTTACTTTTGAAACAACTGTAAAACTTTTCCTATGTAATGTAATGGTTGTTTTACCTTACTTACTATGTGCATTGGATTTGATACTCAACGTGGAGTCAACCCCGGAAATGTTTCCGCCTTCGGTTTTCGGGGTGTGACAGATTGGTATCAGAGCCCTTGTTTATAGTGGATAAAGTATACCAAACCTTACATGGTATAAAACTATAAACACTAAAGGGCCTAAGAGCTCTGAATTAAAAGTATCTTCAAACTAAAAGTATTATCAAAAGTATAAAAGTATATCCAATCGTCGCGATCCGTAACCACAAGTAGAACAGAACATAAGTAATTGGGTGTTGTGTACTATGGTTAAACCTGGGCATTTATGTAGTCGTGTCTAGGGTCAATATAGCCTGGCCAACTATATTCATTTGAGACACGGCCAACATGTGCTTGGGAGTGACTGTGGTATGCGACATGCCTAAAACTTACCCTAATATCCCAAACATCGAACCATTGTCGTAATCAATTCATGAAATACTATGGGAGTATTTCTCGAGCCAATCCTCTGTAGAAATCCTTATTCGAGTGGCTTTCTGTGATTATTGTTAGCGATAATTTATCTGTTTTGATAACTCTTTCCTGCTTTATCGCTTATTCGAATCATATAATTGCCATATCTATCGATTCAATGTAGAGGACTTAACATACTATCTTTCTTGACCTTATTAGATCAAGATGCCTCCCAGAAAGAGACCCAGCTCAAACAACAACAATCCTTCATCGCCAACACCCATCCCCAATTTGACCTAGCATCACTCCAGACGGTCCTGACTGCTGCAATGGTGGCAGCCATGTCACAAATGAACCCTGGTGGTTCAGGTAGTGGTCCCCAATTCCAGAACCCCGAAGTTAGCCAGGGACACCAAAAAGGGGGTTCCTACAAGGATTTCATGAACGCGAAACCAACATCCTTCAATGGCACTGGAGGTGTCATTTCTTTATCCCGATGGTTCGAGAAAATCGAGTCCATCTTTGAAATCTGTGCTTGTGCGGAGTCCGATAAAGTTAAATTCCCAGCTTGTACTTTCGTCAATAAGACCTTGACTTGGTGGAATGGTCGAGTCAAATCTCTGACCCTACCCGTAGCCAATGCCATGGGCTGGGAAGCCATGAAAGAACTCCTCATTGTCGAGTACTACCCCCGTGGTGAAATGCAGAAACTAGAGCACGAAATCTGGAACCTAAAGATGAAAGGTTCCGACATTGCTGCATACACATCCCGATTCGATAATCTCACACTTCTCTGCCCGGGATTAGTCACTCCTGAAAACAAAAAGATCGAAAGGTTCATTTGGGGGTTATCCCAACCGACAAAGAGTCTTGTTTTGGTTGCTCGTCCGGATACCTATGATAGTGCCAAGACTTTAGCTCAAACCCTGATTGATCACAGCGATGATGTTAAGGAAATCACTACCAATTCTGAGCCGACTCAAAGGAGTGGCGAAAAGAGAAAATTCTGGAAGAAGAAGAAGGGTCAATCTTCTCAAGGATCTTCCAAGAAACAGCAGACTGTAGCAGTCCATGCTGCTACTACCCCTGTTGATGTTGCTTCTGTTGTGGGATCCACAGCTCCAACTCCTACCAGTAGATATGCTGGTAATCTTCCTCTGTGTCACAAGTGAAAATACCATCCCAATCCTGTTCCCTGCCAAGAACTATCATGTACCAACTGTGGTAAGAAAGGGCACATAGTTCGATTCTGCAAAACTCCTACCCAATCAGCCAACCAATCATCTGGAGCAGGTGTTAGTCAAGCCTGCTACAATTGTGGAGAAGTTGGGCATTTTAAAAGGAACTGTCGCAAGAAGTCAACTGCTGATAACACCGGAAGGGTTCGAACCATGGGACGGGAGGAAGCAGTCGCCGATCCCATTGTTGTTTCGGGTACGTTCCTTCTCGACAACTCATATGCTAGTATTCTTTTCGATTCGGGTGCTGAAAGGAGTTTTGTTAGTCATGCATTCAAACGTAATCTAAAACATAAACCTCAACCACTAACTGAAATGTTTACTGTCGAGATGGCTAATGGTGAGAAAGAAAGCGCCAACGATGTATTCATAGGTTGTACGCTTACCCTAAATGACCACTCATTTCCTATAGATCTCATGCCAGTTTCCATTAAGAGCTTTGATGTTATCATTGGCATGGATTGGTTGAGTCCCAATCATGCTGATATCCTTTGTTATGAAAAAGCCATCCATCTCAACCTTCCCTCGGATCAAACTCTCGTAATCTATGGTGATAAACCCAGTTCCAATCTTCGTATTATTTCCTGCATCACAGCTCGAAAGCTCCTACGAAAGGAGTACATTGCATTCTTAGCCAATGTGATCAAAGAGAAACAGGAAGTTAAAGACCTCGCGAGCATCCCCAAAGTCTATAACTTTCCAGATGTGTTTCCCGAAGAGCTTCTAGGAATTCCTCCCGAGCGTCAGGTCGAGTTCCGTATTGACCTAATTCTTGGAGCTACCTCCGTAGCAAAGTCTCCGTATCGCTTAGCTCCAGCAGAAATGCAGGAGTTATCCAGTCAACTCAATGAGTTGTTCAGTAAAGGATTCATTAGACCGAGTTCCTCACCCTGGGGAGCTCCGATATTGTTTGTCAAGCAGAAAGATGGATCCTTTCGGATGTGTATCGACTACCGTGAGCTGAACAACTTGACTGTTAAGAACCGATATCCTCTTCCGCGAATAGATGACATCTTCGATCAACTTCAGGGAGCCAGCTATTTCTCAAAAATAGACCTACGGCCAGGGTACCATCAGTTACGAGTTCAGGAGAATGATGTTTCCAAAACAGCTTTTAGAACTCGGTATGGACACTACGAGTTCGTAGTGATGCCCTTCGGTCTAACCAATGCACTGGCTGTGTTCATGGATCTGATGAACCGGGTGTGCCGTCCCTTCTTAGACAAGTTCGTCATCGTGTTCATTGACAACATCCTCGTGTACTCCCGAAGCAAGGAAGACCACAAACAACACTTGAGATTAGTGTTGGAGACCCTTAGATCCAAAAAGCTATACGCGAAATTCTCCAAGTGTGAATTCTGGATACGGAAGGTAACTTTCCTCGGTCACGTGGTAAGCGAAGAGGGAATTCATGTGGATCCATCCAAGATTAAAGCGATAGAGAATTGGTCGGCACCGCAGACACCCACAAAAATTCGTCAATTCTTGGGTCTCGCCGGCTACTATCGGAGATTCATTCAGAATTTTTCCCAAATCGCCAAACCTTTAACCACTCTAACACAGAAAGGTGTACCCTTTTGCTGGAGTGATAAACAAGAAACTGCATTCCAAACGTTGAAGGGAGCCTTGTGCAGCGCGCCTGTTCTGTCCCTGCCCGAAGGGACAGAGGACTTCGTTGTCTACTGCGATGCGTCTAATCAAGGCTTAGGCTATCTGCTTATGCAAAGAGGAAAAGTAATTGCTTATGCCTCAAGGCAGTTGAAAGCACACGAGGTCAACTATACCACACATGACTTGGAACTAGGAGCCGTAGTCTTTGCATTGAAGATTTGGAGACATTATCTCTATGGAACTAAGTACACGATCTTCACTGATCACAAGAGCCTGCAGCACATCTTTGACCAAAAAGACTTGAACATGAGGCAACGGCGATGGGTAGAACTACTCAGTGATTATGAGTGTGAAATCCGTTACCACCCCAGCAAGACCAATGTGGTAGCAGATGCCCTTAGCCGAAAAGAAAGTGCAGGCCACAAAGTGAAGAACCAGACGAGGATTATCCATTCCATCTTACCCATGCAAATCCAAGGAGCCCAGCTAGAAGCACGCTAACCTGAGAACGTGTTGATCGAAACCTTGAGAGGAATGGAAAAGAAACTTGAGATCAGAAGTGACGGAGTCTATTGTTTCATGGATCGGATCTGGATTCCAAAATCCGGAGGATTCAAGGAGATTGTCATCGAAGAGGCACATAAAACCAAGTACTCCATTCACCCAAGTTCGGACAAGATGTACTTGGATCTCAAGAAACAATACTAGTGGCCAAACATGAAATATGAGATAGCTACATTTGTGGGCAAGTGTCTAACTTGCGCCAAAGTCAAAGTTGAACACCAAAAACCCTCGGGTCTGCTCCAACAGCCCGAGATCCCCGAATGGAAATGGGAGATGATTACCATGGACTTCATCACCAAACTACCCAAGTGTTCTAGTGGGTACGATACCATTTGGGTAATTGTCGATCGTTTAACAAAATCCGCTCACTTCATTCCGATCAAAGAATCATACAAGATGGAAAGACTCGCGCGAACCTACATCCAAGAGGTAGTTCGACTGCCCGGTGTAGGGCTGCTCCGTTTGAAGCCCTATACGGTCGTAAGTGCAGATCCCCTTTGTGATGGGCCGAGGTGGGGGATACACAGTTAGCCAAGAGTTGAGTCCCCGACAGTGCTCTCACTGGTCCGGAAATCATCCGCGAAACCACCCAAAAGATCATTCAAATCTGTAACCGATTGAAAGCTTCATGTGATCGCCAAAAGAGTTACGCCGATAATCGTCGGAAACCACTGGAATTCCAGGTTGGAGACCGTGTGCTGTTAAAAGTCTTGCCCTGGAAAGGCACTGTGCGCTTTGGTAAGCGTGGGAAACTTAATCCAAGGTACATTGGACCCTTCGAGATCCTCTCCAGGATCGGTCCAGTTGCCTATAAACTTCGTTTACCTCATGAACTCAGTAACATTCGTCCTGCCTTCCATGTTTCAAATCTCAAAAAGTGCCTATCCGATGAAACCCTAACAATTCCCATAGATGAGATCGAGATCAACGAAAACCTCAACTTTGTGGAGGAACCGATCGAAATTTCCGTACAACTTCTTGTAACACTTTCGTAGTTCAATTCAAGAAACAAATCGTCGTTTCCAAATTCGATTCCGATTTTCTCCTTTAATTAAGTCATTAACTTCTTCGTATCTAAAATGACCTAAGGGGTGCTTAATACATTTAGAAATCATTGTAACACCCCATAATAGTAATCGGAATAATTTTAGAATTCACCATATCGGGTTACGGCAACCTAATCGGGTACGACCAAAAGCGTCGCCTAACGCCGGTATCGGGTAGAATTCCACCGTTTCCAAAACTTAGACACTATATAAAGTGTTCTAAGCCTTCATTTGAAGCTTTTGGCCATTCTTTCATAAACACTTCCAACCTCTCTCCTCATCCATAATCAAAGGTCCAAAAACAAAGATTTAAGGCTTTAAATCAAAGAGGTAACATCCCTAACTTGTTATCTAACCTCTTTAGCCTTCAAATTGATGTTTAAATTAATTTTTAGGACCTAGAACATGTGTTTATGGCCAAGGATCAAACTTGGGCCGTAAACACTTAAAAATGGGGGGTTTTTAAGCCAATTAACCCTTCCAAATCATAGTTGGGACTTAGATATAACCTTGAGGCTTGCAAATCTGGACTTGGAACACATTAAGCATACATTTTGAGGGTCAAATAAGAGTTTACGGCCAAGGCATGTGCTTGGGCTGTAAACTCCTCAAAAATGGGGATTTAACACCTTAAATCATGTCTAAATGCCTTGTAACTCAACCAATAGCCTTGTGGTAAATCCTAGATCCTTCTAAAAATAGTTTAGAGACCTTAAACACATCAAAAATACCACATATAGGAGTTTACGGCCTAGGAGCATACCCTTGGCGGTAAACTCATGAAACTATGTCAAAAGATGCATCTAATTCACTCCAAAGGCTTGAATAAATTTCTAGAATCACATGTGATTGTTTTAAGTGTCAAAAACTAATTTTTCATGAGAATAGGAGAGTTTACAGCCATAGAACCTACTTCTAGGCCGTAAACTCCGAAAAATATGTTAAATGGTGCTCTAAATTCATAACAAGGCTTGGAAAATTAACTAGAATCACATATGATTGCTCCTTGTACCTCAAATCAATTTTCCTTCGTCCTATGAGAGTTTACGGCCGTAAACTCCAAGTTTACAGCTGTGAACTCCCTTTTATGTGGTATTAATTCATTCTAATTGTTCCAAGGCATTTTAGTAAATCATTCCAACAATCCCCAAGTTCAATCAAGCCATTAAACCCTCAAAATGACACCAACATGAGTTTACGGCCATAAACTCATGTATGTGTGTGTTTTATGGCTGTAAACTCACTTAAATATTTACTCATGGAGAGTAAACTCAAGTCCCAAGTCCCTAGTACCAATACACGTTCATAGATGTCACCAGGGTCACTCCAAACGCTCGTTTTGAGGTGTTTAACCTCGTCGGAGTGTAATGTTCCATATAATTAGTGAATGTATCCCTAATTGAATATATATGGACATTATTTCATTTTACATAGCAACATCGCGAGTAATCAAACCCCGAACCAACGTTTAGTGTCCGAAACCGTCGCATTCCCGAGTCTGGTGAGTTCATACCCCTACCCTTTTTCATTGTTTTCACTGTTTTGAGGGGGGAACACAAGCAATGTACAAGGGATTACCTGTATTCAAAACATGTTTTCATATGTGTGTTTCACATCTTATATGCTTTTAACACTGATTATTACAACTGATAACCGTTTGAACATACAGATCACGTAACATATATTTGTGAAATGGGTTTTAAACTGTTATGTTTTACATATATTTCACAAATGGCATTCCACATTTTATCAGTTAAAAGCATGACATTAGAACATTTGAACATAATACCTGTACAATGTTTTGTCCTTGGTAACACTCCACATATATACGCGAGTGGAGGACTATCATATTATTACTAGTAAATTTGTTAATCCTGTATGATTGGAGACATGTCCTCGGCGAACACTCCTTAGAGATACGCGAGTGGAGGACTACACCCGTAACCAGAATCTCTGGGATTTAGAGAGCATGACATGAGTGTATAGATCTATAGAGGGCTGACTACCCCACACCTGGCTGCTAGCTACAGCCGAACCGATATGGTTCAAGGGTGACGAAAGTCATAAGCATGTGGACTACTTATTGCCACAGGTTTAGCCCATTGCATGGTAATGGAACTCGCAATTAGGATAACATAGATTTACTTATGGTAATAATGAACAACCTTATACAATTCACAAGATAACCACTTCTCTAGTATACATCTTTCACATTGGAAACCAACATTCAGGAAAGTATAGAACTTTCCTGGGGAAACATTGAACATAACCACGTATTCGGAAAACATCTTTTACATATAGTAACTAACATCCAAGAAAGTATGGGACTTTCCTGGGAAACCTTGTACATAACCAGTTCTAACAAGAATACATTATTTACATATGGTAACCAACATTCAGGAAAGTACGGGACTTTCCTAGGGAAAACATTACATAACCAGAAAAGGGAACAAATCAGATAACCTTACTTTACATCTTTTACAATTTATAACATACAAATCAGGAAAGTATGGGACTTTCCTGGTAATACATTAGTACATAACCAGAACAGTATGTCAATTCAGATAACCCAACTATACATTCTCACAAAAGTAAACATGTTTTCAGTGTACAATTCTACTTTACATGTTGACAAACGATATCCAATCTTTATTAAGAAAATATGGGATTTTCTTGGTGTGCGTAACATTTCAGAAACAAAAAGGAAACTTGAACATTTTCACAAACAAAAACCGCTTATGAACTCACCAGCGTTATGCTGATTTTCAAACCACTTGTGTTCTTAGGTCAGCATTAGAACAGGTACCCGAAGATCCTTTTTGCTTGAAGTCGGAGCACTCAGAAGACCCGTTTTTATTTTGTTCATATTTATATGATATGTATCACAACTGTACAAATTTTACTTTTGAAACAACTGTAAAACTTTTCCTGTGTAATGTAATGTTTGTTTTACCTTACTTACTACGTGCATTGGATTTGATACTCAACGTGGGGTCAACCCTGGAAATGTTTCCGCCTTCGGTTTTCGGGCTATGACACCATATGATATCTAGAATGGAGGAATGTATGATCACTTATCTAATAGACAAGTCATTAACAAAGGTCAGAGATCATCAGCAAGGTCAGAGTTCGACAGAAGCTTTTGAGGGCTACGATCGTCGGTCTGTTCTTTAAGTCATTCACAATAATATTTCGAGACTTATCCAAGTGGGAGACTGTTGGATTAATGTCTAAGTCCATAACTATAATTGGTAAGACTTAACCCGACCCGGCATGGTACATTTGGGTTGCATGGCATCATGCACTTGGATAGATTATAATGAGAGAAATAACACTTAAGGTTGATTAATATATTATACATTCTAATATATTAATGGGATTATTTAATTAGTATTGATCAAGAACTAATTAAGTGATCAAAAGAAGACTAATTAAATATATGGGTTGATTGTATAATCATCCATACTTGTATAGTGGGCTAATGCTCCATGGATAATCAAGTTGGGATAAAACCCATAGGATGGTCCATGGATGCTCTATGGTGTATTGGAACCCATGGATCCAAAGAAATCGAAGGCCATGACAATTAGGGTTAACCTAATTGTAACAACTATATAAGATCATATTCTTTGGGAAAAATTGGCCACTATGAAGAATAAGAAAGGGCTAGCCGATTTTAGGAGTGTTCAAGTTTCTCTCATGTTATTCCAAGTGTATTTGGTGTTGTGTGAACCATTTTAGGTGTCGTACTTGAGGCACTAGGCACTCAAGCTTCATGAAGACATTTTACATCAAAGAGGTATGTATTCTATCTTGTTATATTCATTATTTTGTATTCTAGATTAGGATAATACCTTCGATGTTCATAATTGCATGTATAATAGAGAAAACATAGATCCAAGGTATTTAGGGTTGCATGTACACTTAGGAGGGTTAGAATGCTCAAAACCCAACACTTACATCGGGTGAGCAGATAATTATTAGGAAACAATATTGATTTAGAATGCATATGCTATACACCCAGGTCGGATCTCTTCCAATCACGCAGAGGGTAAAACATATGCCTAGCTGACGTTTTAGAGGGATTGAGAAGAAGAAAGATGCATATACTGTGTACCAGGTCGGATTGTTAGTCACGTAAAGGAGACAGTATATGGCTAACAAGTAAAAAGAATTGCATAGATTGAAGATGCAGAGAGACAGAGTTGCATATGTTACAGTCCAGGTCGGATCTCTCGATCATGGAGAGGAGACAACATATGACTAACAGAAAGAAAGAAAGAAAATAATCTTCTATAGACCTAATTTATTGGAATTCCCCAGTCACCCCATCAATACCGGAATTAAGGACAGAATCCGCACATCGAGGAAGAATTAAACCACAATTCTAGATACGAGTTCTTTTAATTGGACCACTAGATTCCCATGTATGTCTCCCTGCTCAACCTATCCAAGATTCGTATTATCAGACTAAACGGATCTATCTAGGTCAAGATTTTTCAAGTCTAAATTTCTTAAGTTCATTTAAAAACTTTGATGCCTAGCAGCACATCAAACACGGAGCCTAGATAATTCAGCTTTGGTACGTTACGTAGATTTAGACTGCCTGTTATCACTTGATGATATCACTTCCCTAACATCACCTACAAACAAAACTCTTAGCAACATATTTTTGATTTTCTTAATTTTTAGTGTTTTTGGATTTTTGAAAATTTTCAATTTTTGTTTGGATTTTGTTTATTTCTCTCCCTAAATTTGTGCATGGGTCAGAATGAAATTAAAATGCGGAAATTTTAACTAACCTAAAACAAAAATTAATCCTCAAAACGTATCATTTTTAAAAGGTTCACATGAACATTGAATCGCTAGCAGTAGGAACTTGTTCCAGCAGAATGAGCGATCGGTCATAACAATCTCTAATGAAATGAATTTTGATGTCGATGTGCTTGGTTTTTGAGTGCTGGACTGGACTTTTAGCAATATGAATAGCAACCTCATTATCACAAAATATAGGGGTTTCTAGATAGTTCAAACCATAATCCAACAGTTGAGGTTGGAACCATATAACTTGAGTGCAACAAGAAGAGGCAACAACGTATTTAGTTTCTGTTGTTAAGGTTGAGATAGTGTGTTGTTTCTTGCACTTCCCTGACACCCTCCGGTCACAAAGGAATTGAAAACCTCCTGATGTAGATTTCCTATCAAGCTCACAGCCTCCATAATTACTTTCAGCAAAAGCATATAAATCAAATTCTGAATTTTTCGGATACCAATGACCCAACTTTGGATTGCCTAAGATATACTGAAAGATTCTTTTGACAGCAATAAGATGTGAAAGTTTAGGATTACCCTGATAACATGTGCATTGACAAAATGCAAACATGATGTCTGGTCGGCTTGCAGTTAGATACATTAACTAACCGATCATTGATATGTAGTGAGTTTGATCTACGGATTCACCATTAGTATCTAGAGTCAGCAGGTGTTTCTCGACCATTGGCTTCAATGTAGGTTTTGCATCCTGAAACCCAAACTTCTCAAGTATCTGCTTCACATATTTAGCTTGATGGAGCAGGATTCCAGTTGACTTTTGGTGGACCTGAAACCCAAAAAACATGGTCATCTCACCCAACGAACTCATCTCAAACCTCTTTTTCGTAACGCCTTCAAACTCTTTGCATAGCTGCAGACTGGTAGACCCGAAGATAATGTCGTCAACATAGATTTGAACTAGAATCTGATCATTACCCACATGCTTGATGAACAAGGTTTGATCGATAGTGCCATGAGAATATCCATGCTCTAGCAAGTGCTTTGTGAGAGTCGCATACCACGCTCGAGGAGCTTGATGTAACCAATAAAACGCCTTGTCCAACTTATAGACATGATTGGGAAACTTCGAGTTGGTGAACCAATGGGGCTGATCAACATATATATTTCTTCCTTCACCTTGCCATACAAGAAAGTTGTCTTGACATCTATTTGGTAAACCTTGAAGTTCATGTAGGAAGCATATGCAAGGAAAATATGGATAGCCTATAAGCAAGCCATTGGAGCATTAACATCAGTGTAATCAAGACCCTCGATCTATCGAAACCCAGAAACCACCAACCTCGCCTTCTTGCGCACTATGATTTCCGAATGATCTTTCTTCTGTTGATATACCTAGCATGTCAAGAGACTTTTTTCCCTTAGGTAACTCAATCCGTGTCCAAACCCCGAGTTTTTCAAATTGATTTAACTCTTTGTGCATAGTATCTACACAACTGGGCTCATTTAAAGACATTTCAACGTTCTTTGGATCTATTTGAGAGATAAAGCAAGAATAAAGACACATATTGACATCTCCACTCTGACTTCGCATTTTTACTCCATCGCTCAGCTAACCAATGATGTTTTTGATCGGATGATCGCGTTGAATTCTAGGAGGTATCTCCTGGATGATATCATTGAGTGATACAGGAAGATTGTGAATGTTGATAGATCCATCATTTGGCGAATGATCCACATCAGATGAGCCTAACTCATTAGATGTATCTACTACAAACTCATTGGCAATTTTTTAGGAGAGATTAGTTCCCTGAAAGTTGGAGTAACAACAGAAGCATTTGTAGACTTAAACTATCTTTCAACAAGAGTAAGAGGTGTAGCATCAGCATTTGGAGCATCAGGTTGAGCTGGAGATATTAGACAAGCAAGTGGAACAAATAACTCCCCCGTAGGAATTGAAGAGGATACTGTTGGAGGTCTGTAAACAACTTCTTTGTCTTCATCTTCAGGAACAATCTTCGAACCAGAGGAAGAACCAGATGAACCATATGAATACACATTGAATGATTTGAAAAAACATGTGTAATAAAACAGCTAATCAGGGCCCACTCTAGCATCCATATCATTCTCCTCTAACTAGAACATATCGAAGGATTCTACAATCTCGTTCGTCTTTTTATTGTAAACCCTATACATAGTGCGTGCAACATACACTACGAAATAACAATCATTGGCTTTGGCATTAAACTTCGGGTTGGACTCCAGGTGAAGAAGGGTGCAAGGGCAACCAAATACATGGAAATAACTGATTGAAAGCTTATGACCATATATAATTGCTTACGGAGTCTTCATCCTGGGATTTGTTAATCAAAACACGATTCTGAACGTAGCAAGTAGTGTTGATCGTCTCAGCCCAAAAGAAACTAGGTAACTTGGAGTCACAAAGCGTCGTCCTTGCAGCGTCTTGCAGTGTATGATTTCTCCGCTCATTAACACCATTTTGTTGAGTTGTGCGAACAGAGCTGTATTAACGCAAAATTCCCTTTTCTGCGCATAAGTGATCAAGAACAGCATTCTTGAATTCTGTTCCATTCTCAGTTCGAAGCGCCTTGACCCGGTTGTTGGTTTGGTTCTCAATCATCACAATGAATTTCTTAATCAGATCAGCAACCCCATCTTTGTTAGATAAGAAGAAAACCAACGTAAAATGACAGAAGTCATCGATGACAACCAGACAATACGAGTTTCTTTTGATGCTTATGACGTTTATCGGACCAAATAAGTCCATGTGTAATAATTAGAGCACCTAGTTGATTGAATTGAGCAGTTTTGGCAGATGTGGTTTTCTATGATGCTTGCCATGGCCAGATGACACACACTTCTCAAATGTTATGAAGTCTCTAACATGCAGCCATGCACCATTTCATTTTTCGCAAGACGATTCAGATTTTTAGCGTACGCACGACCAAGTCGACGGTGTCAGAACATTGCATTTTGTTCTGAGACATTTGAATAAAGGCAAGTGACTTGATCAGGGATGTTTCTATTCATGTCAATTATGTAGGCATTTCCATCCTGCTTTGATTTGAAAAGAATCCATTCTTTTGGGATGACAATGCCAGGCTTTATGATCAAATATTTCTTATCAGTGAAGTGGGTTGAATAAACATTGTCACGAATCGAAGATACACTAAATAGGCTATGCTTTAACTCAGGAGCATAGTTAACGTTCTCAAAACTCATCACTCCATTGGATACGGTTCCTTTCTGAGTAATATTACCACCTTCTCTGCCCACGAAGGAGACATATCCCCCATTAAAAGTCTAAATGTTGTGTAACTGGGACATATCTCCTGTCATGGGCCGGGAGTAGCCGCTGTTGACATACCAGGGTCAGACGACATTCCTCAGTAACTGTGACTGCACGATGAGCGGAATCATTTAGATTTGGGGACCTAGGTCATTACAATACTGGGTTGACCCTTAATATTCATGGATTTATCTTTTGATTCTTTAGATATTGAACTATCATTTATAGCATAAACTGAGGGTGAGGATGACCGGTTGGAAGTTAATTTGGGCATCCACTGATATTTATGTTTCTGAACAATCACAGGTGATTTTGAAACATTTTTCTTTTCAGTTTGCTTTGAGCATCTAGATTTTCTACCAGAAGTGGTTGAAGACCCAGATCTGCCCTTTGATAAAATCGACCTTGGCGGAGCCTTATTCGATTTTGGCAAACTGTTTGTGACTTTGTTATTAAAAACCTGTTTATTCCTTTGAAAAAGATCCCTTTTCTGGTTTTGATCGTCCTTCCAATCATCATCTTGAGAGCGAGTTCTTGAGGACTTTCTAGTTAAAGACGGTCCTCTAGACTCATTCTCCCTTGTTTGTTATAATTTCTAGCAATATGACCATCAGTACCATAATCAAATCAAATTTGTTTATTATTTGAGCTGGTACTACAATTCTCTGATTTATTTTTCTGAATAACACCCTTACTTTTCCCACATGAGCATGTACAAGAATCAGATTGTGAGATTGGTGAAGGTGAATCAAGTTGTGTGCTTTGTGAAGCATCAGATTTTGAGGAAGATGTGCATGAATTAGAAATATCAGGATTATCAAAAAAATCATCGAAAATATCAAAGAAATTAGAGTCACCAACAAACGAAACATTAGTTTTGACATCAGAAATAGAAACATTAAAATGTGACGAAGAAACATCATTTTCAGGAGCACATTTATTCTCAAAAATGCTTTCAGCAACTACTTTCTCAGATGAACTTAAAGATTGATCTGCATCAAGAGTAGAATCATTAGTATTTTCAAAATGAACAACACCTCCTGATACAAAACCAGTGGGATTGCCTTATTTGAGATAAAGTTCCCTAGCAATCTCCTCCTTTGTCAAATGGTTATACTCATAAGTGTGATTGAAAGGTGGAGGCAATTTATTATATCCTAACCCCTTTTTTTGGTTATGTTGGAATTTTAAACTATGCTCAATAATTGAAGAAACTACTTCACTTGACACATCGGATTTTTTCTAAAATTAAATTTTGCATTTTCAAATTTGTTTTTCCATGTGTAAAGTTATTTAGAGAGCTTAGTGAGTTGTTCAGTTACAAATCGATAATTGGCACATTTATTACAATACTCCTCTTGATGTTTCCGAAAGTCATTTGTTTTTACCTCTAATTATGCTTTTAATGGTGTTTGTTCTATTCTACATTGATATCCTTCATACTTCAAGTCGTCATTTTCTCTACGTAACAATTCTACATGTTCAAGAAGATTCCTAACATTTTCAGCGCATGTTTGAGAAAAAGTAGAATGACTTACCTCATTCTTGTCGGGCTCTGAAGAAAATGACACCATAAAAGCAAATTGCAAGTTCATCATCTCTTTTTCAAGATCTGCTGCGACCTCTTCCTCAAGAATACTATTGATTTGAGCTAGATGAGCATTCTCATGTCCTAAGATGGTTAGGGCTTGAATCTGATCCTCCCAGTTGAAGGATTGAGCTACAACAATAAGATTTGCAGTTTCATTGTGGCCTGAAACGTTTCGACGACTATTTCCCATGGGCACCATAGTTTTATCATTATTCACCCTCCCGTCTGGCTTTGAACATTCACGGGCGAAGTGACCTGGCTCGTGACAGTTATAGCATCTCAATTTTCCTTTATTGAACCCAACTTTCTTGTTAGCATTCATTCCCTAGTTTTTCTTTTCGGTTTTCTTTGCGAATTGTTTAGCTATGAAAACAGCCATTGCTATTTGCCATGTAATGTCTGTTTTTTCTACATCTTCTGGATAAATTTGATCCAGATCTCCAAAAGACAATTGTGGGGGAAGTTCTCCAGCTACGAAGGCATTATAGTAGTTTACGAGTCCGGTAGCAAGCGCCAAGTTTTCATCACTTTATTTGGAATGGTGAGAAGGAATCAACATCGGTCCGTTTGAAGAAGATGCAGCTTGTGGAACTAGGAAAGGTGGATTTTGTGGATGAGGTACAGCTAATGTAGCAATGAATGGTGCTACAGAAGGAGTAACAAAGGCTAGGTTTTGTGGTTGTTGGAGGGCAAACGTTTGGCTTAAAGAGGGAGTCAATGATGAGAACCCACTATTTGATGAGATTCCTAGGTTTGCTGTTGAATAGGAATTCGCATGGTTAGTCTCTCGTTGTTTGTCTTCTAGGTGACATGCTTTGATTATCGCCATTGGTTCAACAAGACTGAGACAACTAAGATCTTCATCTTCTTGATAACAACCACGTTCCTATCCCAAGATTTAGGGAGTGAATTAAGTATCTTCTTGTTGATCTTAGAGTTTGTCCAGAATATCCCATCTGTGCTGATCTCAGTAGTAAGTGAAGTGAATCATTGCAATTAAGCCTCCAAAGTTTCTCTAGGTACATAATTAAACATGTTGAATTTTTGTCCCAACATATCTTGATGACTTTCTTTCATATCCTTATTTCCCTTGTACACTTATATCAAAGCTTCCCATAGAGCTTTGGCTGAGTCATACTCTCTGAAGCCTTATGCAATGCCAGGAGATAGAGCCATATTAAGGGTAGCCAATGCTCGTTCTTGTTCTTCAACTTTCTCAAAGTCCTCCTTAGTGTAGTGAGTGTAAGCCTTGTCAATTATATGTCTATTTGTAAGGGTGTTGGTAATTCTAACCCGTCCTCAAAGAATACTTCTCCAAAGTTTAAAGTCTTTCATTTTTGTGTATTTCTCAATCTGGTACTTCCATTCTGGGAACCCTTCTGTAGATAACAGACGTGGAATGCGTGTGGTTGTCCCCATAATAGAGTTAAGTTCATGGTGAATTCTAGGTCCTTGTGATTCCATATTTAGAGGGAATAACTCAACAAGAAAAATACTAAAAAGAAAAATAAAATTGTCAACCAAGATGAGTGCAGCCTCACACGCCAACCGCACACCTGACCGGACACCTAGCCGCACACGTTCAAGATCTTTAACAACACACCTTCAAGAGCTTAACCGCACACCTTCAAGATCTTGATCGCATACTTTCAAGAGCTTACCGCACACCTTTAAAATCTAACCACACACCTTCAAAATCTAACCGCACACCTTCAAAGTACAACCGCACACCCAAAAATTTGAGATTCGAGATTTTTAAGCGAATTTTGATATAAAACTAGTGAAAACGATGATCAGTAGCGATTCCTCAACCAATGAAACGTGAATAAACCTGAAAATGATGACTATCTTCAACCGCACACTGTATGCACCTTCGAATTGACACTGAATGTTGCTCTGATACCATTTGTAAGTCCCAATCTCTTAGATCCAAATCAGTGATCATTTGTATTATAAGTTCAAACAAAGTGTAGAAGGAGTAGAAAAAGAATTAAGCCAAGCGTGTACACATCTATATCACATAAATATCAGGTACACCTAGGGAAACACACAGTTACGTCACTCTTGGACTGGCATAGACACAATCTATTTATATCACACACAACAGCACACAAGTGTACAGCTGCACACACGTGAACGGCCGTACACACGTGTGTGGCCGCACACATCCACTAATAAGCTATAACCACCAAAACAAACTCTAACACCCTACCAAGACCTATACATGAGAATGCCTAGCCCAAACCATCATATCTTGACCTATCACAGACACAACAATTGAATCGAAGTAAGCAATAGTATCATCAAAAGCAACAATTTCCGAATTATATGCATTTAAAGGAATATTGAAAGATTCAAGAATAGATCGTACCTTCGTAGTCATCGGAGACTTGTCAGTTGATTTGGATACGAAGCATCATCCTATGACCTCTTCGTCAGGATCATCATTGAACTTCGCATACATGGTACCATGCGTCGGATTACGCATTTCATCATCATCTGAGCCCGAAGACCAGATTTGATAAGTATCATATTCTTCCTGTTCGCTTTTTGCTACCAAAGATATGCCTTTCGCCTTCACCTTGTTCTTCTTTTCATCTTTCTTACGATGTATACAATCATTCGCAAGATGATTTGCTCTGTTGCAGCAGTGACGGTCTACTCCTGAATCTACTTTCAATTTCTTCTCTCTTTTCTCCTTAAAAACATTGACTTCTTTCTTTTTAATCTTTTTCTTCTCCTCTCCAACAACCTTGTTCACAAAATTTCATCTTCCTTCACTCTGCCTCGATTTCGGAATGAACGGTTTCTTAAAGAACTTTTTGACTTTGTTATTCGAATAGAAAGCAATTACTTCATCATCCGAATTCATTAAAAGCCCCTCTTCAGCATCCGAATCACCACTTTCAACTGTTTCTTTTTTAGTTACTTTTGAGACAAGTGCCAAAGGACCACCTAGATTGAGCTTTGACTCTTCCGCCATCTCATTAACCTCACTTTCATGAGTTTTCAGTTTATTATACAAATCATTCAAAGAAGATGTGTTGAAACTTTGTTGATTCTTCACCATCATGATCACGCTCCTCCATTCTTTTCTAAGTCTCATCACAAATGTAAGATTGAATTCCATTGCAGACCTTGTGATTCCAAATTGATTGCATCAATATATCAGCTCTTTGAAACGATCATAGTAGACCTCAATTGTCTCCTTCTCCTTCTATTTGAATTCCTCCAGCTCAACCAAACATTGTTTCACAGAGTTGATTTTCGTCTTTTTCTTCTTTGATATTTATCCTTGAAAGTATTACATATCTCTTTTGCACTCTTACAACCACCAACGTAGTTGTAAACCACTGGTGGTATTGCACCTTTCAAGTCCCTCAGACAATGTTTCTCATTTTTCTTCATTCTTACAGATTATTCATCAACAGTAACTATTGAATTCGAAGATCCAATGTTTTGAACATTTGATGGAGGTTGAGCAGTTCCAGTGATGTAATTCCATAATTCTTCATCTAAACCATTTTAATAATCCTCCATTCTATCAGCCCATCGGTCGTAATATTCTGGAATCAACATTGAAATTTTAGTAGAAAATCGTAACAGATGCGAGATAGAAGTCATCGTGTTCATGTTGAAATTTGCCATTGTTGTACGGATTTGAATTTTTAGAAAACTTGAAGAAATTTTTATTTGACTGAATGAATTGAAATAAAACTAAAAAACAAACACTCGATTAAGCAAATTCGTTGCAGAATCAAATCAAAATTTATGATCCATGATGATTTTCTTAATCTCACAGTGTGGAAACTTTTGAACCAAATTTTACGATTCAAAAACAATAGATTCAACTGAAAATCAGATCGCAGCTATGATTCCTGCTCTGATACCAATTGATGAAGAGTTAATCGAGTAAAGAGAATTAAATCAGAGTAAAAACGTTATGAAATGAACACGAGATGTAAATATGATCTTGTTTCAGCTCTATTATACTTCCAAAGTTTTACTAGGAGTAAAAAGACAAATTTTGTAAAGACTCTTATCTAACTCTAAGTAAAATCTCTATTTATAGGAAACATGAAATATAGAAAAAATACTAAGACATTGATATTTAGGCTTCGAACATTTAGATGCCTTAATAAATATATTACAAAGTACACGAAGGGTCTTCTCTTCGACTCATTACAAAATGTCTTCGACCCTTACAAAAGGTTACTAGGTATTTCGAGATTACATGATGCAATACTAGATATTACCCAATGCTTTAATCATAATCAGAGTTTAAATCAACTACAAAGACCTCTATTTAAAGACTCGAAAATTACTTAGTTGGATAAAACCATGCACAAGTACCGTGGACTACATACACATACTAAGGATGCCTTATTGACACCATACTTCTACAAAACATATTCCCTAAAAAACAATAAAGACACACAACTTTCGTGTTGCAGTCATCAGAAACCTCGGTGTCAACTTCAATAGTCTTCCTTCTGCGGTTATGGGTTATGCATTTAATGAACTCGAACACTTGAAACAAAAGCTTCTCTTTACCGACATGTGAAGAGCTGCAAAAAGTAACTTTGTTGTTACAACATAAACATTTTAGAAGTTGAAAGAGTATGAGTTGGAGAGCCAAACAAAAAAAAACTTAAAATATAATATTCGGGTTTGTTAATAACACATTATATATATATATATATATATATATATATATATATATATATATATATATATATATATATATATATATATATATATATATATTTCTCGTTAGAAACAAAACACTCCATAATTTCAATTCTTGGTTTAATGTTGTCCTTGTTAAAACTAGTGAAACCTAAAACTAACACATAACTTGAAATTCACTATAAGTATAATATTTAGTATACAAATATGATAGTCTATACCTAACCATGTCTCCATGAAGATTGTTGAAACAGAAGTCGATGTTGATAATCAGGATGACCAGCGTGGGTCTCTGAATTATTCGGACACTCAAGGTCCACCCCAAACAATCGCAATTGTCTTGTTGCTCCTACTCCGGTTTGGTAGTTAACCACATTTTCATACTCACCTCCTGCCTCTCCATTATCTAACAGTATTTATATTAGTATTATAAAACCAAAGTGTAAACCATCCAGTCATGTATACCCTACACTCTAGAATTTCAAAAATAATCATCTCAATATCCTGATTGTAAGCCACGAATCATTAGACGTATGCAAAAATAACATATTGATTATAGTTTCTATTTTTTACACGAAGTATTTTAATTTTATAATTTTGTATTTTAACTTTCAAAACAGTATTTATTAAAGAAATAAAAAAACCCACTTATTTTTGTTATTTTTTTATTAAAAGATCAAATATATCAAAACTCACAATTTTTTTTGTCATTTAAAACTTTAAATTCATATCTATGTATAAAAAAACAAATTTCTTATCCTCAAAGCTTTGATTCAAATTGATATTGTGAGTGTAAAATGTAATGAATTTATGTAGAAATTAAATAACATGTGGTCTCATTTCTTCAACAATTATTATTCATTAATTAGCCATAACATATCATGATTGTTCTTATTTTTTAAACAATCATTCATCATTCATTAACTAGTCGATAAAAAAATAGAATTTTAATATATAGTAATCAATATGAACCACCATTTACATGTAAATGATCAATATAAATAATAAATGTTTATGTAAAGAGAAATTAACATCTCAATCAAATTTAAATTAAATTAATTGGCACATGTCACTAGATAGAAAGATATAGAAAGATATATGAAAAAAAAAATGATACTTAATGATTACAAAACATGTCATTTTGATTCCCATGTAAATTATAAAAAATATTCATATTTACATTTGATTTCAATAAATTTCGTTATCAATCTAACTAAATAACTTCATTCTTTTTTGATTTCATAATTTTAATCGTACACTTAGATTAGTAAAATGCATAAACGATTTTTTTCCTATTCAATCAATTTTATATATATATATATATATATATATATATATATATATATATATATATATATATATATATATATATATACACACACAAGTTAAACGAATTGTCCATATGGTTTGTGTACTTTGCACGTTTGGTGCCTAACGTATTTTCTTATTGGGAAAGTCGTTGTTTGTTTGTTTTTTTTTTTGGCGCTCGGTTTCTATTTTACATAAAAAAAACTATTTTACCATTGATTCTTAAATTTATTTAAATAAACATATATTGAACCCACTTTAACCTCACATTATCTTACCTTATCTATCCCGTTTTATGTATATAAATTAAAAAATTTAAAACAAAATAGTCTTTTAAAGTAAGAGACGGTTCAAACACAACAAAAATAAACTGTAGAGACTTTCCTATTAATAAAAAATGAAGGACAAAACGTACAAATTACCCAAAACTATAGTGACCATTCGTGTAATTTACTCTCTCTCTCTCCCCCTATATATATATATATATATATATATATATATATATATATATATATATATATATATATATATATATATATATATATATATATATATATATATATATATATACATATATTAAAATTGAAAAATAAGAAATGGAACATAAGTACCTGCATGTAGAGGAATAGATACTGCCGAATGGTGTGATGGATAACCAGAGTGCGCATGATGGAACATTTTGCTCCAACGATTAATCTGAGCACCACCATCAATCGGCTGAGCCACCTCCCTTACTATTCTTTCATTAATTAGTGCTGCAGCTGCTGACCGTCGTTTCCATCCTATAAATGTCCTTTCACAATTATATCGCTCGAAGAATAGGATGTCGCCAGCCTCCAAACGTTTTTCATGTACGTAGAACTTCCAACCTTTGGTTAACACGTAGCTTTTACTACTTTTCCAGTACAAGTACCTGAAATGCCATAGCTTCCCACATTCGTCCTCGAAAGTCAACAACACACCCTTCTGTTGGCGGCTGGCGCCACCATCGCGTGGGAGGAGCGGGAAGTATTTCTGGCATGGTGTTTGGGAAGGACCAGACGGTTGAGTTTTCCCACATCACTTTGGGTTAGGGTTTTTTGAAACATGGCTTCTTTAGCGACGATGGTTGTGATTCTGGTGTTAATGAAAACTTGTTCTGGTTGATGGCTGTCGTTTTGAGGGTTGAGGTTTAAATTACCTAAATCGGAAGAGGGAAGTTGAGGGTGGTGGGTGTAAAAGATGGGGTTATTCTTAGTTTCCATGAGTGATTCAGCTAGGTTACTCGAAGAGAAGTGATCGAGGGACATTTTGTAGTGTGGGAAATGAACACCAAAACAAAAACTGTGTATATAAGTGGAAATATTATGTGTAGGTACAAAATAGGTGCGTGGGAGAGTGTCTCAGCCAAGACAAACTATCATTAACTAATTTAGTTCACATTAAAGAGCATTTGGTGTAGCTACATGACACTCTCAAACGAGTGTTCATGGGTTCAAGTCCGGTTAGAAAATATAGATGGTTCTAGGAGTAGGCTAATTTACCGGTTAGTTTGTGATTTCAAGTATTAAAAAAAAACCTAGAAACCTCATCCTACCAACCAAAACCGATGCAAAAACTGACGATGCGCGTTTACTTTTGTCAAAAATCGATGTTATCGTTGTGGTGCGGGTTTTTATTAAGAATCCAGTTCACCAAAACCAAACAGCACCAATGATAAACAAATAATAAATCATTAGTTACATATTAATTAAAAGAGTAATAAATACTTATATATATATATATAGAGTTGTGATATCGGTATATTACATACGTTAATTTAAAACAAATAAATAAATATATAAGTCAAAATATTTGAGAACTTTGAATTTATAAAAAAAATAAGATAAATAATAACATATTATAATGTAAATGTCTTTTATCTTTTAATTTTAAACAAATAATTATAATAAATAAAATAAACTAATGATCTATAATTATGGGAATTTTAAAATTAAAATGTAAGTTGATTAATAAAATTGATATACATTTATTGCAATTATTAAATTAAAATATTAGGTGAAATTTAATGAAATAAAAAAAAGTCCTAAAATAACATGTGTAAAAAAAATTAATTTATAATAATCATAAGATGACATTTGACAGATTGAATGAGAATGTGAGTGGAAAAAAAACTTTTATTTATTAGAGAAGGTATATATATATATATATATATATATATATATATATATATATATATATATATATATATATATATATATATATTGATGGGTTATGAGCATTACAACAATCCTATGATGTATATGCAACCCTATATGCTTTAGATCTAAGTTTTTCCCTATAGAACATGGAAATACAAACTCTAAAGAAATAACCCTAAAACTAGAATATACAATTCGAAAATCATATGAACATTAGGGTTTGATGATTACCTAACTTGGTACATAGTAATAACAAGAGCACATTGACTCTTGAAAGCTTAGTGCCGGAAGTGTTGCACCTCGAATAGAGTGACAAAACACTCAATGCAAAGGATGAGTTGGAGAGATGAGGAAATATGCCACTCTAGGTTTTTATAAGCATATGGCCAAAATTCCTTATTGAGGGGTTCTATATATAGTTGTGGTGTGACATCTCCCGATTTTGGATCCAACAAAAGTCAAGCAAAATTAACAGGTCAACAAAAGCCAACAAGTCAACGAATGTCAAAATAGTAGGATATAAATATGTAAATTCTTCCTCGCCTTTGGATTTCTTGGTTAAGACCGAAATCACTAGGATTTTGTTGGAGTCTTGGACCGAAATAATTAGGATCTCGGTGGATTCTTGGACCGAAATCACTATGTGATTTTAGTGGATTTTAAGGTGTTTTCGGTTGGGATGGGCTGTAAATATGAGGTGCCTCTCTTTTCGCCAATTATCGAACATTTAGGATTCAACTGAGATAATTAAACATTTTATACTAAACCTTTTTTACGCCATTTTTTATAAAAGTCAAACATTTTTTTATAAAATATAAAAGACTTGACTTTAGGCGCATAGAAAGCCCAAACTTTGGTCACATCTAGTTCCAACTTCCCAACATACAACCAAGCAAGCATCACCACACCTCACCCCCCCCCCCCCCCCCCCCGATACCACCATCCCTCTCCCTCTTCCCATTAAAATTTCATCCAACCCTCTCTACCGTTCACTCCACCTTCTACAATTTCTTCATTTATTCATTTTCTCTCAAGAAATCTCCATCTTTCTCAAGCATGAATCCTCCTAAGTTTGTTCTTCAATCTTTGGTAAGCTTTCCTCCATAGATCTAATGATTTTACACACATGCATACTAGTTTTGTTATATTTACGCATAATTACATGTGTTATTATCCATATGGTAATAGCATCTTTAAGTGTTCTTCAACCACCTTTAAGTGTTCGAAGCTTAAGGATCTTCATCTTTATCTTTTTATCCATTAAGAATTCCACTCAAGGTGAGTTCATACCCCTCATTTTCATTTTTATCCAAGTTTTATTGGAGAATACAAGTTAACAAATCCTATTTGGACGATATAAGGCTTTGCAAACTAAAAATACAAGTTATTTCACTAAAACATATTTAAGCTTAAAAATCAGCTTATTACAAAAACGTTGTGGTCTGTTCACCGACTGATTTTCTCTTCTTAAACTTCTTATATTTCAAAATTGTTAAATATGAAAATGGCTAAGGTCCATACCTTTTTAAGGAGTTCTCGCACATTTTCATACAATATTTCTACAATTTATGGTGATTTTGAATTTATTTTTGATTTTCTCTTATACTGATTTTCTCTTCTTAAACTTCTTATACTCATTTTCTCTTCTTAAACTTCTTATACATTGTGGTCCGTTTTTGACGTTCTTTATATGCGCGCGTAGCTAAAATTACACTCTACAACTTTCGTTTGGACTTCGTCGGCTAATTTTGAATTTATTTTTGATATTATTATTTTTAACAGACCGGGACAGGAAAATCCGTTAAAAATTCATAACTTCTTCATCCGACATCCGTTTTCGTCAGACTTTTTACCGTTGTACTACGTATGAAAAGACCTTTAGTTCTTGTTTAGGATGTATCGGTCAAATATCGCTCAATCTAAAATTCGAGTCACATTTTGGCGTTCCTTTTTTCGAATTTCTCGGTTTAACAAATACTACGACTTTCATTTAGATTTATAAGGCTAAAAAGTAGTTTATCAAAAACTAACTTTTTACGTCATTCGGCGCTGTACCGGTTTTGTCGCGGATCTTCGGTTGGTCATGACTTCTTCGTTATAACTCGGATTTCGACGAGGTTTTCGCCTACAAGTTTTTAACGAGATTCTCTACAACATCAAATAATAAAATTTTACTTATTTAAAATTTTATATTTTCGCTAAATTTCACTATTTGGCTTTTAATTGGAATCTCATAAGACTTGCAGTATTTTATCAGTGATTCTAAACATAGTTTTACTTCATTTCTAGTAAAAACTATCTGTTAGAACTCAACACTAAATTTCACATAATATTATTCTCTTTTATAATTTACAATACACGATTTGAAAACGTGTATGTTACAACGAGTCCTAAATGCTATCTTCTGAATATCCTCATCTCGCACCCTTACTTGATGATATCCAGACCTCAAGCCGATCTTGGAAAACCAATTTACTCCCTGTTACTGATCGAACAAATCGACACTCCTCGGCAACGAGTAACGGTTCTTGACCGTCATTTGTTCAACTCCCGGTAATCAATGCACATCCGGTGTGAACCATCCTTTTTCTTGACAAAAAGGATAGGAGCTCCCCACAGCAAACTACTCTGCCGAATAAACCCATTTCCTAGTAGCTCCTGAAGCTGCGAGGATAACTCCTGCATCTTTGGAGACGCAAGGCGATAGGGCGCCTTGGCGATAGGTGTGGCCCCCGAAACCAAATCGATATTGAACTCCACCTGCCTCACAGGAGGTACGCCCAGCAACTCCTCAGGAAATACATCCGGGAACTCACGCACTATCGTAACCTCTCCCACAGACCTCGGTCTCTCCGTCTCAACCCTCGTGTCCATCACATATGCTAAGAATCCCTTACATCCCTGCTGAAGACTCTGCCTCGCACTGGCGGCCAAGCAAAACGCTGAACTGGAACATGTACCTTTGTCGTACACCGTAAGAACTCCCCCACTAGGGTCTCACATGGTCACCCGCTGCCGCTCGCAGTCGATGATCGCTCCAAATCTGCTCAACCAGTCCATGCCTACGATGACACATACATCCCCCATCGCAATAGGGACCAAATCTATCGAAAACTCAACCCCGAAAATCTCGAGTACACAACCACGAATCACCTCGGTGGCATACACCGCTCTCTCATCCGCTATCGAAACTCTCAGAGGTCGACTCATCACCTCTCGACTAATATTGATGTGTCGGCTAAAGGCCAACGATACAAAAGATCGACTCGCACACAATTTAAATAACACTAGAGCAGGTACAAAATTCACAAGGAAGGTACCTACACATAACATAATATAAGCACAATATCACAGAATACAAAAGAATACATGAAAGAGTACATACCGGCCACGACATCGGGTGCAGTGCAGACCTCCTCCGCAGTCAACTGGAAGGCTCTCCTGTGTGCCTTCGGTGCCTCAACCTTCGCAGGCTGAACGTTCACAACTCTCATCACAACAGGGGCTGATCCTAGAAATGCTCCCTGCGTTGACACCACAACTGTGGACATTCTGCATTCCGGTGTCCAGTATGGTTGCAATGAAAACAGACTGAAAAACCTTTGGGGATATCCTTGGCCATGTGCCCCTCCTTGCCACACTTGTAGCAAGACCCTGCTCTGCATATCCTATCGTGGATCTTGCCGTACAAGCCACAAGTGCGGCCCTTCTGGTTCCCAGATCTCGAATTAGCGGGTTTGGCCCGCTTGGCTGCCGGCTGAGACTGAGTCGGACGCCGAACCTTTCCCTGAGACTCAGCCTCCTCCCTGGCTTGGGTCTCCAGCTCTATCTCCCTCTTTCGGGCATTTCTTGAAGCTTGGAAAATGTCCGGTACATCGAGTTCGCCACGAACTCACGTATATCCCTCCTCAGAATGCTCAAATATCGGCTCATACATGCCTGCTCGGAGGACACGTGCTCTGGGCAGAACATCGCCCGCTCATGGAACATCCTCGTAATCACCGTAACAGACTCGGTACCCTACTTGAGGGTCAGAAAATCTTGGGCCAAACGCTTCCTCTCCACCTGCGGAACGTACTCATCTCGGAACATAGCAGTGAACCTCTCCCAGGTCACCACAGCAAGCTCAACAGACGTAAAATGCGCAGTCACAAACTTTCACCAGTCCTTCGCTCCCAAGCGAAGCTGGTTCAGCGCGAACCGGACTCTCAAATGCTCTGGAGATGAGCAAGTAAAGAAACACCCCTCGATGTCTGAAATCCATCTCATCACCGCGATCGGGTCGTGGATCCCGTCAAACTCCGGTGGATTTGTGTTGCTAAACTCTCGGAATAACAACGCATCACCACCCTGCGGCCTAGTCGCAGCTATAGCTGCAGTGGCCACAGCAACAGCAGCCTCAGAAAGAGCAGCGTATCTCTCATCAAATGTCTCCAATTTATTCATTTAATCATTTTCTCTCAAGAACTCTCCATTTTTCTCAAGGATGAATCCTCCTAAGTTTGTTCTTCAATTTTTGGTAAGCTTTCCTCCATAGATCTAATGATTTTACACACATGCATACTAGTTTTGTTATATTTACACATAATTACATGTGTTATTATCCATATGGTAATAGCATTTTTAAGTGTTCTTCAACCACCTTTAAGTGTTCAAAGCTTAAGGATCTTCATCTTTATCTTTTTATCCACTAAGAATTCCACTCAAGGTGAGTTCATACCCCTCATTTTCATTTTTATCCAAGTTTTATTGGAGAATACAAGTAAACAAATCCTATTTGGATGATCTAAAGGCTTTGCAAACTAAAAATACAAGTTATTTCACTAAAACATATTTAAGCTTAAAAATCAGCTTATTACAAAAACGTTGTGGTCTGTTCACCGACTGTTTTTCTCTTCTTAAACTTCTTATATTTCAAAATTGTTAAATATGAAAATGAATAAGGTCCACACCTTTTCAAGGAGTACTCGCACATTTTCATACAATATTTCTACAATTTATGGTGATTTGTAACACTGTAAAAATTTGAACAATTTTTCACTTTTGGAACCCATAAAATATCATTTGTAATCATAAATAAAAACATTGTATCAACATTGTATCAGTACAAAACCCAAGATCAAAATATATATAAACTCCGGTGTGCGTGTGTTGAAATCATGCCGGCGCCTTCCCGTGATCATCACTGGTACCTGAAACACATAACACATAACACTGTAAGCATAAATGCTTAGTGAGTTCCCCAAAATACCACTCTAACACATAATAGCCACTCGAGGCTGTAACTATGTTGACCCTAGGTCTAGGTGTCTCAGTGGGGCCCTCTAGCCCCAACTCTCTATGGGCCCTCTGGCCCTAACTCTGTGGACCCGAAAGTCCTAACTCTGTGGACCCGAAGGTCCTAACTTTTTAACTCTAAATCATGCATAGAACATATCACAATAAATCGTAGCACATAAATAACATGCAATTACACTGGCATATAATTCTAAAATACTCTATCACATAACTCTGTTACCACACTAGGTAAAGTATAGTGAGAAGACTCACCTCGGGTATCTCAGTAATCTCTGACTCGGTTACGCTAGTCTAACCTCCGCCTAATCAAAATAAATACCCTAATTATTATAACTCTCAAAGGCTAGACTGTGTCCTCTTATGAAACTCTCAGAAGGGTAAAAGACCATTTTAGCCCTCCCACAACTCAAGAGCCCCACAATAGACCATACCCTAAAAGTCAACTCAAAAGTCAACTTTCCGGGTTACGCTGCGCGTACCAGATGTGTACGCCAGGCGTATCCGGCTGCCTCTCAGGATCGGGGAACGCCACCCAGTACACATCGCGTACTGGTATTATGCCCGTCGTACTCCCAGCTTCAACACCTTAACTCTTTTAGGTCTTAAACAGTTATGACTCACGTCCAAAATTTAGATCTGACCACATCTAAGCCTCTTAATCCATAAAGTTGATGACTTTATGCCTTTGCATGGCTTGATAAGTCACCAACTCTCACAAAGTTCCATCCTTTAACTCTAGAAGGCTTATACTCAAGCATGACCTCAAACTAATCACTAATGTTGGAAGATTTATGGCTCTAAATGACTAATATTACTGAATAGGGACAGATCTCGGACCATGGAGCACTTTACACTCATAAAGTCTCCACCTTTGGGATTTTTAGCCAATGCAAAAGCACATGCAACAATAATCAAAAGAAGAGGAAACTGCTGAACTTTATAGATCTCAGATCCAACACACATGTCGAAATCCAACACACATGCCCGGAGCATATCCTCGAGCGTCTGAATCATCCACTCACTTTGTCCATGAGTCTAGGGGTGGTATGCGGTACTGAAATGCAGTCTACTACCCAATTCCTCATGGAATTTCTTCCAGAATCTAGAGGTGAAACACACATCTAGATCTGAGACAATCGAGATTGGTACTTCATGCCGTGCTACCACTTCCCTCACATACATTTCTGCCAACCTCTCTACAGAAGAGCTCTCGCTAATAGCGAGGAAATGAGCGCTCTTCGTCAACCGGTCTACAATTACCTAAATTGCATCGACGCCCCTCGCAGTCCTTGGAAATTTGGCGATAAAGTCCATGGCAATCTGTTCCCACTTCCACTCGGGAATCTCTAATGGCTGCAACTTGCCGTGCGGTCTCTGATGCTTGGCCTTAACCCTGCGACATGTTAGGCCCCTCTCCACGAACCATGCAACGTCCCTCTTCATACAGAGCCACCAATACTCCCTTTTTCGGTCTAAATACATCTTAGTGGCCCCGTGATGGATCGAGAACTTCGATCGATGAGCCTCTTCCATCAAAATGGTACGCGTTCCACCCACATGCGATACCCAGATCCGACCCTGAAACGTCATAAGCACCCGACCATCGGTGACGAACTCTAATACTTGCCTGACAACCCGCTCTCTCTTCTGTTTTTCTGGCCCAACGGCCTCGATTTGAGCTCCTTGAATGGTGCTTAACACCGAAGTCATCACTGTCAATCTCATACAAATGTCACGTATCAGGACACTCTCTGCCCTATGACTCAAGGCGTCGGCCAGCACGTTGGATTTTCCCTGGTGGTACAGGATCTCGCAAGCATAATCCTTTACCACATCCATCCATGTCCTCTTTCGCATATTCAGGTTGGGCTTATCCATCAAGTACTTCAGGCTCTTGTGATCCGTGTATATGGTACACCGGACCCCATATAAATATTGACGCCAGATCTTGAGGGCGAACACTACTGCCCCCAACTCTAAATCATGGGTAGGCTACCTCGCCTCATGAGGCTTCAGCTGCCTCGATACATACGCTATCACATGACCCCTCTGCATAAGTACTGCTCCAACCTTGATGTCGACGCATCACAATATACCATAAAATCCTCCATTCTTTCTAGAAGGGCTAACATCAGGGATTCGCATAATCTCTGGCGAAGTGTCTCGAAGGTGGCCTGCTACTCTTGACCCCAAGCAAAAACTACACCCTTCTGGGTCAACTTAGTAAGTGGCACGATGATCTTGGAGAAATACGTGATGAATCTACGATAATAGCCTGCCAGTCCTAGAAAACTCCTGATCTCCGTGGGTGACCTCGGCACCTCCCAACTCATCACCGCCTCAATTTTGGCCGGGTCGACTAATATCCCTTTCTGGTTAATGAGATGTCCCAGGAACTGGACCTCTCGTAACTAGAAATCACACTTGGAGAACTTGGCATAAAACCTCTCCGATCTAACAACCCCTAGGATCTCCCTCAGATGCTCCTCATGCTGCTCTCTTGATCTCGAATACACCAAAATGTCGTTGATGAATACGATCACCGAGCGATCCAACATAGGTCTGCACACCCTGTCCATGAACACCGCAGGTGCGTTGGTGAGCCCGAAAGGCATCACCACAAACTCTTAATGCCCGTAATGAGTCCTACATGCTGTTTTCTGAATAGCCTCATCTCGCACCCTTACCTGATGATATCCAGACCTCAAGTCGATCTTGGAAAACCAAGATGCTCCCTGCAACTGATCGAACAAATCGACAATCATCAGCAACGGGTAACGGTTCTTTACCGTCAATTTGTTCAACTCCCGGTAATCAATGCACATCCGGTGTGAACCATCCTTTTTCTTGACAAAAAGGATAGGACCTCCCCACGGCGAACTACTCGGCCGAATAAACCCCTTTCCCAACAGTTCATGAAGCTGTGAGGATAACTCCTGCATCTCTGGAGGTGCAAGGCGATAGTGCGCCTTGGCGATAGGCGCGGCCCCCGGAACCAAATCGATACTGAACTCCACCTGCCTTACAGGAGGTACGCCTGACAAATCCTTCGGAAATACATCCAGGAACTCACACACAATCGGAACCTCTCCCACAGACCTCGGTCTCTCCGTCTCAACCCTCGCATCCATCATGTATGTTATGAATCCCTTACATCCCTGCTGAAGACTCTACCTCGCCCTGGCGGCTGAGCAAAACGCTGAATCGGAATGTCTACCTTCGTCGTACACCGTAAGAACTCCCCCACTAGGGTCTCAAATTATCACCAGCTGTCGTTCGCAGTCGATGATCGCTCCAAATCTGCTCAACCAGTCCATGCCCACGATGACACAGACATCCCCCATCGCAATTGGGACCAAATCTATCGGAAACTCAACCCCAAAAATCTCGAGTACACAACCGCGAATCACCTCGGTGGCATACACCGCTCTCTCATCCGCTATGGAAACTCTCAGGGGTCAACTCATCGCCTCTCGACTAATAATGATGTGTCTGCTAAAGGCCAACGATACAACAGATCGACTCGCACCTGAGTCAAATAACACTAGAGCAGGTACATAATTCGCAAGGAAAGTACCCACGCATAACATAATATAAGCACAATATCACATAATACAAAGAATACATGAAAGACTACATACCGGCCACGACATCCGACGCTGCGCGGACCTTCTCCGCAGTCAACTGGAAGGCTCTCCCGCGTGCCTTCGGTTCCTCAACCTTCGCAGGCTGAACATTCACAGCTCTCATCGCAGCAGGGGTTGATCCCAGAAATGCTCCCTGCGCTGACCCTGTAATTGTGGACACTCTGCCTTCCGGTGTCCAGTCAGCTTGTAATGAAAACAGACTGAAAAACCCTTGGGGCAATCCTTGGCCATGTGCCCCTCCTTGCCACACTTGTAGCAAGACCCTGCTCTGGATATCCCATTGTGGCTCTTGCCGCACTTGCCACAAGTGCGTCCCTTCTGGTTCCTAGATCTTGAATCAGCGGGTTTGGCCCGCTTGGCTACCGGCCGCCGATCCTTTCCCTGAGACTCAACCTCCTTCTTGGCTTAGGTCTCCAACTCTATCTCCCTCTTCCGGGCATTTTCATGAAGCTCGGAAAATGTCCGGTACGTCGAGTTCGCCACGAACTCACGTATATCCCTCATCATAATGCTCAAATATCGGCTCATACGTGCCTGCTCGGAGGACACGTGCTCTGATGGAACATGCTCGTAATCACCGTAACAGACTCAGTACCCTGCTTGAGGGTCAGAAACTCTTAGGCCAAACGCTCCCTCTCCACCTGGGGAACGTACTCATCTTGGAACATAGCGGTGAACCTCTCGCAGGTCACCGCAGCAAGCTCAGCAGACGTAAAATGCGCAGTCACAAACTTCCACCAATCCTTCGGTCCCAAGAGAAGCTGGTTCAGCGCGAATCGGACTCTCAAATGCTCTGGAGATGAGCAAGTAAAGAAACACCCCTCTATGTTTAAAATCCATCTCATCGCAGCGATCGGGTCATAGGTCCCGTCAAACTCTGGTGGTTTTGTGTTGCTGAACTCTCGGAACAACAACGCATCACCACCATGCGGCCTAGTCACAGCTATAGCTGCAGTGGCCGCAACAATAGCAACCTCAGAAAGAGCAGCGTATCTCTCATCAAATGTCTCCATCAAAGTGGTCTTCATAGACCCGAACATCACAGGTATCTCTGCCCTGATGGCCGCAACCACCTCCTCCTGAATGATCCAACGGATCTCCACATCACTCGAACTGCTGGTCTCTGGTGTGTGGCGCGTCCCAAACATGGTCTTCTTCTGAAATACAACATAAGAATATTAGAGGCCCCCTTTGAGTATAATCACACTCGATAACTCCACCCTACTTGTTCCTTGGTTCCATAAGGATTCTTACTTGGACTGCGTACCAACCCGGTATCTTCAGTAGTACGGGCCCAATACTACCGTCCATACCGCATCGGCATTCATTCCAAGTCCTCCTCCTTGAGCCCCAAATCCCAAGTACTCTACTCTCTCTATCATGTCCTACTCACTAGCAAAAACTCTCATAAGCACCTCGCTGCTATCTAAATCACTCCTAAGCATCTCTAGCAGCAAAAACCCCTAGACTAAGGCATCATATATCAGGCCACTCTAGTCCTAATAAGAATACCTAGTCTATTCTAGCATGCATATCGTAACTCATCATACAGCATACATAACATATCTAATAATCCCTTATTATGAGGGTATTTTGGGAAATCACTATTCGGGCGCTGGCTAATCGTACACACGGCTCTGCTCTGTTTCTCTCAAGACTCTTTTTACTCTTTTTCAAAAATATTATTTTTATTGTTAAAAATTTCCTAAAATCCCCAGTTTGAGTTCAGATACGCTCGAAGATGTATCTAAATCCCTCAAACCAAGGCTCTGATACCAACTTGTAACACCGTAAAAATTTGAACAATTTTTCACTTTTGGAACCCATAAAATATCATTTGTAATCATAAATAAAAACATTGTATCAAAATTGTATCAGTAGAAAACCCAAGATCATAATATATATAAACTCCGGTGTGCGTGTGTGCGAATCATGGCAGCGCCTTTCCGCGATCATTACTGGTACCTCAAACACATAACACATAACACTGTAAGCATAAATGCTTAGTGAGTTCCCCAAAATACCACTCTAACACATAATAGCCACTCAAGGCCCTCCAGCCCCAACTCTCTATGGGCGCTCTGGCCCTAACTCTGTGGACCCGAAAGTCCTAACTCTGTGGACCCGAAGGTCCTAACTCTATAACTCTAAATCATGCATAGCACATATCACAATAAATCATAGCACATAAATAACATGCAATTACACTAGGATATAACTCTAAAATACTCTATCACATAACTTTGTTACCACACTAGGTAAAGTATAGTGAGAAGACTCACCTCAGGTATCTCGGTAATCTCTTACTCGGTTACGCTGGTCTAACCTCCGCATAATCAAAATAAATACCCTAATTATTATAACACTCAAAGGCTAGACTATGTGCTCTTATGACATTCTCAGAAGGGTAAAAGACCATTTACCCCTCCCACAACTCAAGAGTCCCACATTAGACCATACCCTAAAAGTCAACTCAAAAGTCAACTTTCCAGGTTACGCTTCGCGTACCAGATGTTTACGTTGGGCGTACCCGGCTGCCTCTTAGGATCGGGGAATGCCACTCAGTATGCAGCGCATACTGGGATTACGCCCGACGTACTCCCAGCTTCAGCACCTTAAATCTTTTATGTCTTAAACAGTTAAGACTCACGTCCAAAATTTAGATCTGACCACATCTAAGCCTCTTAATCCATAAAGTTGATGAATTTTTGCCTTTGCATGGCTGGATAAGTCACCAACTCTCACAATGTTCAATCCTTTAACACTAGAAGGCTTATACTCAAGCATGACCTCAAACTAATCATAAAAGATGGAATCTTTATGGCTCTAAATCACTAATAGCACTGAATGGGGACAGATCTCGGACCATGGAGCACTTTACACTCATAAGGTCTCCACCTTTAGGGTTTTTAGCCAAAGAAAAAGCACATGCAACAACAATCAAAAGAAGATGAAAGTTGTGAACTTCATACCTCTAAGTGTAGTCCCTTCCTCATTAGATCTCAGATCCAAAATGGCACCTCAAGCTTTAGCTTCCAAGAACTCCTTTCCTTCTTCTTCACTAAGTCACCAAGGCACAAAAAGCTCAAATCAACACTCTCACACACTAAGGATGATGGGGGCTCTCTTTTAGGGTTTCACTCACTGATATGGAAGCTGAGAAATGAGCCTTAGCACCATTTAAATAGTGCACAAAACAGAATTAGGGTTTTGCACCTGGGTCGGGTACGCCCGACGTAACTCTTAGTACGCCCAGCTTACCTTGGCAATAACGCGTCCTTTTTAAGCGCTTGAGTACACGCAGCGTACCCCTTGGTACGCCCAGCGTACTCACTTGCTAAACAAAAATTCACTCAAGGACTAAACATGGCCAATCACAAAGAACAAGAATGGAAGAAGTATAACTGAATCTCGGGGTGTTATAGTGATTTTTATAAAACTACCTATCATTTAAGAACATTTTTAGAGTAGTCTGTAAAAATGAACATTTTCACTCTAGTTAGGAACCACTTAAGGCAGGGAAAAATATTATGGACAAAGTGGACTCATTTGCTATGCTCTCAGAGCTTATAGATCCAAATTTCGACTTACGTTGATTTTTCTATAATTTTTCTAAAAACATGGATAGAAAAGTAAAAAAAATAGAAATTGTCTTTATCTTCCTAAATGTTTTATAATTGTGTTTAGATGTAAATTTATATGTTATTATCTTTTAAAACATCTAGACATGATAACTTACATGTGTTTATATATCTGATTATATAAATGGACTTGACAAAACGTTCATAATATATTATAATTTGTATAGTTTATATGTCACAAATACTACACTATCATTTTAGAAGAAACATATAATTATTTAAAGGTATAATTATTTCAATTACAAAAAAGGGTTTTCAGTTCACGTAAATCGGATGATACTGGTTGCTATACATTTAGCTTCACCTTACTGACCAGAGTAATCACTAAATCCTAAATTATAACTAGAGTCTTTTGTAGGGAGAGTGTGACTCCTGTTTATAGATCTATACGAGATTGACAACCCCGCACATCCGTTGTTACCTACAGTTGGACCAGTCAGTCTAGGGTGACAAATGTGATGAGAATTAAACTCTCTAAGATCTATAAATTCAAACAGATATCGATAAAACAATAATGAGAAATGAAAGATGTCAAAAACAATGATGAATCAAACGAGTGTCAAATGATTAATATGCTCCATCTCAAAAGAATTCAATGTCAATTGCTACTGTAGAGGTGTGCTAGGGTTACAATAATTGATCTCTACTATAATAATCAAAAGCGTAAATTATATAATGCATGCATGTACTATATATAAATGTAAACCCTAAAACTAAACACGGCTGGACAGGCCCAAACCGTGAGTATAAATGGACCGAACTATCAAGGCCCAATGGCACAACCCCTTAGACTCAACAATCCCACCTTTGCGCCAATTGAGGCAAGAGATCACTTCAGTTGAGTAAGAGTAGATGACTTCAAAGTCTTGAACAACTTCGGTATGATGGAAAGTAGAGTTTGACGAAAGTTTATATACCACCGAAGCATGTCCGTAAACAACTTCTTTTCTGCATCACTGTTCTGATCACGCCAGTATATGCTTTCAAGAATATGATCTAAACACATGGTGGAGAAAAAATGTTTGTTGGCAAGAGCAAACAAGAATTTTTGACCATCGCCTCTAGTGAACAAAACTGTGTGAAATTGCGAATAGATTTTCCCCTTCATCATTACTGTCATGTCGTTTTCCTTCCTAATCGACTTTATAATTGGCTTCTTTCTTATGGTAGAGGCAACTTCATGATCCATCTTTGCCACTTGAAGAATATAGCAGACCAGCATCCGCTTGATATGATCAATGATATGCTCATACTCCTGTTGATTGGTCAGTAAAATATAGTTCAAGAGAATCAAATCATGAGGATTCAGATTCAGAAAATCAGCAAAGGAAATCGTATGGACCGAACCATTTGACCCTCGATTCACTTTGAACTTGATGTTGATGAACTTACCTGCCGAAGTGGGTTTCAACACCTTGACTGTTGTGATCTTCTTATTACTCAAAGTCAGATATTGGTGTTGAGAGAATGTAAAATAGTACTCCTTTAAGTCTCGATCAACTTTGAGATCAGGTGATGGAACAACAACAGTTGAATCGAAACATTGAAATATGAATGCCTTTTGGGTGATTGGCATGTCGAACTGAGAATCCTTGGAATTATCAAGACTAAATGAAAGGACTGGTTCGAGCCAATGTGTGCTTGGAGACTTTAGTACCTCCTTCAAAAGCTTTTCCATCATCCATAAAGGGACCATGGATTTCCTTCGTTCCATAGCTTCATTCATTTCTTTTTCCTTTTTCTCTCTTTTAATGTCTTCATTTGCCTTTTAAGGGTCTCCTTGAGTTCTTGATCACTGTGTTTGAGTTTGTTATTTTCAGGTTTAGAGGCTTTACCTTCAATTTCAATTATGTCTTCAATCACTGCCCCATCATCATCATCATCATCAGCTTCCTACTTTCTTTTGTTTAACATACTGCCAGAAGCATCCTTACCCTTTGGTACAACAATGACTTTTGGCTGTGGTGTGGGTTTGATTGTGGGAGGTGGTTGAGATTGACCTTGAACAACATCATCTCCCCCTTGTTTCAGAAGGAAAACAAACTTTGGAACACCCTCAATCCTGCTCAAAGTGTCCAGAGTAGGTCTCAATTTCTTATCCAAGTCGCACTGAACCGTAATGGTAACAGAGGATTCATGAGCTTCAAGTAGATGCAGAAGAATACAATGCACGTCATCAATGCTGGTTTTAATGATAGCTCGCTTTGACTTGAGATCATCATTCTCCTTTCGAAACTGGGTGAGTTGCAAAGCTTGGGCTTTGACTTGAGTG
The DNA here is from genome assembly GCF_052625555.1 of Lactuca saligna. Taxonomy (NCBI): domain Eukaryota; kingdom Viridiplantae; phylum Streptophyta; class Magnoliopsida; order Asterales; family Asteraceae; genus Lactuca; species Lactuca saligna. The sequence continues at coordinate 202,660,359 of NC_136421.1, forward strand.
GTTTTGAGAGCCAGTTCGCCCATGACTTTGTTTTCCATAACGAGATCAATTTTCAGTTTATCAAGGCGAGAGTAGATTGATGAGAGGAGAGCAGTCTGATCAACGTTTAGAGAATCACGCACCATCTCAAATTTTTTATGCTCATCTTGAAGTGACTTTGAAAGAGAATCAATAGCACAATTGACCATTTTAGCATTGGACTCAGCAGCTCCCTTCAGAGAATCAAGAAAAATCTAGGCATCTTCAATTACTTTTGCTACATTATCACAAGCATTCTTACAACACAAAGAAGAGGCATCCACCGCCTTGGTTGCCTGTTGGATGGACTCATCATGCTTTTGAATAGAAGTTTCAATCAGGGCTTTAACAACAACATCAGAATAAGCAGAGGATGAGGAAGTAGCAGATGAAACGAGCAACCTGTCAAGCTTCTCATTAAGATCTTTTAGGTGTCGCTTGGTGATAGGAGCATCATCATTATCATCGCTTAGAACACGATATAGGCTGAAATAAATAGATTCAAACTCCATATCGGCTCATCCAAGAACAGTATCAGCTTCGGTTGACGGAGGTGGGGATAAAGGTTTTGAAGTAACATGAATTTTGAGACCTTCGGTAGGTTCCCCCGTACCAGATAAGTTGACAACAACCGGAGGTTCACTTGTAGTGGTTGTGGTGGTTTCTTGTGTGATGATTGGAGGTCGAAGAGGAATAGTTGAAGCAATTGGTGGAGTTAAAGTAGGTTGAGAAGTAGCCGGTAGGGGAAGAGGTGCACTTGAAATAGGGACTATAGTTTGAGATGGAGAGTGGTGACGAGTTGGAACAAATTTATGTAAACGTACCTCAGGAGTTGGGGAACGACGAGGTGTATTTCCTCTTGGTGCAATTTCGATGTGAACAACTTCGCCTTCGTTCGAATTCTCTTGATCTTGATTAGAAGGAATATAATTTGAATCACTAGGAGAATGCGCCTTCGGTTTCTTGGGCATCTTTTAAACCTTTCACTTCTTATGGGCGGAAGAAGGTTATTTTTCTTCTTTGCGCCTTCTAGGCGTAGCTACTTGGGATGATTTCCCTTCTGCACCCTTCTTCTTCTGATCTGGTTTCTTTCCCCTTTTTGCATGTTTATCAACAATCTCCAATGGACTTTGCATTTCTGGAGTTAGTTGCGTCGACCCTGTTAGTGCCAATTTCCTGTAATCAACCATAACCTTCCTCTCGATTGTACCACACTTGTACATCAATTCAGGAATGGAACCGATGAAAGTGAATTTTATGGGATCAGAGACAATGATCATCATGGTGTGGAAAGTAGAAATTGAAGATTTCAAAGCATCTGCCATTACAGGAACCTGAAAGTATTCCATTGTTCTTTGAGTGACCAAGGTCCATAAGCGTCCATAAGAAATTTCAGAGTGTTTAGATGAAGAATTGAGACTTTGCACCAGTTGCGTCCAAATCAAGGATCCATAATCTAGATTGATCGCGTGATAGTGACCATAAAGATGGTCATAAATCCGTTGCTAGCCCCATCACACCCAGCAACCCGTTCTGCTAATCCTTTGAATATAAGGGTAAAAAGACCATTCCAATGAGAGGGCAAACAAGACTTCTTAAAATTCGTTACTGTGGTAAGCACATCAGTATAAATCATATCATAGAACATTGTAAACAGTTGTGTGATAGTGAAGAAATCCGAAGACACGACGACGTCATCAGAAATCAGCCCTAACAGAGAACAAAAGAGGGCTTTTGAAACATAGTATTTGTGATTGAAGATTTCAAAGTAGATCCTATCCTTGCATCTATCAAAAGAAACATTTAAATACACATGGGATATCAGTGACATTGGTACTGAATCAACGTGGGTTAAAGAAATCACTAGTGGTGAATATTTGAGGCATTCAACCATATTTAGCTTGTAAGGATCATATATGTCACACCCCAAAACCAAGAACAGCGGAAACGTTCTGGGGCGGACGACGTCATGTAAGTATCACAACACAGTAAATGTAAATAAGCAAACAACATCATCCATTGCATTAAATATATAATTTTAATACAAGCGTGTTCTGTACAATATAGACACCAAAAATAATGTATATCAAAATAATAAGATAAGTCTTGAATGCACTCCATCTTCTCAAAAGCTGGCCTCGGTACCTGTCTACTGATGACCTGAGAATACAAGTTATTTTGAAAGAGTTTATCAGCATTAAGCTGGTGAGTTCATAAGTATTTTAGTGTCGGTATTTGTCATCCAAAAACGTTTGAACATGTATCAAGTATAAGTTTGTAAAATGTATGTAAAGGTTTGAAATTCTTTGTAAAAGTTTGAATCTCTCAGAAAAACCTATATTTTCTATTAAAGTAGCCTTCTACCAAGGCTTAACTGTTTTGTATGCTCGTTTGATGTAAAAGTGTGTAATTTCCCAAGTGTAACTATCATTTAACAAAATATAGTTTGTACATTATCGTTTAAGTGAGGTTATCACTAAAATATGTAATGGGTAAATCATTGTAGTACTGTAGCCTTGTATTATAAGAACTACTGTTGTACTAATTACCTTAAACCGGATTTATATTAAGGCATTATGAGATAAATTGCACCATACTATCGACTAGTAACAATGACATAATGAATGGTCGTAATAACGGAATGTCGTTTTGCACCCGCAGACCTGCAGGTGCGGCTGTAGCTAGCAGCAAGGTGTAGGATTGTCAATCCAGTATAGATCTATATGCAAACTCACGCTCTCCCTCCAAGAGAATTCTGGCTACAACTCGAGCCATGACATTTAAGTCATGCTCCAATTTAAATCACAATAATTAAAGTATTCATGTATATGTAATGTTTCTCGTTCTAGTATAGTTGTATATGTATTGTTTCTAGCATCGTAGTATATGTGTTGTTTCTAGTATAGTTGTATATGTATTGTTTCTAGCATCGTTGTATATGTATTGTTTCTAGTATAGTTATATATGTATTGTTTCTAGTCTAGCTGTATATGTATCGTTTCTAGTATAGTCGTATATGTATTGTTTCTAGTATAGTTGTATATGTATTGTTTCTAGTATACCCCGATGGTAACTAGCTATTGATGTACTGGTAAATATGAATATGGAAGTACTTTTTTTTATGTCTATACATGTATATATGATATATAACTAATATGGAAACGACCCTCGGATGGTCACCCGAAATCCCACCAAACCACATCTCAGTGCGCGAAAAGGAAATAGGGCGGATGGCCTTCCTAAGCCCTTTAAACATTACTTATATATCTATACATATATGGGCATGCAATTTATAAGTAGTAAAACAAAGTTTAATAAAAGCATTTGATAAGTAAAAAGAGTTTGTAAAAAATTTTGAAGTGAAACAGTTTGATAAATAGTTGAACAGTGATAAAATCATTTGATTTTCTAGTTATTAATCACATGTGATTAATGCAATCACATGTGATTGATGAAATAACTATAAGTATTTAACTTGTATCCCCCCATAAAGTATTTAAAACATTTAAAACATTTCAAAGGTTGATTAAAGGGGTATGAACTCACTTGTGGTGAGTAGATTGGATTCAAGTATCGGGTACCGTGCTAGGTGGCAAACGGAGACTTGTTCACATGTTCGAGCCTAGTTATCATATAATGAGCATATATATAACTAATTAGCCAAATAATAACTTAACAAAGTAAGTTAAGACACTTAGGAACATGTATACACTTTATATAAGTGTTATAGGTCCTAATGGTTGCATCTATGTTGTTACGGGACAAGGCAAAGGGGGTTTAATGCACAAATGGCCTTGTATATGAGTTCACCACCCAACAAACCCCACCCTTTGGAGTTTACAGCCGTGAACCCATGAGTTTATGGCCGTGAACTCCTCACATGGTGGTTTTGGGTGTTTTGAGGTGTTATCTTGATCCTAGAATAAGCCTAGCCTTGTTCGAATAATCTTTGAAGTAGTTTAAGGCCTTGGAATGCTCCTTTGGGGAGTTTACGGCCAAAGGACCATATCCCCTAGAGTTTACGGCCGTAAACTCCTATGAAGTGTTGGTTTTAATTCATTTGAGGCCCTTGCACATGTAGGATAGCTTCCATGTTTTTATATAAGGCTAAAGGGGACAAGAGGCACACATTTGTGCCTTCACTTGGAGTTTACGGCCCAAGTAATGTTCCTTGGCCGTAAACTCCCTTTAAGGGATGGTTTTGATGTCTTTTACTCCCCATTCAAGTCCTATGTGTTCAAGGGTAATTGTCTTAAAGCCTTAGGGGTGTTTAGGGTGCATGCCCTTAGAAAAGGGGTTTACGGCCCAAGAGATATTCTTGGCCGTAAACTCCTATAAATCTATGATTTTGAAGTGTTTTGAAGTCCAAAATAGCTACAATCATTAGAGGGTAATTGTCCTTAGGCTTAAGGGGTGGTTTAGGGCACTTATAGCCCTTAAAAAGGGGTTTACGGCCCAAGAAATGTCCTTGGCCGTAAACTCCTATTACATGTGTTTCTTGAATAACTTCTAGCCTCTAATGATCATACACTAAGTCCTTAACTAGTTGCTTAACAAGAAAATGGGACTAGGTAGCCTTTAGGCTTCGTTTTGGAGTTTACTCCCCAAGAACGTTATTGGGCGGTAAACTCCCGGATCTTGCAGTTTAGACATGTAGTTGATGTTATAAAGCATATAACAAGTATTGAAACACATTTAGGAAAGTAGACTCACAATCCGGGATGAAAACCAGAAGATCCGTCAGAGAGAATTGGCTTTTCTCTAGTTGGAATTGTGAATAATGAATTAATTAAATTCAGAAATCTATTTATAGTCCTGAAATATTTTGACAAAATATATTTTTATTCTGGAAGTCGGACTATAACATTATGAAACTTACAATGTTCAAGTTTCACAATTACAGGAGCATCCACTCTCCTGATATATCCAGAAACGTAAACCCTAATGTACACAAACTTGTTCGGACAAGTCTGAAAATCACTAAAACTGGACTAGCTTCTATTGAATAGATAATGTTCGTACAAATGGAAATTTCGGGTTGTCACATCATCCCCTCGTTAGAAGGAATTTCGTCCCGAAATTAGAATTTAAGCAATCAAGAAGTTACAAATAACTAAGCGAAAAGATGAGGATATTTCAGTTTCATCTGATCCTCGCGTTCCCAAGTGAATTCTGGTCCTCGCTTGGCGTTCCAGCGAACCTTCATGATAGGGATACGGCTTTGTTTCGTCTGCTTCACCTCACGGTCAATGATCTCCACTGGTTCTTCCACGAAGTTGAGGCTCTTGTTGATCTCGATCTCGTCGAGTGGGATTACGAGAGTCTCGTCGGACAGACACTTTTTCTAGTTAGATACGTGGAATGTAGAATGTACGTTACGAAGTGTGTCGGGTAGATCAAGTTTGTAAGCTACGGGGCTGACTCTTGCGAGATTCTCGAAAGGCCCTATGTACCTAGGATTAGGCTTCCCACGCTTACCGAAGCGTATCAAGCCCTTCCAGGGTGAGACTTTGAGAAGGACTCGGTCTCCCACCTGAAATTCCAAAGGTTTTCTTCGTTTATCAGTGTATCTCTTCTGTCGGTCTCTAGAGGCTTTCAATCGTTCACGAATCTGAACGATCTTCTCTGTCATTTCCCGAATGATTTCCGGACCAGTGAGAGTACTGTCAGAAGCTTGCCCCCTGGCTAATTGGGTATCACCCACCTCAGCCTAGCACAGAGGGGATCTGCACTTTCGGCCGTAGAGGGCTTCAAATGGTGCTGCCTTTATGCTCGTGTGATAACTGCTGTTGTAGGAAAAATCGACGAGGGGTAAATCGGTATCCCACGCTTTTCCAAAGTCAATTACACAAGCACGCAACATATCTTCTAAGGTCTGGATCGTCGTCTCACTCTGTCCGTCGGTCTGTGGATGGTAGGCTGTGCTCATGTCTAGCCTTATTCCCAGGGAATGTTGTAGTGATTGCCAGAATCTTGAGGTGAACCTACTATCTCTATCGGAGATAATGGATATAGGTACACCATGTAACCGTATGATTTCCCTAATGTATGTTCTCGTAAGTTTCTCCATCTTGTCGGTTTCTTTGATAGGCAGGAAGTGTGCAGACTTGGTCAATCTATCGACGATGACCCATATTGTATGAAGTCCACCCATTGTCTTGGGCAACTTGGTTATGAAATCAATAGTGATCTGCTCCCACTTCCATTCTGGGATCTCTGGTTGTTGCAACAAACCGGAGGGCTTCTGGTACTCGACCTTAACCTTTGCGCAAGTAAGGCATTTACTTACAAAGGTAGCAATCTCTGCTTTCATATTAGGCCACCAGTATAGCTTTTTAAGATCCAGATACATCTTATCTGAACCTGGGTGGATGGAATACCGAATATTGTGTGCCTCGGTCATGACTAAGTCTCGGAAACCACCGTGTTTCGGTGTCCAGATCCGGTCCATGAAGTATAAGGCTCCGTCACCCTTGGCTTCTAAATTCTTGTCCATTCCTCTGAGGGATTCACTCGTCACATTTTCAGGTTTCATTGCTTCAAGTTGGGCCACCTAAATTTGGTTAGACAAGTGTGAATGGATGGTTATTGACAATGACTTGACCTTGCGACCAGAATATTCCTTCCGACTTAGGGCGTCTACTACTACGTTGGCTTTACCCGGATGATAACGAATACGGCATTCGTAATCACTGAGTAGGTCGACCCACCGTCGTTGTCTCATGTTGAGCTCCTTCTGATCGAATATGTGTTGTAAACTCTTGTGGTCGGTAAAGATAGTGCTCTTCGTTCAATACAAGTAATGTCTCCAGATCTTCAGATCAAACACCACTGCTCCCAGTTCAAGATCGTGGGTCGTATAGTTAACTTCGTGTGTCTTCAACTGTCTGGAGGCGTAGGCGATGACCTTACCTCGCTGCATCAGAACACACCCGAGCCCTTGGTTCAATGCATCGCAATAGACTACAAAGTCTTCTATCCCTTCGGGGAGAGATAGTATTGGCGCAGTGCACAAGGCTCGCTTGAGCGTTTGGAACGCTCTCTCTTGTTTCTCTTCTCAGTCAAAGGCCACGCCTTTCTGGGTCAGGGTTGTAAGAGGTTTAGCTATTCGGGAGAAGTTCTGAATGAATCTGCGGTAGTAGCCAGCAAGACCTAGAAATTGACGAATTTCTGTCGGCGTCTTGGGTGTTGACCAGTTCTCAATGGCTTTAATTTTGGATGGGTCCACGTGGATTCCCTCTTCGCTTACCACGTGTCCTAAGAATTCGACTCTTCGGATCCAAAATTCACATTTCGAGAACTTCGCATAAAGTTTCTCCATTCGTAAAGTTCCTAAAACTAGTCGTAGGTGATCGCCATGCTCTTCCTTACTTCGGGAGTAGATCAGGATGTCGTCAATGAAAATGATGACGAACTGATCCAAGTAAGGTCGGCATACTTCAGGTCCATGAAAACTGCTGGCGCATTGGTCAATCCGAATGGCATCACCACGAACTCGTAGTGTCCGTAACGAGTTCGGAAGGCTGTCTTTGGAACATCCTCCTCTAGTACTCGTAACTGGTGATATCTGGATCTCATATCAATTTTGGAAAAATAGTACGCCCCTTGCAGTTGGTCAAACAGATCTTCTATGCGAGGCAGACGGTAACGATTTTTGACTGTCAGTTTGTTGAGTTTTCTGTAGTCGATACACATACGGAATGATCCGTATTTCTTCTTAACGAACAAGACCGGTGCTCCCCAAGGTGAGAAGCTTGGTCTGATGAAGCCCTTGATGAGCAGTTCGTTAAGTTGACCAGATAATTCCTGCATCTCTGCTGGTGCTAAGCGGTAGGGCGACTTGGCTACTGGGGTACCTCCTGGGACTAAGTGGATTCTGAACTCGACCTGTCGTTGCGGAGGTAATCCAGGTAGTTCTTCTAGGAAAATGTCGGGGAAGTCGCTCACTACTGGAATGTTCTTTAGTTCTTTTGTTTTGAGTTTCGTGTCGACGATGTGAGCAAGGAATGCATGGTATTCTTTGCGCAGATATTTCTGTGCTTGAATACTTGATATAATGCGAAGACTCGCACCAGGTTTGTCGCCGTAGACTATAAGAGTTTCGTTAGACGAAAGGTTTAGTCGGACTGCTTTCTCGAAGCACATGATGTCGGCGCGATGAAGACTCAACCAATCCATGCCGATGATAACGTCGAAGCTTTTTATTGAGACTGGCATGAGGTCGATTCGGAATGAATGGTTATCTAGGGTTAGGATACATCCTAAGTATATGCTACTGGTGTTTTCTATTTTTCCATTAGCCATTTCTACTGTGAATTGTTCTTTAAGTGCGTGTGGTTGTTGTTTAAGCATGCGAGCAAATTTGTGGTTCACGAAGCTTCACTCCGCTCCACTATCGAACAGAATGCATGCATAGGAGTTATCGAGGAGGAACGTACCAGTTACCACCGTCGGGTCAGCAACTGCTTCCCTGTGGCCTATAGCTAGTACCCTCCCTGCTCCTCCAGCATTTCTCGCTTTGGGGCAGTCCCTCTTATAGTGGCCTGTTTCGCCACATCCATAGCAAGTTGGGCTCGTGCCAGAGCCAGGGACTTGCGTGGTCGGTTGTGCCGAGAACTTACAGAAACGGACAGTGTGTCCTTTCCTGTTGCAGTTAGAGCACTGCATTTCACGGCAGGGGCCGTTGTGGTGGAAGTTGCATTTATTGCACTTCGGAAAACTTCCAGCATACTGCTTCGTCGGAGCAGTAGCAGCAGCAGGGGTTACCGCGGCATGTACTGCCACAATTTGCTGCTTCTTGGCAGCTCGTTGCCTCTTCTTGTCATCCCAGAACTTCCTCTTGGTGTCAGCGGGTTTGGAGGGTTCTGAGATGGCTAGGGTTGTTGTGGTTGCATGGGTTTTGACACCATGGTCAATAAGTCGTTGTGCCAGTCACTTGGCACTGTCGAAGGTAGCGGGGTTTGATGATAGGACATTCCCCTGATACGGAGGCACTAGCCCCCATATGTACTGTTCGATCTTCTTCCCTTTAGTGGGAACCATATTAGGGCAGAGGGCCACCAGTTCGCTAAACCGGGCAGTGTAAGCAATAATGTTGGTGCCCTTCATGGTCAGGCTCCAAAGCTCCTGCTCTAGTTTCTGGATCTCGCCCCTCGGGCAGTATTCCTCAATCATGAGGTCTTTCATCGTATCCCAGCCTATGTCGTTGGCCATGACGAGAGTTAGAGATTTAATGTGGCTGTTCCACCACGTCAGTGCCTTCCCTTCGAAGGTGCATGCGGCATATTTGACTTTGCTCGCAGCAGGGCAAGAACAAATTTCGAAGACTGATTCAGTCTTGTCGAACCATTGCGAGAGAGCAATGACTCCGCCGGTCCCATGGAAGGACTTCGGCTTACAGTTGGTGAAGTCCTTGTAAGAGCACTTTCTCGAGCGCACAGGAGTTTCAACCGGAATGGAGTTAACCGGGGTTCCACCTCTGCTGGCATCAGTAGAGTGATATTGCGCCATGGCAGTTGCCACTGCTGCAGCTACGGCAGCATTTAGGGCTGCTGTATCGATGACCGAAGGTGGTGGAGGTGGTGTAGGTGTAGGGTTATTCCGGGAAGATTTGCGAGGAGGCATCTTTCAGCTATAAGTTTATAAAGATGAGAAAAGTGGTAAGAATCAATATGTAAGTAATGTGCGAATGACACATGGACTAACTAACAATAGCCCAACAACTGAATGAGTGTTTGAGATCATGACAAGAAAGATGTGTAGGAAAACCCAAATGTAAAGATTCATCCCACAGAGTAGGTAGTTGTCAATAATACTGGTATTACTGATGTAACGAGTTCAATGAAAATTGACCTAACAGTAGGTCTTACATCATACGATACGGAAAGTTTGACAGTTCTTATATTCCTAATTAGAGTACTGAAAGTTAGGAATATTTTACAGATATGTGCTACTTAGAGCACGGATGTTAACGGCTAATCCTTAACCCAAAAGATAATGATGTACTAGACATCATCTAACGGCGATGAGTATTCCTCGGGAGAACCCTAAGGTCACTCATTTGTCGGACCACCTCTTGAAGGTGTCGCTCATGAGCCCTTTGATGAGCTCGCAGTTCCATGACTTCAGCTTGAGAGGCAACCAAATGTTGCTGTAGGGTTTCATTGGTTCTCTGGGTCCGTTCCATATCTTCTTCGAGATGGCGAATGCGGACTGTGTTGACACCAGAGTTGGCATCAATCTCCACAACCCGGTCGATGGCTGCTCGACCTTGCTCGACATTACAAGCTATTCTACGGATAATGACAGGTAGAGCTCGGTCAGCAGAGCCACCATCGCTGACGTTGTAAAAAGTTCGGTCCCCAAAGTATGGTAAGGGTTGACCCTGTTCATCACTCCAACGATTCAAGTTATCTACCCACAAGGGAGTGGGACCTAGAAAAGCTGGTCGAGGGTTGTTGTTCGGGGCTTGACCTACTGGAGGTAGGTTGTTGACTTCGGGCTCAGAGTCTGATCCATCCGAGAAGCCTTTAGCTTGATGATCATCCAACGGGATTTGGTGTTGATCATCAGACTCTGCTTCGAGCCATCCTGCGTTGCCTTCATTTGGAAAGTACGGGTCGCCGTGATGGAATCCAGCCATTTAAATCTACGCGAGAAGAGAGTTATAAAGATATAGTATACATGTAGTTGGTAGTACAAAATACACCTATAGTATTTTAAGTTTAGGTTCTACTGATCTTCTTGTGGTATTGTTGGTGAGTTTTTAGACTTGCTAACACATCACAACCATTCTAGGGCATATGCTAATTACTCCTCGGACCAGCATAGTTGATCAGGCTATGCCATTCCCAGGACTGCCATATATCCCCGAGCTTACCTGTGATATTTAACAATCGTAATACTTTTGTTCTTGTCGTTGTGACACTGGTTTTAGTATGAATGTAGACTAGTATACTTAATTAAATATTTTAGTATTTTAAGTATAGACACTTGGTCAGAGTGTCTTAATCCCAAATGGGTTTATAGTTTAGTATATCATTTATGGGTTGATATACTTGATTAACTATAAACAATGCTCTGATACCAATCTGTCACACCCCAAAACCAAGAACGACGGAAACGTTCTGGGGCGGAGGACGTCATGTAAGTATCACAACACAGTAAATGTAAATAAGCAAACAACATCATCCATTACATTAAATATATAATTTTAATACAGGCGTGTTCTGTACAGTATAGACACCAAAAATAATGTATATCAAAATAATAAGATGAGTCTTGAATGCGCTCCATCTTCTCAAAAGCTGGCCTCGGTACCTGTCTACTGATGACCTGAGAATACAAGTTATTTTGAAAGAGTTTATCAGCATTAAGCTGGTGAGTTCATAAGTATTTTAGTGTCGGTATTTGTCACCCAAAAATTTTTGAGCATGTATCAAGTATAAGTTTGTAAAATGTATGTAAAGGTTTGCAATTGTTTGTAAAAGTTTGAATCTCTCAGAAAAACCTATATTTTCTATTAAAGTAGCCTTCTACCAAGGCTTAACTGTTTTGTATGCTCGTTTGATGTAAAAGTGTGTAATTTCCCAAGTGTAACTATCATTTAACAATATGTAGTTTGTACATTATCGTTTAAGTGAGGTTATCACTAAAATATGTAATGGGTAAATCATTGTAGTACTGTAGACTTGTATTATAAGAACTACTGTTGTACTAATTACCTTAAACCGGATTTATATTAAGGCATTATGTGATAAATTGCACCATACTATCGACTAGTAACAACGACATAATGAATGGTCGTAATAACAGAATGACGTTTGGCACCCGCAGACCTGCAGGTTCGGCTGTAGCTAGCAGCAAGGTGTACGATTGTCAATCCAGTATAGATCTATATGCAAACTCACGCTCTCCCTCCAAGAGAATTCTGGCTACAACTCGAGCCATGACATTTAAGTCATGCTCCGATTTAAATCACAATAATTAAAGTATTCATGTATATGTAATGTTTCTTGTTCTAGTATAGTTGTATATGTATTGTTTCTAGCATCGTTGTATATGTATTGTTTCTAGTATAGTTGTATATGTATTGTTTCTAGCATCGTTGCATATGTATTGTTTCTAGTATAGTTGTATATGTATTGTTTCTAGTCTAGCTGTATATGTATTGTTTCTAGTATAGTCATATATGTATCGTTTCTAGTATAGTTGTATATGTATTGTTTCTAGTATAGATGTATATGTATTGTATTACCCCGATGGTAAGTAGCTATTGATGTACTGGTAAATATGAATATGGAAGTACTTTTTTTGTATGTCTATACATGTATATATGATATATAACTAATATGGAAACGACCCTCGGATGGTCACCCGAAATCCCACCAGACCACATCTCAGTGCGCGAAAAGGAAATAGGGCGGATGGCCTTCCTAAGCCCTTTAAACATTACTTATATATCTATACATATATGGGCATGCAATTTATAAGAAGTAAAACAATGTTTAATAAAAGCATTTGATAAGTAAAAAGAGTTTGTAAAACATTTTGAAGTGAAACAGTTTGATAAACAGTTGAACCGTGATAAAATCATTTGGTTTTCTAGTTATTAATCACATGTGATTAATGCAATCACATGTGATTGATGCAATAACTATAAGTATTTAACTTGTATCCCCCCCATAAAGTATTTAAAACATTTAAAACATTTCAAAGGTTGATTAAAGGGGTATGAACTCACTTGTGGTGAGTAGATTGGAATGATGTATCGGGTAACGTGCTAGGTGGCAAACGAAGACTTGTTCACACGTTCGAGCCTAGTTATCATATAATGAGCATATATATAACTAATTAGCCAAATAATAACTTAACAAAGTAAGTTAAGACACTTAGGAACATGTATACACTTAACAAAGTGAGTTGGAGCTCAAACTCGCCGAGTAGGATCGCGGTTCTGGACGTGCATTCGTGCCTAGACTCGGCGAGTCCAAGGAATGGACTCGGCGAGTCCGCGCTGTTCAATGAAACCCTAATTTCCCGGTCCTAAGCCCTATTTAAAGGACCTTATGGCCCTTCATTTCGGCTACCTTGACCTTGAGAGCACCAAAGCAGCTAAGGGTTTCTGTAAGTGAAATAAGAGGCGATTGTTCACCAAATTTGTGTGTATTTGCAAGAAACGAAGGGGAAAGTCAAGCTAGAAGAGTTGGGGAGCTTGGATCTACTTCTATTTCGCCAGGGGAAGCTTCTTGAGGTATCATTCAGAGCTTATTTTCGTATTTTTGTTAATATGGTCAAATTGAGGGTTTCTTCTTGCCTTGTTTGCTTTGTAATTGAAGTGTGAGAGGTCCCATGGGGATATGGTACCTAGATCTGGACCTAAGCATGTCCAGAAAGTCCCTAATGCTATGCTTTATGTCCTTCCTTTTGGGTTGGAGACTAGGGTTGCCATCTTAGAGGTCATTTCTCCAAAAAGAGCCTTGTAGTTGTTGCATGGTAGCCAAGACTGTGACTTTACTTGACGAATGAGCTTAGGAGGGACAGATCTATGAGTGGATGGAGCGGATCTGACCTCAGAAGCGAGATTGAGTTGATGCATGGCATGGACTCGCCGAGTCTGAAGAACAGACTCGGCGAGTAGCATGAAGATTGTCCTTAACCACTCAGTGAGTGGGCCTGCTCAATTATGGTTGACTCAGTGAGTCATGGAGAGTTAGAGAGGGTTGACAGGTGGACTGAGTTGAGCTGGAACTCGCCGAGTTGTCCTTGCGACTCGGCGAGTTGAGTCGCGGTGGCCCCGCGATTCATGCCAACTGGAACTCGTCGAGTCAGGGGGAGTACTCGACGTGTTAAAAGAAAATCCTAGAGAGTTGGTGAAAATGTTTAGACTCGCCGACTCGCTCTAGTGCACTCACCGAGTCCGGTCAAAGTTGACCGTTGACCGTTGACCGGAGTTGAACAGTGTTGACTTGATAGGGGTAGTCAACCTTAATGGTAAAAGTATTAATTAGCGATATATGATGTTATAGGAGGATTATAGCTCGGGGGATCGAGAACGAGTGATTTCCAGGATTCGCGAGTTATCGAGATATACGATGTCACACCCCGCTAAAGCGGAAACGCAAGGTATGACAGCGATAACGGTTTCAATGCAAAAGATAAACATACATCACCATAGCAGTATTTAAAAGTTTACAACCCATAGCTTCAAAAGAAACAAAATACAAGCTTTTCAAAATAACATTGTTCAAAATATAGCTTCATAATAGCTTCAACACGATGCAGCATGCTCTATGATCATGAATCTTTACATCCACTTACTAATTACTTCCTGAAAAAGCATGTAAAACGAGCGTCAACTATGAAAATAGTTGGTGAGTATCACAAGTTTATAAAAATCGAGCGTACAATAAGGCTTTTCGTAAATACAAGTACATTGCTTCAATGATAAACAAGTTGATTGCTATTAATGAATACAAGTTTATTGCTATAACGAGAAACGAGTTTGTATGTGTATGAGCAAACAATGAGTCTCAACCAAACCTATGACTGAAGCCCTATCGAGATCTATGCTTATCGTTCCATAGATAAATATGGTATCATGCACTCCAGCGATTCGGGCGAGTGAGGAGTTGTCAATTCCTAATAGCGCTATCCATAACGACCATTGGCTCAAAGAGTTAATGGTTAGAGATAAGGGAAGGGCCTTAGTACGATAAGTTCTCATGTTCCGTGTTGCATAGACATACATAAAGAAACATAGCAATACAATAGCAATCATGTTTGATACAATTCAATTTAAATACAACATGCAAACAATAGTTTTTCTGGACATGCTTTTCCACCCCAAAACATAAAAACCGAAAATAGGGGAGTGCGTGAATACTCACGATGTTTTGTGTAGACACAAGCGGTACTTCGGGATGCACCAACGTCTTACTACCGGGATCCTACGACATCAAACACACGCACTAGTGAGTTTCCATGTCGATATCTAATGCTAATATAGTAAACGCTACATATAGGGAAATGCCAATTTATGTTTTAGTATTGGATTTTATATCAATTAGTTACACTTTTTCTGAAGTAATGAAATTCTATATATCGGGCGATTAATTAAAACCTTGGAATATAAACATTCCAAAATTTTAAGTCCTTATTACAACATAAATTCACGAAAATAGCATTCGAGGGATAAAAATTCTCAAAGTTTTTATTTAACTGTTATTACACAATATTAAGCTGGGAAAATTATAAAAATGGATTTCCAAGCTGTTTAATTATATTTTATGATTTTTGAGAATTTATTTCAATAAAAATTGAAATAAATAGAAAATAGTTTCCAAAATTACCCAAACTTTTTATTTAATTGTTATTATACATAAATAGGCTGGGAAAAATATAAAAGATATTTTTCAGTAGGTATTTCTATTTTTCCTTGCATTATTCCTTTAAATAGTCATTAATTAAAGAAATAATATTAAACAGTTAAAATAAATCACCATCAATTTGTGTAACATCATTTACAGTATAAATATCCTGGGAAAAATATCAAAAGTGGTTTTCATAATGTATAAACTGGTTTTGGGTATTTATGTATATTTAATTGTATTTTAGTGCAATTAACTTTAGAAAATAAGAGAAAAATAGTTTACAGTAGAGAAAAATATTCAAAAATTTTATGTAACCTCCTACTCTATAATATTATATCCTGGTAAATTTTCATGAATTTTGGATAATCAGAATTATTTCTCCCATTTTTAGACCATTATAATTACCAAAAATTGGGAAAAATAGTAAAACATGATGGAAAATTTTGAAATTATTTTCTGGAGTCACCCATCATAGGTAAGGTATGCGAAAATTGTTAGATACAATTTTCACATCCTATAAAGTGGTTTTGTAATTTATCATGTCCTAAATAAAAGAAAATTAGAAATCATATGAAACAGTAACAAAAATTACTGAAATTTGGTGAAGTGTCGTTATTCCCCATAAGTATTATCCATGAATTTATTTAGGATTTATTGACCTTTGGAAGTATTTTATATGATTTATGCCCTTGGTTTTAGCAATAATTCTAATAAATCAAAGAAATAACAAAAGCTCTTGAAAATTTCCAGATTATCTCATGCATGCAAGGGCTTTCAAAAGAAAAAATGTAAAAAAATGTATTCAGAAGAGAAATGAGGGTAATGATTCCAAACAATTTAAGAAAAGTTGCATGCAATAATGCATGAAGTGTAGATGTGGCTGAAGTTCATGAATTTTTGTAGTCCATTCAGTGGGGTTTTAAGCCACGAAATTTTAACCATAATTCACTAGATATGTTACGTTTCTAAGGTATTTTTCCTCAGATTTATGGTTGGGTTTAAGGCCATTGTTTAAGCAAGATAAAAATAGTGATCACAGAAAAAGAGCTGTATGCGCAACCTTTTTGTAAAATCTGCTAAAAATCGGATATTTAATATTTTACAGTGAGACCAGTTGGGTTTGAAAGTTAACTCGTGGAACTAACCAATACAAAAAGAATATCATGATTTGGTTAAGAAATGACTGAGTTATGACTGTTCAAAGTCGAACAAAGTAATCTGGCAGATTGCATGTTTGCTTGTGTGCATTATTAGGGTATTTCAACAAGAACATCATGCATGTCTTTGGTAAGGCCCGATTTCTAACACATGCATGGAATGAATGAGCATCCAAGATGTACTAGAAATGGTTTAAATGATTTTGTTCATGCATGAACACAAAAGAAATGGAGAAGAACATGAAATATTAGGTTTTGATGTCACATGATCATATGTGCATCTTTTCCACTCCTTGCATGGGTTTGATCCCGGATTTTCACCATCTCTAACACATGCATTGTGTTATGGTGAGAATCTACAAACCACAAGGGGAGAATAAAGATTTCTAGCCATGGAAAGGCATAGAATCCGAAAAGTAGAGAAGACTAAGAAGAAAAAGAGGTTTAACCATGAAACTATGGAAGAAGATGTTGTTGTTTACCTTGGTTTTGACCTTGAGAGAAGTAAGAACACTTCAAGGGCTTCACAATCTCGAAATTTTGCAGAGAAATGAGAGGATTTTCGTGAGTTTAGAGAGAGGGAAGAAGAGAGTGAAGTGTGTGAAGAGAGTTAAGTGAGAGAGTGAAGAGGGAAGAGGTGGAGTAAGGGTTTAAGCTTAATGATTGTGTTTTGGGGAAGAGAGAGGGCATGGGGAGAGGTGATGGCCGGTTTTTGCATGCATTTTGGCCTCCTCTCTCCTAAATTTTAAACTTTATAAACTTCCCTCCTATATTTTATATAAAAACATTCATTTTTATAAAATGTTTATTAAGCAATTTGATTTATTTAAAAATCTTGTTTTCAACAAATAATTTATGATTAATACTTGTAATTTATATTTCTAGTTCATTTGTATAATCCATAATTTGATTAATAAAATTTGATATTAGGAAGTTTATAGCCAAATTTTATAAAGTTTTTAAGCTTTATAATTTATAACTTTGGATTTTTGGCTCTTTAGAGTTTTTGGAATATTGTTTGATATTCAACAACATGTTGAAGTATAATTAGAATGTTTTAATTTATTTTTAGAGTTTTATACCCTATTTCAATTATAACAAAGCTTGAAGCTTTATTCTAATTATAGTATTGGCATTTCCTATTGTAGCTAAGCAACTTATTAGAATTGTAAGTATCAAGTATATTAGTCCTAGACCTTAGTTGGATCCTAGTTTATGCAAGATTTTTGACCTAATTTATACTACTAGGTCATGGCATGTTGTGCATGAATGGTTATTATAAAGATGCATGAGTCCAAGAATGACCTGAATTGGCAGTTGTCACAGTATCCCCCACTTAAAAAGAATTTCATCCCGAAATTCATTCTATGTCATCGCTTGTCATCGCAAGGGAAAAGTTGCGGATACTTTTCCTTTATGAAGTCCTCGCGCTCCCAGGTGTACTCCGGCCCGCGTTTTGAGTTCCATCGAACTTTCACAATCGGGATCTTACTCTGCTTAAGTTGTTTTACCTCCCTGTCAAGGATTTCTATCGGTTCCTCAACGAAGCTTAGCTTATCATTGATCTTAATTTCCTCCAGGGGTACTATCAATGTTTCGTCGGCTAGACATTTCTTAAGGTTGGAGACGTGGAATGTGTCGTGAATGGTGCTTAACTCTTGGGGCAATTGGAGTTTATACGCTACTGGACCAATCCTTTCAAGGATTTCAAAGCGTCCAACATATCTCGGGCTTAGTTTTCCTTTCTTACCAAAACGCACAAGCCCTTTCCAAGGCGACACTTTTAAAAGTACCTTGTCTCCTACTTGGAATTCTAATGGTTTTCGACGATTATCCGTATAACTTTTCTGACAATCTCTAGCAGCTTTAAGCTTATCCTTGATGATAGCAATTTTGTCGGATGTTTCCTGGATAAGTTCGACTCTAGTCAACTGTCTGTCTCCAATTTCTGTCCAGCATAAGGGCGAACGACACTTGCGTCCATACAATGCTTCATATGGAGCACATTGGATACTCGTGTGGTAACTGTTATTGTAGGAAAACTCAATTAGGGGTAAATGAGTATCCCAATTTCCTTTGAACTCAATGACACACGCTCGTAGCATGTCTTCCAATGTTTGTATTGTTCTCTCTATTTGCCCATCTGTCTGAGGGTGGTAAGCTGTGCTCAAATCTATCTTGGTTCCTAGTGCCCTCTGTAACATCCACCAAAATCGAGATGTAAAACAACTATCTCTATCAGAAATGATAGATAGGGGTACACCATGCAGAGAAACAATTTTGTCGATGTAGATTTGGGCCAATTTTTCCATCTTGAAATCTTCTCGAATGGGGAGAAAGTGTGCAGATTTCGTCAGTCGATCCACTATGACCCAAATTGACTCATGACCTTTAGCAGTTCTTGGAAGTTTGGTAACAAAGTCCATAGATATTTGCTCCCATTTCCATTGGGGAATTTCAGGTTGTTGCAACAACCCGGATGGTTTCTGATGTTCAGCTTTGACTATTGAGCATGTCAAACACTTCCCAACGTACAAGGCAATATCCTTTTTCATTCCAGGCCACCAATAGTACTCTTTAAGATCCTTGTACATCTTATCTGCTCCAGGGTGGATGGAGTATTTAGATCGATGGGACTCCTCTAGTACCATGTCTCTCAGGTTGTTAACCCTTGGAATCCAGACCCTGTCTTTAAAATAACGAACTCCATCAGGTTTGGCTTCAAATCTTTCTTCCAAACCATGTAAAGTTTCGCCTGGAAGATTTTCCTTGCATAACGCTTTCTCCTGGGCATTAATGATTTGAGATTTCAAGCTTGTCTGAATTACCATTCCCAAAGCTCTCACATGGGAAGGTTTCACTCTTTCTTTCCTACTAAGAGCGTCGGCTACTACGTTAGCCTTCCCTGGGTGATATCGTATCTCACAATCATAATCACTAAACAACTCTACCCATCTTCTCTGCCGCATGTTTAACATTTTCTGATCCAGGATATGCTGAAGGCTTTTGTGATCGGTATAAATGGTGCACTTGGTTCCGTACAAATAATGCCTCCATATCTTAAGGGCGAAAACTATTGCTCCTAGTTCTAGATCATGGGTGGTATAATTCTTCTCGTGCGGTTTGAGTTGTCTGGAAGCATATGCAATGACCTTATCTTTTTGCATTAGCACACATCCTAATCCTTGATGAGACGCATCACAATACACCACAAAGTTCTCTAATCCTTCTGGTAAAGCCAGAATTGGTGCATTGCACAGCTTGTTTTTCAGTATTTGAAACGCCTCTTCGTGTTTCTCTTCCCAGAGAAATTTTCTATCCTTTTGGGTCAAAGTTGTTAATGGTTGAGCAATCCTAGAGAAATTCTCAATGAAGCGTCTGTAGTACCCAGCTAATCCTAGGAATTGTCGTATTTCTGTCGGGGTTTTGGGGGCCTCCCATTTCTTGATTGCCTCTATCTTAGCTGGATCTACATGGATTCCTCTTTCACCGACATGACCAAGAAAATGTACTTCCCGAATCCAAAATTCACACTTAGTGAACTTGGCATACAATTTCTGTTCCTTCAACAGCTCCAACACTAGCTTTAGATGTCTATTGTGATCTTCTTTGGTCCGCGAGTAAACAAGTATGTCATCGATAAATACAATTACAAACCTGTCTAGGTATGGTCTACAGACCCTATTCATCAAATCCATGAATACAGCGGGTGCGTTCGTTAGTCCAAAAGGCATGACTAAGAACTCATAATGTCCATAACGGGTTCTAAATGTTGTTTTGTGAATGTCCTCTTCGTGAATTCTTAGTTGATGATACCCTGACCGAAGGTCGATTTTTGAGAAGTAGGAAGCGCCCTGCAACTGATCGAACAAGTCATCTATTCTAGGGAGGGGATATCGATTCTTGATTGTCAACTTGTTCAATTCTCTATAATCAATGCACATTCGGAACGAACCATCTTTCTTTTTGACGAATAACACTGGGGCTCCCCAAGGTGAAGAACTTGGTCGAATAAACCCTTTGTCTAGAAGCTCTTGAAGTTGTCCGGATAGTTCTTGCATCTCGGATGGTGCAAGGCGATATGGTGCTTTTGTTACCGGTGTCGCTCCGGGAATTAAGTCTATCCGAAATTCGACCTGTCTATAGCGGGGTAGACCGGGCAATTCCTTCGGAAATACTTCGGGATAGTTTGGAACCACTAGAATCTCCTTGAGTTGCTTAGCTTCAGGTTCTCTTTCTATCACGTGGGCCATGAATGCAATACAATTCTTCTTCAGGTACTTGTGAACCTTCACGCTTGATACTATGTTTAAACTTCTTCCTGGCTTCTCACCGTGTATGATAAGGGTTTCTCCATTAGGGAGAGGCACTCTAATGACTTTCTCATAACAACCAATGTCCGCTCTATTTTTGGATAACCAATCCATCCCTACTATCACATCAAAACTACCTAGCTCTATAGGAATTAGCTCAATGCTAAAGAGTTTATCAGCTAAATTCAAAGTACAACCAGGAATTATATCACTAGCCCTAATTTCATACCCATCAGCAAGTTCAATAGCATAAGCATTCCTCATCTTTACCGATTTCTAGCCAATTAACGGTCTAAATGCTAAAGAAACAAAACTCCTATCTACTCCCGCATCGAATATTACTGATGCAAAATGGTTGTTCAGGAGGAACGTACCTGTTATCACTTCAGGGTTCTGACGAGCTTCTTCTGCACCAATCACAAAGGCTACACCTCTTGGCTGTCCAACTTGATTTCCTTGAAAGTTTTGCCTGGCTTGGCCTTGTCCATTGTTACCAGGTCCATTGTTCAGTTTAGAACATACTCTACGGAGATGATCAGTACTCCCGCACTCGTAACATGTCCTTTTTCCCTCCTTATTCACCTTACAATACTTCGAGTAATGGCCTGTTTGTTTACAGTTTTGGCACACCGGGCAAGCTCCCTTGTGATGGAAGTTACACTTATTGCACTTCGGAAGCGGCCCTGAGTACTGCTTTCGCTCCTGCACTTCTTGTCCTTGAGTTTTCACTGGTTCTTGCTCCTGGGCTCTTACCATAAAGTTTCTTGAGACTTTCTGCTTCCTCCCTGACTTGCCTCCATACTTCTTCTCTCCCTGATTTGTTGGCTTCCTCTTGCTACTAGAGCTTTCCTTTGCTGATGCTCCCATCCTTATCACATCATTGGTTAGTCGATTTGCTAGGCTTACTGCACTTTGAATGGTAGTTGGGTTTGCTGAGGTAACCATTCCCCGAATCTCTGGTGCCAGACCCCAGATGTCACGATCTATCCGTTTCTCCTCAGGAGTAACCATGTGAGGTACTAGTTTTGCTAGTTCATGAAATCGGACTGTGTACTTCTCTATTTGTGTTCCAACCATAGAATGGTTCCAGAATTCATATTCAAATTTCTGAAGTTCATCCTTGGGACAATACTCCTCTACAGCAGCTTCTTTAGGTCTTCCCAAGTTAGCTGATATGCTGATGTACGGCCTCGGGTTTGCACTAGAGTATTCCACCAGGTTAATGCCCTATCTTGGAATAGGCAAGATGCATACTCAACTTTGTTGTGCTCGAGGCATTTGCTAATGTGAAGGACCGACTCCATGCTGTCAATCCATTTCAGTAACCCGACCGCACCTTCCTTTCCATGGAACTCCTTAGGTTTACAGGCCATAAAGGACTTGTAGTTGCATTCTCTTTCATTGTTTCCCCGGTTTCCTCCACTACTTCCTTGGTTAGCATTAAGTCCTGCAGTTACTTGAGTAACAATGTTTGGGATTGCTTGCATGAGTTGTTGTGCTACCATTTGAGCAACATCGGGCATTTCGTTCTGTGGGTTCCCGCGATTAGGCCTTCCTGACATGGTTCTATGACACAGGAGAAGAAATACGTATAAATACATAAAATAATGTATAATATGTATTTCACTACCATTTTGAAAACCGTAAGTGTTGTCAAATTAATGGGTTGCATTAATACTATGCATATAGATTTGAGAAAGGAAAGAAAAGAAAAATCTCTTTTATTCAACCATTTACCAAATAAATTTTAGGGTTTGACCTCATAGTAAAAGTTTTCAAACATAAAATAAAATTTTTCATTACCATTTGAAATAATCTTAAAACCAAACCAATACGTCAATCCCAAAATAAAGTTTTAAATATTTTTCCCAAAAGACACCCAACATGGGTTTTCATTTCAAAACAAAATAAAACAAAATACTGAAGTCAGAACCAAAAGCCAATCGCTATCCCAACAAGAAGCATCAACACCACAATCAGGAACAGCCCACCAAACACATAATATGCTATCATCGCATGACCTGCCTCTCGTCTAGCAGCACTAGCAGTGTCAGCAGTCTCCATCGAATGCTGATACAGGATTTCCATTCCTCCCAAGACTTCATCCAAAACTTCTCGATGCCCAGCTATCACAGCGAGACTGTGACGTAGGCCCGCTGCTATCGACTGTAATCTCCAGGACTCCTCCGGGGTCATACCTGGCTGTCTGACAGGTATCCCTATGACTTGCTGAGGTGAGGGTGCTCTCGGTCCTGCATCGCTGGGTTCTGCTCTGCTAGGTCCTCTCGTGCCATGTCCTGCTGTGCTGGCGGGTATCCTTCCTGGAATGGGAACACTCTTCCTCGCTGTCCTCCGAATGTGAAGTCCATAGAGCGGTGGCTGTGGCAACACCGATGTCGGTGATGCCTCGCGTCGTTGACTCGGGGCGTTGTCATTGCTGATCTCCACCGAGTTCCCAGTATCTTCCGTATCCTCTGATGGGTCTTCTTCTACCGAGGCGGGGGGATTACGTCGAGGGATAACAGTGACGTAGCCGGATTCATCGGCTGAGGCGGTAGCGCAGGAAGATGACGATGTTGACATAGTGGACTGTGACATAGCTTCAATGAGATATGAAATAAATGACAATGCATGCCTATAATATGCAATGCTTACACACACCAAAATTAACCTTTTGAAATTTTGAAATAAAGTTTTCTCAAATATTTTTTGTTGAACATATTCCCATTATAATTAGCTCAAGCTTTGTATAAATCTTTTCTTAAATAAAGATAGGTGATCAGGCTATGTTTAATCAAGGTCCAATAATACAACTCCCGACCTAATTATACTAGTAATATGTTTAATGTAAAAAGAATTTCTTTGTAAGTTTTAGTTATAGGTTGTGTTTTCTTAAAGAAAAACCGATGTTCTCTATAACTTTAGCTCTGATACCACTTCTGTCACACCCCGCTAAAGCGGAAACGCAAGGTAAGACAACGATAACGGTTTCAATTCAAAAGATAAAGATACATCACCATAGCAGTATTTAAAAGTTTACAACCCATAGCTTCAAAAGAAACAAAATACAAGTTTTTCAAAATAACATTGTTCAAAATATAGCTTCATAATAGCTTCAACACGATGCAACATGCTCTATGATGATGAATCTTTACATCCACTTACTAATTAATTCCTGAAAAAGCATGTAAAACGAGCGTCAACTATGAAAATAGTTGGTGAGTATCACAAGTTTATAAAAATCGAGCGTACAATAAGGCTTTTCGTAAATACAAGTACGTTGCTTCAATGATAAACAAGTTGATTGCTATTAATGAATACAAGTTTATTGCTATAATGAGAAACGAGTTTGTATGTGTATGAGCAAACAATGAGTCTCAACCAAACCTATGACTGAAGCCCTATCGAGATCTATGCTTATTGTTCCATAGATGAATATGGTATCATGCACTCCAGCGATTCGGGCGAGTGAGGAGTTGTCAATTCCTAATAGCGCTATCCATAACGACCATTGGCTCAAAGAGTTAATGGTTAGAGATAAGGGAAGGGCCTTAGTACGATAAGTTCTCATGTTCCGTGTTGCATAGACATACATAAAGAAACATAGCAATACAATAGCAATCATGTTTGATACAATTCAATTTAAATACAACATACAAACAGTAGTTTTTCTGGACATGCTTTTCCAACCCAAAACATAAAAACCGAAAATAGGGGAGTGCGTGAATACTCACGATGTTTTGTGTAGACACAAGCGGTACTTCGGGATGCACCAACGTCTTACTACCGGGATCCTACGACATCAAACACACACACTAGTGAGTTTCCATGTCGATATCTAATGCTAATATAGTAAACTCTACATATAGGGAAATGCCAATTTATGTTTTAGTATTGGATTTTATATCAATTAGTTACACTTTTTCTGAAGTAATGAAATTCTATATATCGGGCGATTAATTAAAACCTTGGAATATAAACATTCCAAAATTTTAAGTCCTTATTACAACATAAATTCACGAAAATAGCATTCGAGGGATAAAAATTCTCAAAGTTTTTATTTAACTGTTATTACACAATATTAAGCTGGGAAAATTATAAAAATGGATTTCCAAGCTGTTTAATTATATTTTATGATTTTTGAGAATTTATTTCAATAAAAATTGAAATAAATAGAAAATAGTTTCCAAAATTACCCAAACGTTTTATTTAATTGTTATTATACATAAATAGGCTGGGAAAAATATAAAAGATATTTTTCAGTAGGTATTTCTATTTTTCCTTGCTTTATTCCTTTAAATAGTCATTAATTAAAGAAATAATATTAAACAGTTAAAATAAATCACCATCAATTTGTGTAACATCATTTACAGTATAAATATCCTGGGAAAAATATCAAAAGTGGTTTTCATAATGTATAAACTGGTTTTGGGCATTTATGTATATTTAAGTGTATTTTAGTGCAATTAACATTAGAAAATAAGAGAAAAATAGTTTACAGTAGAGAAAAATATTCAAAAATTTTATGTAACCTCCTATTCTATAATATTATATCCTGGTAAATTTTCATGAATTTTGGATAATCAGAATTATTTCTCCCATTTTTAGACCATTATAATTACCAAAAATTGGGAAAAATAGTAAAACATGATGGAAAATTTTGAAATTATTTTCTGGAGTCACCCATCACAGGTAAGGTATGCGAAAATTGTTAGATACAATTTTCACATCCTATAAAGTGGTTTTGTAATTTATCATGTCCTAAATAAAAGAAAATTAGAAATCATATGAAACTGTAACAAAAATTACTGAAATTTGGTGAAGGGTCATTATTCCCCATAAGGATCATCCATGAATTTATTTAGGATTTATTAATCTTTGGAAGTATTTTATATGATTTATGCCCTTGGTTTTAGCAATAATTCTAATAAATCAAAGAAATAACAAAAGCTCTTGAAATTTTCCAGATTATCTCATGCATGCAAGGGCTTTCAAACGAAAAAATGTAAAAAAATGTATTCAGAAGAGAAATGAGGGTAATGATTCCAAACAATTTAAGAAAAGTTGCATGCAATAATGCATGAAGTGTAGATGTGGCTGAAGTTCATGAATTTTTGTAGTCCATTTAGTGGGGTTTTAAGCCACGAAATTTTAACCATAACTCACTAGGTATGTTACGTTTCTAAGGTATTTTTCCTCAGATTTATGGTTGGGTTTAAGGCCATTGTTTAAGCAAGATAAAAATAGTGATCACAGAAAAAGAGCTGTATGCGCAACCTTTTTGTAAAATCTGCTAAAACTCGGATATTTAATATTTTACAGTGAGACCAGTTGGGTTTGAAAGTTAACTCTTGTAACTAACCAATACAAAAAGAATATCATGATTTGGTTAAGAAATGACTGAGTTATGACTGTTCAAAGTCGAACAAAGTAATCTGGCAGATTGCATGTTTGCTTGTGTGCATTATTAGGGTATTTCAACAAGAACATCATGCATGTCTTTGGTAAGGCCCGATTTCTAACACATGCATGGAATGAATGAGCATCCAAGATGTACTAGAAATGGTTTAAATGCTTTTGTTCATGCATGAACACAAAAGAAATGGAGAAGAACATGAAATATTAGGTTTTGATGTCACATGATCATATGTGCATCTTTTCCACTCCTTGCATGGGTTTGATCCCGGATTTTCACCATCTCTAACACATGCATTGTGTTATGGTGAGAATCTACAAACCAAAAGGGGAGAATAAAGATTTCTAGCCATGGAAAGGCATAGAATCCGAAAAGTAGACAAGACTAAGAAGAAAAAGAGGTTTAACCATGAAACTATGGAAGAAGATGTTGTTGTTTACCTTGGTTTTGACCTTGAGAGAAGTAAGAACACTTCAAGGGCTTCACAATCTCGAAATTTTGCAGAGAAATGAGAGGATTTTCGTGAGTTTAGAGAGAGGGAAGAAGAGAGTGAAGTGTGTGAAGAGAGTGAAGTGAGAGAGTGAAGAGGGAAGAGGTGGAGTAAGGGTTTAAGCTTAATGATTGTGTTTTGGGGAAGAGAGAGGGCATGGGGAGAGGTGATGGCCGGTTTTTGCATGCATTTTGGCCTCCTCTCTCCTAAATTTTAAACTTTATAAACTTCCCTCCTATATTTAATATAAAAACATTCATTTTTATAAAATGTTTATTAAGCAATTTGATTTATTTAAAAATCTTGTTTTCAACAAATAATTTATGATTAATACTTGTAATTTATATTTCTAGTTCATTGGTATAATCCATAATTTGATTAATAAAATTTTATATTAGGAAGTTTATAGCCAAATTTTATAATGTTTTTAAGCTTTATAATTTATAACTTTGGATTTTTGGCTCTTTAGAGTTTTTGGAATATTGTTTGATATTCAACAACATGTTGAAGTATAATTAGAATGTTTTAATTTATTTTTAGAGTTTTATACCCTATTTCAATTATAACAAAGCTTGAAGCTTTATTCTAATTATAATATTGGCATTTCCTATTGTAGCTAAGCAACTTACTAGAATTGTAAGTATCAAGTATATTAGTCCTAGACCTTAGTTGGATCCTAGTTTATGCAAGATTTTTGACCTAATTTATACTACTAGGTCATGGCATGTTGTGCATGAATGGTTATTATAAAGATGCATGAGTCCAAGAATGACCTGAATTGGCAGTTGTCACATACGAGGTGAGTCTTCTCACTATGCTGTACCCGGATGGGTTTGACTGTGTGACCGGAAGGTCGAATATGGTATGACATATATGCATTATGTGTGATACGTTAATCGTTATATCTGCCATGTATGATATGCTTGATATAGGCCGGAAGGCATTATGTTATGGGCCGGAAGGCGTTGTAATGTGGACCGTAAGGTCAACGTGGGTAGGACCGGAAGGTTTACCTAGTCGGGACGGAAGTCCCTGAGACACATGGACCAGAAGGCCAGGGCCTGGAAAGGCGTATGTGCGTAGGTTGTATTTTGGGGAACTCACTAAGCAATTATGCTTACATTTGCTGTGTTATGTGTTTCAGGTACTAGCGAGGACCGTGGGAAGGTGTCGGCGTGATCGTACACATTATCGGGGAAAACTATTTTATGATCTCTGTGATGTATTCGGTTGTGAAAATATTGTTTACGTTTTAATTTAAAATATTAATCGATGTTTTGATGTTTGGAAAAATGAAAAATTGGTTTTAAAATTTACGTCATTACAAGTTGGTATTAGAGCCTTGGTTTGAGGGATTCGGGTACACCTTCGGGCGTAACTGAACTCAAATCGGGGATTTGAGAAAATTTTAATTAATAAATCAATAAAAATTTGATAAGTGATTTTTAAAACAACCAAAGAAAAGGAAGTGTGTACGATCAGCCAGCACCCGAACGGTAAAATCCCCAAAATACTCTTACAATATGAGTTATGAGATATGATATGATATGATACGCATGCTAGTAGACTAGGTATTCATATTAGGACTAGAGTGGCCTGATTTGTGATGCCTTAGTCTAGGGAAACCTGCTTCTATGAGGTGCTTTGAGAGCGAGTGCGTAGCTAGTGCATGGCAAGAATAGATTACTCAGGATCCGGGGTTTGGGGAGGAGGATTTGGGGTGAATGTTGATGCGGTGTAGTTGGTAGTATTGGGCCCGTACTTCTGAAGACACCGGGTTAGTGGGCAACCCAAGTAAGAATCCCTGGGTATCGGAGACGGAGTAGGGTTGCGTTATCAAGAGCGATTTTTGCTCGATAGAGTCTCTGATATTTCTATGTTGTATTTCAGAGGCATCATGGTTGGACCACACCACAGACCTGGTACGAGCAGTGTGAGTAACGAGGAGCTTCGTCAGATGATTCATGAGGAGGTGGCTGCAGCGATCCGGGCTGAGATTCTGGAGATGTTTGAGTTTATTAAGACCACACTGATGGAGATATTTGACGAGCGGTACGCCGCGTTGACTGAGGCCACAGCCGCTGCAGCAATCGCAGCTGTGGTCGCTGCTAGACCACATGGAGGTGACTCGTTGCTGTTCCGGGAGTTCAGCAACACGAAGCCACCTGAGTTTGACGGGACGCAGGATCCGATTGCTACGATGAGATGGATTGCTGATATCGAGGGATGCTTCTACACTTGTTCATGTCCGGAGCATCTGAGGGTACCGTTCGCATTGAACCAGCTCTGCCTGGGAGCAAAGGATTGGTGGAAGTTCGTGACGGCGAACTTCACTTTGGCAGAGGTTTCAGCTGTATAACAGCCCGTCATTTCAAGTCAGTAAAAATCGAGTCCTGTAACCTCTTTGAGAAAGGAATTAGAATATCATCGAAAAATGAAGTATTCAAAAACTCTATTTGGATTACGCTATGTGGTAGTTATTGTCTTAAGGTCTCCAAACATATAAATAACACAAAAATCCGAGTTATAACGAAGAAGTTATGACCATTCTAAGTTTTCCAACAAACACCGGCAATACGAAGTTACGTAAAAACGCAAAGTTTCAACAAAACACTTTCTGACATTAGGTGTCTAAATGAAAGTCATAGATATCGTTAAACTACAAACGTGCATAAAAAGAACGCTCAAATAGGACATCGTATGAAAAAGTTATGAATTTTTAAAGAAATTCCTTAATCACGTCATTTTAATAAATAAATAATAAAAATAATTTCGGAATTTGCCAACAGAATCTAAATGAAAGTTGTAGATCGTAGTCTCACCTTCGCGGGGATATAAAGAACATAGAAAATGGAGTTCGTATGAAGGAGATATGAATTTTTGAAGTTTTATAAATAATTTATATATAATTTTTATTAAAAATCCGGTATTATCCGAAGGGGAGTCAGCCTAGGGCCGTAGTACGCGCCGCGTACCCTCGTACGCCCCGCGTACTCAAGGCCACGGCCTCGGATCGTCCACGTCGCCCTTATGCGAGCTACCCCCTCCCTGTCCCGTCCGAAGCGTTGCAGCCGAGGATGCGGTCAACAGTGACGTCCCGTACGCGCCGCGTACGGGAGTACGCCCTGCCTACACATGCCTCTCAGCCCCCTATAAAAGGGATGTGAGGGTTCCCGGGAAAATTGCTCATTCTCTCTCCTTTTTCTTACGTTTTGCCTCGTTTTCGGTGCTCGCACTACCCCGAAGCCCTGGTCATTTGGTGCAAGTCCCGAAGGTCGATTTTACTCCTGAGATATCCCGAGAATCCCGAGGAAAATCCATTTCCCGAGATGAAACTATGCCCGATTTTCCATCTTGCTATCTTCAAACTTTCAAGTGAGTTCATACCCCTTTCAAACACACTTTAAATACATTTTAAATGCTTTTATACTCTTTTAGGGGGGGAATACAAGTAAACATATGGTTATTATCGTGTATTTTATAAGGTTTAACCTCGCTCGTTTTACCGAATAAATCACTTGGAACTCATTATTATTATGGAAAACTCTTGTCATACTCTGTGTGCATTAGACTTACGCAAAGTATATAATGATTTCAAAGTACCTTTCATTGTTAAGTCGTTTTATACACTCTAAAAACTTATGATTTATGCTTTGTCAAACATTGTGAAAAGGATAAACTTTGCATACAAAAACTATCACTTTAATACAGGCTTAGTTGAGAATCCATGAGACGTGTATATCTTCAAACATTACTTTTCCTTATTAGAAAGTAATGCTGCAAGTCTTGTCTATAACCAGAGTCTCCCGTTCGGAGAACGTGTCAAATGTGTATAGATCTATATGGGAAGTCATGATCCCGCGCCCTGACTGTTAGCTACAGTCCGTCTTTTGGGGTGACAGTTGTTATAACGCTGCGACGCCTGAAGAACGTCGTTACAGGCATATTATGTTTAGTATGGTTATAAAACTCATCGGATATACAATTATTATAGTATTATGCTTTTATGAACGAGTGACTGTTAAAACTATTCTTCAGCAAACAAATGCGATCTTCGTATAACTTTATTATATAAAACTATGACACGACTTTTAAGAATGTCGTTTTCTTGCGATTTTCGGTCTTAGAGACTGCCAGTCATGTTTGGAAAATAAGGGTTTTTCTTGGAAGACACAACAAATCATATCTCAACCATTAGGGAAAATATGAGATTTTCTGGATGTAATACATTCATTTTCAACACAACAAGTCATAACTCTTCACACTTGAAATAATGAGTTTTCTGGAAAACATACACCCATTTTGGAATGGCGTCTAATTTTTCTAAACTACTGATGAACTCACCAACTTAATTGTGGACACTTTTTCTTTGAATTAACTTGTATTCTCAGGGAACCGCTAAGCAGGTTGGGAATCAACTTTTGGGATTAACGCGCTGGCGTTAATTACTTCTTTTGAATGATGTTTATGTATTTATCTATTGAACATGTAATGAATACAATTATGTAAACATCTTGGAAACTTTAATATATATGGTGGTGTGTACTTTCCTTTCTATGAACTGTTATGATACTGAATATGACGTCCTCCGCCCCCGAACGCTTCCGCCGTTCTGGTTTGGGGGTGTGACAGATTGGTATCAGAGCTTTGTTTATAGGGAATTAAGTATATCAAAACCATTCCTTTTTGATATACAACTATAAACTCAACTGGGCAAAAACACTCTGAGAAAATTCATACTTTTGAAATTAAATTTATTTTAGTTTTAAGGTAAGCATGCACTCATTTTATACAAATAACAGTTTCATAGTAAATAACTTTAGAAGTATTATAAATAAGTTGTGGAGTACAGGTACGCCTTGGGACATGTAATCAGAACTGGGAAGAATATAGCCTGATCAACTATATTTGTCCAAGAGCCGACTAACGTATGCGAAGGAGTGTCTGCATTGGACAACGATTTTAAAACATACCAAAAGCACATCATTACATAATACTAAGGGAGTTGTTGTGTTGCCGTCAAACTTAAGGGTAAGTTTCATGTGCTCTAGCTTATAGTAAATTTTTAACCCTATTCTCGTACAGTCTAAATGGAGGGATTCCATCACCCCAATGACCCCTACTACCCCAACCAAGGTAATGGAGGATGGATCGAAGAAGATCCTGAAGAAGACGAAGAGCCTATAGAGTTGGAGGGAGGGGATGACTCTGGCACGGATTCGGAGCCAGAAATTATCAATCCACTAATCCCACAACCTCCCATGCACGTGAGGAACTTCCAAGGACCCACTCCTGTTTGGGGAAGTCACCTCCATCATTGGAGCCAACAACAAAGCTTACGCCCTCCCTACGGCATGTGCCGAGACTTCTATGATGGCAGAGGCGGGGGATCAGCCGACCGAGCACTTCCAGTCATGGTTGGCAAACTCGCCAACCAGTGCTATCAATCCGGAGTGCAAGCCAACTGAATCCGAGAGGTCAATGTGGAAGTACAAATCCACACGGCCGATATCAACCGCCTAGAGATGATGCAGAACGACATCTACATTCGCGCCGAAGCATTTCAAGCACAAGCAAATGCGGCTTTCGTAGAATTGAGAGAACAACAAGCTGTGTTTGATAGACGCCTCATGGAGTCGAAGCAGTCCGACATAGAGTCGAGCTCCAACGCAAAGCGTGCCGCAAATAGTGCTTGCTCGACTCTCAAATTTTGTTATAAATTAGGACTTCGGATAAAAGTATTATTTTCTTTAAATTGTTCTGTAATCGGAGGCCTTTAGAAAGGCCAAGAACTTTTGTCTAGACCCTACTGTAACACAACTATATGTTTAATATATATAAGGGTATACCCCTTTTCTTGTTGTTAATCATGCGCAATTCGTTCAATTCATATGTACATCTATTCAAACTTTACTTTCAAGCTCAAAACATTGTGTTGGGCAAACCTAATTTCTTAGAATTATTAGAAGATAACTCAATATCATTCAACTCTGAACTACAAAAATTTATAAATCTTTCATTTTCTTTTGGCAGTGTGATGCCTCCTCGTCCAAACCTAAGGCCCAGGTCGGGCACGACACCACCACCACCTCCACCACCAACGTATGATCCAACCATGGTACAGGATGCTATCACAGCAGCAGTAACTGTAGCCCTCTCGCAAATAAACTCACACGGAAATGGAGGGGCAGGAAGCAGCACGAATCATCCAAACCATGGCACTGGTCATGGCCAAGTAAGAGAATGTACATACAAGGAGTTCTCTAACGCTAAGCCAAAAACTTTTAATGGAACTGGGGGAGTCATTGCACTAATGTAATGGTTCGAGAAGACTGAAACGGCATGAGTTGGGACGATCTAAAGTCAAGTTCGAGATCTGCTCATGCCTGGAAGCAAGCAAAGTCAAGTTCGCTGCTTGCACTTTCGTAGATCGAGCCCTCACTTGGTGGAAAAGCCATGTGAATTCGGTGACGCTCACTGTCGCCAACGCCATGAGTTGGGACGATCTAAAGGTTCTACTACTGGAAGAATACTGCCCAAGGGGCGAAGTGCAAAAGCTTGAGCAGGAGCTCTAGAATCTGAAAATGACTGGGTCTGACCTAGTCGCCTACACAGCTAGGTTCAACGACCTCGCTGCACTGTGCCCTAGCATGGTTAACCCATAATCAAAGAAGGTTGAAAGGTACATTTGGGGGTTGTCACCCCAGATTCAAGGGCATGTCCTAGCTTCCAGCCCTGTTACCTACAACAGCGCTAAATGCCTGGCTCAGCGACTCATCGACCACGGAGTAAAACACAGTATCATTTCAACAACCGCAAATCCACCTAGGGAGGCTCAGGGCCAGAGTAGGCCTTGGAATAAAAGGAGGGGACAAACCCTCCAGGAAAACCCCAAGAAACAACAAGTAATAGCGACCCACGCTATGACTGTACCTGGCAACCCTGCCCCCACAAGCTCATATAATGGGAAACTTCCTAAGTGCAACCGATGCAACTTCCACCACCACGGTCCTTGCCATTATCTTCAATGCACCAAGTGAAATAAGAAGGGACATACAGCCCGCTATTGCAAAGAGCCAACCCAACCATCCTTCCCCACTACTTATACCGGGGTAAGCCGCGCCTGCTTTGATTGCGGAGACACGGGGCACTACCGCAGGGACTGCCCAAAGGCAAACAACCGGAATACCGGCGGAAGGGGCCGAGTTTTCGCAATGGGACAAGATGAAGCCATTGCGGACCCTACTGTTGTTACGGGTACGTTTCTTCTCGATAACTCGTATGCATGCATTTTGTTTGATAGTGGAGCGGAAAGGTGTTTTGTGAGTCACGACTTTAAAGGCCTGCTAAAATCAATACCACAATCATTAAGTGAACCATTCATAATAGAAATGGCCAATGGGAAAACCGAAGGCACTAAGGAGATATACTTAAACTGCACCCTAACTTTAAACGATAATCCCTTTTGAATCAACCTCATGCCAATCTCGATTAAGAGTTTCGATGTCATCATTGGCATGGATTGGCTGAGTTCTCATCATGGGGACATTCTATGTTACGATAAGGTCGTTCGCCTTAATCTGCTAACCGGCGAAACTTTCATTGTCTTGGGTGACAAACCCAGTACCACTCTTCGTATCATCTCAAGTATCCAAGCTCGGAAATGCCTACGCAAGGAGTGTCACGCGTTCTTGGCACATGTTGTAGATGTGAAACGCGAAGTCCAGGACATCAAGAATGTGCCCGATGTATGCGATTTTCCCGATGTTTTTCCCGAGGACCTTCCAGGAATACCTCCCGCGAGACAAGTTGAGTTCAGAATCAATCTGGTTCCCGGAGCTACCCCAGTAGCCAAAGCACCCTATCGATTAGCCCCGATAGAGATGCAAGAGCTATCCAGCCAACTGAATGAACTACTTGGAAAAGGATTCATCAGGCCGAGCTTCTCGCCATGGGGAGCACCCGTACTGTTCGTGAAAAAGAAGGATGGATCATTCAGAATGTGCATCGACTACCGAGAACTCAACAAACTTACCATCAAGAACCGATACCCCTTACCCCAAATCGATGACTTATTCGACCAACTCCAAGGAGCCAACTACTTCTCCAAGATCGATCTGAGGTTGGGATATCACCAGCTGCGAGTCCTGGAGAGTGATATTCCCAAGACGGCCTTCCGAACACGATACGGACATTACGAGTTCGTAGTGATGCCGTTCGGACTAACCAATGCCCCAGCCGTATTCATGGATCTAATGAATCGGGTATGTCGCCCATTCTTGGATAAATTTGTGATAGTATTCATAGACGACATACTCATTTATTCAAAGAATAAAGAAGAGCATAGTCAATATCTGAGGCAAGTTTTAGAGACGTTACGGAATGAGAGACTGTATGCAAAATTCTCAAAATTGGAGTTTTGGATTAGAAAGGTAGACTTCCTCGGTCACATGGTCAGTAAGGAAGGAATCCACGTGGACCCATAAAAAATCAAGGCTATCAAAAATTGGGCTGCACCAACTACACCAACAGAAATTCGCCAATTTCTAGGTCTTGCTGGTTATTATCGAAGGTTCATTCAGAATTTCTCCAGCATCGCAAAGCCTCTTACCGCCCTAACCCAGAAAGGTGTGACCTACAATTGGGGAGAAAAGCAAGATGTTGCATTTCAAACTTTGAAACAGGCCATTTGCAGTGCACCCATCCTTTCTCTTCCAGAAGGGAGCGAAGATTTTGTGGTGTATTGCGACGCTTCGAAGCAAGGGCTGGGCTGTGTACTAATGCAGAGAGGAAAGGTTATTGCATATGCCTCACGACAACTGAAAACGCATGAGGTCAACTACACCACTCATGATTTAGAACTTGGGGCGGTGGTCTTCGCTCTTAAAATCTAGAGACACTACCTATATGGTACCAAGTGCACTATCTTCACAGACCACAAGAGCCTACAACACATCTTCGATCAGAAGGAGTTGAACATGAGACAGCGACGTTGGTTCGAATTGCTCAACGACTATGAATGTGAGATTCGCTATCATCCAGGAAAGACAATCATCATGGCAGATGCCCTTAGTCGTAAGGAGTACTCTGGTCGAAGAGTGAAGTCATTAGCCATGTCGATCCATTCGAACCTGTCAACACAAGTCAAGGAAGATCAAATAGAGGCCTTGAAACCTGAAAACATGACAGGTGAGACCCTTTGGGGAATGGAAAAGAATTTAGAAATCAAGAGTGACGGAGCACGCTACCTCATGAACCGAATATGGACACCCAAGTTTGGTGGACTTAGAGAGGTAGTTATGAGCGAGGCACACAAGACTCCATACTCCGTACATCCCGGGTCAGACAAGATGTATCAAGATCTCAAGCAACTCTATTGGTGGCCAAACATGAAAGTAGAGATCGCTACATATGCGAGCAAGTGTTTGACTTGCGCCAAGATCAAAATAGAACACCAGAAACCCTCAGGACTACTCCAACAACCTGAAATTCCTGAGTGGAAATGGGAGCAGATTTCCATGGACTTCATAACGAAACTGCCCAAAACTCAGGGTGGCCAAGATACTATTTGGTTAATCGTCGATAGATTAACCAAGTCCGCTCATTTCTTACTGATCAAGGAAACTGATAAAATGGAAAGGCTAGCGAGAGTCTACATCCGAGAGATCGTACGACTCCATGGAGTGCCAATGTCTATCATCTCGGACAAAGACAGCAGATGCACGTCTAGATTCTGGCAATCATTTCAAAAATCCATGGGAACAAGATTGGACATGAGTACAGCCTATCACCCCCAAACTGACGGACAGAGTGAAAGGACGATCCAAACCTTGGAAGACATGTTACGAGCATGTGTAATCTACTTTGGTAAAGCATGGGATGTTCACTTACCTTTGGTCGAGTTCTCTTATAACAATAGTTGTCATACTAGTATCAATACTGCTCCATTTGAAGCCCTTTACGGCCGTAAGTGCAGATCACCTCTGTGCTGGACGGAAGTGGGCGACACACAATTAGCAAAAGGTCTAGTCCTTGATAGCACCCTCACTGGTACGGAGATCATCAGAGAAACTACTGAAAAGATCGTACAAATACGAGAACAACTGAAATCCTCGAGGGATAGGCAAAAGAGCTATGCCGACAAAAGACGTAAACCCTTGGAATTTTGGATTGGTGATCGTGTACTACTGAAGGTCTCACCCTGGAAGGGCATGATACGCTTTGAAAAACGTAGGAAGCTAAATCCTAGGTAACCTTTTGAAATCATTTCAAGAGTTGGTCCAGTGTCCTACAAACTCCGACTTCCAATCGAGCTTAACAAAGTACACCCAGTATTCCATGTATCAAACCTGAAGAATTGTTTGTCCGACGAAACACTTGTAATTCCACTCGATGAGATCGAACTAAATGAAAACCTTAACTTTGTGGAAGAACCCGTCGAGATCATGGATAGGGAAGTTAAACGAACTAAACAGAGTCGCATTCCAATAGTAAAGGTCCGATGGAATGCTAAAAGGGGACCTAAGTTCACGTGGGAACGAGAAGATCAAATGCAACAGAAGTATCCACACCTCTTCCTCATCCCCTAAGACTCTTCTTTTGTATTAAAATTTCGGGACGAAATTCCCTCTAACGAGGGGATGATGTAACAGCCCGTCATTTCAAGTCAGTAAAAATCGAGTCCTGTAACCTCTTTGAGAAAGGAATTAGAATATCATCGAAAAATGAAGTATTCAAAAACTCTATTTGGAGTACTCTATGTGGTAGGTATCGTCTTAAGGTCTCCAAACATATAAATAACACAAAAATCCGAGTTATAACGAAGAAGTTATGACCATTCTAAGTTTTTCGACAAACACCGGCAATACGAAGTTACGTAAAAACGCAAAGTTTCAATAAAACACTTTTTGACCTTAGGTGTCTAAATGAAAGTCATAGATATCGTTAAACTACAAACGTGAATAAAAATAACGTTCAAATCGGACATCGTATCAAAAAGTTATGAATTTTTAAAGAAATTCCTTAATCACATCATTTTAATAAATAAATAATAAAAATAATTTCGGAATTTGCCAACGGAATCTAAATTAAAGTTGTAGATCGTAGTCTCACCTTCGCGGGGATATAAAGAACGTCAAAAACGGAGTTCGTATGAAGGAGATATGAATTTTTGAAGTTTGATAAATAATTTATATATAATTTTTATTAAAAATCCGGTATTATTCGAAGGGGAGTCAGCCTAGGGCCGTAGTACGCGCCGCGTACCCTCGTATGCCCCACGTACTCGAGGCCACGGCCTCGGATCGTCCACGTCGCCCCTATGCGAGCTACCCCCTCCCCGTCCCGTCTGAAGCGTTGCAGCCGAGGATGCGGTCAGCAGTGACGTCTCGTACGCGCTGCGTACGGGGTACGCCCCGCGTACGCATGCCTCTCAGCCCCCTATAAAAGGGATGCGAGGGTTCCCGGGAAAATTGCTCATTCTCTCTCCTTTTTCTTGCGTTTTGCCTTGTTTTCCGTGCTCGCACTACCCCGAAGCCCTGGTCATTTGGTGTAAGTCCCGAAGGTCGATTTTACTCCTAAGATATCCCGAGAATCTTGAGGAAAATCCATTTCCCGAGATGAAACTCTGCCCGGTTTTCCATCTTGCTATCTTCATACTTTCAAGTGAGTTCATACCCCTTTCAAACACACTTTAAGTACATTTTAAATGCTTTTATACTCTTTTAGGGGGGAATACAAGTAAACATACGGTTATTATCGTGTATTTAATAAGGTTTCACTTCGCTCGTTTTACCAAATAAATCACTTGGAACTCATTATTATTTTGGAAAACTGTTGTCATACTTTGTGTGCATTAGACTTACGCAAAGTATATAATGATTTCAAAGTACCTTTCATTGTTAAGTCATTTTATACACTCTAAAAACTTATGATTTATGCTTTGTCAAACATTGTGAAAAGGATAAACTTTGCATACAAAAACTATCACTTTAATACAAGCTTAGTTGAGAATCCATGAGACGTGTATATCTTCAAACGTTACTTTTCTTTATTAGAAGGTAATGTTGCAAGTCATGTCTATAACCAGAGTCTCCCGTTCGGAGAACGTGTCAAATCTGTATAGATCTATACGGGAAGTCATGATCCCACGCCCTGACTGTTAGCTACAGTCCGTGTTTTGGGGTGACAGTTGTCATAATGCTGCGACGCCTGAAGAACGTCGTTATAGGCATATTATGTTTAGTATGGTTATAAAACTCATCGGATATACAATTATTATGGTATTATGCTTTTATGAACGAGTGACTGTTAAAACTATTCTTCAGCTAACAAATGCGATCTTCGTATAACTTTATTATATAAAACAATGACACAACTTTTAAGAACGTCGTTTTCTTGCGATTTTCGGTCTTAGAGACTGCCAGTCATGTTAGGAAAATAAGGGTTTTTATTGGAAGACACAACAAATCATATCTGAACCATTAGGGAAAATATGGGATTTTCTGGATCTAATACATTCATTCTCAACACAACAAGTCATAACTCTTCACACTTGAAATACTGAGTTTTCTGGAAAACATACACCCATTTAGGAATGACGTCCAATTTTTCTAAACTAGTTATGAACTCACCAACTTAATTTTTGACACTTTTTCTTTGAATTAACTTGTATTCTCAGGGAACCGCTAAGCAGGTTGGGAATCAACTTTTGGGATTAACGTGCTGGCGTTAATTACTTCTTTTGAATGATGTTTATGTATTTATCTTTTGAACATGTAATGAATACAATTATGTAAACATCTTGGAAACTTTAATATATATGGTGGTGTGTACTTTCCTTTCTATGAACTGTTATGATACTGAATATGGCGTCCTCCGCCCCCGAACGTTTCCGCCGTTCTGGTTTGGGGGTGTGACAAGCTGTGACTTGGGAGAGGTTTACTACTATGTTCAGAGACGAGTATGTTCCCCCGGTGGAGAGGGAACGGTTGGTTCAGGAGTTCTTGACCCTCAAGCATGGTAATGATTCTGTCACGTTGATCACGTGGAAGTTTCATGAGAGGGCGATGTTCTGCCCCGAGCAGGTGTCCACTGAGCAAGCTCGGATGAGTCGGTATTCGGGTGTGCTGAGGATGGATATCCGGGAGTTCATATCGAACTCGTCATATCAGACTTTTGTTGAGCTTCAGGCGAATGCCAGGAAGCGTGAGATCGAGTTGGAGACCCAGGCTAGGGAGGTGGCTGAGTCTCAACGAGTGGATCGGCAGCCAACTCAGTCTCAGCCGGCAGCCAAGCAGACCAAGTCCGCCTATTCGAGATCGGGAGGTCAGAAGGGCCACACTTGCTGAAAGTGCGGCAAGGGTCACGAGGGGGCATGTCGATCGGGTGCTTGCTACAAGTAGGCAAGGAGAGGCACATTTCTAGGGATTGCGTCAAGGGATTCATGGTTTGCTTTCATTGCAACCAGACCGGCCATCGGAAGGCCGAGTGCCCCCAGCTTCGCTAGGGATCTACGCCTGCTGCCCGGGTTACCGAGATTCGGCCAATGAAGGCTGAGGCTCCGAAGGCTCGTGGAAGAGCATTCCAGTTGACTGCGGAGGAGGTCCGCGCGATGCCTGATGTCGTAGCCGGTATGTATTCTTTCATGTATTTACTTTTATGCTAAGATATTGTGCTTATATTATGGTATGTGTAGGTACTTCTCTTGTGAATTCTATACATGCTTTGGTATTATTTGACTCGGGTGCGAGTTGGTTTTTTGTATCGTTGGCTTTTAGCCAACACATCGGTATTGGTCGGGAGGTGATGCGTCGACCCCTGTGAGTTTCTATAGCAGATGAGAAAGCGGTATACGCGACTGATGTGATTCGAGGATGTGTGCTCGAGATTTTTGGGGTCGAGTTCCCTATAGACTTGGTTCCTATAGCTATGGGGGATGTCTGCGTTATCGTGGGCATGGACTGGTTGAGTAAGTTTGGGGCAGTCATTAACTGTGAGACACAACTGGTGACGATTCGAGACCCTAGTGGGGGAGTGCTTACGGTTTATGGCGAGGGGACCCGGTGTGGGTTGGCGTTTTGTTCGGCTGCCAGGGCAAGGCAGAGTCTTCAGCAGGGCTGCAATGGATTCATAGCCTACATGATGGATACTCGAGTGGCCATGGGGTGGCCCAATTCGGTTGATGACGTTCCTGTAGTATGCAAGTTTTCAGATGTGTTCCCCGAAGAGTTACCAGGTGTGCCTCCGGAAAGGCAAGTGGAGTTCCGTATCGATTTGGTTCCGGGAGCGGCGCCCATCGCCAAGGCACCTTATCATCTCACTCCACCGGAAATGCAGGAGTTATCCTCGCAGCTTCAGGAGCTGTTGGGAAAGGGCTTTATTCGACCGAGTAGCTCACCTTGGGGAGCGCCGATTTTGTTCGTCAAGAAAAAGGATGGTTCACACCGGATGTGTATCGATTACCGGGAGTTGAACAAGTTGACGGTTAAGAATCGGTATCTGTTACCTAGGATCGACGATCTGTTCGATCAGTTGTAGGGGGCATCTTGGTTCTCCAAGATAGAATTGAGGTCTTGTTATCATCAGATGAGGGTTCGGGATGAAGATATCCAAAAGACTGCTTTCAGAACTCATTATGGACATTATGAGTTTGTGGTGATGCCTTTTGGGCTCACCAATGCCCCGACTGCATTCATGGATCTTATGAACCGGGTGTGCTGGCCGATGCTGGATCGGTCGGTGATCGTATTCATTGATGATATTTTGGTGTATTCGAGGTCTAGGGAGCAGCTTGAGGAACATTTGAGGGAAATTTTTGGGGTATTGAGATTGGAGAGGTTGTTTGCCAAATTCTCCAAGTGTGATTTCTGGTTACGAGAGGTCTAGTTCCTCGGGTATCTTGTTAACCAGAAAGGGATATTGGTCGACCCGACCAAGATTGAGGTGGTGTTGAGGTGGGAGGTGCCGAGATCGCCCACTGAGATCAGGAGTTTTCTGGGTTTGGCTTGATATTATCGCAGGTTTATCAAGGATTTCCCCAAGATTGTCGTGCCACTTACTAGGATGACCCGGAAGGGTGCTGCGTTTTCTTGGGGACTGGAGCAGCAGTCATCATTCGAGATGCTTCGTCAGAAATTGTGTGAGGCTCCGGTGCTTGCACTCCTGGAAGGGATGGAGGATTTTGTGGCATAGTGTGATGCATCTATATCGGGTTTGGGGGCGGTACTTATGCAGAGTGGTCATGTGATAGCGTATGCTTTGAGGCAGTTGAAGCCTCATGAGTCGAGATAACCCACCCACGACCTGGAATTGGGGGCTGTGGTGTTTGCCCTCAAGATCTGGTGGCATTATCTTTATGGAGTTCGGTGCACAATCTACACGGACCACAAGAGCCTGAAGTACTTAATGGATCAGTCAAATATGAATATGCGACAAAGGAGGTGGTTGGATGTGGTGAAGGATTACGATTGTTAAATCATGTACCACCCGGGCAAGGCTAATGTGGTAGCCGACGCGTTGAGCCGTAGGGCGGAAAGCGCCCCGATCTGAGATATTTGTATGAGGTTGACGGTAATGACCCCGATTTTGGATACTATTCGAGGAGCTCAAGCTGAGGCTGCGAAACCAGAAAACCTGAAGAGGGAGCGGGTTGTAGGTCATGTATCATGATTCATCATGGATGGTCGAGGGCTTATGACTTTTCAGGGTCGGATTTGGGTACCGTTTGTGGGTGGTGCGTGTGCTATTTTGATGGAGGAACCACATCGATTGAAATTCTTGATTCATCTCGGGGTTACGAAAATGTATTTGGATCTAAGGAGGAGTATTAGTGGCCCTGTATGAAAAGGGATGTTGCATGGTTTGTTGAGAGATGCTTGACTTGTCGGCACGTTAAGGCCGAGCATCAGCGACCGCACCGTAAATTGCAGCCGCTAGATATTCCCGAATGGAAGTGGGAACAGATTACCATGAATTTTATCACCAAATTGCCACAGACTGCGAGGGGAGTCGATGCGATTTGGGTGATCATGGATAGATTAAG
Source organism: Lactuca saligna (assembly GCF_052625555.1). Classification (NCBI taxonomy): domain Eukaryota; kingdom Viridiplantae; phylum Streptophyta; class Magnoliopsida; order Asterales; family Asteraceae; genus Lactuca; species Lactuca saligna. Next base: position 202,703,166 of record NC_136421.1, read on the forward strand.
GAAGAGCGCTCATTTTCTAGCCATCAGCGAGAGCTCTTCTGCGGAGAAGTTGGCGGAATTATACGTGTGGGAGGTGGTATCGCAACATGGGGTGCCGATCTCGATTGTTTCAGACCGTGATGTGCGTTTCACTTCCAGGTTCTGGGAGAAGTTTCATGAACAGTTGCGTACTAGGCTGCATTTTAGTATCGCATATCATCCCCAGACATACAGTCAGAGTGAGCGGATGATTCAGACGCTCAAGGACATGCTCCGGGCAAGTGTGTTGGATTTCGGGGGTAGCTAGGATGCATATTTACCCTTGGCAGAGTTTTCCTACAACAACAGCCATCATTCGAGCATTGGTATGCCACCATTTGAGCTGTTTTATGGGAGGAGGTGTCGGACCCCCATTTGTTGGGGAGAGGTTGGACAGAGGGTGATGGGCAGTACAAAGATAGTGCTTCAAACGACGGAGCAGATCTAGCAGGTCAGATAGAGGTTGTTGACCGCTCAGAGCCGACATAAGAGTTATGCAGACAGACGTTGGTCCGAGCTTGAGTTTTAGGTCGACGACCTTGTACTCCTGAAGGTCTCTCCTTGGAAAGGAGTGATTCGATTCAGGAAGAGGGGCAAGTTGGGGCCCCGATATATTGGTCCTTTCCGTGTGATCGCGAGGGTAGGCCGGGTAGCCTATCGTTTGGATTTGCCAATAGAGTTGGGGCAGATTCACGACACTTTTCATGTGTCGCAGTTGAGAAAGTGTATAGCTGACGAATCGGCAGTGGTTCCATTAGAGGATATTCAGGTTGATGCGAGCCTGAATTATGCCGAGAGACCAGTGGCCATCAGAGATCGGAAGATCAAGGTTTTGAGGAACAAGGAGGTACCCCTGGTGTTGGTTCAGTGGCAGCATCGGAAGGGATCAGAGATGACCTGGGAGCTGGAGCGGGAGATGCGTGAGCAGCATCCGGAGCTATTTGTAGAATGAAACTTCGAGGGCGAAGTCTAGTTCTAGTGGGGGAGAATTGTAACAGCCCGAATTTCCAGGTATCTTTTATTCATATATTTTTGGTGTTTTGTGAGGGGACTCGGCGAGTTGGAGCTCAAACTTGTCGAGTAGGATCGCGGTTCTGGACGCGCGTTCGTGCATGGACTCGGCGAGTCCAAGGAATGGACTCGGTGAGTCCACGCTGTTCAATGAAACCCTAATTTCCCGGTCCTAAGCCCCATTTACAGGACCTTATGGCCCTTCATTTCGGCTACCTTGACCTTGAGAGCACCAAAGCAGCTAAGGGTTTCTGTGAGTGAGATAAGAGGCCATTGTTCACCAAATTTGTGTGTATTTGCAAGAAAGGAAGGGGAAATTCAAGCTAGAAGAGTTGTGGAGCTTGGATCTACTTCTATTTCGCCAGGGGAAGCTTCTTGAGGTATCATTCAGAGCTTATTTCCGTATTTTTGTTGATATTGTCAAATCGAGGGTTTCTTCTTGCCTTGTTTGCTTTGTAATTGAAGTGTGAGAGGTCCCATGGGGTTATGGTACCTAGATCTGGACCTTAGCAGGTCTGGAAAGTCCCTAATGTTATGCTTTATGTTCTTCCTTTTGGTTTGGAGACTAGGGTTGTCATCTTAGAGGTCGTTTCTCCAAAAAGAGCCTTGTAGTTGTTGCATGGTAGCCAAGACTGTGACTTTACGTGATGAATGAGCTTAGGAGGGCCAGATCTATGAGTGGATGGAGCGGATATGACCTCAGAAGCGAGATTGACTTGATGCATGGCATGGACTCGCCGAGTCTGAAGAACAGACTCAGCGAGTAGCATGAAGATTGTCCTTAACCACTCAGTGAGTGGTCCTGCCGAGTTATGGTTGACTCAGTGAGTCATGGAGAGTTAGAGAGGGTTGACAGTTGGACTGAGTCGAGCTGGAACTTGCCGAGATGTCCTTGCGACTCGGCGAGTTGAGTCGCGGTGGCCCCACGATTCATGCCAGGTGGAACTCGTCAAGTCAGGGGGAGTACTCGACGTGTCAAAAGAAAATCCTAGAGAGTTGGTGAAAACATTTAGACTTGCCGAGTTGCTCTAGTGCACTCGCCGAGTCCGGTCAAAGTTGACCGTTGACCGTTGACCAGTTTTGACTTGATAGGGGTAGTCAACCTTAGTGGTAAAAGTATTAATTAGAGATATATGATGTTATAGGAGGATTATAGCTCGGGGGATCGAGCATGAGTGATTTCCAGGATTCGCGAGTTATCGAGATATACGAGGTGAGTCTTCTCACTATACTGTACCCAGAAGGGTTTGACTATGTGACCGGAAGGTCGAATATGATATGAGATATATGCATTATGTGTGATAAGTTAATCGTTATATGTGCCATGTATGATATGCTTGATATGGGCCGGAAGGCATTATGTTATGGACCGGAAGGCGAATATGTTATGGGCCAGAAGGCGTTGTATTGTGGACCGTAAGGTCAACGTGGGTAGGACCGGAAGGTTTACCCAGTCGGGACGGAAGTCCCCTGAGACACATGGACCGGAAGGTCATGGCCTGGAAAGGCGTATGTGCGTAGGTCATGGTTACTTCACACCTTGTTTTGTGATCCTCGACATCCCAGTCACAAAACCTGAAAGGCACACTCGAGATTGAAACATGCCATTGAAAAGTTCAATGAATCTCAAAAGATCTAGGAGTTTCAAAACCAATTAAACCTAATAATACATTTTGTTTATCTTGGTGGAAATTGGTGAATCGTCATTCACCTACCTTCAAATCTTTTATAGCTTGGATTACGACATACCTCTTCCAAGTTATAAAAGTATTGTGTTGGGTCCTACCCTTAATATTTCATACTGGGTGTTATATTAAGCACTTTAAATCAACTATCTTGAATATCTGTGACAACTCGAAATTTCCATTCTGTACAAACTATATCACTTCAATAGAAGTTATAGCAGTCAAAGTTAATTTTCAGACTTTTCGCGTATGTATGGGTAATTCAGGGTTTACACTTCAGGAAATATCAGGAGAGTGGGTGCACTAGGGTTTTGTACAATGCTGTTATTCCAACACTCTATTATATTAGAGATCATTTCAGGAATAAATATATTTTCTACCAAAATATCTCAGGACTATAAATAGAATTCTGAACCAAATTCATTCATTATTCACATTTCCAACTAGAGAAAAGTAATTTTCTCTCTCACGGATCTTTGGGTTTTTATATCAAAACGTGAGTAACTCTTTCTAGTAGTGTTAGAATGCTTATTATGTGTTTATAACATGATTTAGAAGGCTAAATCACTAGATCTAGGAGTTTACTCCCCACGGTGTTCTTGGGCGGTAAACTCCCGAACCAAAGCCGAAACCGACCCGTATGTTATACAACTGCGTTAGACTCATAGGTATGTGTGTTAGGGACAAGAAAACAACCATAAATCACCCAAGTTTGGGAGTTCACGGCCCAAGAGTTGCTTAGGCCGTAAACTCCCTTTTCAAACTCAAAATGGTGTTTTAAGGCCTCTAAAGCTTTAAGACTTTTATCTAGACTAGTTCCCATTTAGTGTAAGGCCTTAAGCACATCAAAGAACACAAACAAATGAGAGTTTACGACCCAAGTGTATCTTAGGCCGTAAACTCCATAGAAATGGACAAAAGGGTGTTTTTAAGAAACCTAAAGCCCTAGACCTTTACAAGGGATTGTTTCCACTTAATTGAAGGACCAAAACTCATCCAAATCACTTATCAAAGTGAGTTTATGGCCAAGAGAATGCTCTTGGGCCGTAAACAATAAAGAATGGCACCAAAGTGTGCCTAGGGTCCTCATTTGCGTTAAAAAATTATCTAGAACACATCCTTGAAAAGCAAGAGGCTTGAAAACAACAAAAACACCCTATAATTAGAGTTTACGGCCGTAAACTCTAAGGGGAATGGCCTTAGGGCCGTAAACTCCTATTTGGAGTATTTATAGACCTTAAACCCTTCCAAGGACTTAACCACCGAGTTGGAATAATGCTAGGAACCATTTGGGACTTCAAAACACACCATACCCCCATGGCTGGGAGTTTACGGCTGTAAACTCAAGAATTTACAACCGTAAGCTCTATGTGTGATGTTCTATGGGGAGTAAACTCACATATAGTGTCCTTTGGAACCCTAAACACAATTGCCTTGTCCCACAATAGCTTATATGCAATCCTTAGGGCTTAAAGCACTTATATAAAGTGTTTATTATGTCTAGGATGTATTAACATTATCAATTAGTGATTTGAGACTAACTGAGTGCATATATGTGTGATTATATGTTCATTAGGATCGTAGTGTGTGTACAAGACCTTGCTTGACAACTAGCAATCCTATACCGTTCAGTTCATCCCAATCACCAACTACAGGTGAGTTCATACCCCTAATCAATGTTTTAAATGGTTTTAAATGCTTTAAAGGGGGGGGGGGAATAAAAGTAGAAACAAACATGTTTTTAAATCATTGTTATGTATTTTATAACTATGTTTGTCATTTAACAGATTTCACATACTACAAAATGTGCTGCATGAAATGGTTTTAAAATTTAAAACACGCATTGTTATCAATTGTTTTACCTTTGAAATGTATATTAAAAATGACATCAAGTCATTGTTAATTATTGTTCAAAACCCATAAGATGTCTTACAAAAACATTTTACATTATTGAACTAAACTATGCATGTACAGTTATATTCCTATATATGTATTGATGTTATAGTTTACAGTTTTCATTTAGTTTCTCACACCCTTGAGTAGTAAGAGTGTATAAACATACTTGAACAACCAATTACCTTCCAGTAAATTATCATAGGGATAATTTGGAGATATCAAACATAATTCCTATTACAAGGAATCACACAAGAGTCAGTTCATTCATGAGTCTATACCAGTACATTACCTGATACATGAGTACATTTACATTTGATTACATGATACATGAGTACGTTTACATATACTTACATGATACATGAACACGCTTACATGAACGCATTACATGAGTACCTTTACCTAGATACACATAATTGTGTACATTAACATGAATACTTGTATGTCGAATTGCGAGGAGGATTTATTAGTACCTTCTGTGTAAATGTTCCTGCATATCCCTAGTACCTCGGGATATCTAGACAGGACCCTATCCCTAGTACCTCAGGATACCTAGATGGGCCCCCATCCCTAGTACCTCGGGATATACGGACGGGACTAAGCATTCCGGGACCCATCTGTTAGCAATAGTGGGTGATGAACATCTACGGAATGCCTACGGTTATTACTTATACTAGGAGTACCTTTATAGGGAGTAACCCTTCCTTCCCCCTGCTGCTGCTACAAAGGACAATTGGACAATCTTCGGATGTTCATTAGGTTATAAATGTCGTATTAGCCCTAGTACCTGTAACAGCCCGGAATTTCAGGTATTGTTATAATATTGTTTTGGGGTGTTTTAGGAGGGGACTCGGCGGGTTGGAGCCAGACTCGCCGAGTAGGACCACAGACTTGGTCGCGGGTTCGCGACTGGACTCGACGAGTCCATTATGGACTCGGCGAGTTTGCGCTGTTCAGCGGAAACCCTAGCCGTTTGGTTTTGGAACGTATATAACGGACTTATAGGCCGTCATTGTCCGTCTTTAGCGACTGAGAAGAACCCTAAATCGGTTGTGGGCATCTAGAGCAAGGATTGAAGGCCATTGGTGATCTTGAAGAAGTTATTGTGCAAGGAAGAGAAGAGTTTGGCTAAAGGAACAGCAAGGGAACCAAGTTCTGAGGATTGGGGACACAGAGAGTGCATTATTCAGGTAATAATTCGGATCATATTCTGCTATGTTGATGTGTGCATGGATTTAGGGTTTATGGAACCTTTTTGTGACTAGATTGATTATTACCCTTGTTCCCCAAACGATTATAACCCTGTATTAGGACCTTTAAAGGTCCAGAATGTCCCATGCCTGTGTATTTCGGGAATTAAGAGAGGCTTTGGATTGGAATCCTTATGCCTTAAGTCAAAAGGTAAATTACAAGTCTTGGAGTGTAGCATGAGCACCTAAATGAAGGTCTTACGTGTTGTACCAGCTTAGGAGGACCAAACCTATGAATGGTCGGGACAATACAGACCTCAGGAAGCAGTTTGATCGACTGCATGGCATGGACTCGCCGAGTTCGATGAACAGACTCGGCGAGTAGCTTGAAGATTAACTGGGACTCGTCGAGCTGTTCTTCAGACTCGGCGAGTGGAGTCGGGGTGGCCCCGCGATTCTTCCACGAGGAACTCGTCGAGTCAAGAGGGATACTCGACGAGTAGAAAGGGAACATCAGGATTTGGTGAGGACATCTAGACTCGCCGAGTCGCCTTAGCACTCGCCGAGTCCGGTCAAGTTGACCGTTGACCGTTGACCAGAGTTGACCAATATGTGTTTTCTCAGGGTCAGTTGTCTTGAAAGATAAAAGTATTAATAAGGGATATATGATATTATAGGGAGTCTGTAGCTCGGCGGATCGAGTGCGAGTGATTTCAGGAGTCGCTAGCTTTCATTACCCACGAGGTGAGTCTTCTCACTATATTGTACCCGGAAGGGTTTGACTGTGTGACCGGAAGGTCGGAAATGATATGTGTTATACGTGCTATAAATGGTAAGGTATTTGCTATGCGTGCTATGTATGTTTATATGGGCCGGAAGGCAATATGTTATGTGACTGAAAGGTCGGATATGATATATGATATATGTGCTATATGTGTTAGGATAAATGTATTATTTGTTGTGTATGTTTATGGGCCGGAAGGCAATATGTTATGGGCCGGAAGGCGATTATGTTACGGGCCAGAAGGCGTTGCGTTGTAGACCGGAAGGTCAGGGCCTGGAAAGGCGTATATGCGTAAGTAGTATACTGGGGAACTCACTAAGCATTTATGCTTACAATTGTTATGTATGTGTTTCAGGTACTAGCGAGGACCGTGGAAAGGCGCCGGCATGACGCGTACACACTGTTGTTGATTTGAGATCTTGGGGATGTTATGGTTGTATTTTGATATGAAATTTGGAATAATTATATTTGGTTGAAATAAATCACTTTATTTTAAATGAAAAATTTGTTTGAAAATTTGCGTTGTTACAATTGGTATCAGAGCCTTGGTTTGAGGGATTCGGGTGTACCTTCGGGTGTAACTGAACTCAAACCAAGGATTTGAGGAAAATCTTTTAAATATATATATATATATATATATATATATATATATATATATATATATATATATATATATATATATATATATATATATTAAAGGCATAAACTTTTATAAATGGTAAAGTGGTAAACAAGAAAGGAGCAGTGTGTACGATCAGCCAGCGCCCGAACGGTAAAGATCCCCAGAATACCTTACAATGTTATGTTATGCAATGAATTATGAATTGTTATGCATGCTAGAAGGCTAGGTATTCATAATAGGACTAGAGTGGCCTGATTTATGATGCCTTAGTCTGGGGAGTTTGCCGATATGAAATATTTGATAGCGTGCAGGTAGATGGTGCATATCAAAAGTAGAGTACTCACTTTTCGGGGTTTGGGGAGGAAGATTTGGGACGAATGCTGATACGGTGTGGTCGGTAGTATTGGGCCCGTACTACCGAAGACACCGGGTCGGTGGGAGACCCAAGTAAGAATCCCTGGATATCGGAGACTGAGTAGGGTTGCGTATCAAGTGCAATTGTACTTGATGGAGTCTCTGATAATTTTATGTTGTATTTCAGAGAAATCATGGTTACCACACGCCACGGGGCGAGTTCGAGCGGTGTGAGCGACGAGGATATTCATCAGATGATTCAGGAGGAGGTAGCTGCAGCGATCCGGGCTGAGATCCCGAAGATGTTTGGGTCTATTAAGACCACTCTGATGAGACTGCGGCCGCTGCCAGGCCGCAAGGGGGCGATTCGTTGCTATTCCGGGAATTCAGCAACACGAAACCCCCTGAGTTCGATGGGATGCAGGATCCGATTGCTGCAATGCGGTGGATCGCCGACATTGAAGGGTGCTTCTACACTTGCTCATGCCCATAGCACCTGAGGGTGCGGTTCACTTTGAATCAGCTCCGTCTGGGAGCGAAGGATTAGTGGAAGTTCGTGACGGCGAACTTCACTTTGGCGGAGATTACAGCAGTGACATGGGAGGGGTTTACTGACATGTTCAGGGACGAGTACGTTCCCCCAGTGGAGAGGGAACGATTGATTCAGGAGTTCTTAACCCTTAAGCAGGGTACTGATATGGGTGCGGTGGTTACGCGGAAGTTTCATGAGAGGGCGATGTTCTGCCCTGAGCTGGTGTCTACAGAGCAGTCGCGGATGAGCCGGTACTTAGACGTTTTGAGGAGGGATATCCGGGAGCTTGTGTCAAACTCAACCTATCGTACTTTTACTGAGCTTTAGGCGAATGCCAGGAAGCGCGAGATCGAGCTGGAGACCCAGGCCAGGGAGGAGGCCGAGTCTCGGCAGGTGGACCGGCGGCCGACTCAGACTTAGCCGGCAGCCAAGCGGATCAAGTCCGCTGATTTGAGGACGGGAGGTCAGAAGGGCCGCACTTGCGGGAAGTGCGGCAAGGGTCATGAGGGGACGTGCCGAGCTGGTGGTTGCTACAAGTGTGGCAAGGAAGGATACATTGCCAGGGATTGTCCTAAGGGGTTTATGGTTTGTTTTCATTGCAACCTGACAGGCCATCGGAAGGCCGAGTGCCTGCAGCTTCGTCAGGGATCTACACCTACTACCAAGACTACTGAGACTCGACCGGTGAAGGTTGAGGCCCCGAGGGCTCATGGGAGAGCCTTTCAGCTGACTGTGGAGGAGGTCCGCGCTGCGCCCGATGTTGTGGCAGGTATGCTGTAATTCATGTATTTATTTAAAGTCGAAATGTTATGCTTACGTTAATATATGTGTAGGTACTTTTCTTGTGAACTCTATGCCTGCTCTAGTGTTATTTGACTCGGGTGCGAGTAGGTCCTTTGTATCTTTAGCTTTTAGTCAGCATATCAGCATTAGTCGTGAGCCGTTAAGTCGGCCTCTGAGCGTTTCTATAGCGGCCGAGAGGGTGGTTTGTGCCACGGAGGTTCTTCGGGGATGCGTACTAGAGATCTTCGGCGTTGAGTTTCCGATTGACCTAATTCCTACTGCGATGGGTGATGTCTGTGTCATCGTGGGCATGGACTGGCTGAGCCGACTCAGCGCTATCATCGACTGCGAGCGCCAGCTGGTGACTATACGAGACCCTAGTGGAGGAGTTCTTACGGTGTACGGCGAGGGTACCCGTTCGGGATCAGCTTTTTGTTCGGCCGCTAGGGCGAGGCAATGTCTACAGCAGGGATGTAAGGGTTTTGTGGCGTATGTGATGGATACGCGGGAGGCTTCCAAGAGACCAAGGTCAGTGGAGGAGGTCCCAGTGGTGCGTGAGTTTCCAGATGTTTTTCCCGAGGAACTGCCGGGAGTACCTCCTGCGAGGCAAGTAGAGTTTGGTATCGATCTGATTCCGGGGGCTGCGCCTATTGCGAAGGTGCCTTATCGTCTCGCACCTCCAGAGATGCAAGAGTTGTCCTCGCAACTCCAGGAGTTGCTGGGGAAGGGATTTATTCAGCCGAGCAGCTCGCCGTGGGGAGCACCGATCCTGTTCGTCAAGAAGAAAGATGGTTCACACCGGATGTGCATTGATTACCGGTAGTTGAACAAAGTGACGGTCAAGAACCGCTATCCGTTACCGAGGATCGATGATTTATTTGATCAGTTGCTAGGGGCATCTTGGTTTTCCAAGATTGATCTGAGATCAGGGTACCATCAGGTAAGAGTGCGGGATGAGGACATCCAGAAGACAACATTTAGGACGCGATATGGGCATTATGAGTTCGTGGTGATGCCTTTCGGGCTCACCAATGCCCCGGCAGTGTTCATGGACCTCATGAAAAGGGTATGCAGGCCGATGCTGGATCGGTCTGTGATTGTATTTATCGACGACATCCTGGTGTATTCGCGATCTAGAGAGCAGCATGAGGGACATTTGAGGGAGGTCCTTGGGGTACTGTGGTCGGAGAAGCTATATGCAAAATTCTCCAAATGTGACTTCTGGTTGCGGGAGGTCCAATTTCTTGGACATGTTGTTAATCAGGCAGGGATATTGGTCGATCCGGCCAAGGTCGAGGCAGTGATGAGTTGGGAGGTACCGAAGTCACCTTCCGAGATCAGGAGTTTCCTTGGGTTGCGGGGTAGTATCGGAGGTTTATTAGAGACTTCTCCAAGATCGTAGTACCGCTCACCAGACTGACCCGGAAGGGTGTTGCATTCTCATGGGGACCCGAGCAACAGATTTCTTTCGAGACACTTCGCCAGAGATTGTGCGAAGCCCCGGTATTAGCTCTCCCGAAAGGGATGGAAGATTTTGTCGTATATTGCGACGCATCGATTTCGGGACTGGGTGCAGTGTTGATGCAGAGAGGTCATGTGATAGCTTATGCATCGAGGCAGCTAAAGCCTCACGAGGCGAGATATCCCACGCATGACTTTGAGTTGGGGGCAGTAGTGTTCGCTCTCAAGATTTAGCGTCACTACCTGTATGGGGTTCGATGTACGATATATACGGACCATAAGAGTTTGAAGTATTTGATGGATCAACCCAACCTAAATATGCATCAGAGGAGATGGTTGGATGTGGTCAAGGATTATGACTACGAAATCCTATACCACCCGGGCAAGGCTAATGTGGTAGCCGATGCATTGAGCCGCAGGGCGGAGAGCACTCCATTGCGAGATGTATGTCTGAGACTGACAGTGATGACTCCGGTATTGGATGCTATTCGTGGGGCACAGGCCGAGGCTGTGAGATCCGAGATGCAGAAGAAAGAATGGGTCGTTGGGTTAATTTCAGAGTTCGTTAAGGATGGACGAGGACTTCTGACGTTTCAGGGTCGGATTTGGGTACCGTTCGTGGGCGGTACGCGTGTTACTTTGATGGAGGAGGCTCACAGATCGAAATTCTCGATCCATCCCGGTGCTACGAAGATGTATTTGGACTTGAGGAAGGAATACTGGTGGCCCTGTATGAAGAGAGACGTCGCCTGGTTCGTTGAGAGGTGCTTGACCTGCCGTAGAGTTAAGGCTGAGCACCAGAGACCGCATGGCAAGTTGCAGCCTTTGGAGATTCCTGAGTGGAAGTGGGAACAGATTACCAAGGACTTCATCACTAAATTGCCGAAAACTGCCAGAGGAGTCAATGCAATTTGGGTGAGTGTGGATAGATTGACGAAGAGTGCACACTTCCTTGCCATCAGCGAGAGTTCATCAGCGGAGAAGTTGGCGGAGTTATATGTGAGAGAGGTGGTATCTCGGCATGGAGTGCCGATCTCAATTGTTTCGGACCGTGATGTACGCTTGACTTCCAGGTTCTGGAAGAAATTCCACGAGGAGCTGGGTACTAAACTGCATTTTAGTACCCCATACCATCCGCAGACAGACGGCCAGAGCGAGCGGACGATTCAGACATTGGAGGACATGCTTCGAGCGTGTGTGTTAGACTTTGGGGGTAGCTGGGATGCGCATTTACCCTTGGCAGAGTTTTCCTACAACAACAGCCATCATTCGAGCATTGGTATGCCACCTTTTGAGTTGTTGTATGGTAGGAGGTGTCGGACCCCCATTTGCTGGGGAGAGGTGGGACAGAGAGTGATGGGCAGTACAGAGATCGTACTTCAGACGACATAACAGATTCAGCAGGTTAGACAGAGGTTATTGACCGCCCAGAGCCGACAGAAGAGTTATGCGGACAGACGCCGGTCCGAGCTTGAATTTCAGGTAGGCGACTTCGTTCTTCTGAAGGTTTCTCCTTGGAAGGGAGTGATCCGGTTCAGGAAGAGGGGCAAGTTGGGGCCCCGGTTCATAGGTCCATTTCGTGTAATTGCAAGGGTAGGCCGGGTAGCTTATCGGTTGGAGTTGCCAGCAGAGTTGGGACAGATCCACAATACCTTTCACGTATCGCAGTTGAGGAAGTGTATAGCCGATGAATCGGCAGTGGTTCCATTAGAGGATATTCAGGTGGATGCGAGCTTGAATTACGCCGAGAGACCAGTAGCCATCAGGGATCGGAAGATCAAGGTTCTGAGGAACAAGGAGGTACCTCTGGTGTTGATTCAGTGGCAACACCGGAAAGGATCGGAGATGACTTGGGAGCCGGAGCGTGAGATGCGGGAGCAACATCCGGAGTTATTTGCAGAGTGAGACTGCGAGGGCGAAGTCTAGTCCTAGTGGGGGAGAGTTGTAACAGCCCGGAATTTTAGGTATTGTTATAATATTGTTTTGGGGTGTTTTAGGAGGGGACTCGGCGAGTTGGAGCCAGACTCGCCGAGTAGGACCACAGACTTGGTCGTGGGTTCGCGACTGTACTCGACGAGTCCATTATGGACTCGGCGAGTCTGCGCTGTTCAGCGGAAACCCTAGCTGTTCGGTTTTCGAATGTATATAACGGACTTACAGGCCGTTATTGTCCGTCTTTAGCGACTAAGAAGAACCCTAAATCGGTTGTGGGCATCTAGAGCAAGGATTGAAGGCCATTGGTGATCTTGAAGAAGTTATTGTGCAAGGAAGAGAAGAGTTTGGCTAAAGGAACAGCAAGGGAACCAAGTTCTGAGGATTGGGGACACAGAGAGTGCATTATTAAGGTAATAATTCGGATCATATTCTGCTATGTTGATGTGTGCATGGATTTAGGGTTTATGGAACCCTTTTGTGATTAGATTGATTATTACCCTTGTTCCCCAAACGATTATAACCCTGTATTAGGACCTTTAGAGGTCCAGAATGTCCCATGCCTGTGTATTTCGGGAATTAAGAGAGGCTTTGGATTGGAATCCTTATGCCTTAAGTCAAAAGGTAAATTACAAGTCTTGGAGTGTAGCATGAGCACCTAAATGAAGGTCTTACGTGTTGTACCAGCTTAGGAGGACCAAACCTATGAATGGTCGGGACAATACAGACCTCAGGAAGCAGTTTGATCGACTGCATGGCATGGACTCGCCGAGTCCGATGAACAGACTCGGCGAGTAGCTTGAAGTTTAACTGGGACTCGTCGAGCTGTTCTTCAGACTCGGCGAGTGGAGTCGGGGTGGCCCCGCGATTCTTCCACGAGGAACTCGTCGAGTCAAGAGGGATACTCGACGAGTAGAAAGGGAACATTAGGATTTGGTGAGGACGTCTAGACTCGCCGAGTCCGGTCAAGTTGACCGTTGACCGTTGACCAGAGTTGACCTACGTGTGTTTTCTCAGGGTAAGTTGTCTTGAAAGATAAAAGTATTAATAAGGGATATATGATATTATAGGGAGTCTGTAGCTCGGCGGATCGAGTGCGAGTGATTTCAGGAGTCGCTAGCTTTCATTACCCACGAGGTGAGTCTTCTCACTATACTGTACCCGGAAGGGTTTGACTGTGTGACCGGAAGGTCGGAAATGATATGTGTTATACGTGCTATAAATGGTAAGGTATTTGCTATGCGTGCTATGTATGTTTATATGGGCCGGAAGGCAATATGTTATGTGACTGAAAGGTCGGATATGATATATGATATATGTGCTATATGTGTTAGGATAAATGTATTATTTGCTGTGTATGTTTATGGGCCGGAAGGCAATATGTTATGGGCCGGAAGGCGATTATGTTACGGGCCGGAAGGCGTTGCGTTGTAGACCGGAAGGTCAGGTCCTGGAAAGGCGTATATGCGTAAGTAGTATACTGGGGAACTCACTAAGCATTTATGCTTACAGTTGTTATGTATGTGTTTCAGGTACTAGCGAGGACCGTGGAAAGGCGCTGGCATGACGCGTACACACTATTGATGTTTTGAGATCTTGGGGATGTTATGGTTGTATTTTGATATGAAATTTGGAATAATTATATTTGGTTGAAATAAATCACTTTATTTTAAATGAAAAATTTGTTTGAAAATTTGCGTTGTTACAGTACCTCAGGTTAACAGTTATATAGGTCATGTTAACCCCAGTACCTTGGGATAACAGTTACCTATGCTGTGTTAGTCCTAATACCCAGTCACAACACTTACAGTAGTACATTTTCCTATTTACGTTATTTTGTGATACTTTCACATAAACAATGAGTTAGACTAAGTACTTTAGTACTAAACAATTAAAGGAAAACTATCATTTTACTTACAACACATTCGGGTCTTGGTAGAAGACTATATTGTCATAAACGAAACATTTTGGTCTTGGTAGAAGACTACATCTCAAACTGATAGGAAATAAGGGATTTTCTAGGGTTTTCATACGTACATCAACATTTTCATTTAATGATTTACATGGCCTTCATAAGAGATTTTCACAAACAAGGCAATGACACTTATATACTTATGAATTCACCAGCTTTAAAGCTGATACTCGCTTTCAAAATAACTTGTATTCTCAGGTCATCAGTAGATAGGTACGGAGGCCAGGTTTTGAGAAGACGAAGCAGACAAGTCTCGTCTTTTATTTTGATTATATATTTTTGGTGTCTCACTACAATGAAAGAACACACATGTATTAAAACTTTACTTATAATGCAATGGATGATGTTGTTGCTTGTTTATTATATTACACTGTTGTATACTGTACATGAAGTCCTCCATCCCTGAACGTTTCTGCCGTTCGTGGTTTTGGGGTGTGACAGATGGTATCAGAGCATTGTTTATAGTGAATTATGTTTATCAACCCATAAAAGATAAACTAAGTATAAATACATGGGATTAAAACACTCTGTCTAAGAGTTATACGTGCATGCATTCATACTAAAATCAGTGTCATAATGACAAGAACAAAAGTATTACGATTGTTGAATATCACAAGTAAGCCTGGGGATATATGGTCAGTCCTGGGAATGGCATAGCTTGATCAACTATGCTGGTCCGAGGAGTGATTAGCATATGCCCAAGAATGGTTGTGATGTGGCAACAAGTCTAAAAACTTACCAACACAACCATAAAGAAATACCATATGGGTATTTGATCTTACTGAAATTATCTTAGTTAGTTCATCTATTTTAGCTATTTCTTATATCCCTTTTCTCGTGTAGATTAAAATGGCTGGACTTCACCATGGCGATCCATACTTCCCAAACCAAAGGCAATGCTGGATGGCTAGAGGCAGAACCAGAAGATGATCACCCAATCCCCTTGGATGATCACCATGCTGAGGGTTTTTCTGATAGTTCTAACTCAGAGCTAGAAGTCAACAACCTACCCCCAAATGCTCAAAACCCAAACCCGAACCCCCGCCCTGTGTTTCAAGGACCCACACGCTTGTGGGCCATTAGCTTGACTGAATGGATTCAGGAACAAGGTCAGCCCATTCCCTACAATGGAGACCGAAGTTTCTACAACCTCACTGAAGGAGGTTCTGCTGATAGAGTCCTACCAATCATGGTGCGTAGGATTTCTCAGAACACGATAATGGCTCAAGCGACTATCAATCAAGTTTTGGAAGTTGACGTCAACTCTGGTGTTAACACTGTCCACATTCACTAACTAGAGTCTGCTCATGAAAGGACTCTAGTCCGCAATGCAAATCTACAGAGGGAACTTGTTGAAACTCGAGCTGAAGTTAGAGAACTTCAAGCTCAGCAAGCAAGGTCGGACAGGCATACAAGGGACATTGAACATCTACTATCGGGGTCGAGGACTCATGCAAGCAGCTCTCGTCGCCGATAGAAGCTCGTCGACTCATCTTTTGGATATAACCTAGTTTATGTAAACTTGGGTCTAATTTCCTATCTGTATAAATCTTAGACCTGTTAGTTCTTGATCTAGTCTTGATTCTGTCAAAATTTTCCATCTTGGTTGATGTAGGGACTACTTCTAGGCCATTTTTCCCGAACTTGATACATCTGTAATTCTAGTATTATTGACAGATATCTAATCTTATGGAAATTATTATCCAACTACTGTCATTTTCAGTTAGTCATTCTATTCATTCTGTTGTTGGACTATGGGGAGTTAGTCCATGGGACACATTCATAAATCATTTATTCTTATTCATGTCGTCATCTTTTAACCGTATAGTTAAAGATGCCGCCACGAAGAAGTACAAGGCGTACCCCAAACAATGAAACACCGATACCACCGCCTCCTCCACCACCACAACCTCAACCTCATCTACCACCTAACCCCTTTGATGCCAACATGTTCCATGCAGCTTTCACAGCAGCAGTTGCAGCTGCTGTGTCAGCAATCAACACTCCTGTCCCTAGTGGATCGGGAACAGGTGCACCTCCCTCGAACCACGGTGAAAGCCATGGACACCCTCGGGAATGCACCTACAAGGACTTCACAAACGCCAAACCCCGCAGCTTCAATGGTACTGGTGGGGTTATGGTGTTAAGGCAGTGGATTGAAAAGATGGAATCTGTCTTTGAAATCTGCGGTTGCCAAGAAGGAAACAAGGTCAAGTTCGCAGATTGTACCTTCTCTGATAGGGCACTAACATAGTGGAACGGCCATGTTATGTACCTGACTCTGGTGGTGGCATATTCCATCAAATGGGAACACTTGAAGGACATGCTGATGAGAGAGTACTGTCCTCGGGGAGAAATACAAAAACTCGAGCAGGAACTCTAGAGCCTGCAAATGGTTGGATCTGACATAGGAACCTACACGAATAGGTTCTGTGATCTGGCAAACTTATGCCCTGACATGGTTTCTCCCCAGAGCAAAAAGATAGAGAGATATATCTGGGGGCTGTCCCCCAGATCCAGTCAAGTGTTATAGCTTCCAGGCCTATTACTTTTGATAGTGCCAAGGAACTGGCACAATCTCTCATAGATCACCGGAAACTTCAAAACCAAACAAACCCTACACATGTACCAAAACAGTCCAACCCCGAATACAACAAGGGGTGGAATAAGAGGAAAGAGGGGCTTCGCAAGGATCCTCCAATAAACAACAACTTGTGGCGATCAATGCTGCCACAGTGACTCCGGTTGTCCCTGCGAACCCCTTACCAGCAAAAACTTATGTTGGAACCCTTCCGAAGTGCACCAAGTGCAACTTCCACCACCACGGACCTTGTAAGGAGATGTTCTGCTCTAACTGCAATAGGAAGGGGCACACCGCTCGTTACTGCAAGGCTCCAACAGCTCAGGCCTCCCAGGTTCCTAACGCTGGTATGGGCCAAACTTGCTACGGATGTGGCGAGGTGGGCCATTACAAGAGGAACTGCCCTAAAGCGGGGATGGTTGGCGGAGTTCCTAGGCCACGAGGAAGCAGTAGCTGATCCTACGAAAGTTACTGGTATGTTCCTCCTCGATAACTCATATGCTTGCATACTTTTCGATAGTGGAGTCGAGAAAAGTTTTGTAAGTCACAAATTTGCACACCTGCTTAAACAAAAACCATGTGCATTAGATAATTCATACACGGTAGAAATGGCTAACGGGAAAACAGAGAGTACAAAATGCATATACATAGGTTGTACCTTAACTTTAGATGGCCATACTTTCAAGATAGATCTCATGCCAGTCACAATTTAATGTTTTGACGTTATCATCAGTATGGATTGGTTGATTCTTCTTCGTGCGGACATCTTGTGCTTTGAAAAAGCAGTTCGTCTTAACCTTCCTAACAACGAAACCTTAATTATCTACGACAACAAACCTAGTACGAGCCTTCATATCATTTTGTGCATTCAAGCCCAGAAGGGCTTACGAAAGGAATATCATGCGTTCTTAGCACATGTCGTCGATACCAGTCAAGAACTGAAGGACATTCAGAAAATCCCAGAAGTACGCGACTTCCCCGACATATTCCCAGAAGAACTTCCCAGTTTACCACCACAACGCCAAGTCGAGTTCAGAATCGACTTAGTGCCAGGGGCTACCCCTGTAGCCAAATCTCCTTATCGTCTGGCACCAGATGAGATGCAGGAACTTCCCAGTGAACTTAACGAACTTCTCAAGAAGGTATTCATTCGACCAAGCTTCTCACCATGGGGAGCACCGGTCTTGTTCGTCAAGAAGAAAGATGGATCGTTTCGCATGTGCATCGACTATAGAGAACTCAACAAACTTACCATTAAAAATCGTTATCCCTTGCCCCACATTGACGATTTGTTTGATCAACTTCAAGGAGCCAACTACTTCTCGAAGATAGATCTACGATCCAGATATCACCAACTACGAGGGCTAGAGGAGGATGTTCCCAAGACAGCGTTCCGAACTCGTTATGGGCACTACGAATTTGAAGTGATGTCGTTCAGATTAACTAATGCGCCTGCAGTATTCATGGATCTGATGAATAGGGTGTTTCGTCCTTACTTGGATCAGTTCGTCATAGTCTTCATTGATGACATACTCATCTACTCTCGAAGTAAGGAGGAACATAGTCAACATCTCCGAAAATTCTTAGAAACATTGCGATCGGAGAAGCTCTACGCGAAGTTCTCAAAGTGCGACTTTTGGATTCAGCGAGTCGAATTCTTGGGCCATGTTGTTAGCGAAGAGGGAATACACGTGGACCCTTCCAAAATTAAGGCCATCGATAACTGGTCAGCACCAAAGACACCTACTGAAATTCGCCAATTTCTAGGTCTAGCTGGCTACTATCGCAGGTTCATTCAGAACTTTTCCAGCATAGCGAAACCTCTTTCAACCCTTACCCAGAAAGGCGTGGCCTTAGACTAGGAAGAGAAAGAGGAAAGAGCGTTCCAAATGCTCAAACGAGCCTTGTGCACCGCCCCGATACTATCCCTCCCCAAAGGGATAGAAGACTTCAATGTCTATTGCGATGCATCCAACCAAGGACTCGGATGTGTTCTGATGCAGCGAGGTAAAGTCATCGCCTATGCCTCAAGACAGCTGAAGACACATGAGGTTAACTACACAACCCACGATCTTGAACTAGGAGCAGTTGTGTTTGCTCTGAAGATTTGGCAACATTACCTATATGGTACAAAAAGCATGATCAATACGGACCATAAGAGTCTACAACACATTTTCGACCAGAAAGAGCTCAACATGAGACAACGATGGTGGGTCGAGCTACTCAGCGATTACGAATGTGAAATTCTTTATCATCAGGGTAATGCCAATGTAGTAGCCGACTCCCTGAGTCGGAAAGAATATACTGGTTGTAGAGTCAAATCTTTGACTCTAACTATCCATTCACATTTGTCCACGCAAATTAAGGAGGCTCAGCTCAACGCTTTGAAACGTGAAAACATGGCTGGTGAATCCCTTAGAGGGATGGATAAGAACTTGGAAGTCAAGGGTGGCGGAGCCTTATACCTCATGGATCGGATCTGGACACCAAAACACGGTGGCTTCAGAGACTTGGTCATGACCAAAGCTCACAACACTCGTTATTTCGTCCACCCAGGTTCAGATAAGATGTATCTGGATCTTAAAAAGCTATACTGGTGGCCTAACTTGAAAGCAGATATTGCTACCTTCGTGAGTAAATGCCTTACTTGCGCAAAGGTCAAGGTCGAATACTAGAAACCCTCCGATCTTCTACAACAACCAGAGATATCAGAATGGAAGTGGGAGCGAATCACTATGGACTTCATAACCAAGTTGCCCAAGAAGACGGGTGGAATTGATTCGATATGGGTCATCGTCAATAGACTGACCAAGTCTGCACACTTCCTACCAATCAAAGAAACAGACAAGATGGAGAAACTTACCAAAACTTACATTAAGGAGATTGTAAGGCTGCACGGTGTTCCTTTATCTATCATCTCAGACCAAGATAGTAGATTGACTTCGAGGTTCTGGTAGTCATTACAAAGTTCCCTAGGAACTAGGCTGGACATGAGTACAACCTACCATCCATAGACCGACGGGGAAAGTGAGAAAACTATCCAAACCTTAGAAGACATGTTGCATGCCTGTGTGATTGACTTTGGAAAAGCTTGGGATACTCATTTACCCCTTGTCGAATTTTCCTACAACAACAGTTATCACAGGAGCATAAAGGTAGCTCCATTCGAGGCCCTCTATGGCGGAAAGTGCAGATCCCCTCTGTGCTGAGCTGAAGTGGGTGATACCCAGTTAGCTAAGGGATGAGTTCCCAAAAGCACTCTCACGGGTCCGTAGATCATCCGGGAAACGACAGAGAAGATCGTTCAAATTCGTGAACGATTGAAAGCCTCTAGAGACCGACAGAAAAGCTACGCTGACAAGCGTAGGAAACCATTGCAGTTTCAGGTGGGTGACCGAGTCCTACTGAAGGTCTCACCCTGGAAGGGCTTGATACGCTATGGAAAGTGTGGGAAGCTCAATCCATGATACATAGGGCCTTTCGAGATTCTCGCGAGAATCGGCCCTATAGCTTACCAACTCAATCTACCGCACGAACTCAGTAACGTACATCCTACCCTCCACGTCTCGAACTTGAAAAAGTGTCTATCTGACGAGACTCTTGTTATTCCACTCGACGAGATCGAGATCAACGAGAGCCTCAACTTCATGGAGGAACCAGTAGAGATCATGGACCGAGAGGTCAAGCAAACAAAGAAGAGTCGTATCCCGATAGTGAAGGTGCGCTGGAACGCAAAGCGTGGACCAGAATTCACTTGGGAACGTGAGGATCGGATGAAACTAAAACACCCTCACCTTTTCGCTTAGTTATTTGTAACTTCATATTTGCTTAAATTCTAATTTCAGGACGAAATTCCTTCTAACGGGGCGATGATGTGACAACCCGAAATTTCCATTCTGTACAAACTATATCACTTCGATAGAAGTTATAGCAGTCACAGTTAATTTTCAGACTTTTCGCGTAAGCTTGGGTAATTCAGGGTTTACACTTCAGGAAATATCAGGAGAGTGGGTGCACTAGGGTTTTGTACAACACTGTTATTCCAACACTCTATTATATTAGAGATCATTTCAGGAATAAAAATATTTTCTACCAAAATATCTCAAGACTATAAATAGAATTCTGAACCAAATTCATTCATTATTCACATTTCCAACTAGAGAAAAGCCATTTTCTCTCTCACAGATCTTCGGGTTTTTATACCAAAACATGAGTAACTCTTTCTAGTAGTGTTAGAATGCTTATTATTTGTTTATAACATGATTTAGAAGGCTAAATCACTAGATCTAGGAGTTTACTCCCCAAGGTGTTCTTGGGCGGTAAACTCCCGAAAAAAAGCCGAAATCGACCCTTATGTTATACAACTGCCTTAGACTCATATGTATGTGTGTTAGGGACAAGAAAACAACCATAAATCACCCAAGTTTGGGAGTACACGGCCCAAGAGTTGCTTAGGCCATAAACTCCCTTTTCAAACTCAAAATGGTGTTTTAAGGCCTTTAAAGCTTTAAGACTTATATCTAGACTAGTTCCCATTTAGTGTGAGGCCTTAAGCACATCAAAGAACACAAACAAATGAAAGCTTACGGCCCAAGTGTATCTTAAGCCGTAAACTCCATAGAAATGGACAAAAGGGTGTTTTTAAGATACCTAAAGCCCTAGACCTTTACAAAGGATTGTTTCCACTTAATTGAAGGAGCAAAACTCATCCAAATCACTTATCAAAGTTAGTTTACGGCCAAGAGAATGCTCTTGGGTCGTAAACATGAAAGAATAGCACCAAAGTGTGCCTAGGGTCCTCATTTGCCTTAAACAATTGTCTAGAACACATCCTTCAAAAACAAGAAGCTTGAAAACAACAAAAACACCCTATACATAGAGTTTACGGCCGTAAACTCTAAGGGGAATGGCCTTAGGGCTGTAAACTCCTATTTGGAGTATTTCTAGACCTTACACCCTTCCAAGGACTTAACCACCAAGTTGGAATAATTCTAGGAACCATTTGGGACTTCAAAACACACCATACCCCTATGGTTGGGAGTTTACGGCCGTAAACTCAAGAGTTTACAACCGTAAACTCCACGTGTGATGTTCTATGGGGAGTAAACTCACATATAGGGTCCTTTGGAACCCTAAACATAGTTTCCTTGTCCCACAATAGCTTATATGCAATCTTTAGGGCTTAAAACACTTATATAAAGTGTTTATTATGTCTAGGATGTCTTAACATTATCAATTAGTGATTTGAGACTAATTGAGTGCATATATGTGTGATTATATGTTCATTAGGATCGTAGTTTGTGTACAAGTCCTCGCTTGACACCTAGCAATCCTATACCATTCAGTTCATCCCAATCACCAACTACAGGTGAGTTCATACCCCTAATCAATGTTTTAAATGATTTTAAATGCTTTAAAGGGGGGGGGGGGAATACAAGTAGAAACAAACATGTTTTTAAATCATTGTTATGTATTTTATAACTGTGTTTGTCATTTAACATATTTCACATACTACAAAATGTGATGCATGAAATGGTTTGAAATCTTAAAAACACATTGTTATCAATTGTTTCACCTTTGAAATGTATATTAAAAATGACATCAAGTCATTGCTAACTATTGTGTAAAACCCATAAGATGTCTTATAAAAACATTTTACATTATTGAACTAATACATGCATGTACAGTTATATTCTTATATATGTATTGATGTTATAGTTTACAGTTTTCATTTAGTTTCTCACACCCTTGAGTAGTAAGAGTGTATAAACCTACTTGAACAACCAATTACCTTCCAGTAAATTATCATAGGGATAATTTGGAGATATCAAACATAATTCCTATTACAAGGAATCACACAAGAGTCAATTCATTCATTTGTCTATACCGGTACATTACCTGATACATGAGTACATTTACATTTGATTACATGATACATGAGTACGTTTACATATACTTACATGATACATGAACACGCTTACATGAACGCATTACATGAGTACCTTTACGTAGATACACATAATTGTGTACATTAACATGAATACTTGTATCTCGAATTGCGAGGAGGATTTATTAGTACCTTCTGTGTAAATGTTCCTGCATATCCCTAGTATCTCGGGATATCTAGACAGGACCCTATCCCTAGTACCTCGGGATACCTAGATGGGCCCCCATCCCTAGTACCTCGGGATATACGGACGGGACTAAGCATTCCGGGACCCATCTGTTAGAAATAGTGGGTGATGAACATCTAAGGAATGCCTACGGTTATTGTCACACCCCCAAACCAGAACGGCGGAAACGTTCGGGGGCGGAGGACATCATGTTCAATATCATAACAGTTCATAGAAAGGAAAGTACACACCACCATATATAGTAATTTTGCAAGATGTTTACATACTTGTATTCATTACATGTTCAAAAGATAAATACATAAACATCATTCAAAAGAAGTAATTAACACCAGCGCGTTAATCCCAAAAGTTGATTCCCAACCTGCTTAGCGATTTCCTGAGAATACAAGTTATTTCAAAGAAAAAGTGTCAACAATTAAGTTGGTGAGTCCATAAGTAATTTAGAAAAATTGGATGCCATTCCAAAATGGTTGTATGTTTTCCAGTAAACGTAGCTTTTCAAAATGTAAAGAGTTGCGATTTGTTGTATTGAAAATGAAAGCATTAGATCCAGAAAATCCCATATTTTCCCTAATGGTTGAGATACGAGTTGTTGTGTTTTCCAAGAAAACCCTAATTTTCTTATAAAAGTATGGAATGCATATAAATATTCGTGTTATAAGTTGTAAATGGTTGCACCGGGAAAATCCCTTATTTTCCTATTAGTTGTTTGGTTTGTATGCAGGAAAAACCCTTATTTTCTTCACACAAAATGGCAGTCTCTAAGACCGAAAATTGCAAGAAACCGATGTTTCTCGTAAGTTGTGTCATAGTTTTATATATAATAAAACTACACGAAGATCGAACCGGTTGGATGAAGAATAGTTTTAATAGCTACTCGTTCATCAAAACTGAATATCATAATAATTGTATATCCGATGAGTTTTATAACCATACTAAACATAATATGCCTGTAACGACGTTCTTCAGGCGTCGCAGTGCTATGACAACTGTCACCCCAAAAGATGGACTGTAGCTAACAGTCAGGGTGTGGGATCATGACTTCCCGTATAGATCTATACACATTTGACACGTTCTCGTCGCAGGAGATTCTGGTTATAGACAGGACTTACTGCAGTACTTTCTAATAAAGAAAAGTAACGTTTGAAGATGTACGCGTCTCATGGATTCTCAATTAAGTCTATATTAAAGTGATAGTTTTGTATGCAAAGTTTATCCTTTTTCACAATGTTTGATAAAGCGAAATCATAAGTTTTTAGAATGTATAAAACGATTTAACAATGAAAGATCATCATATGCTTCGTATAAGTCTAATGCACACAAAGTATGATAAGAGTTTTCCATAATAGTAATGAGTTCCAAGTGGTTTATTTGATAATATAAGTGAAGTGAAACTTTATAAAATACACGATAATAACCGTATGTTTACTTGTATTCCCCCCCTAAAAGAGTGTAAAAGTATTTAAAAATGTATTTAAAGTGTGTTAGAAAGGGGTATGAACTCACTTGACAACTTGAAGATAGCGAGATGGAAAAACGGCAGAGTTTCGTCTCGGGAAAAGGATTTTCCTCGGAAATCTCGGGATTCCTCGGGAGAAAATCGACCTTCGGATCTTGCACGAAGCGACCAGGGCTTCGGGGTAGTACGAGCACGAAAAATGAGGAAAAACGCAAGAGAAATGAGAGAGAATAAGCCCTTTTCTCGGGAGCCCTCGCATCCCTTTTACAGGGGGGCGGATCAGCTTGCGTACGCGGGGCGTACTCCCGTACGCGGCGCGTACGGGACGTCATTGCTGACCGCTTCCTCGGCTGCAGCGTCTCGGATGGGACGGGAGAGGGATAGCTCGCATAGGGGCGACGTGGACGATCCGAGGTCGTGGCCTCTCAGTACGCGGGGCGTACTAGGGTACGCGGCGCGTACTATAGCCCTAGGCTGACTCCTCTTCGGATAATACCGAATTTTGAATAAAAATTATATATAAATTAATTATCAAACTTCAAAAATTCATATCTCCCTCATACGAACTCCGTTTTTGGTGTTCTTTATATCCCCGTGAAGGTGAGACTACGATCTACAACTATCATTTAGATTCCGTTGGCAAATTCCGAAATTATTTTTATTATTTATTTATTAAAGTGACGTGTTTAAGGAATTTCTTTAAAAATTCATAACTTATTCATATGATGTCCGATTTGAGCGTTCTTTTTATGCATGTTTGTAGTTTAACGATATCTATGACTTTCATTTAGACACCTAAGGTCAGAAAGTGTTTTATTGTGACTTCGCGTTTTTACGCAACTTTGTATTGCTGGTTTTTTTTGTCGGAAAACTTATAATGAGCATAACTTCTTCGTTATAACTCGGATTTTTGTGTTATTTATATTTTTGGAAACCTTAGGACGATAACTACCACATAGTGTACTCCAAATAGAGTTTTTGAATACTTCATATTCTATTTCCTTTCTCAAGGAGGTTACATGACTCGATCTTTACTGACTTGAAATAACGGGTTGTTACATCATCCCCCCGTTAGAGGGAATTTCGTCCCGAAATTTCTAATACAAAGGAAGAGTCTTAGGGGCTGCAGAAGAGATGTGGATACTTCTGTTGCATTTGATCCTCTCGTTCCCACGTGAACTCGAGTCCCCTCTTAGCATTCCATCAGACCTTTACTATTGGAATGCGACTCTGTTTAGTTCCTTTAACTTCCCTATCCATGATCTCGACGGGTTCTTCCACAAAGTTAAGATTTTCATTTAGTTCGATCTCGTCGAGTGGAATTACAAGTGTTTCGTCGGACAGACACTTCTTCAGGTTTGATACGTGGAATACTGGATGTACTTTGTTAAGCTCTATTGGATGTTGGAGTTTGTAGGCTACTGGACCAACCCTTGAAATGATTTCGAAGGGTCCAATGTACCTAGGATTTTGCTTCCCACGCTTTCCAAAGCGTATCATTCCCTTCCAGGGTGAGACTTTCAGTAGTACCCGATCGCCAATCTTGAATTCCAATGGTTTACGTCTTTTGTCGGCGTAGCTCTTTTGTCTATCCCTCGAGGATCTCAGTCGTTCTCGTATTTGCACGATCTTTTCAGTAGTTTCTCTGATGATCTCTGGACCAGTGAGGGTGCTATCAAGGACGAGACCTTTTGCTAGTTGGGTGTCGCCTACTTCCGTCCAGCACAGAGGTGATCTGCACTTACGGCCGTAAAAGGCTTCAAATGGAGCAGCATTGATACTGGTATGATAACTATTGTTATAAGAGAACTTAACCAAAGGTAAGTGAACATCCCATGCTTTACCAAAGTCGATTACACATGCTCGCAACATGTCTTCCAAGGTTTGGATCGTTCTTTCGCTCTGTCCGTCAGTTTGGGGGTGATAGGCTGTACTCATGTCCAATCTTGTTCCCATGGATTTTTGCAATGATTGCCAGAACCTAGACGTGAATCTGCTGTCTCTATCCGAGATGATAGACATTGGCACTCCATGGAGTCGTACGATCTCTCGGATGTAGATTCTCGATAGCTTTTCCATTTTATCAGTTTCCTTGATCGGTAGGAAATGAGCGGACTTGGTTAATCTATCGACGATTACCCAAATAGTATCTTGGCCACCCTGAGTTTTGGGCAGTTTCGTTATGAAGTCCATGGAAATCTGCTCCCATTTCCACTCAGGAATTTCAGGTTGTTGGAGTAGTCCTGAGGGTTTCTGGTGTTCTATTTTGATCTTGGCGCAAGTCAAACACTTGCTCACATATGTAGCGACCTCTGCTTTCATGTTTGGCCACCAGTAGAGTTATTTGAGATCTTGATACATCTTGTCTGACCCGGGGTGTACGGAGTATGGAGTCTTGTGTGCCTCGCTCATAACTACCTCTCTAAGTCCACCAAACTTGGGCGTCCATATTCGGTTCATGAGGTAGCATGCTCCGTCACTCTTGATTGCTAAATTCTTGTCCATTCCCCTAAGGGTCTCACTTGTCACGTTTTCGGGTTTCAGGGCCTCTATCTGAGCTTCCTTGACCTGTGTCGACAGGTGCGAATGGATTGACATGGCTAATGACTTCACTCTTCGGCCAGAGTACTCCTTACGGCTAAGGGCATCTGCCACGACATTAGCCTTTCCTGGATGATAGCGAATTTCACATTCGTAGTCGTTGAGTAATTCGACCCAACGTCGCTGCCTCATGTTCAACTCCTTCTGGTTGAAGATGTGTTGTAGGCTCTTGTGGTCTGTAAAGATAGTGCATTTGGTACCATATAGGTAGTGTCTCCAGATTTTAAGAGCGAAGACCACCGCCCCAAGCTCTAAATCATGAGTGGTGTAATTGACCTCATGCGTTTTTAGTTGTCGTGAGGCATATGCAATAACCTTTCCCCTCTGCATTAGTACACAGCCCAGCCCTTGCTTCGAAGCGTCGCAATATACTACAAAATCTTCGGTCCCTTCTGGGAGAGAAAGGATGGGCGCACTGCAAAGGGCCTGTTTCAAAGTCTGAAATGCAGAATCTTGCTTTTCTCCCCAATTGTAGGTCACACCTTTCTGGGTTAAGGCGGTAAGAGGCTTTGCGATGCTGGAGAAATTCTGGATGAACCTTCGATAATAACCAGCCAGGCCTAGGAATTGGCGAATTTCTGTTGGTGTAGTTGGCGCAGACCAGTTTTTGATAGCCTTAATTTTTGATGGATCCACGTGGATCCCTTCCTTGATGACCACGTGACCGAGAAAGTCCACCTTTCTAATCCAAAATTCACATTTTGAGAATTTTGCATACATTCTCTCAGTCCGTAACGTCTCTAGCACTTGCCTCAGATGTTGACCATGCTCTTCTTTATTCTTTGAATAAATGAGTATGTCGTCTATGAATACTATCACGAATTTATCCAAGAATGGACGACATACCCGATTCATTAGATACATGAATACGGCCGGGGCATTGGTTAGCCCGAACGGCATCACTACGAATTCGTAATGTCCGTATCGTGTTCGGAAATCCGTCTTGGAGATATCACTCTCCAGGACTCGCAGCTGGTGATATCCCGACCTCAGATCGATCTTGGAGAAGTAGTTGGCTCCTTGGAGTTGGTCGAACAAGTCATCGATTCGGGGTAGGGGGTATCAGTTCTTGATGGTAAGTTTGTTGAGTTCTCGGTAGTCGATGCACATTCTGAATGATCCATCCTTCTTTTTCACGAACAGTACAGGTTCTCCCCATGGTGAGAAGCTCGGCCTGATGAATCCTTTTTCCAGTAGTTCATTCAGTTGGCTGGATAGCTCTTGCATTTCTGCCGGGGCTAATCGATAGGGTGCTTTGGCTACTGGGGTAGCTCCGGGAACCAGATCGATTCGGAACTCCACTTGCCTCGCAGGTGGTTTTCCTGGAAGGTCCTCGCGAAAAACATCAGGAAAATTGCGTACGTCGGGCACACTCTTGATATCTTGGACTTTGCGTTTCACATCCACAACATGTGCCAAGAACGCGTGACACTCCTTGCGTAGGCATTTCTGAGCTTGGATACTTGAGATGATACGAAGAGTGGTACTTGGTTTGTCGCCCAAGATAACGAAAGTTTCGCCGGTTGGCAGATTAAGGCGAACGGCCTTATCGTAACATAGAATGTCCGCATGATGAGAACTCAGCCAATCCATGCCAATGATGACATCAAAACTCTTAATCGAGACTGGCATGAGGTTGATTGAGAATGGATGATCATTTAAAGTTAGGGTGCAATTTAAGTATATCACCTTAGTGCCTTCGGTTTTCCCGTTGGCCATTTCTACTATGAATGGTTCACTCAATGACTGTGGTATTGATTTCAACAGGCCTTTAAAGCCGTGACTCACAAAACTCCTTTCCGCGCCACTATCAAACAAAATGCATGTATACGAGTTATCGAGAAGGAACGTACCCGTAACAACTGTAGGGTCCGCAATGGCTTCATCCTGTCCCATTGCGAAAACTCGGCCCCTTCCACCGGTATTCCGGTTGTTTACCCTTGGGCAGTACTTGCGGTAGTGCCCTGTGTCTCCGCACTCGAAGCAGGCGCGGTTTACCCCGGTATTAGTGGTGGGAACGGATGGTTGGATTGGCCCTTTGCAATAGCGGTCTGTATGTCCCTTTTTATTACAGTTGGTGCATTGAAGATTGGAGCAAGGACCGTGATGGTGGAAACTGCATCGGTTGCATTTAGGAAGTTTCCCAATGTATGAGCTTGTGGGGGCAGGGTTCACAGGTACAGTAATAGCGTGGGTCGCTATCACTTGTTGTTTCCTGGGGTTTTCCTGGAGAGTTTGTCCCCTCCTTTTGTTCCAAGTCTTACTCTGGCCCTGAGTTTCCCTAGGTGGATTTGCGGTTGTCGAAATGATACTGGGTTTTACTCCGTGGTCGATGAGTCGCTGGGCCAGGCGCTTAGCACTGTTGTAGGTAGCAGGGCCGGAAGCTAGGACATGCCCTTGAATCTGGGGTGACAACCCCAAATGTACCTTTCAACCTTCTTTGATTCTGGGTTGACCATGGTAGGGCACAGTGCAGTGAGGTCGTTGAACCTAGCGGTGTAGGTGATTAGGTCAGACCCAGTCATTTTCAGATTCCAGAGCTCCTGCTCAAGCTTTTGTACTTCGCCCCTTGGGCAGTATTCTTCCAGTAGTAGAACCTTTAGGTCGTCCCAACTCATGGCGTTGGCGACAGTGAGCGTCACTGAATTCACATGGCTTTTCCACCAAGTGAGGGCTCGATCTACAAAGGTGCAGGCAGCGAACTTGACTTTGCTTGCTTCTAGGCATGACCAGATCTCGAAGACCGTTTCGGTCTTTTCGAACCATTGCATTAGTGCAATGACTCCTCCTGTTCCATTAAAAGTTTTTGGCTTAGCGTTAGAGAACTCCTTGTAGGTACATTCTCTTCCTTGGCCATGACCAGTGCCATGATTTGGATGATTCGTGCTGCTTCCCGCCCCTCCATTCCCTTGGGAGTTTATTTGCGAGAGGGCTGCAGTTACTGCTGCCGTGATAGCAGCCTGAACCATGGCCGGATCATAAGCTGGTGGTGGAGGTGGTGGTGGTGCCGTGCCCGGCCTGGGCCTTAGGTTTGGATGAGGAGGCATCTTGCTGCCAAAAGAAAAATATGGAAGAAAATTATAAGTTTTGGCAGTTCAAAGTTGAATGATATTGAATGAACTTCTAATAGTTCTAGGAAGTTGAGTTTAACTGACACAATGTTTTAAGCTTGAAAGTAAAGTTTGAATAGGTGCACCAATGAATCGAACTATTTGCGCATGATTAACAACGGTAAGAAAAGCGGTATACCCTTATATATATTAAACATATAGTTGTGTTACAGCGGGGTCTAGACAAAATTTCTTGGCCTCTCTAAAGGCCTCCGGTTACGGAAAAATTTTAAAGAAAATAATACTTTTATCCGAAGTCCTAGTTTATAACAAAATTTGAGAGTTGGGCAAGTACTACTTGCGGTGCGCCTTACGTTTAGAGCTCGACTCTGTGTCGGACTGCTTCGACCCCATGAGGCGTCTATCAAACGCAGCTTGTTGTTCTCTTAATTATGCGAAGGCCGCGTTTGCTTGTGCTTGAAACGCTTCGGCGCGAATGTGGATGTCGTTCTGCATCAACTCTAGGCGGTTGATATCGGCCGTGTGAATTTGCACATCCACATTGATCTCTCGGATTCGGTTGGCTTGCACTCCAGATTGATAGCACTGGTTGGCGAGTTTGCCAACCATGACCGGAAGTGCGCGATCAGCTGATCCCCCGCCTCTCACATCATAGAAGTCTCGGCACATGCCGTAAGGAGGGCGTAAGCTTTGTTGTTGGCTCCAATGATGGAGGTGACTTCCCCACACTGGAGTGGGTCCTTGGAAATTCCTCACGTGGACGGGAGGTTGTAGGACTGGTGGATTTATAATTTCTGGCTCCGAATCCGTGCCAGAGTCATCCCCTGCCTCCAAATCTATAGGCTCTTCGTCTTCTTCAGAATCTGCTTCGATCCACCCACCATTACCTTGGTTGGGGTAGTAGGGGTCATTGGGGTGATGGAATCCCGCCATTTAGACTGTACGAGAATAGGGTTAAAAGTTTACTATAAGTTAGAGCACATGAAACTTACTCTCGAGTTTAATGGTTGACGGCACTCGAATACACCCTCAATATTCTTTAGTGATATGCTTTTGGAAATTTTAAAATTTGTTGTCCATTACAGACACTCCTTGGCATATGTTTAGTCGGCTCTTGGACAAATATAGTTGATCAGGCTATATCCTTCCCAATTCCGATTACATGTCCCAAGGCATACCTGCACTGCACAACCGATATATAATACTTCAATGTTGTTTTAATTATGATAATGACCATGTTGTTGATATGAAATGAATGCATGCCTACTTTACAAAAACTAAATAAAAATTAAATTTTTAAAAGTATGACTCTTACTCAGAGTGTTTTTACCCAGTTGAGTTTATAGTTGTATACCAAAAAGAAATGGTTTTGATATACTTAATTCCCTATAAACAATGCTCTGATACCAATCTGTCACACCCCCAAACCAGAACGGCGGAAACGTTTGGGGGCGGAGGACATCATGTTCAATATCATAACAGTTCATAGAAAGGAAAGTACACACCACCATATATAGTAATTTTGCAAGATGTTTACATACTTGTATTCATTACATGTTCAAAAGATAAATACATAAACATCATTCAAAAGAAGTAATTAACACCAGCGCGTTAATCCCAAAAGTTGATTCCCAACCTGCTTAGCGATTTCCTGAGAATACAAGTTATTTCAAAGAAAAAGTGTCAACAATTAAGTTGGTGAGTCCATAAGTAATTTAGAAAAATTGGATACCATTCCAAAATGGGTGTATGTTTTCCAGTAAACGTAGCTTTTCAAAATGTAAAGAGTTGTGATTTGTTGTATTGAAAATGAAAGCATTAGATCCAGAAAATCCCATATTTTCCCTAATGGTTGAGATACGAGTTGTTGTGTTTTCCAAGAAAACCCTTATTTTCTTATAAAAGTATGGAATGCATATAAATATTCGTGTTATAAGTTGTAAATGATTGCACCGGGAAAATCCCTTATTTTCCTATTAGTTGTTTGGTTTGTATGCAGGAAAAACCCTTATTTTCTTCACACAAAATGGCAGTCTCTAAGACCGAAAATTGCAAGAAACCGACGTTTCTCGTAAGTTGTGTCATAGTTTTATATATAATAAAACTACGCGAAGATCGAACCAGTTGGATGAAGAATAGTTTTAATAGCTACTCGTTCATCAAAACTGAATATCATAATAATTGTATATCCGATGAGTTTTATAACCATACTAAACATAATATGCCTGTAACGATGTTCTTCAGGCGTCGCAGTGCTATGACAACTGTCACCCCAAAAGACGGACTGTAGCTAACAGTCAGGATGCGGGATCATGACTTCCCGTATAGATCTATACACATTTGACACGTTCTCGTCGCGGGAGATTCTGGTTATAGACAGGACTTACTGCAGTACTTTCTAATAAAGAAAAGTAACGTTTGAAGATGTACGCCTCTCATGGATTCTCAATTAAGTCTATAATAAAGTGATAGTTTTGTATGCAAAGTTTATCCTTTTTCACAATGTTTGATAAAGCGAAATCATAAGTTTTTAGAATGTATAAAACGATTTAACAATGAAAGATCATGATATGCTTCGTATAAGTCTAATGCACACAAAGTATGATAAGAGTTTTCCATAATAGTAATGAGTTCCAAGTGGTTTATTTGATAATATAAGTGAAGTGAAACTTTATAAAATACACGATAATAACCGTATGTTTACTTGTATTCCCCCCCTAAAAGAGTGTAAAAGTATTTAAAAATGTATTTAAAGTGTGTTAGAAAGGGGTATGAACTCACTTGACAACTTGAAGATAGCGAGATGGAAAAACGGCAGAGTTTCGTCTCGGGAAATGGATTTTCCTCGGAAATCTCGGGATTCCTCGGGAGAAAATCGACCTTCAGATCTTGCACGAAGCGACCAGGGCTTCGGGGTAGTACGAGCACGGAAAACGAGGAAAAACGCAAGAGAAATGAGGGAGAATGAGCCCTTTTCTCGGGAGCCCTCGGATCCCTTTTATAGGGGGGCAGATCAGCTTGCGTACGCGGGGCGTACTCCCGTACGCGGCGCGTACGGGACGTCATTGCTGACCGCTTCCTCGGCTGCAGCGTCTCGGATGGGACGGGAGAGGGATAGCTCGCATAGGGGCGACGTGGACGAGGTACGCGGGGCGTACTAGGGTACGCGGCGCGTACTATAGCCCTAGGCTGACTCCTCTTCGGATAATACCGAATTTTGAATAAAAATTATATATAAATTAATTATCAAACTTCAAAAATTCATATCTCCCTCATACGAACTCCGTTTTTGGCGTTCTTTATATCCCCGTGAAGGTGAGACTACGATCTACAACTTTCATTTAGATTCCGTTGGCAAATTCCGAAATTATTTTTATTATTTATTTATTAAAGTGACGTGTTTAAGGAATTTCTTTAAAAATTCATAACTTATTCATATGATGTCCGATTTGAGCGTTCTTTTTATGCATGTTTGTAGTTTAACGATATCTATGACTTTCATTTAGACACCTAAGGTCAGAAAGTGTTTTATTGCGACTTCGCGTTTTTACGCAACTTTGTATTGCTGGTTTTTTTTGTCGGAAAACTTATAATGAGCATAACTTCTTCGTTATAACTCGGATTTTTGTGTTATTTATATGTTTGGAAACCTTAGGACGATAACTACCACATAGTGTACTCCAAATAGAGTTTTTGAATACTTCATA
Source organism: Lactuca saligna (assembly GCF_052625555.1). Lineage (NCBI taxonomy): Eukaryota > Viridiplantae > Streptophyta > Magnoliopsida > Asterales > Asteraceae > Lactuca > Lactuca saligna. Next base: position 202,736,956 of record NC_136421.1, read on the forward strand.
TTCTATTTCCTTTCTCAAGGAGGTTACATGACTCGATCTTTACTGACTTGAAATAACGGGTTGTTACAGTTATTACTTATACTAGGAGTACCTTTATAGGGAGTAACCCTTCCTTCCCCCTGCTGCTGCTACAAAGGATAATTGGACAATCTTCGGATGTTCATTAGGTTATAAATGTCGTGTTAGCCCTAGTACCTCAGGTTAACAGTTATATAGGTCATGTTAACCCTAGTACCTTGGGATAACAGTTACCTATGTTGTGTTAGTCCTAATACCCAGTGACAACACTTACAGTAGTACATTTTCCTATTTACGTTATTTTGTGATACTTTCACATAAACAATGAGTTAGACTAAGTACTTTAGTACTAAACAATTAAAGGAAAACTATCATTTTACTTACAACACATTCGGGTCTTGGTAGAAGACTATATTGTCATAAACAAAACATTTTGGTCTTGGTAGAAGACTACATCTCAAACTGATAGGAAATAAGGGATTTTCTAGGGTTTTCATACGTACATCAACATTTTCATTTAACGATTTACATGGCCTTCATAACAGATTTTCACAAACAAGGCAATGACACTTATATACTTATGAATTCACCAGCTTTAAAGCCGATACTCGCTTTCTAAATAACTTGTATTTTCAGGTATCAGTAGACAGGTACGGAGGCCAGGTTTTGAGAAGACGGAGCAGACAAGTCTCGTCTTTTATTTTGATTGTATGTTTTTGGTGTCTTACTACAATGAAAGAGCACACATGTATGAAAACTTTACTTCTAATGCAATGGATGATGTTATTGCTTGTTTATTATACTGCACTATTGTGATATTGTACATGATGTCCTCCATCCCTGAACGTTTCCGTCGTTCGTGGTTTTGGGGTGTGACAATATCTCCCAAAAAGATGTCTGGTTTAGACATTTATGATCTTCGCAAATCTCTTGAAACAAGTTTCCTAAATGAAGATGATATCCCACGGAAATCATACTTCTTTCACCTCCTCCAATTATTCTCCCTAGCCTACAAGTTCTTGAAAACTTTAAGGTCACTCAAGCCCTATTTGCAAGTAAAGGTCTATGTGTGATCGCATCTTGGAGATGTAGTCACATATTGACAAGCCGGGAGAGTTGGGTGTCAAAGTCTTGAGAAAGTTGGTGGCTCAACTACTTTCTGTGATAGTCCCATGTTACATTACCAAAGCGTCCATATGTTAAATTGCCAAAGGAAGGGCCATTGGTTGCGAAGCTGCCAATTTACCTAAGGGTGTTAAAGTCAATAAGTGTGACTCTACTTTAGGTAAAGTCCACTATCTAACTCTGCTAAGTTTTTATTCTGAGATTTTTAATACATGATGTGACTGGGTCACATGGTGATGTTTTGAGAATCAAAGAAAATTGAAGAAACTTAAGGAAAGAATATGTTGAATCTGATCGCTTACATGGATTTCTATTGCATAGTTTGAAGATCGGATTCTTGAGCTACTTCTTAGGAGTTATGAGATATTGCTTACGAATAGATAACAAAAAGTTTTCATATGGATTGTAAGTCTACGTTTTTCCGTAAAGTTTTAAATATAAAAGGAAATTTTTGATTTTATTTATTTTATGTATCCTTACAATGGCTTTTGTGATAAAAAAATTGTTGCTTATATGATTCCATTAATAGCAAGATTGGAAATATGAAATTGATTCTTTCATTTGTGGTAATGTCGAAATTTACCAAATAAAGAAAGATCCTCATCACCCAAGTTTCAATTGGAACAGAACTTGGAATCATGCAATTTGTATAGCATGATGAATGAAAAATTTTCATCTTTGGAAAATTAAGACTACTTCCTTGTTCACATGTATATGTAAGTCAAGTGAAGGACTATGGGATCGAGTACACATTCTTGTTCACTGGTCAAGTCCACCACAAAAGATCAATAAGATTATTCATCATAATTTACTAAAGCTCAGTAAATATGGTTATACTTACAAGCTTAAGTTTAATTCTGAGACATTGAAAAAGGTTCCAATGTATGATAGAGCGAATAAAAAGAATCAACTTAGGTAGAAGGATAAAAGTTTCTCAAATCTAAAAAGATAAGAGAGTAATTTAGTATAATGTTATATGATCATCTAAATGATTAAGAGACCTTATCACAATTCATCATCTAAGTGTATTCTGATAGCTATGAAGAGGAGCTATGAATTCTTGAAGTAATTAAATCAAGAAGATGATTCATACTTCGTTCCAAAAACAATTCTTAGAGTTATTCTTTAAGAATGTAACTTGAGTGACATGTCTTAAAGAAGGTTTAAAACACATGTCAAATGTAAGAGTAAAAGTTTTCTACTCTTGTACATTTGAAATTGGTAAGTTGTGATGTTTTGGATAAAACAAAGACCAACTAAGGCCAATTGTGTGAAGTGTTTGTCTTGATTAGAATCCATAATATCTCTTGCATATCTGACAAGAAAGTCTTATATGTTAAGAGGACAGTGGGAGTCTTAAAGGTCTTCAAAGTCTCAAGAACTAATCAAGAATAAAACATGAAGTTCTTCACTAGCACACGACTTGAGGTTCATAACCTATCATGTTGACATATTTTGTGCTCATTCCAATTACAGTTGGCTTTGCATATGACTTCTTATAGTTCTCAATTGGTTGCATAAAAACTTGGAAGCAATGACATGCACTTGAGCTGCCAGATGGAAAGAAAATAAGATTGAGGTCAGTCCATATGTGTTTGTATTTGTCATTATCATTGTCCTGTGACTATGGTTTTGACAATTCACATGGATAAGAACACATAAACCATTAAATCTAAGTGTCATAAGGTTTCTCTCAGATTCATGAAAATAATGGTGAGGAAACACTGTCACTAAGTAGATTTTAGCTGGATAGAAATTGTGATATTTGCATTCTCAAAGTCGTTAGTGGAGCGTGTGTGGTTTACCGGCACACTAACATGGACTTGTGAGAAGTGGCAAAGGTCTAAACAATCAAGAATATGATTACGACATCCCTTTTTATAGTTATTAAACTTGTTTAGACACACATGTGAGCTATCTAAGATAAGGTGTGTGATTATGGTAAAGTTTTATCAAAGCAATCTAGTATCAGAAATCTGAAGTTTGGTAAGAAAGTCAATAAAGTATTGAGTTCTAGAAGTCCAGCTGATTTCTGAGTATAAGTCAAAGTCAATGGGAGCATAAGTGTTATGCTAATTATCATCATGTTAGTGGGAGCATTATAATTACGATAAGTATTGCAAGTTAGCAATGTTAATTATAGAAAACAAAAAGTTTCAATTGGGAAAGAGATGTTTTGCTATAATTAAGGGAGAGGAAATTATACTTCGTCTTAAATCTAAACGCTTAGATTGAGGTTTTAATCATATTTAGTCAAGGATATATATATGAATTTCATCCTGGAATGGCTCAACATAAGGAAATTCTGTATATGGGTCCATTATTTGCATTCTAAAATTCGATCATGATTACGGTATCCCTTTTTATATTCTGAATTATGAGAACTTGGCAAATAGAAATGGAAATGTTATAGCAAAAGACCGGTTTAGTCTTTATGTGAGAAATCATAAATCATGTCCCATATGCTTCGGATATAGGATCAATTACATGTTCTATATTCATCCTTTCTAAAATTTTCCAAACGCCTGGGGCATTTAGAAGGGAAAAAGGTCTAGAATTGGATATGACTAAAAGGATTAAGCAATTGTCGGGGACAATCTAATTTTAACTAAATATTGGTTTCTCAAGGACAGTTGGAAGTGTAGTGTTAATTCTGGAAGGAGCATATTGATATAATTTCTAAGTAGGCAACTCTTGTTTAGAAGTGTAGTCAAAATGGAATCTGGAAATGTTTCAAAATTATAAATTATTCAATCTGTGTAAGAATAGGAAACTTAATGCAAGAAGGAGGTTTCCAAGGAGCTGATGTCCTTTGGAATACTAAATAATGGTTGTTGTGAAGTCTTTCTAGCATTGTGCATAATCATTACAAGAGGATCAATGCATATAAGTTTAGAATCTAACAGATTTGGAATTCTTGCATCTGTAGTAAGGATCAATGCATAATCATTACAAGAGGATCAATGCATATAAGTTTAGAATCTAAATGGCATGAATTTGGAATTCTTGCATCTGTAGTAAGGATTTGGGACTGTGAAAAGAGGATCATTGGAGTTATGTTCAATTGATCTATTTCACAAAGTAAAGATCATAAACAAACATAGTATGCATACTTGGTTATGGCATGACTAGTGATTAGAAAACATAGTGTACATGCTTGGAGCATGGGACAACTATTGTTTTAAATTCAAGAATAAAGTTGATAGCTGAAACACTATACATTGAAAAATGTATAACTATATGGTGATAAATAAAAGGTGTTTTATTTATGTTCATAGGTTTTGATACCATATTGGATTCACTTATTATTGTGTTTTACTTTGCATGTTTTAACTTTTAGAATAACTACGTCATTGTTCTGGATGACTAAGTTATTCAAACCATCCAGATGCGGTCATATGTTGGAAGTAGATATGAATTAAGACTTTCATGGGTTGTCTTGTAGATGTCTAAGATGTTGGACAAAGGGCTATAACACTCATGAGTGCTCATAAGTTCTGAGTATGGGATTCAACCCGTGCTCACTGGAATCACTTCATGGATTTTATCATGAGTGATCATGAGACAATAATATCTTATATTCTTCAAACCTTGAGATATGAGTTGTTAGAATGAGTTGGTTGTATATTGATTGCACGAAAACGCATTCGGTAACTCGATGTTATAAAACGTGCCTTTGTGTATGATTCAAAAAGTAGTAGAAAAAGCATTTGAGTTGACGTTTATCCATCCCTTTTACCTTTGGGATAAAAGTGATATCTGTGGGCCCCTCGATGATTTGGTGCTGACAAATATAAGTGCTCGAACGGGCCAGGACTGATTTGATTTGTTCATTTAGTCAGTTGTCATAAATCGGAAATCGGGAAACAACAAATGAATAGAGAGAATGATTATAATCCATGTAGCAGCCCATATGATATCTAGAATGGAGGAATATATGATCCCTTATCTAATTGACAAGTCATTGAAAAAGGTCAGAGTTCATCGATAAGGTCAGAGTTCGACAGAAGCTTTTGAGAGCTACAACTATTGGATTAATGTCTAAGTCCATAACTATAATTGGTAAGACTATTGGATTAATGTCTAAGTCCATAACTATAATTGGTAAGACTTCACCCGACCTGGTAATGTCCATTTGGGTTGCATGGCATCATGCATTTGGATAGACTATAATGAGAGAAATAACACATAAGGTTTGTTAATATATTATAAGTTCTAATATATTAATAAGGTTATTTAATTAGTATTGATCAAGAAATAATTCGGAATTAATTAAGTGATGAAAAAGGAGACTAATTAAATATATGGGATGATTATGTAAATCATTCATTTTTATATATATGGGCTTGTGATCTAAGATTCCTTATGTTGGACTAAGTCCATGGGGTGACCTATGGATACTCCATGGAGGTTAAAATCCATGGAGCATAAGGAATGGTTAAAGTTATGAGTTACATGGTGTAACCCTAATAGCCACTACATAAAAGAATCCCATGGCTCAAGAAATCAGGACTATGCATAAGAATGAAGGGCTAGCTGATTTCATGAAGTGTTCCATTTTCTCTCAAGTCATTCCATGTGCACATTGTCACACCCCGAAAAACGAAGGCGGAAACATTTCCAGGGTGGACTCCACGTTGAGTATCAAATCCAATGCACATAGTAAGCAAAGTAAACAACCATTACATTACATATTGAAATTTACATTTGTTCAAAAGTAAAGTTGTACAAGTGATATACATATGTATCATATTAACAAAAGTAAAAAGTAGATCTTCAGTACGCTCCGTCTTCTCCAAAAGGATCGTTGGGTACCTGTCTAACGCGGACCTGAGAATACAAGCGGTTTGAAAATCAACATAAAGCTGGTGAGTTCATAAGATGTTTGTTTTCTAAAAATGTTTAAGTTTCCTTTGGTTTTCCGAAAAAGTTACGAATCTAAGAAAATCCCATATTTTCTTAAAAGTGGTATTTAGTTAATGGTTTGCGTACACGATTATAGTTATGTATATTTATTATCCAAGGAAAATCCTATATTTTCCGAAAAGTAAGGTTTTAGTTAAAGACCACATTGTAAAGTTTTACTCATAAAACTATTCACTGAAAAATCATGGGATTACTATCCCATACCATATATAAGACAATTTGATATACACAAAACTATAGATAGATGTAGATTTAAAGCTATAGGACTACCATCCAGTACTAATTATAGATTCAAAACCATGGGATTATCATCCCGTACTAATTATAGATTCAAAACCATGGGATTATCATCCCGTACTAATTATAGATTCAAAACCATGGGATTATCATCCCGTACTAATTATAGATTCAAAACCATAGGATTATCATCTCGTACTAATTATAGATTTAAAACCATGGGATTATCATTCCGTACTAATTATAGATTCAAAACCATGGGATTATCATCCCGTACTAATTATAGATTGAAAACCATGGGATTATCATGCCGTATCAAATATAGATTGAAATCCATAGGATTATTATCCTATACTAGATATAAGAATCATAGATAGAAAGTAGATATGAAATTCAATTCCGTGAATAAACTTATATTAATACTTATTGTGAGTCGGGTAACCATGCTGATACAACAAAGAGACCTCCTTGATGTTTGTCAGATGTCGAAACTACATCCAAGAATTTGTCACCCTAGGCATCCCGCCTAACTGTAGCTAGCAGTTAAGGTGTGGGACTGTCAGTCCCGAATAGATCTATCCACAAATTCCATGCTCTCCCTTCAGGAGACTCTGGTTACACTTCAGGGGAGGATTTACTAATAAAGATGACGAACCTCACAAGCTAGTATGATACTATTCACGGTATTCTTGAACGTTATCAAACATAGTAATCATTTAGAAACATAATACAATACAAACAATTTAACACAATTAAATGATCTGGCAATATAATCTAAATGAAACAGAGATAAACTGAATCAGACATAGTTTATCTATAAACTTTATATAAGTCTATATTCGTAAAGCATGAACTAAAGATCCCAAATTATTCCCATAATAATTTAATTGGTTTGATTGTTTCCTTTACTGAAATTCAGGTAGTTATAGTTGAGAAAACATTCCTTATGTTCAACATAATACATAAGTGGTAAAGATATTTAAAGGTTAGCCAGATATTTATAGAATTACATTAGTATTAGGTTTTTGAAAACATTTATAGTTTTGCTTGTATTCCCCCCCCCCCCCCCCCCCGCCTGAAAACATTGAAAAACACGGAAAAGGGTAGGGGTATGAACTCACCAATCGCGGAATGTGTCGGTTTGGATGCTAAACGTCAGCTCAAGTCTTGAAAATGCTCGTGGTTCCTCTGAAATGTGAAATGATACACATTTGTATCTAATTAGATTTGAATTCACTAATTAGATATGATTATTTACTCTAGGATGCGAAAACACCTCAAATCAAGTGTTTGGAGCGACCCGGGTGACATCTAGGGACATATATGGCTTGGATATGGAGTTTTCGGCCCTAAGACCATGTCCATATGAGTTCACGGCCGTGAACTCATGGATGATGGGTTTAAGGTGCTAAATGGTCAAACATCACTTGGGGCAATTAGCTAGTATCACATCTAAGGCATATGAATGGATTTAACCCACCTAGTGACCATTTAATGGAGTTTACGGCAATAAACTAGGAGTTCACAGTCGTAAATTCCCCCCACACACAATCCTTATGTGTTTTGGTGGCTAGGACCATCACATGTGATTTAGACAATTTTTACAAGCCTTGAGATGAATTTTGGGCACCATTTCACTAGCTTAGGTGAGTTTACGGCCCTGGAACCTATCCTTGGGGGCTCATGGCCGTAAACTCTCATATGGAGGGTTTTTATTATGTTTAAGGTCCTCAAATGGATTGTGGTTGGTTCTAGGATTTATTCCAAGGCTAATGGTGTGTTTAAATGGATTTTAAACACTTGTTTTTGAGTTTACTCTTCAAGAATGATGAGTTTACGGCCCAAGTATGTTCTTGGGCAGTAAACTCATGTTTACTCATCAAAAATCATGTTTAGGATGTTCTAAGTCCGAATTGGTAAGCCATAAAGTCATATCTAAGTCCTAAAGTTGGTTTGGAGGGATTTTAAGGCTCAAAAACCCACTTTTTATGTGTTTACGGCCCAAGCATGCTCCAGGGCTGTAAACTCATGAATGAGGTCCTATTCCATGATTTAAACTCGAATTTGAAGGTCTAAGATGCTATACTAGAAGTTAGTGTGGTTACCTTGATGATTTGGGGCTTGAATTTGATGTTTTTGAACCTAGATCTTTGGTTTGCTGAGAGAGGTTAGAGAGAGAGTAGTGAGAGAGGGAAAAAGCTTCATATGGAAGCTTAATCTTCTTTGAATAGGTCCTAAGTTCGGGACACGGTGGAATTATACCCGATACTGACGTTAAATGGGGCTTTTGGTCGCACCCGATTAAGATGTCGTAACCCGATATGGTTGAAACTAAAATGTTTTCGATTGCTAATATAGAGTTTTAAAATGAGTTCTAAACATGTTTAGACATCCATTAAGTCATAATAGAAGTTTGAAAAATAATGACTTAATTTAAAACCCAAACGGAAACAATTCGAAAAAGACGAACTTTATGGATGGAAACGGGTTACGGCGATAAAACAAACTTCAGGTTATCACATTATCCCCCCGTTAGAGGGAATTTTGTCCCGAAATTCAAACTTTAAATGTGACTCAAGGATTTCGAAAGAGATACGGATACTTCAATTTTATCAGATCTTTACGCTCCTAATGGATTCGTGTCTTCGTATGGCATTCCGGCGAACCTTCATTATCGGGATACGATTTTGTTTTGTATGTTTAATCTCTCGATCTGTGGTTTCGATTGATTTCTACATGAGGTTCAGAATTTCGTTGGTTTTCGTCACATTGAAGGGATTACTAGGGTTTCGTCGAGCAGGCACTTCTTATGAATAAAGACATGGAATACCGGATGGATGCTACTAATTTCTGGAGGTAGTCGGAGTTCGAAGGTTACGGATTCGATCCTAACGAGGATCTCGAAGAGTCTAATGTACCACGAGTTAAGTTTTTTGCGCTTTCCTAGGTGTACCATGTCTTTCCAGAGTAAGACCTTCTACAGGAGGGTACATCTTTCGGTGTCGAAATGGTTAGAGTTTTGGCGCTTCCGGAAAAATTCTAAATGAACCTGCAATAGTAGTCAGCGAGACCCAAGAATTGATGGGTTTCTATGGGTATCTTCGGTGCCGACTACTTCTCTATTTTCTAAATCTTACGAAGATTCCACACGTATCTATTCATTGTCTACTACATGACCAAGGGAGGTGGTTTGATCCATGGGCATCACTACGAGCTTATAGTGACCGTATCGACTTCGGCATACTGTCTAAGGAACATCACTCTCGTGCACTCGTAATTGATGGTATCTTGTCGTAAGGTTTATCTTTGAGAAGTGGTTGGTTCTCTGAGGTGGATCGAAATGGTCATCTATTCTAGGAAAGAGGATATCGGTTTTGATGGTCAACTCATCAAGCTGACTAAATAACTCCTTCATTACTGTTGATGCTAATCGACATAGGGGTTTTGCTATGAGGGTAGTTCCAGGAATTAGGTCGATGCGAAACTCGACTCGACACTCGGGAGGAATTCCTGGAAGCTCTTCGGGAAAAGACGCCATGAAAGTTTTAGACTCCGGGGATACGCTTCCTGTTTCTCAATGGTAAAATAGGCTAGGAAATTCTGGCACACACTTTTGGGAAGCCCTTCGAGCTTTTGACATACGAAATGGTACAACAGCTGGAACTAAGTTTATCATCTCCGATGTTGAGAGTTTGGCTGGGGGAAGGCTAAGATCGATGGATTTTTCGGAACAAGGATATCAGCAGGATTGAGACTCAATCAATCCATGCCAATGAATATTTCAATGTTCTTAATTGCAAAAACAACATAAGATCGATAAGAAAAGAATGAATGCTGAGGGTAAGAGCTCAACCCACGAATATATCGCTAATGTTCTCTTTCTCATTGTTAAACACCTCGACGGTTGACATTTCGGTTACTAATGGAGGACTACAGTTAAGGTGATGTTTTGATTGAATGGATAACAGATTCTCTTCAACAATATAATCGAAAAAGTTTGCAAGTATAAGGGCTGTCGAGGAAGAATATATATACCTGTGGCAACGGTGGGATCGGCGGCTGCCTCACCTTGTCCTATAGCTAGGACTCTTATAGCGTTGCCAGCTGCTGCTGCTTTAGGGCAATTTCTTTTGAAATGTCCTACTTCACCGCAACCGTAGCATGCCCGACTGACACTTGCTCTGGATGATTGGTTTGTTGATTTGGCTGGTTTTCTGCAGGTTCGAGCAAGGTGGCCCTTCTTGCCACAGTTGTTGCAAATTCTTTCGCAACATGGTTCAGGAGTATGATGATGATAGCTACATTTTTCGCAGCAAGCAAGGGTACCGGTATATCCACTGGTAGGTGTCTAAGTTGTAGATCCAATAGCAATGACGACAGCAGGGACAGTAGCAGCGTGGACTGCTATTGTTTGTTGTTTCTTAGAAGATCCTTGTGTGCTTTGGGCCTTCCGATTGGTTGGCTTGGTCAACCCCTAGATGAATCTCTCTATCTTCTTACTCTCTGGGGTAACCATTCCCTGGCAGAGTAGCGCCAAGTCGTCAAACCTTGAAGTGCAAGCGGCTATGTCGGAACCTTGCATCTTTAGATTCCATAGTTCATGCTCCAACTTTTGCATCTCGCCCTGTGGGCAATACTCGGCAAGAAGAAGATCCTTCATGGCCTCCCAACCCATAGCATTAGCTACATGTAAAGTTAAGGATTTGACTCGGCCGTTCCACCAAGTTAAGGCTTTATCGGTGAAGGTACAAGCGGCTAACTTCAGTTTATCCAACTGAAGAGCAAGCACAAATTTCGAAAATAGATTCGATTTTCTCGAACCATCGAGTTAGGGAAATGATACCTCCAGTGCCATCGAAGGATGTGTGTTTCGCATTCATGAAGTCTTTATAAGAACCCCCTTTTTGGTGTCCTCGACTATCTTCTAGGTTCTTGGGTTGGGGATCACCTCCTGAACTACTGGGGTTCCTTTGTGACATGAATGCTGTCACTGCGGTAGTAAAAAGTGTCTGAAGGGTTACCATATCGATTTGAAGAGAAGGTGGCGGCAGAGGAGGGTTGTTGTTGGTCTTTAAGCTGGGTCTCTTTCTTGGAGGCATCTTGATCTAATAAGATCAGGAAAGAGAGGATGATAAGTCCTCCGAATTGAATAAAGAGATATGACAGTTATATATTCCGAATAAACGATAAAACACGAACGATTTAGCAAAACAGATGATTTATCGCTAGAGAAATGATCAGGGAACAATGCTCGATTGAGGATTTCTAACAAGGATTGGCTCGAGAAATACTCCCATAGTATTTCATGATTCGCTACGACCACGGTTCGATGTTTGGGATATTAGGGTAAGTTTTAGGCATGTCGCACACCACAGTCACTCCAAAGCACATGTTGGCCGTGTTTCGAATGAATATAGTTGGACAGGTTGTATTGATCCTAGACATGACTACATAACTGCCAAGGTTTAACCGCAGCATACAACACCCATTTACTTATGTTTTGTTCTACTTGTAGTTACGAATCTCGATGGTTAGGTATACTTGTATACTTTTGAAAATACTTATACTTTGAAGGATACTTTTAGTTTAGAGGACTTAGGCCCCTTAGTGTTTATAGTTTTTGTGACATCCCCATTTTCACGGCCAGAAAAGACCGATTTTGTTTATGCTTTATAAAAATCAGAGTTCTTCTTTTAATAAAAATGTTGCGGAATTTGTTCCCAGAAAAACATGATAAATACGTTATTAAAACATTTTTCGAAGAAACATATTTATTCGTTTCAAAATGTTTGGGATGTCATCGTTAATACAGAAACATAAGCATAAACATAACTTACATTTATTTACACTAGTGATCTACATCTTTTAATCTCTCAGTGTAATGTGACTTCATATCAACACCTGTGATTCAAATAAACTGAGTGGGTTAGGTTGGGAAACCTGGTGAGTACATAGGGTTTTCAACCCGCAATAATATAATTATGATGTTTAAACAATCAAACAATCAACCCAATTACCCATCCCCATTATCGTCTTTATTCTTAAGCATCTACCCTAAGAATCAGTTGTTTCTCATTCATTCATTCGAAAGGATCATCCTAAGGAAATAACATGAAGTCCATTGTTGCCAATGACACATTGGTCAAGCGTAGCTGCTAATCTGGTCACTTAGGCGCGACTGCCAGAATTGGGACATTTTCTATGAGGCGCTTCTGCCGGTATTGACCTTTAAACGCTACTATCATGCTCATAAGGCTCCCTATTAGGCGTAGCTGCCTATACTATCCTTAGAGCGCAGCTGCTAGGACGTTTACCGTAGATCTGAAACATCTACGGGTTGTGGCGTAGCTGCCAGTGCTCATCTATAGGGTACTAGGTCCACTGCGGCCAATGTATACCTATAGGGCACTAGGTCCATGCTACTAATGTTCCTCTATTTCAGCTTTTATCCCTCATCATTCATCTACCCATGTTTTACCCAACATATTTTGTAGATATAAAATACTTTATACAGTTTACATCATTTAAAACATGTATAAAAATCTTTCACCAGCATAGATAGCAAGTATTCAGACAATATGCGCACATAGCACGTAATTTATAATAAAATACTTCATATCTATGTGTAAGCTGAAAGTAACTATGCACTCACTTGAAAGGTGGTGACTCAGCACTCGGACAACACTTCGATACTGTCAAAACAATATCCTTCGATAACACCTAGTACCAATACCACTACGCTTTAGTCTAACGATAACCGCGACAAATTAATTAGTCTGACTATTATTATTATTATTATATAAGCATTAATAACACTCAATATAACTCATAATAATAGCCCAAATAATTAATTTAAGGACCTAATAACATTCCTATAATTATTCGAAAGCTATATTAAAAATTGCGTAAGCGCAGCTCACTTACAGCGAATTTTATTGACAACCGGAATTCTATTTGGAGCAGCGTTTCGAAACCGAAATACCCTTTTACTCGGGACTCCGGGAGCCTCGGGGCTTCCTGAGGGTGCTAGGGGATCACCTAGGCTTAGGGGAGGGTTAAAACCCTTAGAGAGAGAAAGAAATCTAGAAAGAGAGTGGAAAATGTGCAAGAAAGTCGGAAGCCTTTGCTGCCTTTTATAGCGCGAGACCTCGGACTACGCTGGGCGTAGACTTCGGATGAGGCTGCCAGCGAGCCTCCAGCTATCTTGCACTCGGAGTGGATAAGAGCGAGGGTACGCGGGGCGTACCAAACTCGGACGCTGGGCGCAGATGCGACTCGATGTGGATCTTCCGAAGCCAAGAGATTCGGAAATCGGGGCGTTCTTTTCTTGTACGCGCTGCATAGTGAGCCAGCTGTCATCCATCCAAAGCAAGTCGTGGGCAACAAGGAACGGCCTAGATCATGCGTCGTCATTATTTTTGCATCAGACTTCGCAAATTTCACTACAAACTTTAAAAATTCATATCTTTCGCATACGATCTCCGTTTTTGACGTTCTTTATATCCACACGAAGGTGGGAACGTACTCTACAACTTTCGATTAGACTCCATCGGCTAATTTTGAATCGATTTTAAATTTTGTATTATTAACAGGCCGAGACAAGATTGGTCCGTTAAATTTTGCATACGATCTCGTTACGCTACTCTTAATGAGATCTTAGATTCTCGTTTAGGTCGTGTTGGCTAAAAATCACTAAATCTAATATTCGAATTTCGGGCTGTATATTGCTAATCCGAAACTTCGAAAAATCATAACTTCTTCATACGAATTCAGATTTGGGCGTTCTTTTTGTCGATGTTCTTAGTTTAACACATTCTACGACTTTTGTTTAGATCATTAAGGCTAAATCTCACTCTATCGTAAATTCACTATTTACGTTTCCCGGTATTGTGTCGGTTCCGTCGCGAAACTTCAAAGGGTCATAACTTCTTCGTTATAACTCGGATTTCAGTGTTCTTTATATGTACGAAAACCTTGAGACATATTCTACAACTTGGTTAAGATTACTTATTGTAAAAAATATTTTGTCGAAAAGTCATTTTCGACCTCTATTACCTCTAAATTGACTAGCCCGGATCTATGGGCGTTACAATTATCTCCCCCTTAGGATGATTACGTCCCAAAATCATCAATAAAAAAGGGAAGTATAATGACTCCATGCGTTATCTCTTCATCCTAGGTAATAAATATAACTTCTATATTCCTTCAAGTCTATCTCTTAGACATATTGAATGTAAGCAGTACTTAATCGTGCACCTGCTCTCTACCTCAAGTTAGACTCCAAATTATGATCTATCATCATGTGTTTCATGTTTAGACTCAGGTCTCTTAGAGTTAAATTCTAAAACAGACTATGCCTTCCTTCATGTTATAATGTGATATAATCACACTTTAACATGTAGCATTTCTAGCTACCAACTTCTTTAACAACGAGCGCGATACTTCTATTGATCGCTTTGATTTCAATAGTTTGGTTTAAGTCGGATGCTACATCAAACTTGGTTCTCTGAACCACGTAACATACTCATCATATTCAAACTCAATTTGATATGACCACTGGGGTCGGGATAACAACAATCTTCTTAGTCATTACCGAAACAATGGTAACGACATACTTGAATAAAATGAAATCAATTACTAGCTTCTTGGTAACCTTGTAACTTTCCTTGATCCAAGTGTGAGTCCTGTGCTTCCGGTAGTATAGGCCTCTACTACCTTTCACACCTACTCATACTCGTCCCAAGTATTGTCCCGCAGTTTCCCAAGTCACCATGCAGCAAATCACACTATCATTCAACACATCAGATAACAAAACGAAGGTTTTATTTTATTACTTGAAACGATTACATGGGTGTTCAAGTTCACCCTAGATTATGCCTCTAATAGGCTACATCATGTGACACTATCTATATGGCTTCTTCATAACCCGATCTCTCTCTCTATATATATATATATATATATATATATATATATATATATATATATATATATATATATATATATCCTTACTCCTGATTCCTTGCATCGTCAGCTGCTTCGTCAAGGATCATTTGAAATGCTCTTGCCTTTGGTTTTTGGCGGCACATTTATCTTTGTAGCCCCTTCTCTCTTTGGGCAATCTTGTTTGAAGTGCCCTTCCTCATTACATTCATAACACACCCTTTTGTTGAATTTACACTCGTTGACATAATGCCCATGCTTCCCATACTTGAAACAAGTCACCTCCTCACCGCATTTTCTAGAGTGTTTCTTTTTGCAGTTCTCGTACCATCCTTCTTCACTCCCTCCTCATCTAAAACTTCCTTGTACTGGACTTGATTCTCTCATAGGGCTTCGCAGACCCCTCAAACTTTCTCTTTTCGCCAACCTCGATCTTGTTGGCGGCTGTTCCCTTGATCATCTCCTCAACCGACTTGGCAGGCCACATAGCTGCCTCCAAGGTAGGTGCCTGACCCACTGGCACCGCGTACTCCCATGGAAGTCCTTTTGCATACTTGTCAACTTTCGTTAGCTCATCCGGAACAAGACGTAATGCAAACTCCATCTTCTCTGTGAAGTTGCTGGTGTATTCATCAACAGACATGCTTCCATTCTGCAAGGTAAGGAATTGGTTTTCTAGCTCGAGCAGATTTTGGGTTGAGTAGTACCTACGTTTGAATTGCACCAAAAATTATGCGCATGTCAATTCCAGGGGCTCAGTGGGGCTCAGAGTCTTCCCCAAGGTATTCCACCAATGTACAGCGCCTCCTCGAAACTGACGCACTGCAAATGTGGTCTGTTGTTTTCCCTTGCAGCCGCACGTCATGAAAGCTAATTCCATCTCTGAGATCCAATCCATTACCCCGATCGGATCCTCCTTTCCAGTGACATTCGATGGCTTGCAAGTTAGAAAATACTTGTACTTGCATCCATTCCTCTCGACTTCGTCATCGTGGTTGTTTTGTCGAACTATTGGTGGTTTGACTTGACCAACAGTCCTATTGTAGTTCTCCTCCTCAGTCTGCCCTTCGTTCAACTTGGGCCATTCGATTTGAATAGTCGCTTCCTCTCGATTTTGCTGGAGCAAACGTCTTGTTTCCACCATTTGACGATCCAACATCGCCTGGATCATTGCTTGCACTCCGACCATCGTTATTGGCTCAGCAGCTGCTACCACATCCGGTATTTGCTCAATCATTGGGGCTGGTTTTGGTTCCCATTTGCATTCATGTTTCCACTACGGGTTCTTGCCATCTTGATTTATACACCGAATAAGGTGAATCTAGACCTTTACGTAGGATTAACGGTTAAATCATCCTTATCACTCCGAAACATTTATATGCTAGTTCTAATATCGTAGTTAAACGCTTATAATCCTAAACACATAAGGTTTCTAGATCCGGTCGGTAATAGACCATAGATCCGAATAAATAACAGCATATCAGGCACAAGCATTTAGCACATAGAAGCACTTTAGGCACAATCCCTAAAATAACCTAATGCTCACACCTCACAATCATCGCTTAGCATTCTGAGTTGAAGTCTAGAAATAAATCCATATTCCTAGTTCTCTTAAACAAATGCTCTGATACCAACTGTGACATCCCCATTTTTACGGACAGAAAAGACCGATTTTGTTTATGCTTTATAAAAATCAGAGTTCTTCTTTTAATAAAAATGTTGCGGAATTTGTTCCCAGAAAAACATGATAAATACATTATTAAAACATTTTTCGAATAAACATATTTATTCGTTTCAAAACGTTTAGGATGTCATCGTTAATACAGAAACATAAGCATAAACAGAACTTACATTTATTTACACTAGTGATCTACATCTTTAAATCTCTCAGTGTAATGTGACTTCATATCAACACCTGTGATATAAATAAACTGAGTGGGTCAGGTTGGGAAACCTGGTGAGTACATAGGGTTTTCAACCCACAATAATATAATTATTATGTTTAAACAATCAAACGATCAACCCAATTACCCATCCCCATTATCTTCTTTATTCTTAAGGATCTACCCTAAGAATCAGTTGTTTCTCATTCATTCATTCCTAAGGATCATCCTAAGGAAATAACATGAAGTCCATCTAAGATCTCAAGCGCAGCTGCTAATCTGGTCACTTAGGCGCAACTGCCAGAATTGAGACATTTTCTATGAGGCGCTTCTGCCGGTATTGACCTTTAAACTCTACTGTCATGGTCATAAGGCTCCCTATTAGGCGCAGCTGCCTATACTGTCCTTAGAGCGTAGCTGGTAGGACATTTACCGTATATCTAAAACATCTACGGGTTGTGGCGTAGCTGCCAGTGCTCATCTATAGGGTACTAGGTCCACTGCTGCCAATGTATACCTATAGGGCACTAGGTCCATGCTAGTAATGTTCCTCTATTTCAGATTTTATCCCTCATCATTCATCTACCCATGTTTTACCCAACATATTTTGTAGATATAAAATACTTTATACATATTACATCATTTAAAACATGTATAAAAATCTTTCACCAGCATAGACATCAAGTATTCTGACAATATGCGCACATAGCACGTAATTTATAATAAAATACTTCATATCTATGTGTAAGCAAAAAGTAACTATGCACTCACTTGAAAGGTGGTGACGGAGCACTCGGACAACACTTCGATACTCTCAAAACAATTTCCTTCGATAACACCTAGTACCAATACCACTAGGCTTTAGTCTAACGATAATCGCGACAAATTAATTAGTCTGACTATTATTATTATTATAAAAGCATTAATAACACTCAATATAACTCATAATAATAGCCCAAATAATTATTTTAAGGACCTAATAACATTCCTATAATTATTCGAAAGTTATATTAAAAATTACGTAAGCGTAGCTCACTTACAACGAATTTTATAGAAAACCGGAACTCTATTTGGAGCAGCGTTTCGAAACCGAAAGACCCTTTTTCTCGGGCTCCGGGAGCCTCGGGGCTTCCTTAGGGTGCTAGGGGATCACCTAGGCTTAGGGTAGGGTTAAAACCCTTAGAGAGAGAAAGAAATCTAGAGAGAGAGAGTGGAAAATGTGCAAGAAAGTCGGAAGCTGTAACATCCCGGAATAGCAAGAGTAGAGTAGAAGGATTAAAAGTGTAGATTTTGAAGGGCAACTCGACGAGTAGGGTCACGACTTTGGTCGCGAGTCAGGTGGCCTACTCGGCAAGTCCAATGATGGACTTGCCGAGTAGGTACTGAGTGGAGAAAACCCTAAATCCGGGGAATGAGCCCTATTTAAAGAACATTATATCCTCTCCCCAGCCTCTTTGAAGTCCAGAAACCCTAGAAAGTGTGATTGAAGAAGATTGGAGTGCATTTGGAGCTTGGGGAGGTGTTTGTTGAAGAAATCTTGAAGGAGAAGAGGCTTGGATCAAAGGGCTTTGCTTGGATTCGAGTTTCATTACAGTTGGGGCATTCTTTTGAGGTAATATCTCGTTCTTGGGCTATCACTCATATGGATTCATCATTTTGGGGTTTGTGGGGAGTATATCTTGGTATGTTTTGGAGTTTGGAGGTTAGATTTGAGGTTTCTACCTCAGATCTAGAATATTGAAGGCCTAGAGTGCATTAAAGTTCCTGTGTTTGAGTGCTTAGTGAAGCCATCATGTCCCAAACCCTAGCTCTAAAGTGAATAAGGCCTAGATATCTTTCGATTAACGTAAAGGTTGCCACTTTACGTGATTCATGGGTTATAGGAGGCTAGATATATGTTTTCGATCAACTGCATGGCCTGGAGATACTTCTGTTTGGATTCAGACCGGTTGTACTCCGCGAGTCACAAGGGTGGACTCGACGAGTTGCTTGAAGATAAGCTGGAACTCGACGAGTTGGATGAAGAACTCGGCGAGTAGATTGAAGATAGCCTTAGACTGGGCGAGTCTGTTCTTGGACTCGGCGAGTCTTGTCGAAGAGTCCCAATATTTTCTGGTTGAGTCGAGAATCGGTGAGTCAAGGGATGACTCGGTGAGTTGGGTGCGAGTGGACTTAGAGTTGTTGGACTCGATGAGTCTCGGGGTGACTCGGCGAGTTAGGTCGCGGGTTGAGGGAAGTTCTGAGCTTGGGGACTCTGCGAGTCATCGGGTTGACTCGGTGAGTAGAGTCAGTCAGGGTTGACTTTGACTTTGTCCAAGGTTGACCAGTTGTCGTCCAGGGGTATTTTGGTAATTAAGAATATATATATTGAGTTGAGTGTTTTGGTGTTCAGTGGAGGAGTTCGTGTCGGAGTTCGGAGCAGCAGGATCTTATCCTTTCAGCCGGCAGTTCTGGGTGAGTTATCCTCATTATATCAATAGGGTCTATGACACCAAGGCCGACCCTTTACCAGATGGAAATCTGGGTAGTTGTTTGTTATGGTATTGTTGGATATGGGCCGGAAGGCATTATGATATGGGCCGGAAGGCATTATGATATGGGCCAGAAGGCATTCTATGTTATGTGGACCGGAAGGTCATGGCCTGGAAAGGCGTATGTGTTGGATAAGGTGTCTAAGTCCATAACTATTTCTGGTATGTACTTGACCCGAATCGGCATGGTCCATTTGGGTTGCATGACACCATGCAATTGGATATACTAAATGAGAGAAATAACACTTGGAGATTATTAATATATTATAAGTTCTAATATATTAATAATATTATTTGATTAGTTTGATCAAGAATTAATTTAGAATTAATTAAGTGATCAAAAGATAACTAATTAAATACATGGGTTGATTATGTAAATCATCCATATCTTGTATAGTGGGCTAAAAGGCTCCATAGACTATCAAGTTGGGTTCCACCCATAGGATGCTCCATGGATGCTCCATGGGAGTTACAAACCCATGGGTCATGGAAATGAAGAGTCATGACACATTAGGGTTTAACCTTAGATGTGTCAACACTATATAAGTAACATGTTCTCCAACCAAAATCGGCTACACTAAGAAACAAGAGGGCTTGGCCGATTTTAAGAAGTGAGTATTCTCTCATAAGTTCTTCCAAGAGCATTTGGTGTTGTGTGAAGCATTTGAGGCATCACACTTGGGGTGCTAGGCTCACAAGGTTTCAAGGAACACAAGCAACAACAAGGTAAGTTATTCTATCTATATTTTATGTTAAAATTGTTCCCCATGTATGCTAGATAGGAATATAACCTTGGAATTCAACTTTGCATGACAATTAGACAAACATAGATCCAAGGTTATTAGGGTTGCATGTACACTTAGGAAGTGTTAGAATGCTCAAAACCCATCAGTGGTATCAGAGCCTAGGCTTGTTTGTTCTATTTGTGCTTAAAAGTTGAAAACAGAATCGGATATTTTGCTGTCTGCGAATGGACTCGTCGAGTCTATAGGGGGGACTCGTCAAGTCCATGAGTATCTTCAACCGACTCAGCGAGTCAGTTTATGCACTCGGCGAGTAGGGTTGACTGAGTGCAGAATTCCGATTTAGTTGCTGGAAATGAATTAGAAACATTACCCTAAACTGTTTTTGGTAATTGAAAACTTGTTTTTGGTGGTGTAATGTCTTTGCTAATTCATTTACAACAACTAGTTATCAAAATTACAAAGTTTTATGTAATTTTTGATTGTGTTCATATTCATGTTCTTGTTCTTATGATGTTTTAGATGATCATAGGAATTATTTGTAACCTATGTGGTAGATTAATTCTTGATCATAATGTGTTTTAATGGAGTCCATAACTTATCCTTATGTTATGGAAAACCAAGAGTCACACTTGAGTTAAAACCATTAAGAAAAACACAAGAGTTAGAAAAATGAAGAGTCTTCATTTTATTACTCTATTAAACTCATAAGTTACAAGAAATGAAAAGTTTTGAAAGTTACAAAACTTGCCCTCAAGTTTTGGAACAAGTAAAGTTAAGTTAAAAACTTTATGTTCCAACCCCTAGAATTTTAAAAGTTAAAATTCAACCCTTATACTTATATTATGATAATTTAATAATTATATATATATGTATAAGAATAAAGTCGTCTTACCGCTAGTACGCCTCATTCACGAAGCCGGTCTATAAGGTGGGTATAAGGTTGTTGCCTATAAAATGGTGACTTAATGGGTGAATATTCTCACCACCGCTTGCTTGACTGGTGGAGGGTCGTTAGCCGAACGGGTAAGACAAGGACTTATAAATTCTCATTCAAAGTATGATGAATATAATAAAGTAACTAAATGTTTATTAAATTCCCAATCTTAGTTACTTTAGGAAAAATGTGAATAAGGTGCTAATCCATGAAATTACACTTTACACTTTGTCTAAGTCGTTGGTGGAGCGTGTGTGGTTAACCGGCACACTAACTTGGACTTAACAAGGTAGGTAAAGGGTGACTTAAGGTTTATTATAGTATCGGTGGAGCGTGTGTGGTTTACCGGCACATCGATTGAGTGATAAACTTTAAGGGTACCAAGTGATTTGCATGGTTACTTCACACCTCGTTTTGTGATCCTCGGCATCCCAGTCACAAAACCTGGAGGGCACTCCCGAGATTGAAACATGCCTTTGAAAAGTTCATTGGATCTCAAAGAATCTAGGAATTTCTAAAACCAATAAAAACTAAATATCTAATATTTCAGTTTTCGTGGTGGAAATTGGTGAATCGTCATTCACCTACCTTTCAAATATGGTATAGCTTAGATTACGGCATACCTCTTCTAAGTTATATTATATTGTGATTGGATCCTAGCCTTAATATTACATTTGGGTGTTTTATTAAGGACTCTCTTAAATCTAAACTAAACTTGTTCTTCTCTTTCAGATGTCTTCAAATAATGCTTCTAGCTCGAATCCTAATGGCTCATTTACTCTTATGAGTTTGTGTGGGAAAGTCACCTTTGATGGATCCAACTTCAATAAATGGATCAGAAACATCAGGATGATTACCCGCTACGAGGACAAAGAATATGTCCTTGATAAGGAGCTTAAGGAAATTGATGAGTCCACTGCAACTCCCCAGGAGATCGCTGACTTTCATACTCATGAAAGAGATGCAACCAAGGTGGCTTGCATCATGTTGGCCACCATGACAGCTGAACTCCAAAAGTCTTATGAAGACTTCTACCCTTATGAAATGCACCAAGATTTGATGGAAAGATACCATCAAAGTGCACACCAAGAGAGGTACGAAGTCATCTGCTCCATGATAACAACCATGATGAAGGATGGAGAGTCCGTCACGAGCCACATGCAGAAAATGCAAAGGTATGTGGATCGTTTGCTGAAGCTCAATGTGAACTTCCCTGAGGAGCTTGCAATAGATATCATTTTGCACTCCTTACCATCGTGCTATGATAAATTCCGCATGACATATCACATGAACAAGGAAGAGGTCACCCTCAGCAAACTTCAGGGACTTCTCAAGACCGCAGAAACAGGTCTTAAAGGGAAATCGGTTGCTATCACTCCTACTCCAGACTCAACTCCGGTCTTGGCAATTGGGCAAAGTCGAGGGAGGAAGAGAAAGAGATCATCGAAGGGTACCAAGGCTCGGACCCTTGATGGCTCTTCTTCAAGTGGAACCAAGAAAGGTTTCATTACTCCTTCTTCTGACCCAAAAGAGGCTGAATGCTTTTATTGCCATGAAAAAGCTCATTGGAAGCGGAACTGCCCAAAGTACCAGCAGGATGTGAAGGATGGGAAAGTCAAACCCAACCATGCAGGTATTTACACTATCATTTCTAATAACTCACCCCATTCGAAATCTTGGGTCCTTGATACCGGTTGCGGTATTCATATTTGTTGTGACTTGCAGGGACTAGGAAGAAGTGAGAATGTGGAGCAAGGAAGAATAAACTTAATCACGGGGAATAGGAAAGTTACACCTGTCACCAAGATTGGAGTTTATACTTTATCGCTAAGTAGTGGGTTAAATTTAGATTTGAATAAATGTTGTTATTCGCCAGAAATGGCAAGAAATATTATTTCCTTTCATGCATTGTACAAACAAGGTTTCACCTTTTCATTTGATAATGAAGTTGGTTCGATTAATGCTTTCTTTGATAATGTACTTTATTTTAAAGCATTACCTTGTGATGGTGTGTATGAAGCTGTATCTATTGTAGATAACTTAGGAAATAATGTTTTGTGTATTGATTCTACTAATAATAATAACATGGATAAAGCATCGTTATAGCATTGTCGTCTTGGACATATAAGCAAGAAACGTATAGGCCAACTCCAAAAGGATGGAGTCTTGGAGTCGTTTGACCTAAAGTCAAATGATAGTTGCGAATCATGCTTACTTGGAAAAATGACAAAGTCACCCTTCACAGGCTCATGTGAAAGAGGTGAAGGTTTGTTGGACCTTATACACACGGATGTGTGTGGACCATTCAAACATGCCACAAGGGATGCTAATCGTTATTATTTGACTTTTACCGATGATTACAGTAGATATGGATATGTCTACTTAATCAAGCATAAGTCAGAGACTGTCGAGAAGTTTAAGGAATTTAAACAGGAAGTCGAGAATCAATTGGGCAGGAACATTAAGATGCTTCGATCCGATCGAGGTGGTGAGTATCTTAGTTCAGAGTTCCTTGACTATCTAAAGGAATGTGGGATTGTCTCACAATTGACACCTCCCAGGACACCACAGTTGAATGGTGTGGCTGAGAGGCGTAATCGAACCTTGTTGGACATGGTTCGTTCCATGATGAGTCGAACTTCGCTACCAATCTCATTCTGGGGGTATGCCTTAGAGACTGCCGCCCATATCCTTAATCTAGTCCCTACAAAGAAAGTTGCCAAAACTCCTCACGAGATGTGGACTGGTAAAGTACCTAAACTAGACCACATCAAGATTTGGGGCTGCGAGGCTTTCGTGAGATGCGAGACTCATGATAAGCTCGAACCCCGAAGCGAGAGGTGTATTTTCATCAGCTACCCACAGCAATCCTTTGGTTACCTCTTCTACAGACCCAGTGACAATGTGGTCTTTGTAGCAAGAAGAGGAGTCTTTCGAGAAAGAGAGTTTATAAGCCAAGGAGACAGTGGGAGGCAAGTTGATCTTGATGAAATTCAAGAGTCAGGTGGTGAAGGAACTTCAAACTCTAGCCCTCAACTTGAGGAGGAAACTCCTGTTGAGCCAATTGACGAATCTGTACCTCTGAGGCGTTCCACGAGAGTTAGGAGTGCACCTGAGCATTACTATGGATTCCATATTACTGCAGAAGGTGAGACACTTATTAGTGATGAGACACTAGTAAGTCAAGATGACCCTAACAGCTACGAGGAAGCCATGGCGGGCCCCGAGTCTGCCAAATGGAAAGAGGCTATGGATAGCGAGATACAATCCATGTATGACAATCAAGTTTGGAACTTGGTTGAGAATGTACCAGGTCGAAAGACTGTAGGGTGCAAATGGGTCTTCAAGAAGAAGACCGACATGGATGGTAAAGTACACACTTATAAGGCTAGACTGGTTGCAAAGGGCTTCTCTCAAATTCCTGGAGTGGACTATGATGAGACCTTTTCTCCGGTAGCCAAGATTAAGTCTATTCGGGTTCTGTTAGCCATAGCCGCATTTCATGACTATGAAATTTGGCAAATGGATGTCAAAACCGCTTTCCTTAATGGGAAGTTGGCTGAAGATGTTTACATGAGTCAGCCAGAGGGTTTTGTCAGTAACGAGTACCCTAATAGAGTGTGTAAGCTTGAGAAATCCATTTATGGATTAAAGCAAGCACCTCGCAGATGGAATCTTTGCTTTGATGAAAAGGTCAAGGAATTTGGCTTTTCTAGGAGTGAAGATGAATCTTGTGTGTATGTCAAGGCTAGTGGGAGTATAGTTAGCTTTTTGGTATTGTATGTGGATGACATACTACTCATAGGAAACGACATTCCAACCCTGCAGGAAGTAAAGTCCTGGCTTGGAAAGTGTTTCGCTATGAAGGACCTTGGTGAAGCTGCCTATATTTTGGGGATAAGGATCTTGAGAGATCGGAGTAAAAGACTAATTGGACTTAGTCAAAGTACCTACTTGGAGAAGATTCTGAAGAGATTCAGAATGCAAGACTCCATGAAAGGAGAGTTGCCCATCCAGAGTAACGCCAAACTGAGTAAGACACAAAGCCCTAGCACTGAGGCTGAGATAGCAGAAATGAGTCGAGTACCTTATGCTTCGGCTGTAGGTTCGATCATGTATGCTATGACGTGTACTCGACCTAATATAGCCTTTGCCTTGAGCATGGTTAGCAGGTTTCAGGGGAACCCTGGCAAGGCACACTGGACTGCGGTAAAGACTATTCTCAAGTACCTACGAAGGACTAAGGATTGGGTCCTTACCCTCGGTGGGAGTGATGACTTGAGAGTTGTAGGGTATAGTGATGCTAGCTTCCAGACTGATAGGGATAACTTCCGCTCTCAGTCGAGCTGGGTCTTTACCCTAAATGGAGGAGCAATTTCTTGGAAGAGTTCCAAGCAAGAGACAGTGGCAGATTCTACTTGTGAATCAGAGTATATTGCAGCTAGCGAAGCGGCAAAGGAGGCGTTATGGCTGAGGAACTTCATTGGAGACCTTGGAGTTGTACCAGCTATTAAAGAGCCGATGGAAATTTTCTGTGATAGTGAAAGTGCTGTTGCCTTAGCCAAGGAACCAAGGGATCACGGGAGATCCAGAGACATCGACAGAAAATACCATTTCATCAGACATCGGATCGAAGAAGGACTCCTCGTGGCAAAGAGGGTATCATCAGATGAGAATCCGGCAGATCCCCTCACGAAGGGACTGACTCGGGTTAAGCATCTCCAGCATACTCAGAGCATAGGGCTGAAGGATGATATTAGATTTAGTAGTTAGATAATCTCGAAATTTGTAAAGTGCAATTGACATTTGATGATGAATAAAAGTGTTTTATTTATGAGTAAAGTGTTGCTATCTCTTGTCGATCGTTTACTATATTTCTTTTGCATGTTTTGACTTCCAGAATAATTTTGTTTGGTATAACATATTATTCAAACCTCCACAGTCGGTCATATGTCGGAAGTAGGTATGAATCAAGACTGTCATGTTTGGTTGTAGAGGTCTGGGACAAGGCTACAACAATCATGAGTGCTCATAAGTTCTGAGCATTGGACTCAACCCACGCTCACTGGAATCACTTCATGGAATTCTATCTCGAGTGATCGTGAGACGGTAATATCATATAAATCTTTAAACCTAGAGATATGATTTGTTACTTACAAGTTGGTTATGCATTGATTGTACGAAAAACGCATTGGTAACTCGATGTTATAAAATCGCGCTCTTATGTGTAATTCAATGAGTAGTAGAACAAACATATGAGTCGAAGTTTATCTGTTCCTTCTTGGATTAGAAGCTGATATCTGGGCCCCTCGATGATTTTGATTTGACCTATGTACCGGGCCCGGTCAGAACTAAATTGATGTGTTCAATAAAGTTCTTTGTCAAACAAATCGGAAATCGGGAAACAAATGTTGGACAATAAGTAAGACATTGTTCCATGTATTTGTCCAACTGGTATCTAGAACAGAGGATTATATGATCACTTATCTTAAATGGCATACCATTATCTTCTCAAGTTTCGAGAAACCTTGTAAAGAGCTACGATTGCCGATCGGTTCCTGAAGTCATACTTGCAGTAATAGTTATTAGACTTATCCAAGTGGGAGACTGTTGGATAAGGTGTCTAAGTCCATAACTATTTCTGGTATGTACTTGACCCGACCCGGCATGGTCCATTTGGGTTGCATGGCACCATGCAATTGGATAGACTAAATGAGAGAAATAACACTTGGAGATTATTAATATATTATAAGTTCTAATATATTAATAATATTATTTGATTAGTTTGATCAAGAATTAATTTAGAATTAATTAAGTGATCAAAAGATAACTAATTAAATATATGGGTTGATTATGTAAATCATCCATATCTTGTATAGTGGGCTAAAAGGCTCCATGGACTATCAAGTTGGGTTCCACCCATAGGATGCTCCATGGATGCTCCATGGGAGTTACAAACCCATGGGTCATGGAAATGAAGAGTCATGACACATTAGGGTTTAACCCTAGATGTGTCAACACTATATAAGTAACATGTTCTCCACCCAAAATCGACTACACTAAGAATCAAGAGGGCTTGGCCGATTTTGAAGAAGTGAGTATTCTCTCATAAGTTCATCCAAGAGCATTTGGTGTTGTGTGAAGCATTTGAGGCATCACACTTGGGGTGCTAGGCTCACAAGGTTTCAAGGAACACAAGCAACAACAAGGTAAGTTATTCTATCTACTATTCTAGTTAAAATTGTTCCCCATGTATGCTAGATAGGAATATAACCTTGGAATTCAACTTTGCATGACAATTAGACAAACATAGATCCAAGGTTATTAGGGTTGCATGTACACTTAGGAAGTGTTAGAATGCTCAAAACCCATCAAACACATCATCACCCTAACCAGTATACCGACCTAATAGATCACGAGCATAACATCACCCTACGTTTCAGCCAAAATACGACTTACGCACATACGCCTTTCCAGACCATGACCTTCCGGTCCACATAACATCGAATGCCCTCCGGCCCATATCATAATGCCTTCCGGCCCATATCATATTGCCTTCCAGCCCATATCATATTGCCTTCCGGCCCATAACAAGCAATACCATAACAGACAACTATCCGGATTTCCATCCGGTAAAGGGTCGGCCTTGGTGTCATAGACCCTGTCGATATAGTGAGGATAACTCACCTCGAAACTGCAGGCTGAGAGGATAAGATCCCGCTGCTCCAAACTCCAACACGAACTCCTCCACCGAACACCAAAACACTCAACTCAATATACCCTTAATTATCAAAATACCCCCGGAAGACAACTGGTCAACCTTGGACAAGGTCAAAGTCAACCCTTACTGACTCTACTCATCGAGTCAACCCGATGACTCGCCGAGTCCCCAACCTCAGAACTTCCCTCAACCCGCGACCTAACTCGCCAAGTCACCCCGAGACTCGCCGAGTCCAACAACTCTGAGTCCACTCGCACCCAACTCATCGAGTCATCCCTTGACTCACGGATTCTCGACTCAACCAGAAAATATTGGGACTCTTCGACAAGACTCACCGAGTCCAAGAACATACTCGCCGAGTTTAAGGCTATCTTCAACCTACTCGCCGAGTTGTTCATCCAACTCGTTGAGTTCCAGCTCATCTTCAAGAAACTCGTCGAGTCCACCCTTGTGACTCGCTGAGTACAACCCGTCTGAATCCAAACAGAAGTATTCCAGGCCATGCAATTGATCCAAAACATAGATCTAGCCTCCTACAACCCATCCATCACGTAAAGTGGCAAACTTTACGTGAATCCAAAGAGATTTAGGCCTTTTTACTCTAGGGTTTGGGGTTTGGGACAAGATAGCTCCATCAACAACACAAGAACAGGGACTTTAATGCTCTTAAGACCTTCTCCACTCCAAATCTGAGGTAGCAACCTCAGATCTATCCTTCAAACTCCAGATGCCACAAATGTAAGCTTCCCACACAACCCAAAAATGCAGAATCTAGAAGAACACAGCCCAAGAACGAGATATTACCTCAAAAGAATGCCCCAACTACAATAAAACTCGAATCCAAGCAAAGCCCTATGATCCAAGCCTCTTCTCCTTCAAGATTTCTTCAACAAACACCTCCCCAAGATCCAAATGCACTCCAAGCTTTCACAAACACGATCTCTAGGGTTTTTGGATTTCAAAGGGGATCAAAGAGGCCGGGGAGGGGACATAATGTTCTTTAAATAGGGCTCATTCCCCGGATTTAGGGTTTTCTCCACTAAGCACCGACTCGCTGAGTCCATCTTTGGACTCGCCGAGTAGGCCACCTAACTCGCGACCAAGTCGCAACCTTACTCGCCGAGTCTATCCATGGACTCGCCGAGTCCATCCATGGACTCGCCGAGTCCATCCATGGACTCGTCGAGTTGCCCTTCAAAATTTACATTTTTAGTCCTTCAACTCTACTCTTGCTATTCCGGGATGTTACAATTCTCCCCCACTTAAATTAGGCTTCGTCCTCGAAGCCTACGACAACTCATCTCCAAAATACTCCCACAACACGCCACCTGGCCTTAACCGAACCAGGCCCCTCAAGGTATACCCATCGAAACTTGAACTTACTTTCTCCTTCCTTGTAGTGTCCTGACCACCATCTCAAACCGGGCATCGGCTTTACCCTCTGATAACCAAACACAACAACTGAGTACCACCCATGATGCATCACAGCTCCAAATCACAACCATTACTCGACCCATATGAGCTATAAATAACTATGCACCACCCGATCCCTAATCCGAGTCCAACTCTATCCATTCCATGCTGACAGAAAGACACACTCTTCAGAGCAACTCCCATGAGTTCTCTTCTTGCAATCGAATGCACGTGCTGAACTAGCTCTAGCACCCTCGGGTTAGGAAACCCATCACTCTAACGACCCTCAAAACATCCCTCAGGATGAACCACTGATACACAAATCCTTTACCGAAATCAAACTGGGAACCCAAAACTCCATATTTGCATCCCTTACGAGCCTCTTGACTCTACACCCACGGAATCCCTTCCACGTCCTCAGCAGACACCCCATCATGATGTCATTCCATACCACCACCGCAATCATGCTACTCAGTGACCACCGTCGAACCACTCTGATCATAACTCTACACTGCCGCTTTCACTTCCGCGAATTTGCACTCCCCTTTGGAATTACATTCCTCCCTCTTTCCTTACCAAGAAAAACCACTTGACCACCTCGTCACCATGATAAGAGCCACGGTGCTCACCCAACGCTACACCACCTCTTAATAGCATAACCGCTATCCATGCAACACATATTCCCTGAATCTGCTTGCAAGTACTCTCGAGTCCATGCACCATCTCCACTAATCAAGGTCAATACCCGGGGCCAGACCTTCTGATGCTAACACATCGCAGCATACTCAATTCATTACCTCGCACCAATCTAACGACACCCACAGAGTCTTCACCATGACTGGACCGCCTTACCAGGCCTTCAGTAAAACTGGACCACTCTCATAACCTTCAGCAGACGTGGACCGCCCTCCGGGGCCTTCAGTCTATCCGGAACGCTCAACTAGCAATCAACATTCCGAGTTACCTCCCCGGGAAAACCTCACATGCATACTGTTCTAGCCCCTTAGGGTTTCCGAAATCTATCTCCATCATACATACTCGAACCCGGCCTGATCCCAGGCCCTGCACAATCAAGCTCTTGGTCTGAATCCCGCCCCACACGCCTGCCAATTACTTAAACCAACCAATGCCCTTGACTGATCGAGACACTACTGAATTCCATGCATGTAAACAACCTTTCATACTCGTCGATCCCCTGGAGAACTCTCCAATTCTCCCCCACTTAAGACACTGACTACCAACCCCCGGTCGCTATCACCGACCTCCCAAGATAACCTTGCACAAAACTGATGAGATTTAACAATCTTTTAATCTATGAAGATCGATTAGATCTTGAACAAGTAAGTAAACAAAGACGATAAAAACACAATAATAAGAACGAGACAAGATTGAATCAAACGTGTCGAATGATTAAACAAAATCCTCAGAAGAGCTCGATTAAGAACATCAACTGTAGAGGATTGGAAGGTTACAAGAACGATCAAAGAAACCTGTTGTCGTCTAGATGTATCGCTATACTCAGATCTCTAAAAACCTTGACCTAATATGCATGCAAGCGTAAACTTATATACAAAACATAAAAGGCTCACGGTTGGACAGGCCCAAACCGGAATACAAAATAGCATAATCAGATGAGCCCAAAAGACGCAATCTTCAAAGCCCAACAATCTCCCCTTTTGCGTCAATTTGGAGCGAGACCTTCACTCTCTTTTCAAAGCAGAGGGCTTCTTTACCGTTTCAAAAAATTTCGGTATCAAAGCCAGAATATGATGCGTGAAGGTAATATACCAACGAAGCATATCTGTAAAGTTCTTCTTGTCTGTTGTTGAGTTCTGTTTGCATCGGTGAATGATATTGATGATGTGCTCCAAACACTCTGTAGAAAACAGATGCTTGTCTACCAAAGCAAACAGAAACTTATGCTTGTCGCCCCTGGTGAACATAACCGTCAGATTGGAAGAATCAATTTGCCCCAACTTCATTTTATGAACATCTCCGGTCTTGGAAGTGGGCTTGACAGTGGGTTTCTTGTTCATCACTTTTGCTATTTCCTGATCCATAGTGGCGAGCTCATGGATGTAGGAAGCCAACATTCTTTTAAGATGAGAAAGAATTGGTTCATATTCTCTCTGGTTGGAGAGAAGAATGTTGTATAGCAAGATCCAATCGTGCGGGTTCAGACTGGGAAGATCTGCCAGAGAAATAAGATGTTCGGTGTTGGCCGTTCCTCTGTTGATTTTGAAATTGACGTTCACAAATTTCCCAGCCTGGGTTGGTTTCAGTACCTTGACTTTAATAATTTTCTGGGCACTCCATGTCAAGTACTGTGGTTGACCGAATTTCAGATAGAAATCGATGAGCTCTCTGTCAACCTTCGCGTTCGGATGAGGGACATTGGCAGTGACATCAAAGCAGTGAAATGTGAAGGCTTTGCGCATAATGGGCATGTCGAACTGCGAGTCTCTTGAATTTTCACACTCAAAAGATGCAATCGGTTCCAACCAATAAATAGAAGTGTAACGTCCGAAAAACACAACCAATTTAAAATTTTCAAAACAACCCGATTTTCATTAAAATATTTACAAAAAGGTTTTCAATACAATTCATTTAAGTATTCCCAGAATCATGTCGTTACGAAATCATAAGGAGCGGTACGATCGTGCCTTCGCCTTGCCACAGTCTCCTGAAGAACCTGAAAAACATTAAACCACAACTGTAAGCCCGAGAGCTTAGTGAGATACCCCCAAGATACCAACCACGCATACGCCCTTCCAGGCTACGACCTTCCGGTCCAAAATATATAAATCATACATAACATAACAGAACATAGAACAACCATGCATATCGGGTCTAACGTGACTGGTCCGCCGTATCGGGCCTTCAGTCCTTCGGATCCATCCTCCGGGTCTAGTCATGTCCTTCGAGTCTACAGTGGGGTTGGTCCGCCCGCATCAGGCCTTCAACCCACCTGGTCCACTCTCTGAGTCTACAGTGTGACTGGTCCGCCCGCTTTGGGCCTACAGTCGGCCTGGTCCACTCTCCGAGCCTCGGCACGTCTGGCCCGCCCTCATGGGGCCTACAGCCTATCCGGACCGCTAGCTGGGCCTTCGGAACAACCGGTCCACCCTGGGTATCTTGGCCTACAGCACAAAGCAGGACCCGCCTCAACCCATCTCCAGTCCAAACAACCATGTGCACAAAACATACATTCATATAACAGTCATGATCAACAAACCGAGTAAACAGATCACATAGCATATCATTACTCTAACCGGGCTACCGACCTACCCGTTCACTAGCATAGCATTACTCTGCATATCGAGGACTGACCTTTATAAGGTCCCCTTAGCATGTATCATCCTAACTACCAGGATGCAGACACAACCAACAACAACATGATAAACGTAACTGAATCTCAATACAAATAAGGGTCGGCCTTGGTGCCTTAGACCCTGTTGATATAGTGAGGATAACTCACCTCGAAACTGACGGCTGAAAAGATAAGATCCCGCTGCTTCGAGCTCTGACACAACTCCTCCACTGAACATCAACAATAACCCAATAAATACCCATAATTACCGAAATACCCCTGGAAGACAACTGATCAACCCTGGACAAGTCAAAGTCAACCCCTGACAGACCCTACTCGCCGAGTCAACCCGATGACTCACCGAGTCCTTATGCTCAGACTTCCCTCACTTAGTGACCCAACTCGCCGAGTCACCCCAAGACTCGTCGAGTGCAACAACTCTGAGTCCACTCGCACCCAACTCACCGAGTCACCCCTCGACTCACCGATTCGTCGACTCAACCAGGAATATTGGGACTTCCTTGACATGACTCGCCGAGTCCAAGGCAATCTTCTACCTACTCGCCGAGTTGTTCTTCCAACTCGTCGAGTTCAAGGCCATCTTCAAGCAACTCGTCGAGTCCACCCATGTGACTCGCCGAGTTCCACCGGTCTGAATCCATACAGAAGCATCTCAGGCCATGTAATTGATCCAAAACATAGATCCAGCCTCCTACAATCCATCCATCACGTAAAGTAGCAAACTTTACGTGAATCAAACGAGATCTAGGCCATTTCCACCTTAAAACCAAGGTTTGGGACATGATAGCTTCACTCATAGCACAAAGGTTGGGACTTTAATGCACTCAATGACTTCTCCACTCCAGATCTGAGGTAGCAACCTCAGATCCATCCTCCTACACCAAAATGTCACACAACCAAGCATCCCACACAACCCCAAATGATGAAACTAGGAATGCACAGCTCAAGGACGAAGATATTACCTCCAGAAGATGCCTCAATAACAGCTAAACACGAATCCAAGCAAAGCCCTTTGATCCAAACCACTTCTCCTTCAAGATTTCTCCAAGCAACACCTCTCCAAGCTCCAATTTGCTCCACCAATGCTCTTCTCCACGAGATTAGGGTTTCTGGAACTCAAAGGGGGAATAAGAGAGGTTGTGGAGGGGTATAATGTTCTTTATATAGGGCTCAACCCCGGAAACTAAGGTTTTCTCCATACAGCACCTACTCGCCGAGTCCATACTTGGGACTCGCCGAGTAGGCCACTCGGCACGCGACCATGACCGCGACCTGACTCGCCGAGTCTATCCATGGACTCGCCGAGTCATCCTCTAAAACTTACACTTTTAGCCCTTCAACTCTACCCTTGCGAATCCGGGATGTTACAATTCTCCCCCACTTAAATTAGGCTTCGTCCTCGAAGCCTTCGGCATCTCATCTTCAATTTACTTCCCACTATGCGCCACTTGACCTTGACCGAAACAAGTCCCTCAAAGTACAACCATAGAACCAGAAGCTCACTTTCTCCTTCCATACGGTGTTCCCACCACCTACTCAAACCGGCACCCCTTTACCCTCCGATAACCACACTCAACAACCGAGAATTACCCATGATGCCTTACTGCTCCAATTCTCATCTTTCACTTGACTCACATGGCTATAGAGCCACAAACCCTCGGATCCCCGATCCGAATTCCACTCTACCCTTACCATGACGACCGAAAGACCCAATCTTCCATTTCGGAGCAACTCCCCCGAGTTCTCCTATCGCAATCACACATACATGCTGATCTAGCTCTGGCACCCTCAGGTGCGGATAACCTGATATACAGACGATATCCTCAACATCCTTCCAGAATAAACCACTGGCACATACCCAGAACCCTGATCATGATCCCACTGAGAGTCCAAGACTCCTGCTCTGTATCCCTTCCGAACTCCTCTCCCTGACTCCACGTCGCGATATTCCCTCTGCGCCCAAAGCAACATATCGAGTCGAATAAGCTTATTTTCTGCCGCCGCAACACACTACTCAAAGACCATCGACGGACCACAGTGATCGCAACTCCACACTGCCGCTTTCACTTTCGTGAATTCGCTTTCCCTTTCCGGAGTTTCATTCCTCCCTCTTTCCTTACCAAGGAAACCACTCGTCTGCTCGTTCATCATGACAGGCACCCTGGTGCTCAACCTACGCCACATTACCTCTTTACAGCGTACTCAACATCCATGCATTACCGCTACTCTGCCTCTCATCACAAGGACTCTCAAGCCCGTGCACTACTTTTACCGCTAAAGATCGCTCGCCGGGCCATACCTCCCAATGTATTCCCACTGCAACATACGCAACCCATAACCTCCAACCGATCTAACATTACCCGCAGAGTCTTCAGTATGACTGGACCGCCTCCCCGGGCCTTCAGCCAATCTGGACCATTCTCAGAACCTTCAGCCAATCTGACTGGACCGTCCTCCGAGCCTTCGGCCTGACTGGTACGCCTACGGCCTTCAGTCTAACCGGACCGCTCAACAAGCACTCACTATTCCGAACTATCTCTTCAGGAAATCCTCCCATGCATACCGTTCTAACCCTCTAGGGGTTCCGAACTCTATCTCCATCCTACATGCTCGATCCCGGCCTGCTCCCATGCCTTCCTCAATCAACTGTTCTAGGTCTGTATTCCGCCCCGCACGCTTGTTACTCACTCATACGAGCCTGCTCTCAACTAATAGAAATACCGCTGAATTTCCCAAGCAGCTAAACAACCTCTCAGGCCCAACGATCATCCGGAGAATTTCCAATTCTCCCCCACTTAAGACACTGACAGATAGTCACCGGTTGCCATCATCGATCTCCCCAAGCAACCTTGCAG
The DNA here is from genome assembly GCF_052625555.1 of Lactuca saligna. NCBI lineage: Eukaryota > Viridiplantae > Streptophyta > Magnoliopsida > Asterales > Asteraceae > Lactuca > Lactuca saligna. The sequence goes on from NC_136421.1 coordinate 202,772,616, forward strand.
GAATCAACACATGCACTCAAGATGTTTTTCACCAACACCAACAACTTTCATACCATCATGTTCCCATGCTGCACAACCTGCTCGAAAGGAACCCAATCTTCAACTATCAATTCCTCAGACTACCGAATCTAACTGCCCTTCAAACCAACGCCACATCCGCCACCAATTCTCACAAAGATAATCAACGATAGCTCGAAGTACAAACCATAACGATCCCCAGGGAGCACAAGATATTAAAACCAAAATCTCGATCACAACTCGCCAAACCCTCAAGGAACAATGAATACCACACAAAACCCGAAACGCAATTCCATAACCAACCAATGAAACCAGCAGATATCAATACTCTACAACAATCATAAATAATCAAAACAGCAGAAAGAACATACCCGAAGCAGCAAGCTGAAAAAAACACGGCCCTAAGCCCTTGGGGGCTCTGCTCCACCCTGACCTCCACCTGTGATCCTCAACGTAGCCGGTGCTGGAGCCTGCACCGATCCCGCAGCAAGCTGTGGACAGTTGACCTTCAAATGTCCAACCTGATGACAATGATAGCATATCCTCAAATCCCGAACCGGCACTGACTGCCGACAATCCCTCGCATAGTGTCCCTCCTTCCCGCACTTGCGGCATGCTCCACCGGACCGACAAACCCCGGCATGACCCCTTCCACACTTTCCACAGACGTGGCCACCCTGATCTCCCATCCTGGAATCAACGGTCTTAGACCGTTTCGTCGCCGGCTGCGACTGAACCGGAGCTTGCCTCAGCTCACGCATCTGTAACTCAATCTCTAACTCACGCCGCCTGGCGGCCTCCTGCAACTCCAGCAAAGTCTCGCACCTCTGCGCAGACACAAACTGTCTGATATCCCTCTTTAGCATGCTCAGATATCGAGACATCTGAGCCTGCTCCGAAGCGAACTCAGGGCAAAACATCGCCCGCTCAGTAAACATCCTGGTGATTTCCGTCACCAATTCTGAATCCTGTTTCAGCTCCAAGAACTCCTGAGCCAGCCTCTCCCTCTCGACCTGTGGAACATAACGAGTACTGAACATCTCCCTGAACCGATCCCATGAGATCGAAGCCCTCTGCGCATCCGAGTACGATCCCGTGGTCAATCTCCACCAATCCTTTGCTCCGAGCCTCAACAGGTTCAAAGCACATCTCACCCTCTGATCAGCAGGGCATGAACACGTGAAGAAACATCCCTCCACATCTGATAACCACCTCATAGCAACGATCGGATCCTGAACTCCATCAAAAGTGGGAGGCTTCGTATTATCGAACTCCCGATACTGAAAACCTCTACTGGCTCCTCCCCCTGCCGCCGCTACTGCTGCGGTAGCCGCCACGGCAGCCGTCTCCGTGAGAGCCGCATAACGCTCATCAAAATACTCCACCATGGCGGTCTTGATCGACCCAAACAACTCTGGCAGCTCAGCCCGAATCAATGCAGCAACCTCATCATGCAGAATCTCGCGAATCCTCGCATCCAACTCGTGCGTACTCATCTGACTGACAACCTCTAGCTGTGCAGACCCACTTGGAGCTCCCTCTCCTGCTCCTGATCCTGACCCGGATCCACTCCCAGCGTACCCTGGAATCTCCATACTGAAAAGAAAACACCAATCTCAGACGTATTCCACTATACCGGGAACCAGCTCACATCCCAACCCTAGAGGTCATGGTTTCCCTGATACGCGTATGAGTCCGTGCTTTCAGTAGTACGGGCCCATACTACCTTCCACACCAACCCATATTTGCATGAAGTACTCCCACCACACCCTAGCGACACACATCACAACGCTCTATCCTCACAACTGGAGGAACACTAGAAATCTCTCACAAGGAACCCTAGGCTAGCAGGCATCATAAATCAGGCAACTTATCAATAAATCCTGAAGATCCCTAGCCTAACTCTAGCATGCTGTTCTATCAAAGCTCAATAAAACAATTGCCATGTATGGTATTTTGGGGTTACTTACTGGCTCCGGCTGATCGTACCTCCGCGTCCTCCTTTACTTATTGAAAACCATTTTAATTTCTCTTTTTGAAAACTCTCCTCGATTTGAGACTGGAGTCACACAAGTGTTCCTCCAATTCACTCAAACCAAGGCTCTGATACCAACTTGTAACGTCCGAAAAACACAACCAATTTAAAATTTTCAAAACAACCCGATTTTCATTAAAATATTTACAAAAAGGTTTTCAATACAATTAATTTAAGTATTCCCAGAATCATGTCGTTACGAAATCATAAGGAGCGGTACGATCGTGCCTTCGCCTTGCCACAGTCTCCTGAAGAACCTGAAAAACATTAAACCACAACTGTAAGCCCGAGAGCTTAGTGAGATACCCCCAAGATACCAACCACGCATACGCCCTTCCAGGCTACGACCTTCCGGTCCAAAATATATAAATCATACATAACATAACAGAACATAGAACAACCATGCATATCGGGTCTAATGTGACTGGTCCGCCGTATCGAGCCTTCAGTCCTTCGGATCCATCCTCCGGGTCTAGTCATGTCCTTCGAGTCTACAGTGGGGTTGGTCCGCCCGCATCAGGCCTTCAACCCACCTGGTCCACTCTCTGAGTCTACAGTGTGACTGGTCCGCCCGCTTTGGGCCTACAGTCGGCCTGGTCCACTCTCCGAGCCTCGGCACGTCTGGCCCGCCCTCATGGGGCCTACAGCCTATCCGGACCGCTCGCTGGGCCTTCGGAACAACCGGTCCGCCCTGGGTATCTTGGCCTACAGCACAAAGCAGGACCCGCCTCAACCCATCTCCAGTCCAAACAACCATGTGCACAAAACATACATTCATATAACAGTCATGATCAACAAACCGAGTAAACAGATCACATAGCATATCATTACTCTAACCGGGCTACCGACCTACCCGTTCACTAGCATAGCATTTCTCTGCATATCGAGGACTGACCTTTATAAGGTCCCCTTAGCATGTATCATCCTAACTACCAGGATGCAGACACAACCAACAACAACATGATAAACGTAACTGAATCTCAATACAAATAAGGGCCGGCCTTGGTGCCTTAGACCCTGTTGATATAGTGAGGATAACTCACCTCGAAACTGACGGCTGAAAAGATAAGATCCCGCTGCTTCGAGCTCTGACACAACTCCTCCACTGAACATCAACAATAACCCAATAAATACCCATAATTACCGAAATACCCCTGGAAGACAACTGATCAACCCTGGACAAGTCAAAGTCAACCCCTGACAGACCCTACTCGCCGAGTCAACCCAATGACTCGCCGAGTCCTTATGCTCAGACTTCCCTCACTTAGTGACCCAACTCGCCGAGTCACCCCAAGACTCGTCGAGTGCAACAACTCTGAGTCCACTCGCACCCAACTCACCGAGTCACCCCTCGACTCACCGATTCGTCGACTCAACCAGGAATATTGGGACTTCCTTGACATGACTCGCCGAGTCCAACTGGACTCGCCGAGTCCAAGGCAATCTTCAACCTACTCGCCGAGTTGTTCTTCCAACTCGTCGAGTTCAAGGCCATCTTCAAGCAACTCGTCGAGTCCACCCATGTGACTCACCGAGTTCCACCGGTCTGAATCCATACAGAAGCATCTCAGGCCATGCAATTGATCCAAAACATAGATCCAGCCTCCTACAATCCATCCATCACGTAAAGTAGCAAACTTTACGTGAATCAAACGAGATCTAGGCCATTTCCACCTTAAAACCAAGGTTTGGGACATGATAGCTTCACTCATAGCACAAAGGTTGGGACTTTAATGCACTCAATGACTTCTCCACTCCAGATCTGAGGTAGCACCCTCAGATCCATCCTCCTACACCAAAATGTCACACAACCAAGCATCCCACACAACGCCAAATGATGAAACTAGGAATGCACAGCTCAAGGACGAAGATATTACCTCCAGAAGATGCCTCAATAACAGCTAAACACGAATCCAAGCAAAGCCCTTTGATCCAAACCACTTCTCCTTCAAGATTTCTCCAAGCAACACCTCTCCAAGCTCCAATTTGCTCCACCAATGCTCTTCTCCACGAGATTAGGGTTTCTGGAACTCAAAGGGGGAATAAGAGAGGCTGTGGAGGGGTATAATGTTCTTTATATAGGGCTCAACCCCGGAAACTAAGGTTTTCTCCATACAGCACCTACTCGCCGAGTCCATACTTGGGACTCGCCGAGTAGGCCACTCGGCACGCGACCATGACCGCGACCTGACTCGCCGAGTCTATCCATGGACTCGCCGAGTCATCCTCTAAAACTTACACTTTTAGCCCTTCAACTCTACCCTTGCGAATCCGGGATGTTACAAGAAGGAAACTCAATCGCTTGAGTGATGAGTGTGTCTCTGTCCCAATCTGGGAACAGAGTCTTTTTAGCTTGAATAGCCTCCTCATCCTCCCTGATTTTCCTTTCTCTGGCCTCGGCCTCACGAGCTATCTTTAAAGTTTCATCAAGCTCTTTGTCCCTTTTCTTGCGTTGAAGAGCTTCAGTGATGGTTTCGCCTGATTCTGATTCGCTCTCAACTAGGACTTGTTTACCAGAACCCGAAGCTACATTACCCTTCGGTTCTGTTTTGGACATACCTTCCTCTCCCCCTTGTCTCGGAAGAACAAGCTTCTCCGAGACACCCTTCATTTCACTTATGATAGTAATTGCAGGAAGGAGTTTTGCCTGGAGATGCTGACGAATAGTGAGGGTTAGGAAGGGATCATGGGAGTCAAGAACGCCTGTTAACATATTTTTAACGTCACCAGCGCAACGTTGAAGAACTGCCCGCTGAGTTTGAAGCAAAGTTATTTCTTGTTGTGCCTGGGCCTGTTGGATCTTTTGTAAATCAATAGTCGCCTGGTGTTTTATAAGTTCTTCCTTTAGGGTGCTCTCGGCTGCCAGAGAGGCAAAACGTGAATCCAAAGATTTGAGGAATGAAGTGGATTCAGTTTTGAGGTCAGCATGCAGAGCCTCAAATTTGCTGGTTTCTCCCTGAAGGGTAGCTGAAAAAGAGTCTACTGACGCTTGAAATTTGGAAGCATTAGAGTCAGCATGAGCCTTGAGAGAATCAAGAAAGATCTGAGTTGTATGAACAACCTCAGAAACTTCCTTAGTGGCTTTGGAGCATGAGGCCGCTGAATTATCTACGGCGTCAGTGGAACGATCCAAGGCTTCGGTGTAAGTCTGGATCGCAGACTCTATAAAGGCTTTCAGCACAGCACCCCCATAGGCTTTACTGTCAGCCAGCAGACTGTCAAGTTTGGCGTGAATTTCCTGAAGTTGCTGACTTGACGCAGGGGTATCTGCATCGGTGTCGGTAGGTATCCGGTAGGGGCTGTAATAGATGGAATCGAAGTCTTCATCATCACCCCCTAAGGTAGCACCGGAGTTGGAAGATGGAGAAGGGGAGGAGGGAATGTTGATGACCGGGGTTTCAACCACAGAAGCAGCCCCCGTATCAGATACGTTGACCGTTACTGGTGGTTGGGTAGTGGTGATGGTAACAGATTCGGTGATAATAGGCTTGGAGATAGAGGATGAAGGTTGAGAAACAGAGAAGGGAATATTAGGTTCTGTTGTGGTTTGGGGGATTGATGTTGGAACAGAACTTGTGACTTTCTGTTTGGGTGATTGGGTTGGGGTTGGAAATTTTGGGGAAGTAGGAGGAGAAGGTGATTTGGTTATTTGGGGAGATTTAGGTGCGGAGGGTGAGTTAGGAATACGAGGAGAGACTGGTGAGGATGGTTGTTGTGGAGACGAAACGGGTGTAGTTTCGGTTTGAGGATCAGCAGCGTCTGTTTCGGATGGTGCATTCGGTTCTGATTCAGAAGAAGGAGATCCTTTGGCTCTTTTAGCCATCTACTTTACCTTTTTCGATTTGGATTGAGAAGGTGCCTCTGCCTCGGATTTGCGTTTGGAGGACCTTCTCTTTTTCTCCTTTTGTGGTGCAGTTTCTTTCTTCTCCGCCTTCTCCTTTTTGCTCACTCTCTTGCCTCGGTTAGCAGACTGATCCATGGCCTCAAGAGCAGCACGTTGTTCCTCAGAAAGAACCCTAGGAGGCAAGGGGGTCCTTGAGCTGTAGTCTGCCATGATCTTGCTGTGGGGCGTGACGCATCTATACATGGACTCAGGGATTAATCCATAGTGAAGGAACTTACTTGGATCTGAGACTATGATTTTCTTGGTGTGGTAAGTGGCAATTGAAGCCGTAAGAACTTCCTTCATTACTGGGATGTCCAGAGAATCAATAGACCTTCTGGTGATAAGGGTCCAAAACCGGCCGCAAGAAATCTCGGAGTGCCTGGCACTAGTGTTGAGACTCTGAACCACTTGAGCCCAGATGATAGACCCATAGTCAAGATTAATGCCATTGTAAAGATCGTACAGGATTGTTAGAAACCCTTTGCTTGTGGTGTCGGAACCACCACATCTCTCCGCTAAACCCTTAATCAAAAGGGTAAGCAATCCGTTCCACTGAGATGGAAGACAGGATTTCTTGACTTTGGCAATAGAGGTTAGAACATCTGTATACCCCATCTCATACATCATCGTAAATATATGGGCGGTGGTGATGAAGTCCGGTGAGATGACAGAGGAGTCGATGGCAAGCCCTAGAAGAGAGCAAAACCGTGTTTTAGATACTGAAGTCTTCTTGTCGTGAATAATGAAGAAGATGCGGTCTTTGTGCCTGTCATAGCTGGCCGTGGCGTAGACTTGGGAGAGCAGGGACATAGGAACGGCCTCCACTTGCGTAAGTGCTAACACCAGTGGGGAATATTTGAGGCATTCCACCACGTATAGCATGTGTGAGTCATAGAGGAATGGAGACATCTCTATGATCATGTTCTGATTTGGTTTGATTGAGAGTAAAGAAGAAGATGCAGATTGATCGTGAGCGGAAGAGGAAGTCGCCATTGTTGAGTTTTGGAAGAAGACGAACAGTGGTAATTGTTTCAGAGAGATAATGCATGAGAGGTAACTGCCAAAGAACACAATCACGTCTTATTTATACCGTTCACAGGAGAGAGAAAACCGTGATGATGAAAAAACCAAAACGTCGCCTAAAAAAGCGCGATTGGAAGTTATGGTGTATCCCAGGAATACGTCAGCACATGTGGGTGTGAAATGAATCCTTTGCACGCGCCCAAATCTTTTTCGTACCGTTTGAAATTCCTTGTGCCCTTGTTTGGTTACAACTGAAACTTAGAACAATGTGCCAAACAGCAATTAGAATGTTGGAAAAAAAATTCCGTGCATAAGAGTGTGAAAGACAAAGAAATAAATCAAATGTGTTTGGAAGTGGGTGTTGTCTAGATAGAAGACAGAAAGCAGAAGATTCCGGGCAAGAATCGCTTCCTTCAAAGCCAAGAGAGACCTGAAGTGTTTGTGTGGTTTCCCGAGAAATACGATCAGTTGTCTTTAAAGAAACAATGAAAGGCATCTTTTGTTGATGGCAAAAGGGTGGCTGAACTCAAACCAAACATTAAGTCTTGACATAAAACTGAGTGTTGGTAGAGTTACCTGTGAGACCGATGTGATCTGTTGAACAGGTAGGTGGGAAGTATTTTGTGATAAGAATGATATAGACAGAAATCTCAAAAAAAAAAATTAAACTGGACCTCTTTGGGAAGAAATGTCTTAGGACGAGAAAATTTCATAAAAGATCACGCATAAAGAAAAAGAGAATCGGTGAAAAAGAGAATCGGTGAAGAGTCTTGTTGAAGAGTCCCAATATTTCCTGGTTGAGTCGAGAATCGGTGAGTCAAGGGATGACTCGGTGAGTTGGCTGCGAGTGGACTCAGAGTTGTTGGACTCGACGAGTCTTGGGGTGACTCGGCGATTTGGGTCGCTGATTGAGGGAAGTTCTGAGCATAGGGACTCGGCGAGTCATAGGGTTAGTCAGGGGTTGAATTTGACTTTGTCCAAGGTTGACCAGTTGTCTTCCAGGGGTATTTTGGTAAATAAGGGTATATATATATATATATATATATATATATATATATATATATTTAGTTGAATGTTTTGATGATCAGTGAAGGAGTTCGTGTCAGAGTTCGGAGCAGCGGGATCTTATCCTTTCAGCCGGCAGTTTCGAGGTGAGTTATCCTCACTGTATCAACAGGGTCTAAGGCACCAAGGCCGGCCCTTTATTGGATTGAGATTCGGGTATGGTTATTACGTTGTTGTTTGATGTGTCTGCATCCTGGTAGCTAGGATGGTACATGCTAGGAGACCTTGTTAAGGTCAGTTTCCCGATATATATAGAGTGATGCTATGCTAGTGACCGGTTAGGTCGGTAACCTGGTTAGGGTAATGATATGCTATGTGATCTGCTTGCTCAATTTGTTGACTATGACTGTTCTATGATTGTATGTTTTGTGCACATGGTTGTTTGGACTGGAGATGGATTGAGGCGGGTCCTGCTTTGTGCTGTAGGTCAAGATACCCAGGGCGGACTGGTTTTTCCGAAGGCCCAGCGAGCGGTCCGGATAGGCTGTAGGCCCCACGAGGGCGGACCAGACGTGCCGAGGCTCGGAGAGTGGACCAGGCCGACTGAAGGCCCGATGCGGGCGGACCAGTCACATTGTAGACTCAGAGAGTGGACCAAGTGGGTTGAAGGCCCGATACGGGCGGACCAACCCCACTGTAGACTCGGAGGACATGACTAGACCTGGAGGATGGATCCGGTGGACTGAAGGCCCGATACGGCGGACTAGTCACACAGTAGACCCGATATGCATGGCTGTTCTATGTTCTGTTATGTTATGTATGCTTTATATGTTATGGGCCGGAAGGCAATATGTTTTGGACCGGAAGGTCATAGCCTGGAAGGGCGTATATGTGGTTGGTATTTTGGGGGTATCTCACTAAGCTTTCGGGCTTACAGTTGTGGTTTAATGATTTTCAGGTTCTTCAGGAGACTGTGGCAAGGCGAAGGCGCCATCGTACCGCTCCTCATGATTTGTAGCAATGTGATTATGGGAATACTCTAAATGATTTGTATTGAAAACCTTTTTGTAAACAAGTTAATGAAAATCGGGTTGTTTTGAAAAATTTAAATTGGTTGTATTTTTCGGTCATTACAAGTTGGTATCAAAGCTTTGGTTTGAGTGAATTGGAGGAACACTTGTGTGACTCCAGTCTCAAATCGAGGAGGGTTTTCAAAAGAGAATTTAAAATGGTTTTCAAAATAAGTAAAGAAGGACGCGGAGGTATGATCAGCCGGAGCCAGTAACTAACCCCAAAATACCATACATGACAATTGTTTTATTGAGCTTTGATAGAACATCATGCTAGAGTTAGGCTAGGGATCTTCAGGATTTCTTGATGAGTTGCCTGATTTATGATGCCTGCTAGCCTAGGGTTTCCTTGTGAGAGATTTCTAGTGTTCCTCTAGTTGTGAGGATAGAGCGTTGTTATGTATGTCGCTAGGGTGTTTTGGAAGTACTTCATACAAATATGGGTAGGTGTGGAAGGTAGTATAGGCCCGTACTACCGAAAGCACGGACCCATACGCGTATCAGGGAAACCATGACCTCTAGGGTTGGGATGAGAGCTGGTTCCCGGGATAGTGGAAAATGTCTGAGATTTTGGTGTTTTATTTTCAGTATGGAGATTTCAGGGCACGTTGGGAGTTGATCTGGATCAGGATCAGGAGCAGGAGAGGGAGTTCCGGGTGGGTCTGTACAGCCCGAGGTTGTCAGTCAGATGAGTACGCACGAGTTGGATGCGAGGATTCGTGAGATCCTGCATGATGAGGTTGCTGCATTGTTTCGGGCTGAGCTGCCGGAGTTGTTTGGGTCGATCAAGACCGCCATGGTGGAGTATTTTGATGAGCGCTATGCGACGCTCACGGAGACGGCTGCCGCGGCGGCTACAGCAGCTGTAGCAGCGGCAAGGGGAGGAGCTAGTAGAGGTTTTCAGTATCGGGACTTCGATAATATGAAGCCTCCCACTTTTGATGGAGTTCAGGATCCGATCGTTTCTATGAGATGGTTATCAGATGTGGAGGGATGTTTCTTCACGTGTTCATGCCCTGCTGATCAGAGGGTGAGGTGCGCTCTGAACCTGTTAAGGCTCGGGTCAAAGGATTGGTGGAGATTGACCACGGTGTAGCGCTTGGTTTCCGGTATGTGAATTTTATTTGAGCATTTCCCTATTTTATCCTTGGACTCGGCGAGTCATAAGGTCCGACTCGCCGAGTAGGGACGAGACTCAGGACACGTTTAAGTTGGCGACTCGGCGAGTCCATATCCCGGACTCGGCGAGTCACCGCTGTTGGATGAAACCCTAAATTTCAAGGGTTTGCACCCTATTTAAACCCTCATTCCGCCCAACCTCGTCCCCATTCACCCCCCAGAACTCCCAACCTTGCTTTTCCCTTATTTCCTTGAGAGATTGAAGTGTTTTTGGAGTGTTCTTGAAGATTTTTAGGAGAAAGAAGAGTAGATCAAGAAGAGGAGAAGGAGACCAGGCATCTTTGTGTCATCCCAACGTTTTCCTTGAGGTATAGCTCGTTTCCCCCCGATTTTCAAGCTTATAATCTCTTTTAGCTTCATAGGAGTCCTTCTTGGGCTCTTCCCCAAGCTTGTTTGTGCTTTGTGGGTTGTAATAAGTTGTTAGCCTTTAGATCTAGGCATGATTTAGTCCCTGGAACTTGGATTTAATGCCTTTATGGGGTCATATTGCATGAAAGCCCTAGATCTACCTCTTTTGGTGCACTTTGAGCCTTAAAATCCATATTGGTCAATATCTACACGTAAAGTTGGAAACTTTACGTGTGATTTGTGTCCTAGAAGCCCAGATCTGTGAATGGCATGGACTGGAATTGAGCAAATCGGCGTATTTGATGGATGCATGGCTACGACTCGGCGAGTCGTATATGTGACTCGACAAGTCTGGTCGCGAGTCACTGGACTGGTCCCTTCATGATGTGTCGAGTTGAGCCGTGAGCCACAGGGGGTGACTCGGTGAGTTGGGAGCTGAACTCACCCATGTTAGGACTCGGCGAGTCAATGCCTTGACTCGGCGAGTCCAAGGCAATCTTCTTAAAGATCAAGAACAACTCGTCGAGTTTGTTCATACGGCTCGACGAGTCGGATGAAGATTGTCTGAGTTCTTGGATCAAGAGGGTACTCGTCGAGTCGATGCCACACTCGACGAGTAGCAGCGTGCAGAACTGAGAAGTGAGAGTAGGACTCGGCGAGTTGGGCGGCCCAACTCAGCGAGTCAGCCCAAAAGAGAGTTGACTTTGACCAAGGGTAAAAGAGTCGTTTTACCCCAAGCGCAGTGTTTAGTATTTGATTGAGTGTGTTTATGGACTTGTAGCCGAGGAGATTCAGCAGCAGCAGCCGTTAGCTTCCCGAGCCACACACTCAGCAGCCAGCTTACGAGGTGAGTTTCCTTCCAGTAGGAACGGGTCTAAGGCCACAATGTCGGCCCGTTCAGTTAGCAGTAGTTTCCGGATTTAGGTCCGATGCAGCGGCTAGTATGTTTGATGCCTTCGTGGCTCGAACAGGATTTGTGTGCTATGTTTTATGCGTTAAGTGTTATGTGTTCCGGGCTACGGCCCGATGAAGTATGTCGTATATGTGTTCATGTTAATTGATGTGTTATGCTATGCCATGTTCAGTCAGTCAGTTCTGGACTTCGGTCCGATGCAGGGGACAAGGTCCCAGTCGGTTCCGGATTTCGGTCCGATGCAGTTAGTTCCGGACTTTGGTCCGATGCAATTAGTTCCGGACTTCGGTCCGATGCAGTTAGTTCCGGACTTCGGTCCGATGCAGGGGATAGGGTCCCAGTCAGTTCCGGACTTCGGTCCGATGCAGTTTCCGGGCTTCGGCCCGATGCAGTGGGCGAGGCCCAATATGTGTTTATATGTTATTGTATGGTATGTGGTAGTTTGGGGGAGCTCACTAAGCTTCGTGCTTACAGTTTCAGTTTTGGTTTCAGGTACTTCCGCAAGCAAAGGGAAGAGCTCGGGGTGATAGCATCGCACACACCACAGCTTAGCTTTTATCCTGGGGATGTTTTAGTTGTTTTGGATTTGATGTAGTATGATACAGTTTTCCGCACAGTATTTTATTATGATTTGGGATGCATCGCGTATGTTTTTCTATGTTATGATACTCATATTATGGTTTTGATTATATTGAAAAACGAAATTTTTGGGTCGTATTTTTGGGTCGTTTCAAGTTGGTATCAGAGCCCTGGTTTGAGGGATTCGGATACACTTCCGGGTGTGTTTGAGCTCAAACTAAGGGAAATAAAAGATTTTAGTAAAATAAAAAAATGTTTTACCAAAAAGAATTTTGAAAGCACTTAGAAAGAAAGAATTGTTTTTAACAAGATAGAGGTGTGTGCATGCGGTCAACCGAGCTCAAGTAAGTACTCCCAAATTACCCATACAAGTTAATTGTTCAGTTTTAGTTTCAGTAGAACAGCATGCTAGTATAGGACTAAGGATCTAGGAGAATGCCTTATGTGCCTGCTTATGTGTTACAGCTTTATGAGTATTGCATGCTAGTACTGAGTAGACAGCAGTAGGATAGCCTGATTAGGTTATGCCTGTTAGTGGAAGCTTAGCATCCTACGCTAGTGCAGTTTCTTGTTATGAGAATAGTTTGGCCTGAGTCTGTTTCCCTTGTCCGAATGCTGCTTGCTTCGTGCTTGGTGGGGTTCTGAGTAGTGGGAGTTATCCATTAGGTGAACACGTCACACCACATGTGATCAGGTTTGAATAATCCCAGAGTGCTTGAACTGGCCCTATTGCGCAGCTCTTGTTTGAGTCCAACCGTTGTAGGGACGGATCTTTTACTTGAAGGATTATCTGATCCTCATCACATGTGATGGTGTTTAGGTGGTGGCTAACTCGCATTATGAGGAGACCTACAACAGCTGAGGACCAGTCGTGTTAAGCTTGAGGTTTCCCTAAATAGGATGAGAGTATCAGAGAATAACAGTAGTAGAAGTGACTTGGTGGAGTCAAGGCAGTTCTTGAGGAAAGTACGGATAGATATGGAAGGTAGTATGGCCCCGTACTACTGAAAGCAGAGGATCCATACTCGAATCAAGGAAGGCCAAGACAAGACCAGGAAGCTAGTAGCAGTGTCATGATCCCTTGAGATATTTCAGTGTTCTAATGTTGTTATGATATGTTTCAGAATGGTAGTTTTGCATCCGAGACCAGTAGTCGGGAGCTCAGATGCCGGAGGGGGATCAGGATCGGGATCAGGCCCGGAGGTCGGGCAGATGGATGAGCAGACTAGAGAGTTCCTTTCTTCTGAGGTTACCCGCATCATACTGGAGCAGACTCCTGTGATCTTCGGTTCGATCAAGGAGGGTATTCTAGAGCTTATGGATGAGAGATTGAGTACTTTCTGTGCTGAGATGGCGGCCGTGATGGGGTCGCGCACACTTACGTTCAGGGAGTTCAGGGCATGCGGGGCTCCAGACTATCATGGGGCGCGGGACCCCATAGCGAGTACTAGATGGTTGGCAGATGTGGCCAACGCTTTCCGCACTAGCAGGTGTCCCGAGGGGGACAAGGTCAGGTTGGCGTCCTGTCTTCTGAAGGACAGGGTACGGGATTGGTGGGAGGAGGTCGGACATGCCATCGGGGATGATGCGGTATTGGATGCCATGACCTGGGCTGATTTCTCTACCAGGTTCAGGGCGGAGTTTGCACCAGTCATTGAGGTGCAGCAGTTAGCTAGGGAGTTTCAGGACCTTACCCAGACTACAGAGACAGTGGCGGAGATCACCGCCAAGTTCAGGGAGAGGGCCCTTCTTGTTCCTCAGTATGCAGCCGATGAGGAGATGAAGAAGGCCCATTATCATGAGATGTTGCGGAGTGATATCCGCATGTTTATGAGCCGATCCAGTTGTAAAACACTGGACGACATGATTGCCAGAGCTAGAGATAGGTAGATTGATCTCGAGATGGAGAAGAAGAGGAAACCGGAGGCGGTTTTGGGTTCAGGCAGTATGGGCAAAAAGCCCAAGGTTTCAGATCACAGGTCTAGGAGTCAGCAGAGCCACGGTCGGTGTGGCAAGTGTGGGAGATTGCACGAGGGGGCGTGCAAGGCAGGGAGTTCCGGCTGCTACAAGTGCGGTCGGACTGGGCATTTGAGTAGGGATTGTACGGCCCCTGCTACTACGGTTACAGCCTCAGATCTGATTTGCTTTTAGTGCAATCAGAGGGGACATAAAAGGTCCCAGTGTCCCAGTTTAGCTGCAGCAGGGAAGGTGGTTGCACCTGCCCCTGCCACCTTGAGGATTACGGATGGCCGGCAGGGCCGATCTGATGCGCCAGTGGCGAAGAGCATGGCATTTCAGATGACAGCAGAGGAGGCACGAGCGACTCCTGATGTGGTGACGGGTATGTATCTTTCCTCCATCTTTTAATTGTTATAATATCGTTTGAATATTACTTGATGATATGTTTTATTTAGGGTCGTTCTCGGTGAACGGCATCCCTGCTTTGGTATTGTTCGATTCGGGGCTACCCGATCATTTGTATCGCTTGCGCTTAGCAAGAGATTTAGCAGAGCTCCAGGGGAGCTAGATTGTCCATTAGAGGTTGAGATAGCAGATGATAGGACCGTGAGGGTCGGCAGAGTACATAGAGGGTGTTCCCTTCAGATATTTGATGAGCAGTTTTTAGTGGACCTGGTTCCTATTCCCCTGTGTGGGAATAAAGTTATTGTGGGCATGGATTGGCTCAGCCCCAATGGGGCGATGATTGATTGTGAGCTTCAGTTAGTGAGGGTTCGCACTCCCAGTGGGGGAGAGATAGTGATTCAGGGCGAGAGGCCCCAGCGAGGACCGACCTTTTGTTCCGCCGCAAAGGCGAGGCGCTACGTTCAGCAGGGTTGCGCCGGTTTTGTAGCTTACATCTTGGATGCCCGGGAGAAGGGCAAGACGACGATTGATGATGTTTCTATTATTCGTGACTACCCGGATGTGTTTCCCGAGGATTTGTCGGGGATACCTCCAGAGAGGCAGGTAGAGTTCAGGATCGACCTAGTTCCTGGTGCGGCTCCAATAGCCAAAGCACCGTATCAACTTGCTCCCCCTGAGATGCAGGAGTTGTCTACACAGCTTCAGGAGCTGTTAGATAAGGGTTTCATTCGGCCGAGCAGTTCGCCTTGGGGAGCGCCGATCTTATTTGTGAGGAAGAAGGATGGGTCGCATCGTATGTGCATTGATTATCGGGAGTTGAACAAAGTAACGGTGAAGAACCGTTACCCACTTCCGAGGATAGATGACTTGTTTGATCAGCTTCAGGGAGCGTCTTGGTTCTCCAAGATCGATCTACGCTCTGGTTATCATCAGATGAGGGTTAGAGATGAGGATGTACAGAAGACTGCTTTCAGGACCTGGTATGGTCATTATGAGTTTGTGGTGATGCCATTTGGGCTCACCAATGCCCCAGCCGCGTTCATGGATCTCATGAACTGCGTGTGCAGACCGATGCTAGATCGGTCGGTGATAGTATTCATAGATGACATCTTGGTATATTCCAAGACACAGGGGCAGCACGAGGAGCACCTGCGAGAGGTGTTGGAGACTTTGAGGAGGGAGAGACTTTTCGCAAAGTTCTCCAAGTGTGAGTTCTGGTTGCGCGAGGTGCAGTTTCTTGGTCATCTCGTCAACCAGAAGGGTATTTTGGTAGATCCAGCCAAGATTGAGGTCGTGATGCAGTGGGAGGTCCCGAAGTCTCCATCTGAGATTCGAAGCTTCCTAGGGCTGGCAGGGTATTATCGGAGATTTATTCAGGACTTCTCCAAGATAGCAGTGCCGCTCACCCGACTAACCAAGAAGTCGGTGGTTTTTCGTTGGGGGCTTGAGCAGCAGGCGGCGTTCGAGACTCTCAGACAGAGATTGTGCGAGGCTCCGATCCTTACCTTGCCAGAGGGAGTAAAGGACTTCGTAGTCTATTGTGATGCTTCGATCACAGGTATGGGAGCAGTATTGATGCAGCGTGGCCATGTGGTAGCTTATGCCTCGAGACAGTTGAAGCCCCACGAGGCTAATTATCCTGCCCACGACTTGGAGCTGGGGGCAGTCGTATTTGCCCTCAAGATTTGGAGACATTACCTTTATGGGGTCCGCTGTACTATTTACACGGATCACAAGAGTTTGCGATATCTTATGGATCAGCCGGGTTTTAACATGAGGCAGAGGAGATGGTTGGACATGCTGAAGGACTATGACTGAGAGATCCTTTATCATCCAGGGAAGGCCAATGTGGTGGCCGACGCCCTGAGCCGCAAGGTGTCGACGGCCCCTATCAGAGATCTGTGTATGAGGATGACAGTGATCACTCCGTTGTTGGAACGGATCAAGGAGGCTCAGATGGAGGGCCTCAAGGAGGAGAGACAGAAGTGTGAGAGGATAGTGGGCCGAGTAGCTTCATTTGATTACGACAGTCGGGGTTTGTTGACGCTTCATGGTAGGGTGTGTGTACCATACTGGGGTGGGGTACGGCAAGTATTGATGGACGAGGCTCATAAGTATCGGTTTTCTATTCACCCAGGAGCAACGAAGATGTATCGAGATCTTCGACCTGATTATTGGTGGCCCTGCATGAAGCGGGACGTCGCTTGGTATGTTGAGAGATGTTTGACCTGCCGGAAGGTCAAGGCAGAGCACCAGAGACCTCACGGCAAGATGCAGCCGTTAGACATTCCCGTGTAGAAATGGGAGGATATCACCATGGATTTTGTCACCAAACTCCCCAGGACCGCACGTGGAGTGGACTCGATATGGGTAGTAGTGGATCGGTTGACGAAGAGTGCTCATTTTATTCCGATTCAGGAGAGTATATCGGCGGAAAAGTTAGCCGATATCTATGTGCGGGAGATTGTGGCACGTCATGGAGTGCCGGTATCGGTGGTGTCGGACCAAGATGTTCGTTTCACGTCCAGATTCTGGAAGCGGTTCCACGATGAGATGGGTACTCATCTCCATTTCAGCACCGCTTTCCACCCTCAGACTTACGGGCAGAGCGAGAGGACGATTCAGACTCTTGAGGACATGCTTAGGGCATGTGTTCTAGATTTTGGGGGCAGTTGGGATACGTATCTTCCGTTAGCCGAATTCTCGTATAACAACAGTTATCATGCGAGCATTGATCGACCTCCTTTTGAGATGTTATATGGCAGGAAGTGCAGGACCCCGATTTGTTGGGGCGAGGTCGGTCAGCGAGTCATAGGGAGCACCGAAGTGGTGCTCAAGACGACTGAGTTGATCCAGCAGGTCCGTAGTAGGCTGAAGACTACGCAGAGTCGGTAGAAGAGCTACACCGACAGGAGGCGTTCGGACTTGGAGTTCCAGGTGGGAGATATGGTTCTTCTGAAAGTCTCACCTTGGAAAGGTGTCATTCGATTCAGGAAGCGGGGCAAGTTGGGCCCAAGATTCATCGGGCCGTTCAGGGTTGTAGCCCGGGTGGGCAAGGTGGCGTATAGGCTGGATCTGCCAGCCGAGCTCAGTCAGATCCACAGCACTTTCCATGTTTCGCAGCTGCGGAAGTGCCTGGTGGACGATTCAGCGGTAGTACCGTTGGAGGATATTCAGGTTGATGACAGCTTGAATTACATTGAGCGCCCAGTCGCAATACTTGACAGGAAGTCAAAGGCTTTGAGAAACAAGAGGGTTGAACTAGTAAAGGTGCAATGGCAGCACCGCAAGGGTTCGGAATGGACTTGGGAACCGATGGATGAGATGATGGAGCATTACCCCGAGCTGTTTCAGGATCGAGCAGCAGACTTCGAGGATGAAGTCTAAAATAAGTGGGGGAGATTTGTAGCGCTTGGTTTCCGGTATGTGAATTTTATTTGAGCATTTCCCTATTTTAGCCTTGGACTCGGCGAGTCATAAGGTCCGACTCGCCGAGTAGGGACGAGACTCAGGACACGTTTAAGTAGGTGACTTGGCGAGTCCATATCCCGGACTCGGCGAGTCACCGCTGTTGGATGAAACCCTAAATTTCAAGGGTTTGCACCCTATTTAAACCCTCATTCCACCCAACCTCGTCCCCATTCACCCCCCAGAACTCCCAACCTCGCTTTTCCCTTATTTCCTTGAGAGATTGAACTGTTTTTGGAGTGTTCTTGAAGATTTTGAGGAGAAAGAAGAGTAGATCAAGAAGAGGAGAAGGAGACCAGGCATCTTTGTGTCATCCCAACGTTTTCCTTGAGGTATAGCTCGTTTCCCCCCTGTTTTCAAGCTTATAATCTCTTTTAGCTTCATAGGAGTCCTTCTTGGGCTCTTCCCCAAGCTTGTTTGTGCTTTGTGGGTTGTAATAAGTTGTTAGCCTTTAGATCTAGGCATGATTTAGTCCCTGGAACTTGGATTTAATGCCTTTATGGGGTGTAACAGCCCAAAATCTTAAGTATTGTTTAATAGCATTTTGGGGTGTTTTAAAGGGGGGACTCGGCGAGTTGGAGCCAGACTCGCCGAGTAAGGTCGCAGTTGTGGTCGCGGGTTCGTGGCTGGACTCGACGAGTCCAGGTATGGACTCGGCGAGTCGACGCTGTTCAGCGGAAAACCCTAGCCGTTCAGTTTGGGACGTATATAAGGGATCTTATGCCGTCATTGCTCGTCTTTTGGCCGATTGAAGAGAACCCTAAACGACTGAGGCGTCTAGAGCAAGCTTGAAGGCCATGGGTGACCTTGAAGGAATTGTTGTGCTAGGAGAAGAAGGGTTTTAGTTAAAGGAACTGCAGGGAGTTCGAGTTCTGAAGTTTGGGGAACATGGAAGGTACATCATTCAGGTAATAACTCGGATTACATTCTCCTGTGATTGATGTGTATATAGATTTAGGGTTTATGGAACCCATTTGGAGTCTAAATGGTTTGTTGTGTTGTTATTCAACGTTTATAACCTTGCATTAGGACCCTTAGAGGTCCAGAAGGATCATGTTTGTATATTCGGGAAAATATGTACCTCAGGAAGCAGTTCGATCGACTGCATGGCGTGGACTCGCCGAGTCGGATGGTCAGACTCGGCGAGTAGCTTGAAGATTCACTGGGACTCGCCGAGTTTGTTCTTCAGACTCGGCGAGTGGAGTCGGGGTGGCCCCGCGATTCTTCCAGGAGTAACTCGTCGAGTCAAAGGGGATATTCGACGATTAGAAGGGGAATTTTAGAGGATTGAAGAACGACCAGACTCGCCGAGTCGCCAAGGAACTCGCCGAGTCCAGTCGAGCTGACAATGGACTGTTGACCAGAGATGACCGGTGTGATTTCTTAGGGTCAGTTAACGTGGAAGGTAGAAGTGTTAATAAGAGATATATGATGTTACAGGGAGCTTGTAGCTCGGAGGATCAAGTGCAAGGGACTTCAGGAGTTGCTATCTCCCAGCGTCCGCGAGGTGAGTCTTCTCACTATACTTCACCCGGAAGGGTTTGATTGTGTGACCGGAAGGTCAAGTATGTTATGTGTTATGTTTATATGCTATAAATGGAAAGTTAGCTGCTACGCGTGATATACATGTTTATATATGGGCCGGAAGGCAAAGTATTATGTGACAGAAAGGTCAGGTATGATATATGATATATGTGCTTTATGTGTTAGAGTATGTTACGGGCCGGAAGGCAGGTTGATATATGATATATGTACTTTATGTGTTAGAGTATTTGTATTATGTGTTATATATGTGTATGGGCCGGAAGGCAATTATTTTATGGGCCGGAAGGCAATTATCTTATGGGCCGGAAGGCAAATATCTTATGGGCCGGAAGGCGATTATCTCATGGGCCGGAAGGCATTGTGCAGTGGACCGGAAGGTCAGGGCCTGGAAAGGCGTACGTGCGTAAGGTGTATATTGGGGAACTCACTAAGCTTCGTGCTTACGTTGTTTATGTTATGTTGTTTCAGGTTCTTACAGTAACGCGGGATGGCAACGGTTCGATTGTACACACCGAAGAAAGAGTTGTGTTTTGGAGGATCCTGGTCTTCTATTATAATGAAAATGAAACTATGTTTTGTAATTCGAATGTGAATAAGATTTTAAACAAGTGTTTTTAATATTAAATTGATTATTTAAATGAAAAATCTTCTTGAAAATCACGGTGTTACAATTGGTATCAGAGCCTTGGTTTGAGGGATTCGGACGCGCCTACGGGTAAATCTGGACTCAAACTGAGGAAGTAAGAAAAAGTTTTCCAAATAAATGGTTTTCTAAAAGTGAATAAGAGTTCAAAGAGAAAGCAAGAAAGAGCAGTGTGTACAATCAGCCAGAGCCAAACGGTGATTTCCCAAAATACCCTTACTTTTGTGTTATGAAATATTTATTATGCACTTTATGAGATATTATTGCATGCTAGAGACAGGCTAGGTATTTCATATCTTAGGACTAGAGTGGCCTGATTTGTGATGCCTTAGTCTAGGGTTGGTTGTTATATGTGCGTTATGCTTTTGTGTGTATGTGATGAGTGAGGGTATCTAGTTAGAACGCACGAGGGGTAGAGCTACAGAGTATAGTAGTACTTCCAAGGATGAGCCGAGAAGGTGGAGCTATCACAGATAGGGAGTCCTGTGTATGCTTCGATGCTCGAATGCTGCTTGCTTCGTGCTTTGTGGAGTTCTTAATGATGGGAGTCAGCTACTAAGTGAGTATGACGATACTCAGGAGGTAGATGGCTGGCACCATTAGGAACTCTTCAGTAGCTGATAGCAAAGAAGTGGGGGGACGGCGGAAGGGACTAAGGAGTAAACCTAGCCAGATGAGTACGCTGGTAGAGTAGAGGATTTCGCTGGAGAGCGAGCACGCGCGATGGGATTGCTGAAAGAGTAGATTGATCAGCTACTTAGGAACTTTGGGATGGTCCGTGTAGAAAGTATGGGTAGATGTGGCAGGTAGTATGGGCCCGTACTACTGAAAGCAGAGGACCCATACTTGATACAGGGAGCATTCTGAAGGTCCTAAGGAACGGAACGAGGAGTGATGTTATGGTTCGAGTACCATACATCGGAGCAGATTGCGGAGTGATGTTATGGTCCGGGCACCATACATCGGAACAGATTGAGTTAGATGTTGTGGTCCGTGTGCTATACATTGGAGCAGATTGAGGAGTGATGCTATGGTTCAGGTACCATACACCGAAGCAAATTGAGAAGGGATGTCATGGGATGAGTACCATGGTTCGTAGTGGATGATGCTGGTGACTATCTTGTTATCCGGTTATGATCGATGAGGTAATGATCGGACGCTATGGGTTTTAGGCCAGTAGATCATGATTGAGGATGGAGAGGCGTTCCTTGAGGGGAAAGGCGAGTACCTATCAGAGTATTGTGGTAGGGAGTTAAAAGGAGAGGAAATTTCGGTCTGAGTCGAGAAATCAGTCGATAGAGGAGAGGTCACCTTCTAGGTGGGTAGTGCCATTTATGTTCGTGTGCAAGACACGAGAGGTCTGGTGTTTCAGTTTTGGATTGGAGTACACCCTGCAGGTAGTTATCGATAATGATTTCCCTCAGAGCATCAGGTGGCGGGTGTGCCGCGAGGCAGTGACTTACCGTGAGCAGACAGTCAGTTGGGACTGAGGTAGTCGAGAACCACACCACACCTAATTGAGAATAATAGGTTGTGTTATAGTGGTAGCCGTGAAGAGTTCAGTCGAGTTTTGCAGTGCAGAGAGTTTTCGTCTATGTTGAGACTGAGTTCCTGTCCTTGGGACAAATCCGGCGTTGGATATGGGTTGATGAGTTGAGATGAGAGAAACGATGATTTTGCGGTGCAGTCTACGAGTCAAAGACGTTATCGAGCAGTGCAGATGCTTAGTATTAGGTTGGTATGGGATTTGGAACGATTAGAGGCAGCCGTGATGAGAAGTTCTTGGAGAGTTAACCAGAGGTTCAGAGTATAGAGGGTTGATCGACTTTATAAGGGGAGGGACTATTGGGTGTTGCATAGCACTTTCCTGGAGCAGGTACGATTTCGCTGGTGAAAGATAGTCGTGGGTTGATGGTATGCTAACTAGTGACGGTTCGAACCCTAGTGGGGGAGAACCGGGTGCAGTACGTAGAAAACAAAGAATTGCCAAGAGTAGTTATAAGTGGAGTATAGAGATGCAGTAGGAAATCATGAGACCAGAGGTGTTGATGATCGAGTAAAGGGGTCAGAGTGAGTTAATGCGGGAAGTACTTGAAGAGGAGAACGAACGTATTCATGACAGTTGGTTGGTGTTGTTGCAAGAAGATAGAGAATGATTGGGCAGTCAACTTCCGGAGTCGGTATGCGTATCCTTGTTTGGATTTTGAGTGTCGGGAAAAAGGGATTGGAGAATTATCAGCGCATTTCGTACGTCAACGTTATCTCGCATTCCAATCGAGAAATTATATGCACCAAGGTTGTAAGGCGGGGAAAATATAGATTAATTATGGGGTGCAGGGGATCAGTGGTGGTGGTAGTATTCTGGGATATTCGGGTATGATATCCTTATTTTGGAGTTATTCGGGAATCCCGAATTGAATCGACGTGTGGCATATTAGGTATCTGCGGATTTAGTAGGAGTCTTCGAGTATGGGCATTTAGGGAGATTATTTGAGAGGATGGATTTTTGCAAGATGGGCGTTCGTTATGTTGATTGCCTCCATAGTCTGTGGTGGATGTTCGAGTCGCAGTACTCACTAGTCAGAGGGTGTTGTGATACTGCGTGGAGTTGCAGTACTCACTGGGTGACAAGAGAATTTTTATGTTGGAATATTTTCGAGCAGCGTATGAGGTGGAAGAGTTTCGAGTTTGGGTAGCCCTGGTATTGAGTCTTTGGAGCTTGGATGTTGAGTCGGGGGCGAGACGGGGGTCTTCGTCTCTGTCGGGAGATGCGGGGCGATACGCAAGGAAGAGGCACAGCAGAAACCAGAGATTAGAGTTGAGACGATCCTCGGTGGGATTGTATTTTCTCTCACGAGGAAAAGAAGATTTTGTGACTTACGTGTCACTGGGTCGGGATAGTGGTCACGGGGAGAAAAGTTAGTGGAATATTTGGATCGCGATATGGGTGACCGTTGGGGGCTCAGAGGTGGAGCCAAAAGTTGATCTGGTACTTAGTCTTGAAGAGGAATATGGGAAAGGAGCTTATCATGATGACATCTGAGGACACTTTAGAGAGGGCGAACGATGCGGACGTTCGAAGACATGTTTCGGGCATGTGTATTAGCTGTCGGAGGAAGCCGCGGTACGTAATTATCATTGGTTGAGTTGTTCCATATTAACAGCCATCATTAGTGCATTAGTATGCCGCCCTTTGAGCTGTTGCATGGAAGGTGATGTCGGAATCTCGTTCGTTGAGGAAAGGTAATGCATGGACTTGAGAGTCCTTGCGAGCAGATCCGGAACGGGTGCGGTACATGGAATAGTGACAAGGTCGTCAAGCGGATTTCCTAGGTAAGGGAAGAGAAAGGTACGTGGGGGGCGAGTGCAGCATGTGTATACGATTGCAAGAGGAGAACTTGTGAGAGTTGCCCTGAGAATTGAGAATGGGTCCCTCAGTTGTCCGATATGGATAAAGTGGGCTTAGGAACGGGGAACCGGTGATTCAGATTTTCATAACCCTTATGGGTCGTGTGATCATTGAAATTTAGATCAGAGTCGCGTCTTGGGTAATTCTCGGTTGCAGGAAGCGGTGGACAGTACAGCGATCGTGTTTTGGTCGACAGAGCAGATGCAGCAGGATTAACCAGAGGTTAAAGATCGTTAGAGTTGACAGGAAGGTTATGCTGACAGACGCCGTTTCGAGCATGGGTTTCAGGTCGGCGACTTCGTATTCCTGACAGTCTCTCCCTGGGAAGGGGTGTTTCGATCCAGGAAGTGGGGTAAGTGGGGGCCTCGGTATGTTGGGTCTGTGTGTGAAGGTGCGAAGGTAGGAAAGGTGGCCTACCGGTTGGAGCTGCCAACGGAATTGGGATGGATCCATGACACTTTTAGGTGTCGCCATTGAAGAGGTGTATAGCAGATGAGTCAGCAGTGGTTCTACTAGAGAACGATTAGGTGGATGCGAGCCTGTGTTACGCCAAGAGGCCAGTGGCCATCAGGGATCGGAAGATCAAGTTTCTGAGGAACAAGGAGGTACCTCTGGTATTGATTCAGTGGCAACCGCGGAAGAGATCGGAAGTGTCTAGGGAAGCCGAAACGTGTGGTGCGGGAGCAGCAGCCAGAACTATTTTCAGAGTGAGACTTCCAGGGCGAAGTCTAATTCTAGTGGGGGAGAATTGTAACAGCCCAAAATCTTAAGTATTGTTTAATAGCATTTTGGGGTGTTTTAAAGGGGGGACTCGGCGAGTTGGAGCCAGACTCGTTGAGTAGGGTCGCAGTTGTGGTCGCGGGTTCGTGGCTGGACTCGGCGAGTCGACGCTGTTCAGCGGAAAACCCTAGCCGTTCAGTTTGGGACGTATATAAGGGATCTTATGCCGTCATTGCTCGTCTTTTGGCCGATTGAAGAGAACCCTAAACGACTGAGGCGTCTAGAGCAAGCTTGAAGGCCATGGGTGACCTTGAAGGAATTGTTGTGCAAGGAGGAGAAGGGTTTTAGTTAAAGGAACTGCAGGGAGTTCGAGTTCTGAAGTTTGGGGAACATGGAAGGTACATCATTCAGGTAATAACTCGGATTACATTCTCCTGTGATTGATGTGTATATAGATTTAGGGTTTATGGAACCCATTTGGAGTCTAGATGGTTTGTTGTGTTGTTATTCAACGTTTATAACCTTGCATTAGGACCCTTAGAGGTCCAGAAGGATCCATGTTTGTATATTCGGGAAAATATGTACCTCAGGAAGCAGTTCGATTGACTGCATGGCGTGGACTCACCGAGTCGGATGGTCAGACTCGGCGAGTAGCTTGAAGATTCACTGGGACTCGCCGAGTTTGTTCTTCAGACTCGGCGAGTGGAGTCGAGGTGGCCCCGCGATTCTTCCAGGAGTAACTCGTCGAGTCAAAGGGGATATTCGACGAGTAGAAGGGGAATTTTAGAGGATTGAAGAACGACCAGACTCGCCGAGTCGCCAAGGAACTCGCCGAGTCCAGTCGAGCTGACAATGGACTGTTGACCAGAGATGACCGGTGTGATTTCTTAGGGTCAGTTAACGTGGAAGGTAGAAGTGTTAATAAGAGATATATGATGTTACAGGGAGCTTGTAGCTCGGAGGATCAAGTGCAAGGGACTTCAGGAGTTGCTATCTCCCAGCGTCCGCGAGGTGAGTCTTCTCACTATACTTCACCCGGAAGGGTTTGATTGTGTGACCGGAAGGTCAAGTATGTTATGTGTTATGTTTATATGCTATAAATGGAAAGTTAGCTGCTACGCGTGATATACATGTTTATATATGGGCCGGAAGGCAAAGTATTATGTGACAGAAAGGTCAGGTATGATATATGATATATGTGCTTTATGTGTTAGAGTATGTTACGGGCCGGAAGGCAGGTTGATATATGATATATGTACTTTATGTGTTAGAGTATTTGTATTATGTGTTATATATGTGTATGGGCCGGAAGGCAATTATTTTATGGGCCGGAAGGCAATTATCTTATGGGCCGGAAGGCAAATATCTTATGGGCCGGAAGGCGATTATCTCATGGGCCGGAAGGCATTGTGCAGTGGACCGGAAGGTCAGGGCCTGGAAAGGCGTACGTGCGTAAGGTGTATATTGGGGAACTCACTAAGCTTCGTGCTTACGTTGTTTATGTTATGTTGTTTCAGGTTCTTACAGTAACGCGGGATGGCAACGGTTCGATTGTACACACCGAAGAAAGAGTTGTGTTTTGGAGGATCCTGGTCTTCTATTATAATGAAAATGAAACTATGTTTTGTAATTCGAATGTGAATAAGATTTTAAACAAGTGTTTTTAATATTAAATTGATTATTTAAATGAAAAATCTTCTTGAAAATCACGGTGTTACAATTGGTATCAGAGCCTTGGTTTGAGGGATTCGGACGCGCCTACGGGTAAATCTGGACTCAAACTGAGGAAGTAAGAAAAAGTTTTCCAAATAAATGGTTTTCTAAAAGTGAATAAGAGTTCAAAGAGAAAGCAAGAAAGAGCAGTGTGTACAATCAGCCAGAGCCAAACGGTGATTTCCCAAAATACCCTTACTTTTGTGTTATGAAATATTTATTATGCACTTTATGAGATATTATTGCATGCTAGAGACAGGCTAGGTATTTCATATCTTAGGACTAGAGTGGCCTGATTTGTGATGCCTTAGTCTAGGGTTGGTTGTTATATGTGCGTTATGCTTTTGTGTGTATGTGATGAGTGAGGGTATCTAGTTAGAACGCACGAGGGGTAGAGCTACAGAGTATAGTAGTACTTCCAAGGATGAGCCGAGAAGGTGGAGCTATCACAGATAGGGAGTCCTGTGTATGCTTCGATGCTCGAATGCTGCTTGCTTCGTGCTTTGTGGAGTTCTTAATGATGGGAGTCAGCTACTAAGTGAGTATGACGATACTCAGGAGGTAGATGGCTGGCACCATTAGGAACTCTTCAGTAGCTGATAGCAAAGAAGTGGGGGGACGGCGGAAGGGACTAAGGAGTAAACCTAGCCAGATGAGTACGCTGGTAGAGTAGAGGATTTCGCTGGAGAGCGAGCACGCGCGATGGGATTGCTGAAAGAGTAGATTGATCAGCTACTTAGGAACTTTGGGATGGTCCGTGTAGAAAGTATGGGTAGATGTGGCAGGTAGTATGGGCCCGTACTACTGAAAGCAGAGGACCCATACTTGATACAGGGAGCATTCTGAAGGTCCTAAGGAACGGAACGAGGAGTGATGTTATGGTTCGAGTACCATACATCGGAGCAGATTGCGGAGTGATGTTATGGTCCGGGCACCATACATCGGAACAGATTGAGTTAGATGTTGTGGTCCGTGTGCTATACATTGGAGCAGATTGAGGAGTGATGCTATGGTTCAGGTACCATACACCGAAGCAAATTGAGAAGGGATGTCATGGGATGAGTACCATGGTTCGTAGTGGATGATGCTGGTGACTATCTTGTTATCCGGTTATGATCGATGAGGTAATGATCGGACGCTATGGGTTTTAGGCCAGTAGATCATGATTGAGGATGGAGAGGCGTTCCTTGAGGGGAAAGGCGAGTACCTATCAGAGTATTGTGGTAGGGAGTTAAAAGGAGAGGAAATTTCGGTCTGAGTCGAGAAATCAGTCGATAGAGGAGAGGTCACCTTCTAGGTGGGTAGTGCCATTTATGTTCGTGTGCAAGACACGAGAGGTCTGGTGTTTCAGTTTTGGATTGGAGTACACCCTGCAGGTAGTTATCGATAATGATTTCCCTCAGAGCATCAGGTGGCGGGTGTGCCGCGAGGCAGTGACTTACCGTGAGCAGACAGTCAGTTGGGACTGAGGTAGTCGAGAACCACACCACACCTAATTGAGAATAATAGGTTGTGTTATAGTGGTAGCCGTGAAGAGTTCAGTCGAGTTTTGCAGTGCAGAGAGTTTTCGTCTATGTTGAGACTGAGTTCCTGTCCTTGGGACAAATCCGGCGTTGGATATGGGTTGATGAGTTGAGATGAGAGAAACGATGATTTTGCGGTGCAGTCTACGAGTCAAAGACGTTATCGAGCAGTGCAGATGCTTAGTATTAGGTTGGTATGGGATTTGGAACGATTAGAGGCAGCCGTGATGAGAAGTTCTTGGAGAGTTAACCAGAGGTTCAGAGTATAGAGGGTTGATCGACTTTATAAGGGGAGGGACTATTGGGTGTTGCATAGCACTTTCCTGGAGCAGGTACGATTTCGCTGGTGAAAGATAGTCGTGGGTTGATGGTATGCTAACTAGTGACGGTTCGAACCCTAGTGGGGGAGAACCGGGTGCAGTACGTAGAAAACAAAGAATTGCCAAGAGTAGTTATAAGTGGAGTATAGAGATGCAGTAGGAAATCATGAGACCAGAGGTGTTGATGATCGAGTAAAGGGGTCAGAGTGAGTTAATGCGGGAAGTACTTGAAGAGGAGAACGAACGTATTCATGACAGTTGGTTGGTGTTGTTGCAAGAAGATAGAGAATGATTGGGCAGTCAACTTCCGGAGTCGGTATGCGTATCCTTGTTTGGATTTTGAGTGTCGGGAAAAAGGGATTGGAGAATTATCAGCGCATTTCGTACGTCAACGTTATCTCGCATTCCAATCGAGAAATTATATGCACCAAGGTTGTAAGGCGGGGAAAATATAGATTAATTATGGGGTGCAGGGGATCAGTGGTGGTGGTAGTATTCTGGGATATTCGGGTATGATATCCTTATTTTGGAGTTATTCGGGAATCCCGAATTGAATCGACGTGTGGCATATTAGGTATCTGCGGATTTAGTAGGAGTCTTCGAGTATGGGCATTTAGGGAGATTATTTGAGAGGATGGATTTTTGCAAGATGGGCGTTCGTTATGTTGATTGCCTCCATAGTCTGTGGTGGATGTTCGAGTCGCAGTACTCACTAGTCAGAGGGTGTTGTGATACTGCGTGGAGTTGCAGTACTCACTGGGTGACAAGAGAATTTTTATGTTGGAATATTTTCGAGCAGCGTATGAGGTGGAAGAGTTTCGAGTTTGGGTAGCCCTGGTATTGAGTCTTTGGAGCTTGGATGTTGAGTCGGGGGCGAGACGGGGGTCTTCGTCTCTGTCGGGAGATGCGGGGCGATACGCAAGGAAGAGGCACAGCAGAAACCAGAGATTAGAGTTGAGACGATCCTCGGTGGGATTGTATTTTCTCTCACGAGGAAAAGAAGATTTTGTGACTTACGTGTCACTGGGTCGGGATAGTGGTCACGGGGAGAAAAGTTAGTGGAATATTTGGATCGCGATATGGGTGACCGTTGGGGGCTCAGAGGTGGAGCCAAAAGTTGATCTGGTACTTAGTCTTGAAGAGGAATATGGGAAAGGAGCTTATCATGATGACATCTGAGGACACTTTAGAGAGGGCGAACGATGCGGACGTTCGAAGACATGTTTCGGGCATGTGTATTAGCTGTCGGAGGAAGCCGCGGTACGTAATTATCATTGGTTGAGTTGTTCCATATTAACAGCCATCATTAGTGCATTAGTATGCCGCCCTTTGAGCTGTTGCATGGAAGGTGATGTCGGAATCTCGTTCGTTGAGGAAAGGTAATGCATGGACTTGAGAGTCCTTGCGAGCAGATCCGGAACGGGTGCGGTACATGGAATAGTGACAAGGTCGTCAAGCGGATTTCCTAGGTAAGGGAAGAGAAAGGTACGTGGGGGGCGAGTGCAGCATGTGTATACGATTGCAAGAGGAGAACTTGTGAGAGTTGCCCTGAGAATTGAGAATGGGTCCCTCAGTTGTCCGATATGGATAAAGTGGGCTTAGGAACGGGGAACCGGTGATTCAGATTTTCATAACCCTTATGGGTCGTGTGATCATTGAAATTTAGATCAGAGTCGCGTCTTGGGTAATTCTCGGTTGCAGGAAGCGGTGGACAGTACAGCGATCGTGTTTTGGTCGACAGAGCAGATGCAGCAGGATTAACCAGAGGTTAAAGATCGTTAGAGTTGACAGGAAGGTTATGCTGACAGACGCCGTTTCGAGCATGGGTTTCAGGTCGGCGACTTCGTATTCCTGACAGTCTCTCCCTGGGAAGGGGTGTTTCGATCCAGGAAGTGGGGTAAGTGGGGGCCTCGGTATGTTGGGTCTGTGTGTGAAGGTGCGAAGGTAGGAAAGGTGGCCTACCGGTTGGAGCTGCCAACGGAATTGGGATGGATCCATGACACTTTTAGGTGTCGCCATTGAAGAGGTGTATAGCAGATGAGTCAGCAGTGGTTCTACTAGAGAACGATTAGGTGGATGCGAGCCTGTGTTACGCCAAGAGGCCAGTGGCCATCAGGGATCGGAAGATCAAGTTTCTGAGGAACAAGGAGGTACCTCTGGTATTGATTCAGTGGCAACCGCGGAAGAGATCGGAAGTGTCTAGGGAAGCCGAAACGTGTGGTGCGGGAGCAGCAGCCAGAACTATTTTCAGAGTGAGACTTCCAGGGCGAAGTCTAATTCTAGTGGGGGAGAATTGTAACAGCCCAAAATCTTAAGTATTGTTTAATAGCATTTTGGGGTGTTTTAAAGGGGGGACTCGGCGAGTTGGAGCCAGACTCGTTGAGTAGGGTCGCAGTTGTGGTCGCGGGTTCGTGGCTGGACTCGGCGAGTCGACGCTGTTCAGCGGAAAACCCTAGCCGTTCAGTTTGGGACGTATATAAGGGATCTTATGCCGTCATTGCTCGTCTTTTGGCCGATTGAAGAGAACCCTAAACGACTGAGGCGTCTAGAGCAAGCTTGAAGGCCATGGGTGACCTTGAAGGAATTGTTGTGCAAGGAGGAGAAGGGTTTTAGTTAAAGGAACTGCAGGGAGTTCGAGTTCTGAAGTTTGGGGAACATGGAAGGTACATCATTCAGGTAATAACTCGGATTACATTCTCCTGTGATTGATGTGTATATAGATTTAGGGTTTATGGAACCCATTTGGAGTCTAGATGGTTTGTTGTGTTGTTATTCAACGTTTATAACCTTGCATTAGGACCCTTAGAGGTCCAGAAGGATCCATGTTTGTATATTCGGGAAAATATGTACCTCAGGAAGCAGTTCGATTGACTGCATGGCGTGGACTCACCGAGTCGGATGGTCAGACTCGGCGAGTAGCTTGAAGATTCACTGGGACTCGCCGAGTTTGTTCTTCAGACTCGGCGAGTGGAGTCGAGGTGGCCCCGCGATTCTTCCAGGAGTAACTCGTCGAGTCAAAGGGGATATTCGACGAGTAGAAGGGGAATTTTAGAGGATTGAAGAACGACCAGACTCGCCGAGTCGCCAAGGAACTCGCCGAGTCCAGTCGAGCTGACAATGGACTGTTGACCAGAGATGACCGGTGTGATTTCTTAGGGTCAGTTAACGTGGAAGGTAGAAGTGTTAATAAGAGATATATGATGTTACAGGGAGCTTGTAGCTCGGAGGATCAAGTGCAAGGGACTTCAGGAGTTGCTATCTCCCAGCGTCCGCGAGGTGAGTCTTCTCACTATACTTCACCCGGAAGGGTTTGATTGTGTGACCGGAAGGTCAAGTATGTTATGTGTTATGTTTATATGCTATAAATGGAAAGTTAGCTGCTACGCGTGATATACATGTTTATATATGGGCCGGAAGGCAAAGTATTATGTGACAGAAAGGTCAGGTATGATATATGATATATGTGCTTTATGTGTTAGAGTATGTTACGGGCCGGAAGGCAGGTTGATATATGATATATGTACTTTATGTGTTAGAGTATTTGTATTATGTGTTATATATGTGTATGGGCCGGAAGGCAATTATTTTATGGGCCGGAAGGCAATTATCTTATGGGCCGGAAGGCAAATATCTTATGGGCCGGAAGGCGATTATCTCATGGGCCGGAAGGCATTGTGCAGTGGACCGGAAGGTCAGGGCCTGGAAAGGCGTACGTGCGTAAGGTGTATATTGGGGAACTCACTAAGCTTCGTGCTTACGTTGTTTATGTTATGTTGTTTCAGGTTCTTACAGTAACGCGGGATGGCAACAGTTCGATTGTACACACCGAAGAAAGAGTTGTGTTTTGGAGGATCCTGGTCTTCTATTATAATGAAAATGAAACTATGTTTTGTAATTCGAATGTGAATAAGATTTTAAACACGTGTTTTTAATATTAAATTGATTATTTAAATGAAAAATCTTGTCTTGAAAATCACGGTGTTACATGGGGTCATATTGCATAAAAGCCCTAGATCTACCTCTTTCGGTGCACTTTGAGCCTTAAAATCCATATTGGTCAATATCTACACGTAAAGTTGGAAACTTTAAGTGTGATTTGTGTCCTAGAAGCCCAGATCTGTGAATGGCATGGACTGGAATTGAGCAAATCGGCGTATTTGATGGATGCATGGCTGCGACTCGGCGAGTCGTATATGTGACTCGACGAGTCTGGTCGCGAGTCACTGGACTGGTCCCTTCATGATGTGTCGAGTTGAGCCGTGAGCCACAGGGGGTGACTCGGTGAGTTGGGAGCTGAACTCACCCATGTTAGGACTCGGCGAGTCAATGCCTTGACTCGGCGAGTCCAAGGCAATCTTCTTAAAGATCAAGAACAACTCGTCGAGTTTGTTCATACGGCTCGATGAGTCGGATGAAGATTGTCTGAGTTCTTGGATCAAGAGGGTACTCGTCGAGTCGATGCCACACTCGACGAGTAGCAGCGTGCAGAATTGAGAAGTGAGAGTAGGACTCGGCGAGTTGGGTGGCCCAACTCGGCGAGTCAGCCCAAAAGAGAGTTGACTTTGACCAAGGGTAAAAGAGTCATTTTAAGCCAAGCGCAGTGTTTAGTATTTGATTGAGTGTGTTTATGGACTTGTAGCCGAGGAGATTCAGGAGCAGCAGCCGTTAGCTTCCCGAGCCACACACTCAGCAGCCAGCTTACGAGGTGAGTTTCCTTCCAGTAGGAACGGGTCTAAGGCCACAATGTCGGCCCGTTCAGTTAGCAGTAGTTTCCGGATTTAGGTCCGATGCAGCAGCTAGTATGTTTGATGCCTTCGTGGCTCGAACAGTATTTGTGTGCTATGTTTTATGCGTTAAGTGTTATGTGTTCCGGGCTACGGCCCGATGAAGTATGGCGTATATGTGTTCATGTTAATTGATGTGTTATGCTATGCCATGTTCAGTCAGTCAGTTCCGGACTTCGGTCCGATGTAGGGGACAAGGTCCCAGTCGGTTTCGGACTTCGGTCCGATGCAGTTAGTTCCGGACTTTGGTCCGATGCAGTTAGTTCCGGACTTCGGTCCGATGCAGGGGACAGGGTCACAGTCAGTTCCGGACTTCGGTCCGATGCAGTTTCCGGGCTTCGGCCCGATGCAGTGGGCGAGGCCCAATATGTGTTTATATGTTATTGTATGGTATGTGGTAGTTTGGGGGAGCTCACTAAGCTTCGTGCTTACAGTTTCAGTTTTGGTTTCAGGTACTTCCGCAAGCAAAGGGAAGAGCTCGGGGTGATAGCATCGCACACACCACAGCTTAGCTTTTATCCTGGGGATGGTTTTAGTTGTTTAGGATTTGATGTAGTATGATACAGTTTTCCACACAGTATTTTATTATGATTTGGGATGCATCGCGTATGTTTTTCTATGTTATGATACTCATATTATGGTTTTGATTATATTGAAAAACGAAATTTTTGGGTCGTATTTTTGGGTCGTTTCACACGGGGTCATACTCAGATGCGCAGAGGGCTGCGATTTCATGGGATCGGTTCAGAGAGATGTTCAGTACTCGTTATGTTCCGCAGGTCGAGAGGGAGAGGTTGGCTCAGGAGTTCTTGGAGCTGAAACAGGATTCGGAGTCGGTGACGGAAATCACTAGGATGTTTACTGAGAGGGCGATGTTTTGCCCTGAGTTCGCTTCGGAGCAGGCTCAGATGTCCCGATATCTGAGTATGCTAAAGAGAGACACCAGGCAGTTTGTGTCTGCGCAGAGGTGTGAGACCTTGCTGGAGTTGCAGGAGGCCGCCAGGTGGCATGAGTTAGAGATTGAGTTGCAGATGCGTGAGCTGAGGCAAGCTCCGGTTCAGTCGCAGCCGGCGATGAAACGGTCTAAGACCGTTGAGTCCAGGATGGGAGATCAGGGTAGCCACGTCTGTGGAAAGTTTGGAAGGGGTCATGCCGGAGTTTGTCAGTCCGGTGGAGCATACCGCAAGTGCGGAAAGGAGGGACACTATGCGAGGGATTGTCGGCAGTCAGTGCCGGTTCGGGATTTGAGGATATGCTATCATTGTCATCAGGTTGGACATTTGAGGGTCAACTGTCCATGGCTTGCTGCAGGACCGGTGCAGGCTCCAGCACCGACTACGTTGAGGATCACAGGTGGAGGTCAGGGTGGAGCGGAGCCCCCAAGGGATCAGGGTCGTGTTTTTCAGCTTGCTGCTGCGGGTATGTTTCTTTCTGTTGTTTTGATTATTTATGATTATTGTGGAGTATCGTTATCTGCTAGTCTCGTTGGATGGTTATGGAATTACGTTTCGGGTTTTCGTGTGGTATCTGTTGTTCCTTGAGGGTTTGGCGAGTTGTGTTCGAGATTTCGTTTTGGTATCCTTTATTCCCTGAAGGATCGATATGGTTATGGATTAGTGCTTTGAACTATCGTTGTTTTCCTTTGTGAGGATTGGTGGTGGATGCATTGTTGGTTTGAATGTCAGGTAGCCTCTGCAGTTTGGGGGATGGATATTTGAAGATTGGGTTCCTTTCGAGCGGATTGTTTAGTGTGGAAACATGATTTTTATGGAAGTTCTTAGCGCCGGGGAGAAACATTTTGCGTGTAAGTGTTGGTCTTCTGCAAGGTTGCTTTGGGAGATCGGTGATGGCGATCGGTGATTAATTGTCAGTGTCTTAAGTGGGGGAGAATTGGAAATTCTCCAGATGGTCGTTAGGCTTGAAAGGTTGCTTAGTTGCTTGGGGAATTCAGCGGTATTTCTTTCAGCCGAGAGCAGGCTCGTATGAGTGAGTAACAGGCATTCGGGGCAGAATACAGACCTAGGGCATTTGATTGTGGAAGGCCTGGGAGCAGGCCGGGATCGAGCATGTAAGATGGAGATAGAGTTCGGAACCCCTAGAGGGCTAGAACGATATGCATGGGAGGATTTCCCGAAGAGATAGCTCGGAATGATGAATGCTTGTTGAGCGGTCCGGATAGACTGAAGGCCGGTAGGCGTACCAGTCAGGTCGAAGGCTCGGAGGACGATCCAGTCATATTGGATGAAGGTTCTGAGAGTGGTCCAGATTGGCTGAAGGCCTGGGGAGGCGGTCCAGTCATGCTGAAGACTCTGCGAGTATTGTTGGATCGGTTCGAGGACATGTATTGAGTATGTTGCAGTGTGATTACATTGGGAGGTCTGGCCCCGGGTAGCGATCTTGAGCAGTGAAGGTAGTGCATGGGCTTGAGAGTCCCTGCGATGAGAGTCAGAGTAGTGGTGATTTATGGATGTCGGGTACGCTTTAAAGAGGTAGTGTAGCGTGGGGTGAGCACCATAGTACCTGTCATGGTGACAGGGTGGACGAGTGGTTTTCTTGGTAAGGAAAGAGGGAGGAATGGAATTCCGAAAGGGAGTGCGAATTCACGGAAGTGAAAGCGGCAATGTAGAGTTATGATTGGAGTGGTCCGTAGATGGTTTTTGAGTAGCGTGTTTGCGGCAGTGGAATAAAAGCTCATTCGACTTGAGAAGTCTGCTCAGGGCGTGGAGGGAATTCCGCAGGCGTAGAGCCAGGAAGAGGGGTTCGGAAGGGATGCAGGGAGAAAGTCTTGGACTCTCAGTGAGATTTTGATCAGGGTTTTGGGTATGTATTAGCGGTTCATCCTGGAAGGATGTTTGAGGATATCATCAGTGTATCGGGTTTTCCAAACCTGAGGGTGCTAGAGCTAGATCAGCATGTGTGTGTGATTGCGAGAGGAGAACTCGGGGGAGTTGCTCTGGAATTGAAGAATGGGTCTTTCTGTCGTCATGGAAGGGATAGAGTGGGATTCGGATCGGGGTTCCGATGGTTCATGGTTTCCTAGCCATATGAGTCAAGTGAAAGATGAGAATTGGAGCAGTAAGGCATCATGGGTAATTCTCGGTTGTTGAGTGCGGCTATCGGAGAGTACAGCTGGTGCCCAGGTTGAGTAGGTGGTTGGGACACCATATGGAAGGAGAAAGTGAGCTTCTGGTTTCTATGGTTGTGCCTTGAGGGACTTGGTTCGGTCAAGGTCAGGTGGCGCGTCGTGGGAAGTAATTTGAAGATGAGATTCCGTAGGCTTCGAGGACGAAGCCTAATTTAAGTGGGGGAGAATTGTAACATCCCGGAATCGCAAGAGTAGAGTTGAAGGGCTAAAAGTGTAAGTTTCGGAGGGCGAGTCAGCGAGTCCATGGATAGACTCGGTGAGTCAGGTCGCGACTTTGGTCGCGTATCAAGTGGCCTACTCGGCGAGTCCAAAGATGGACTCGGCGAGTAGCTGCTGTGTGGAGAAAACCTTAATTCTCGGGGTAGGGCCCTATATAAAGATCATTATGTTCCTCCACAGCCTCCTTTATCCCCCCGTTGAGTCCCAGAAACCCTAATTTCGTGGAGAGTCCTATTGTTGAGAAAATTAGAGCTTGGAGTGGTGTTGGTTGAAGAAATCTTGAAGGAGAAGTGGCTTGGATCAAAGGGCTTTGCTTGGATTCGAGTTTCATTGCTGTTGAGGCATCCGTTGGAGGTAATACGTTCGTTCTTGGGCTGTGTTTTACTAGATTCTCATTTTGGGGTTGTGTGGGGAGCTTAGTTGTGTGGCATCTTGATGTTTGAAGGATGGATCTGAGGTTGCTACCTCAGATCTGGAGTGGAGAAGACCTTAAGAGCATTAAAGCCCCTGTTCTTGTGTTGTTAATGGAGCTATCATGTCCCAAACCTTAGCCCTAATGTGTATTATGCCTAGATCTTCATGAAATCACGTAAAGTTTGCCAATTTACGTGATGGATGGGTTGTAGGAGGTTAGATCTATGTTTTGGATCAATTGCATGGCCTGGAGTGCTTCTGAATTGATTCAGACCGGTGATACTCGGCGAGTCACATGGGTGGACTCGACGAGTTGCTTGAAGATGGCCTGGAACTCGGCGAGTTGGAAGAACAACTCGGCGAGTAGGTTGAAGATAGCCTTAGACTCGGCGGGTCTGTTCTTGGACTCGGCGAGTCTTGTCGAAGAGTCCCAATATTTCCTGGTTGAGTCGAGAATCGGTGAGTCAAGGGATGACTCGGTGAGTTGGGTGCGAGTGGACTCAGAGTTGTTGGACTCGACGAGTCTTGGGGTGACTCGGCGAGTTGGGTCGCTGATTGAGGGAAGTTCTGAGCATAGGGACTCGGCGAGTCATCAGGTTGACTCGGCGAGTAGGGTCAGTCAGGGGTTGACTTTGACTTTGTCCAAGGTTGACCAGTTGTCTTCCAGGGGTATTTTGGTAGATAAGGGTATATATATTGAGTTGAATGTTTTGATGTTCAGTGAAGGAGTTCGTGTCAGAGTTCGGAGTAGCGGGATCTTATCCTTTCAGCCGGCAGTTTCGAGGTGAGTTATCCTCACTGTATCAACAGGGTCTAAGGCACCAAGGCCGGCCCTTTATTGGATTGAGATTCGGGTATGGTTATTATGTTATTGTTTGATGTGTCTGCATCCTGGTAGCTAGGATGGTGCATGCTAGGAGACCTTGTTAAGGTCAGTTTCCCGATATATATAAAGTGATGCTATGCTAGTGACCGGTTAGGTCGGTAACCTGGTTAGGGTAATGATATGCTATGTGATCTGCTTGCTCGGTTTGTTGACCATGACTGTTATATGATTGTATGTTTTGTGCACATGGTTGTTTGGACTGGAGATGGGTTGAGGCGGGTCCTGCTTTGTGCTGTAGGCCAAGATACCCAGGGCGGACCGGTTATTCTGAAGGCCCAGCGAGCGGTCTGGATAGGCTGTAGGCCCCACAAGGGCGGACCAGACGTGCCGAGGCTCGAAGAGTGGACCAGGCCGACTGAAGGCCCGATGCGGGCGGACCAGTCACACTGTAGACTCAGAGAGTGGACCAGGTGGGTTGAAGGCCCGATACGGGCGGACCAACCCCACTGTAGACTCGAAGGACATGACTAGACCTGGAGGATGGATCCGGTGGACTGAAGGCCCGATACGGCGGACCAGTCACATAGTAGACCCGATATGCATGGTTGTTCTATGTTCTGTTATGTTATGTATGCTTTATATGTTATGGGCCGGAAGGCAATATGTTTTGGACCGGAAGGTCATAGCCTGGAAGGGCGTATATGTGGTTGGTATTTTGGGGGTATCTCACTAAGCTTTCGGGTTTACAGTTGTGGTTTAATGTTTTTCAGGTTCTTCAGGAGACTGTGGCAAGGCGAAGGCGCGATCGTACCGCTCCTCATGATTTGTAGCAATGTGATTCTGGGAATACTCTAAGTGATTTGTATTGAAAACCTTTTTGTAAACAAGTTAATGAAAATCAGGTTGTTTTGAAAAATTTAAATTGGTTGTATTTTTCGGTCGTTACAAAGGTAGTTGAATGTGGCGGACTTTGAGGACGTAGTCTAGTTTAAGTGGGGGAGAGTTGTAACACCCTGAATTCAGAAGACCTATAAATGAAAGAAAACCTCAAGAAAAAGGAGTGACTCGTCGAGTAGATGGGTGACTTGATGAGTAGGAGCGCAATTTTGGTCACGGGTTAAGAAGAGTCCAAGGACTGACTCGGCGAATTGGCTAGGTTTTAGGAAAACTCTAAACTGGGAGTTGGTGCCCTATTTAAGCATCTTATTCTCATTCTATCAGACTCATTTGTAGCCTCCATTGTCCAGAACCTGCCCCACGAAACCCTAGTGTTCTCATTGAGTGTGTGAGCCTTATTGAAGGATTTAGAGTGCTCTTGAAGTCTAGAAGAATAATAAGGAGGTTGAAGGTCCAAGGAAAAGGTTGTATATCCATGAATTTTTCTTCCTTATCTTCATTTTCTGGTAATCAAGTTCTCAACTTGACTCCTAGTTTGACAGATCTCTTTATGTCCCTTTTTATGGATGTTTATCGTCCAAGAAGGATGTCGTGTGGGATTTGGACGTCCCAAAGCCAGATCCTTCTAGATTTAGAGGTGTTCAGAGTAGTAAAGGCATAAAGGTGGAAGCTTTATGCCATTATACCTCTCCATGCAATGTTTAAGGAGTTATTTTGGCCTTTTGAGCAAAAGCGGCCATGCATGGGTGCAAAGGTAGTGGTATTGTGTGATATCACGACCCTAGGAGGCCAGATTTGGGTCTTGGATGCCTTCAGCTAGTTGGAAATCATCTAAATAGTGTTGGACATAGAGAGAATCGGCGAGTCAGTTGTGGGACTCCGCGAGCCAGGCCAGTTCTTGCCCCAAAAACCTTCTGTTAAGGGTATAAGTAAGCTTGGAAAGGGACACAGTCGGCCCAAGTCCATAATGGTCATGAAGTTCATCGTACTCGACGAGTTCAATGAAGAACTTGGCGAGTCTAAGGCGATCTCCTTAGTTATGAAGATTGACTCGATGAGTTGTTCATACAACTCGGTGAGTCATAGACTAGACACATTCGTATGTGCATGATGAACTCGACGAGTCCAAGAATGAACTCAGCGAGTCGGTTGGATGTGGTCCCAATCATATGGTTGAAGGAGAACCCGTCGAGTTCTTGCCAAACTCCACGAGTTGAGTCGAGAGTTGTTTTGGAACTGGAGGAGTATGGACTCAGCGAGTTGGTAGACCAACTCGGCGAGTCAGGTCAACTGGATGTTGACTTTAATCGTTGACTTTGACCATGTTTAACCAGGGTTGACTTTTGGATTATTATGGTCTAAATGTTGTCTTGGGTATTGATAGTACGGGAAGCCGAAGGGACAACAGTTCAGAAGCACCGATTAGCAATCAGAAGTGTTCAATAAATCTTCAGTAGTATGAGGTGAATCTCCTCACTGTTTGTATGGGTCTACGACCACAATGCCGACCCATTTTGTTTATGTATTTTAGGAAGACCTGGGGGTTAGCCCTAGGAATTATGCATGAAAGACCAGGACACGGCTCCAGGCACACAATATGTTATTATGTATGGTAGTAAGACCCGGGGATTATCCCTAGGCAATATGTATGAAAGACTAGGAGGAGGCTCCTGGAACACTGTATGCTATTATGTATAAAAGACCAGGAGGTGGCTCCTGGCACACTATATGATGAGTAGCTTAGTAAAGTAGTATGTATAGTTGTCTTTGTGATGCTTGCATGGAAGACAAGCGGATGGCCCTTGGCTCTTGTCTGTAAGACCCAGGGAGTAGCCCCAGGCTTGGCAAGGAAGATCACGTGCGGCCCGTGGCATAACCAGCAAGACTATGTTTGGTACATAGCACCGTACTTGATTATGGATCTATTTGTTATGTATGGCTCATGGTTATATATGGCATGTATGGGTCGATTGATATATATGGGATGTGGTATCTGGGGAACTCACTAAGCTTCGTGTTTACGGTTTTCAACTATTTGTTGCAGGTACTAATGTTTTTCCAAGGAAGGAGCTCGGGGCGATCGCAATCCATCACAACATGTTTTCGGCACTGGATGATCTTTGAGATTTTATAACTCTGATAATTGTTATATTAAGCATGTTATTAAGTGGTTGAGCAAAATTTATTAAGCGGTTTTTAATTAATCAAAACGAAATTTTTGTTCTTGGATTTTGGGATGTTACACTTAGTTTATGATATTCAATACTATTTTTCGGATAACAAGAATACATTACTAAATAATTATTTAAGTATAATTATTCACTCTACAAGGCATACATGTAGATTCAAGTACAAAAGAACATTACACTACACGTAAACTAGTTAATACATGGTTGTGAGACACTACTTCAATTGTACCCTTCGGGGTGCTGGCTAAATCCCATCTTAGTATAACCAGAGTCTCCTAGAGGGAGAGCGCTAGATTTGTTAATAGATATATATATTCGGGACTGACTATCCCACACCTAAACTGCTAGGTATAGTTAGACAGGAATGCCTAGGTGACAAATTTCATAACGTCCGACGCCTGAAGAACGTCGCAGGGGTCACTAGGTCATATCAACCATGGTTATACGACTCACAATAGTATAAACTAACCTTTGTTTACGCGATTCAATTCTTTATTAGTTTTATTTTAATTAATAAAAGTACTATACACTACTGGAGGATTCCAGGGGATACAATACATTGTTTTATTTTAAGTAATGAAATTTTTATAAATACTGGTGGTAACCAGGTTTTTCAAATAGAACATTTTATACATTACTGGTAATAACCAGGGTTTTCATACAAAGGTTTTTCATTCAAAACAACGATATACAATACAACTGGTGGTAATCAGGCATACAAACCCATACATTATAGAATACTACAGAGCACAGTACTAAACATATATGTTAGAAAATATTGGATTTTCTTGGGAAGTATACAAACATTTTTACAGAAATCAATGACAGGCTTTCACTACAAAAACATTCTTATGAACTCAGCAAGTTAATATTGATACTCTTTCAAAATCACTTGTATTCTTAGGAAATCAGTAGACATGTACTCCCGTAGGCTTTTACTAATCACAAGTTTTACCAATCTAAAACAGGAGTGTTACAAGATACGTGAATGTTTAGGCAAGAGGGACAAATATCATTTTCTATGCAGGTTTTGAAAAAGGTTATAATACTAAAAAAAAAAAACACATCTTTCACTGTTTTTTTGACTTTTCCGAGAACTATTACTTTCTTCATGATTATTATAATAATACTTTAGTGAGTAAATTGATATCAAAGCCAGGTGGCTTGAAAATTTATTTTGTTCTAAATACAGTTAATAAAGTATGATGTTTCTATCAGAATAGAAAAAATATACTTTTTTTTTAAAAACGGTTAATAAATTACATCAATTTATTCTTATTTTTTTTTGTCATGGCTAATCTTTAATTCGCATTAAGCATAGAAGCATGATGATTATGTGTGTATGGCTGGTCCATATCATTCAATTTAATTGATGCTTAAATTTTTTGCAACCTTTAAAGTGTTTACCAATTTGCCCTCGCTGCCCTATGATTCGGTTTTTAGGTTATTTGGTGGTGTTTGTTGTTTCTATGATTCTTTTCTTTGTTTTAAAGAAATTTCCCTAACATTCTATTAATGAATCGATATATGAAAGCATTTTTTTTGGTGAACGTCAAGACCATTTTTACCCTGGTGCAGTTTTGGTGAAATTTACTCTTTTGGTAATAACTCAAGATCATTTTGAGTGGAATAGGTTGAAGTTGATACCGAGATAGATCATCTGATACTTACTTAACAATAATTAGGTTTATAACGTTTTATCGATAATTGGCATCTTATGTGCTTCTCCAAATCTAACTATTTTGGTTTGTTCATGTTCATATTCATTGTTCGTTTGTATGTATGCAAAGTATCAATGAGTAAAATCGAAGTCTGACTGCAACAATGGTAAATGTACATTAGGTAACATTCTACATTCATTTCATTCTATAAGAACATTTAACTTTTAAAAATTCTCATTAGGACACTGTACTTTTAAGACATTGCTAAAATTGGGTAGAAATGTCAAAGTACAATGTCGTAAAAGAAAGAAATGAAAATAAGATGCAATAATAAATAACACTATAGAAATACATTGTCATTTCTTGTGTTTAACCTAACTTTAAATATCACACATAATAATAATAATAAATTCTGTTAAATCCCTGTAATTTCAATTTCAATCATAGAAATTCATTATACTTTGAGGTATCTTCTCAATTATAGCCTTATACTATTTCTTTCATAAAATTCTCGAAATTATTGGTTTTTTAGAGGCTTCTTCAATGCATGCGCCATCTGAGCAAATTCCTTATGTCTAGGCAAGATTTTTTATTCAATTTTAAATGTTGAATATTTTTTTTTTTTGTACTTACATAATTCTTTACCAATTTATTTACATAATTCTTTTCTTACTATATCATCTTTGATATTCGTAGGGGATAGAACTATTACTTACTGGCATAAAAAGTGCTAGCTTCATGTTTATTATTATAACCAAGCATGTTTGATATCTTCTAAATAATATGTTGTGATTTGTTTTCCCACTTTGTGCTTATAATATTCTATTTTTACAGCTTTACAGGAGAAGCAAATTTTATGCTAGCATCAATTCGTAACACATGACTTTTTTGAAATTGGTTTTTTGCCTATTTATATATAAATCTATGATTATGTCAACTATTGTTTTGAGAAAAAGTTAGTATATTTATTAAGGACTTTACAATTCATTAACATAGGGATAAGAAGACAATCAAAAGATGGAATACTATAACATCTAAATAAATAAAACGCTTACCTGATTACCAAACTCTTCCATATACTAACACTAATTAACACTACATTTTAAATACTTAATCAATAACATATTTTGCAGTGGAATACATTCTAATCCCCACAACGCAGGGATCCTTACCAAGCTAAACTTAAAACTAACACATAACTTATACCTAACCTTGTCTAGATTGTGATTGTTGCAACTGAAGTCGATACTGATGATCTGATTGACCACTATGGCTCTCGGAATCATTTGGACACTCAAGGTCAACCCCGAACAATCGCAATGGTCTTGTTGCTCCTACTCCTGTTTGGTAATTAACCACATTTTCATTCTCATCTCCTGCATCTTCATTATATAAAAGTATTTAATTTAGTATAATTAAAACATACTCTATACTCTATAGAAAATTGTCATCTCATATCATGATTATAAGCCGCGATTCATTAAACGAAGGCAAAAGTAACAT
Source organism: Lactuca saligna (assembly GCF_052625555.1). NCBI lineage: Eukaryota > Viridiplantae > Streptophyta > Magnoliopsida > Asterales > Asteraceae > Lactuca > Lactuca saligna. The sequence goes on from NC_136421.1 coordinate 202,816,015, forward strand.
ATTTATTAATTATTATAGCTTCTATTTCTTAGACGAAGCATTTTAATTAACAATTTCGTATTATAATTTTCAAAACAACAGTAAGGATTCTAGGAAAAAAAATTCACTTATTTTATTATTTTAATATTTTAACTTCAAGATATATTTTTATTAAAAAACTACTCACATCAAAGCTTATAATTTTTTTGTCGTTGGAAAATAAACATCTATATCTATGTATAAAAAACAAATTTCTTTTCTTCAGAGTTTTGGATCAAATTGTGAGTGTCAAATTTAACAAATTCATATAGAAAATAAATAACATGTTGATGGTAATTGTACTCATTTTTTCAAAAATTATTATTCGTTAATTAGTCTATAACATATGGTAGTCGTACTCATTTTTTCATTGACCAATCATTAATTAGTCGATAACATATAAGTTTTCAATAGTTAATATTCAATAGATCATTTATATTAACGATATAAATGTTTATATAAACGATCAAAAAATTTGGCATCTTATTTAACGTGTATAGTCTAATAAATATTCATTTTGACATATGAATCTGAGTAAATTTAGATATAAACCTAACTAACTAATTTGATTCTTTTTATTTCTACATTTTAGTCATATAATGATATTACAAAAATTCATCAACGATTTCTTTTACTATTTCAACAATTTCTCTATCTCTCTCTCTCTCGTATATATATATATATATATATATATATATATATATATATATATATATATATATATATATATATATATATATATATATATATATATATATATAGTTACATTTATATGAGACGGCTTAATTTTGTGAGATCGTGAAACGCAATCCTAACCATTCATTTAATAGATATTTTTTTTTTATTTTAAAATACAAAATAATTAAAAATTTTCAAATATTATTTTCAGAGTTTATATTTTTCAAAAATATTAAAAAAAATACCAAGAAAGAATAAAATAAAACAAAATATATTTTTTTTCCACTTTCTAATAGAATATTATAATATTCTAAATATTTGATAAATTTAATAAAATATTCTAACATTCTAAAAATTATTTAGAATATTTACATTGTAAGATTGTATTAGAATATTTCATATATTTTACAAAAAAAAAAAAAAAAAAAAAAAAAAAAAAAAGGTAATTTTTTAAATTTTTTTTAGATAATTAAAGTTCAGAAAATAATAATTAAAAATGTTTGATTTTTTTCTTTCATTTTGTATTTTAAAATTATTTATAAATTTTTGGTCTCACAATTTTAGAAAATTAACTGGTTACAAATAAACCATAACACACACACACATATATATATATATATATATATATATATATATATATATATATATATATATATATATATATATATATATATATATATATATATATATATATATATATATATATATATATATGTGAAGTTGAAAATAATTACCTGCTCCTGAGCGGTCGGTTTGGTAAGGTAGAGTTATAGATATAGGCCAATGGTGTGAAGGATAACAAGATAGCGCATGATGGAACATGTAGCTCGACCGACTAATCTCAGTAATCGGCTGAGCCACCTCCTCCGCCATTCTATCATTAATTGGTGCGACAATTGCTGACTGTCGTCTACATCCTATAAATATCCTTTTACAGTTACTATCTAATCTATAACGCTCGAAGAAAATGTGGTCGCCGGCCTCCAAACGTTCATGTACGTACAGGTTCCAACCTTTGGTTAACACGTAGCTTTTACTAGCTACTTTTCCAGCACCTGAAACGCCATAGCTTCCCAAATTCGTCCTCAAAAGTCAAAAACAAATCTTTCTGTTGGTCGATGGTGCCACCAACGCTTAGGAGGAGCAGGAAGTATTTCTCGGCATGGCGCTTGGGAAGGACAAGACGGTTAAGTTTTCCGACATCACTTGGAGTTAGTGTTTTTTGAAATATGGGTTCTTTAGCGGCGTTGGTTGTGATCTTGGTGTTAATGAAAACTTGTTCCAGTTCATGGCGGTCGTTTTGAGGGTGGAGGTATAAATTACCTACAGCGGAAGAGGGACGTTGATGGTGGTGGGTGTAAAAGATGGTGTTATTTTGAGTTTCCATGAGTGATTCAGGTAGAGGGGAAGAGAATTGATAGTAGGGACACGATTTTGTTGTGTCGGAAATGTACAGCAACACATAAATTCCATACTAAAGTGGACATATTTTGAGTAAGCCCAGTATAGGTGTGTCGGAGAGTGTCTCAACCAAGACTAGCGTTAGTAAAATTAACCCGAAATCGAGACCATACGGTAAATTTGAAACCAAAAAAACCGAAAAAAAAAATAAATGAAAAACTCCAATTAAAAAAACCGTGTATATACGGGTCAGTTTCGCTTTGGATGTTTAGATATTCGTCGATACCTAAACCGAACCGTAATACTAGGTTGTTGATTAATGTAAATAGAACTATAATTTTGATTACATAATAAGATATCATAGTTATGAAAGAAAGATAAACACATAATAATAGTATATTTATTTTATTAACATTGTCAGAATATTTAAAATTTATAAATATTAATCAATACTGACTTTTTTTAATTTTAAAAATTTATTTAAGTAGTGTATTTAACATGAATAAAGAAAAAACAATAAAATATTATAAGTTAATTAACATGAATAAATCAAACACAATAAATTAATATAATTAAATAAAGTGATATAATTTAACTAATTAATACAAAAACTAAATAAATAAAAGATGATACAAAATAAATGATTATAGATTACCAAAAACTTACTTATAAACAACATTGAAAGTTTTTTTGGTTAGTCTACTTTAACAGCCCGAAATCCAGGTTAACTTTATGACCTTTCTATTTTGGAGAATTGGCTAGTTAGTCCCTTAAAGTGAAAGATGAATTGGTGAGTACGTTGGGTGTACAGGGATGTATGTCGCGCGTACTTGCGTGCTTAATTTGTAAGCGGGTTATCCGGATACGTTGGGCATACCCAAGGTTACGCCGGGCGTAACCGGCCCAGATACAAAACCCTAATTTGTGGCCTTACACTATAAAAGGAACATGTAGTCCTTTGCCCTAGCCACTATACACCCTTGAGTGAGTCCTTGAAGAGCTGGGATTCGTGCTTTAGCTTGTGTGTGTGTTTTTGAGCTTGAAGTTATCTTTTCAAGGTGAAGAAGGAGAACAAGGAGCCATTGTTGGAGCTAGAAGTTGAAGAACAAGTGTAGATCTGAATTCTACAGTGGTTGGAGATCCTTTCTGAGGTAAAAAGCTCAAAACTTTCCTTGTTCTTCATAAGTTTTGCTTGTTGGACCATTTTTAGAGTTTTTGGTTCAAAGTTGGAGACTTTATGTGCAAAGAGTCTCCATAAGCTTAGATCTGGCCTTTTCTAGTGTAATATGTGTTGTGGAGTCATAAAAATCGAGTCTTGGACGTGGATCTTGTGTCACGCATGAGTTACAGCCATGCAAAGGCTTAAAGGTTTCAACTTTATGTATTAAGACATATTAGAGGAGTCAGATCTGAAGTTGGGATGCAAGTCTTAACCGTTTAAGACCTGAATGTGCTGAACAAAAAAACTGGGCATTACGTTGGGTGTAATCCAGTACACGCCACGTAAGGGGTCGCGTACCCCATTTCTGGAGTGCAAGAGTACGCCCCGCATACAAGAGATGGTATGCGCCGCGTACTGCTTGCTGTTGACTTTTGTCGACTGTTAGGACTTTAGTCAACATGTGGACTTTTGGGTCAGGGAGGGGTAAAATGGTCTTTTACCCTTCTGTGGAATTTTAGAAGGAATATAGTATAGCCTTGAGAGTCGTTAATGATTTAGAATGATTATTTGATGTGATTAGGCGATGCTAGGTTGAGGTTACGAGATTCAGAAATATCGAGCACGTGAGACTTTAGACATCATACGAGGTGAGTCTTCTCACTATAGTGTACCTGGAACGGTACCTATGTGTGACCAGAAGGTCTGGTATGCTATAAGATATATGCACTGTATGTTAAGTTGCCTTTTTTGTATGTGATATGTATGTTATGCTTGATATGGGCCGGAAGGCATTATGTTATGGGTCGGAAGGCATTATCATCTTGACCGGAAGGTCGACACGGGTGGGACCGGAAGGTTTACCGGGTTGGGATGGAAGTCCCCTGAGACACATAGACCGGAAGGGCGTATGTGTGTGAGTGGTATTTTGGGGAACTCATTAAGCATTTATGCTTACAGTTGTTGTGTTATGTGTTTCAGGTACTAGCGAGGACCGTGGGAAGGCACCGACATGACTCGTACACACACACGTAGGCGGATTGGGATATATTTGATCTTGGGATTTGACATGTTTATTATTATGATTATGTTACATTGGATTTTTATGGTTTGATTTCGATGAAATTATGTTTTTAAGAAATGAAAAATTGTTATGAAAAATTACGTTGTTACAAGTTGGTATCAGAGCCTTGGTTTGAGGGACTCGGATGCACCTTTGGGCGTATTTGAACTCAAACTGAGGATTTGAGAAATTTTCAACAATAAAATCTAAATTTTCTAAAAGCGCAAAGAGTTTTGAAACAAACGCAGCAGAGCAGTGTGTACGGTCAGCCAGCGCCCAAACGGTGAGTCCCCAAAGTACCCTTACAATATGTGTTATGAGATATGCTATGTAATGTTATGCATGCTAGAGTAGGCTAAGTATTCATATTAGGACTAAAGTGGCCTGATTTGTGATGCATTAGCCTAGGAGAATCCTGCTGCTATGAGATGCCTTGAGAGCGAATAGGTAGCCAATGCATAGCGAGAATATAGTACTTGCGATCTGAGATCCAAGGAGGAGGACTTGGGGTGAATGCTGATGTGGTGTAGTCAGTTGTATAGGGCCCAAACTACTGAAGACACTGGATCAGTGAGCAGCCCAAGTAAGAATCCTTTAGGTATTGGAGGAAGAGTAGGGTTACATTATCGAGTGCGAGTATGCTCGAGCGAGTCTCTGATATTTTTATGTTGTATTTCAGAGGCATCATGGTTGGGACACGACATACACCTGAGAGCAGTGGGGTTAGTGACGAGGAGATCTGTCGATTGATTCATGAGGAGGTGGTTGCTGCCATACGGGATGAGATTCAAGAGATGTTTGGGGACATCAAGACCACATTGATTGAGACCTTTGATGAGCGGTATGCAGCGGTGATTGAGGCTGCAGGTTCTGCAGCTACTACAGCTATTGCTACTGCCAGACCTTAGGGAGCTGACTCGTTGTTTCGGGAGTTCAGAAACACGTAGCTACCAGAGTTCGATGGGATGCAGGACCCGATTGCAGCGATGAGGTGTATCTCCAACATTGAGGGATGTTTCTATACGTGTTCTTATCCAGAACACTTGAGGGTGCGGTTCGCTTTGAACCAGCTTCGCTTGGGAGCGAAGGATTGGTGGAAGTTCGTGACGATGAGTTTCACTCTGGCAGAGACTTCTGAGGTGACCTGGGAGAAGTTCACAACCATGTTCAGGGATGAGTATGTTCCCCTGGTGGAGAGGGAACGGTTGGTTCAGGAGTTCTTGACCCTCAAGCAGGGTAATGATTCGGTTACTGTGGTTACCCGGAATTTTCATGAGAGGGCGATGTTCTGCCCTGAGCAGGTGTCAAATGAGCAGGCATGGATGAGCCAGTATTTAGTCATTTTGAGGAGGGACATCCGAGAGTTCGTGTCGAACTCGATGTACCGTACATTTGTTGATCTTCAAGCAAATGCTCGGAAGTGGGAGATCGAGTTGGAGACTCCGTCCAGGGAGGAGGCCGAGTCCCAGAGGATGGATCGGCGGTCGGCTCAGTCTCAGCCGACAGCCAAGCGGGCCAAGCCCACTAATTCAAGGACTGGAGGCCATAAGGGTCGCACTTGTAGGAAGTGTGGAAAGGTTCATAAGGGAGCTTATCGATCGTGTGCTTGCTACAAATGTGGTAAGGAGGGGCATATCGCCAAGGATTTCCCCAAGGGATTTATGGTTTGCTTTCATTGCATCCAGACTGGCCATTGGAAGGCCGAGTGTCCGCAGTTGCATCAGGGGTCAGCACAAGGATCTTCACGTGCTGCGAGGGTTACAGAGGTTCGATCGGTGAAGATCGTGGCTTCGAAGGCTCGTGGGAGAGCTTTCCAATTGACAATGGAAGAGGTCCGCGCAACACCCAACGTTGTGGCTGCTATGTATTCTTCTCTCTATTTATTTAAGTCTGAGATATTATGCTTATTTTCTGTTATGCGTAGGTACTTTTCTTGTGAATTTTGTACTTGCCTTAGTGTTATTTGACTCGGGAGCGAGTCGGTCTTTTGTGTTGTTAGCCTTCAGTCATCATATCAGTATTTGTCTATAGGCCATGAGTCGACCTCTACGAGTTTCTATAGCTAACGAACGAGCAGTGTATGCCACGGATGTGATTCGAGGATGTATCCTTGAGATCTTCGGTGTGGAGTTCCCGATAGATTTGGTCCCAATTGCAATGCGGGATGTCTGTGTTATAGTGGGCATGGATTGGTTGAGCCGATTTGGAACTATTATAGATTGCGAGCATCAGTTGGTGATGATACGAGACCCTAGTGGGGGATTACTTACGATGTATGGTGTACGGTGAGGGTACCCGTCCCGAGTCAGCATTTTGTTCGGCTGGTAGGGCGAGGCAGAGTTTACAGCAAGGTTGTATGGGATTTGTGGCCTATGTGATGGACACACGAGTGGCCGCTGGGAGGCCAAGTTCGACTGATGAGGTCCCAATTGTGTGGGAGTTCCCTAACGTTTTCCCCGAGGAGTTGTTGGGTGTGCCTCCCGAGAGGCAGGTGGAGTTTTGTATCAACATGGTGCCAGGGGCGGCACCTATTGCCAAGGCACCCTATCGCCTTGCGTTGTCCGAGATGCAGGAGTTATCCTTGCAGCTTCAGCAGCTAATGGGAAAGGGGTTTATTAGACCAAGTAGCTCACCTTGGGGAGCGCCGATCCTTTTCGTCAAGAAGAAGGATGGTTCACACCGGATGTGTATTGATTACCGAGAGTTGAAAAAGCTGACGGTCAAGAACCGTTATCCGTTACCGAGAATCGACGATTTGTTTGATCAGTTGTAGGAAGAATCTTGGTTCTCCAAGATAGACTTGAGGTCGGGTTATCATCAGATGAGGGTTCGGGATGAAGATATCCAGAAGACAACGTTTATAACTCGTTATGGACATTATGAGTTCGTGGTGATGCCTTTTGGGCTCACCAATGCACCAGCCACGTTCATGGATCTCATTAAAAGACCGTGCAGACCGATGTTGGATCGATCGGTAATTGTTTTCATCGATGATATATTGGTATATTTGAAATCCCGAGAGCAGCATGAGGAGCATTTGAGGAAAATCCTCGGAGTTCTGAGATTGGAGAGGCTTTACACTAAATTCTCCAAGTGTGATTTTTGGTTACGGTAGGTCCAGTTCCTAGGGCATCTCATTAACCAGTAGGGGATATTGGTCGATCCGGCCAAGATTAAGGTTGTGATGAGTTGGGAAGTGTCGAGGTCACCTTCTGAGATCAGGAGTTTCTTAGGGTTGGCAGGCTACTATCAGAGATTTATCAGGGATTTCTCCAAAATCATCGTGCCACTGACCAAGTTGACCCGGAAGGGCGTTGCATTTTCTTGGGGTCCGGAGCAGCAGACCTCGTTTGAGACACTTCGCCAAAGATTATGCGAATCCCCGGTGTTAGCCCTTCCAGAAGGGATCGAGGATTTCATGGTATATTGTGATGCATCAATATCCAGGTTGGGAGCGGTGCTTATGCAAAGGGGGCATGTGATAGCATATGCATCGAGGCAGCTTAAGCTTCATGAGCCGAGGTATCCCACTCATGATTTGGAATTGGGGGCTGTAGTGTTCGCCCTCAAGATCTGGCGTCACTATTTGTATGGGGTTCGGTGTACGATATACACGGACTACAAGAGCTTGAAGTATTTGATGGATCAGCCCAACCTGAATATGCGCCAGAGGAGATGGTTGGATGTAGTAAAGTATTATGATTGTGAGATCTTGTAACACCCGGGCAAGGCTAATGTGGTAGCCGATGCCATGAGCCGTAGTGCGGAGGGCGCCCCGATTCGAGATATTTGCATGAGATTGACAGTGATGACTTCGGTCTGGGACGTCATTCGAGGGGCCCAGGCGGAGGCCGTGAGACCAGAGAACCACAAGAGAGAGAGAGAGTGATCGGGCAGGTATCGGAGTTTGTTACCGATAGTCGAGGACTTATGACCTTCCAGGGTCAAGTTTGGGTACCGTTTGTGGGTGGGACGGATACCGTCTTGATGCAGGAGGCGCACAAATTGAAGTTCTCGATCCACCCCGGGCCACTAAGATGTATTTGGACTTGAAGGAGTATTGGTGGCCGTGTATAAAACGGGATGTTGCATGGTTCGTAGAAAGGTGCTTGACCTGTCGCAAGGTTAAAGCCAAGCACCAACGCCCGCACGGTAAGTTACAATCGTTAGAGATTCCCGAGTGGAAATGGGAACATATTACCATGGATTTGATCACCAAATTGTTGAGGACTGCCAGGGGTGTCAATGCGATTTGGGTGATTGTGGACCGGTTGACGAAGAGCACTCACTTTCTTGCTATTAGTGAGAGCTCTTCTGCTGAGAGGTTGGCAGAGTTGTACGTGAGGGAGGTGGTATCGTGGCATGGAGTTCCGATCTCGATTGTTTCAGACTGAGATGTGTGTTTTACTTCCAGATTTTGGAAGAAGTTTTACGAGGAGTTGGGTACGAGGCTGCATTTCAGTACCGCATACCACCCACAGACCGACGGGCAGAGCGAGCGGATGATTCAAACGCTCGACGACATGCTTCGGGCATGTGTATTGGATTTCGGCGGGAGTTGGGAAACGTATTTGCCCTTGGCTGAGTTTTCCTATAACAACAGCCATCACTTGAGCATTGGTATGCCACCTTTTGAGCTGTTGTATGGAAGGAGATGTTGTACCCCCATTTCCCAGGGCGAGGTAAAACAGCATGTGATGTGTAGGACAAAGATAGTGCTTCAAACGACAGAGCAGATATGGCAGGTCCGACAGAGGTTATTGACCGCTCAGAGTCGCCAGAAGAGTTATGCGGATAGGCGACGATCCGAACTCGAATTTCAGGTCGGTGATTTCGTGCTACTGAAGGTATCTCCTTGGAAAGGAGTGATCCGATTCAGGAAGAGGGGCAAGCTGGGACCCCGGTATATTGGGTTGTTTAGGGTGATCGTGAGGGTGGGCCAGGTAGTGTATCGCTTGGAGCTACCTGCGGAGTTGGACCAAATTCATGATACCTTCCACGTGTCGCAACTGAGGAAGTGTATTGCCGATGAGTCGGCAGTGGTACCATTAGAAGATATCCAGGTGGATGCGAGTCTGAATTATGCTGAGAGGCCGATCGCAATCTTGGATCGGAGGATCAAGGTTCTGAGGAACAAGGAAGGACCCCTGGTTCAGGTCCAGTGGCAACAGCAGAAAGGGTCCCAATTGACCTGGGAGTCAGAGTCAGAGATACGGGAGCAGCATCTGCAGTTGTTCACAGCATGAGACTTCGAGGGCAAAATCTAGTTCTAGTGGGGGAGAATTGTAACAACCCGAAATCCAGGTTAGCTTTATGACCCTTCTATTTTGGAGAATAGGCTAGTTAGTCACTTAACGTGAAAGATGAAATAGTGAGTACGCTGGTCGTACTGGGGTGTACGACGTGCGTACTCGTGTGCTTAATTTGTACGCGGGTCATTCGGGTACGCTGGGCGTACCCAAGGTTATGCTGGGCGTAACCGACCCAGGTGCAAAACCCTAATTTTTGGCCTTGCACTATAAAAGGAACATGTAGTCCTTTTCCCTAGCCACCATACACCCTTGAGTGAGTCCCTGAAGAGCTGAGATTCGTGCTTTAGCTTGTGTGTGTGTTTTTGAGCTTGAAGTTATCTTTTCAAGGTGAAGAAGGAGAAGAAGGAGCCATTGTTGGAGCTAGAAGTTGAAGAACAAGTGTAGATCCGAATTCTACAGTGGTTGGAGATCCTTTCTGAGGTAAAAAGCTCAAAGCTTTCCTTGTTCTTCATAAGTTTTACTTGTGGGACCATTTTTAGGGTTTTTGGTTCAAAGTTGGAGACTTTATGTGCAAAGAGTCTCCATAAGCTTAGATCTGGCCTTTTTTTTTAGTGTAATATGTGTTGTGGAGTCATAAAAATCGAGTCTTGGATTTGGATCTTGTGTCATGCATGAGTTACAGTCTTATTATGGGAAGAAGAAAGGTGTTTTGAGCACAAAGTGGCCTTTACAGCCATGCAAAGGCTTAAAGGTTTCAACTTTATGGATTAAGACATATTAGAGGAGTCAGATCTGAAGTTGGGATGCAAGTCTTAATCGTTTAAGACCTGAATGTGCTGAACAAAGAAAATGGGTATTACGTTGGGCGTAATCCTAGTACGTGCCGCGTAAGGGGTCGCGTACCCCGTTTCTAGAGTGCAAGAGTACGCCTCGCGTACAGGAGCTGGTACGCCCCACGCAGTGCTTGCTGTTGACTTTTGTTGACTTTTAGGGCTTTGGTCAACATGTGGACTTTTGGGTCAGGGAGGGGTAAAATGGTCTTTTACCCTTTTCTGGGATTTTAGAAGGAATATAGTATAGCCTGGAGAGCCGTTAAGGATTTAGAATGATTATTTGTTGTGATTAGGCGAGGCTAGGTTGAGGTTACGAGATTTAGAAATATCGAGCACATAAGTCTTTAAACATCATACGAGGTGAGTCTTCTCACTATACTGTACCTGGAAGGGTACCTATGTGTGTGATAACCTAAAAATTTCCATTCAGTGAAACCATCCACTTCAATAGAAGCCAAGCCTGTTGCTGCTAACTTTCAAACTGTTGGGACAAGTTTGAGCAATTCAGGATTTACACTTAAGGAGATGTCAGGAGAGAGGTTGCACTTGGGTTTTGTGCAACTCTGTTATTCCAAAACTCTATGATATTAGTGTTCATTCCAGGAATAAAATATTTTCTGCCAAAAATCCCAGGACTATATATAGGATTCTGAACCAAATTATTCATTAGTTACAATTCCAACTAGAGAAAAGCCAAATTCTCTCTCAAGGATCTTCGGACTTTTATTCCGAAAAGTGAGTACTTCTATATAGTGTTGTTTTAAAGCTTTATATATGCTTAATACACTAGAAATCATAGGAAAACACCAAGATCTGTGAGTTTACCGCCCAAGAACACCTTGGGGAGTAAACTCCATTTCAAGGGCCAAAGTGTGCCCAATGCCCCCTAGACCTTGGAAACCAAACATGGGACAAACCTTGACATGTTTAGGCATCAAAATCAATTAAAATCAAGGACCAAAAGTGAGTTCATGGCCATGGAAGTTGTTGGGCCGTGAACTCCATTTTAGGCTGCCAAAATGCCCTAAATGCCTTCCATAACCCAGAAGACAAGCATAGAACTTTACCTAGATGTGTTTAGGACCCAAAAGAATCAAAATATCATCTCCCATAAGTTTTTACGGCCACAAACACATGACCAAATGGTCCATGGGCCGTAAACTCAAAATAGAGGTGTTTTGATGGCACAAACACTTCTAAGGGCTTAGGCATGAATTTAAAATGCTTCTTTATGACCTTTAGGACCCTCATAAGAATATTTGGCCATGAGTTTATGGTTGTAAACTCATTTGGGCCGTGAAAACCCCAAAAGTGCCAAAAGAATTGGTCTTTCTCATCCTAGGTTAAAGCTAATGTCCCTAAATCACCCCCTAGACTTCAAACTTGCACTAACCCATGAGTAACCATGAGTTTACGGACGTAAACTACCTTAAGCCATGAACTCATGGTAGTGAACTCATTTAAGTGCCTTTATACCTTCCTATGTTGAATCACATTTGATTCCAACACTTGGTCAAGGTGTTTCCTAGTCCCGGAAGGTGTTCCCTAGTCTCGGAAGGTGTTTTCTTTCATATAATTGTTATAAACACTATATTCATGTCAATATGTGTCCTTATATGTAATTTAGGACTTATTGTGTCTCGGGACTTCATTCGTGGAACTTCTCATCCTTACACGCATACCTGTTTGAATCACCCACATCAGGTGAGTTCATACCCCGTAATGAATCTTTTAACTATTTTAATTGTTTTAGGGGGGGAATACAAGTTGAACACAATGATAATTGTGTAAATGTTTGTTATAAACATCTTTCAAAATGTTACTTATGTTATTTATAAGTTCTTAAAACATTTCAAAACTCTTCTAAAGGTTATGTTACTTTATAGTTATACAAAACTCCATTTTTAAAGTATAAGCATAACTTTGTAGATAAATGAGTCTTTTCAGTATTAGTCCAGTTAGAACATTAGTAAACTATTCTAGGTATAGTTTAGGAGAATTCTATTCATTACTTCTAGTACAATGAAGCACACACAGAACAGAACAGAACAGAACAGAACAAACAGTGAAGAGAATCAAACAATACCAGAACAGAACATAACAAACAAGTAAATTTGCTATAGCATGACAACATGCAGACAGGATCTAACTTTAATGTGAATTACAAGGCTTGCATGGATTTTCTCGGGTCGCTTTTGGTTCCCTCAATCTCCATACATGAGAGCGGGTTAGTAGGGGTTCTAGCTTTCACATTATGAGCGTAATAAAACACATATATGTTTTTAGGTTGTTAGTACCCCCGTATGTCATTATAAACGACATTAGGGTACTCATTTCTCCCATTACTTTCTTAATGTTTCGGTAACACTAGAAGGTTAATCTATTCTCTAATCGGGATTGGTTATAAACTAAGGAGAATGTACTTTTCAGTTTACAAAGGAACAGTGGAGTCTTGGTAGAAGACTGCTTTCATAACAGTAGAGTCTTGGTAGAAGACTGCTTTCATAACAATCGAGTCTTGGTAAAAGGCTACTTTTAAAGGTTAGGACCATAATGCTAATCTTATGATTCCTTAATGTATACACTATAGGATACATATATGCTAATAGATTCCGATAGCTAATAGGATGTGTGTTCTCCGTCTCATTGCCTGTTCTCGTTGGATTGGGGTCTTGAATTGAGTTCCCACAATCTATTATCTACCCGAACCTATATATATTTATGCTTAGTATACGTTAAGTCATCATAAGGGTACCAGGTATGGATCAGCTTATAGGACACAGGGTCAATGCACAGTTTTCCTAGTACAAAATTTTCGTTTCAAAGTCAGTACTTTTGGTATACAAAACTAGCGATTTCCCAGTTAAGGGCTTAATCCATTTTATTAAGCCAGTACAGTTTTAAAGACTTTAAGTGAGTTAACTCTATAACACCTTAGTTTATACACCATGTTAACATATAACTAGTATCTGATAGCTAGTAGGATTTGTGCTCTTCACTGTACGTCGTGTCCCATGGATGTGGGTTTACACCGAGGTTACCCAATCTACTATCTACCCGATATCAAATTATATATAGCAGTATAAACAAAGCTATTATAAAAGTAATCACTATAGTCAATATTTTATTATAAGAAATATAGGTTATCTTAAAAGGAACTCTCCATTAGATTTAAATGAACCATTACAAATAACTCCATGAGTAACAAGTGAATACACCATGGTTATATATGACAACGATCTAACAACCAATGGAATGTGTGTTATCCGCCTTACTTACTGTACCCCGTTGGGTTGTGGGTTAAGGGCAGATGCGCACAATCTATTGTTTATTTACTCCAGGTATATATAACGTGTACCCACTTATTACGCATAGAAAGGCTTGTAGTGTCATTTTACTCAACTCCCATTAATGTAGGAAATATATGATTTTCTAGAGGAACAGGAAAAATTTACGAAACAGAAGTTACAGCTTACATCACTTTACATAAACATTTTCAACAACACTTTACAGCTTACTCACATCACTAAAATCTTATGAACTCACCAGCTTAATTGCTGATCAACTCTTTCAAATAACTTGTATTCTTAGGAGACTATTAGACAGGTGCTCGTGTTGGGACTTCAGAAGATGGAGCATTATAGCTTCAAGTCTTGTTTTGTTATTTGTTTATGACTTCTATTTTTTGTGAACACATACATTGTAAATACTTTCTTTCTAAATGAAATGGTTGTTCCTTACTTGCTTACCATATACATATCTTGTGATACTTGACATGACGCTCTCCACCCCCGAACGTTTCCGCCGTTCAGGTTTTGGGGTGTGACAGATTGGTATCAGAGCATTGTTTATAGTGAACTAAGTATATCAACCGATAAAAGATATATGTCTATAAATACAATGGGGCTTTAGTGCTCTGGATAATGATATATTTCAAAGTATAACTACAAGTTATAAAAATATACCTACTTGCTCATACATGTACATAATAGAACTAGGATCACGAGGAGAACATATGTAACAACCCGTCATTTCAGGTCATTAAAAATCGAGTCTTGTAACCTCTTTGAAAAAGGGATTAGAATATCATCGAAAAATGAAGTATCCATAAGCTCTATTTGGAGTACCCTATGTAGTAAATATCGTCTTAAGGTTTCCGAACATATAAATAACACAAAAATGCGAGTTGTAATGAAGAAGTTATGACCATTCTAAGTTTTCCGACAAAAACCGGCGATACGAAGTTACGTAAAAACGCAAAGTTTCAATCAAACACTTTTTGACCTTAGGTGTCTAAATGAAAGTCATATATACCGTTAAACTACAAACGTGCATAAATAGAACGCTCAAATCGGACATCGTATGAAAAAGTTATGAATTTTTAAAGATATTCCTTAATCACGTCATTTTAATAAATAAATAATAAAAATAATTTCAGAATTTTCTGATGGAATCTAAACGAAAGTTGTAGATCTTAGTCTCACCTACGTGTGGATATAAAGAACGTCGAAAACGGAGTTCTTATGAAGGAGATATGAATTTTTGAAGTTTGATAAATAATTAATATATATTTTTATTCAAAATTTCGGTATTATCCGAAGTCTGAGTCACGCAAGTACGCCCTGTGTACACGAGTACGCCCAGCGTACTCAAGGCCTTGGCCTCGGATCGTCCACGTCGCCCCTATGCGAGCGTACCCCCCCCCCCCCCCGGTCATATCCGAAGCCCGAGGCAGTCGAGGACTCAGTCATGCATGACGTATGCGTACGCCCCGTGTACCGAGGCGGTTCCAGCCACCTATAAAAGGGATGCGAGGGTTCCCGGAAAATTGCTCATTCTCTCTCACTTTTCTTGCATTTTGCCTCGTTTCTGTGCTCGCACTACCCCGAAGCCCTGGTCATTTCGTGCAAGTCCCGAAGGTCGATTTTACTCCCGAGAAGTCCCGAGATAATCCGCTTTTTCAAGCCAAAGTTCCGCTCGATTTTTGTCACACCTTCTTCAAACTATCAAGTGAGTTCATACCCCTTTCAAACACACTTTAAATACATTTTAAATGCTTTTATACTCTTTTAGGGGGCGAATACAAGTAAACATACGGTTATTATCGTGTATTTTATAAAGTTTCACTTCACTTGTTTTATCGAGTAAATCACTTGGAATTCATTACTACTATGGAAAACTCTTGTCATACTTTGGGTGCATTAGAATTATACAAAGTATATAATGATTTCAAAGTACCTTTCGTTGCTAAGTTGTTTTATACATTCTAAAAACTTTTGATTTTTGCGTCGTCAAACATTGTGAAAAAGGATAAACTTTGCATACAAAACTATCACTTTAATACAGACTTAGTTGAGAATCCATGAGACGTGTATATCTTCAAACACTAATTTCTTATTAGAAAGTAATGCTACAAGTCCTGTCTATAACCAGAGTCTCCCATTCGGAGAACGTGTCAAATGTGTATAGATCTATACGGGAAGTCATGATCCCGCGCCCTGACTGTTAGCTACAGTCCGTCCTTTGGGGTGACAGTTCTCATAACGCTGCGACGCCTGAAGAACGTCACTACAGGCATATTATGTTTAGTATGGTTATAAAACTCATCGGATAAACAATTATTATGGTATTATGCTTTTGTGAACGAGTAGCTATTAAAACTATTCTTCATCTAACAAATGCGATCTTCGTATAGCTTTATTATATAAAACTATGACACAACTTTTAAGAACGTCGGTTGCTTACGATTTTCGGTCTTAGAGACTGCCAGTTATGCTAGGGAAATAAGGGTTTTTCCTGTATACAAACCAAACAACTAATAGGAAAATAAGGTATTTTCCTGGTGCATTTATTTACAACTTATAATACGAATATTCATATGCATTTCATACTTTTATAAGAAAATAATGGATTTTCTTGGAAAACATACACCCATTTTGGAATGGCATTCAATTTTTCTAAACCAGTTATGAGCTCACCAACTTAATTGTTGACACTTTATCTTTGAAATAACTTGTACTCTCAGGGAACCGCTAAGCAGGTTTGGAAATCAACTTTTGGGGATTAACGTTCTGACGTTAATTACTTCTTTTGAAAGATGTTTATGTATTTAACTTTTGAACATGTAACGAATACAATTATGTAAACATTTTGGAAACTTTAATATATATGGTGGTGTGTACTCTCCTTTCTATGAACTGTTATGATACTGAACATGACGTCCTCTACCCCCGAACGTTTCCGTCGTTCTGGTTTGGGGGTGTGACAGATTGGTATCAGAGCTTTGTTTATAGAGAATTAAGTATATCAAAACCATTTCTTTTTGGTATACAACTATAAACTCAACTGTGCAAAAACACTCTGAGAAGAGTCATACTTTTGAAATTAAATTATTTTAGTTTTTAGGTAAGCATGCACTCATTTCATACTAATAACAGTTCATATCGAATAAATTTAGAAGTATTATAAATAAGTTGTGCAATGCAGGTACGCCTTGGGACATGTAATCGGAACTGGGATGAATATAGCCTGATCAACTATATTTGTCCGAGAGACGATTAACGTATGCCAAGGAGTGTCTCTAGTGGAAAACAATTTTAAAACTTACCAAAAGCACATCATTACATAATACTAAGGGAGTTTTTGTGTTGTCATCAACCATTAAACTTAAGAGTAAGTTTCATGTGCTTTAGCTTATAGTCAATTCTTAACCCGATTCTCGTACAGACTCAATGGCGGGATTCCATCACCCCAATGACCCCTACTACCCCAACCAAGGTAGTGGAGGATGGATCGAAGAAGATCCTGAAGAAGACGAAGAGCCAGTAGAGTTGGAGGAAGGAGATGACTCTGGCACAGATTCGGAGCCAGAAATTACCAATCCACCAATCCCACAACCTCCCATCCACGTGAGGAACTTCCAAGGACCCACTCCTGTGTTGGGAAGTCACCTCCACCATTGGAGCCAACAACAAAGCTTATGCCCTCCCTACGACATGTGCCGAGACTTCTATGATGTTAGAGGCGGGTGATCAGCAGACCGAGCACTTCCGATCATGGATGGAAAACTCACCAACCAGTGCTATCAATCTGGAGTGCAAGCCAACCGAATCTGAGAGGTCAACGTGGAAGTACAAATCCACACGGCCGACATCAACCGCCTAGAGATGTTGTAGAATGACATCCACCTTCGTGCCGAAGCATTCGAAGCACAAGCAAATGCAGCCTTCGCAGAATTGAGGGAACAACAAGCTGCGTTTGATAGACGCCTCATGGAGTCAAAGCAGTCCGAAACAGAGTCAAGCTCCAAGCGCAAACCATGCCACAAGTAGTACTTGCCCGACTCTTAATTTTTGTTATAAATTAGGACTTCGGATAAAAGTATTATTTTTTTTAATTTTCTGTATCGGAGACCTTTAGAAAGGTCCAAAACTTTTGTCTAGACCCCGCTGTAACACAACTATATGTTTAATATATATAAGGGCATATACCTTTCTTGTTGTTAATTATGTTTAGTTCGTTCAATTCATAAGTACATCTATTCAAACTTTATTTTCAAGCTCAAAACCCTATGTTGGCCAAACCCAATTTCTTAGATCTATTAAAAATTAACTCAATATCATTCAACTCTGAACTACCAAAACTTATAAATCTTTCATTTTCTTTTAGCAGCGCGATGCCTCCTCGTCCAAACCTAAGGCCCAGACCGGGCACGACACCACCACCACCTCCACCACCAACGTATGATCCAGCGATGGTCCAAGCTGCTATCACAGCAGCAGTAACTGCAACCCTCTCGCAAATAAACTCCAACGGAAATGGAGGGGCAGGTAGCAGCACGAATCATTCAAATCATGGCACTGGTCGTGTTCAAGTAAGAGAATGTACTTACAAGGAGTTCTCTAATGCTAAGACAAAAACTTTTAATGGAATTGGAGGAGTCATTGCGCTAATGCAATGGTTCAAAAAGACCGAAACAGTTTTCGAGATCTGCTCATGCCAAGAAGCAAGCAAGGTTAAATTCGCTGCTTGCACCTTCATAGATCGAGCCCTCACTTGGTGGAAAAGCCATGTGAATTCGGTGATGCTCACTGTCGCCAACGCCATGAGTTGGGAGGATGTGAAGGTTCTACTACTAGAAGAATACTACCCAAGGGGCGAAGTGCAAAAGCTTGAGCAGGAGCTCTGGAATCTAAAAATGACTGGGTCTGACCTAGTCGCCTACACAGCTAGGTTCAACGACCTCGCTGCATTGTGCCCTACCATGCTCAACCCAGAATCAAAGAAGGTTGAAAGGTACATTTGGGGGTTGTCACCCCAGATTCAAGGGCATGTCCTAGCTTCCAACCCTATTATCTACAACAGTGCTAAAAGCCTGGCTCAACAACTCATAGACCACGGAGTAAAACATGGTACCATTGCAGCAACCGCAAATCCATCTAAGGAGACTCAGGGCCAGAGTAGGCCTTGGAACAAGAGGAGGGGACAAACCCTCCAGGAGAACCCACTAGCTCATATAATGGGAAACTTCCCAAGTGCAACCAATGCAAATTCCACCACCACAGTCCTTGCCATGATCTTCAATGCACCAGGTGCAATAAGAGGGGACATACAGCCCGCTATTGCAAAGAGCAAACCAAACCATCCGCCCCCACTGCTAATACCGAAGTAAGTCGTGCCTGCTTTGAGTGCGGAGACACGGGGCACTACCGCAGGGACTGCCCAAAGGCAAACAACCAGAATACCGGCGGAAGGGGCCGAGTTTTCGCAATGGGACAAGATGAAGCCATTGCGGACCCTACTGTTGTTACGGGTACGTTTCTTCTCGATAACTCGTATGCATGCACTTTGTTTGATAGTGGAGCGAAAAGGAGTTTTGTGAGTCACGACTTTAAAGGCCTGCTAAAATCAATACCACAATCATTAAGTGAACCATTCATAGTAGAAATGGCCAACGGGAAAACCGAAGGCACTAAGGAGATATACTTTAACTGCACCCTAACTTTAAACGATAATCCCTTTTCAATCAGCCTCATGCCAGTCTCGATTAAGAGTTTCGATGTCATCGTTGGCATGGATTGGCTGAGTTCTCATCATGCGGACAATTTATGTTAAGATAAGGCCGTTCCCCTTAATCTGCCAACCGGCGAAACTTTCATTGTCTTGGGCGAGAAACCCAGTACCACTCTTCGTATCATCTCAAGTATCCAAGCTCAGAAATGCCTACGCAAGGAGTGTCACGCGTTTTTGGCACATGTTGTAGATGTGAAACGCGAAGTCCAGGATGTCAAGAATGTGCCCGACGTATGCGATTGTCCCGATGTTTTTCCCGAGGACCTTCCGGGAATACCTCCCACGAGACTAGTCGAGTTCAGAATCGATCTGGTTCCCGGAGCTACCCTAGTAGCCAAAGCACCCTATCGATTAGCCTCGACCGAGATGCAAGAGCTATCCAACCAACTGAATGAGCTACTTGGAAAAGGATTCATCAGGCCGAGCTTCTCTCCATGGGGAGCACCCGTGTTGTTCGTGAAAAAGAAGGATGGAGCATTCAGAATGTGCATCGACTACCGAGAACTCAACAAACTTACCATCAAGAACCGATACCCCCTACCCCAAATCGATGACTTATTCGACCAACTCCAAGGGGCCAACTACTTCTCCAAGATCGATGTGAGGTCAGGAGATCACCAGCTGCGAGTCCTGGAGAGTGATGTCCCCAAGACGGCCTTCCGAACGAGATATGGACATTACGAGTTCGTTGTGATGCCGTTCGGACTAACCAATGCCCCGGCCATATTCATGGATCTAATGAATCTGGTATGTCGTCCATTCTTGGATAAGTTTGTGATAGTATTCATAGTTGACATACTCATTTATTCAATGAATAAAGAAGAGCATAGCCAACATCTGAGGCAAGTCTTAGAGACGTTACGGACTGAGAGACTGTATGCAAAATTCTCAAAATGTGAGTTTTGGATTAGAAAGGTGGACTTCCTCGGTCACGTGGTCAGCAAGGAAGGAATCCCCGTGGATCCATCAAAAATCAAGGCTATCAAAAACTGGTCTGCACCAACTACACCAACAAAAATTCGCCAATTTCTAGGTCTTCCTGGTTATTATCGAAGGTTCATTCAGAATTTCTCCAGCATCGCAAAGCCTCTTACCGCTTTAACCCAAAAAGGTGTGACCTACCACTGGGGAGAAAAGCAAGATGCTGCATTTCAGACTTTGAAACAGGCCCTTTGCAGTGCACCCATCCTTTCTCTTCTAGAGGGGACCGAAGATTTTGTGGTGTATTGTGACGCTTCGAAGCAAGGGCTGGGCTGTATACTAATGCAGAGGGGAAAAGTTATTTCATATGCCTCACGACAACTGGAAACGCATGAGGTCAACTACACCACTCATGACTTAGAACTTGGGGCGGTGGTCTTCGCTCTTAAAATCTGGAGACACTACCTATATGGTACCAAGTGCACTATCTTTACAGACCACAAGAGCCTCCAACACATCTTCGACCAGAAGGAGATAAACATGAGACAGCGACGTTGGGTCGAATTGCTCAACGACTACGACTGTGAGATTCGCTCTCATCTGGGAAAGGCAAACGTTGTGGTGGATGCCCATAGTCGTAAGGAGTACTCTGGCCGAAGAGTGAAGTCATTAGCCATGTCGATCCATTCGCACCTGTCAGCACAAATTAAGGAAGCTCAAATAGAGGCCTTGAAACCCGAACACGTGACACGTGAGACCCTTAGGGGAATGGACAAGAACTTAGAAATCAAGAGTGACGGAGCACGCTACCTCATGAATCGAATATGGACACCCAAGTTTGGTGGATTTAGAGAGGTAGTTATGAGCGAGGCGCACAAGACTCCATACTTCGTACACCCCGGGTCAGACAAGATGTATCAAGATCTCAAGCAACTCTACTGGTGGCCAAACATGAAAGCGGAGATCGCTACATATGTGAGCAAGTGTTTGACTTGAGCCAAGATAAAAATAGAACACCAGAAACCCTCAGGGCTACTCCAACAACCTGAAATACCTGAGTGGAAATGGGAGTAGATTTCCATGGACTTCATAACGAAACTACCCAAAACTCAGGGTGGCCAAGATACTATTTGGGTAGTCGTCGATACATTAACCAAGTCCGCTCATTTCTTACCGATCAAGGAAACTGATAAAATGGAAAAGCTATCGAGAATCTACATCGGAGAAATTGTACGACTCCATGGAGTGCCAATGTCTATCATCTCGGACAGAGACAACAGATTCACTTCCAGATTTTGGCAATCATTGCAAAAATCCATGGGAACAAGGTTGGACATGAGTACAGCCTATCACCCCCAAACTGACGGACAGAGTGAGAGGACGATCCAAACCTTGGAAGACATGCTGCGAGCATGTGTAATTGACTTTGGTAAGGAATGGGATGTTCACTTACCTTTGGTCGAGTTCTCTTATAACAATAGTTATCATACTAGTATCAAGACTGCACCATTTGAAGCCCTTTACGGCCGTAAGTGCAGATCACCTCTGTGCTGGACGGAAGTGGGCGACATACAATTAGCAAAAGGTCTAGTCCCTGATAGCACCCTCACTGGTCCGGAGATCATCAGAAAAACTACTAAAAAGATCGTGCAAATACGAGAACGACTGAAATCCTCAAGGGATAGGCAAAAGAGCTATGCCAACAAAAGAAGTAAACCCTTGGAATTTCAGATTGGCGATCGTGTACTACTGAAGGTCTCACCCTGGAAGGGCATGATACGCTTTGGAAAATGTGGGAAGCTAAATACTAGGTACATTGGACCCTTCGAAATCATTTCAAGAGTAGGTCCAGTGGCCTACAAACTCCGACTTCCAATCGAGCTTAACAAAGTACATCCAGTATTCCACATATCGAACCTGAAGAAGTGTTTGTCCGATGAAACACTTGTAATTCAACTCGATGAAATCGAAATAAATGAAAATCTTAACTTTGTGGAAGAACCCGTCGAGATCATGGATAGGGAAGTTAAACGAACTAAACAGAGCCGCATTCCAATAGTAAAGGTCCGATGGAATGGTAAGAGGGGACCTGTGTTCACGTGGGAACGAGAAGATCAAATGCAACAGAAATATCCACACCTCTTCCTCAACCCCTAAAACTTTTCTTTTGTATTAAAATTTCAGGACGAAATTCCCTCTAACGGGGGGATGATGTAACAACCCGTCATTTCAAGTCATTAAAAATCGAGTCTTGTAACCTCTTTGAAAAAGGGATTAGAATATCATCGAAAAATGAAGTATTCAAAAGCTCTGTTTGGAGTACGCTATGTAGTAAATATCGTCTTAAGGTTTCCAAACATATAAATAACACAAAAATCCGAGTTGTAACGAAGAAGTTATGACCATTGTAAGTTTTCCGACAAAACCGGCGATGCGAAGTTACGTAAAAACGCAAAGTTTCAATAAAACACTTTTTGAGCTTAGGTGTCTAAATGAAAGTCATATATACCGTTAAACTACAAACATGCATAAAAAGAACGCTCAAATCGGACATCGTATGAAAAAGTTATGAATTTTTAAAGATATTCCTTAATCACGTCATTTTAATAAATAAATAATAAAAATAATTTCGGAATTTGCGGACGGAATCTAAATGAAAGTTGTAGATATTAGTCTCACCTACACGTGGATATAAAGAACGTCGAAAACGGAGTTGGTATGAAGGAGATATAAATTTTTGAAGTTTGATAAATAATTAATATATATTTTTATTCAAAATTTCGGTATTATTCGAAGTCTGAGTCACGCAAGTACGCCTTGCGTACACGAGTACCCCCAGTGTACTCAAGGCCTTGGCCTCGGATCATCCACGTCACCCCTATGCGAGTCTACCCCCCCATCGTATCCGAAGTCCGAGGCAGTCGAGGACTTGGTCATGCGTGACGTACGCGTACACTCCGCGTACCGAGGCGGTTCCAGCCTCCTATAAAAGGGATGCAAGGGTTCCCGGAAAAATTGCTCATTCTCTCTCACTTTTCTTGCTTTTTGCCTCATTTTCCATGCTCGCACTACCCCGAAGCCCTGGTCATTTCATGCAAGTCCCGAAGGTTGATTTTACTCCCGAGAAGTCCCGAGAAAATCCGCTTTTTCAAGCCAAAGTTCCGCTCGATTTTTGTCACACCTTCTTCAAACTATCAAGTGAGTTCATACCCCTTTCAAACACACTTTAAATACATTTTAAATGCTTTTATACTCTTTTAGGGGGCGAATACAAGTAAACATACGGTCATTATCGTGTATTTTATAAAGTTTCACTTCACTTGTTTTATCAAGTAAATCACTTGGAATTCATTACTACTATGGAAAACTCTTGTCATACTTTGTGTGCATTAGAATTATACAAGGTATATAATGATTTCAAAGTACCTTTCGTTGCTAAGTCGTTTTATACATTCTAAAAACTTATGATTTTTGCGTCGTCAAACAATGTGAAAAAGGATAAACTTTGCATACAAAACTATCACTTGAATACAGACTTAGTTGAGAATCCATGAGACGTGTATATCTTCAAACACTACATTCTTATTAGAAAGTAATGCTACAAGTCATGTCTATAACCAGAGTCTCCCGTTCGGAGAACATGTCAAATGTGTATAGATCTATACGGGAAGTCATGATCCCGCGCCCTGACTGTTAGCTACAGTCCGTCCTTTGGGGTGACAGTTCTCATAACGCTGCGATGCCTGAAGAACGTCGCTACATGCATATTATGTTTATTATGGTTATAAAACTCATCGGATGTACAATTATTATGGTATTATGCTTTTGTGAACGAGTAGCTATTAAAACTATTCTTCATCTAACAAATGCGATCTTCGTATAGCTTTATTATATAAAACTATGACACAACTTTTAAGAACGTCGATTGCTTACGATTTTTGGTCTTAGAGACTTCCAGTTATGCTAAGGAAATAAGGGTTTTTTCCTGTATACAAACCAAACAAGTAATCGGAAAATAAGGGATTTTCCTGGTGCATTTATTTACAACTTATAATACGAATATTCATATGCATTTCATACTTTTATAAGAAAATAAAGGATTTTCTTGGAAAACGTACACGCATTTTGGAATGGCATTCAATTTTTCTAAACCACTTACGAACTCACCAACTTAATTGTTGACACTTTCTCTTTGAAATAACTTGTATTCTCAGGGAACTGCTAAGCAGGTTTGGAAATCAACTTTTGGGGATTAACGTTCTGACGTTAATTACTTCTTTTGAAAGATGTTTATGTATTTAACTTTTGAACATGTAACGAATACAATTATGTAAACATTTTGGAAACTTTAATATATATGGTGGTGTGTACTTTCCTTTCTATGAACTGTTATGATACTGAACATGACGTCCTCCGCTCCCGAACGTTTCCGCCGTTCTGGTTTGGGGGTGTGACAACGGAACTAAAAGTATTTAAAGGTTGGACACTGTCTTCAACCTGAACAGTTATGTAATTATAGGTAGGATCAATATAGCCTGATCAACTATATTCATTCGAGATGTGACCGACATGTGTGTGGGAATGATGTGGTGTTGCAACAATGTTAAAACTTACCAAAACACCAGCTAAGAGAACGCCAGAACATGTACAGTTAGAGTTAGGGTTGTATGGGAGTATTCTATGATACGATAGCGCGATAACAAGTTTAAAACATACCAAGTACATTACGTTAGAATACTATAGGAGTATTTTAGTACAAATAAATAACTTATGTGATAACTTAAAAGACCCTTGCGGATAAACCCATATCTTACAGGGTATATTCATAAAGTTTTATATATAATCAAGATCTTATAGACATAGAATCTGTGACCGACGCTTCACTATCCATTCGTTTTAAGGAAGTAGTGTTGAGGTGGGATGAATTGTTCGAAGGTCTATTTGATCTTCACTTATATACAATACTAACTGGTATACCTAGTATAATTATAGGAAGATTTCGTAAGGATCACCCCATAAAGTTACCTTAAAAGCTTATAGGTTCTTTAGTCACTTTCATTCTTACACGACAAGCCCAGATAAATGTAACCACTTCCTCATAATAGACAACAGAAGAGTTCAGGAGGAACAAGGACAAACCAATGAGAAGATTTCAAGGAAAGATCAGCCGAAGTAACCAAAAACGTCTTACGCGTCACACTAATAAATATTAACTAGGTTAATTTAGCGAGCGAGTGGAAACATTTCTCACATTACATGTGTTAGAATTATTTTCTTACATGCAACTGGTAACAGTCATTCAGGAAATAGATATTCATTCGAGGATAGTTATTTCGAAGCCATAGAGTTTATTTGGTGTAGACTCATTTATGAATTATTTCTAGAACCCTGTGGAAGTCAGGACCCGATACATGCAGAACTAGGATAACTTTGTCTTTTCAGCTTCAGGCTTGTGTCCGTTGCTATAGACTTATTCCGTCTCATCTTTGTTTTCTTTTAGCAAAGATGCCTCCTCGCAGATCACCCAGACACGCTACTCTGATAACTCCCACACCTTCACCACAAATCGATGCAACAACTCTGAACGCTGCATTGGCTGCGGCTGTGGCAACAGCTATGGCACAATATCACCCCATCAGTACAGGTGGAGGTGAAACACCTACCGATTCTACTCAAGGTGAGGTCCCTGTGCGCCAGGGAGAGTTCTCCTACAACGACTTCACCAGATGCCAACCACTGTCCTTTAAAGGGACTGAAGAAGTCATTGCCCTCCTGCAATGGTTCGAGAAAACAGAGTCGGTCTTCAAAATCTGTTTATGCCCTAAAGGAAGCAAAGTGAAGTTTGCTGCCAGCACCTTCGATGGCAAGGCCCTAACATGGTGGAACAACCATGTTAAGTTGCTGACCCTATCAGTGGCAAACTCCATAGGTTGGGAAAACCTAAAAGAGTTAATGTGGGAAGAATATTTCCCGTTAGGCGAGATTCAAAAACTAGAACAAGAGTTGTGGGATCTCACTATGGTTGGCTCAACATAGCGACATACACCGATCGGTTCAGCGAACTAGCATCTCTATGCCCCGAGATGATTACCTCGGAGAGCAAGAAGATAGAAAGATATATTTGGGGTCTAACTACTACGACCCAAGGAAATGTGCTATCTTCTAACCCAGCCATGTTCGCTAGTGCTAAATGCTTGGCTCAGCGACTCGTCGATCATGGAGTCCGCCACAGCGTAAAAGTCCCTATTCCCGAGTCATCAAGGGAAGAGGACTATAATCAAGAGTCGGAGAACAAGAGAAAGAAGAAGTGATCAACACAAGACATCCCACAAGAGCAACAAGTAAGTACTATGAACGCTGCTATGACACCTACTACTTCAGCACCTGCCAGTCGTTATGCTGGAAACCTTCCGAAGTGTGGAAAGTTCAATTTTTACCATACCAAAGTGAGAGCAGGGGGCCAGAAGGGCCGCACTTGTGGCAAGTGCGACAATAGTCATGAGGGATCTTGCCTATTAGACCAGCCATCGGAAGGCCTAGTACCCCCAGTTCACTCAGGGATCAGTCCATACTTCTACTCCTGTTGCTTTGCACGCTACTGTTGGTCGATCGGTTAAGGCCGAGGCTTCGAGGGCTAATGGGAGAGCTTTCCATGTAACAGCTGGGTTTCCAGGTATATAAATTTATTCAATTATTTTGAATTATGAGAAGCAACTCGGCGAGTTGATGCGTAGACTCGCCGAGTAGGGTCGTGATTGTTCATTCGGATTTGCTTTGGACTCGACGAGTCCGTGAGTGGACTCGGCGAGTCCACGCTGTTTAATGAAACCCTAAATCCCCAGGTTTGGAGCCTATATAAGGGCACTTATAGCCTCTCATTGCGACTACCAATCCCTTGAGAGAACCCTAACAGAGCCAAATTGTTGTAAGGAAGAAGAAGACACTTTTGATCCTTGTATCTTTGGTTTAGCAAGAAGGAGGTGCAAGAGCAAGAGGGGAGATGCGATTCTAGTAGTTCCAAGGAATCAGAGACTTCATTTTGAGGTAATAGTTCGAACCTCCTTCAGTTTTGGTGTTGATTATGTGGAGAGTGATCATGTGGAGCAAATGGTCCCTCTTCGAGTTTGTGCCTTGGATCTGGACTCAAAGAGGTCCAGAGACCTTAAACCTTGGAGCTTTATGGATTAGTTTGGGGTTATTGGACTTAGGTTGCCATTTTTGGGACTGAATCTCCTTTGGATGCCTTATTGTTGTTATACAAGCATCAAGCTTCGAGGTTTACATGACATTCATGGTTGGGAAGGCCATACCTTTGATTTAGGGAAACATATCTGACCTCAGAAGGCTAGTAGAGTTTGTGCATGGCATGAACTCACCGAGTTGTTCTTGAGACTCAGCGAGTAGGGTTAGGGTTTCACGTAAATTACTCAGTAAATAGACTTGCTGAGTTGGGGGATGACTCAGTGAGTCAGAAGGGAGTCAGAGGACTGGAGTTCAAGGTGGCACTCGCCGAGTTGTTCTTGAGACTCAGCGAGTTGAGTTGTGGTGGCCCCGCGATTCATGCCTAGTATGACTTGTCAAGCATAGGGAGGGACTCGGCGTGCCAAGCGGGACAAAGTGTTAAAGGAAAAGTGTGAACTCGCCGAGTCACCAGAGTACACTCGACGAGTAGGGTGAAAGTGTGACCGTTGACTTTTAGGGTTTGGTCAATGGAGTACTTGCGTTGAGAGGGGGGTAAAATAGCCATTTTACCTCCTAAGGGTGCCTAAGGTAGGTTGAGTCTAGTCTTGAGAACTATATATATAAGAGTATTTATTTTATGTGAATAGGCGAAGATTAGGCAATATTCCTACCGAGTCAGAGATTTACCGAGACGCCTGAGGTGAGTCTTGTCACTATACTTTACCTAGTGTGGTAACAGACGTATGTGATAGAGTATTTTAGAGTTATATGCCAGTGTAATTGCATGTTATATATTTGCGATGATTTATTGTGATATGTGCTATGTATGATTCAGAGCTACAGAGTTAGGACCTTCGGGTCCACAGAGTTAGGCCTTTTGGGTCCAAAGAGTTAGGGCTAGAGGGCCCATAGAGAGTTGGGGCTAGAGGGCCCCACTGAGACACATAGATTTGATGGTCAACAGAGTTACAGCCTCGAGTGGCTATTATGTGTTAGAGTGGTATTTTGGGGAACTCACTAAGCATTTATGCTTACAGTGTTATGTGTTATGCGTTTCAGGTACTAGCGACGATCGCGGGAAGGCACCGGCATGATCCGTACACACATATACCGGAGTTTATATATATATATATATATATATATATATATATATATATTGATCTTGGGTTTTGTATTGATACAATGTTGATATAGCGATTTGTTTATGTTTTTAAATGATATTTTATGGGTTACAAAAGTGAAAATTTGTTCAAAAATTTTACGGTGTTACAAGTTGGTATCACAACCTTGGTTTGAGGGATTCAGATATATCTTCGGGCATATCTGAACTCAAACTGGAGATTTGAGGAAACGTTTAATAATAAAAATAAAAAATAATATTATTTTTTGAAAAAGTGTAAAAAGAGTTTTGAGACAAACAGAGCAGAGCCGTGTGTACGATCAGCCAGCGCCTGAACGGTTATTTCCCAAAATACCCTCCTAATAAGTGCTTATCAGATATGTTATGTATGCTATATGATGAGTTACGATATGCATGCTAGAGTAGACTAGGTATTCTTATTAGGACTAGAGTGGCCTGATATATGATGCCTTAGTCTAGGGGTTTTGCTGCTAGAGATGCTTAAGAGTGATTTAGATAGCAGCGAGGTTCTTATGAGAGTTTTGTTAGCGAGTAGCACATGATAGAAAGAGTAGAGTACTTGGGATTTGATGCTCAAGGAGTAGGACATGGGATGAATGCCAACACGGTATGGACAGTAGTATTGGGCCTGTGCTACTGAAGATACCGGGTTGGTACGCAGCCCAAGTAAGAATCCTTTGGGCACCAAGGAACGAGTAGGGTGGAGTTATCGAGTGTATTTATACTCGAAAAGACTCCCTAATATTCTTATATTGTATTTCAGAAGGAGACCATGGTTGGGACGCGCCACAAACCAATGATCGACAGTTCGATTGATGATGAGATCCGTAGGATCATCCAGGAGGAGGTGGTTATGGCGATCAGGGCAGAGATGCCAGAGATGTTCAGTTCTATCAAGACCACTCTGATGGAGAAATTTGATGATAGATATGCTGCACTTTCTGAGGCTGCTGTTGCTGCGGCCACTACAGCTATAGTTGCGACTAGGCCGCAGGGTGGTGATGCGTTGTTGTTCTGAGAGTTCAGCAACACAAAACCACTGGAGTTTGACGGGACCCAGGACCCGATCGCGGCGATGAGATGGATTTCTGACATAGAGCGGTGTTTCTTAACTTGCTCATCTCCATAGCATTTGAGAGTCTGGTTCGCGCTGAACCAGCTTCGCTTGGGAGCGAAGGACTGGTGGAAGTTTGGGACTGTGCACTTTACGCCTACTGAGCTTGCTGCGGTGACGTGGGAGAGGGTCACCGCTATGTTTCGAGATGAGTATGTTCCCAGGTGGAGAGGGAGCGTTTGGCCCAGGAGTTTCTGACCCTCAAGCAAGGTACTGAGTCTGTTACGGTGATTACGAAGATGTTTCATGAGCGGGCGATGTTCTGCCCAGAGCACGTGTCCTCCGAGCAGCCACGCATGAGCCGATATTTGAGCATTCTGAGGAGGGATATACGTGAGTTCGTGGCGAACTCAACGTACTGGACATTTTCCGAGCTTCAAGAGAATGCCCGAAAGAGGGAGATAGAGTTGGAGACCCAAGCCAGGGAGGAGGCAGAGTCTCAGGGAAAGGATTGGCGGCCGGCTCAGCCTCAGCTGGCAGGCAAGCGGGTTAAATCCGCTGATTTGAGATCTGCGTACCAGAACGGTCGCACTTGTGGCAAGTGCGACAAGAGCCACGAGGGGATTTGCAGAGTAGGGTCTTGCTACAAGTGTGGCAAGGAGGGGCACATGGCCAAGGATTGCCCTAAGGGTTTTTCAGTCTGTTTTCATTGCAACCAGAATGGACACCGGAAGGCAGAGTGTCCACAGTTGCGGGGGTCAGCGCATGGTGCATTTCCGGGATCAGCCCCTGCTGCGGTGAGAGCTGTAAATGTTCAGTTTGCGAAGTTTGAAGCACCAAAGGTGTCACACCCCGAAACCGAAGGCGGAAACATCTAGGGGCGGAGGTGACTTCATGTGAATATCATAACCAATGAAGTAAAACACAAAACATTACATTACATATATTTCATTACATCAGTTTAAAAGTAAAGTAGTACCAGTTTCATAGATACATAGTTTAAACAAAAGAAAGACGAGTCTTCTACACACTCCGTCTTCACCAAAAGAGATCGTTAGATACCTGTCTAATGCGGACCTGAGAATACAAGCGGTTTGAAAATCGGCATAAAGCTGGTGAGTTCATAAGTGGTTTGTTTTATGAAAAGAACGAGTTCCTTTAGTTTCCTGAAAAAGTGGTTAACCAACAAATCCCATATTTTCTTAAGTGATAGTTACCAAATCCAAATTGTAATGTAAGAGATGTATACCGAAAACATGATTGTTCTTGTGAATTGTAAAGTTTAGCTATCTAACCTGTTATACTTTTTCTAGTTATGTACTATTGTTACTCAGGAAAATCCTATATTTTCCTACATGTGTGTGTGTGAACTGTTACCAATTCCGATTATGTTCAATGTTATCCCCAGGAAAACCCCATGTTTTCCTGAATGTGTGTGTGTGTGAACTATTACCGATTCTGATTATGTTCAATGTTATCCCCAGGAAAACCCCATGTTTTCCTGAATGTGTGTCTGTGAACTATTACCGATTCTGTAGGTGCGAACTATTACCGATTCCGATTATCCTCAAACGTATATTAGTTTTACTACCTACATAAAACTAATAAATAAGTGTAAAGCATTAATAATCTTGATTGTGTGTCCTTAACCATACTTTAGACTAGATACGACTCCGGTCGTGGCCAGTATCCTTTTTATGACTTTCGTCACCCTTGAACCTTTCGGTTCGGCTGTAGCTAGCAGCCAGGTGCGGGATTGTCAGTTCGGTATAGATCTATACACTCAAATCACATTCTCCTATGTTCGAAGATTCTGGTTACAGGGGTAGTCCTCCACTCTCGTGCCACGGGACGTGTTACAAAGGACGTGTCTCCAATTGTTAAGATTACTCATTACTTCTCGTGCCTAGAGAAGTAGTATCTATGACTAAGTATATTCTAATGGTGCCTGTCCTTACACTCGATCCCAGGTGTTTTATTAAGGTCAATACGATTGTTTTATGTTTCCTAATGGTGTCTGACCCTTACACTCGAGTCTAGGTGTTTTCTATTACAGACATTACAAATGTTCTATCTACTATCCTCCACTCGCGTATCTCCGTGGAGTGTTACCGAGGACAAAACAACTTATTAAGTTTCCTGTTCAAAGTTTAAAGGCTATGTTTTTAACTATTGAAACGAGCAAAATCATTTGTGAAAATATAAAATACGACAATTTATAACGTTTTTCACAAATACTATGATAATGAAATCTGCATGTTCAAACGCTTATCAGTGTTAAGATTAACAGTGTTAAAAACATAAGTAGTATGAAACACAACACATATAAAATAGTTTTGAGTACACGTATTACTTGTACTTTGCTTGTATTCCCCCCCCCCCCTCTGAAAACAGTGAAAAACATTGAAAAAAAGGTAGGGGTATGAACTCACCGAACGGGAAATGTGTCGAATGGGATGCTACACGTCGGATCAAGGCTTGAAAACGTGCGAGATTCCTATGTAATGTTAAATGATACACAAAGGTATCTAATTAGAATTTAAAACACTAATTAGATACGATTTTACACTCCAAGACGCGAAAACACTTCAAATTAAGTGTTTGGAGTGACCCGGGTGACTTTTCTGGACATGAATGGCTAGGATATGGGGTTTACTCTCAAAGAGTAAACTCTAGGGAGTGTTCACGACCTTAAACACCTCATCCCCATGAGTTTACGGCCGTAAACTCATGGTGGGGTGTTTTATGTGCTAAATGTCCTTAAATCAAATGAGGGGTGTTGTTAGGTTTTGTTCTAAGGCATTACAAAGGAATTAACTGAACCATATGTACCACTATATGAGTTTACAGCAGTAAACTAAGTGTTTACGGCCGTAAACTCTCACCCACATCATCCTTAATTGTTTTCAAGGCCAATGATTAATCACAAATGATTCAACTCAATTTTACAAGACTTGGGGTGAGTTTAGGGCATCAAATGACACATATATAGGAGTTTACGGCCCTGGAGCATATGCTATGGGCATAAACTCTACAATGTAGGGTTTTTGTTATGTTTAAGGCCCCCAAACTATTTTTGGTTGGTTCTATGATTTATTCCAAGGCTTTTAGTGGTGTTGGATGGCTTTCTAACATGTTTGGAATGTGTTTACACCCATGTTTGAGGGGTTTACGGCCCAAGCATATTTCTTGGCCATAAACTCATGTAAATCCCTCAAAATCTATGTCTAAGGTGTTCTAGGTTCATTTCATGAAGTCCTTAATCCATATCTAAAGTTTAGTTGTGGCTTGGAAGGGTTTAAGGGCATAAAAATCCCATATATATGAGTTTACGGCCCAAGTATGTTCTTGGGCAGTAAACTCATGTTTACTCTTCAAAATCCATGATAAAGGCATTCTAAGTCCAGTCCATTAAGCCATTAAGCCATATCTATGCTCCAAAGGTAGATTGGAAGGGTTTTTGGTCTCCAAAACCCATTTTATATGAGTTCACGGCCTAGGACTGTTCCAGGGCTGTAAACTCATGAATGTGGTCCTATTCCATGATATGAACTCGAATTTGAAGGCTAGAGGGGTTGCACAACAAGCTAGGGAAGGTACCTTTGTATTTTGAGGCTTGAAATGTATGATTTTTGGACTAAATTCTTGAGTTGAGGAGAGAGGTTAGAGAGAGAGTGAAAAGGCTCCAAATGAGTCTTAATTCACCTTAAATATGGTTTGAATTGGATACACGGTGGAATTCTACCCGATAGCGACGTTAACCGATGCTTTGGGTCGCACCTGATTAAGTTGTTGTTACCCGATATGGTCGAAACTAAAATTTTTCAATTTACTAGTTTGGGACGTTTTCACATGTTTCCAACACGTTTGGATACTTACAAGGTCAAAATAAAAGTTTTAACTTAATTGACCTTGTTCGGAGACGAAATCGGAACAACTCACTTAAGACGAGTTTTATTAATGAAATGGTTACGGCGAGGGAATAAAATTTCGGTTGTTACAAAAGGCACGTGGGAGAGCCTTCCAGTTGACTGTAGAAGAGGTCTACGCAGCACCTGATTTCATGGCTGGTATGTACTCTTTCATGTATTCTTTTACAATCTGTGATGATTGTGCTTATATTATGTTATGCGTAGGTACCTTCCTTGTGAATTCTTCACCTGCTCTAGTGTTATTTGACTCGGGTGCGAGTCGATCTTTTGTATCATTGGCCTTTAGCCAACACATTAGTACTAGTAGAGAGGTGATGAGTCGACCTCTGAGAGTTTCCATAGCAGATGAGAGAGCGGTGTATACCACCGAGGTGATACGTGGTTGTGTACTCGAGATTTTCGGGGTTGAGTTTCCGATAGATTTGGTCCCTATTGCGATGGGGGATGTTTGTGTCATCGTGGGCATGGACTGGTTGAGTAGATTTGGAGCGATCATCGACTGTGAACGACAACTGGTGACCATGCGAGACCCTAGTGGGGGAGTCCTTACGGTGTGCGACAAGGGTACACGACCCGGTTCAGCATTTTGCTCAGCCGCCAGGGTGAGGCAGAGCCTTCAGCAGTGATGTAAGGGATTCATAGCATATGTTATGGACGCGAGGGTTGAGTCGGAGAGACCAAGTTCTGTGGAATAGGTTCCGATAGTGCGGGAGTTCCCGGATGTATTTCCAGAGGAGCTGTCGGGTGTACCTCCTGTAAGGCAGGTGGAGTTCAGTATCGATTTGGTTTCGGGGGCTGCGCCTATCGCCAACGCGCCATATCACCTTGCGCCTCCAGAGATGTTGGAGCTATCCTCGCAGCTGCAGGAGCTACTGGGGAAGGGATTTATTCGGCCGAGTAGATCACCGTGGGGAGCTCCTACCCTTTTTGTCAAGAAAAAGGATGGTTCACACCGGATGTGCATTGACTATCGGGAGTTGAACAAATTAACGGTCAAGAACTGTTACCCGTTGCCGAGGATTGATGATTTGTTCGATCAGTTGCAGGGAGCATCTTGGTTTTCCATGATCGACTTGAGGTCTGGATATCATTAAGTGAGAGTGCGAGATGAGGATATTCAGAAGACAACATTTAGAACTCGTTACGGGCGTCACGAGTTCGTGTTGATGACTTTCGGACTCACCAACGCACCAGCGATGTTCATGGATCTCATGCACAAGGTGTGCAAACCGGTGTTGGATCGGTCGGTAATTGTATTCATCGACAACATTTTGGTGTATTCGAGATCTAGAGAGCAGCATGAGGAGCATCTGAGAGAGATCCTAGGGGTTATGAGATCGGAGAGGCTTTATGTCAAGTTCTCCAATTATGATTTCTGGTTACGAGAGGTCCAGTTCTTGGGACATCTCGTTAACCAGAAATGGATTTTGGTCAACCCCGCCTAAATTTAGGCGGTGATGGGTTGGGAGATGCCGAGGTAACCCACGGAGATGAGGAGTTTCCTAGGGCTGGCAGGCTATTATCGGATATTCATCAGGGATTTCTCCAAGATCGTCGTGCCACTCACCAAGTTGACCCGGAAGGGTGTAGTTTTTGCTTGGGGTCTAGAGCAGCAGGCCTCCTTCGAGACGCTTCGCCAGAGATTATACGAAGCCCCGGTGTTAGCCCTTCCGGAGGGAATGAAGGATTTTGTGGTATATTGTGACTCATCGATATCAGGGTTGGGAGTAGTACTTATGTAGAGGGGTCATGTGATAGCGTATGCATCGAGGCAGCTGAAGCCTCATTAGGCGAGGTATCCTACACATGATTTAGTGTTGGGGGCAGTAGTGTTTGGCCTCAAGATCTGGCGTCACTATTTATATGGGGTCCGGTGTACCATATACACGGATCACAAGAGCCTGAAGTACTTGATGGATCAGCCCAACCTGAATATGTGGCAGAGGAGATGGCTGGATGTGGTAAAGGATTATGATTGCGAGATCCTGTACCACCCGGGAAAAGCCAACGTAGTGGGTGATGCCCTGAGTCATAGGGCGGAGAGTGTTCTGATGCGTGACATTTGTATGAGGTTGACGGTGATGACTCTGGTGTGGGACACCATTCGAGGAGCTCAGGCCGAGGCTGTTAGGCCGCAAAACCAGAATAGAGAGCGGGTTGTCGGGAAAGTATCAGAGTACATCACTGATGGTCGGGGGCTTATGACGTTTGAAGGTCGGATGTGGGTACCGCATGTGGGCGGAACGCATACCATTATGATGGAAGAGGCTCATCGATCGAAGTTCTCGATCCATCCCGGGGCCACTAAGATGTATTTGGACCTGAAAAGGGAGTATTGGTGGCTCTGTATGAAGAGGGACGTTGCATGGTTCGTGGAGAGGTGTCTAACATGTTGCAGTGTTAAGGCCGAGCATCAGAGACCTCACAGAAAGTTGCAGTCGTTGGAGATTCCCGAGTGGAAGTGGGA
Organism: Lactuca saligna; assembly: GCF_052625555.1. NCBI lineage: Eukaryota > Viridiplantae > Streptophyta > Magnoliopsida > Asterales > Asteraceae > Lactuca > Lactuca saligna. Next base: position 202,852,188 of record NC_136421.1, read on the forward strand.
ACAGATCGCCATGGATTTTATCACCAAATTGCCAAGGACTGCAAGGGGCGTCAATGCAATTTGGGTGATTGTAGATCGATTGACGAAGAGCACTCATTTCCTCACTATTAGCGAGAGCTCTTCCGCAGAGAGGTTGGCGGAGATGTATGTGAGGGAAGTGGTAGCACGACATGGAGTGCCGATCTCAATTGTCTCAGACCGAGATGTGCGTTTCACCTCTAGATTCTGGAAGAAATTCCATGAGGAATTGGGTACTAGACTACATTACAGTACCGCGTACCACCCCCAGACTGACGGACAGAGTGAGCGGATAATTCAGACGCTCGAGGATATGCTCCGGGCATCTGTGTTGGATTTCGGTGGGAGTTGGGACACGTACTTACCCTTGGCGGAATTTTCCTACAAAAACAGCCATCATATGAGCATTGGTATGCCACTCTTTGAGCTGTTGTATGGGAGGAGGTGTCGGACCCCCATTTGTTGGGGAGCAGTGGGCCAGCGTGTGATGGGTAGTACGGAGATAGTGCTTCAGATGTCTGAGCAGATCCAACAAGTCAAGAAGAGGTTGTTGACCGCTCAGAGTCGCGTGAAGAGTTATGTTGATAGGCGACGATCGGAGCTCGAATTTCAGGTCGGTGATTTGGTGCTTTTGAAGGTATCTCCTTGGAAAGGAGTGATCCGATTCAGAAAGAGGGGCAAGCTGGGACCCCGGTATATTAGGTCGTTTAAAGTGATCGCGAGGGTGGGCAGGGTAGCGTATCGCTTGGAGCTACCTACACAGTTGGGTCAGATTCACGACACTTTCCACGTATCGCAGTTGCGAAAGTGTATAGCGGATGAGTCTGCAGTGGTGCCATTGGAGGACATTCAGGTGGATGCGAGCCTGAATTATGCCGAGAGATCGGTGGCGATCAGGGATCGGAAGATCAAGGTTTTGAGGAACAAGGAAGTGCCTCTGGTTTTGGTTCAGTGGCAGCACCGAAAGGGGTCCGAGCTGACTTGGGAGCCAGAGCGTGAGATGCATGAGCAGCTTCCGGAGTTATCTCTAGAGTGAGACTTCGAGGGCGTAGTCTGATTCTAGTGGGGGAGAATTGTAACAGTCGGGTTTCTAGGTATATCATTTTATTTAATTATTTTGACTTACGAGAAGGAACTCGGCGAGTTGATGCGTAGACTCGCCGAGTAGGGTCATGATTGTTCATCCGGATTTGCTTTCGACTCGACGAATCCATGAGTGGACTCGACGAGTCCACGCTGTTTAATGAAACCCTAAATCCCTAGGTTTGGAGCCTATATAAGGTCACTTATAGCCTCTCATTGCAGCTACCAGTCCCTTGAGAGAACCCTAAGAGAGCCAAATCGTTGTAAGGAAGAAGAAGACACTTTTGATCCTTGTATCTTCTGTTTAGCAAGAAGGAATTCCAAGAGCAAGAGGGGAGGTGCGATTCTAGCAATTCTAGGGACTCAGAGACTTCATTTTGAGGCAATAGTTCGAACGTCCTTCAGTTTTGGTGTTGATCTATAGAGTTAGGGTTTTCTAACCCCTTTGGAGAGTGATTATATGGAGCAAATGGTCCCTCTTCGAGTTTGTGCATTGGATCTGGACTCATAGAGGTCCAGAGACCTTAACCTTTGGAGCTTTATGGATTAGTTTGGGGTTATTGGACTTAGGTTGCCATTTTTGGGACTAAATCTCCTTTGGATGCCTTGTTGTTGTTATACAAGCATCAAGCTTCGAGGTTTACGTGATATTAATGGTTGGGATGGCCATACCTTTGATTTAGGGAAATAGATCTGACCTCAGGAGGCTAGTAGAGTTTGTGCATGGCATGAACTCGCAGAGTTGTTCTTGAGACTTGGCGAGTAGGGTTAGGGTTTCACGTAAATTACTCAGTAAATAGACTTCCTGAGTTGGGGGATGACTTAGCTAGTCAGAAGGGAATTAGAGGATTGAAGTTCAAGGCGGCACTCGCCGAGTTGTTCTTGAGACTCGGTGAGTTGAGTTGTGGTGGCCCCGCGATTCATGCCTAGTATGACTTGTCAAGCATTGGGAGGGACTTGGCATGCCAAGCGGGAAAAATTGTTAAAGGACATGTGTGAACTCGCCGAGTCACCAGAGTGCACTCGGCGAGTAGGGTCAAGGTGTGACCGTTGACTTTTAGGGTTTCGTCAATGGAGTACTTGTGTTCAGAGGGGGGTAAAATAGTCTTTTTCCCTCCTGAGGGTGCCAAAGGCAGGTTGAGTCTAGTCTTGAGAATTATATTTATAAGAGTATTTATTTTATGTGAATAGGAGAAGATTAGGCAATATTCCTACCGAGTCAGAGATTTACCGAGACGCCTGAGGTGATTCTTCTCACTATACTTTACCTAGTGTGGTAACAGAGTTATGTGATAGAGTATTTATATGTTATTTATGTGATAGGTTTGGCCTATGTGATAGAGTTAGGACCTTCGGGTCCACAGAGTTAGGTCTTTCGGGTCCACAGAGTTAGGGCCAGAGGGCCCATAGAGAGTTGGGGCTGGAGGGCCCCACTGAGACACATAGGCCTGAGGGTCAACAGAGTTACAGCCTCGAGTGGCTATTATGTGTTAGAGTAGTATTTTGGGGAACTCACTAAGCATTTATGCTTACAGTGTTTTGTGTTATGTGTTTCAGGTACCAGCGACGATCGCGGGAAGGTGCCGGCATGATCTGTACACACGCATACCGGAGTTTATATATATATATATATATATATATATATATATATGTATATATATATATATATATGTATATATATATATATATATATATATATATATATATATATATGTATATATATATATATATATATATTTATTGATCTTGGGTTTTGTATTGATACAATGTTGATATAACAATTTGTTTATGTTTTTAAATGATATTTTATGGGTTACAAAAGTGAAAAATTGTTCAAAAATTTTACGGTGTTACATTCCTGTTGACCGCGGAGGAGGTCCACATAGCGCCTGATACTGTTACTCGTACGTATCTCCTTATTCATGTTGATTTGAGATCTATTTATGCTTATGTTGTTTAGTGTACAGGTACTTTCCTTGTGAGTTCTACACCTTCTTTGGTGTTATTTGACCCGGGTGCGAGTCGATCCTTTGTGTCTTTATCCTTTAGTTGTCGCATTAGTGTTTGATGTGAGGCGTTGATTCGACCACTGAGTGTTTCTATAGCCAATGAGCACGTAGTTCTTGCCACCAATGTATTGTAGGGATGTGTATTGTAGATTTTTGGTGTTGAGTTCCCAATATATCTTGTACCGATAGCGATGGGTGATGTGTGTGTAATAGATAGCATGGATAGGGTCAACCGATTTGGAGATTTCATTAACTGTGAGCGTCAGATGGTGACCATACAAGAGCCTAGTGGGGGAGTGCTTAATGTGTATGGCGAGTGGACCGGATCTGGATCAGCTTTCTGTTCTACTTCTTGGGCAAGGCAGAGTTTACAACAGGTATATATGGGCTTTTTAACATATGTGATGGATATAAGGGTTGCCACTAAGACGCCGAGTTCTATCTGTGATGTTCCAGTTGTGTGTGATTTCCTGGATGTTTTCCTTGAGGAGTTACCAGATGTGCCTCCTGAGAGACAGGTGGAGTTCTAGATCGATTTGGTTTCGGGTACAATGCCTATTGCCAAGGCACCCTATTTGCTTGCGCTTCCCGAGATGAACAAGTTCTCTTCGCAGCTCCAAGAGTTGCTAGGGAAGGGTTTTATTAGACCGGGTAGCTCATCGTGGGGAGTGCCAATCATTTTTTCAAGAAGAAGGATGGCTCACACCAGATATATATCGACTACCGGGAGTTGAACAAGCTGACAGTAAAGAACCATTTTCCACTACCGAGGATCGACGACTTATTCGATCAGCTGTAGGGGTCATCTTGGTTTTCGAAGATTGATTTGAGATCTGGGTATTATCAGAAGAGAGTTTGCATGGAGGATATCCAGAAGACAGCCTTTAAGACTCGTTATGGGAACTACGATTTTATGGTGATGCCTTTCGGACTCACTAACGCACTGGCAACATTCATGGATCACATGAACTAGGTGAGCAAGCCCATGTTGGATCAATCATTGATCCTATTAATCAATGATATTTTGGTATACTCGAAGTCTAGAGAGCAGCATGAGGAGCATCTTCGAGAGATTCTTGGAGTATTGAGGACGCAGAGTGTAACGATGTAAATTTTAAAACCAATTTTTCATTTTTGTAAACATCAAAAACATATATTAATATTTCAAATTAAAACGTGAACAATATTGTCACAACAAAATACATCCCAATGATCATAAAATAGTTTTTCCCTGACAATGTGTACGATCACACCGGCGCCTTCCCACGGTCCTCGCTAATAACTGAAACACATAACACAACAACTGTAAGCATAAATGCTTAGTGAGTTCCCCAAAATACAACTTACGCACATACGCCTTTCCAGGCCCTGACCTTCCGGTCTATGTGTCTCAGGGGACTTCCGTCCCGACTAGGTAAACCTTCCGGTGCTACCCACGTCAACCTTACGGTCCACATCACAACGCCTTCCGGCCCATAACATATTCGCCTTCCGGCCCATAACATAATGTCTTCCGGCCCATATCAAGCATATCATACATGGCACATATAACGAATAACTCATCACACATAACACATATATCGCATAGCATATCCGACCTTCTGGTCACGCAGTCAAACCCTTCCGGGTACAGTATAGTGAGAAAACTCACCTCGTGGAAAGTCTAAGATCACGCGTCCTTGCTATCACTGAATCCCAATGACGACTCTACCTCGCCTAAACATAAAAATATCATTTAATACACAAAGACTTCCACCACTAAAACTTTACCCCTTATCATCATTCCTCAGAGGGTAAAAGACCATTTTACCCTTGACCTAAAGTCCTCATGTTGACCAAAACCCTAAAAGTCAACAAAAGTCAACCCTGAGAGTACGCGGGGCGTACTGCTAGATGTATGCGGGGCGTACATCGCCAATCCCCGGGAATCGGGGTCTCCACCCAGTACGTTGCGCGTACTGGAAGTTACGCCCAACGTAACCATCAGAATAAAACACTCTTCATTTCTAGTCATAATCAGTTAAGTCATTACTCCAACCTCTAGATCCGACTCTTTTAGTGTGTCTAAACCCATAAAGTCGAGACCTTTGAGCCTTGGCATGGCTATAAAGGCTCCAACATCAAATAACAACATTCTTTTCCAACTCAAGGACCTAGATCTCATGCATGGTGCAATACCCACGTCCAAGATGCCATTTTTATGAGTCTACAACTCCAATAGATCAGGAATATGAAGTATCTAAGCTTATGGAGGCCATTTGCACAAAAAGTCTCCACCTTTGGGACTTAAACCCTAGAAAATGATACTTTAAGCATGAAACATGAACCAAGTGACAAGATCCGAACTTTTAACTTGATAATGAAGCTCTAACCCTTGCAAAGCTCAGATCTACACTTGAGCACCACTTATAGCCTTTCCAATGAGCTCTTCTTCTCCTTTCCAACCTTGGAATGGCACCACCAAGCTTAGAATACACAAACAAAGGTTTAAGAACGAAGGCACACACTATTTAGGGTTTCAATCTGAGGGATGGTGGCTGAGAAGTCTAGCCACACATTCCTTTTATAGCCCTCCAAAGAGATTAGGGTTTTTAGATCTGGGTAAGTTACGCCATGCGTAACCTTGGGTACACCCATCGTACCTAAGGGGGAACGCGTCCAAATGAGGCGCGCGAGTACGCGCAGCGTATACCTTGTACGCCCAGTGTACTCGCCTTACATGAAAACCCTAAATTAACAACATAACCAAGATCCAATGCCAAAAGAAGAATACTTGGATTTCGGGATGTTACAATTCTCCCCCACTAGAATCAGACTTCACCCCCGAAGTCTCATACTAAAAACAACTCTGGATACGGATCCCGCATCTCAGAATCGGACTCCCATGTCAGCTCGGACCCCTTCCGATGTTGCCACTGCACTTGTACTATGGGAACTTCCTTATTCCTTAGAACCTTAACTTTCTGATCCCTGATCGCTACTAGTCTCTCCACATAGTTCAGGCCTGCATCCACCTGAATATCATCTAATGGCACCACTGCCGACTCGTCGGCAATGCATTTCCTCAACTGCGAGACGTGAAAGGTATCATGGATCTGCCCCAACTCAGCAGGGAGATCCAACCGGTAGGCTACCCGGCCTACCCTAGCAATTACCCTGAAGGGTCCAATATACAGGGGTCCCAACTTGCCCCTCTTCCTGAATCGTATCACTCCTTTCGAAGAAGAAACCTTTAGGAGCACAAGGTCACCAACCTGGAACTTGAGCGGTGCCTGTCCGCATAACTCTTCTGGTGACTCTGAGCGGTCAACAACCTCTGCCTGACCTGCTGAATCTGCTCGGTCGTCTGGAGTACAATCTCCGCGCTACCCATGTGACAACCCGAAATTTCCATTCGGTCAAACCCTAAAAGTCAACCACTTCGTGACATAAGTCAATTTCATTATTTCTTATTTTTAAGAAAAATAAAGTTCGTTTGATTATTTTAATATTATTTTTAAGCGAACGGGTGTAAGAAAGTGTCGTCTCGGGTATTGATTTTTGAAAACCGCGAACACTTCGCATATTAGAAACACCTAACCAAACTTTTAAGTGTGGGTCGAAACATCATCCAAAAAGCCGTAAACTCATGCTTATACATGAGTTTACTCCCCATTTGTGTTTACTCCCCATTTATCAAAAGAGTAAACTCCAAAAATATTCTCTCAAGTATCATCCAAGTTTTTATTCCAAATCTTCAAACTAGTAAGTGTTTCTAGCCTTTCAAGTTGGTATATCACTTAATCTAGTGATTGTACATCCTTTAATCCATTCATTTATGTGTTTTGATTAGTTTTTCCAAAAACCCAAGAACACCAAAAACACACACTAGTGTTCTTGGACTTAAAGTTCATTTCAAGCTTCCCCAAATGTAAGTACTTCTATCATAGAGTCATTTTAAGCTTGCTATACATGTTTATACCAAAGAAAAGTCCCAAGAACACCAAAATAAAGGTGTTCACAAGTTTGGGATGTCCCAAAACCGTAAACACCAAGTATAGGGCCAAAATGGTGTGTTAAGGGGCTTAGATGCTTCATTATGCCTTAAGGACTTGTCTAGATTCATCCTTGATGAGTTTATCACCCAAAATTCACCAAAACCTTCCATTTTCAAGTGTTTACGGTTTAGGGATGTCCTTAAAACCGTAAACACCTCAAATGTGGTGTAAATGTCCCAAAAATGGCCCATAGTTGTTCCATATGGCTAAATCTAACCTAGACTAGTGCCATGGTTGAGCTAAGGACTTGAAAACCCCAAATACCATAAACTTTGGAGTTTAAGGTAGTAAACTCATGAGAAATGGTCCTTAGACCGTAAACTCCATTTAGGAGTGTTTTGACGCCACAAAACACTTCCTAAGGCTAATTCGTGAAGTAGGAATGCTTGGAATAGCCTAGAAGACTTCAAATCACCAAATGGTCAAAAGATTTGGAGTTTACGGCCGTAAACTCAAGAGTTTATGACCGTAAACTCAAGGGGTGTTGATCCTTAGAGAGTAAACTCATTTTAAGAGTTACCCTTGAACCCCAAACACACTAGCCTTTCCCTACAACACTTAGATGCAACCCTTGAGACTTATACCACTTGTATAAATTGTTTAACATGTCCTAGAGTGTCTTTACTTTGTTTATTAATTGTTTAAAGACTAATTGTGTATATACATATATCCTTAAATGTCATTAGGATCTTTGTGCGTGTCTAAGTCTTCACTTCACACCAACCACTTATCCGACACTTCTTTCCGATCCACTTACTACAGGTGAGTTCATACCCCTTAATCAATGTTTTAACCATTTTTAAATGTTTTATGGAGGGGATACAAGTAGAATCATGCTATTACTATATCATTCACATGTGATTAGTACGCAGCATTCGAATGATTAGCTATTCATTAGCCGTTTTACCAAACAATTTCCTTCAAATGTTTTTCATAAACACTTTATGTGTTTACAACTCTTTAGTACACTGTACATTTTACTCTATATATTACATTTCAAACTTATTTACAATTGTGTTTCAAACAAATGTTTCTTTCTACTAAACTCTTTTATCAAACGCATGCCTTCAAATTGTTTTATAGATTGACATCAAGTCGATCTTTTCTTAAGATAATAATTATGTTCAAAGGTTTTACAAAACTTACTTTATGCTTTTATATTATACATTGCATGCCTATATATGTATATTTATATGAGTAATGTTTAAAAGACTCAGGAAGGCTATCCACCCTATTTCCTTTTCGCACTTGAGATGTGGTCTGGTGGGATATCGGGTACCCGTCCGAAGGTCTTTTAAATATTAGTTATATATCATGTGTACATATGTAGTCATAAAGGTTCTTCCAGTTCAATCAATACCCTTGGGTAGCAAGGTTATACATCCAAGTCCATACATACCAGTTAGATTACTAGTAAACTACCATAGGGGTAGTTTAGGAAGATACTAGAACTATTACTAGAACACAATATCATACTATGAGTCAGTTCATTCATGAGTCAATACTTACTACTATGAGAACATATACAACAATACTAGAGAGGAACATATATGAAAATACTAGAGAGGAACATATACGACTATACTAGAGAAGAACATATACAACTATACTAGAGAAGAACATATACAACGATACTAGAACGAGTACATTACTATACATGCTATATAGAGAGAGATCACACTTTACAGCTAGTACACGTGGAACATTACAGTACATTACTATACTATTACATAGATATGTTTACATGATCACTTGTACATGTACACTTACAGGAATTACTAGTACATTTTATATGTATAGATTCTGTTATATAATCCTCATTCTTATCTTTACCTTGTGATTCAATCACACAATCGACGAGATAGATTGGGATTAATATCCTAGTACCCAAGCATACATTACGGGACTGACCATTCCTAGAATATCTGTTACCTACAAAGGTAAAAGCACATCCACGTATGTTAATGGTTGATACCATTACATGTATACTTTTGGGGACTGACTATTCCTATACCCAACTGTTAGCAACAGAGGTAAATGTACATCTACGGATGTCTTCAGTTAACATTGTTATTTGCCCTAGTACCAAAGGGTGATACTATTACAGTTAGGTCTCGGTAGAAGACTACATTCAGAACAGTTAGGTCTTGGTAGAAGACTACATTCAGAACAGTTAGGTCTTGGTAGAACACTACATTCGGAACAGTTAGGTCTTGGTAGAAGACTACATTCATAACAGTTAGGTCTTGGTAGAAGACTACATTCGGAACAGTTAGGTCTTGGTAGAAGACTACATTCAGAACAGTTAGGTCTTGGTAGAAGACTACATTCAGAATAGTTAGGTCTTGGTAGAAGACTACATTCAGAACAGTTACATCTTGGTAGAAGACTACATGAGAACAGTTAAGTCTTGGTAGAAGGCTCCTTTTGTTACTAATAGGAATCATAGGTATTTCTAGGGTTTTCAAACGTTTACAATTGTTTTACAAACATGTTCATACTTACAGTTCATTTACATTTTCAATACTTACAATTTGTATACATACAAATACTTACATTTCAAATACATACAAGTATTTACATACAAATTAAGACACTAAAATACTTATGATCTCACCAGCTTTAAAGCTGATACTCGCTTTCAAAATTACTTGTATCCTCTGGTCATCATAGACAGGTACCGATGCAAGGACTAGGGAAGATGGAGCTCGTTGAAGATTCATCTTTCATTTTGATTTATGCTTTAGTGTTTATCAAAATTTGACATAACACACTTATATAATAATTCAATGATTAATGCAATGGATGATGTTGTTGCTTGTTTGCTACTTTTCATTGTTGTGATACTGTACATGACGTCTTCCACCCCAGAACGTTTCCGCCGTTCCTGGTTTTGGGATGTGACAGATTGGTATCAGAGCATGGTTTATAGTGAATTAAGTATATCAAACCATAAAAGATATACTAACTATAAATACATAAGGGATTAAAAATACTCTGACACAGAGTTTATACTTTAAATAATAAAATATTTAAGTAAGTATACGTGCTGCATTCATACTAAAATCAGTGTCACTAGGACAGTACAAAAGAATTACGATTGTTGGGCAACACAAGTGGGCTTAGAGACATATGATCAAAACTGGGAAGATATAGCCTGATCACCTATATTATCCGAGAGTTGAGTAGCATGTGACTAAGTTTAATTGTGTGGTTGCAACAATGCTAAAATCTTACCAACCCTACCACAATGAGAACAATAGAACATAACATTAAAAATTTAAAATACTATAGGAGTATTTGGTGTTACTATAAGTACTTTATACTTGAGAATTAAAACAGGATTCTTCATTACTAAGTTGATAGTTGCTAAGTGGATACACTGAGGCTATATGTAATTAGGATGTAATAGACTTAGAATCTGTGAAATTTTTTACTTTACCCCTATTCTGTGTGAATATGGAGTTAAGGTCACTTATTCGAAGGCCTATCCTGTTTCGATTACATATAACTGGTATGCACTTCACAAATAGCGATGTAACTGATGAAGATTTTCTAAATAATTATCTAGATAGTTCGTCTAATAATTATTTTCTCACCCCAAATCTCGCGTAGATAACATGGCTGGACTCAATCCCCACGACAACCTGTTCCTTCCGAATGAAGTTATTGTTGGATGGTTTGAAGAAGAGCCAGAAAATGATCATCCTATCCCTGTGAATGATCACCATGATGAAGACCTTTTGGATGGTGCTAATTCCGAACCGAGGTTGAAGATCTACCCCAAGCAGCTCCCGTTCAAATTCCTAACCCTCGTCCGGCTTTTCATGGCCCGATGCCTCCATGGGTGGAATGTTTGGAAACATGGAGCCAAGGACAAGGTCAACCCATGCCATTTGATGGTGATCGAAACTTTTATGACTTGAGCAATGGGGGCTCGGCAGATAGAAGCTTGCCAATCCTGGTCCGCAGAGTGGCCCGAAATGAGATTCAAGGTAGGAGAGCCCTACATCATATCACTGAAGTTGTCGCCAATGCGAGAATGCATACCCTCCGCACCATTCGTCTAGAAGATGCGCACGAGAGATCTAAGAGAAACCATGAAACCCTGCTACAGGCACTAGCTGAATCCCAAGCCGAAGTCATAGAACTCCGAGTGCGATAGAGGGTGTACGAAAGACACCTACTCGATGTAGAACATCAACTGGCTGAACTGAGTGTTCACCAGAGGGATTACCGTCGCCAGTAATAAATGTTTTACTTTATTTTACTTGTTAAAAAGGAATGTTTTTCTGTCTATGCCAGATGTAGTATCTTCTATGAAATTATCTTGTACTGTAAGTACTTTAGTTAGGTCTTTATGCTGTCAAGAACTATCTTCTCTGGATATGATGTAAGACCTTTACAAGGTCATTTTCCCGAATCTCTACATCGTGAAGATCAAAGATATTGACAGTCGGCTAACTTCTGTGTCATTCCTTTATTCAATTACTCTCATCATACTTTCATTGGAGTCTATTTGAAACATGCTTTAGTCAAGTAATTGGACTATAGTGATTTATCTCCGAAGACATTTCCAAGTCTCTTTCAGTGGCTGCATCTTGTTATTCACCAACCCACGATACCTCGGTTCAAATGTCAAACGTCTTGAGACCATTCTACGAACTTACTGCTACTCATTACTAGGACTGCATCATAGGGATGTAGGTCAAACCTTCGCGATCATACTTCCATTCCGTACTAGTATTGCATCATAGGGATGTAGGTCAAACTTTCAAGAACATAGTCGTACTCTTTACATGAACAGTCTAAGTACATCAAGGGTCAACCAAAATCGCTCACAAAATCCTTATCTTTCGTATTACAGAATCATGTCGTCATCCGGAAGCAATCAATCGAACGACAAAACCTCCGCCTTTCCTATGAACGCCGCTACCTTTCAAACAGCAGTTACAGCTGCCGTGGTGGCTGCCGTAGCCGTGGTCCTTGCGCACCGTAGCGCTATCAGCACAGACAATGCTGCTGATGGGAATGAAGTTTCCAACCGTAGTATCCATTCAGGGAGTCGCCAAACATTAATAGTCACAAGCTCGCAAAGCCGAAAAGTAGAGAACAAGAGACGAAAGCGTCAAGCCCGGAAAGAACGCAAAAGATCCCAAAAACTGGCTAAACTACAGCAGCAAGTGGAAACCCCTGCCGTTCCCATACCGAGCAGGCCATACGAGGGAAAACTCCCGAAGTGTGATAAGTGTAGTTTCCATCATCATGGGGCTTGCGATGAGATGCAATGTTGCAATTGCCTAAAAATAGGGCACCATGCTCGTAACTGTGGAGCACCGGCACGACTCATCACTCAACTCCCTTTCATCGGGACCAACCCTACACATAAAGATAGTGATAAATCCGAACGCTTTAGGAAACAATTTCCAAGGTGGAGTAATGAGGAAGGCACTCATGTCCACAAAACACTGGCTAAACACCTCACTTCCACCACCAAAGTTGGTGTTGTCCAGATATGTCACCAATGCGGTGAAATTGGTCACTTCCAGAAAGATTGCCCGATACCAAAGAACTCGGGTGCAGATGTGAACATTCTCAGGATCACAGCTGCAGGAGAACCAACTTCGGAACCACGCTAAAGTAATTTAGGCGTTTTGTTGTATCAGACTTATAAACTATCCGAAACTAGTGCAACTAGAGTCTTACCTTTTGCGAGATCCTGTGTGTATGGGAATTCTCGTGCTGCGTATACTTGTCTTTTGTGGTATACCTTATCTGCAACAACAGTCTTGTAGTAAATCTAAAGTACTGTAACTCTGTTCATGGTTGCACGTTTGGGTTTTTTTTCTGTAAACGCCTTATGTTCAAATCTAATGTCTTTAAGTTTCTGTATGATTCTGACATTATCATACGACCCGATTCAATTTGATCCTCACAAAAACAGCTTCATACGTACATCTCTCTGTTAGCAAACATCGTCTTAGCAAAGCCGTCATATCAGAACACCGAAGTACTCATGCCTGGAGTACCCCATAGTTCTTTTCTTTTCCGAAGAAATCCCCGAAGTACCACTCGTGCAGTACATCAAGTTCAATCCAAGGATTCATGCGGTCGATGTATCACTGAGGAATGTATACATAAGAGTGATATATAATCAAGGTTCTATAGGTTTAGAATTGATGATTCCACTTTAACTTCTTTTTCCTCGAAAGGATGTGAGCTTCAAGAAGAATCAGTTATTCAACTCCCTATTCAATCTTAATTATATACGACTCATATACACGAATTTGTGATTGTGAAACAGTGTATGAATTATAATATGAACTTCAGGATGGAGAACTGCCTAAGTCTAAGAGTAATCACATCGTCATGTGAACAAACTTAGAGCCCAGTATGACTCCCGTAAACAAATCTCCCTACAATCTAAACATCTACGGAGATACAAGAACAATATAGACGACTTAACAAACTACAAAGAAATAGAATTAGAAGACTAGGCTTCTCATGATGGAGAACCCGGTCTTATTCTTCCAGAGATCAACGGACTGCATCGTATGTACCTTGGATATCGAGGACTCCATCAAGAATTTTCATTAGAAATCGTTATCTCTGCCTCGGATAGATGAAATGGTTGAGCAAATGAAAGGAAAGAATTACTTTCAGAAATGGATCTGAGATCCGAATGTCACCAGTTCGAGTGTTAGGGAAGGATATCTGGAAGACTAACTTCTGAACTCGATGCAGATACTTCGAGTCCGTAGTGATACCCCTCGGATAGGACCAATACGCCCATAGTTTTTGTGAGTTTAATGAATAGAGTCCGTCTTTCCTACTTGGATCAGTTCGTCATTCTCCATGTAATGACTTACTTATCTACCCTCGTCGTAAGAAGGAACCCATGGAAACATTACCTTCAGAGGAACTTACGCGTAATTCTCTAAACACGAGTTTTGGAATTGAAGAGTCAGACTTCCTATGACACACTATTAGTGATGAGAGAAATTTTGAGTACTCTTACAATTTGTCAAAACCGTTGAGAATTTGTCGACACCAGAGACGCAGACAAACTTTCGCCAAATTCTAGGTCTTACAGACCTACTATCATGGTTCATTCAGAAGTCCTTACAAATTACATAAACCCTTTCGACTTTGACCAGCAAGGGGTGGCCTTTGACTGGGAAGTTTAGCAAGAAAAGGAAACCTTGGAGATTCCAAGTGAGAGACCAAGTTCTTTAGGAAAAAGTCACTTTGGTAAATGGCTTAATATACTTCATAAAGTGTGGAAAGCTAAATCCAAGATAGATAGGACCTCCGGGATTCGTACCAGAATCGGTCCTGTACCTCGCACAAACTAGACCTACTCCGCGAACTCAGTAACATACATTCTACTCTTCACGCCTCGATCAGGAAGCCGTACTTTTCCATTAGGACTCTTATAAGTCCACTCGTCGAGATCCTTGCTTCCGTATTTGAACCGCAGTGACCCTCGACCGAGTGGTCAAGCAGACGAAGCAACACGATCGCCCGTTAGTGAAGGTTCGTTGGGATACCAACCGAGGACCCGATTTCACTTGGGAGTGCTAGAACTAATCGATTAGGAAGTTTCCTCCTCTCGACTCGATCATTCATACCTACTTCCTTACCTAAATTCAAATTTCGGGACGAAATTCCCTTAATAGGGGGATGATGTGACAACTCGAAATTTCCATTCGGTCAAACCCTAAAAGTCAACCACTTCGTGTCATAAGTCAATGTCATTATTTCTTATTTTTAAGAAAAATAAAGTTCGTTTGACTATTTTAATATTATTTTTAACCTAACGGGTGTAACAAAGTGTCGTCTCGGGTATTGATTTTCGAAAACCGCGAACACTTCGCGTATTAAAAACACCTAACCAAACTTTTAAGTTTGGGTCGAAAAATCATCCAAAAAGCCGTAAACTCATGCTTATACATGAGTTTGCTCCCCATTTGTGTTTACTCCCCATTTATCAAAAGAGTAAACTCCAAAAATATTCTCTCAAGTATCATCCAAGTTTTTATTCCAAATCTTAAAACTAGTAAGTGTTTTAGCCTTTCAAGTTGGTATATCACTTAATCTAGTGATTGTACATCCTTTAATCCATTCATTTATGTGTTTTGATTAGTTTTTCAAAAACACCAAGAACACCAAGAACACATACTAGTGTTCTTGGACTTAAAGTTCATTTCAAGCTTCCCCAAATGTAAGTACTTCTATCCTAGAGTCATTTTAAGCTTGCTATACATGTTTATACCAAAGAAAAGTCCCAACAACACCAAAATAAAGGTGTTCACAGGTTTGGGATGTCCCAAAACCGTAAACACCAAGTATAGGGCCAAAATGGTGTGTTAAGGGGCTTAGATGCTTCATTATGCCTTAAGGACTTGTCTAGATTCATCCTTGATGAGTTTATCACCCAAAATTCACCAAAACCTTCCATTTTCATGTGTTTACGGTTTAGGGATGTCCTTAAAACCGTAAACAGTTTACTTCAAATGTTTTTCATAAACACTTTATGTGTTTACCAAACAGTTTCCTTCAAATGTTTTTCATAAACACTTTATGTGTTTACAACTCTTTATTACACTATACATTTTACTCTGTATATTACATTTCAAACTTATTTACAATTGTGTTTCAAACAAATGTTTCTTTATACTAAACTGTTTTATCAAACCCATGCCTTCAAATTGTTTTATAGATTGACATCAAGTCGATCTTTTCTTAAGATAATAATTATGTTCAAAGGTTTTACAAAACTTACTTTATGCTTTTATATTATAAATTGCATGCCTATATATGTATATTTCTATGAGTAATGTTTAAAAGACTCAGGAAGGCTATCCACCCTATTTCCTTTTCGCGCTTGAGATGTGGTTTGGTGGGATATCGGGTACCCGTCCGAAGGTCATTTAAATATTAGTTATATATCATGTGTACATATGTAGTCATAGAGGTTCTCCCAGTTCAATCAATACCCTTGGGTAGCAAGGGTATACATCCATGTCCATACATACCAGTTAGATTACTAGTAAACTACCATAGGGGTAGTTTAGGAAGATACTAGAACTATTACTAGAACACAATATCATACTATGAGTCAGTTCATTAATGAGTCAATCCTTACTACTATGAGAACATATACAACAATACTAGAGAGGAACATATACGACAATACTAGAGTGGAACATATACGACTATACTAGAGAAGAACATATACAACTATACTAGAGAACAACATATACAACGATACTAGAACGAGTACATCACTGTACATGCTAGATAGAGAGAGATCACACTTTACAGCTAGCACATGTGGAACATTACAGTACATTACTATACTATTACATAGATATGTTTACATTACTATACTATTACATAGATATGTTTCCAACACTAACCTCAAGTGTTGTTTCTGGTCTTCCTCGCTCCTAGAGTAGACGAGGATGTCGTCAATGAACACGATGACGAACTTGTCTAGGAAGGAACGACACACCCGGTTCATCAGGTCCATGAACACAGCCGGTGCATTGGTTAGACCGAAGGGCATCACTACGAACTCGTAGTGTCCATATCGAGTTATGAAAGCTGTTTTGGAAACATCACTCTCTTGAACTCATAGATGATGGTACCTTGACCGAAGGTCTATCTTTGAGAAGTAGCTGGCTCCCTGAAGTTGATCGAAGAGGTCATCTATTCTTGGAAGAGGATATCGGTTCTTAACGGTCAACTTGTTCAACTCACGGTAGTCGATACACATCCGAAAGGATCCATCTTTCTTCTTTACAAATAAAACCGGAGCTCCCCAAGGTGAGAAACTCGGTCTGATGAACCCTTTGTTGAGTAACTCATTGAGTTGGCTGGATAACTCTTGCATTTCTGTTGGAGCTAAGCAATACGGAGACTTTGCTACGGGGGTAGCTCCAGGAATTAGGTCAATGCGAAATTCGACTTGACGTTCGGGAGGATTCTTGGAAGTTCTTATGGAAAGACATCAGGAAAGTTACAGACTTCGGGGATGCTCGCGAGGTCTTTAATTTCCTTTTTCTCATTGATTACATGGGCTAGGAATGCTTGACATTTCTTTCGCAATAGTTTCTGGGCTTTGATGCAGGAAATGATGCGAAGATTAGAGCTAAGTTTATCGCTGTGGATTACGATAGTCTGGCCCAAAGGAAGGTTGAGACGAATGGCTTTTTCGTAGCAAAGAATGTCAGCATGATTGGGACTCAACCAATCCATGCCAATGATAACATCAAAACTCTTAATAGAGATTGGCATAAGGTCGATGGGAAATGAATGATCGTTCAAGGTAAGGGTACAACCTATGAATATGTCATTAGCGTTTTCTTTCTCACCATTATCCATCTCGATAGTAAATATTTCAGTTAAAGGGTGAGGATTATTTTTTAGGTTATGTTTGAACGAATGACTGACAAAGCTTCTTTCAGCACCCGAATCGAAAAGAATACTAGCATATGAGTTGTCGAGAAGGAACGTACCCGAGACTATAGTGGGATCGGCAACTGCTTCTTCCCATCCTATGACTAGGACTCTCCCGGTATTATCAGCTGTTGATTTCTTGAGGCAATTCCTTTTAAAGTGCCCAACCTCTCCACAGTTATAGCAGGCTTGCCCAACACCTGCTCCAAAAGATTGATTGGTTGACTGGACTGGAGCTTTGCAAAATCGGACTGTGTGCCCCTTCTTACCATAATTGGTACATGACAGTTCACGGCAGGGGCCCGGGTTGTGGTGGTATTTTCACTTGTCACACAGGGGAAGGTTACCAACATATTTGCTAACAAATGTTTGAGCGGTAGATCCCACAACAGAAGCAACAACAATGGGGATAGTAGCAGCATGGACTGCTACAGGATGTTGTTTCTTTGAGGATCCTTGAGAAGATTGGCCCTTCTTCTTCTTCAAAAACATCCTTTTCTCACCACTATTCTTAGTCTGCTCAGGAGTGGTGGTGACTTCTTCGACATCATCACTATGATGAATTAGGGTTTGGGCTAAGCTCTTGGCACTATCATAGGTATCCGGACGTGCAGCTAAAACGTTTCCCTTAGTTGGCTGGGTCAGCCCCCGATGAACTTCTCTATCTTCTTACTCTACGGGGTAACCAATCCCGGACAGAGTAGTGCCAGATCATCAAATCTTGAAGTTTATGCGACAATATCGGAACCCTTCATCTTCAGGTTCCAGAGCTCGTGCTCTAACTTCTACATTTCGCCCCTAGGGCAGTACTCATCTAATAAGAGTTCTTTCATGTCTTCCCAACCCATGGCATTGGCTACAGGTAGGGTCAAGGATTTGACTCGGCCATTCCACCAAGTCAAAGCTTTATGAATGAAGGTACAAGCTGCGAATTTTACTTTACAGCTAGATAGAGAGAGATCACACTTTACAACTAGCACATGTGGAACATTACATTACATTACGATACTATTACATATATATGTTTACATGATCACATGTACATGACTACACTTACAGGAATTACTAGTACATTTTATATGTATAGATTCTGTTATATAATCCTCATTCTTATCTTTACCTTGTGATTCAATCACACAATCGACGAGATAGATTGGTATTAATATCATAGTACCCAAGGATACATTGCATGACTGACCATTCCTAGAATCTCTGTTAACTACAGAGGTAAAAGCACATCCACGGATGTCAACGGTTGATACCATTACATGTATACTTTTGGGGACTGACTATTCCTATACCCAGCTGTTAGCAACAGAGGTAAATCTACATCTACGGATGTCTTTAGTTAACATTGTTATTTTCCCTAGTACCAAAGGGTGATACTATTACAGTTAGGTATTGGTAGAAGACTACATTCAGAACAGTTAGGTCTTGGTAGAAGACTACATTCATAACAGTTAGGTCTTGGTAGAAGAGTACATTCAGAACAGTTAGGTCTTGGTAGAAGACTACATTCAGAACAGTTACGTCTTAGTAGAAGACTACATGAGAACAGTTAAGTCTTGGTAGAAGACTCCTTTTGTTACTAATAGGAATCATAGGGATTTCTAGGGTTTTCAAACGTTTACAATTGTTTTACAAACATGTTCATACTTACAGTTCATTTACATTTTCAATACTTACAATTTGTATACATACAAATACTTACATTTCAAATACATACAAATTAAGACACTAAAATACTTATGATCTCACCAGCTTTAAAGCTGATACTCGCTTTCAAAATTACTTGTATCCTCAGGTCATCATAGACAGGTACCGATGCAAGGACTAGGGAAGATGGAGCTCGTTGAAGATTCATCATTCATTTTGATTTATGCTTTAGTGTTTATCAAAATTTGACAGAACACACTTGTATAATAATTCTATTATTAATGCAATGGATGATGTTGTTGCTTGTTTGCCACTTTTCATTGTTGTGATATTGTACATGACGTCCTCCGCCCCAGAACATTTTCGCTGTTCCTAGTTTTGGGGTGTGACAACCCATCACCCGCTGCCCCACCTCTCCTCAGCAGATGGGGGTGCGACACCTCCGCCCATACAACAACTCAAAGGGTGGCATACCAACGTTCGAATGATGGCTGTTGTTGTACAAAAACTCTACTAAAGGTAGATAGGTGTCCCAGCTCCCTCCAAAATCCAAAACACATGCTTGGAGCATATCCTCAAGCGTCTGAATCGACCGCTTGCTCTGTCTGTCCGTCTGCGGGTGGTATGTGGTACTGAAATGCAGTCTCGTACCCAACTCCTCTTGAAACTTCTTCCAAAACCTGGAAGTAAAACACACATCGCAATCTGAAACAATCGACATCAGAACCCCATGCCGCGATACCACCTCCCTCACGTATAATTCCGCCAACTTCTTCGCAGAAGAGCTCTCACTGATGGCTAGAAAATGAGCGCTCTTCATCAATCTATCCACGATCACCCAAATCGCATCGACTCCCCTCGCAGTCCACGGTAATTTGGTGATAAAATCCATGGTAATTTGTTCCCACTTCCATTCGGGAATCTCTAGCGGCTGCAATTTACCGTGCGGATGCTGGTGCTCGGCCTTAACCTGCCGACAAGTCAGGCATCTCACAACAAACCATGCAACATCCCTTTTCATACAGGGCCACCAATACTCCTTCCTTAGATCCAAATACATTTTCGTAGCCCCGGGATGAATCGAGAATTTTGATCGATGCGCTTCCTCCATCAAAATAGTATGCGTACCGCCCACAAACAGTACCCAAATCCGATCCTGAAAAGTCATAAGCCCTCGACCATCCGTAACGAATCCTGATACCTGACCTACAACCCGCTCCCTCTTCTGGTTTTCTGGTTTCGCAGCCTCAGCCTGAGCTCCTCGAATGGTATCCAAAATCAGGGTCATCACCGTCAATCTCATACAAATATCTTGGATCGGGGCACTTTACGCCCTACGGCTCAACGCATCGGCCACCACATTAGCCTTGCCCGGGTTGTACAAGATCTCACAATCATAATCCTGCACCACGTCCAACCATCTCCTCTGTCGCATATTCAGATTTGGCTGATCCATCAAGTACTTCAGACTCTTGTGGTCCGTGTAGATGGTACACAAAACCCCATAAAGATAATGCCGCCATATCTTGAGGGCAAACACCACAACCCCCAATTCCAGGTCCTGGGTGGGATATCTCGACTCATAAGGCTTCAACTGCCTCAAAGCATACGCTATCACATGCCCCCTTCGCATAAGCACCGCCCATAAACCCGATATAGATGCATCACAGTACACCACAAAATCCTCCATCCTTTCTGGAAGTGCAAGCACCGAGGCCTTGCACAATTTCTGACGAAGGGTCTTGAATGAGGACTGCTGCTCCGGTCCCCACAAAAATGCAACACCCTTTCGGGTCATCCTAGTAAGTGGCACGGCGATCTTGGAGAAATCCTTGATAAACCTTGGATAATAACCGGCAAATCCCAGAAAACTCCTGATCTCAGTGGGCGATCTCGCACCTCCCATTTCAACACCGCCTCAATCTTGGCTGGGTCGACCAATATCCCTTTCTGATTAACAAGGTGCCCAAGGAACTGGACCTCTCGTAACCAGAAATCAAACATGGAGAATTTGGTATACAGCCTCTCCGATCTCAATACCCCATGAATTTCCCTCAAATGTTTCTCATGCTGCTCCTTGTACCTCGAATATACCAAAATATCATCAATGAATATGATCACTGACCGATCCAGCATCAGCCTGCACACCCGGTTCATAAGATCCATGAACGTAGCCAGGGCATTGGTGAGCCCAAAAGGCATCACCACAAACTCATAATGTCCATAACGAGTTCTGAATACAGTCTTGTGAATATATTCATCCCGAACTCTCATCTGATGATAACCCGGCCTCAAGTCTATCTTGGAGAACCAAGATGCCCCCTGCAACTAATCGAACATATCGTCGATCCTAGGTAACGGATACCGGTTCCTAACCGTTAACTTGTTCAACTCCCGGTAATCGATTCACATCCGGTGTGAACCATCCTTTTTCTTGATGAACAAAATCAACACTCCCCAAGGTGAGATACTCGGTCGAATAAACCCCTTCCCCAGCAGCTCCTGAAGCTGCGAGGATAACTCCTGCATTTCCGGTGGAGCGAGACGATAAGGCACCTTGGCGATGGGCGCCGCTCCAGGTACCAAATCGATACGGAACTCCACTTGCCTTTTCGGAGGCACGCCTGGTAACTCTTTGGGGAACAGATCTGAAAACTCGCATACTACAGGAACGTCGTCAACCGAATTGGGCCTCCCTGCGGCCACTCGAGTCTGCAAACTTTGCCTCGCCCTGGCAGTAGAACAGAACGCCGACCCACACCGGGTCCCCTCGCCATACACCGTAAGCACTCCCCCACTATGGTCTCGAATAGTCACCAGCTGTCTCTCGCAGTCAATGACTGTCCCAAACTTACTCAACCAGTCCATGCCCACGATGATGCAGACATCCCCCATCGCTATAAGAACCAAGTCTATAGGGAACTTGACCCCAAAGATCTCGAGCACGCATCCTCGAATCACATCAGTGGTGTATACCATTTTCTCATCCGCTCTAGAAACTCGCAGGGGTTGACTCATTACTTCCCGATCAATACCGATGTGCTGGCTAAAAGCCAACGATACAAAAGACCGACTTGCACCCGAGTCAAATAATACCAAAGCAGGTACAGAATTCAGAAGAAAAGTACCTACGCATATCATAATATAAGCACAATACCTTATTATAAAAGTAACTACACAAAAGAATACATACCAGCTACAACATCAGGCGCCGCGCAGACCTCCTCCGCAGTCAACTGAAAAGATCTCCCATGAGCCTTCGGAGCCTCGGCTTTCACCGTCCGAGTCTCGGTAACCCTAGCAGCAGGCGCAGACCCCAGTCGAAGCTAGGGGCACTCGGCCTTTCGATGGCGGGTCTAGTGGCAATGAAAGCAAACCATGAATCCCTTGGGGCAATCCCTAGCAATGTGCCCCTCCTTACCACACCTGTAGCAAGCACCAGATTGACATGCCCCCTCGTGACCCTTGCCGCACTTTCCGCAAGTGAGGCCCTTCTGACCTCCCGACCTCGAATCGGCGGACTTGGTCCGCTTGGCTGCCGGCTGGGACTGAGCCGACCGTCGATCCACCCGTTGAGACTCGGCCTCCTCCCTGACCTGGGTCTCCAACTCGATCTCACGCTTCCTGGCATTCGCCTGGAGCTCAGTAGAAATCTGGTATGACGAGTTCGATAGGAACTCCCAGATATCCCTCCTCAGCACACCCAAATATTGGCTCATCCGAGCCTGCTCCGTGGACACCTGCTCAGGGAAAAACATCGCCCTCTCATGAAACTTCCGAGTGATCACCGTAATAGAATCATTACCCTGCTTAAGGGTCAAGAACTCCTAAACCAACCATTCCTTCTCCACCCGGGGAACCTACTCGTCTCTGAACATAGCAGTAAACCTCTCCCAAGTCACGGCTGAAACCTCCGCCAGAGTGAAGTTTGCCGTCACGAACTTCCACTAGTCCTTTGCTCCCAGGCGGAGCTGGTTCAAAGCGAACCGTACCCTCATCGCAGCGATCGGATCCTGCGTCCCGTCAAACTTGGGTGGATTCGTGTAGGTGAACTCCCGGAACAGTAACGAGTCACCTCCCTGTGGTTTGGCAGCGGCCACAACTGCGGTAGCTGCAGCGGCTGCGGCCTTAGTCACTGCTGCGTACCGCTCATAAAAAGTCTCCATCAGTGTGGTCTTAATAGACACAAACATCTCCGGAATCTCAGCCCGGATCGCTGCAGCCACCTCCTCGTGAATCATCTGACGAAGCTCCTAGTCACTCACACTGCTCGTACCAGGTCTGTGGCGTGGTCCAACCATGATGCCTTTGAAATACCACATAGAAATATCAGAGACTCTATCGAGCATAACCACACTCGATAACGCAACCCTACTCCATCTCCGATACCCAGGGATTCTTACTTGGGTTGCCTACTGACCCAGTGTCTTCAGTAGTACGGGCCCAATACTACCAACTACACCGCATCAGCATTCACCCCAAGTCCTCCTCCCCAAACCCTGGATCATGAGTACTCTATTCTTTCCATGCACTAGCTACCCACTCGCTCTCAAAGCACCTCATAGAAGCAAGTTTCCCTAAACTAAGGCATCACAAATCAGGCCACACTAGTCCTAATATGAATACCTAGTCTACTACCATGCATACTATATCATATCATATCTCATAACACATATTGTAAGAGTATTTTGGGGGGTTTACCGTTCAGGCGCTGGCTGACCGTACACACTTCTTCTTCTTTGGTTGTTTCAAAATCTGTTATCAAATTTTTTTTTTTGATTTTATTAATTAAAAATTTCTCAAATCCCCGGTTTGAGTTCAGTTACGCCCGAAGGTGTATCCGAATCCCTCAAACCAAGGCTCTGATACGAACTTGTAACGGCGTAAATTTTAAAACCATTTTTTCATTTTTGTAAACATCAAAAACATCGATTAATATTTCAAATTCAAACTTGAACAATATTGTCACAACAAAATACATCCAAATGATCATAAAATAGTTTTTCCCGGACAATGTGTACGATCATGTTGGCGCCTTCCCACGATCCTCACTAATACCTGAAACACATAACACAACAACTGAAAGCATAAATGCTTAGTGAGTTCCCCAAAATACAACTTACACACATACGCCTTTCCATACCCTGACCTTCCGGTCCATGTGTCTCAGGGGACTTTCGTCCCGACTAGGTAACACTTCCAGTCCTACCCACATCAACCTTATGGTCCACATCATAACGCCTTCCGGTCCACAACATATTCGCCTTTCGGCCCATAACATAATGCCTTCCGGCCCATATCATGCATATCACACATGGCACATATAGCGAATAACTCATCACACATAATACATATATCTCATAACATATCCGACCTTCCGGTCACGCAGTCAAACCCTTCCGAGTACAGTATAGTGAGAAAACTCACCTCATGGAAAGTCTAAGATCTCGCGTCCTTGCTATCACCGAATCCCAATGACGACTCTACCTCGGCTAAACATAAAAATATAATTTAATACACAAAGACTTCCACCACTAAAACCATACCCCTTATCATCATTCCTCAAAGGGTAAAAGACCATTTTACCGTTCCTTGACCTAAAGTCCTTATGTTGACCAAAACCCTAAAAGTCAACAAAAGTCAACCCTGAGAGTACGCGGGGCGTACTGCTAGATGTATGTGGGGCGTACATCGCCAATCCCCTGGATCGGGGTCTCCACCCAGTACGCTGCACGTACTGGAAGTTACGCTCATTATAACCATCAAAATCAAACACTCTTCATTTCTGGTCTTAATCGGTTAAGCCATTACTCCAACTTCTAGATCCGAATCTTTTAGTGTGTCTAAACCCATAAATTCGAGACCTTTAAGCCTTGGCATGGTTGTAAAGGCTCCAACATCACATAACAACATTCTTTTCCAACTCAAGGACCTAGATCTCATGCATGGTGCAATACCCACGTCCAAGATGCCATTTTTATGAGTCTACAACTCCAATAGATCAGAAATATGATGCATCTAAGCTTATGGAGTCCATTTGCACAAAAAGTCTCCACCTTTGGGACTTAAACCCTAGAAAATGATACTTTAAGCATGCAACATGAACCAAGTGACAAGATCCGAACTTTTTACCTGATAATGAAGCTTTAACCCTTGCAAAGCTCAGATCTACACTTGAGCACCACTTCTAGCCTTTCCAATGTGCTCTTCTTCTCCTTTGCAACCTTGGAATGGCACCACCAAGATTAGAATACACACACAAAGGCTTAAGAACGAAGGCACACACTATTTAGGGTTTTACTCTGAGAGATGGTGGCTGAGAAGTCTAGCCACACATTCCTTTTATAGCCTTCCAAAGAGATTAGGGTTTTTAGATCTGGGCAAGTTACACCATGCGTAACTGTGACAACTACCAATTCAGGTCATTCTCGGACTCATGCATCTTTATAAAAACCATTCATGCACAACATGCCATGACCTAGTAGTATAGATTAGGTCAAAAATCTTGCATAAACTAGGATCCAACTAAGGTCTAGGACTAATATACTTGATACTTACAATTCTAGTAAGTTGCTTAGCTACAATAGGAAATGCCAATAATATAATTAGAATAAAGCTTCAAGCTTTGTTATAATTGAAATAGGGTATAAAACTCTAAAAATAAATTAAAACATTCTAATTATACTTCAACATGTTGTTGAATATCAAACAATATTCCAATAACCCTAAAGAGCCAAAAATCCAAAGTTATAAATTATAAAGCTTAAAAACTTTATAAAATTTGGCTATAAACTTCCTAATATCAAATTTTTATTAATAAAATTATGAATTATAGTCAATGAAATAGAAATTAAATAACCAAGTATTAATCATAATTTATTTGTTGAAAACAAGATTTTAAATAAATCCAAATTTGCTTAATAAACACTTTTATAAAATTAGGGTTTTTATAAAGATTTAGGAGGGAATTTTATAAAGTTTAAAATTCAGGTGAGAGGAGGCCAAAATGCATGCAAAAACCGGCCATCACCTCTCCCCATGCCCTCTCTCTTCCCCAAAACACAATCATTAAGCTTAAACCCTTACTCCACCTCTTCCCTCTTCACTCTCTCACTTCACTCTCTTCACACACTTCACTCTCTTCTTTCCTCTCTCTAAACTCACGAAAATCCTCTCATTTCTCTGCAAAATTTCGAGATTGTGAAGCCCTTGAAGTGTTCTTACTTCTCTCAAGGTCAAAACCAAGGTAAACAACAACATCTTCTTCCATAGTTTCATGGTTAAACCTCTTTTTCTTCTTAGTCTTCTCTAATTTTCGGATTCTATGCCTTTCCATGGCTAGAAATCTTTATTCTCCCCTTGTGGTTTGTAGATTCTCACCATAACACAATGCATGTGTTAGAGATGGTGAAAATCCGGGATCAAACCCATGCAAGGAGTGGAAAAGATGCACATATGATCATGTGACATCAAAACCTAATATTTCATGTTCTTCTCCATTTCTTTTGTGTTCATGCATGAACAAAAGCATTTAAACCATTTCTAGTACATCTTGGATGCTCATTCATTCCATGCATGTGTTAGAAATCGGGCCTTACCAAAGACATGCATAATGTTCTTGTTGAAATACCCTAATAATGCACACAAGCAAACATGCGATCTGCCAGATTACTTTGTTCGACTTTGAACAGTCATAACTCAGTAATTTCTTAACCAAATCATGATATGCTTTTTGTATTGGTTAGTTCCGCAAGTTAACTTTCAAACCCAACTGGTCTCACTGTAAAATATTAAATATCCGATATTTAGCAGATTTTACAAAAAGGTTGCGCATACAGCTCTTTTTCTGTGATCACTATTTTTATCTTGCTTAAACAATGGCCTTAAACCCAACCATAAATCTGAGGAAAAATAACTTACAAACTTAACATATCTAGTGAATTATGGTTGAAATTTCGTGGCTTAAAACCTCACTGAATGGACTACACAAATTCATGAACTTCAGCCACATTTACACTTCATGCATTATTGCATGCAACTTTTCTTAAATTGTTTGGAATCATTACCCTTATTTCTCTTCTGAATACATTTTTTTACATTTTTCCTTTTGAAAGCCCTTGCATGCATGAGATAATCTGGAAAATTTCAAGAGTTTTTGTTATTTCTTTGATTTATTAGAATTATTGCTAAAACCAAGGGCATAAATCATATAAAATACTTCCAGGGGTCAATAAATCCTAAATAAATTCATGGATGATCCTTATGGGGAATAATGACCCCTCACCAAATTTCAGCAATTTTTGTTGCTGTTTCATATGATTTCTAATTTTCTTTTATTTAGGACATGATAAATTACAAAACCACTTTATAGGATGTGAAAATTGTATCTAACAATTTTCACATACCTTACCTGTGATGGGTGACTCCATAAAATAATTTCAAGATTTTCCATCATGTTTTACTATTTTTCCCAATTTTTGGTAATTATAATGGTCTAAAAATTGGAGAAATAGTTCTGATTATCCAAAATTCATGAAAATTTACCAGGATATAATATTTTAGAGTAGGAGGTTACATAAAAATTTTGAATATTTTTCTCTACTGTAAACTATTTTTCTCTTATTTTCTAAAGTTAATTGCACTAAAATACACTTAAATATACATAAATACCCAAAACCAGTTTATACATTATGAAAACCACTTTTGATATTTTTCCCAGGATATTTATACTGTAAATGATGTTACAAAATTTTATGGTGATTTATTTTAACTGTTTAATATTATTTCTTTAATTAATGACTATTTAAAGGAATAAAGCAAGGAAAAATAGAAATACCCACTGAAAAATATCTTTTATATTTTTCCCAGCCTATTTATGTATAATAACAATTAAATAAAAAGTTTGGGTAATTTTGAAAACTGTTTTCTATTTATTTCAATTTTTATTGAAATAAATGCTCAAAAATCATAAAATATAATTAAACAGCTTGGAAATCCATTTTTATAATTTTCCCAGCTTAGTATTGTGTAATAACAGTTAAATAAAAAGTTTGACAATTTTTATCCCTCCAATGCTATTTTCGTGAATTTATGTTGTAATAAGGACTTAAAAATTTGGAAAGTTTATATTCCAAGGTTGTAATTAATCGTCCGATATATAGAATTTCATTACTTCAGAAAAAGTGTAACTAATTGATATAAAATCCAATACTAAAACATAAATTGGCATTTTCCCTATATGTAGAGTTTAGTATATTAGCATTAGATATCGACATGGGAACTCACTATTGCGTGTGTTTGATGTCGTAGGATCCCGGTAGTAAGACGTTGGTGCATCCCGAAGTACCGCTTGTGTCTACACAAAACATCGTGAGTATTCACGCACTCCCCTATTTTCGGTTTTTATGTTTTGGGGTGGAAAAGCATGTCCTAAACTATTTATATTCGTTGTATTTATCTAACTCGTATAAACTTGGTTGCTATATTTAGCATACTGTGAGTATTCACGCACTCCCCTATTTTCGGTTTTTATGTTTTGGGGTGGAAAAGCATGTCCAGAAAAACTACTGTTTGCATGTTGTATTTAAATTGAATTGTATCAAACATGATTGCTATTGTATTGCTATGTTTCTTTATGTATGTCTATGCAACACGGAACATGAGAACTTATCGTACTAAGCCCTTCCCTTATCTCTAACCATTAACTCTTTGAGCCAATGGTCGTTATGGATAGCGCTATTAGGAATTGACAACTCCTCACTCGCCCGAATCGCTGGAGTGCATGATACCATATTCATCTATGGAACGATAAGCATAGATCTCGATAGGGCTTCAGTCATAGGTTTGGTTGAGACTCATTGTTTGCTCATACACACACAAACGCGTATCTCGTTCTAGCAATAAACTTGTATACTTAATAGCAATCAACTTCATTTTATCATTAAAGCAATGTACTTGTACTTACGAAAAGCATTATTGTACCCTCGATTTATAAACTTGTGATACTCACCAACTATTTTCATAGTTGACGCTCGTTTTACATGCTTTTTCAGGAAGTAATTAGTAAGTGGATGTAAAGATTCATCATCATAGAGCATGCTGCATCGTGTTGAAGCTATTAAGAAGCTATATTTTGAACAATGTTATTTTGTAAATCTTGTATTTTGTTTCTTTTGAAGCTATGGGTTGTAAACTTTTAAATACTGCTATGGTGATGTATCTTTATCTTTTGCATTGAAACCGTTATCGCTGTCATACCTTGCGTTTCCGCTTTAGCGGGGTGTGACAGTAACCTTGGGTACGCCCAACGTATCTAAGGGGGAATGCGTCCAAATGAGGTGCGCGAGTACGCACAACGTACACCTTGTACGCCCAGCGTACTCACCTACCATGAAAACCCTAAATTAACAACTTAACCAAGATGCAAGGCCAAAAGAAGAATACCTGGATTTTGGGATGTTACAGTGAGGCTTTACACTAAATTTTCCAAGTGTGATTTCTGGTTACGAGAGGTGCAGTTCCTAGGACACCTCATTAATTAGAATGGGATTTCAGTCGACCCGACCAAGATTGAGGCAGTTATGCGATGGTAGGTGCCGAGGTCCCCATCCAAGATCAAGAGTTTTCTTGGCTTGGCAGGCTACTATCGGAGATTTATCTTGTATTTCACCAAGATTTTCATTCCTCTTACCAGATTGACCATGAAGGGTATTAGTTTTGCTTGGGGGCTCGAGTAGCAGGACTCATTTGAGACTCTTGGCTAGAGATTGTGAGAATCTCCATTGTTGTGTTGATGCATCTATATCTGGGATGGGTGTTGTGTTGATGCAGAAGGCGCATGTGATAGCACTTGTATTAAGGTATTTGAAGCCTCACAAGACAAGGTATCCCACCCATGATTTGGAGTTGGGGGCGGTAATTTTGTCCCTCAAGATCTGGCACCACTATCTCTATGGTGTCCAGTGTACCATATACACATACCATAAGAGCCTGAGGTACCTTAGGATCTGCCCAAACTGAATATGAGACATAGGAGGTGGTTAGATGTAGTGAAATACTATGACTGTGAGATCTTGTATAACCCTGGCAAGGCTAATGTGGTAGCTGGTGCCCTGAGTTGCAGAGCAGTGAGTGCTCCGATTCGAGACATATGCATGAGGAGGACGGTGATGACTGCAGTCTTAGATACCATCTGAGAGGCCTATGAGGTGGCCTTGATACTAGAGAACCATAAGAGAGAGTGGGTGATCGAGCAGATTTATGAGTTTGGGACATATAGTCGGGTGCTTATGACTTTCTGTGGATAGATTTAGGTGCCATGTACAGGCAGAGCTCGACATATTTTATGGAGCAGGCTCATAGGTTGAGATTTTCGATCCATCCAGGAGCCACCAAGTTGTATTTGGATTTGAATACGGATTACTGGTGGCCCTGCATGAAGAGAGATGTGGCATGGTAGTTGTCAGATGGTTGACCTATCGTCAAGTCAAGCTGGAACACCAACGTCCACATGGTCCGTTGCAACCTCTGGATATTCCCCAGTGGAAGTGGGAACATATTTCCATGGATTTTAGCACCAAATTACCAAGGACCGCGTGAGGTGTTGTCACACCCCCAAACCAGAACGGCGGAAATGTTCGGGGGCGGAGGACGTCATATTCAGTATCATAACAGTTCATAGAAAGGAAAGTACACACCACCATATATATTAAAGTTTCCAAGATGTTTACATAATTGTATTCATTACATGTTCAAAAGATAAATACATAAACATCTTTCAAAAGAAGTAATTAACGCCAGCGCGTTAATCCCAAAAGTTGACTTCCAAACCTGCTTAACGGTTCCCTAAGAATACAAGTTATTTCAAAGAGAAAGTGTCAACAATTAAGCTGGTGAGTTCGTAAGTGGTTTAGAAAAATTAAATGCCATTCCAAAATGGGTGCATGTTTTCCAGAAAACACAGTAATTCAAATGTAAAGAGTTATGACTTGTTGTGTTGAAAATGAATGTATTAGATCCAGAAAATCCCATATTTTCCCTAATGGTTAAGATATGAATTGTTGTGTTCTCCAAGAAAAACCCTTATTTTCATACAAAAGTATGAAATGCATATGAATGTTTGTGTTATAAGTTGTAAATAATTGCACCAGGAAAATCCCTTGTTTTCCTATTAGTTGTTTGGTTTGTATACAGGAAAAACCCTTATTTTCCTAACATGACTGGCAGTCTCTAAGACCGAAAGTTGCAAGAAACCGACGTTCTTAAAAGTTGTGTCATAGTTTTATATAATAAAGCTATACGAAGATCGCATTTGTTAGATGAAGAATAGTTTTAATAGCTACTCGTTCATAAAAGCATAATACCATAATAATTGTATATCCGATGAGTTTTATAACCATACTAAACATAATATGCCTGTAACGACGTTCTTCAGGTGTCGCAACGTTATAACAACTGTCACCCCAAAGGAAGGACTGTAGCTAACAGTCAGGGCGCGAGATCATGACTTCCCGTATAGATCTATACACATTTGACACGTTCTCCGAACGGGAGACTCTGGTTATAGACAGGACTTGCAGCATTACGTTCTAATAAAGAAAAGTAACGTTTGAAGATATACACGTCTCATGGATTCTTAACTAAGTCCACATTAAAGTGATAGTTTTGTATGCAAAGTTTATCCTTTTTCACAACGTTTGACAAAGCAAAATCATAAGTTTTTAGAATGTATAAAACGAATTAACAATGAAAGGTACTTTGAAATCATTATATACTTTGTATAAGTCTAATGCACGCAAAGTATGACAAGAGTTTTCCATAGTAGTAATGAATTCCAAGTGATTTATTCGATAAAACAAGTGAAGTGAAACTTTATAAAATACACGATAATAACCGTATGTTTACTTGTATTCCCCCCCCCCTAAAAAGTATAAAAGCATTTAAAATGTATTTAAAGTGCGTTTGAGAGGGGTATGAACTCACTTGAAAGTTTGAAGATAGCAAGATGGAAAATCGGGCAGAGTGTCGTCTCGGGAAACGGATTTTCCTCGGGATTCTTGGCAATCTCGGGAGTAAGACTGACCTTCGGGATTTGCACAAAGTGATCAGGGCTTCGGGGTGGTGTGAGCACGGAAAACGAGGCAAAACGCAAGAAAAGTGAGAGAGAATGAGCCCTTTTTCCGGGAACCCTCGCATCCCTTTTATAGGGGGCTGGAACCACCTCGGTACGCGGGGCGTACACGTACGTCACGCATGACCGAGTCTTCGACTGCTTCGCACTTCGGATGGGACGGGGGGGGGGGGGGGGGTAGGCTCGCATAGGGGTGACGTGGACGATCCAAGGCCGTGGCCTCAAGTACACTGGGCGTACTCGTGTACGCTGGGCTTACTTGCGTGACTCAGACTTCGGATAATACCGAATTTTTGAATAAAAATACATATTAATTATTTATCAAACTTCAAAAATTCATATCACCTTCATACGAACTCCGTTTTCGAAATTCTTTATATCCACGCGTAGGTGAGACTAAGATCTACAACTTTCGTTTAGATTCCGTCGGCAAATTCCGAAATTATTTTTATTATTTATTTATTAAAATGACGTGATTAAGGAATTTCTTTAAAAATTCATAACTTTTTCATACGATGTCCGATTTGAGCGTTCTTTTTATGCACGTTTGTAGTTTAATGATATCTATGACTTCCATTTAGACACCTAAGGTCAGAACGTGTTTTATTGAAACTTTGTGTTTTTACGTAACTTCGTATCGCCGTTTTTTGTCGGAAAACTTAGAATGGTCATAACTTCTTCGTTATAACTCGGATTTTTGTGTTATTTATATGTTTGGAAACATTAAGACGATACATACCACATAGCGTACTCCAAACAGAGCTTTTGGATACTTCAATTTTCGATGATATTCTAATCCCTTTTTCAAAGAGGTTACAAGACTCGATCTTGGACTTCAAATGACGGGTTGTTACAGGTGTCGATGCGATATTGGTGATCGTAGACCAATTGAATCATAGTGCATACTTTCTAGCTATCAATGGGAGCTCTTCTACGGAGAAATTGGCCGAGATCAACGTGCAATAGGTGGTGGCACGACATGGAGTGCCGACATCAGTATTGTCAGACTGAGATGTGTGTTTTACTTCCAGGTTCTTGAAGAAATTTCATGAGGAGTTGGGCACCCGATTGCACTTCAGTACCGTATATCACCTACAGGTAGTACTGTATATCACCTACATAAATTTCATGAGGAGTTGGGTGCCCGATTGCACTTCAGTACCGTATATGTAACAGCCCGGAACTTCAGGTATTGTTATAATATTGTTTTGGGGTGTTTTAGGAGGGGACTCGGCGAGTTGGAGCCAGACTCGCCGAGTAGGACCACAGACTTGGTCGCGGGTTCACGACTGGACTCGATGAGTCCATTATGGACTCGGCGAGTCTGCACTGTTCAGCGGAAACCCTAGCCGTTCGGTTTTGGAACGTATATAACGGACTTATAGGCCGTCATTGTCCGTATTTAGCGACTGAGAAGAACCCTAAATCGGTTGTGGGCATCTAGAGCAAGGATTGAAGGCCATTGGTGATCTTGAAGAAGTTATTGTGCAAGGAAGAGAAGAGTTTGGCTAAAGGAACAGCAAGGGAACCAAGTTCTGAGGATTGGGGACACAGAGAGTGCATTATTCAGGTAATAATTCGGATCATATTCTGCTATGTTGATGTGTGCATGGATTTAGGGTTTATGGAACCCTTTTGTGACTCGATTGATTATTACCCTTGTTCCCCAAACGATTATAACCCTGTATTAGGACCTTTAGAGGTCCAGAATGTCCCAAGCCTGTGTATTTCGGGAATTAAGAGAGGCTTTGGATTGGAATCCTTATGCCTTAAGTCAAAAGGTAAATTACAAGTCTTGGAGTGTAGCATGAGCACCTAAATGAAGGTCTTACGTGTTGTTCCAGCTTAGGAGGACCAAACCTATGAATGGTCGGGACAATACAGATCTCAGGAAGCAGTTTGATCGACTGCATGGCATGGACTCGCCGAATCCGATGAACAGACTCGGCGAGTAGCTTGAAGATTAACTGGGACTCGTCGAGCTGTTCTTCAGACTCGGCGAGTGGAGTCGGGGTGGCCCCGCGATTCTTCCACGAGGAACTCATCGAGTCAAGAGGGATACTCGACGAGTAAAAAGGGAACATCAGGATTTGGTAAGGATGTCTAGACTCGCCGAGTCGCCTTAGCGCTCGCCGAGTCCGGTCAAGTTGACCATTGACCGTTGACCAGAGTTTACCTACATGTGTTTTCTCAGGGTCAGTTGTCTTGAAAGATAAAAGTATTAATAAGGGATATATGATATTATAGGGAGTCTGTAGCTCAGCGGATCGAGTGCAAGTGATTTCAGGAGTCGCTAGCTTTCATTACCCACGAGGTGAGTCTTCTCACTATACTGTACCCAGAAGGGTTTAACTGTGTGACCGGAAGGTAGGAAATGATATGTGTTATACGTACTATAAATGGTAAGGTATTTGCTATGCGTGCTATGTATGTTTATATGGGCCGGAAGGCAATATGTTATGTGACTGAAAGGTCGGATATGATATATGATATATGTGCTATATGTGTTAGGATAAATGTATTATTTGATGTCTATGTTTATGGGCCGGAAGGCAATATGTTATGGGCCGGAAGGCGATTATGTTACGGGCCGGAAGGCGTTGCGTTGTAGACCGGAAGGTCAGGGCCTGGAAAGGCGTATATGCGTAAGTAGTATACTGGGGAACTCACTAAGCATTTATGCTTACAGTTGTTATGTATGTGTTTCAGGTACTAGCGAGGACCGTGGAAAGGCGCCGGCATGACGCGTACACACTGTTGATGTTTTGAGATCTTGGGGATGTTATGGTTGTATTTTTATATGAAATTTGGAATAATTATATTTGGTTGAAATAAATCACTTTATTTTAAATGAAATTTTTTTTTGAAAATTTGCGTTGTTACAATTGGTATCAGAGCCTTGGTTTGAGGGATTCGGGTGTACCTTCGGGTGTAACTGAACTCAAACCGAGGATTTGAGGAAAATCTTTTAAAAAAAATATTAAAGGCATAAACTTTTATAAATGGTAAAGTGGTAAACAAGAAAGGAGCAGTGTGTACGATCAGCCAGCGCCCGAATGGTAAAGATCCCCAGAATACCTTACAATGTTATGTTATGCAATGAATTATGAATTGTTATGCATGCTAGAAGGCTAGGTATTCATAATAGGACTAGAGTGGCCTGATTTGTGATGCCTTAGTCTAGGGAGTTTGCCGATATGAAATATTTGATAGCGTGCAGGTAGATAGTGCATATCAAAAGTAGAGTACTCACTTTTCGGGGTTTGGGGAGGAAGATTTGGGACGAATGCTGATACGGTGTGGTCGGTAGTATTGGGCCCGTACTACCGAAGACACCGGGTCGGTGGGAGACCCAAGTAAGAATCCCTAGATATCGGAGACTGAGTAGGGTTGCGTATCAAGTGCAATTGTACTTGATGGAGTCTCTGATAATTTTATGTTGTATTTCAGAGACATCATGGTTACCACACGCCACGGGACGAGTTCGAGCGGTGTGAGCGACGAGGATATTCGTCAGATGATTCAGGAGGAGGTAGCTGCAGCGATCCGGGCTGAGATCCCGGAGATGTTTGGGTCTATTAAGACCACTCTGATGGAGACGTTCGAAGAGCGGTACGCCGCACTGACTGAGACTGCAGCCGTTGCCGCTACCGCAGCCGTGGCCGCTGCCAGGCCGCAAGGGGGCGATTCGTTGCTATTCCGGGAATTCAGCAACACGAAACCCCCTGAGTTCGATGGGACGCAGGATCGCCGACATTGAAGTGTGTTTCTACACTTGCTCATGCTCGGAGCACCTGAGGGTGCGGTTTGCTTTGAATCAGCTCCGTCTGGGAGCGAATGATTGGTGGAAGTTCGTGACGGCGAACTTCACTTTGGCGGAGATTACAGCAGTGACATGGGAGGGGTTTACTGACATGTTCAGGGACGAGTACGTTCCCCCAGTGGAGAGGGAACGATTGATTCAGGTGTTCTTGACCCTTAAGCAGGGTACTGATTCGGTTGCGGTGGTTACGCGGAAGTTTCATGAGAGGGCGATGTTCTGCCCTGAGCTGGTGTCTACAGAGCAGTCGCGGATGAGCCGGTACTTAGGCGTTTTGAGGAGGGATATCTGGGAGTTTGTGTCAAACTCAACCTATTGTACTTTTACTGAGCTTCAGGCGAATGCCAGGAAGCGCGAGATCGAGTTGGAGACCCAGGCCAGCGAGGAGGCCGAGTCTTGGCAGGTGGACCGGCAGCCGGCTCAGTCTCAGCCGGCAGCCAAGCGGATCAAGTCCGCTGATTTGAGGATGGGAGGTCAGAAGGGCCGCACTTGCGGGAAGTGCGGCAAGGGTCATGAGGGGGCGTGCCGAGCTGGTGGTTGCTACAAGTGTGGCAAGGAAGGACACATTGCCAGGGATTGTCCTAAGGGGTTTATGGTTTGTTTTCATTGCAACCAGACAGGCCATCGGAAGGCCGAGTGCGGGCAGCTTCATCAGGGATCTACACCTACTACCAGGACTACTAAGAGTCGACCGGTGAAGGTCGAGGCCCCGAGGGCTCGCGGGAGAGCCTTTCAGCTGACTGCGGAGGAGGTCCGTGCTGCGCCCGATGTTGTGCCAAGTATGCTGTAATTCATGTATTTATTTAAAGTCGAAATGTTATGCTTACGTTAATATATGTGTAGGTACTTTTCTTGTGAACTCTATGCCTGCTCTAGTGTTATTTGACTCGGGTGCGAGTAGGTCCTTTGTATCTTTAGCTTTTAGTCAGCATATCAGCATTAGTCGTGAGCCGTTAAGTCGGCCTCTGAGCATTTCTATAGCGGCCGAGAGGGTGGTTTGTGCCACGGAGGTTCTTCGGGGATGCGTACTAGAGAACTTCGGGGTTGAGTTTCCGATTGACCTAATCACTATTGCGATGGGTGATGTCTGTGTCATCGTGGGCATGGACTGGCTGAGCCGATTCAGTGCTGTCATCAACTGCGAGCGCCAGCTGGTGACTATACGAGACCCTAGTGGAGGAGTTCTTATGGTGTACGGCGAGGGTACCCGTTCGGGATCAGCTTATTGTTCGGCCGCTAGGGCGAGGCAATGTCTACAGCAGGGATGTAAGGGTTTTGTGGCGTATGTGATCGATACGTGGGAGGCTTCCGAGAGACCAAGGTCAGTGGAGGAGGTCCCAGTGGTGCGTGAGTTTCCAGATGTTTTTCCCGAGGAACTGCCGGGAGTACCTCCTGCGAGGAAAGTAGAGTCTGGTATCGATCTGATTCCGGGGGCTGCGCCTATTGCGAATGTGCCTTATCGTCTCACACCTCCAGAGATGCAAGAGTTGTCCTCGCAACTCCAGGAGTTGCTGGGGAAGGGATTTATTCGGCCGAGCAGCTCGCCGTGGGGAGCACCGATCCTGTTCGTCAAGAAGAAGGATGGTTCACACCGGATGTGCATTGATTACCGGGAGTTGAAAAAAGTGACGGACAAGAACCGCTATCCGTTACCGAGGATCGATGATTTATTCGATCAGTTGCAAGGGGCATCTTGGTTTTCCAAGATCGATCTGAGATCAGGGTACCATCAGGTAAGAGTGCGGGATGAGGACGTCCAGAAGACAGCATTTAGGACGCGATATGGGCATTATGAGTTCGTGGTGATGCCTTTCGGGCTCACCAATGCCCCGGCAGTGTTCATGGACCTCATGAACAGGGTATGCAGGCCGATGCAGGATCGGTCCGTGATTGTATTTATCGATGACATCCTGGTGTATTCGCGATCTAGAGAGCAGCATGAGGGACATTTGAGGGAGGTCCTTGGGGTACTGAGGTCGGAGAAACTATATGCAAAATTCTCCAAATGTGACTTCTGGTTGCGGGAGGTCCAATTTCTTGGACATGTTGTTAATCAGGCAGGGATATTGGTCGATCCGGCCAAGGTCGAGGCAGTGATGAGTTGGGAGGTACCGAAGTCACCTTCCGAGATCAGGAGTTTCCTTGGGTTGGCGGGGTACTATCGGAGGTTTATTAGAGACTTCTCCAAGATCGCAGTACCGCTCACCAGACTGACCCGAAAGGGTGTTGCATTCTCATGGGGACCCGAGCAACAGACTTCTTTCGAGACACTTCGCCAGAGATTGTGCGAAGCCCCGGTATTAGCTCTCCCGGAAGGGATGGAAGATTTTGTCGTATATTGCGACACATCGATTTCGGGACTGGGTGCAGTGTTGATGCAGAGAGGTCATGTGATAGCTTATGCATCGAGGCAGCTAAAGCCTCACGAGGCGAGATATCCCACGCATGACTTAGAGTTGGGGGCAGTAGTGTTCGCTCTCAAGATTTGGCGTCACTACCTGTATGGGGTTCGATGTACGATATATACGGACCATAAGAGTTTGAAGTATTTGATGGATCAACCCAACCTAAATATGCGTCAGAGGAGATGGTTGGATGTGGTCAAGGATTATGACTGTGAAATCCTATACCACCCGGGCAAGGCTAATGTGGTAGCCGAAGCATTGAGTCGCAGGGCGGAGAGCACTCCATTGCGAGATGTATGTCTGAGACTGACGGTGATGACTCCGGTATTGGATGCTATTCGTGGGGCACAGGCCGAGGCTGTGAGATCCAAGATGCAGAAGAAAGAACGGGTCGTTGGGTTAATTTCAGAGTTCGTTAAGGATGGACGAGGACTTCTGACATTTCAGGGTCGGATTTGGGTACCGTTCGTGGGCGGTACGCGTGTTACTTTGATGGAGGAGGCTCACAGATCGAAATTCTCGATCCATCCCGGTGCTACGAA
Organism: Lactuca saligna; assembly: GCF_052625555.1. Taxonomy (NCBI): domain Eukaryota; kingdom Viridiplantae; phylum Streptophyta; class Magnoliopsida; order Asterales; family Asteraceae; genus Lactuca; species Lactuca saligna. Next base: position 202,891,351 of record NC_136421.1, read on the forward strand.
GATGTATTTGGACTTGAGGAAGGAGTACTGGTGGCCCTGTATGAAGAGAGACGTCGCCTGGTTTGTTGAGAGGTGCTTGACCTGCCGTAGAGTTAAGGCCGAGCACCAGAGACCGCATGGCAAGTTGCAGCCATTGGAGATTCCTGAGTGGAAGTGGGAACAGATTACCATGGACTTCATCACTAAATTGCCGAAAACTACCCGAGGAGTCGATGCAATTTGGGTGATTGTGGATAGATTGACGAAGAGTGCACATTTCCTTGCCATCAGCGAGAGTTCATCAGCGGAGAAGTTGGCGGAGTTATATGTGAGAGAGGTGGTATCTCGGCATGGAGTGCCCATCTCAATTGTTTCGGACTGTGATGTACGCTTCACTTCCAGGTTCTGGAAGAAATTCCACAAGGATCTGGGTACTAAACTGCATTTTAGTACCACATACCATCCCCAGACAGACGGCCAGAGCGAGCGGACGATTCAGACATTGGAGGACATGCTTCGAGCGTGTGTGTTAGACTTCGGGGGTAGCTGGGATGCGCATTTACCCTTGGCAGAGTTTTCCTACAACAACAACCATCATTCGAGCATTGGTATGCCACCTTTTGAGTTGTTGTATGGTAGGAGGTGTCGGACCCCCATTTGCTGGGGAGAGGTGGGACAGAGAGTGATGGGCAGTACAGAGATCGTACTTCAGATGACAGAGCAGATTCAGCAGGTTAGACAGAGGTTATTGACCGCCCAGAGTCGACAGAAGAGTTATGCGTACAGACGCCGGTCCGAGCTTGAATTTCAGGTTGGCGACTTCGTTCTTCTGAAGGTTTCTCCTTGGAAGGGAGTGATCCGGTTCAGGAAGAGGGGCAAGTTGGGGCCCCGGTTCATAGGTCCATTTCGTGTGATTGCAAGGGTAGGCCGGGTAGCTTATCGGTTGGAGTTGCCAGCAGAGTTGGGACAGATCCACAATACCTTTCACGTATCGTAGTTGAGGGAGTGTATAGCCGATGAATCGGCATTGGTTCCATTAGAGGATATTCAGGTGGATGCGAGCCTGAATTACGCCGAGAGACCAGTAGCCATCAGGGATCGGAAGATGAAGGTTCTGAGGAACAAGGAGGTACCTCTGGTGTTGGTTCAGTGGCAACACCGGAAAGGATCGGAGATGACTTGGGAGCCGGAGCGTGAGATGCGGGAGCAACATCCGGAGTTATTTGCAGAGTGAGACTTCGAGGGCGAAGTCTAGTCCTAGTGGGGGAGAGTTGTAACAGCCCGGAATTTCAGGTATTGTTATAATATTGTTTTGGGGTGTTTTAGGAGGGGACTCGGCGAGTTGGAGCCAGACTCGCCGAGTAGGACCACAGACTTGGTCGCGGGTTCGCGACTGGACTCGACGAGTCCATTATGGACTCGGCGAGTCTGCGCTGTTCAGTGGAAACCCTAGCCGTTCGGTTTTGGAACGTATATAACGGACTTATAGGCCGTCATTGTCCGTCTTTAGCGACTGAGAAGAACCCTAAATCGGTTGTGGGCATCTAGAGCAAGGATTGAAGGCCATTGGTGATCTTGAAGAAGTTATTGTGCAAGGAAGAGAAGAGTTTGGCTAAAGGAACAGCAAGGGAACCAAGTTCTGAGGATTGGGGACACAGAGAGTGCATTATTCAGGTAATAATTCGGATCATATTCTGCTATGTTGATGTGTGCATGGATTTAGGGTTTATGGAACCCTTTTATGACTATGTTGATTATTACCCTTGTTCCCCAAACGATTATAACCCTGTATTAGGACCTTTAGAGGTCAGAAATGTCCCAAGCCTGTGTATTTCGGGAATTAAGAGAGGCTTTGGATTGGAATCCTTATGCCTTAAGTCAAAAGGTAAATTACAAGTCTTGGAGTGTAGCATGAGCACCTAAATGAAGGTCTTACGTGTTGTACCAGCTTAGGAGGACCAAACCTATGAATGGCGGGACAATACAGATCTCAGGAAGCAGTTTGATCGACTGCATGGCATGGACTCACCGAGTCCGATGAACAGACTCGGCGAGTAGCTTGAAGATTAACTGGGACTCGTCGAGCTGTTCTTCAGACTCGGCGAGTGGAGTCGGGGTGGCCCCGCGATTCTTCCACGAGGAACTCGTCGAGTCAAGAGGGATACTCGACGAGTAGAAAGGGAACATTAGGATTTGGTAAGGATGTCTAGACTCGCCGAGTCGCCTTAGCGCTCGCCGAGTCCGGTCAAGTTGACCATTGACCGTTGACCAGAGTTGACCTACATGTTTTTTCTCAGGGTCAATTGTCTTGAAAGATAAAAGTATTAATAAGGGATATATGATATTATAGGGAGTCTGTAGCTCGGCGGATCGAGTGCAAGTGATTTCAGGAGTCGCTAGCTTTCATTACCCACGAGGTGAGTCTTCTCACTATACTGTACCTAGAAGGGTTTGACTGTGTGACCGGAAGGTAGGAAATGATATGTGTTATACGTACTATAAATGGTAAGGTATTTGCTATGCGTGCTATGTATGTTTATATGGGCCGGAAGGCAATATGTTATGTGACTGAAAGGTCGGATATGATATATGATATATGTGCTATATGTGTTAGGATAAATGTATTATTTGTTGTGTATGTTTATGGGCCGGAAGGCAATATGTTATGGACCGGAAGGCGATTATGTTACGGGCCGGAAGGCGTTGCGTTGTAGACCGGAAGGTCAGGGCCTGGAAAGGCGTATATGCGTAAGTAGTATACTGGGGAACTCACTAAGCATTTATGCTTACAGTTGTTATGTATGTGTTTCAGGTACTAGCGAGGACCGTGGAAAAGCGCCGGCATGACGCGTACACACTGGTGATGTTTTGAGATCTTGGGGATGTTATGGTTGTATTTTGATATGAAATTTGGAATAATTATATTTGGTTGAAATAAATCACTTTATTTTAAATGAAAATTTTGTTTGAAAATTTGCGTTGTTACAGTATATCTCCCACAGACAGACGGTATGAGCAAGCAGACGATTTAGACGCTCGAGGACATGCTACGTGCATGTGTTATGGACTTTGGTGGAAGTTGGAATACATACTGATGGTTTTGGAGCACTCTAACAACCTTAAGGTGGACATACAACCCTAGATGCTTTTTATATATGTTTTCTCTAATTATACATGCAATTTATTTTCCAAAGCCTTCATCCTAACTAGCATACAAATCATAGGTAATTGAACAACAAAAAACTACTTAGATTACCTACCTCTTGTTGTAGCATGTTAACTTGAAACTTTAAGAGCCTAGCACCCCAAATGTGATACCTCAAATGCTTCACAAAACACCACCAACATTGGAGGACTTGAGAGAGACTGACTTGCACAATATCGGCCATTATGATCTCCTAGAACCACTAGTCAAGATTTTAGGAGCTAAGGGGCTTCTTTTATAGTGTGGCAAAAACTTAATGCACCATGACCTTTCATATTACTTAGGATCCATGGATTAAACCTCCATGGACTATCCATGGACTACCATATTGGTTTAACCCATCCTAAATAACCATAGGCACACACTATAATAATCATTGATTTACCAAATCAGTCCCCGTACATTTAATTAGTCTCTTCTCATCACTAAATTAATTTCAAATTAATTCTTGACCAATACTAATTAAATAACATGATTTCATATTAGTATATTAGAACTTATAATATATTAATAAATCATAAATAAGCTCTTCTCTAAATGCAACCGAAATGGACCATGCTACTTTCGGGTCAAGTACATACCAAATATATTTATGGAATTAGACACCTTATCCAATAGTCTCCCACTTGGATAAGTCTAATAACTATAGTTACAAGTACGACTTCAGGAACCGAGTAGCAATCATAGCTCTTAAAAGCCTTTGTCGAACTGTGACATGCCATTTAGATAAGGATCATATAATCCTCTGTTCTTAAGATATCAGTTGGATAAATACATGGAACATGGTCATTCTTATTGTCAAGCATTTCTTTCCCAATTTCAAATTTGTTTGACATAGAACTTAATCGAAGACATTTATTGAGTTCTGACCATGCCCGACACATAAGTCAAAAAAAATCATTGAGGGGCCCAAGATTTCGTTTTTAATCCTCCAAGGACTAAAAGGAATAGATACACTTCGACTAATATGATTGTAATAACTACTCGTTAAATTGTACATAATAGCACATTTTATAGCATTAAGTTACTAATGCAGTTACACACCATCAATGTACAACCAATTCATAGTCAACAACTCGTATCTCTTGGTTTGAACACTTATATGATATTATCATCTCATGACGACTCGAGATAAATTCCAGGAAGTGACACAAGTCAGCGTGGGTTTAATTCAATACTCAGACCTTATGAGCACTCAAGAATGTTGTAGCAATCATTTGTTATGTCTAATACACCTTAGACAATCTACAAGCCAAATTTACGATAGTCTTAACTCAATACCTACTTCCAAAGTATGATCGACTGTGGACAGCTTGAATAATTTAATTATTATGGAATTCAAAACATGCAAAGTGAAACAGTAGTAAATAATTGACAAAAGACAGTAAATTTACTTATAATTAAAACACCTTTTATTTAATCATCAAATGTGAATTACAATTTATGTGTTACAAGTTTCAAAAACTATCTAATCATTAAAACTAATATTGTCCTTCAGCTCGATGCGCCTCGCATGCTGTAAGTGCTTAACCCTTCTTAATCCCCTCATGAAGGGATCTGCTGGGTTCTCCTATGACAATACCCTATTTGCTATGGGGAGTCCTACTTCTCTCTAGTGTCTTATGAAGTGATATTTTATGTTGATATACCTAGATCTACCATGGTCCCTTGGTTCCTTAGCCATGGCAACTGCACTACCGCTATCGTAGAAAATCTCCATAGGATCCTTTATAGGTGGTACAGCTCCAAGGCCTCCGATGAAGTTCTTCAGCCATATCGCTTCCTTCGCCACTTCACTTGTTGCAATGTACTCTGATTTACAAGTTGACTCAGCTATAGTCTCCTGCTTGGAACTTTTCAGAGTGATTGCTCCTCCATTTAGGGTAAATACCCAGCCTGACTGAGAGCATAAATTATCTCTGTCAGTCTGAAAGTGAGCATCACTATACCCCACCACTCTCAAGTCATCACTCCTTCTGAGGGTAAGGACCCAATCCTTAGTCCTCCATAGGTACTTGAGAATGTTCTTTACCGCAGTCTAGTGAGCCTTACAAACATTCCCTTGATATCTGCTAACCATGCTCAAAGGAAAGGCCACATTAGGGTAAGTACAACTCATAGCATACATGATCGAGACAACAACGAAAGCATATGGTATTCGAATCATCTCTACTATCTCAGCCTCTGTACGCGGACTCTGAGTGTTACTCAGTTTTGCATTGCTTCGGATCAGTAAGTTACCTTTCTTGGAATCCCTCATGTTTAACCTTTTAAATACCTTTTCCAAGTAGGTACTTTGACTAAGTCCAATTAGTCTCTTACTCCTTTCTCTCAATATACTTATCCCAAGAATATAGGAAGCTTCTCCAAGGTCCTTCATAGCAAAATACTTCCCAAGCTAGGACTTAACCTCCTGCAAGGTTGGGATATCATTTCCTATTAGAAATATGTCATCCACATACAACCCCAGAAATCTAACTATACTCCCACTAGCCTTGACATATACACACGAGTCATCCTTGGTTCTCGAAAATCTAAACTCTTTGACTTTCTCATCAAAACAAAGATTCCATCTGCGAGATTCTTGTTTCAATCCAAAAATGGATCTCTCAAGCTTACACACTTTATTAGGGTACTTTGCATTGAAAAAACCCTCTAGCTGACTCATGTAAACATCCTCAGCCAATTTTCCATTAAGGAAATAGGTTTTGACATCCATTTTCCATATTTCATAATCATGAAGTGCAGCTATGGCCAGGATAACCCTAATAGACTTAATATTCGCTACTGGAAAGAAGGTGTTGTCATAGTTAACTCCCCGAGTTTGAGTAAAGCCCTTCACAACCAGTCGCTCCTTATATATGTGTACCTTCCCATCCATGTCGGTCTTTTCTTGAAGATCCATTTACACCCGAATGTCTTATGACCTGTTAGATTATCAACCAAGTTGCAAACTTGATTGTCATACATGGACTAAATCTAGCTGGCCATCACCTCTTTCCATTTAGCAAACTCCGGGCCTACCGTAGCTTTCTTGTAGTTGTTAGGTTCATCCAAATTTTCTAATGTGCTATCACTGATAAATGTATCACCTTCTGTAGTAATATGGAAAGCATAAAACTATGGTGGAACTCTAACTCTACTGGAACGCCTCCGAGGTATAGGCTCATCAATGGGCTACACGAGAGTTTCCTCCTCAATTTGATCGCTAGTGTTTAAGGTTCCTTCACCACTTGACTCTTGAAACTCTTCAAGGTCAATTTGCCTCCCACTGTCCCCTTGGCATATAAGCTCTCTCTCATGAAAGACTGCTCTACTTGCAACAAAGTCAACATTGTCACTCGGTCTGTAAATGAGATATATCACACCCCAAACCAGAATGGCAGAATCGTTTGAGGCTGGATGACTTCATGTAGCATTGTAATAATTGAATACAAAGTAAAGAAACTAATACAACCATCATATATATAATTTAAAATTTTACGTTATTGAAAGGTACTTGTTTCAAAACAAATTACAATATGATGTCAAAATAAAACTAAACTGACGCTACAGTGTCCCTTCTTCAAAAGCTATTTGTTTACCGGTTTTACTGAATTCCTGAGAAATATAAATAGTTTTGAAAGAGTAGATCAACATTTAAGCTGGTGAGTTCATAAGTATTTAGTAACAATGTTTGTATGAAATAGAATGAAATGGTGTGTACATGTTTGAATGTTCCTAGAAAATCCCATATTTTATACTATAGTAAATGGTAGTTTTATTGTTCCAAAACTTGTAATGCAATAGTGCTTTTCATGCCTAAAATAGTAGATTTATGTATAAATCGCTAAGGAATTTGAAAAACGCCGTAAATCAATGTGTTTTTAATACTCTATGTGATTCTTATAACCATGCTATTTGACCAGGATGCCTATAACAACGTTTTTTAAGCTTTGGAAGGTTATGACGTTTGTCAACCCAGGCCTGTCGGCCTAGCTATAGCTAACAACTTAGGTGTGGGATTGTCAATCCCGTATAGATCTATACACAAGTATCACGCTCACCCTACAAGGTATTTTGGTATATAATACAGGACTTAAAATGCATACTCGAAAGTACGTGAAATGTCTCACAAAACTTAGCGTAAAACAAATTTATGTACAAAAATGTCCATTTTCTCTTGTGTATGAAAATATCTCTTTCATATAGTGTTTCTATTATGTAGATGTTCATGATTTTCTCATAAACTTTACCTATTATAGTTTTTAAAAAATGTGTGCTTCGTTCGTATAGAAAACCCTAGTGTAATGCTCACTTGTTATGTAAAGTATATTATTTATAGTGACATAAATGATCATATATCCTTAAAGTATAAATAAAGTGTTTGATTTGTGTATATATAAACATGTTTTATTTCCAAAAGACAAGATGTTATCAAGAATATATATTGCATACGAAAGTTCCCATGTAGTAGTTATGAATCACATATGATTTACTTGATAAACAGACTATATAGTGAAACTTTATGTTACACACGATAAATGTTCGTGTATTTACTTGTATTTCCCCCGCTTAAAAGTGTATAAAAAGCATTGATAAAACAGTTTAAAGTGTAGTTTATCGGGGTATGAACTCACTTGATAGATTGAAGAAGGTGAGACCAAAACCGAGCAGAACTTTGACTCAAGAAAGCGGATTTTCTTGGGATTCTTGGGAATCTTGGATGTGTAAACTTTCTTTGGGGCTCGGGTAAGAAAACTAGGGCTTCGGGGTATATCTTGCATGCAAAATGGAGTAAAAACGCAAGAGAAAGAGAGGAATTGAGTAAATTTTACCCGGAACCCTCGCATCCCTTTTATAGGGGGCTGAAGACCCTCGGTACGTTGGGCGTACCAGGTTACGCTGGGCGTACCGGACGTCATGCATGACCGCATCCTCGTCTGCTAGATCTCGGATGGGACGGGATGTAGAGGCGTAGAGGGACGACGTGGACGTTTCGAGGCCTAGCACTAGAGTACGCTGGGCGTAACTCGGATCAGTCCGGTGACTCCTCCTTCGGATAATACTTGGTTTCAATTTAAATTTTACATTTTAATTATTTAATAAACTTCAAAAAATCATATTTTTTTATACGAACTCCGTTTTCGACATTCTTTATATCCACGCGTAGGTGAGACTACTCTCTACAACATTTGTTTAGACTCCGTTGGCAAATTTTGAAATTATTTTTATTATTTATTTTTAAAAGGTCAGGGTAGGAAAAGTCCGTTAAAAATCCATAATTTCTTCATCCGGTGTCTGTTTTCGCCAGACTTTTTACCAATTAAATATTATTGTCGAGAGCTTCGATTCTCATTTAGGTCGTTCCGGCCAAAAGTCGCTCGATCTCTGTTTCGAGTTTTTAGCTGTCTCCCGCTATACCGAACTTCGAAAATTTATAACTTCCTCATACGAGGTCAGATTTGGGCGTTCTTCTTATGTATGTTCATGGTCTAATGATAACTACGACTTTTATTTAAATACCTATGGCTAATAAGTATTTTATTGAAATTTATCGTTTTATGTTTAACCGTAATGATGGTTTTTGTTGTGAATTTTTGGTTGGTCATAACTTCTTCGTTATGACTCGGTTTTCAATGTTCTTTATATTTCAAAAAATCTTGACATGATAAGTATCATTTTAGGCAATGCAATAGAGACTTTTGAACATTTTATTTTCGATGCTAATTTCATTATATCAAAAGAGATTACAATTTTTTGACTTTTTAGGTCATTACATTGATTCAAAATATCAGGTTGTCACATCATCCCCCCATTAGAGGAAATTTCATCCCGAAATTTATTATAAGGCGAACATTTTTCATTAGGGAAAAGGTGTGGGTATTTTAGTATCCTATTATCTTCGCGTTCCCATGTATATTCAGGTCATCGCTTTGCATTCCAGCAGACCTTGACAATAGGTATGCAACTTTGCTTTGTTCTTTTAATTTCCCTATCCATGACCTCAACCGGTTCCTCTGAAAAGTGGAGAGTCTCTTTGATTTCAATTTCGTCTAGAGGGACGATGAGGGTCTCATCGGACAAACATTTCTTCAAGTTTTACACATGAAAGGTAGGATGTACACTATTCAGTTCCTGCGGTAGTCGAAGATTGTATGCTACCGGTCCGATCCTTGGAAGGATCACGAATGGTCCGATATACCTTGGGTCAGACCATTTCCGAAACATATTAATCCCTTCCATTTCTTCAAGTTTCCCACCATTTCCGAAACATATTAATCCCTTCCAGGGTCAGACCTTTAGTAGCACTCGGTTTCCCAACCTGAAATTCTAAGGGCTTCCATCTTTTTTCGGCATAACTCTTTTGTCTGTCTCTTGAAGCTTTTGGTCGTTCTCGAAATTGAGCAATCTTTTTAGTTGTTTCTCTTATAATTTTCGGGCGTGTTGGAGTACTCTTGGGTACCTGTCCCTTGGCTAGTTATGTGTCACACAATTCAGCCAAGCAAAGTGGTGATCTGCACTTGCGGCCATATAGGGCTTTGAATGGAGCAACTTTAATGTTGGATTGATAGCTATTGTTGTATGAGAATGCAACTAGTGGTAAATGGGTATCCCATGCTTTAACAAAATCGATTACACAAGCTTTTAGCATATCTTCCAAGGTTTGCACGATCCTCTCACTTTGACTGTCGGTTTGTAGGTGGTAAGCGGTACCCATATCTAGTTTCGTTCCAAGAGACTTTTGTAGCGACTGCCAAAATCGCGAGGTGAACCTACTATCTATGTCGTAGATAATGGATATTGGTACAACGTGTAGTGGTACAATCTCTCGGATGTATGTTCGAGCTAGCTTCTCCATCTTGTTGGTTTCCTTTATGGGTAGGAAGTGTGCGGATTTTGTTAATCTATCGAATATTACCCAGATGGTGTCTAGCCCGACTGCGGTCTTGGGTAATTTTGTTATGAAATCCATGGTTATCCGCTCCCACTTCGATTCGGGTATTTCTTGTAGTAATCCTGAAGGTTTTTGGTACACTATATTGACTTTGGCGCAAGTCAGACACTTTCCCACACAGGTAGCGATCTCCGCTTTCATGTTCGGCCACCAATATTGTAACAGCCCGGAATTTCAGGTATTGTTTTAAAACCATTTTTTGGGGACATTTTAGGAAGGGACTCGGCGAGTTGGTGCCTGACTCGCCGAGTAGGACCCCCAGGCGTGGTCGCGGATGCGCGACTGGACTCGACGAGTCCAGATATGGACTCGGCGAGTCGACGCTGTACAACAGAAACCCTAGCCGTTTAGTTTGGAATGTATATAATGCCTCTTAGGCCGTCACTGTACGTTTTTTTTTGGCCGATTGTGAAGCACCTAGCATCTATGGACGACTAGAGGAGAAGGGAAGGCTATTGGAGACCTTGAGGAGATTGTTAGACAAGAAGAGGCAAGGTGTTGGTCAAAGGAAGATCAAGAGGATTGAGTTCTGAAGGTTGGGGACACAGAGATCACGTTTTTCAGGTAATACTCGGTCCATTTCTATTGTTTTGGTGGTGAGCACGAATCTAGGGTTTATGAAACCCATTTACTGATTAGATAGATTATAATGTTGTTACCAAGCGTTTAAATCCCAGTAATAGCATGTTTAGAGGTCCAGGAAGTCCCATGTTTATATATATTTCGGAACCATGCGGATTACAGGAGGCAGTTGATCGACTACATGGCATGGACTCGCCGAGTCCAATGATCAGACTCGGCGAGTAGCTTGAAGATTCACTAGGACTCGCCGAGTTGTTCTTCAGACTCGGCGAGTAGCTTGAAGGTTCACTGGGACTCGCCGAGTTGTTCTTTAGACTCGGCGAGTGGAGTCGGGGTGGCCCCGCGATTCTTCCACGAGGATCTCGTCGAGTCAGGAGGGATACTCGACGGGTAGAAAGGGGAACAACAGGGAAGTTGGGGAGGACGTCTAGACTCGCCGAGTCGCCGTTGCACTCGACGAGTCCGGTCAAGCTGACCGTTGACCAGATTCGACCTGCATGTATTTTCGTAGGGTCAGTTGTCTTGTGTGATAAGGTTATTAATAAGGGTATATGGTATTATAGGGAGTCTGCAGATTGGCGGATCGAGTGCGAGTAGTTTCAAGAGTTTATAGCCTACATACTACGAGGTGAGTTTTCTCACTATACTTCACCCGGAAGGGTTTGACTGTGAGACTGGAAGGTCGTATATGATATGTGTTACTTATGTTATAAATAGAAAGATAGATGCTATACATGATATGTATGTTTATACGGGCCGGAAGACGACATATTATGTGACAGAAAGGTCAGGTATGATGTATGATGTATGTGCTATGTGTGTTATGTTATATTTATTATGTGTTGCGAATGCTATGGGCCGGAAGGCATTATACTATGGGCCGGAAGGCAATATGATACGGGCCGGAAGGCGATATGTTATGGGCCGGAAGGCGATTATGTTACGGGCCGGAAGGCAATGTATTGTGGACCGGAAGGTCAGGGCCTGGAAAGGCATATGTGTGTAAGTTGTATACTGGGGAACTCACTAAGCATTTATGCTTACAAGTTGTATGTATGTGTTTCAGGTACTAGCGAGGACCGTGGGAAGGCGCCGGCGTGATGCGTACACACTGCCATTGTTAAAGATCTTGGGGATTCTTTTAATTGTATTTTGAAATGAAACTTGGAATAAATATTATTGTTGAATGAAATTGTTTTATTTTAAATGAAAAATTTATCTGAAAATTTGCGTTGTTACAATTGGTATCAGAGCCTTGGTTTGAGGGATTCGGGTGTACCTTCGGGTGTAACTGAACTCAAACCGAGGATTTGAGGAAAAATCTTTTAAAAATAATAAAGACATAAAATTTTATAAATTGTAAAGCGGTAAACAAGAACGGAGCAGTGTGTACTATCAGCCAGCGCCCGAACGGTAAAGATTCCCAGAATACCTTACAATGTTATGTTATGCACTGAATTATGAATTGTTATGCATGCTAGAAGACTAGGTATACATGATAGGACTAGAACGGCCTGTTTTGTGATGCCTTAGTCTAGGGAGATTGCTTATATGAGATATTTGGTAGCGTGCAAGTAGATAGTGCATACTAGAGGTAGAGTACTCATTATTCGGGGTTTGGGGAGGAAGATTTGGGACGAATACTGATACGGTGTGGTCGGTAGTATTGGGCCCGTACTACCGAAGACACCGGGTCGGTGGAAGACCCAAGTAAGAATCCCTGGATATTGGAGACTGAGTAGGGTTGCGTTATCGAGTACAAATGTACTTGATGGAGTCTCTGATAATTTTATGTTGTATTTCAGAGACATCATGGTTACGACACGCCACGGAGCGAGTTTGAGCAGTATGAGTGACGAGGAGATTCGTCAGATGATTCAGGAGGAGGTAGCTGCGGCGGTTCGGGCTGAGATCCCGGAGATGTTTGGGTCCATTAAGACCACCCTGATGGAGGAGTTTGAGGAGCGGTACGCCGCACTGACTGAAGCTGTAGTCGCTACCGCTACCGCAGCGGTGGCCGCTGCTAGACCGCAAGGGGGTGATTCGTTGCTATTCCTGGAATTCAGCAACACGAAACCCCCTGAATTCGATGGGACGCAGGATCCGATTGCTGCGATGAGGTGGATCGCCGATATAGAGGGGTGCTTCTACACTTGTTCATGCCCGGAGCACCTGAGGGTACGGCTCGCCTTGAACCAGCTCCGTCTGGGAGAAGGATTGGTGGAAGTTCGTGACGGCGAACTTCACTCAGGCGGAGATTTCAGCGGTGACATGGGAGAGGTTTACTGAGATGTTCAGGGACGAGTACGTTCCCCCAGTGGAGAGGGAACGATTGATCCAGGAGTTCTTGACACTTAAGCAGGGTACTGATTCCGTTGCGGTGGTTACGCGGAAGTTTCATGAGAGGGCGATGTTCTGCCCTGAGCTGGTATCTACAGAGCAGTCACGGATGAGTCGGTATTTGGGCGTTCTGAGGAGGGATATCCGGGAGTTTGTGTCAAACTCCACCTATCGTACTTTCACTGAGCTTCAGGCAAACGCCAGGAAGCGCGAGATCGAGTTGGAGACTCAGGCGAGGGAGGAGGCCGAGTCTCGGCAGGTGGATCGGCGACCGGCTCAGTCTCAGCCGACAGCCAAGCGGATCAAGTTCGCTGATTCAAGGATGGGAGGTCCGAAGGGCCGCACTTGCGCGAAGTGCGGCAAGGGTCATGAGGGGGCGTGCCGAGCTGGTGGTTGCTACAAGTGTGGCAAGGAGGGACACATTGCCAGGGATTGCCCTAAGGGGTTTATGGTTTGCTTTCACTGCAACTAGACAGGCCATCGGAAGGCCGAGTGCCCGCAGCTTCGTCAGGGAGCTACACCTACTACCAGGACTACTGAGACCCGACCGGCGAAGGTCGAGGCCCCGAGGGCTCGCGGGAGAGCCTTCCAGCTGACTGCGGAGGAGGTCCGCGCTGCGCCCGATGTTGTGGCAGGTATGCTATCATTCACGTGTTACTTTAAAGTCGAAATGTTATGCTTATGTTAATGTATGTGTAGGTACTTTTCTTGTGAACTCTATGCCTGCGCTAGTGTTATTTGATTCGGGTGCGAGTAGATCTTTTGTATCGTTAGCTTTTAGTCAGCATATCGGCATTAGTCGTGAGCCGTTAAGTCGGCCTTTGAGCGTTTCTATTGCGGCCGAGAGGGTGGTTTGTGCTACGGAGGTTCTTCGGGGATGCGTGCTAGAGATTTTCGGGGTTGCGTTCCTGATTGACCTAATTCCTATTGCGATGGGGGATGTCTGTGTCATTGTAGGCATGGACTGGTTAAGCCGATTCAGCGCTGTCATTGACTGCGAGCGTCAGCTGGTGACTATACGAGACCCTAGTGGGGGAGTTCTTACGGAATACGGCGAGGGTACCCGTTCGGGATCAGCTTTTTGTTCGGCCGCTAGGGCGAGACAATGCCTACAGCAGGGATGTAAAGGTTTTGTGGCGTATGTTATGGATACGCGGGAGACTTCCGAGAGACCAAAGACAGTGGAGGAGGTTCTAGTGGTGCGCGAGTTTCCAGATGTTTTTCCTGAAGATTTGCCGGGGGTACCTCCTGCGAGACAAGTAGAGTTTGGTATCGATCTGGTTCCGGGGGCTGCGCCTATTGCGAAGGTGCCTTATCGTCTTGCACTTCCAGAGATGCAAAAGTTGTCCTCGCAACTCCAGGAGTTGCTGGGAAAGGGATTTATTCGACCGAGTAGCTCGTCGTGGGGAGCACCGATTCTGTTCGTCAAGAAGAAGGATGGTTCACACCGGATGTGCATCGATTACCGGGAGTTGAACAAGGTGATGGTCAAGAACCGCTATCCGTTACCGAGGATCGATGATTTATTCGATCAGTTGCAAGGGGCGTCTTGGTTTTCCAAGATCGATTTGAGATCAGGGTACCATCAGGTAAGAGTACGGGATGAGGACGTCCAGAAGACAGCATTTAGGACGCGGTATGGGCATTACGAGTTCGTGGTGATGCCTTTTGGGCTCACCAATGCCCCGGCAGTGTTCATGGATCTCATGAACAGGGTATGCAGGCCGATGCTGGATCGGTCCATGATTGTATTTATCGACGACATCCTGGTGTATTCGCGGTCTAGAGAGCAGCATGAGGGACATTTGAGGGAGGTCCTTGAGATACTGAGGTCGGAGAAGCTATATGCAAAATTCTCCAAATGTGACTTCTGGTTGCGGGAGGTCCAATTTCTGGGACATGTTGTTAATCAGGCAGGGATATTGGTTGATCCGGCCAAGGTGGAAGCAGTGATGAGTTGGGAGGCACCGAAGTCACCTTCCGAGATCAGGAGTTTCCTTGGGTTGGCGGGGTACTATCGGAGGTTTATTAGGGACTTCTCCAAGATCGCGGTACCGCTCACCAGATTGACCCGGAAGGGTGTTACATTCTCATGGGGACCCGAGCAGCAGACTTCCTTCGAGACACTTCGTCAGAGACTGTGCGAAGCCCCGGTATTAGCTCTCCCGGAAGGGATGGAAGACTTTGTCGTATATTGCGGCGCATCGATTTCGGGACTGGGTGCAGTATTGATGCAGAGGGGCCATGTGACAGCTTATGCATCGAGGCAGTTGAAGCGTCACGAGGCGAGGTATCCCACACATGACTTAGAGTTGGGGGCAGTAGTGTTCGCTCTCAAAATCTGGCGTCACTACCTGTACGGGGTTCGTTGTACTATATACACGGACCATAAGAGTTTGAAGTATCTGATGGATCAACCCAACCTAAATATGCGTCAGAGGAGATGGTTGGACGTGGTTAAGGATTATGACTGTGAGATCCTATATCACCCAGGCAAGGCTAATGTGGTAGCCGATGCATTGAGTCGTAGGGCGGAGAGCACTCCATTGCGGGACGTATGTCTGAGGTTGACGGTGATGACTCCGGTATTAGATGCTATTCGTGGGGCACAGGCCGAGGTTGTTAGATCCGAGATGCAGAAGAAGGAGCGGGTCGTCGGGTTAATTTCAGAGTTCGTTAAGGATGGGCGAGGACTTTTGACGTTTCAGGGTCGGATTTGGGTACCATTCGTGGGTGGTACGCGTGTTACTTTAATGCAGGAGGCTCATAGATCGAAATTCTCGATCCATCCCGGTGCTACGAAGATGTATTTGGATTTGAGAAAGGAATATTGGTGGCCTTGCATGAAGAGGGACGTCGCTTGGTTCGTTGAGAGGTGTTTGACCTGCCGTAGGGTTAAGGCCGAGCACCAGAGACCGCATGGTAAGTTGCAGCCATTTGAGATTCCTGAGTGGAAGTTGGAACAGATTACGATGGATTTCATCACCAAATTGCCGAGAACTGCCAGAGGAGTCGATGCAATTTGGGTGATTGTGGATAGGTTGACAAAGAGTGCACACTTCCTTGCCATTAGCGAAAGTTCATCAGCAGAGAAGTTGGCGGAGTTATACGTGAGAGAGATAGTATCTCGGCATGGAGTGCCGATCTCGATTGTTTCGGACCGCGATGTACGATTCACTTCCAGGTTCTGGAAGAAATTCCATGAGGAGCTGGGTACTAAACTGCATTTTAGTACCGCATACCATCCCCAGACAGACGGTCAGAGCGAGCGGACGATTCAGACATTGGAAGATATGCTTAGAGCGTGTGTGTTAGACTTCGGGGGTAGCTGGGATGCGCATTTGCCTTTGGCTGAGTTTTCCTACAACAACAGCCATCATTCGAGCATTGGTATGCCACCTTTTGAGTTGTTGTATGGTAGGAGATGTCGGACTCCCATTTGCTGGGGAGAGGTGGGACAGAGAGTGATGGGCAGTACAGAGATCGTACTTCAGACGACCGAGCAGATTCAGCAGGTTAGGCAGAGGTTATTGACCGCCCAGAGTCGACAGAAGAGTTATGCGGACAGACGCCGGTCCGAGCTGGAATTCCAGGTTGGTGATTTCGTTCTCCTGAAGGTTTCTCCCTGGAAGGGAGTGATCCGGTTCAGAAAGAGGGGCAAATTAGGGCCCCGGTTCATAGGTCCATTTCGGGTAATTGCAAGAGTAGGTCGGGTAGCTTATCGGTTAGAGTTGCCAGCGGAGTTGGGGCAGATTCATAATACCTTTCACGTTTCACAGCTGAGGAAGTGTATAGCCGATGAAACGGCAGTGGTTCCGTTAGAGGATATTTAGGTGGATGCGAGCCTTAATTACACCGAGAGACCAGTAGCTATCAGGGATCGGAAGATCAAGGTTCTGCGGAACAAGGAGATACCTCTAGTGTTGGTTCAGTGGCAACATCGGAAGGGATCGGAGATGACTTGGGAGCCGGAGCGTGAAATGCGGGAGCAACACCCGGAGTTATTCGCAGAGTGAGACTTCGAGGGCGAAGTCTAGTTCTAGTGGGGGAGAGTTGTAACAGCCCGGAATTTCAGGTATTGTTTTAAAACTATTTTTTGGGGACATTTTAGGAAGGGACTCGGCGAGTTGGTGCCTGACTCGCCGAGTAGGACCCCCAGGCGTGGTCGCGGATGCGCGACTGGACTCGACGAGTCCAGATATGGACTCGGCGAGTCGACGCTGTACAACAGAAACCCTAGCCGTTTAGTTTGGAACGTATATAATGCCTCTTAGGCCGTCACTGTACGTTTTTTTTGGCCGATTGTGAAGCACCTACCATCTGTGGACGACTAGAGGAGAAGGGAAGGCTATTGGAGACCTTGAGGAGATTGTTAGACAAGAAGAGGCAAGGTGTTGGTCAAAGGAAGATCAAGAGGATTGAGTTCTGAAGGTTGGGGACACAGAGATCACGTTTTTCAGGTAATACTCGGTCCATTTCTGTTGTTTTGGTGGTGAGCACGAATCTAGGGTTTATGAAACCCATTTAGTGATTAGATAGATTATAATGTTGTTACCAAGCGTTTAAATCCCAGTAATAGCATGTTTAGAGGTCCAGGAAGTCCCATGTTTATATATATTTCGGAACCATGTGGATTACAGGAGGCAGTTGATCGACTGCATGGCATGGACTCGCCGAGTCCAATGATCAGACTCGGCGAGTAGCTTAAAGATTCACTAGGACTCGCCGAGTTGTTCTTCAGACTCGGCGAGTAGCTTGAAGGTTCACTAGGACTCGTCGAGTTGTTCTTTAGACTCGGCGAGTGGAGTCGGGGTGGCCCCGCGATTCTTCCACGAGGATCTCGTCGAGTCAGGAGGGATACTCGATGGGTAGAAAGGGGAACAACAGGGAAGTTGGGGAGGACGTCTAGACTCGCCGAGTCGCCGTTGCACTCGACGAGTCCGGTCAAGCTGACCGTTGACCAGAGTTGACCTGCATGTATTTTCGTAGGGTCAGTTGTCTTGTGTGATAAGGTTATTAATAAGGGTATATGGTATTATAGAGAGTCTGCAGATTGGCGGATCGAGTGTGAGTAGTTTCAAGAGTTTATAGCCTACATACTACGAGGTGAGTTTTCTCACTATACTTCACCCGGAAGGGTTTGACTGTGAGACCAGAAGGTCGTATATGATATGTGTTACTTATGTTATAAATAGAAAGATAGATGCTATACATGATATGTATGTTTATACGGGCCGGAAGACGACATATTATGTGACAGAAAAGTCAGGTATGATGTATGATGTATGTGCTATGTGTGTTATGTTATATGTATTATGTGTTGCGAATGCTATGGGCCGGAAGGCATTATACTATGGGCCGGAAGGCAATATGATACGGGCCGGAAGGCGATATGTTACGGGCCGGAAGGCGATATGTTATGGGCCGGAAGGCGATTATGTTACGGGCCGGAAGGCAATGTATTGTGGACCGGAAGGTCCGGGCCTGGAAAGGCATATGTGTGTAAGTCGTATACTGGGGAACTCACTAAGCATTTATGCTTACAAGTTGTATGTATGTGTTTCAGGTACTAGCGAGGACCGTGGGAAGGCGCCGGCGTGACGCGTACCCACTGCCATTGTTGAAGATCTTGGGGATTCTTTTAATTGTATTTTGAAATGAAACTTGGAATAAATATTATTGTTGAATGAAATTGTTTTATTTTAAATGAAAATTTTATCTGAAAATTTGCGTTGTTACAAATATAGTTTCTTGAGGTCCAGATACATCTTGTCCGAACCTGGATGCACGGAGTATCGAGTCTTATGAGCCTCGTTCATGACCACATCTCTAAATCCACCAAACTTCGGTGTCCAAATCCGATCCATGAAGTAACGAACTCCGTCGACCTTGACTTCCAGATTCTTATCCATCCCCCCTTAAGGCTTCACCCGTCACATTCTTTAATTTCAAGGCTTCCCTTTGAGCTTCCTTGATTTGCGTGGATAGTTGTGAATGGATCATCATGGTTAAGGATTTCACTTGGCGGCCAGAGTATTCCTTTCGACTAAGAGCATCAGCTACCACATTCGATTTTCGTGGTTGATAACAAATTTCATATTCGTAGTCATTCAACAATTCAACCCATTGTCTTTGCCTCATTTTGAGTTCCTTTTGATTAAGGATGTGTTGAAGGCTCTTGTGATCAGTGAAGATTGTGCATTTAGTTCCGTAGAGATAGTGTCTCCAAATATTTAAGGCAAAACGACTGCTCCCAGTTCGAGGTCGTGTGTAGTGTAGTTGACCTCATGCCTATTGAGTTGTCTCGAGGCATAGGAGATGACCTTTCCTCGTTGCATTAGAACACATCCAAGACCTTGGTTAGATGCATCACAGTAGACCACGAAGTCTTCTGTTCCTTTTAGCAAGGAAAATATAGGAGCGCTTCTGACAACTCGACACTTTTACATTGTGAAATCGATCCATATATCTATAATTCACGTGAATTTAGCATGTTTTAGCAAAATTTTGGGTCCGTGAGAGTGTTTTAGGCTTAGTATATCATAGATGTGGGCCATAGGAAGGTTTAGGAAGGGTGTTGCATCGCAAAATCCAGCCAAACACACCAAGAGAGGTGTGTGCGGCCGCACACTAGTGTATGCGGCCAGACAGCCTCACACCCAACCCTATATATAGTAGAGGACCCCTTTCCATTAACTTTTGGCTGTACTCTCTTCCTCTCTCTACTTTCTCTCTCTAAAAACATCACCCAAGAACACTTAGAAGGCCTCCAACAAGTGAAGAACATCATCTTTCAGCCTGTTATATATGTAAAACACTTGAATCCAAGCCCAAAACTCATACTGTTCTTCGTGTTCTTCACTCCTTGAAGGAGTACGACCGCACACCTTCATCAGGTAGCCGCACATGTTCAAAACACCCTTCAAAGTGAGAGTATGGCCACACAATCGACACACAGGACTCAAACAAGGAGTGTACGGCCACACACCCCTATGTTTGCCCGCACACTCTAGTGTGCAGCCTCACAAACAAGTCTGGCCGCATTCCCAGCCGTACACTCACTTTTATAGTTATACACCCACCCTAATACTCATATTTGGCCATAAAACTTGCATAAATCATTGATTATAGAACACATAACATGTAGTCCTAGTGATTCCAAGCCCTTAGAGTGATTTCCCATACTTTTTAGTCATGAAACACCCTAGCTCTAACATATATACGTGTCAACATATATTTAATAGGGGCTACTTGTGTTCAGAGCATCCGTCGACACTCAACACTCATATCGATAGCACACTTGAACCCTACGTCAAACACTGAGTTCATACCCCTTAATTAACCTTTCTAATGTTTTTAATTGTTTTTATGCTGGGGGGGATACAAGTTGAATCCAATACATTGCAGATTCAATCACACGTGATTTAAGACTTACTATCAAAACGATTTGACATTTTTAAAGTATTTTTTTAGTAAAATTATTTCAAATGTTTATCAACCTTATTTACTCAAATCATTTTTCTCAAAAACTGATTTTCAATGTTTTCAAACCTTAAATTATTTCCAAATCATATCTACACTAATATATTTATATAAATAAGTATTGAAGGACTTAGAACTGATAAGTGACCTTATTTCATGTTCTTGTTTGATTGTGTACATAGGGTATTAGGTTATCTGTCTGATTGTCATTTAATATTTAGTTATATATCTTGTATATTTGTGTTAGATATAAAAGTTTTCACTCTAGTTCGATACTCCTACATATTGAAGACACTTAATTAAGTACTCTATTTAACTATAATAGGTATAGTTAAGAATTACAGTTCACTACCGACGTTACTATGATACACATTAGGGCCAATACAATTACAAGACTATATGTACAGTACACAATGTGAAAAGAACGCTATATACTATACTATACTAAGCTAACACTATCCACAACATGAAGAAACACTATAAGCTACATCAAGAGAACATTACATAGTTCAGTAAGAGAATACTATATACTATATGAGAGAAAATACTACAATGGAATGTGATGCACTATTTCTCTATACGACACTTTGCTATGCATCTATCGGGTAATTCCTGGAGGGAGAACGATCACTACGTGTATAGATCTATACAGGATGGATTTTCCCCCATCCCGACTGCTAGCTATAGTTTGAGCCTTTGGCCCAGGGATGACAAAACACTAGTACACTATCGGTGACCTGGAGGGTCAGTCGCTGTATTACTCTTACTCAGTATGATTACATACGAGCTCACATTCAAAGCATAATTTAACATACATCCCAAGGTGTATCCAAAATTAATACTATCCGGAGTTTACATTCACTATTACATATAACTGAAAGGGACGCTGTTGGGGGTGAAACTCTATTCCTTCTCTATAATGAAAGAGTTTAAAATTGTATCTCTCATTACTGATATTTTCACAAGAAGACTATTACATTTTCAAAGAAATGAACCTACAAATAACCTAGTCTTGGTGAAATACTACTTTTGCTGGAAAATATGGGATTTTCTAGGAATCAAACTACTTTCGAATTTTAATAACAGCCATTACACTACATGATTTTAAACATTTTTATACAAGCAACGACACAAAATATTTATGAACTCACCAGCTTTATGCTGATACTCATTTTCAAAATTACTTGTATTCTCAGGTCAACA
Organism: Lactuca saligna; assembly: GCF_052625555.1. NCBI lineage: Eukaryota > Viridiplantae > Streptophyta > Magnoliopsida > Asterales > Asteraceae > Lactuca > Lactuca saligna. The sequence goes on from NC_136421.1 coordinate 202,913,079, forward strand.
ATAAACAGCTACTGATGTAGCTTTTGGGAAGATGGGTCACATATAAGACCCATCTTTTATTTTGTTTATACTTTTGGTGTTTATCAAACTGTACAGAACATGCTTGTATTCCAATTATTATATTAATGCAAGGGATATGGTTGCTTGTTTTTACTATTATGCATTGTTATGATACTATACATAACGTCCTCCACCCTAGAACGTATTCCACCGTTCTCGGTTTTAGGGTGTGACAGATTGGTATCAGAGCATTGTTTATAGTGAATCAAGTATATCAACCCATAAAAGATATACTTTTAAATACTAAAATATTTAATTAAGTATATATATATATATATATATATATATATAAATATGTACATCCTCGAATACAAAGGGTCAGTATCATATTAGAACAAAACAAAAATATTAAGATTGTTGAGCATCACAATTAGGCTTAGAGATATATAGTCACATCTGGGTGGATGCAGCCTGATGAACTACATTTTTCTAGGAGTGACTAGCATGTGCCTAAGAGTAGTTTTGGTGCTACAACAAGTCTAAAACTTACTAACACTAACACAAGAACTCTAACGCAAGAATACTATAGGAGTATTCTGCATCTTTCTAATTTACATATGTGAGAACTAAAAGCGTCATTATTAGGAGAGCAATAATTGCTAAGTGGATACGCTATGATTACATGTGACTAAGACGTCATAGACTTAGAATCTGTGAACTTTGCTTTGCTTCCTGTTCCTTGTTTGGTTGTGGATTTAGGATTAGGGTCGCTTATTCGAAGGTCTATCCTGTTTCGGTCGCATGTAATTAGTATGCACTATGCAATTATTGGTCTGACTAATAACGATTCTCTTATAAGTATCTTAGATTAGTACGTCTATTAACTATTCTTTCCACTTTTCTCGCATAGACATCATGGCCAGATCTCATCATGGTGATCCATACTTCCCAAATCACGGCAATGCGGGATGGCTTGAAGAAGAGCCCGATGAGGAACATCAAATCCCTTTGGATGACCACCAAGTAGAAGGCTTCTTGGATGGGTCTAACTCCGAACCCGAAGTCAACAACCTACCCTATGTGGCCTCGGTCCCAAACCCTAACCCCCGCCAGGCCTTCCACGACCCGACGCCTACATGGGTGGAATGCATAGAAACATGGAGTAAGGAGAAAAATCAACCCATGCCCTTCAATGAAGACCGAAGCTTTTACAACACAAGCGAAGGATGATCGGCAGACAGAGTCTTACCCATCCTGGTCCAAAGAGTTGCCCGCAATGAAATTCTAGGCAGGACAGCTCTCCAACGTATCGCAGAGGATGCTATGATTGGAGGATTGCACTCCCTTTGCACCAGCCGCATGGAGCATGGTAGGGAGAGGTCCGCAGCAGACCACGAGGCCTTGCTACGGCCATTAGCATGCCAGAGGGTCTACGAGCGACACCTCCTCGACATGGAACGCCAACTGGCCGATCTTCGAGTTCGTTCGAGAAAAATTCACCATCGCCGATAAAAGATGACTAGCGCATCTTTTCTTTTCACTTACGGATACCCTTTAGCATCTGCTTTTGAACGAAACACTTTTCTATATAATATTCTCATATTTCAGTATGCTATGTAGTCATCTAGACTGTCAATCATTTTCCCCTTATGGTTTCATGTAAGGTCTACCGTTAGGCCATTTTTCCAGAACTTATTTACATCAGTAATACAATTGATATCGACAGTTATCTAACCTATTGGGAAAAGTCTATACTCTTATGTATCCCTACTTTATATATGACTTGGTCTCACAACTTGTATATGCTGGTGTAATTCATAAAGCACTCTCATCATACTCACAATTGTTTCTCACTATTGTCGTCATCCTTAAAATTTTTTAGCAAAAGATACCTCCCCGAAAGTTCCCAAACAGAGGCAGACCTGCGGCTCAAACTCCTCCACCGCCACCCCCTCCACAGTTCGATCTGGTGATGTTTCAAATGGCTGTAACTGCAGCAGTGACTCCAGCTTTGGCTCAAATAAATTCTGGTGATGCAAGTGGTGCTGGAATGGGCGGCAATTCTAGACATGGTGAAGATCATCAACGGACACAGGGATGCACCTATAAGGATTTCATGAATTGAAAACCAACCTTCTTCAATGGAACTAGAGGAATCCTTGCATTATCTCAGTGGTTCGAAAGAATGCAGGCCCTCTTCGAGATGTGCTCGTGCCCCGTGGAAAGCAAGATTAAATTTGCTGTGTGTACCTTCACCGAAAGGGCCTTGACATGGTGGAATAGCCATGTTAAATCACTCTCCCTAGTAACAACCAACACCATGTGCTGGGACACACTGAAGGACCTATTGATGAGAGAGTACTTCCCTAGGGGTGAAGTTCAGAAACTCGAAGAGGAACTCTGGAACCTCAAAATGAAGGGGACCGACAAAATGTCTTATACTTCCAGGTTCTACAACCTAGTAGCTATGTGTCCTAACATGATCCCTTCTGAAAGCAAGAAGATTGAGCGATACATCCGGGGTTTAGTGACCCCGTATCGAGGGGGTGTTTTAGCATCATGCCCTACGACCTTTGACAGTACCAAGGAATTGGCTCAAAGGTTGATTGATCATGAAGTTCCTTCCACCCCATCAACAACTACAACGGTTAGCACTACACCAACCACGTCTTCCGACAACAAAAGGAAATAGTGGGACCAGAAGATGAGCAAGTCAACTCAATCATCCTCCAAAAACCAGCAGACGGTGGCTGTCCATGCTGCCACTACTGCTGCTGCCCCTACACCAGCCAAAATGTATACTGGAAACCTACCCAAGTGCACCAAGTGCTCTTTCCATCATCACAGCCCCTGTCATGAAATGCACTACACTAACTGCAACCAGAAGGGTCATACCATTCGGTTTTGTAGGCCTCAACCCAAACCCATCAGCCAAGTTCCCAGTACCGGAGTGAGTGAAGCCTGTTATGGTTGTGGAGAGGTCGGACACTTCAAAAGAAACTGCCCGAAAGCTGGGAATGTGGGAGGAACAGGAAGACTACTTGCTATTAGTCACAATGAAGCGGTGACAGACCCCACAATAGTCACAGGTACGTTCTTTCTTGATAACTCGTATGCTTGTATCCTCTTTGAGAGCGGAGCAGAAAGAAGTTTCGTAAAACAAAATGTTAAGCACTTACTTAAACAATACTCACAACCGTTAAAAGAAACCTTCATTGTAGAGATGGATAACGAAAATACAGAATGTTCTAACGAGATCTACATAGGTTGTATCCTCACACTAGATGATCGTTCATTCCCTATCGACCTCATACCAGTATCGATCAAGAGTTTCGACATCATCGTGGGCATGGACGGGTTGAGTCCCCATCGCGCTGATATCCTGTGCTTCGACAAAGCCATCCGTCTAAATCCACCGAATAACAAAACTATGTTAATATACAGAGACAAACCGAATACGAGTCTTCGTATCATTTCCAGTATTCAAGCCCAGCAGTACTTGCATAAAGAATATTGTGCGTTTCTTGCACACGTTGTCGACACAAGCCGGAAAATGAAAGATCTAAAAGACTTCCCCGTAGTATGCGACTTTGCTGATATCTTCCCCGAGGAGTTACCAGGTTTACCTCCACAACGTCAAGTCGAGTTCAGGATCGACTTAATTCTAGGAGCTACAACTGTAGCCAAATCGCCCTATTGTCTAGAACCTGCTGAGATGCAAGAATTTTCCAGTCAACATAACGAGCTGCTCAGCAAGGGCTTTATAAGACTGAGTTTCTCACCCTGGGGAGCGTCGGTCTCGTTCATAAAGAAGAAAGACGGACTGTTCCATATGTGCATCGATTAAATAGAACTCAACAAACCGACACTTAAAAATTGTTTCCCTCTTCCTCGTATAGACGATACCTTTGACCAACTGCAAGGGACGAGTTACTTCTCCAAGATTGACCAAAGGTCCGGATACCATCAGTTGCGAGAGCTCAAGGAGGATCTTTTGAAAACCGCCTTCCGAACACGTTATGGGCACTACGAGTTCGTAGTTATGCCATTCGGATTGACCAATGCTCCCGCAGTGTTCATGGACTTAATGAATAGGGTGTGCAGTTCATCATCGTCATCATTGATAACATACTGGTTTACTCTCGAAGTGAGGATGAGCATAGCGAGCACCTACGACAAGTCCTGGAAACCCTACGATCAGAGAAGCTATACACGAAATTCTCTAAGTGCGAATTTTGGATCCAAAAGATCGAATTCTTAGGACATGTGGTTAGTGAAGAAGGAATCCACGTGGACCCATCCAAGATTAAAGCTATTGAGAACTGGTCAGCACCGAAGACGCCTACAGAAATTCGTCAAAATCTTGGTCTCACTAGCTAGTATCGTTGGTTCATTCAAAATTTCTCCCGGATCACGAAACAGGAAAAGGAATTCCTAACCCTGAAACGTGCCTTATGCACCACGCCGATACAATCCCTTCCTGTGGGAACAGATGATTTTGTGGTTTACTGCATCGTATCCAATCAGGGGCTCGGTTGTGTTCTGATGCAACGAGGTAAGGTCATATCCTACGCTTCAAGACAGCTGAAGACACACGAAGTCAACTACACTACACACGATCTCGAATTCGGAGCGGTTGTGTTTGCTCTAAAGATCTGGAGACAGTATATGTACGGTATGAAGAGTACGATATACGCGGATCACAAAAGCCTCAAACACATACTAAACTAGAACGAGCTCAATACGAGACAACAACGGTGGGTCGAACTACTCAATGATTACGACTATTAAATTTGATATCACCCGGGTAAAGCCAATGTAGTAGCAGACACCGTGAGTCGGAAAGAATATTCTGGTCGAAAGGTTAAATCACAGACAATGACTATCCATTCTCACTTATCCGCGCAAATTCGTGAATCCCAGATGGAAGCCCTAAAACAAGAAAATGTCATAAACAAAACTTTGAGGGGAAGAAATAAGAATCTTGAGATCCGAGGAGACAGAGTTTATTGTTTCATGAGTCGGATCTAGACCCCAAAGTTCGGTGGTTACAGAGAGGTTATCATGAACGAAGCTCAGAAGACCAGGTAATCCGCTCACCCAGGTTCGGACAAGATGTACCTTGATCTCAAGAAGTTATATTGGTGGCCAAACATTAAAGTCGAGATCGCTACCTTCGTGGGCAAGTGCCTGACTTGTGCCAAGGTGAAGGTCGAATATCAGAAACCCTTGGGTCTTCTCCAACAACCCGAGATACCTGAGTGGAAATGGGAGATGATTTCTATGGATTTCATTACCAAATTACCCAAATCTCCGAGTGGGTACGATACCATTTGGTTAATTGTCAATTGATTGACGATATTCGCCCATTTCCTTCCAATCAAATAAACTTTCAAGATGGAAAGGCTCACATGAATCTACATCCAACAGATTGTTCGACTACATGGCGTTCCTATATCTATTATCTCCGATTGGGATAGTAGCTTCACTTGAAGATTCTGGCAATCACTGCAAAGTGCCCTAGGAATGAGGCTGGACATGAGTACAGCCTACCATCCATAGACCAATGGACAAAGTGAAAGGACTATCTAAACTCTGGAAGACATGCTACGGATCGACCTTGGTAAGGAGTGGGATACCCACTTACCCTTGGTCGAGTTTTCCTACAACAACAATTACCACACAAGCATCAAGGAAACTCCATTTGAAGCCCTCTACGGCCGAAAGTGTAGATCCCCTTTTCGCTGGGCTGAGGTGGGTGACACCCAGTTAGCTAAAGGACGGATACCTGACAGCACTCTCACAGGTCTGGAGATCATTCGAGAAATGACCGAGAAGATCGTTAAGATTTTTGAAAGATTAAAAGTGGCTAGAGACCGACATAAAAGCTACGCAGACAAACGAAGAAAACCCTTGGAGTTCCAGGTGGGAGACTGAGTCCTTCTGAAAGTCTCACCCTAGAAAAGCACGATACGCTTTGGAAAGCGTGGAAAGCTAAATCCAAGATACATAGGGCCTTTCGAGATTCTGGCTAGCATCGGCCCTGTGGCTTACTAAATTAATCTACCTCGCGAGCTTAGTAACATACATCCTACATTCCACATCTCAAACTTAAAAAAGTGACAATATATCACACCCCGAAAGTGATGGTGGAAATGTTCCGAGGCGGAGGATGTCATGTAGTATCGCAACCAATGTACATAGTAGGCATAGTAAACACAAAACATTACATTACATATGAATAATTACATTTGTTTGAAAGAAGAGTTTTACAAAAGTTATACATATGTATCATATGAACAATAGTTAAGACGAGTCTTCTATACGCTCCGACTTCTCCAAAATATCGCTGGTACCTGTCTAATGTGGACCTGAGAATACAAGCAGTTTGAAAATCAGCATAAAGCTAGTGAGTTCATAAGAGGTTTGTTTCTGAAATTGAACAAGTTTTCTTTAGTTTCTGAAAAAGGTTGTTCTCCAAGAAAATCCCATATTTTCTTATGTGTAAAGTTTGGTTATTCGTTTGTTATACGTTCTGGTTATGTACAGTTTGTTATCCCAGGAAAAACCCTTATTTTCCTTAAAAGTTTGCAATCGGTTATCGGTTCTGAATCTAGTGTACAAGTATCTACCATACTTAAAGTGTTCGTGTGATGTTTCCCTGAAAACCTGGTTACCCTTGAAATGTATGTTAGTTTTAACACGTATATAAAACTATTGTGTGAAAAGTAAACTAATTCATAAGGTTATTAGTTTACTAGATCCATTTTTACCAACAAGTAAATCTCTGTTATCTAAATTGCGGGTTCTATAACCATACGATAGATTATATATGGCAATAAGTAGTGCATCAATCCCATATAGATATATACACTCAAGTCACGCTCTCCCTCCAAGAGATTCTAGTTATGGGGGCGGTCCTCCACTTGTGTATCTCTGTGAAGTCTTTCTGTGGATGCGTCTCCAATTATTAAGATTAAAAATTTACAAGTAATAATGTGTAAAATCCTGTTTGTGATTTTGGTTATGACGGGGGTCCTCCACTCGCGTATCTCTGTGGGGTGTTACCGAGGATGTGTTCTAATGTTCTAGGCTAATGATTTTAACATAAATGAAGTGAAAAATCATTGGTGAAACATATAATATAACACTGTATAATCATGTTTGCAATTAGCTTGAAAACTAACTCTGCAAGTCAAACTATTGGATAAAATGGTTGCTAATGTTAAAAGCATATGAAATATGAAACCGTTCGAATGAAATAATAATTTTAAGTAGAAGATGTTCTTGTACTTTTTCTTGTATTCCCCGCTGAAAACATGGAAAACGTAGGGGTATGAACTCACCAGTCGAGAAGTGTGTCGGTTGGATGCTAAGTGTCAGTTCGGGGCTTGATTACGCATGAGATTCCTATGTAATATGAAGAGATAGATAATTGTATCTAATTAGACTTAGAACCACTAATTAGATAAGATTAAACACTTCTACACGCGAAAACACTTGAATTCAAGTGTTTGGAGTGACCCGGGTAGCATCTATGGATGTATATGGCTTGGATATGGAGTATAATCTTCGAGAGTAAACTCCCAATGGAGTTTTCGGCCCAAATGACCAACTCCCCATGAGTTTATGGCCGTAAACTCATGGTGGAGTGTTCTTGGTTGCTAAATGACCTTATAACACTTGTGGGGTAATGCTAGGCTTGGTTTTAAGGCATTGGAATGGAATTTGGGCATCATAGGGACCATTTGAGGAGTTTACGGTAGTAAACTAGAATTTTATAGCCGTAAAATCTTGTGCACCCATTCAAAGTGTGTTTTGGTGGTCCTAGATCAATCGCAAGTGTTTCTAGCTCAATATACAAGTCATAGGATGAAGTTACGGCACCATTTGACTCATTTATAGGAGTTTACGACACGAAAACTCATCCTTGGGGGCGTTTATGGCCGTGAACTCGTTAGGGGGTGTTTTCTATCAAGTTTAGGGTCCCTAACTCATTTGTGGTTGCTTCTTGACTTTAATCCAAGGCTTAGGATGTGTTTAAGGGGCATCTTAACACCTTAGAGGGTGTTTACGGCCTATGAATTGATATTTCCAGCCCAAGCATGTTTTGTATAGTAAACTCATTTTTACCCCTTAAATGATGAGTTTTTGGTGTTCCAAGTCCATTAGTGTAAGCCACTAAGTCATATATAAGCTCCATATGTTGTTTGGAAGGGTTTTAAGGCTCAAAACCGAATCTATCAGAGTTTGCGGCCCAAGGGTGTTCTAGGGCTTTAAACTCATGTTTATGGTCCTATTTCATAGTTTAAACACGAATTTGAAGGATAAAGATGTTAACCTATCAACTAGGATAGTTATCTTACCGATTTGGAGCTTGGTTTGGGTGATTTTGGAATAATCTTTGTGTTTCAATAGAGAGAGTAGAGAGAGAGAAGAGAAGAGCTTCAAATGAGTCCCAAATCAAGTTTATATATGGTTCGGGTTTGGGGCTCGGTGGAATTCTACCCGATACTGACGTTAAATGAGGCTCTTGGTCGTACCCGATTTGGTTACCGTAACCCGACATGATCGTCACTTATAATTTTTCCAAATAAATATTTGGGATATATTCACGCAATTCTAATGTGTTCCAACACTTATGATGTCAAAATAAGAAGTCCGAATTAAATTAATTTAACACAAAGTTAATGGAAAATTTGGAACGTAGCGGCTTAACTGATAGAAAACGGGTTACAAAGATGGAAAGTTTTCGGATTGTGACATTATCCCCCCGTTATAGGGAATTTCGTCTCGAAATTTAGAGTTAAGATACAAATCATGGAATTTAAAAGAGATGCGGATACTTCAGTTTCATCGAGTCTTCGCGCTCCCAAGTCAACTCAGGTCCCCGCTTGGCATTCCAACGAACCTTCACTATTGGGATGCGGCTTCGTTTCGTACGTTTGATCTCTCGATCCATGATTTCGATGGGTTCTTCCACAAAGGTCAAGTTCTCGTTTATCTCCATCTCGTCAAGGGGAATCACGAGCTTTTCATCGGATAGATACTTCTTAAGATTTGAGACATGGAAGACTGGATGAATGTTGCTGAGTTCTTGAGGGAGTCGGAGTTTGTAGGCTACAGCACAGATCCTGGCTAGGATCTCGAAAGGTCCGATGTACCTCGGGTTAATTTTTCCACGCTTTCCAAAGTGTATCATGCCTTTACAGGGAGAGACCTTTAACAGTACACGATCTCCAACCTGGAATTCTAATGGTTTCCGTCGTTTGTCAGCGTAACTCTTCTATCGGTCTCGTGAAGCTTTCAGTCATTCTCGGATTTGGATGATCTTCTCAGTGGTTTCGTGAATGATTTCAGGACCACTGGGAGCATTGTCAGGTACTCGACTCTTAGCTAGCTGCGTGTCTCCTACCTCGACCCAGCACAGAGGGGATCTGCACTTACGATCGTGGAGGGCTTCAAACGGGGTAGCCTTGATACTGGTGTGGTAGCTGTTGTTATACGAAAACTCGATCAAAGGCAAATGTGTGTCCCACGACATTCCAAAATCGATGACACATGCTCGAAGCATGTCCTCCAGGGTTTGCATAGTTCTCTCACTCTGTCCGTCTGTCTGAGGATGATAGGGCGTGCTCATGTCTAGATTAATTCCAAGAGCCTTCTGGAGAGACTGCCAAAACCGGGAGGAAAACCTGTTATCTCTATTAGAGATAATGGACACAGCTACACTGTCACACCCCGCTAAAGCGGAAACGCAAGGTATGACAGCGATAACGGTTTCAATGCAAAAGCTAAAGATACATCACCATAGTAGTATTTAAAAGTTTACAACCCATAGCTTCAAAAGAAACAAAATACAAGTTTTTCAAAATAACATTGTTCAAAATATAGCTTCATAATAGCTTCAACATGATGCAGCATGCTCTATGATGATGAATCTTTACATCCACTTACTAATTACTTCCTGAAAAAGCATGTAAAACGAGCGTCAACTATGAAAATGGTTGGTGAGTATCACAAGTTTATAAAAATCGAGCGTACAATAAGGCTTTTCGTAAATACAAGTACATTGCTTCAATGATAAACAAGTTGATTGCTATTAATGAATTCAAGTTTATTGCTATAACGAGAAACGAGTTTGTTTGTTTTTGAGCAAACAATGAGTCTCAACCAAACCTATGACTGAAGCCCTATCGAGATCTATGCTTATCGTTCCATAGATGAATATGGTATCATGCACTCCAGCGATTTGGGCGAGTGAGGAGTTGTCAATTCCTAATAGCGCTATCCATAACGACCATTGGCTCAAAGAGTTAATGGTTAGAGATAAGGGAAGGGCCTTAGTACGATAAGTTCTCATGTTCCATGTTGCATAGACATACATAAAGAAACATAGCAATACAATAGCAATCATGTTTGATACAATTCAATTTAAATACAACATGCAAACAATAGTTTTTCTGGACATGCTTTTCCACCCCAAAACATAAAAACCGAAAATAGGGGACTGCGTGAATACTCACAGTATGCTAAATATAACAACCAAGTTTATACGAGTTAGATAAATACAACGGATATAAATAGTTTAGGACATGCTTTTCCACCCCAAAACATAAAAACCGAAAATAGGGGAGTGCGTGAATACTCACGATGTTTTGTGTAAACACAAGCGGTACTTCGGGATGCACCAACGTCTTACTACCGGGATCCTACGACATCAAACACACGCACTAGTGAGTTTCCATGTCGATATCTAATGCTAATATACTAAACTCTACATATAGGGAAATGCCAATTTATGTTTTAGTATTGGATTTTATATCAATTAGTTACACTTTTTCTGAAGTAATGAAATTCTATATATCGGACGATTAATTACAACCTTGGAATATAACCTTTCCAAATTTTTAAGTCCTTATTACAACATAAATTCACGAAAATAGCATTCGAGGGATAAAAATTCTCAATCTTTTTATTTAACTGTTATTACACAATACTAAGCTGGGAAAATTATAAAAATGGATTTCCAAGCTGTTTAATTATATTTTATGATTTTTGAGCATTTATTTCAATAAAAATTGAAATAAATAGAAAATAGTTTCCAAAATTACCCAAACTTTTTATTTAATTGTTATTATACATAAATAGGCTGGGAAAAATATAAAAGATATTTTTCAGTGGGTATTTCTATTTTTCCTTGCTTTATTCCTTTAAATAGTCATTAATTAAAGAAATAATATTAAACAGTTAAAATAAATCACCATAAATTTTTGTAACATCATTTACAGTATAAATATCCTGGGAAAAATATCAAAAGTGGTTTTCATAATGTATGAAGTGGTTTTGGGTATTTATGTATATTTAAGTGTATTTTAGTGCAATTAACTTTAGAAAATAAGAAAAAAATAGTTTACAGTAGAGAAAAATATTCAAAATTTTTATGTAACCTCTTACTCTATTATATTATATCCTGGTAAATTTTCATGAATTTTGGATAATCAAAACTATTTCTCCCATTTTTAGACCATTATAATTACCAAAAATTGGGAAAAATAGTAAAACATGATGGAAAATCTTGAAATTATTTTCTGGAGTCACCCATCACAGGTAAGGTATGCGAAAATTGTTATATACAATTTGTACATCCTATAAAGTGGTTTTTTGATTTATCATGTCCTAAATAAAAGAAAATTAGAAATCATATGAAACAGCAACAAAAATTGCTGAAATTTGGTGAGAGGTCATTATTCTTCATATGGATCATCCATGAATTTATTTAGGATATATTGACCTCTGGAAGTATTTTATATGATTTATGCCCTTGATTTTAGCAATAATTCTAATAAATCAAAGAAATAACAAAAGCTCTTGAAATTTTCCAGATTATCTCATGCATGCAAGGGCTTTCAAAAGGAAAAATGTAAAAAAATGTATTCAGAAGAGAAATGAGGGTAATGATTCCAAACAATTTAAGAAAAGTTGCATGCAATAATGCATGAAGTGTAAATGTGGCTGAAGTTCATGAATTTGTGTAGCCCATTCAGTGAGGTTTTAAGCCACGAAATTTCAACCATAATTCACTAGATATGTTAAGTTTCTAAGGTATTTTTCCTCAGATTTATGGTTGGGTTTAAGGCCATTGTTTAAGCAAGATAAAAATAGTGATCACAGAAAAAGAGCTGTATGCGCAACCTTTTTGTAAAATCTGCTAAAAATCGGATATTTAATATTTTACAGTGAGACCAGTTGGGTTGGAAAGTTAACTCGTGGAAATAACCAATACAAAAAGAATATCATGATTTTGTTAAGAAATGACTGAGTTATGACTGTTCAAAATCTGAGCAAAGTAATCTGGCAGATTGCATGTTTGCTTGTGTGCATTATTAGGGTATTTCAACAAGAACATCATGCATGTCTTTGGTAAGGCCCGATTTCTAACACATGCATGGAATGAATGAGCATCCAAGATGTACTATAAATGTTTTAAATGCTTTTGTTCATGCATGAACACAAAAGAAATGGAGAAGAACATGAAATATTAGGTTTTGATGTCACATGATCATATGTGCATCTTTTCCACTCCTTGCATGGGTTTGATCCCGGATTTTCACCATCTCTAACACATGCATTGTGTTATGGTGAGAATCTACAAACCACAAGGGGAGAATAAAGATTTCTAGCCATGGAAAAGCATAGAATCCGAAAAGTAGAGAAGACTAAGAAGAAAAAGAGGTTTAACCATGAAACTATGGAAGAAGATGTTGTTGTTTACCTTGGTTTTGACCTTGAGAGAAGTAAGAACACTTCAAGGGCTTCACAATCTCGAAATTTTGCAGAGAAATGAGAGGATTTTCGTGAGTTTAGAGAGAGGGAAGAAGAGAGTGAAGTGTGTGAAGAGAGTGAAGTGAGAGAGTGAAGAGGGAAGAGGTGGAGTAAGGGTTTAAGCCTAATGATTGTGTTTTGGGGAAGAGAGAGGGCATGGGGAGAGGTGATGGCCGGTTTTTGCATGCATTTTGGCCTCCTCTCTCCTAAATTTTAAACTTTATAAACTTCCCTCCTATATTTTATATAAAAACATTCATTTTTATAAAATGTTTATTAAGCAATTTGATTTATTTAAAAATCTTGTTTTCAACAAATAATTTATGATTAATACTTGTAATTTATATTTCTAGTTCATTGGTATAATCCATAATTTGATTAATAAAATTTGATATTAGGAAGTTTATAGCTAAGTTTTATAAAGTTTTTAAGCTTTATAATTTATAACTTTGGATTTTTGGCTCTTTAGGGTTTTTGGAATATTGTTTGATATTCAACAACATGTTGAAGTATAATTAGAATGTTTTAATTTATTTTTAGAGTTTTATACCCTATTTCAATTATAACAAAGCCTGAAGCTTTATTCTAATTATAGTATTGGCATTTCCTATTGTAGCTAAGCAACTTACTAGAATTGTAAGTATCAAGTATATTAGTCCTAGACCTTAGTTGGATCCTAGTTTATGCAAGATTTTTGACCTAATTTATACTACTAGGTCATGGCATGTTGTGCATGAATGGTTATTATAAAGATGCATGAGTCCAAGAATGACCTGAATTGGCAGTTGTCACAGTATCCCCCACTTAAAAAGAATTTCATCCCGAAATGCATTCTATGTCATCGCTTGTCATCGCAAGGGAAAAGTTGTGGATACTTTTCCTTTATGAAGTCCTCGCGCTCCCAGGTGTACTCCGGCCCGCGTTTTGAGTTCCATCGAACTTTCACAATCGGGATCTTACTCCGCTTAAGTTGTTTTACCTCCCTGTCAAGGATTTCTATCGGTTCCTCAACGAAGCTCAGCTTATCATTGATCTTAATTTCCTCCAGGGGTACTATCAATGTTTCGTCGGCTAGACATTTCTTAAGGTTGGAGACGTGGAATGTGTCGTGAATGGCGCTTAACTCTTGGGGCAATTGGAGTTTATACACTACTGGACCAATCCTTTCAAGGATTTCAAAGGGTCCAACATATCTCGGGCTTAGTTTTCCTTTCTTACCAAAACGCACAAGCCCTTTCCAAGGCGACACTTTTAAAAGTACCTTGTCTCATACTTGGAATTCTAATGGTTTTCGATGATTATCCGCATAACTTTTCTGACGATCTCTAGCAGCTTTAAGCTTATCCTTGATGATAGCAATCTTGTCGGATGTTTCCTGGATAAGTTCGACTCTAGTCAACTGTCTGTCTCCGATTTCTGTCCAACATAAGGGCGAACGACACTTGCGTCCATACAATGCTTCTGTCACAACTGGAAATTTTGTGTCATGTAATCTATACACTCAACCTAATGTGAATCAAAAACTTCAATCAAATACAATATACAAGCACTACAAGTAGTCATCAAACAATTGGAGACCCTAGAAGTTCTTGTTAGGTCCATTTTGGACTAGGACTTCCTATTTGGATCCAAATGGACCAATAAGCTTCCAATTGGACTATCATGGGCTTAGGACCCTAATTGGGCTCTAATTGGACCCACACTAATTTATTTCAACATTTTAGGTCATATTGGACCTAGAATGAAATAAATCACACGCTTTGATCCATAATTTAACCTAACCTAGCTTAATAAAGCATAAAAATCACAATTTTAATTTATAAGGCCAATAAATACCCTAAACTACCTCTAATGTTGGGCTTAGGGGCAAAAAGCCCAATTTTTTTCTTCTTCCCTCCCCATTCTCGGCCCAAGCCCAAGGAAAAGGGAGAGTTGACCTTGGGTTGCCACCTCACCTTTACATGTTGGACTTCCATGCATATAACTCATGTTTCCAAGCAAACATCATATCAAGGTCACTTCTTTTTCTCTCCTCTCTCTTTGTTTCGGCCGAGAGCAACACCACACACACACAAAACACTCACAAACTCTCTCTAAAATTCACTCAAGGCTTCTTCTTCTTCCCTCCCCAAAATCTCGAGTTCTAGGAAGCGTTCAAGAGGAAATCTCCACAAAATTCTTCATCTAAGGTAAGATTATGCATAGATCTATGGTTTAAATTCTTTTGTTATCAAAATCCTTTCCTAATCTATGCAAAAATCGTGATCTTGCATCCTAGAACCATCTCAAAACTCGAGATCTTCATCAAAGGGAGCTAAGGCCAAAAACACTTCATTTTCCTTCCATTTTTCCTTGCAAAACCGAATCAACACCCCAAGGTGAGCTTCATACCCCCTATTTTCTGTTTTTATGAGTTTTGTGGGGGGGGGGGGGAATACAAGTGAAAGTGTAGATCTATATGTGTTTTGTATGCCTTGTATGATTTCCATGCTTATATGTATGCTTTTATGTGTTTTTATGTTGGATCTAGCCTTAAAACCCATCAAAACCGAGATATATCTTGTGTTAAATGATTTTAGCTTCAAATATATTTCTAAACACAAAGTGTTTCAAGAAAAATGGTTAAGTGGTTTAGTAATAATTTGCTTTGGGTTAAAAACACAAATTTTGGGCTTAAAATGTGAAAAATGCAAAAATAAGGGCCCAAATTGACATTTCACAGATTCTGATGGATGAAGTGTGCCAAAACAGTTTCCATAAATAAATTTCTGGAAATATACTCATTTAGGGGATTAAAAACATAAATTCCAAGCTTAATGGGCTAAAAGTGAAAATTTCGGCCCAATAAGGCCCATTATGCGAATTTTTCTGTTTTGGAGGGCCAAAACTGTAACTTTCTGTAAAACAGTGGACTATAAGTGTTCCAAATCCTTTTCAAAGGTTTAAAATGCTTTTTAAATTTAAAAAGGACCAAAGTTGCAAAACTTTTCCAATTTGGGCCAAAATTGTCAAAGTTGCGAAAAGAAGGGATTAAAACCGAGAAAACTGCATTTTCAAGGACTTAAACTGTTTTCTATGAAAAATTTGCTGAAAAATATTAATTTCAATAATCTTTGGTGTTAAAATGTCAAGAAAAATAGTTTAAGGACCAAACCGGGAAGTATTTAATAAAAAGGTTTGAAAATGTAAATTTTACAAATAATGAGGGGCTGAAAACAGGAATATTTCAAGGCTAGTTCAATGTACACAATTTGATCAAATAATTGCACCGCGACTATCGACGAAATACAATACATTACAATACCCAAAAGTCGTTAAACGAATTGGCTCGGTCTCGAGCCAATAGAAATCTACAACTACTAACACTACGACACTACGATTCATGCAAGTAACGTTTGGTAATACATATACATGCGAGTGTGCACAGACGTCTACGCACCATCTTTGGGCCCCACAAGTGTAAAATCTTGTTCGTTGAGCCTAGCTAGCCCAATGACCTGATCTTAAGGCCCGAAGACATTTTTTTTTACGGTGGGTTGGGTTTTACCGATCCGACACAACGTAAATGGACTTTCAATGGCTTGTATACCACCGGTCCCCAAGGGTCCTTTGGTATTGCTAGTAAAGTCTACATTTCATGCGAGGCGGGTCGGGGACCCATCGTACATTTTATCCCCAACCGGCTAATGGAGTTACCGGGGTCTTCGTGACCTCTTTCTCTTCGGATGTGGGACTACACCTAGTCAGGGCGATTGGATAACGCGATTAGTACTGACGACGCCTTCGGAGTCGTTAGTATAACTATAAACTGGGCGTTTGTGTAACGCGGGTTTGTAGTAAATAATCCTGCTCGAAAACCTTCCAACGTCGCCTGGGACTGACACTATACGCTATGCAATGGTTTCAATGTAACATCACGTAATTCAAGGAACTAGGAGAACATCGGGTTTTCCTAGGGTTTTCAATACTTACAAATTTGAAATGCATACATTCTAAACGAACATTTTTTTTACAAGTATAGAAACAAACAAGCATACCTATGGATCTTCACAAACGTTTTCGGAAACTTATCCTTTCAGAAAATATCGGATTTTCTGGTGGTTCTTCAAACAATACAAACATTCGATTTCAAACACTACTTATGAACTCACCAACATTTCATATGTTGACGTTTTTCAAAATACTTGTATTGTCAGGGAGCCAGTGAATCAAGGGAAATCATATCCAGTGACGGTTGCGGTTTATTTTTGTATGAATTGAACAACTTAATTTTTGGGGAATGTAATGTTTAAACAATGTATGATATGTAAACACTACTGGTTGTACTATGTTGATGAATGGTGACGAATGATGTTATGATTCATGTATATTCAATGTTATGGTATTCAATTGAGTCACGACAGCCCCCGGACGTTTCCGCCGTCTGGTTCGGGGGTGTGACAGGTTGGTATCAGAGCTTTGTTTATAGTGAACTAGCATGTCGAGCCATACATTGATATGCAACTATAAACCAAAAAGAGGGACTAACATAACTCTGAACGACACAAGTAAATAAAACACACTTGCTTGCATTAGGGATAAGAACCTAGCGTCGAATCAAACACAATAATGCTGGTATCTTGGTTAATTCGGGACTGTTCTTAGGGATACCAAGGAGTGAATGTAGCCTGATCAACTACATTCTCTCCAAGGTAAAACTAACACACGTCTTGATGAGATCGGGATAGCCAGGGAACCTAAAACTATACCCTTATCACCCAAAAAGAGAATGTTTGCGTAGTCTGTACAATAGTCATAGCATCCTAGGATAATGTTAGCATATGTACGTACTCGCGCAGACAGCATGGCTGGTTTTCATCACCCGGGAGACCCCTACTTCCCTAATCAGGGAAACAACGGGTGGCTAGAGGAGGAGGAGGAACCTGAGGAGGAGTCTGAGGAGGAACCTGAGGAGGAGCCTGAGGAAGACCCCGAAGAGGAACCTGACGGGGAACCGGAGGCCGAAGTTGAGGGCGAACCTGCAGAATCAGAGGAAGATGAAGGAAACCTCGAGGAGGATGCCGATGATAGCGACAGGGGTGATTCGGATGCGGAGTCCGAAGTCATCAACCCCCCTTACCCGATCCGGGTGCCTGCATATCGAGTGGGCCCCACTGGCCCTACACCTCCCTGGGGTATTGACCTTTGGAGATGGAGCAGACAGCAGGGACAGCGACCCCCGTACGGCATGTCACGCGAGTTCTTTGACCTGAGAGACGGAGGGCCGGCTGATCGAGCCCTTCCAGTCATGGTGAAACGGTTACGGAATACGGGCGATCTTGCCCAGGACACTGCGGATCAGGTACACCAATTGAGGACTAGGGTCGAGCGTGCGGAGCAGGAGACGCGTGACGTCCTTCGAGAGTTTCACATGAGACAGGTTCGGTGGGAGTCTCGACTCCGGGACGCGGAACGCTTGGTTGCTCGTCTTCAGGGAGCATCCACATCCTCAGCACCACCTCCGGACACAGCTCATCGCGGTTAGGGGTAGACTTATCATAGTAGATCATTAGGAACTATGTTATGTACTCCGGCTCTATGTTTAAGTGACTACACTACTCATGGAGCCGTTATGCTGTCGGATTAGCGTTACTTATGTATGCTCCTACGAGCAAATTTTCTTGTACTAAATGCGGATAATATTAATAAACTTTTGTGTGTTTTGCTATGATATTCTCAGTTGTTATGCGTTGAGACGTTATGATTGTATGCTTGATGATAGTAACGTTTAGGTTCGTACCATACACCTAGTTAGTAGAGTCGCCACCTCACGGAAACCACGTACACTCAACATCTTTCCGTTTCGTGACAGAAAGATGCCTCGCCCAGCTACTCGCGGAAATCCCGAACCAACCCCGCCGGAAGTTGACTCCACTGCTTTCCAGGCAGCCGTGTCTGCTGCAGTCACAGCGGCTATGGCACAACTTCACCGAGGGAACAACGGAGGAGGTAACGGGCTAGGATCCAGAAGTTCGAACAACGGGACGAACCAAGGACTCACTAAAACGTGCACCTACAAGGATTTTGCGAACGCTAAACCCCGAACTTTCAACGGTACCGGAGGAGTGATCGTCCTGAAGCGATGGATCGAGAAGGTAGAGTCGGTATTCGAGATATGCGAGTGCCCCGAGCAGATGAAAGCGAAGTTCGCGGCCTGCACTTTTGTGGACCAAGCACTCACTTGGTGGAATGGTCATGTAGAAGCTATGACACTTCCTGTCGCCAACTCTATTCCCTGGACAGAAATGAAAGAGATGTTGACGGCTGAGTACTGCCCCCGAGGCGAAATACAGAAGATGGAGCAGGAACTATGGAATCTCACGGTGCAGAATGGGAACATCGATGCTTACATATCGAGATTCAGCGAACTATCTCTGTTGTGCCCGGGTATGATCACATCAGAGGGAAAGAAGATTGAACGATTCATTTGGGGACTGACATCCCCCATTCAAGGGAATGTGATAGCTGCGAACCCTGAAACTTTTGACAGTGCGAAGAGATTGGCAAAGAGGCTATACGATCATAACCACAAAAAGGGCGAGAAACCGGTAGAGACTGAGAAGAAGAAGGAGAGTGATGGTAAGAAAGGATGGAACAACAAGAGGAAGGGGCGTCAGGGTCCCGAGACCTCTAAAAAGCAGCAAACGGTGGCAGTTCACGCTGTCACTGCGCCAGTACCAGTCACATCACATGCTCCAACCTCAGCTGCTTCAAATACCTCAAAACCCTATTCCGGTAATCATCCCAAATGCAACAAGTGCGGTTTCCATCACCAAGGAGAATGTAGGGAGTTCCATTGCACCAGTTGCAACCGAAGGGGACACACTGCAAGGTTCTGCAGGACTTATCCTTCTCAGAACCAGAGTCAGGGAAACAACCAGAACAACAACAACAACCACCGCAATACCAACAACACCAATGCCGGCGGCAACAACGCAGGGCCTAGCCACACCTGTTTCGAGTGTGGAAGGACGGGATATTTCCGTCGAGACTGCCCTAACAACAACAACAACTCAGGAAACAGAGGAGCAGGAAGAATGCTGACTATGGGTCAGAGTGATGCAGTGCAGGACCCCGCAGTTGTGACCGGTACGTTCCTCCTAAACCACGCTTATGCATGCATCTTATTTGATACCGGAGCGGAGCGAAGTTTCGTAAGCGAGAAGTTTAAACATTTATTAAAACAACAACCCCAGAAGCTAAATGAAACCTATACGGTGGAAATGGCCAATGGGAAAACCGAATCCACTAGGGAGATCTACATCGGATGTACCCTAACCCTTAACCAACACGTCTTACGAATAGATCTGATGCCAGTGTCAATTAGGAGTTTCGATGTGATTATCGGCATGGATTGGTTAAGCCCCCACCATGCTGAGATTATGTGCCACGAGAAGGCCGTTCGCCTTCGTCTCCCGAATCACGAAACCCTAGTAATTTACGGAGACAAACCTAGCACGAGTCTTCGTCTTATCTCGTGCATCAAAGCACAAAAACATCTGCGAAAGAACAACTTAGCGTTCTTGGCCCACATAGTGGACAAGGCTAAAGAAGAAATTAACATCCAAGACATTCCGGTAGCGTGTGAATTCCCGGACGTGTTTCCTGAAGATCTTCCAGGAGTACCCCCAGAGAGACAGGTTGAGTTCCGAATCGACCTCGTCCCAGGAGCAACTCCCCTCGCTAAATCACCATATCGATTGGCACCTGCTGAAATGCAGGAATTGTCCAGCCAACTCAGTGAGCTTCTGGACAAGGGATTTATCCGACCTAGCTACTCGCCGTGGGGAGCTCCGGTGCTCTTTGTCAAAAAGAAGGACGGATCTTTCAGAATGTGCATCGATTACAGAGAGTTGAATAAACTCACTGTTAAAAACCGCTACCCACTCCCACGAATCGATGATCTATTCGACCAGCTCCAAGGAGCTAGCTATTTTTCTAAAATAGATCTACGGTCCGGATACCATCAACTCAAGGTCCGAGAAGAAGATATTCCTAAAACCGCTTTCTGAACCCGCTATGGACATTATGAATTCGTCGTAATGCCCTTCGGTCTAACAAATGCACCCGCCGCATTTATGGACCTAATGAACCGAATCTGTCGACCGTTCTTGGACAACTTCGTCATTGTGTTTATCGATGACATCCTCGTCTATTCTCGAAGCAAAGAGGAGCATGGCCAACATCTCCGACAAGTCCTAGAGACGCTGCGATCGGAAAGGCTTTACGCCAAACTCTCTAAGTGTGAGTTTTGGCTACGGAGCGTGAATTTTCTCGGTCACGTAGTTAGCCAAGATGGAATTCATGTGGATCCCGCTAAGGTCAAAGCTGTGGAAGGATGGGCAACTCCGACTACGCCCACAGAAATTCGTCAGTTCTTAGGCCTAGCAGGCTACTATAGGAGATTCATCCAAAACTTCTCTAAAATCGCCAAGCCACTTACCTTGCTTACGCAAAAGAGTGTGCCATTCAAGTGGACAGACCGACAAGAGATTGCGTTTCGAGCCTTGAAGCAAGCTCTTTGTAGTGCTCCTGTACTATCTCTACCCGAAGGAACGGAAGATTTTGTAGTTTACTGTGACGCGTCAAATCAAGGTTTAGGTTGCGTTCTCATGCAACGTGGAAGAGTGATAGCATATGCGTCCCGTCAACTAAAGACGCACAAAGTAAATTACACAACCCATGACCTAGAACTGGGAGCCGTGGTCTTCGCCCTGAAAATTTGGAGGCACTACCTGTACGGTACAAAGTGCACCATCTTCACAGACCACAAGAGCCTCCAGCACATCTTGAATCAGAAGGAGCTGAACATGAGACAACGAAGATGGGTGGAGTTGTTAAACGACTACGAATGCGAGATCAAGTACCATCCAGGCAAGGCCAACGTGGTAGCTGACGCATTAAGTCGGAAGGAGTACACAAATCGCCGTACGAAAACGCACTCGATAACCATTCAGTCTCATCTGACCGCTCAAATTGCATCAGTCCAGGCAGAGGCTATGAAAACGGAAAATAGATCTAGCGAGGCATTACGCGGAATGGAGAAGAACCTGGAAGTCAAAGAGAATGGGGTATACTACTTCATGAACCGTATTTGGGTTCCAAAGATCGGAGGATTCAGGGAGATCGTTATGAAGGAAGCCCACAAGACACGATACTCCATTCATCCTGGTTCGGACAAGATGTATTTGGACATTAAGCAGCACTATTGGTGGCCTAACATGAAGGCGGAAATCGCAACTTATGTTAGTAAGTGCCTTACGTGTGCCAAAGTAAAAGTGGAATACCAGAAACCTTCCGGATTGTTACAGCAACCGGCAATCCCTGAGTGGAAATGGGAGGGGATTTCCATGGACTTCGTGACCAAGCTGCCCAAGACGTCGGACGGATTGGACACCATATGGGTAATAATCGACCGACTGACGAAATCTGCCCATTTCCTGCCCATCAAAGAGTCCTACAAGATGGAGAGGCTGACGCGTTTGTACCTACGAGAGATTGTAAGACTTCATGGAGTGCCAAAATCTATCATCTCGGATAGGGACAGTAGGTTCACGTCACGCTTTTGGCAGTCGCTCCACAAGGCCATGGGAACTCATCTTGATATGAGCACCGCGTATCACCCACAAACGGACGGTCAAAGAGAACGAACCATTCAGACGCTTGAAGACATGCTTCGTGCATGTGTGATAGACTACGGAAAGTCTTGGGATACCCACCTACCGTTGATCGAGTTTTCATATAACAATAGTTATCATTCGAGCATTAAGGTGGCCCCTTTCGAAGCACTGTACGGGCGTAAATGTAGATCACCGTTATGTTGGGCTGAAGTAGGTGACACCCAGCTAGCAAGAACACATACGTCAAACAGGGCATTAACGGGACCGGAAATCATTCGCGAGACCACAGAAAAGATTGTCCAGATCAAAGCTCGATTACAGGCATCGCGTGACCGGCAAAAGAGCTACGCTGATAAACGGCGAAAGCCCTTAGAATTCCAGGTCGGTGATCGAGTATTGTTGAAGGTCTCACCCTGGAAAGGGGTTATACGTTTCGGAAAACGGGGAAAGCTGAACCCGCGATACATTGGACCTTTCGAAATCGTCGCCCGAATAGGTCCAGTAGCATACAGACTACAACTACCTGCAGAGCTAAACAGTGTACACCCCGTGTTCCATGTTTCTAATCTGAAAAAGTGCCTGTCAGATGAAACCCTAGTCATTCCTCTTGACGAAATCGAAATCAATGAGAATCTCCTGTTCGTCGAAGAGCCAATCGAAATCATGGACAGGGAGGTGAAGCGTACTAAGCAGAGTCGCATCCCGATCGTGAAGGTACGGTGGAACGCAAAGCGTGGGCCAGAATTCACGTGGGAACGCGAAGATCAAATGAAGCAGAAGTACCCTCACCTATTCTAGCATTCTCAAATCTAGCTTCCAAACAGAATTTCGGGATGAAATTCCCTCTAATGGGGGGATGATGTCACAACTGGAAATTTTATGTCATGTAATCTATACACTCAACCTAATGTGAATCAAAAACTTCAATCAAATACAATATACAAGCACTACAAGTAGTCATCAAACAATTGGAGACCCTAGAAGTTCTTGTTAAGTCCATTTTGGACTAGGACTTCCTATTTGGATCCAAATGGACCAATAAGCTTCCAATTGGACTATCATGGGCTTAGGACCCTAATTGGGCTCTAATTGGACCCACACTAATTTATTTCAACATTTTAGGTCATATTGGACCTAGAATGAAATAAATCACAAGCTTTGATCCATAATTTAACCTAACCTAGCTTAATAAAGCATAAAAATCACAATTTTAATTTATAAGGCCAATAAATACCCTAAACTACCTTTAATGTTGGGCTTAGGGGC
The DNA here is from genome assembly GCF_052625555.1 of Lactuca saligna. Lineage (NCBI taxonomy): Eukaryota > Viridiplantae > Streptophyta > Magnoliopsida > Asterales > Asteraceae > Lactuca > Lactuca saligna. The sequence goes on from NC_136421.1 coordinate 202,936,829, forward strand.
AAAAAGCCCAATTTTTCCTTCTTCCCTCCCCATTCTCGGCCCAAGCCCAAGGAAAAGGGAGAGTTGACCTTGGGTTGCCACCTCACCTTTACATGTTGGACTTCCATGCATATAAGTCATGTTTCCAAGCAAACATCATATCAAGGTCACTTCTTTTTCTCTCCTCTCTCTTTGTTTCGGCCGAGAGCAACACCACACACACACAAAACACTCACAAACTCTCTCTAAAATTCACTCAAGGCTTCTTCTTCTTCCCTCCCCAAAATCTCGAGTTCTAGGAAGCATTCAAGAGGAAATCTCCACAAAATTCTTCATCTAAGGTAAGATTATGCATAGATCTATGGTTTAAATTCTTTTGTTATCAAAATCCTTTCCTAATCTATGCAAAAATCGTGATCTTGCATCCTAGAACCATCTCAAAACTCGAGATCTTCATCAAAGGGAGCTAAGGCCAAAAACACTTCATTTTCCTTCCATTTTTCCTTGCAAAACCGAATCAACACCCCAAGGTGAGCTTCATACCCCCTATTTTCTGTTTTTATGAGTTTTGTGGGGGGGGAATACAAGTGAAAGTGTAGATCTATATGTGTTTTGTATGCCTTGTATGATTTCCATGCTTATATGTATGCTTTTATGTGTTTTTATGTTGGATCTAGCCTTAAAACCCATCAAAACCGAGATATATCTTGTGTTAAATGATTTTAGCTTCAAATATATTTCTAAACACAAAGTGTTTCAAGAAAAATGGTTAAGTGGTTTAGTAATAATTTGCTTTGGGTTAAAAACACAAATTTTGGGCTTAAAATGTGAAAAATGCAAAAATAAGGGCCCAAATTGACATTTCACAGATTCTGATGGATGAAGTGTGCCAAAACAGTTTCCATAAATAAATTTCTGGAAATATACTCATTTAGGGGATTAAAAACATAAATTCCAAGCTTAATGGGCTAAAAGTGAAAATTTCGGCCCAATAAGGCCCATTATGCGAATTTTTCTGTTTTGGAGGGCCAAAACTGTAACTTTCTGTAAAACAGTGGACTATAAGTGTTCCAAATCCTTTTCAAAGGTTTAAAATGCTTTTTAAATTTAAAAAGGACCAAAGTTGCAAAACTTTTCCAATTTGGGCCAAAATTGTCAAAGTTGCGAAAAGAAGGGATTAAAACCGAGAAAACTGCATTTTCAAGGACTTAAACTGTTTTCTATGAAAAATTTGCTGAAAAATATTAATTTCAATAATCTTTGGTGTTAAAATGTCAAGAAAAATAGTTTAAGGACCAAACCGGGAAGTATTTAATAAAAAGGTTTGAAAATGTAAATTTTACAAATAATGAGGGGCTGAAAACAGGAATATTTCAAGGCTAGTTCAATGTACACAATTTGATCAAATAATTGCACCGCGACTATCGACGAAATACAATACATTACAATACCCAAAAGTCGTTGTTAAACGAATTGGCTCGGTCTCGAGCCAATAGAAATCTACAACTACTAACACTACGACACTACGATTCATGCAAGTAACGCAGGGTAATACATATACATGCGAGTGTGCACAGACGTCTACGCACCATCTTTGGGCCCCACAAGTGTAAAATCTTGTTCGTTGAGCCTAGCTAGCCCAATGACCTGATCTTAAGGCCCGAAGACATTTTTTTTTACGGTGGGTTGGGTTCTACCGATCCGACACAACGTAAATGGACTTTCAATGGCTTGTATACCACCGGTCCCCAAGGGTCCTTTGGTATTGCTAGTAAAGTCTACATTTCATGCGAGGCGGGTCGGGGACCCCTCGTACATTTTATCCCCAACCGGCTAATGGAGTTACCGGGGTCTTCGTGACCTCTTTCTCTTCGGATGTGGGACTACACCTAGTCAGGGCGATTGGATAACGCGATTAGTACTGACGACGCCTTCGGAGTCGTTAGTATAACTATAAACTGGGCGTTTGTGTAACGCGGGTTTGTAGTAAATAATCCTGCTCGAAAACCTTCCAACGTCGCCTGGGACTGACACTATACGCTATGCAATGGTTTCAATGTAACATCACGTAATTCAAGGAACTAGGAGAACATCGGGTTTTCCTAGGGTTTTCAATACTTACAAATTTGAAATGCATACATTCTAAACGAACATTTTTTTTACAAGTATAGAAACAAACAAGCATACCTATGGATCTTCACAAACGTTTTCGGAAACTTATCCTTTCAGAAAATATCGGATTTTCTGGTGGTTCTTCAAACAATACAAACATTCGATTTCAAACACTACTTATGAACTCACCAACATTTCATATGTTGACGTTTTTCAAAATACTTGTATTCTCAGGGAGCCAGTGAATCAAGGGAAATCATATCCAGTGACGGTTACGGTTTATTTTTGTATGAATTGAACAACTTAATTTTTGGGGAATGTAATGTTTAAACAATGTATGATATGTAAACACTACTGGTTGTACTATGTTGATGAATGGTGACGAATGTTGTTATGATTCATGTATATTCAATGTTATGGTATTCAATTGAGTCACGACAGCCCCCGGACGTTTCCGCCGTCTGGTTCGGGGGTGTGACAGCTTCATATGGAGCACATTGGATACTCGTGTGGTAACTGTTATTGTAGGAAAACTCAATTAGGGGTAAATGAGTATCCCAATTTCCTTTGAACTCAATGACACATGTAGCATGTCTTCAAATGTTTGTATTGTTCTCTCTGTTTGCCCATCTGTCTGAGGGTGGTAAGCTATGCTCAAATCTATCTTGGTTCCTAGTGCCCTCTGTAACATCCACCAAAATCGAGATGTAAAACGACTATCTCTATCAGAAATGATAGATAAGGGTACACCATGCAGAGAAACAATTTTGTCGATGTAGATTTGGGCCAATTTTTCCATCTTGAAATCTTCTCGAATGGGGAGAAAGTGTGCAGATTTCGTCAGTCGATCCACTATGACCCAAATTGAGTCATGACCTTTAGCAGTTCTAGGAAGTTTGGTAACAATGTCCATAGATATTTGCTCCCATTTCCATTGGGGAATTTCAGGTTGTTGACCTTTGGAATCCAGACCCTGTCTTTAAAATAACGAACTCCATCAGGTTTGGTTTCAAATCTTTCTTCCAAACCATGTAAAGTTTTGCCTAGAAGATTTTCCTTGCGTAACGCTTTCTCCTGGGCACTAATGATTTGAGATTTCAAGCTTGTCTGAATTACCATTCCCAAAGCTCTCACATGGGAAGGTTTCACTCTTTCTTTCCTACTAAGAGCGTCGGCTACTACGTTAGCCTTCCCTGGGTGATATCGTATCTCACAATCATAATCACTAAACAACTCTAACCATCTTCTCTGCCGCATGTTTAACATTTTCTGATCCAGGATATGCTGAAGGCTTTTGTGATCGGTATAAATGGTGCACTTGGTTCCGTACAAATAATGCCTCCATATCTTAAGGGCGAAAACTATTGCTCCTAGTTGTAGATCATGGGTGGTATAATTCTTCTCGTGCGGTTTGAGTTGTCTGGAAGCATATGCAATGACCTTATTCTTTTGCATTAGCAAACATCCTAATCCTTGATGAGACGCATCACAATACACCACAAAGTTCTCTAATCCTTCTGGTAAAGCCAGAATTGGTGCATTGCACAGCTTGTTTTTCAGGATTTGAAACGCCTCTTCGTGTTTCTCTTCCCAGAGAAATTTTCTATCCTTTTGGGTCAAAGATGTTAATGGTTGAGCAATCCTAGAGAAATTCTCAATGAAGCATCTGTAGTACCCAGCTAATCCTAGGAATTGTCGTATTTCTGTCGGGGTTTTGGGGGCCTCCCATTTCTTGATTGCCTCTATCTTAGCTGGATCTACATGGATTCCTCTTTCACCGATCACATGACCAAGAAAATGTACTTCCCGAATCCAAAATTCACACTTAGTGAACTTGGCATACAATTTCTGTTCCTTCAACAGCTCCAACACTAGCTTTAGATGTCTATTGTGATCTTCTTTGGTCCGCGAGTAAACAAGTATGTCATCGATAAATACAATTACAAACATGTCTAGGTATGGTCTCCAGACCCTATTCATCAAATCCATGAATACAGCGGGTGCGTTCGTTAGTCCAAAAGGCATGACTAAGAACTCATAATGTCCATAACGGGTTCTAAATGCTGTTTTGTGAATGTCCTCTTCGTGAATTCTTAGCTGATGATACCCTAACCGAAGGTCGATTTTTGAGAAGTAGGAAGCACCCTGCAACTGATCGAACAAGTCATCTATTCTAGGGAGGGGATATCGATTCTTGATTGTCAACTTGTTCAATTCTCTGTAATCAATGCACATTCGGAACGAACCATCTTTCTTTTTGACGAATAACACTGGGGCTCCCCAAGGTGAAGAACTTGGTCGAATAAACCCTTTGTCTAGAAGTTCTTGAAGTTGTCCGGATAGTTCTTGCATCTCGGATGGTGCAAGGCGATATGGTGCTTTTGCTACCGGTGTCGCTCCGGGAATTAAGTCTATCCGAAATTCGACCTGTCTATAAGGGGGTAGACCGGGCAATTCCTCCGGAAATACTTCGGGATAGTTTTGAACCACTGGAATCTCCTTGAGTTTCTTAGCTTCAGGTTCTCTTTCTAGCACGTGGGCCATGAATGCAATACAATTCTTCTTCAGGTACTTGTGAACCTTCACGCTTGATACTATGTTTAAACTTCTTCCTGGCTTCTCACCGTGTATGATAAGGGTTTCTCCATTAGGGAGAGGCACTCTGATGACTTTCTCATAACAACCAATGTCCGCTCTATTTTTGGATAACCAATCCATCCCTACTATCACATCAAAACTACCTAGCTCTATAGGAATTAGGTTAATGCTAAAGAGTTTATCAGCTAAATTCAAATTACAACCAGGAATTATATCACTAGCCCTAATTTCATACCCATCAGCAAGTTCAATAGCATAAGCATTCCTCATCTTTACCGATTTCAAGCCAATTAACGGTCTAAATGCTAAAGAAACAAAACTCCTATCTACTCCCCCATCGAATATTACTGATGCAAAATGGTTGTTCAGGAGGAACGTACCTGTTATCACTTCAGGGTTCTGACGAGTTTCTTCTGCACCAATCACAAAGGCTACACCTCTTGGCTGTCCAACTTGATTTCCTTGAAAGTTTTGCCTGGCTTGGCCTTGTCCATTGTTACCAGGTCCATTGTTCAGTTTAGGACATGCTCTACGGAGATGATCATTACTCCCGCACTCGTAACATGTCCTTTTTCCCTCCTTATTCACCTTACAATACTTCGAGTGATGGCCTGTTTGCTTACAGTTTTGGCACACCGGGCAAGCTCCCTTGTGATGGAAGTTACACTTATTGCACTTCGGAAGCGGCCCTGAGTACTGCTTTCGCTCCTGCACTTCTTGTCCTTGAGTTTTCACTGGTTCTTGCTCCTGGGCTCTTACCATAAAGTTTCTTGAGACTTTCTGCTTCCTCCCTGACTTGCCTCCATACTTCTTCTCTCCGTGATTTGTTGGCTTCCTCTTGCTACTAGAGCTTTCCTTTGCTGATGCTCCCATCCTTATCACATCATTGGTTAGTCGATTTGCTAGGCTTACTGCACTTTGAATGGTAGTTGGGTTTGCCGAGGTAACCATTCCCCGAATCTCTGGTGCCAGACCCCAGATGTAACGATCTATCCGTTTCTCTTCAGGAGTAACCATGTGAGGTACTAGTTTTGCTAGTTCATGAAATCGGACTGTGTACTTCTCTATTTGTGTTCCAACCATAGAATGGTTCCAGAATTCATATTCAAGTTTATGAAGTTCATTCTTGGAATAATACTCCTCTATCAGCAGCTTCTTTAGGTCTTCCCAAGTTAGCTGATATGCTGCTGTACGGCCTCGGGTTTGCACTAGAGTATTCCACCAGGTTAATGCCCTATCTTGGAATAGGAAAGATGCATACTCAACTTTGTTGCGCTCGAGGCATTTGCTAATATGAAGGACCGACTCCATGCTGTCAATCCATTTCAGTAACCCGACCGCACCTTCCTTTCCATGGAACTCCTTAGGTTTTCAGGCCATAAAGGACTTGTAGTTGCATTCTCTTTCATTGTTTCCTCGGTTTCCTCCACTACTTCCTTGGTTAGCATTAAGTCCTGCAGTTACTTGAGTAACAATGTTTGGGATTGCTTGCATGAGTTGTTGTGCTACCATTTGAGCAACATCGGGCGTTTCGTTCTGTGGGCGCCCGCGATTAGGCCTTCCTGACATGGTTCTATGACACAGGAGAAGAAATACGTATAAATACATAAAATAATGTATAATATGTATTTCACTACCATTTTGAAAACCGTAAGTGTTGTCAAATTAATGGGTTGCATTAATACTATGCATATAGATTTGAGAAAGGAAAGAAAAGAAAAATCTCTTTTATTCAACCATTTACCAAATAAATTTTAGGGTTTGACCTCATAGTAAAAGTTTTCAAACATAAAATAAAATTTTTCATTACCATTTGAAATAATCTTAAAACCAAACCAATACGTCAATCCCAAAATAAAGTTTTAAATATTTTTCCCAAAAGACACCCAACATGGGTTTTCATTTCAAAACAAAATAAAACAATATACTGAAATCAGAACCAAAAGCCAATCGCTATCCCAACAAGAAGCATCAACACCACAATCAGGAACAGCCCACCAAACACATAATATGCTGTCATCGCATGACCTGCCTCTCGTCTAGCAGCACTAGCAGTGTCAGCAGTCTCCATCGAATGCTGATACAGGATTTCCATTCCTGCCAAGACTTCATCCAAAACTTCTCGATGCCCAGCTATCACAGCAAGACTGTGACGTAGGCCCGCTGCTATCGACTGCAATCTCCGGGACTCCTCCGGGGTCATACCTGGCTGTCTGACAGGTATCCCTATGACTTGCTGAGGTGAGGGTGCTCTCGGTCCTGCATCGCTGGATTCTGCTCCGCTAGGTCCTGTCGTGCCATGTCCTGCTGTGCTGGCGGGTATCCTTCCTGGAATGGGAACACTCTTCCTCGCTGTCCTCCGAATGCGAAGTCCATAGAGCGGTGGCTGTGGCAACACCGATGTCGGTGATGCCTCGCGTCGTTGACTCAAGGCGTTGTCATTGCTGATCTCCACCGAGTTCCCAGTATCTTCCGTATCCTCTGATGGGTCTTCTTCTACCGAGGCGGGGGGATTACGTCGAGGGATAACAGTGACGTAGCCGGATTCATCGGCTGAGGCGGTAGCGCGGGAAGATGACGATGTTGACATAGTGGACTGTGACATAGTTTCAATGAGATATGAAATAAATGACAATGCATGCCTATAATATGCAATGCTTACACACACCAAAATTAACCTTTTGAAATTTTGAAATAAAGTTTTCTCAAATATTTTTGTTGAACATATTCCCATTATAATTAGCTCAAGCTTTGTATAAATCTTTTCTTAATTAAACATAGGTGATCAGGCTATGTTTAATCAAGGTCCAATAATACAACTCCCGACCTAATTATACTAGTAATATGTTTGATGTAAAAAGAATTTCTTTGTAAGTTTTAGTTATAGGTTGTGTTTTCTTAAAGAAAAACCGATGTTCTCTATAACTTTAGCTCTCATACCACTTCTATCACAACCCGCTAAAGCGGAAACGCAAGGTATGACAGCGATAACGGTTTCAATGCAAAAGATAAAGATACATCACCATAGCAGTATTTAAAAGTTTACAACCCATAGCTTCAAAAGAAACAAAATACAAGTTTTTCAAAATAACATTGTTCAAAATATAGCTTCATAATAGCTTCAGCACGATGCAGCATGCTCTATGATGATGAATCTTTACATCCACTTACTAATTACTTCCTGAAAAAGCATGTAAAACGAGCGTCAACTATGAAAATAGTTGGTGAGTATCACAAGTTTATAAAAATCGAGCGTACAATAAGGCTTTTCGTAAATACAAGTACATTGCTTCAATGATAAACAAGTTGATTGCTATTAATGAATTCAAGTTTATTGCTATAACGAGAAACGAGTTTGTATGTCTATGAGCAAACAACGAGTCTCAACCAAACCTATGACTGAAGCCCTATCGAGATCTATGCTTATCGTTCCATAGATGAATATGGTATCATGCACTCCAGCGATTCGGGCGAGTGAGGAGTTGTCAATTCCTAATAGCGCTATCCATAACGACCATTGGCTCAAAGAGTTAATGGTTAGAGATAAGGGAAGGGCCTTAGTACGATAAGTTCTCATGTTCCGTGTTGCATAGACATACATAAAGAAACATAGCAATACAATAGCAATCATGTTTGATACAATTCAATTTAAATACAACATGCAAACAATAGTTTTTCTGGACATGCTTTTCCACCCCAAAACATAAAAACCGAAAATAGGGGACTGCGTGAATACTCACAGTATGCTAAATATAACAACCAAGTTTATACGAGTTAGATAAATACAACGGATATAAATAGTTTAGGACATGCTTTTCCACCCCAAAACATAAAAACCGAAAATAGGGGAGTGCGTGAATACTCACGATGTTTTGTGTAGACACAAGCGGTACTTCGGGATGCACCAACGTCTTACTACCGGGATCCTACGACATCAAACACACGCACTAGTGAGTTTCCATGTCGATATCTAATGCTAATATAGTAAACTCTACATATAGGGAAATGCCAATTTATGTTTTAGTATTGGATTTTATATCAATTAGTTACACTTTTTCTGAAGTAATGAAATTCTATATATCGGGCGATTAATTACAACCTTGGAATATAAACTTTCCAAATTTTTAAGTTGTTATTACAACATAAATTCACGAAAATAGCATTCGAGGGATAAAAATTCTCAAACTTTTTATTTAACTGTTATTACACAATACTAAGCTGGGAAAATTATAAAAATGGATTTCCAAGCTGTTTAATTATATTTTATGATTTTTGAGCATTTATTTCAATAAAATGTGAAATAAATAGAAAACAGTTTCCAAAATTACCCAAAGTTTTTATTTAATTGTTATTATACATAAATAGGCTGGGAAAAATATAAAAGATATTTTTCAGTGGGTATTTCTATTTTTCCTTGCTTTATTCCTTTAAATAGTCATTAATTAAAGAAATAATATTAAACAGTTAAAATAAATCACCATAAATTTTTGTAACATCATTTACAGTATAAATATCCTGGGAAAAATATCAAAAGTGGTTTTCATAATGTATAAACTGGTTTTGGGTATTTATGTATATTTAAGTGTATTTTAGTGCAATTAACTTTAGAAAATAAGAGAAAAATAGTTTACAGTAGAGAAAAATATTCAAAATTTTTATGTAACCTCCTACTCTATAATATTATATCTTGAAACTATTTTCTGGAGTCACCAATCACAGGTAAGGTATGCGAAAATTGTTATATACAATTTTGAAATCTTGAAAATCTTGATGGAAAAATAGTAAAACATGATGGAAAAATAGTAAGGTATGGAAAAATAGTAAAACATGATGGAAAATCTTGAAATTATTTTCTGGAGTCACCCATCACAGGTAAGGTATGCGAAAATTGTTATATACAATTTTTACATCTTATAAAGTGGTTTTGTAGTTAATCATGTCCTAAATAAAAGAAAATTAGAAATCATATGAAACAGCAAAAATTACTGAAATTTGGTGAGGGGTCATTATTCCCCATAAGGATCATCCATGAATTTATTTAGGATTTATTGACCTATGGAAGTATTTTATATGATTTATGCCCTTGATTTTAGCAATAATTCTAATAAATCAAAGAAATAACAAAAGCTCTTGAAATTTTCCAGATTATCTCATGCATGCAAGGGCTTTCAAAAGGAAAAATGTAAAAAAATGTATTCAGAAGAGAAATGAGGGTAATGATTCCAAACAATTTAAGAAAAGTTGCATGCAATAATGCATGAAGTGTAAATGTGGCTGAAGTTCATGAATTTGTGTAGCCCATTCAGTGAGGTTTTAAGCCACGAAATTTCAACCATAATTCAATAGATATGTTAAGTTTCTAAGGTATTTTTCCTAAGATTTATGGTTGGGTTTAAGGCCATTGTTTAAGCAAGATACAAATAGTGATCACAGAAAAAGAGCTGTATGCGCAACCTTTTTGTAAAATCTGCTAAAAATCGGATATTTAATATTTTACAGTGAGACCAGTTGGGTTTGAAAGTTAACTCGTGGAAATAACCAATACAAAAAGAATATCATGATTTTGTTAAGAAATGACTGAGTTATGACTGTTCAAAATCTGAACAAAGTAATCTGGCAGATTGCATGTTTGCTTGTGTGCATTATTAGGGTATTTCAACAAGAACATCATGCATGTCTTTGGTAAGGCCCGATTTCTAACACATGCATGGAATGAATGAGCATCCAAGATGTACTATAAATGTTTTAAATGCTTTTGTTAATGCATGAACACAAAAGAAATGGAGAAGAACATGAAATATTAGGTTTTGATGTCACATGATCATATGTGCATCTTTTCCACTCCTTGCATGGGTTTGATCCCGGATTTTCACCATCTCTAACACATGCATTGTGTTATGGTGAGAATCTACAAACCACAAGGGGAGAATAAAGATTTCTAGCCATGGAAAGGCATAGAATCCGAAAAGTAGAGAAGACTAGGAAGAAAAAGAGGTTTAACCATGAAACTATGGAAGAAGATGTTGTTGTTTACCTTGGTTTTGACCTTGAGAGAAGTAAGAACACTTCAAGGGATTCTCAATCTCGAAATTTTGCAGAGAAATGAGAGGATTTTCGTGAGTTTAGAGAGAGGGAAGAAGAGAGTGAAGTGTGTGAAGAGAGTGGAGTGAGAGAGTGAAGAGGGAAGAGGTGGAGTAAGGGTTTAAGCTTAATGATTGTGTTTTGGGGAAGAGAGAGGGCATGGGGATAGGTGATTGTCGGTTTTTGCATGCATTTTGGCCTCCTCTCTCCTAAATTTTAAACTTTATAAACTTCCCTCCTATATTTTATATAAAAACATTCATTTTTATAAAATGTTTATTAAGCAATTTGATTTATTTAAAAATCTTGTTTTCAACAAATAATTTATGATTAATACTTGTAATTTATATTTCTAGTACATTGGTATAATCCATAATTTGATTAATAAAATTTTATATTAGGAAGTTTATAGCTAAATTTTATAAAGTTTTTAAGCTTTATAATTTATAACTTTGGATTTTTTGGCTCTTTAGGGTTTTTGGAATATTGTTTGATATTCAACAACATGTTGAAGTATAATTAGAATGTTTTAATTTATTTTTAGAGTTTTATACCCTATTTCAATTATAACAAATCTTGAAGCTTTATTCTAATTATAGTATTGGCATTTCCTATTGTCGCTAAGCAACTTACTAGAATTGTAAGTATCAAGTATATTAGTCCTAGACCTTAGTTGGATCCTAGTTTATGCAAGATTTTTGACCTAATTTATACTACTAGGTCATGACATGTTGTGCATGAATGGTTATTATAAAGATGCATGAGTCCAAGAATGACCTGAATTGGCAGTTGTCACATACACCATGCCCTCTGACTATCTATTGGATGTAGATTCGCGTGAGTCTTTCCATCTTGAACGACTCTTTAATCAGAATGAAGTGAGCGGATTTTGTCAGATGATCGACAATAACACAAATGGTATCGTACCCACTCGAACATTTGGGTTACATGGTGATGAAATCCATGGTAATCATCTCCCATTTGCACTCAGGTATCTCGGGTTGCTGGTGCAGACCCGAGGGCTTCTAATTCTCAACCTTTACCTTGGCGCAAGTCAGACACTTGCCCACGAAGGTTGCGATTTCGGTTTCCATGTTTGGGCACCAGTATTGTTTCTTGAGATCCAGGTACATCTTGTCCGAACCTGGGTGAACAGAGTATTTGGTCTTGTGAGCTTCTGTCATAACAACATCCCTGGAACTTCCGAACGGTGCGGTCCAAATTCTATCCATGAAACAGTAGATTCTGTCACCTCTGATCTCAAGTTTCTTCTCCATTCCTCTCTAGGCTTCGATCAATACGTTTTCTGGATTTAGGGCTTCTAATTGAGCTTCTCGGATTCGTGTGGATAAGTGAGAATGGATTGTCATCGTCAGTGTCTTTGCCTTGCGGCTTGAACTCTCCTTTCCGCTCAGGGCATCTACTACCACATTGGCCTTACCGGGATGGTAACGGATTTCACACTCATAATCACTGAGTAGTTCTACCCATCGTCGCTGCCTTATGTTTAAGTCTTTCTGATTGAAGATGTGTTGTAGGCTTTTATGGTCACTAAAGATTGTGCACTTAGTTCCATAGAGATAAAGTCTCCAAATCTTCAACGCGAAGACCACTGCTCCTAACTCCAAGTCATGAGTTGTGTAGTTAGCTTCGTGTGCTTTCAACTGTCTTGAGGCATAAGCAATAACTTTTCCTCTCTACATATGTAACGCCCATTTTTCTGGGCTAAAAGCATTAATAAAGGTTTAATAGTCTAGGTCAACCTTTATAACTCATTTTGAAGTAATAAAGAGGAATTATGTGAATATTATGTGAATTATATGCTTATTTGCTTAATTATTGTGATTTAATTAATTAATAATTAAAATAAGGATTTAAAATAAATATTATAAAAAGCCGATATCTTTTAAGAATGTTGTAGTGGTCGAAACAAGGATTCCGGAGATATAAAGAACGTCGAAATCCGAGTTATAACGAAGAAGTTATGACCTGTCGAAATTTCGCGACAAAATCGACACGGCACCGGGAAGCATAAAAAGTGAATATTACGATAAAGTGTTTTTTAGCCTTAACAATCTAAACTAAATTCGTAGTATTCGTTAAACCGAGAAGTTCGATAAAAAGAACGCCCAAATCTGACTTCGTATGAGGAAGTTATGATTTTTCTAAGTTTTAGCTTAGCAGTAGACAACTAAATACTCGAATTTAAGATTGAGCGAAATTTAGCCGACACAACCTAAACGATAATCGAAGGTCTCATCAATAGTAGTACAACGGTAAAAAGGCTGACGAAAACGGACGTCGGATGAAGAAGTTATGAATTTTTAACGAATTATCCTGTCCCAGTCTGTTAAAAATAATAATATCAAAATTAAATTCAAAATTAGCCGATGATGTCTAAACGAAAGTTGTAGACCATGATTTTAGCTATGTGTGGATATAAAGAACGTCAAAAACGGAGCTCATATGCGAAAGTTATGGATTTTAGAAGTTCGGGGCTCAAAATTCGGAAATTTTCGCATGAACAGTAACCGGACACGTCATCGAGGCCGAAGCTACTGCGTCGCCGAGTCGTGGCGGAATCCGAGACCGACGCGTGCCAGCCTCTGATAGGCCAAAGCCAAGGTCCATCCGGAATGAAGCGCATGTCGCCTCCGTGGAAGAATCCGAGGAAGCCACATCTCGCCTTCGCATCCTCCGACGCGCCCTTCGCATCCGAGCCTCGCTGCCCTTCGCTGCATCCGACGTGTGTTGCTTCCGGATTCGACCAGCCTCACGACCTATCCTCTTCCGACGCACCTCGCCTCCGTGCCTCGCTCCGTCGCAGCCACGCCTCCCTTCGTGTTCGAGCTTCGCAGGAGCTACGTGGAAGCTTCTCAACCACGGAGACCTCGGCCTCGCACCCTATAAATAGGGGGGCTAGGAGATATCCCGACTACTTTTCAAAAATTGTCATTTTACACCCCTAAACATATATTTTGACTATTTTGACTTCCCTCGAAGCCCCGGTATCATTTTTAAAGCCCGTAATACATCCCGAAGTGCCTGAAAACCCGGAAAATTTTATCTTTTCGGTTTTGAAGCTCCAACTCTCGCAGAGCCTGGTTGCTCAATAAAACTCCCGGTTTTATAAGAAACGATCATTTTAAGGAACGAATTGCTACCCGATTATCTTCAAATCATGTGAGTGTATAGTCACTTTCATCTTACACATAGATATGAAGTATTTTCTATAAAATACGTGTTATGTGTAATTATATTGATTGTTTATTTGAGATGATTGTTGAATACAATGTTTTATACAAGTTATAAACTGTATATGTATTTTATCTACAAATATGTTGGGTAGAACATGGGTAGACAAAATAGTTGATGTGTGTTAAAATGATGAGAGGCCTCGATGTTGTTGTTGTTCCAGTCATCTAGCGGATTATGGATGACGACCACGAACTCTTCTAGACAGTCCAGTGGAACGCTAGCAGGCTCGCAACCTGTAGGTGTTGTGAACGATGTGTTCACCGGTGTACTCCATCCCCCTCATGGTTACCTTTAGCACATTTATTGTTAAGGAACCCCCTTAGCAGTAGTGTGCATCCTGATGATTAAATCCTTAGACTAGGTCCCTTGTATAGGTGTTTAGGGACGTAAAGTGAGGATAACGGGAATGGGTAATCAGGGTTATTGTTGGTTGATGAAATTAATAAATTTATTGTTGATCGATGAAATTAATAAATTTATTATTATTTGTGGGTTGAAAACCCTATATGCTCACCAGGCTCCCAAGCCTGACCCACTCAGCTTTCTGTTTTACAGGTAGTGGACTCAGAGCATAATTATGATGATGATGAGGGACTTTTGGATTATAGGCAATTAGTTGTAAATAACTGTTGTAAGGCTTATAATGTACTGTTTATACTTATGTACTGTATCGAAAATGACATCCCAAGTCTTTTAATGAAATACATTTCTAAGGAAATACTTTTGATAAATCTTTATCATATTATTGTTTTGGGACAAATTCCGTAATTCTTTTAATAAAAAGTTGCTCTGATTTTGAAATAAAGTATAAACAAAACCGGTCTTTTCGGGACGTGAAATTGGGGATATCACAACATAAACACACAGCCTAAACCATGATTGGATGCATTACAGAAGACAACGAAGTCCTCCGTTCCTTCGGGCAGGGACATAATAGGTGCACTGCACAGGGCTTGTTTCAATGTTTGGAATGCGGTTTCCTTCTTCTCACTCCAACAAAAGGGTACACCTTTCTGTGTCAGAGTGGTTAGGGGTTTGGTGATTCTGGAAAATTTTTGGATCAACCTGCGATAGTAGCCAGCGAGACCCAAGAATTGATGGATTTATGTGGGTGTCTTTGGTGCTGACCAATTCTCTATCGCTTTGTTCCGCGTACAACTTCTCCATCCTAAGTGTTTCCAACACTAACCTCAAGTGTTTCTTATTATCTTCTTCGCTTCTGGAATAGACAAGTACATCGGCAATGAACACGATGGCGAACTTGTCCAGGAAAGGACGACACACACGGTTCATCAGGTCCATGAACACAGTCGGTGCGTTGGTTAGGCAGAAGGGCATCACTACGAAATCGTAGTGTCCATACCGAGTCCTGAAAGCTGTCTTGGAAACATCATTCTCATGGACTCGAAGCTGATGGTACCCTGATCTGAGGTCTATCTTCAACAACTAACTGGCTCCCTAAAGTTGATCGAAGAGGTCATCTATACAAGGAAGAGGATAGCGGTTTTTGACTTTCAATTTGTTCAGCTTGCGATAGTCTATGCACATCCGAAAGGATCCATCTTTCTTCATCACAAATAATACTGGGGCTCCCGAAGGTGAGGAACTCGGTTTGATGAACCCTTTGTCGAGTAGCTCATTAAGCTGACTGGATAACTCCTGCATTTCTGCTGGTAGGTGTTTGGGCTGTGGATCAAACGACATAAACAGCAGCAGGGATATTAGCAGCGTGGACTGCTACAGTTTGTTGTTTCTTTGAAGACTCTTAGGAAGACTGACCCTTCTTTTTCTTCCAGAATTTCCTTTTCTCGCCACTCCTCTTTGTCGGCTCTGGAGTGGTGGTTGCTTCCCCAATGTCATCACTACGATCAATCAATGTCTATGCCATGCATTTGGCACTATCGTATGTGTCTGGCTTCACAGCCAAGACGTTTCCCTTGGTTGGCTGGGTCAGCCCCCAGATAAATCTTTCAATCTTTTTACTCTCCGAATTAACCATTCCCGGACATAAGAGCGCCAAATCATCGAATCTAGAAGTATTAGCAGAGATATCGGAACCCTTCATCTTCAGGTTCCAGAGTTCATGTCTCAATTTCAGCATTTCGCCCTTAGGGCAGTACTCTGCAAGTAGAAGCTCTTTCAGGACCTCCCAAACCATAGCATTGGCTACAGATAAAGTTAAGGATTTGACTCGTCCGTTCCACCAGGTCAGGGCTTTTTCGATGAAGGTACAAGTGGTGAATTTCACCTTATCGGATTCCGAACAGGCATAGATTTGAATGATAGATTTGATTTTCTCGAACCATCGGGTTAGGGTAATGACACCTCCAGTGCCATCGAAGGGCGTCGGTTTTGCATTCATGAAGTCCTTGTAAGAACACTCCTTCCGATGTCCCTAGCTACTTTCTTGGTTTTGAGTCTGAGTACCACCTCCTGGTCCGCCTGAACCAACGAGGTTCATTTGCGATATGGTAGCAGCTACAACAGCATTGACAGCTGCTTGAAACATGGTCAGATCAAATGGAGAGCATCATAAGTCCTCTGAATTGAATCAAGAGATATGGAACAAGAAATATCTCTTTATTACAGATATAAAGTTCTAGTAAGCGATAAAACAGGAAGGAGTTATCAAAACAGATAAATTATCGCTAAGGAAGGAAGAAGCAGCATCATGCTGAATTAATTTCTACAAAGCACTCGGTTCTGACTAAGATACTCCCATAGTATCTTATGTTTCATTGAATCGATGAATCATTGTTTGGATCTTAGGTAAGTTTCAGGCATGTTGCACACCATAGTCACTCCCAACCACATGTTGGCCGTGTCTCGAATGAATATAGTTGATCTGGCTATATTGACCCTATACACGACTAAATAATTGCCCAGGTTTAACCGCAACATACAACACCCAATTACTTATGTTTTGTTCTACTCGTAGTTACGGTTCCCGGTAGTTAGGTATACTTGTATACTTTTGAAAATACTTATATTTTAAAGTATACTTTTAGTTCAGAGCACTTTGGCCCATTAGTGTTTATAGTCTTATACCATGTACGGTTTGGTATACTAGTTCACCATAAACAAGGGCTCTGATATCAATCTGTCACACCCCGAAACCGATGGCGGAAACGTTCCGGGGCGGAGGACATCATGTAGTATCGTAACCAATGTACGTAGTAACCATAGTAAACACAAAACATTACATTACATATGAGTAATTACATTTGTTTGAAAGCAAAGTGTTACAAAAGTTATACGTATGTATCATATGAACAATAGTTAAGACCAGTCTTCTATTCACTCCGTCTTCTCCAAAAGATCGATGGTACCTATCTAATGTGGACTTGTGAATAGAAGCAGTTTGAAAATCAGCATAAAGTTGGTAAGTTCATAAGAGGTTTGTTTCTGAAATTGAACAAGTTTCCTTTAGTTTCCAAAAAAGTTTGTTATCCAAGAAAATCCATTATTTTCTTATGTGTAAAGTTTGGTTATACGTTTGTTATACATTCTGGTTATGTGCAGTTTGTTATCCCAGGAAAAACCGTTATTTTCCTTAAAAGTTTGTAATCGGTTATCGGTTCTGAATGTAGTGTAGAAGTATCTACCATACATAAAGTGTTCGTGTGACGTTTCCTAGAAAACCTGGTTACCCTTGAAATGTATGTTAGTTTTAACACATATATAAAACTATTGTGTGAAAATAAAACTTATTCATAAGGTTATTAGTTTACTAGATCCATTATTACCAACAAGTAAACCTCTGTTATCTAAATTGCGAGTTCCATAACCATACGATAGACTATATATGGCAATAAGTAGTCCATCAACAATTTATGAGTTTCGTCACCCTTGAACCTTTCGGTTCGACTGTAGCTAGCAGCCAGGTGCGGGGTTGTCAATCCCGTATAGATATATACACTCAAGTCACGCTCTCCCTCCAAGATATTTTGGTTACGGGGGCGGTCCTCCACTTGTGTATCTCTGTGAAGTGTTTCTGAGGACGTGTCTCCAATTATTAAGATTAACAAATTTACAAGTAATAATGTGTAAAATCCTGTTTGTGATTCTGGTTACGACGGGGGTCCTCCACTCGTGTATCTCTATAGGGTGTTACCGTGGACGTGTTCTAATGTTCTAGGTTAATGATTTTAGCATAAATGAAGTGAAAAATCATTGGTGAAACATATAATATAACACTTTATAATCATGTTTGCTATTAACTTGAAAACTAACTCTGCAAGTCAAACTGTTGGTTAAAATGGTTTCCAGTGTTAAAAACATATGAAATATGAAACTATTCGAATGAAATAATAACTTTAAGTACAAGATGTTCTTGTACTTTTGCTTGTATTCCCCCCTGAAAACATTGAAAACATGGAAAACATAGGGGTATCAACTCACCAGTCGAGAAGTGTGTCGGTTGGATGCTAAGTGTCAGTTCGGGGCTTGATTACGCATGAGATTCCTATGTAATATGAAGAGATACATAATTGTATCTAATTAGACTTAGAACCACTAATTAGATAAGATTAAACACTTCTACACACGAAAACACTTCAATTCAAGTGTTTGGAGTGACCCGAGTAGCATCTATGGATGTGTATGGCTTGGATATGGAGTATAATCTTCGAGAGTAAACTCCCAATGGAGTTTTCGGCTCAAATGACCAACTCCCCATGAGTTTATGGCTGTAAACTCATGGTGGAGTGTTCTTGGTTGCTAAATGGCCTTATAACACTTGTGGGGTAATGCTAGGCTTGGTTTTAAGGCATTGTAATGGAATTTGGGCATCATAGGGACCATTTGAGGAGTTTACGGTAGTAAACTAGAAGTTTATAGCCGTAAAATCTTGTGCACCCATTCAAAGTGTGTGTTGGTGGTCCTAGATCAATCGCAAGTGTTTCTAGCTCAATATACAAGTCATAGGATGAAGTTACGGCACCATTTGACTCATTTATAGGAGTTTACGGCACGGTAATTCATCCTTGGGGGGTTTATGGCCGTGAACTCGTTAGGGGGTGTTTTCTATCAAGTTTAAGGTCCCTAACTCATTTGTGGTTGCTTCTTGACTTTAATCCAAGGCTTAGGAGGTGTTTAAGGGGCATCATAACACCTTAGAGGGTGTTTACGGCCTATGAATTGATATTTCCAGCCCAAGCATGTTCTTGGGCAGTAAACTCATTTTTACCCCTTAAATGATGAGTTTTTGGTGTTCCAAGTCCATTATTGTAAGCCGCTAAGTCATATATAAGCTCCATATGTTGTTCGGAATGGTCCTATTTCATAGTTTAAACACGAATTTGAAGGCTAAAGATGTTAACCTATGAGCTAGGATAATTATCTTACCGATTTGGAGTTTGGTTTGGGTGATTTTGGAATAATCTTTGCGTTTCAAGAGTGATAGTAGAGTGAGAGAATAGAAAAGCTTCAAATGAGTCCCAAATCAACTTTATATATGGTTCGGGTTTGGGGCTCGGTGGAATTCTACCTGATACTAACGTTGAATGGGGCTCTTGGTCGTACCCGATTTGGTTATCGTAACCCGATATCATCGTAACTTATAATTTTTCAAAATAAATATTTGGGATATTTTAACGCAATTCTAATGTGTTCCGACACTGATGATGTCAAAATGAGAAGTCCCAACTAAATTAATTTAACACAAAGTTAACGGAAAAACTGGAACGTAACGGCTTAACTGACAGAAAACGGGTTACAAAGATGGAAAGTTTTCGCATTGTGACACAATCCGACGAGACTCTTGTAATTCCACTCGATGAGATCGAGATCAACAAGAGCCTCAATTTCGTGGAAGAACCGGTGGAGATTATGGATCGAGAGGTCAAACGAATGAAACAAAGTTGCATCCCTATAGTGAAGGTTCGTTGGAATGCCAAACGAGGACCAGAGTTATCTTGGGAGCGCGAAGATCAAATGAAAATTAAACACCCCCATCTTTTTTTACTTAGTTATTTGTAATAACTTAACTACTTAAACTCTTAATTTCGGGACGAAATTTCCCTAATGGGTGGAGAATGTGACAACCTGACACTTTTACATTGTGAAATCGATCCATATATCTAAAATTCACGTGAATTTAGCATCTTTTAGCAAAATGTTGGGTCCGCGCGAGTGTTTTAGGCTTAGTATATCATAGATGTGCGCCATAGGAAGGGTTAGGAAGGGTGTTGCATCGCAAAATCCAGCCAAACACACAAGGAGAGGTGTGTGCGGCCGCACACCCAACCGCAAACCCCCTCCAGCCTCACACCCGACCCTATATAGAGTAGAGGACCCCTTTCCATTCACTTTTGGCTGCACTCTCTTCCTCTCTCTACTTTCTCTCTCTAAAAACATCACAACGAGAAGAACATCAACTTTCAGCTTGCTATAAAGGTAAAACACTTGAATCCAAGCCCAAAACTCATAGTGTTCTTCGTGTTCTTCACTCCTTGAAGGAGTGCGGCCGCACACCTTCATCAAGTGGCCTCACACATTCAAAACACCCTCCAAAGTGAGAGTATGGCCACACAATCCATAAATAGGACTCAAACAAGGAGTGTACGGCCGCACACCCCTGTGTACGACCTCATACACACCTGTACGGCCGCACACTCTGGTGTGCAGCCTCACACACAAGTCTGGCCGCATTCCCTAGCCGCACACTCACTTTTATGGTTATACTCCCACCCTAATACTCATATTTGGCCTTAAAACTTGCATAGATCATTGAGTATAGAACACGGGACATTTAGTCCTAGTGATTCCAAGCCCTTAGAGTGATTTCCCATCATTTTTAGTCATGAAAGATTCTAGCACTAATGTATATATGTGTAATCATATGATTAATAGGGGCTACTTGCGTTTAGAGCATCCGTTGACAGTCAACACTCATATCGAAAGCACACTTGAACCCTACGTCAAACTCTGAGTTCATACCCCTTAATTAACCTTTCAAATGTTTTTAATTGTTTTTAAGGTTGGGGGGGGGGGGGGGGGGGCGGCGGGAATACAGGTTGAATCTAATACATTGCAAAATCAATCACACGTGATTTAAGACTTATTATCAAAAGGATTTTACACTTTTAAAGTATTTTGTCAGTAAAATTATTTCAAATGTTTATCAACCTTATTTACTCGAATCAATTGTCTCAGAAACTGATTTTCAATGTTTTCAAACCTTAAATTATTTGCAAATCATATCTACACTAATATATTTATATAAATAAGTATTGAAGGACTTAGAACTGATAACTAACCTTATTTCCTGTTCTAGTTTGATTGTGGACTTAGGGTATTAGGTTATCTGTCAGACTATCGTTTAATATTTAGTTATATATATATATATATATATATATATATATATATATATATATATATATATATCTTATATATTTGTGTTAGATATAAAAGTTTTCACTCTAGTTCGATACACCTACATATCGAAGACACTTAATTAAGTACTCTATTTAACTATAATAGGTATAGTTAAGAATTACCGTTCACTACCGACGTTACTATGATACACATTAGGGATAATACAATTACAAGACTATATGTACAATACACTATGTGAAAAGAATGCTTTATACTATGCTATATTAGGTAACACTATCCACTACATGAAGAAACACTATAAACTACATCAAGAGAACATTACATAGTTCACTAAGAGAATACTATATACTATGTGAGAGAAAATACTACAATGGAATGTGATGCACTATTTCTCTATACAACAATTTGCTATGCAACTCTCAGGTAACCATCGCTTCCTAGAGGGAGAGCGACCACTGCGTGTATAGATCTATACGGGACGGATTTTCCCCCATCCCAACTGCGAGCTACAGTCCGAGCCTTTTGTCTAGCGATAACAAAACACTAGTACACTATCGGTGACCTGGAGGGTCAGTTGCTGTATTACTATCACTCAGTATGATTACATACAAGCTCACATTCAAACCTTAATTAAACACATAACCCGAGGTGTACAAAAAATTAACACTATTCGGAGCTTACATTCAGTATTACATATAACCGACAGGGACGCTGCTGGGGGTGAAAATCTATTCCTTCTCTATAATGAAAGAGTTTAAAACTGTATCTCTCATTACTGGTATTTTCACAAGAAGACTATTACATTCTCAAAGAAATGAACCTACAAATAACCTAGTCTTGGTAAAATACTACTTTTGCTGGAAAATATGGGATTTTCTAGGAATCAAACTACTTTCAAATTTTAATAATAGCCATTACACTACATGATTTTAAACATTTTTATACAAGCAACGACACTAAATATTTATGAACTCACAAGCTTTATGCTGATACTCATTTTCAAAATTACTTGTATTCTCAAGTCAACAATAAACAGGTACTGATGCAGGTTTTGGGAAGATGGAGCACATATAAGACCCATCTTTTATTTTGTTTATACTTTTGGTGTCTACCAAACTATATAGAACACACTTGTATTTCAATTATTATATTAATGCAATCGATGTGGTTGCTTGTTTTTACTATTATGCATTGTTATGATACAGTACATGACGTCCTCCACCCCAGAACTATTCCGCCGTTCTCGGTTTTGGGGTGTGACAGCGATGCATAGTGCTTGCTTCAGGGTTTGGAAAGCAGCGTCTTGTTTTTCTTCCCAATTGAAACTTACACCCTTCTGGGTCAAGGTGGTAAGTGGTTTAGCAATCTTTGAGAAGTTTTGTGTAAACCTTCAATAATAGGCAACAATACCCAAGAATTACCAGATTTTTGTTGGGGTTATGTCAGCTGACCAGTTCTCGATTGCCTTGATTTTGGAAGGGTCCACGTGTATCCCGTCTTCGGTAACCACGTGACCCAGGAAATCTACTTTCCGAATTCAAAATTCGCACTTTGAGAATTTTGCATATAACTTCTCTTTTCTTAGAGTTTCCAAGATTTTTCGAAGGTGTTGACCATGTTCTCCTTTATTCTTTGAATAAATGTGTATATCGTCTTTAAACACGATCAAAAATTTATCCAGGAATGAATGACACACTCGGTTCATTAAGTCCATGAACACCGCCGATACATTTGTTAATCCAAAGGACATCACTACAAACTCGTAGTGACCATAACGAGTTTGAAAGCTTGTTTTGGGGACATCTCCTCCCAAGAATCGTAGCTGATGATACCCGAATCTCAAATCGATCTTCGAGAAATAACTCGCTCCTTGGAGTTGGTCGAACAAATCGTCGATGTGTGGTAAGGGATATCGATTCTAGATAGTGAGCTTCTTGAGTTCTCGGTAGTCGATGGACATGCAGAAAGATCCATCCTTCTTCTTTACGAATAGGACTAGCACTCCTCAAGTTGAGAAGCTCGATCTGATTACCCCTTGATTGAGTAGTTCGTTTAACTGGCTGGATAATTCTTGCATCTCTGCTAGCGCTAGACTGTACGGCGATTTAGCTACCGAGGTAGCTCCGGGAATTAAATCGATCCTGAACTCGACTTGTCGTTCTGGTGGGACACCAGGAAGAGCTTCAGGGAAGACATTAGGAAAATCGCAGACTTCTGAAATGTATTTGAGGTCTTTCCCTTCTTTTTCCTTATCTACTACGTGGGCTAAGAAGGCATAGTACTCCTTACGCAGGTATTGTTGGGCTTTGACGCAAGAGATGATTTGTAAATTGGTACCGAGTTTGTCACCATCAATGACAAGAGTTTTGCCGCTTCGCAGGTTTAGGCGAACGGCCCTTTTGTGACAAAGAATATCAACATGGTGTAGGCTTAAATAATCCATACTGATGATGACATCAAAGCTCTTTTGTCACACCCCGAAAACCGAAGGTGGAAACATTTTCGGGGCAGACTCCACGTTAAGTATCAAATCCAATGCACATAGTAAGTAAAGTAAACAACCATCACATTACATATAGAATTTACATTTGTTTCAAAAGTAAAGTTATACATATGCATCATATTAACAAAAGTAAAGACGAGGTCTTCAGTACGCTCCGTCTTCTCCAAAAGGATTGCTGGGTACCTATCTATCGCTGACCTAAGAATACAAGCGGTTTGAAAATTAGCATAAAGCTGGTGAGTTCAGAAGATGTTTGTTTTCTGAAAATGTATCAGTTTCCTTTAGTTTACCAAAGAGGTTGTTATCCAAGAAAATCCCATATTTTCTTATGTAAAGTTGGTTTACCAAAGAGGTTGTTATCCAAGAAAATCCCATATTTTCATATGTAAAGTTGGTTTAGTTATCACTTGTTACCAATTCGTTTATGTGTTGTATTTTACCCAAGGAAAATCCCATATTTTCCTAAATGTAAGACCGGTTGAATATTACGGAGTATAGTTTAATACATTAAACTATATATATCGAGGATCATGGGATTTCTATCATGAACTAGATATGAATTAGTTTGAGATGTACGATCTATAGATAGAGAATAGTTTGAAAACCATGGGACTACCATCCCGTACTAGATACGATATAGTTTGATATTCATGGAAACATGGATTGAAAACCATGCAACTACCATCCCGTATTAGATATAGTATAGTTTAATATTCATGGAAATATATATTTGGAAACCATGGGACTACCGTCCCGTATAAGATATAGGCTCAAAACCATGGGATTATCATCCCGCAGAAGATATATAATGAAATCATAGGATTACTATCTCGTACTAGATATAATTTAAAGACCATGGGACTACCATCCCGCAGAATATATATATATATATATATATAATCGATAGACTGGAAACCATGGGACTATCATCCCGTACCGGACATGGAAACTCTAGATAGAAAGTAGATATGGAATCGAAACAAAGTCAAATCAAACCCAAAGCGATACCATGAATAAACTTATATTAATACGTATTGTGAGTTGGGTAACCATGTTGATACAACAAAGAGACCTCCTTGACGCTTGTCAGATGTCGAATGATATCCAGAATTTGTCACCCCAGGCGTGCCCGCCTAACTGTAGCCGACAATTTAGGTGTGGGATTGTCAGTCCCGAATAGATCTATTCACAAATTCTCCGCTCTCCCTCCAGGAGACTCTGGTTACACTTCCGGGGAGGATATACTGATCATACATAAACGGTAGTGACGAACTCACAAGCTAGTACTAAACTATTCACAGGGTTCTCATACGATATCAAACATATAAAAGATTATGAAACATAATACAATGAAAACAGATACATACAATGAAACTATCTGGCAATACATTCAAATGGTACGGAGATAAACTGAATCAGACATAGTTTATCTAATAACTTTATATACATATCAATACATGATAAAATGAGAACTAAAGAACCCCAAATTATTCGAATAATAATTTGATTAATTTGGTTATTTCCTTAACAAAAATTCATTTAGTTGTAGTTGATAAATCATCCCTTATGCTCACCATAATATGAAAAGGTATTTATAAATTTTCCAGATATTATTTGAAGCACATCAATGTTATGTTTTGAAAACAGTTATGGTTTACTTGTATTCCCCCCCTGAAAACATTGAAAAACACAGAAAAAGCGTAGGGGTATGAACTCACCGGTTGAGAAACGTGACGATTTAAGATGTTAAATGTTGGTTCGGGGCTTGCAAACGCATGAGGTTCCTATGTATAATGAAAAGATACACATTTGTATCTAATTAGGACTTAAATTATCTGTTAGTTAGGGACAAACACTTCTAGTTGCGGAAACACTCCATTACAAGTGTTTGGAAGGACCCGGGTGGCATTTAAGGACATGTGAAGCTTGGATATGGAGTTACAAGAGGGTTTACGACCCTAATAACCATCTCCCATGAGTTTACTATCGTAAACTCATGGGTGGGGTGTTCCATGATGCTAAATGGCCTTACCTTACTTGGGAAGATTAGCTAGGATCAAAACTAGGGTATCAGAATGGATTAAACTCACATATGGACCATATAATGGAGTTTACGGCCTAAGAAGATGTTCTTGGGAGGTTTATGTCCGTAAACATCCAGGGGGGTAGTGTTGGCATGATTTAAGGTCCTTTACTTGATTGAGGTTGTTTCTAGACTCATTTCTATGGCTCGTGGTGTGTTTAAGTAGCATCTTAACACACAAAAGTGAGTTTAAGGTCTAAGGAGGTGAGTTCACGGTCCAAGAATGTTCTTGGGCCGTAAACTAAAGCTTTCCCCCTTGAAACAAGTTTTGATGCATTTCTTGAAGGATTTTAGGGTTCTATACACTCATGGAAGCTTGTTGGGGTGTTTAGGGACAAACTAACACCAAAAATTAAGTTTACTCCCTAAGAATAGGTGTTTACGATCCAAGCATGTGCTTCGGCTGTAAACTCATGTTCATGCCCTAAATCATGAGTTTAAGGTATTATAATTCCATGCATGCAAGTCCTTTAGGCATATCTAGGCTCCGATGAAGTTTGAAAGGGTTTTAAGGCCAAAAACCCCACATTTTATGTGTTTACGGCCTAAGGAGGTCCTAGGGCCATGGACATATGTTCATGGTTCCAAACCCCCCTAATTTTCATGAATTTGAATGCCAAAATGGTTAAACTAAAAGCTAGGATAGATACCTTAGAGATTTGGAGCTTGATTTGGATGATTTGGCTTGATTTTGATTTCTAGAGAGAGAAAGTTAGAGAGAGTAGAGAGAGAGTGTGGAAAAGCTTCAAATGAGGCTCTCTCTCAACTTTATATATGCTCCAAGTTTAGGACACGGAGGAATTCTACCCGATACTGACGCTATACGATGCTTTTGGCCGCACCCGATAAAGTTGTCGTAATTACGATTTAGACGAAACTAAATATTTTCTAAATGAAAATATAAAATATTGTAATGAATTAAAATATATCTCAACACTTATGAGATTTAAATGGAAGTCGCAATTGATTAAATTAATCCAAAGTTAACGGAAAAATTTGGGTCGACACGTTTTTACTAACGGAACCGGTTTAAAGCGACAAAATAAATTACGGGGTGTTACATCTTTATAGTGATGGGCATTAGATCGATTTGAAATGAATGTTCGTTTAGAGTTAGTATCCAGCCTATATACATATCATTTGTGCTTTCTACGCTACCGTTCGCCATTTTTACTGTGAATATCATATTAAGTGATTGAGGGTTCTATTTTAGTATGTGCTTGACTTTATGACTCACGAAACTCCTCTCCGCACCACAATCAAAGAGTATGCATGCATAAGCGTTATTGAGGAGAAACGTACCCGTAATCACCGTGGGATAAGCTATTGCTTCGTTCTGCCATACTGCCAGCACTCTTCCTATGTCGCCAGTATTCCTTGCCTTAGGGCAGTCCCACTTGTAGTGTCCAGCCACCCCACACCCATAACACGCTTGACCCACACTGACTCTAGGGACTTTACTGATTGGTCGTGCTGGTGCCTTACCTAAATGGGCAGTGTGCCCCTTCTTGTTGTAGTTGTTGCAGTGCATCTCCCAACAATTTCCGTTGTGATGGAAATTGCATTTGCTGCATTTCAGTAGGTTCCTAGCGTATTGCTCCACTGGTGCAGAGGTAACTGGAGCAGTAGTGGGGGTAGTAGCAGCATGGACTGCCACT
Source organism: Lactuca saligna (assembly GCF_052625555.1). Lineage (NCBI taxonomy): Eukaryota > Viridiplantae > Streptophyta > Magnoliopsida > Asterales > Asteraceae > Lactuca > Lactuca saligna. The sequence goes on from NC_136421.1 coordinate 202,964,439, forward strand.
AGTTGTTTCTTGGAAGGTTCCTTTGAAGACTGACCCTTCCTGTTGTTCCAAAACTTCTTCTTCCTGTTGTTGTTGGTACCGATGTTGTTGTTTTTTTCCTATGGTTTGCTCCGGGATAGTAGTTGCGAAACCTTGACAGATTCCATGGTCAACGATAGCTTGTGCCAACTGTTTGGCGCTATCAAAAGTTACTTGGAAGCTAGTACACTTCCTCGAATCTGGTGTTACAGTCCCTAGATGTATCTTTCGATCTTCTTGCTCTCTAGAGCAACCATCCCTGCGTAAAGGATTTCCAAATCACTAAACCTATTTGTATAGGTTGTGATGTGCGATCCTACCATAGTAAGGCCCCAAAGTTCTAGTCGTAGCTTTTGTACTTCACCCCTTAGATAGTACTCTTGCATTACAGTTGTTTTAAATTCTCCTAGCCCATAGAATTTGCCACTACCAGGTTCAGTGACTTGACGTGTCCATTGCACGACATCGGGGCTCTCTCCGAGAATGTAATGGCGACAAATTTTACCTTGCTCACTTCCAGACATGAACATATCTCGAAAACCGCTTGTGTTTTCTTTATCCATTGTGATAGAGTCATTATCCATCCGGATCCGTTAAAAGTCATGGGCTTACTATTGGTGAAGTCCTTGAAGGTACAATCCCCTAAATGACCTTGATGTTGGCCATTCGTAGAGCTATCCACTCCTCCTCCAGACCCATTATTACTCATCTATGCCATTGCTGCTATTACTGCAGCTGTTACAGCATCTATCAATGCGGCATATTCCATCGATGTAGGGGGTGGTAGTGGAGGTGGTGTTGGTATTGTGCCCGAATTGGGTCTTAGGTTTGGACGAGGAGGCATCGCGCTGCTAAGAATTTAAAAATGAAAGGTCATTAGTTTTCGTGGTCGAGGGTTGAATTAGTTAGCTATCTTTGATGGTTTTAAAATTTTGGTTTGGACCACACCGGGCATTGAGTTTGATTCACAAATAGTGTTTGGATAGCAATAGATAAACTTATGAATCTGAGTGGTAGTCAAAGAATTTACACACAAGGGAAGTTCTTCATATATATTAAACATATGCTGAGTTACATTTGAAGTTAGGAAAATTTCGACCCTTCAAAGGAGCTCCGATACAGAAGTTAAAGAAAAGTAAGACTTTTAGTCGAGTTCCTATTCTATAACAAAATTTTGGGATTTGGCAAGCACTACTTGCAACGTAGGTTACGCTTGGAGCTTAACTCTGTGTCTGATTGCTTTTCTTCCATAAGACGCCTATCGAAGGTGGCTTACTGTTCCCTCATCTCACAGAGGTCTGCAATCATTTGTGCTTGGAATGCATCGGCGTGGAGTTCAGTGTCATCCTGCAACCTATCCAGTCGACAGATGTCGGAATTATGAACTTGTACTTTCACGTTGACTTCACGAAGTCGGTTTGCTTAGACCATGAATTGATAAGACTAGTTAGCTAGTTTTCCCACCATGATTGGGAGTGCTCGATCGGCTGAACCTCCATCCCTGACATCGTAGAAGGCCTGACATATACCGTAGGGAGGATGTATTCAATGTTGTTGGCTCCAATGGTGGAAGTGAGTCCCCCAAATGGGAGTTGGTCCTTGAAAGTTTCTCCTAACTGCAGGAGGTTGAGCGGCTGGAGGATCGATTAACTCTGGTTCTGAGTCTGTCCTAGAGTCACCCCCTCCTCCAATTCAATATTTTTTTCATCCTCTTCGGGGTCGTCCTCTACCCATCCTCCATTGCCTTGATTCGGGTAGTAGGGGTCCCCTGGAGGGTGGAATCCAGCCATGGTTTCTGTGCAACAATAGAGATATGTGAAATGTCTAGAACTCATTATGTGTAAATCTAAACACGTAAGTTTAATCTATTATATTTACCAAATAATCCGATATGTGAAATGCCTCGACATACATTAGTCCGATCTCAGATAAATATAGTTGATCAGGCTATATTCATCCCAAATTCGATTACATATTCTAAGGCCTAGTCGTAGTGTCCAACTTGTCTTAATACTTCTTGTATGCATGTATTTGTTGTTTTACGACCCAAAGCTAAATGAAACGCAGTTTAGGTGTAAAAACGTTTTGTCAAAGCGTTTTAGTCCCTATGGATTTATAGTTTGTATATCTTATGTGGTCCGATAAACATAGTTCACTATATATAATTCTATGATAACAATCTGTCACACCCCAAACCAAAACGGCGGAATCGTTCGAGTACGGATGACTTCATGTATTATCGTAACAACTGAATACATAGTAAAGAAAGTAATACAACCATCATATATATATATATATATATATATATATATATATATATATATATATAATTTAAAAGTTTACATTGTTGAAAGGTACTTGTTTACAAACAAATTACAATATGATGTCAAAATAAAACTAAACTGACGCCACAACGTCCCTTCTTCAAAAGCTGTTTGTTTACCTGTTTTACTGAATTCCTGAGAATTACAAGTAGTTTTGAAAGAGTAGATCAGCATTTAAGCTGGTGAGTTCATAAGTACTTGGTAACAATGTTTGTATGAAATAGAATTAAATGATTTGTACATGTTTGAATGTTCCTAGAAAATCCCATATTTTCTACTATACTAGATGGTAGTTTAATTGTTCCAAAACTTGTAATGCAATAGTGCTTTTCATGCCTAAAATAGTAGATTTATGTATAAATCGCTAATTCATGAAAAACCCTGTAAATCAATGTGTTTTTAATACTCCAAGTGAGTCTTATAACCATGCTATTTGACCAGGATGCCTATAAAAATGTTCTTCAAGCGTTGGAAGATTATCACGTTTGTCACACCAGGCCTGCCAACCTAGCTGTAGCTAACAGCTTAGGTGTGGGATTGTCAATCCCGTATAGATCTATACACAAGTATCACGCTCCCTTACAAGGGATTTTGGTACATAATACAGCAATTAAAATGCATACTCGAAAGTATGTGAAATGTCTCACAAACCTTAGTATAAAACAAATTTACATACGAAAATGTCCATTTGTTCTTGTGTATGAAAATATCTCTTTTATATAGTGTTTCTAGTATGTAGATGTTCATGATTTTCTCGTAAACTATATCTATTATAGTTTTTCAAAAATGTGTGTTTCGTTCGTATAGAAAACCCTAGTGTAATGCTCACTTGTTATCTAAAGTATAATATTTATAGTGACATAAATGATAGCATATACTTAAAGTATAAATAAATTGTTTGACTTGTGTTGTGTATATATATATATATATATATATATATATATATATATATATATATATATATATATATATATATAAACATGTTTTATTTCCAAAATACAAGATGTTATCGAGAATATATATTGCAGACGAAAGTCCCCATGTAGTAGTTATGAATCACATACGATTTACTTGATAAACAGAGTATATAGTGAAACTTTATGTTACACACGATAAATGTCCGTGTATTTACTTGTATTTCCCCCCTTAAAAGTGTATAAAAAGCATTGATAAAACAGTTGAAGTGTAGTTTATAGGGGTATGAACTCACTTGATAGATTGAAGAAGGTGAAACGAAAACCGAGCATAACTTTGACTCGATAAAGTGGATTTTCTCGTGATTCTCGGGAATCTCGAGAGCATAAACTTCCTTCGGGACTCGGGTATGAAAACCAGGCTTCGGGATATTTCTTGCATGCAAAACGGAGTAAAAACGCAAGAGAAAGAGATGAATTGCGCAAATTTTACCTGGAACACTCGCATCCCTTTTATAGGGGGCTGAAGACCCTCGGTACGCTGGGCGTACTGGATGTCATGCATGACCGCATCCTCGTCTGCCGGATCTTGGATGGAACGGGACATAGAGGCGTAGAGGGGCAACGTGGACGTTCCGATGCCTAGCGCCTAAGTACGCTGGGCGTAACTCGGATCAGTCCGGTGACTCCTCCTTCGGATAATACGGGGTTTTAATTTAAATTTTAAATTTTAGTTATTTAATAAACTTCAAAAATTTATATCTTTTTGATACGAAGTTCGTTTTCGACGTTGTTTACATCCACGTGTAGGTGAGACTACGCTCTACAACTTTCGTTTAAACTCCGTTGGCCAATTTTGAAATTATTTTTATTATTTATTTTTAAAAGGTCGGGGCAGGAAAAGTCCGTTAAAAATCCATAACTTCTTCATCCGATGTCTGTTTTGGCAAACTTTTTACCATTGAAATACTATTGTCGAGACTTTCGATTCTCATTTGCTCGATCTCTGTTTCGAGTTTTTAGTTGTCTACCACTATAGCGAATTTCGAACATTTATAACTTCCTCATACGAGGTCAGATTTGGGCGTTCTTCTTATGTATGTTCATGGTTTAATGATAACTATGGCTTTTATTTAAATACCTAAGGCTAGTAAGTATTTTATTGAAATTTATCGTTTTACGTTTAACCGTAATGACGGTTTTTGTTTGGAATCTTTGGTTGGTCATAACTTCTTCGTTATGACTCGGTTTTTGGTGTTCTTTATGTTTCTAAAAATCTTGACATGATAACTATTATTTTAGGCAACCCAATAGAGAGTTTTGAACATTTTATTTTTAATGCTAATTTCATTATATCAAAAGAGATTATAAATTTTTGACTTTTTAGGTCATTACATTGATTCGAAATATCGGGTTGTCACAAGATAACCCAAGGACTTTTGTGGGTAGCTAATGAAATACAACGCTCACTGCGAGGTTCGAGCTTATCATGAGATTCACGTCTCACGAAACCCTTACAACCACAAACCTTGATGTGTGCTAACGAGGGAACTTTCTTTGTCCATATCTCATGAGGTGTTTTAGCAACCTTCTTATTTGGGACTAGATTAAAGATATGGCTGGCAGTCTCTAAGGCATACCCCCATAATGAGATAGGTAGCAAAGCTCAACTCATCTTGGAAGAACCATGTCCAACAAGGTTCAATTTCACCTCTCAACCACACCCTTTAGATGTGGTGTCCTAGGTGGTGTCAATTGTGAAACAATTCCATATTCATTAAGATAGTCAAGGAACTCGATACTAAGACACTCACTGTGTAACAACCCAGAAATTCGTATCATTGCTTGTAACCCTTTTAGTAACTCATTTCGATAATCCAAATGTCGTTTCCAATTTCGTTTCCGATTTCGTCATTTAATTAGGTCATAATTGTGTGACTTCTAGTATGACTTAATGGGTGTCCTAATACTTTTAGAACTTATTCTAACACCCCATAATAATAATCGGAAACATTTTAGAATTGATCATATCGGGTTACGGTAACTCAATCGGGTGCGACCAAAAGCACCGTATAACGCTGGTATATAAAGATATTTAGAATTGATCATATCGCGTAGAATTCCACCATTTCCAAAACATAGACACTATATAAAGATATTTAAGCTTCCATTTGAAGCTTTTGCTTCATCTCACTACTCTCTCTCTAACCTCTCTCCTCAACCAAAGATTCAAGGTCCAAAACATTGAATTAAGGCTCCAAATCTTTGAGCTAACATCCCTAGCTTGTTGTATAACCTCTTAGGCCTTCAAATTCGTGTTTAATCTATCATTTTGGACCTGCAACGTGTGTTTATGGCCAAGGAGCATGATTGGGCCGTAAACACATAATAATAGGGTTTTTGAGCAATTTAACCCTTCCAAATCATCATTGGGACTTAGATATGATCTTATGGCATACAAACCCAGAATTAGAACACCCTAGACATGGATTTTGAGGAACAAATAAGAGTTTACGTTCAAAGAATGTGTTTGGGCCGTAAAACCCTCAAACATGAGGAGTAAACTCATTTAAACATGTTAGAAAGCCATGTAACTTCACCAAAAGCCTTGGAATAAATCCTAGAATCATCTAAAAATAGTTTGGGGACCTTAAACACATCAAACACCTTCCAATTAGGTGTTTACGGCCAAGGCACCCCAACAATATATTCATGGGCCGTAAACTCCATTTAACATGTCAAATGGTACCCTAAATTAATACCAAGGCTTGGAAAATTAGTTATAATCACATGGGATTGTCCTAAGCATCACAAAATAAATATGGTTTGAGCTTGGGGGAATTTACGGTTGTAAACTCCATTTTTACAGCCGTGAACTCCCATAATTGGTGTTCATGTTCATACAATTCATTATAAGGCATTAGAAAAATCCATTCTAGCATTCCCCATGTCTATTTAAGCCATTTAACACTCAAAATCACCCAAACATGAGTTCACGACCGTGAACTCATGTATGTAGGGGATATATGGCTGAAAACTCATTAGGGAGTTTACTCTTGAGGAGTAAACTCAATTCCCAAGTCCCTTGCATCATTGCACGTCCATAGATATCACCCGGGTCACTCCAAACACTTGTTTTGAAGTGTTTTCGCTCATTGGAGTGTATTATCATATCTAATTAGTGGTTTAAAGTCTAATTAGATAATTTTGGATACCATTTCATATTACATAGGAACCTCGCATGTTAACAAGCCCCGAACCAACGTTTAGTGTCCGAAACAGTTGCGCCTTCTCGTCTGGTGAGTTCATACCCCTACGCTTTTCACTGTTTTCACTGTTTTCAGGGGGAATACAAGCAAAGTACAAGGGGTACTTGTACTCAAAACTTGTTTTAGATGTGTGTGTTTCATATTTCATATGATTTTGACACTGATAATCATAACAGATAACAGTTTGAAACTTGCAGGATAATTATATACATTATTTGTGAAATTGGTTATAAGCTGTTATGTTTATTATTTCACAAATGGCCTTCCACATTTTTATCATTTAAAAGCATGACATTTAAACCTTTGAAAATAAAACTTTTGTACACTGTTTTGTCCTCAGTAACACTCCACAGAGATACGCGATTAGAGGAATATTGTATTATTACTAGTAAATTTGTTAGTCCTATATAATTGGAGACGCGTCCTCGGTGAACAATCCACAGAGATACGCGAGTGGAGGACCGCAACCGTAACCAGAATCTCTTAGATAGGGAGCATGACTTGAGTGTATAGATCTATACGGGGCTGACTAGCCCACACCTGGCTGCTAGCTACAGCCGAACCGAAATGGTTCAAGGGTGACAAAAGTCATAAGGTGATGTGGACTACTTATTGCCATATTTAATCTTATTGTATGGTTATGGGACTCGCAATTAGGATAACATAGATTTACATAATAGTAATAATGAATAAGTAATTAATTTACTTTGTAAATATTAGTTTTATATACGTGTTAAAACTAATACATTTCACAAGATAACCGGGTTTTCAGTATACATCTTCACAATGGTAATCAACATTCAGGAAAATATGGGATTTTCCTGGGGAACATTGTACATAACCAGAAATGTGTAGCAAACCACATAACTTTACATTCACAAGAGTAAACATGTTTTCAGTGTACAACCTTACATTACATTTTGGGAATTAAATAACCAACCTTCTTAAGAAAATATGGGATTTTCTTGGTGTGTGTAATGTTTTCAGTAACAGACACGAAACTTGTACATTTTTCACAAAACAAAACCGCTTATGAACTCACCAGCGTTATGCTGATTTTCAAACAGCTTGTACTCTCAGGTCAGGTTAGACAGGTCCCCGAAGATCCTTTTGTTCGAACATGGATTGCTCAGAAGACCCGTTTCATTTTGTTCATATATACTATCTATCACTTGTATAACTTTACTTTTGAAACAAATGTAAACTTTTCTATATGTAATGTAATGGTTGTTTTATTTTACTTACTATGTTCATTGGATTTGATACACAACGTGGAGTCCGCCCCAGAAATGTTTTCGCCTTTGGTTTTTGGGGTGTGACAGATTGGTATCAAAGCCCTTGTTTTTAGTGAATAAAGTATACCAAACCTTACATGGTATATGTGACAACCCGATATTTCGAGACAATGAAATAGAACATCAGTCAAATATAAGTAAAAATTAAACTTTCTTAAAACCTTATATGGGTTAAATAAAGTATTAGGAATCGTATCAAGGTTTTCGTACATATAAAGAACCCTAGAATCCGAGTTATAACGAAGAAGTTATGACCAACCGAAGATTCTCGGCAAAACCGGCAACACCGATTAAACGAAAAACGCGAAGTTTCAATACAATAGTTTAGCCTTGAATATCTAAATGAAAGTTGTAGATAACATTAAACCGTAAATGTACGTAAAAAGAACGTCCAAATCTGACTTCATATGAAGAAGTTATGATTTTTCCAAGATCCGGATATAGCAATAGACAGCTAAAAACTCGAAATAGAGATCGAGAGACTTTTGGCCAAAACAACCTAAATGAGAATCTAAGGTCTCAACAATAGTAGTGCAACGATGAAAAGTCTAACGAAAACGAACATCCGATGAAGAAGTTATGGATTTTTAACGGAATCTTCGTGTCCCGACCCGTTAAAAATAAAATAATTAAAAATAAACTCAAAATTAGCCAATGAAGTCTAAACGAGACTTGTAGATCATGTTTTCAGCTACGCGTGCATATAAAGAACGTCAAAAACGGAGGTCGTACGCAAAAGTAATGGATTTTACAAGTTCGGGGTCCAAAATTCGAGGTTGTCAGGCCCCACGACGTGGCACAGCTTACCCGCGACCCGGCAAGTGACTGAGGGCGTCCAATCAATGGAAGAGGATAAGGCTTGCTCCCCAAGATGTGGCCAACCTTAGGCACGACGTGGCACACCAGAGATCCCCCAATAAATAGAACTCTTGGGGTGTCGGGTTTAGGTGCTCCATTCTTCAATCTCTCGTGCTGAAACTCTGCGGTTAAGTTCCCAAATCCCTCCCAAAGCCCCGGTTTTCACCTTCAAATCCCGAAGGAAGGTTTTGTGTTCCCGAGATTCCTGAGAATCCCGAGATTTCCCGCGTTATCAACTCTTCCTGTCGAAGTTCTGCTCGATTCTTCTCTCGACTACTTCAAATCAACCACTTCAATCAAGTGAGTTCATACCCCTTATCAATGTTTTAAATGATTTTAAATGCTTTAAAAGGGGGGGGGGGATACAAGTAGAAACAAACAGGTTATTAAATCATTGATATGTATTTTATAATTGTGTTTGTCATTTAACAGATTTCACATACTACAAAATGTGATGCATGAAATGGTCTTAAATCTTAAAAACGCATTGTTATCAAAAGTTTTACCTTTGAAATGTATATTAAAATGACCTCAGGTTATTGTTAATCATTGTTCAAAACACATAAGATGTCTTACAAAACCATTTTTCATTCTTGAACTAAACTATGCATATACACTTATATTATTATATATGCATTAATGTTATAGTTTGCATCTTTCATTTAGTTTCCCACACCCTTGAGTAGTAAGAGTGTGTAAACCTACATGATCAACTATTTAGATTACAGTAAATTATCATAGGGATAATTGGAAGATAACAAAACATTATTCCTATTACAAGGAATAATACAAGAGTCAGTTCATTCATGAGTCTTTACTAGTACCTTACTTGATACATGAGTACCTTTACATATGTTTACCTGATACATGAACACATTACCTGAGTACCTTTATGTTGATACCTTTACCTATGTATACTTATTTGAATATTTGTATCATGAATTGCAAGGATAATTTATTAGTACCTTCTGTGTAAATTATCCTGCATATCCCCAGTACCTCGGGATATCTAGAATAGGCCTCTATCCCCAGTACCTCGGGATATATGGACGGGACTAACCATTCCGGAACCCATCTGTTAGCAATAGTGGGTAATGAACATCTACGGATGCCTACGGTTATTACTTATACTAGGAGTACCTTTACAGGGACTAACCCTTCCTCCCCCATGCTGCTGCTACAGAGGACAATTGGACAATCTTCGGATGTTCATTAGGTTATATAGGTCGTGTTAACCCTAGTACCTAGGGATAACAGTTACATATGCTGTGTTAGTCCTAGTACCCAGTGACAACACTTACAGTAGTACATTTTCCCTGTTTACTTTATTTTGTGATACTTTCACATAAACGATGAGTTAGACTCAGTACTTTAGTACTAAACAATTAAAGGAAAACTATCATTTTACAAACCAAACATTCGGGTCTTGGTAGAAGACTACATCTCAAACTGATAGGAAATAAGGGATTTTCTAGGGTTTTTCATACTTACATCAACATTTTCAATTAACGATCCACAAGGCCTTCATAACAGATTTTCACAAACAAGGCAATGACACTTATATACTTATGAATTCACCAGCTTTAATGCTGATACTCGCTTTCAAAATAACTTGTATTCTCAGGTCATCAGTAGACAGGTACGGAGGCCAGGTTTTGAGAAGACGGAGTAGACAAATCTTGTCTTTTATTTTGATTGTATATTTTTGGTGTCTTACTACAATGAAAGAACACACATGTATTAAAACTTTACTTATAATGTAATGGATGATGTTGTTGCTTGTTTATTATATTACATTTGTTGTGATACATTACATGACGTCCTCCGCCCCAGAACGTTTCCGCCATTCTCGGTTTTGGGGTGTGACAGATTGGTATCAGAGCATTGTTTATAGTGAATTGAGTATATCAACCCATAAAAGATATACTAACTATAAATACAATGGGATTAAAAATACTCTGATTTAGAGTTTATACTTTAAATAATAAAATATTTAAGTAAGTATACGTGCCTGCATTCATACAAAAACCAGTGTCACTAGGACAGTACAAAAGAATTACGATTGTTGGGCAACACAAGTGGGCTTAGAGACATATGGTCAAAACTGGGAAGATATAGCCTGATCACCTATATTATCCGATGGTTGACTAGCATGTGCCTAAGTTTAAATTGGGTAGTTGCAACAATGCAAAAATCTTACCAACCCTACCTCAATGAGAGCAATAGAACATAACATTAAAATTAAAATACTATAGGAGTATTTGGTGTTACTATAAGTACTTTATACTTGAGAACTAAAAACGGGATCTTCATCACTAAGTTGATAGTTGCTAAGTGGATACACTAAGGCTATATGTAATTAGGATGTTATAGACTTAGAATCTGTGAAAATTTTACTTCACCCCTATTCTGTGTGAATACGGAGTTAAGGTCACTTATTCGAAGGTCTATCCTGTTAAATTACACATAGCTGGTATGCACTTCACAAATAGCTATGTAACTAATGAAGGTTTTCTAAATAATTAGCTAGATAGTTCGTCTAATAATTATTCTCTTACCCTTAAAATTCTCGCATAGAAAACATAGCTGGACTCCATCCCCACGGCAATCAGTATCTTCCGAACAAAGTCATAGCTGGTTGGTTTGGAGAAGAACCAGAGAATGATCATCCTCTCCCTTTGAATCATCACCATGATGAGAACCTTTTAGACGATGCTAATTCCGAACCAGAGGTTGACAACCTACCCCCTGTAGCTCCATTTCTAAATCCTAACCCTCGTACAACTTTTCATGGTCCGATGCCTCATTGGGTAGAATGCTTGGAAACATGGAGCGAAGAGCAATATCAACCTATGCCGTTTAATGGAGATCGAAGCTTCTACAATATAAACGAAGGGATCTCAACAGATAGAGTTCTACTAATCCTAACCCGTAGAAATGCCCGAATAGAAATTCAGGGCGGGACAACTCTCCAACGTATAGAAGAGGTTAATACCAATGCAAGAATGCATACCATTCGCACCAATCGCCTTGATCACAAGTGAGAGATCTGAGAGAAACCATGAGACCCTTCTTCAAGCACTAGCTGAAAACCCGAGCGAAAGTCATAGAGCTCCAAGTACACTAGAGAGTGTACGAGAGATACCTGCTTGATATGGAACGTCAACTAATCAAACTAAGGGTTCACCATAGGGGTGACCATCGCCAGTAGGAGATACCTTACTTCCTTCTTTTTTTTAAAGAACCTTGTTCCTATCTATTAACTGTGTAGTACTTTTTATGTGACTACCTTGTACTATAAGTAGTTTTTGTCAAGTCTTTATGCTGTCAAATACTTTTCTACTCCGAATATGATGTATGACCTACAACAAGGTCAATTTCCCCAAACCTATTAGATCTTAAACATCAATGATATCGAAAGTCGACTAACTTCCGTGTTACTCTTTGTTCAAATACCTTCATTTTACTACCGTTGGAGTCTATCTGAAACCCCATCTAGTCAAGTTATTGGACTATGGTAATTTAACTCCAAACTCATTTTCAAGACTCTTTTAAAGGTTGGATCATTTTATCCACCAACCTATACTACCTCAGCTTGAACGATAAACGTTTAAAGACCATTCTACAAACATACTTCTACTCTGAACTAGGACTGCATCATAGGGATGTAGGTCAAACTATCATGAACATACTTCTAATCTATACTAGGACTACATCATAGAGATGTAGGTCAAAACTTCAAGAACATACTTCTACTCTGAACTAGGATTGCATCATAGGGATGTAGGTCAAACTATCATGAACATACTTCTAATCTATACTAGGATTGCATCATAGAGATAATCATGTCGCCGAAGAAAAATGATCAACCCATCAACAAAACACCAACACTTCATATTGATGCAACTACCTTTCAAGCTGCAATCTCGGCTGCCGTGTCAGCTGTTCTGACCCACCTTAACGCTAACAACGCGAATGTTGGCGGGATTGTTAACAATAACTCCAATCCAAGTAACAATCAAATACCTCAAGACAGCTTAAGACATAGGAAGTTAACTATACAACACATGATCTTGAGTCATGAGCAGTGATAATCTCTCTAAATATCTGGAGACACTACTTGTAGGGTACAAGGTGTACTAATTTCACAGTCCACAAAACATCCAACATACATTCGACCAAGAAGAGTTATCACACCAGTAAGGCAAACGAAAGAAACAAAGTCGTTCCCCGATAGTGAAAGGTTCACTGGAAGGCCATGCGAGGATTTGAATTCACTTAGGAACGCAAAGATCAAATTAAACTTCTATCCATAGCGTAGTATCAATTCTGCTTAAACTCTAATTTCTATACGAAATTCCCTCCAACGGGGGGATGATGTGACAACCCGATATTTCGAGACAATGAAATATAACATCAGTCAAATATAAGTAAAAAATAAACTTTCTTAAAACCTTATATGGGTTAAATAAAGTATTAGGAATTGTATCAAGGTTTTTGTACATATAAAGAACCCTAGAATCCGAGTTATAACGAAGAAGTTATGACCAACCGAAGATTCTCGGCAAAACCGGCAACACCGATTAAACGAAAAACGCGAATTTTCAATACAATAGTTTTTAGCCTTAAATATCTAAATGAAAGTTGTAGATAACATTAAACCATAAACGTACGTAAAAAGAACGCCCAAATCTGACTTCATATGAAGAAGTTATTATTTTTCCAAGATCCGGATATAGCAGTAGACAACTAAAAACTCGAAATAGAGATCGAGAGACTTTTGGCCAAAACAACCTAAATGAGAATCAAAGGTCTCAACAATAGTAGTGCAACGATGAAAAGTCTAACGAAAACGGACATCAGATGAAGAAGTTATGGATTTTTAACGGAATTTTTGTGTCCCGGCCCGTTAAAAATAAATAACTAAAAATAAATCAAAATTAGCCAATAAAGTCTAAACAAGAGTTGTCGATCATGTTTTCAGCTACGCGTTCATATAAAGAACGTCGAAAACGGAGGTCGTACGCGAAAGTTATGGATTTTACAAGTTCGGGGTCCAAAATCCGAGGCTGTCAGGCCCCACGACGTGGCACAGCTTGGTCGTGACCCGACAAGTGACTGAGGGCGTCCAATCAACGGAAGAGGATAATGCTTTCTCCCCAAGACGTGGCCAACCATAGACACGATGTGGCACACCAGAGATGCCCCTGTAAATAGAACTCTTGGGGTGTTGGGTTTAGGTGCTCCATTCATCCATCTCTCGCGCTGAAACTCTGCGGTTAAGCTCCCAAATCCCTCCCAAAGCCCCGGTTTTCACCTTCAAATCCCGAAGGAAGGTTTTGTGTTCCTGAGATTCCCGAGAATCCCGAGATTTCCCGCGTTTTCAACTCTTCATGTCGAGGTTCTGCTCGATTCTTCTCTCGACTACTTCAAATCAACCACAACAATCAAGTGAGTTCATACCCCTAATCAATGTTTTAAATGATTTAAAATGCTTTAAAAGTGGGGGGGGGGGGGATACAAGTAGAAACAAACAGGTTATTAAATCACTGATATGTATTTTATAACTGTGTTTGTCATTTAACAGATTTCACATACTACAAAATGCGATGCATGAAATGGTTTTAAATCTTAAAAACGCATTGTTATCAAAAGTTCTACCTTTGAAATGTATATTAAAATGACCTTAGGTTATTGTTAATCATTGTTCAAAACAGATAAGATGTCTTACAAAACCATTTTTCATTCTTGAACTAAACTATGCATATACACTTATATTATTATATATGTATTGATGTTATAGTTTGCATCTTTCATTTAGTTTCCCACACCCTTGAGTAGTAAGAGTGTGTAAACCTACATGATCAACTATTTAGATTACAATAAATTATCATAGGGATAATTTGAAGATAACAAAACATTATTCCTATTACAAGGAATCGTACAAGAGTCAGTTTATTCATGAGTCTTTACTAGTACCTTACTTGATACATGAGTACCTTTACATATGTTTACCTGATACATGAACACATTACCTGAGTACCTTTATGTTGATACCTTTACCAATGTATACTTATTTGAATATTTGTATCACGAATTGCGAGGATAATTTATTAGTACCTTTTGTGTAAATTATCCTGCATATCCCCAGTACCTCGGGATATATGGACGGGACTAACCATTCTGGAACCCATCTGTTAGCAACAGTGGGTAATGAACATTTACGGATGCCTACGGTTATTACTTATACTAGGAGTACCTTTATAGGGACTAACCCTTCCTCCCCCCTGCTGCTGCTATAGAGGATAATTGGACAATCTTCGGATGTTCATTAGGTTATATAGGTCGTGTTAACACTAGTAGGTCGGGATAACAGTTACATATGTTGTGTTAGTCCTAGAACCCAGTGACAACACTTACAGTAGTACATTTTCCCTGTTTACTTTATTTTGTGATACTTTCACATAAACGATGAGTTAGACTCAGTACTTTAGTACTAAACAATTAAAGGAAAACTATCATTTTACAAACTAAACATTCGGGTCTTGGTAGAAGACTACATCTCAAACTGATAGGAAATAATGGATTTTCTAGGGTTTTTCATACTTACATCAACATTTTCAATTAACGATCCACAAGGCCTTCATAACAGCTTTTCACAAACAAGGCAATGACACTTATATACTTATGAATTCACCAGCTTTAAAGCTGATACTCACTTTCAAAATAACTTGTATTCTCAGGTAATCAGTAGACAGGTACGGAGGCCAGGTTTTGAGAAGACGGAGTAGACAAATCTCGTCTTTTATTTTGATTGTATATTTTTGGTGTCTTACTACAATGAAAGAACACACATGTATTAAAACTTTATTTATAATGTAATGGATGGTGTTGTTGCTTATTTATTATATTACATTTGTTGTGATACATTACATGACGTCCTCCGCCCCAGAACGTTTCCGCCGTTCTCGGTTTTGGGGTGTGACAGTATAAAACTATAAACACTAAAGGGCCTAAGTGCTCTGAATTAAAAGTATCTTCACACTTTAAGTATTTTCAAAAGTATACAAGTATACCGAACCGTCGAGATCCATAACTACAAGTAGAACAAAACATAAGTAAATGGGTGTTGTGTTCCGCGGTTAAACCTGGGCAGTTATGTAGTCGTGTCTAGGATCAATATAGCCTGGCCAACTATATTCATTCGAGACACGGCCAACATGTGCTTGGGAGTGACTATCGTGTGAGACATGCGTAAAACATACCCTAACACCACAAACATCGAACCATTGTCGTAGCGAACCATGAAATACTATGGGAGTATTTCTCGAGCCAATCCTTTAAAGAAATCCTTATTCCAGCAATAATCCCTAATCATTTCTTAGCGATAAATTATCTGGTTTGATAACTCTTTCCTGCTTTATCGCTTATTCGGGATATATAACTGTCATATCTATCGATTCAATTTGGAGGACTTACCATCTTCTCTCTTTCTTGATCTTATTAAATCAAGATGCCTCCCAGTAAGAGACCCATCTCAGTTTGATCTTGCATCGCTTTAGACAGTTCTGACCGCTGCAATGGTAGCATCTATGTAAGAAACGAACCCCAGTAGCTCAGGAGGGGGTCCCCAGCCCCAAAACCAAGAAAATAATCAGGGACACCGAAAAGAGGGTTCCTATAAGGATTTCATGAATGCGAAACCAACTTCCTTCGATGGAACTGGAGGTGTCATTTCTTTATCCCGATGGTTCAAGAAAATCAAATCCATCTTTGAAATCTGTGCCTGTGCGGAATCTGATAAGGTCAAGTTTGCAACATGTACCTTCATTGATAAAGCCTTGACTTGGTGGAATGGCCGAGTCAAATCTCTGACCTTACCCGTAGCGAACGCCACGGGCTGGGAAGCCATGAAAGAACTCCTGATAGCCGAATATTATCCTCGTGGTGAAATGCAGAAACTAGAGCACGAGCTCTGGAACCTGAAGATGAAGGGTTCCGATATCGCTGCATACACTTCTTGATTCGATGACCTCGCACTTCTCTACCCGGGATTGGTCACTCCTGAAAGTAAAAAGATAAAAAGGTTCATCTAGGGGCTTACTCAGCTAACAAAGGGAAATGTATTAGCTGCACGTCCGGATACCTATGACAGTGCCAAGAGTTTAGCCCATACCTTGATTGATCATAGCGATGATGTTGATGAAACCACTACCACACCTGAGCCGACTAAAAGGAGTGGTGAGAAGAGAAAGTTCTGGAAGAAGAAGAAGGTTCAATCTTCCCAAGGATCTTCCAAGAAACAGCAGACTATAGCAGTCCATGCTACTATTACCCCCGTTGCTGCTGCTTCTATTGTGGGATCCACAGCTCCAACTCTTACCAGCAGGTATGCTGGTAATCTTCCTCTATGTGACAAGTGCAAATATCAACACAACCCCGGCCCCTACTGAGAACTATCTTGTACCAATTGTGATAAGAAGGGGCACATGGTCCGATTCTGCAAAGCTCCGGCCCAATCGGAAAATCAATCATCTGGAGCAGGCGTTGGTCAAGCCTGCTATAACTGTGGAGAGGTTGGGCACTTTAAAAGGATCTACCCTAAGAATTCAACAGCTAATAATAGTGGAAGAGTCCTAGCCATGGGATGGGAGGAAGCAGTCTCCGATCCTACTGTTGTCTCGGGTACGTTCCTTCTTGACAACTCATATGCTAGTATTCTTTTTGATTCGGGTGCTGAAAGAAGCTTTGTTAGTCATTCGTTCAAAATAATATAAAACCTAACCCCCAACCATTAACCGAAACGTTTACTATCGAGATGGCTAACGGTGAGAAAGAAAGTGCTAACGATGTATTCATAGGATGTACCCTTACCCTGAATGACCATTCATTTCCTATAGATCTTATGCCAGTTACCATAAACAACTTTGATGTCGTCATTGGCATGGATTCGTTGAGTCCCAATAATGCAGATATCCTTTGTTTTGAAAAAGCCATCGGTCTCAACCTTCTTTCGGGTCAAACTCTCGTAATTTATGGTGATAAACTCAGTTCCAATCTTCGTATCATTTCCTGCATCAAAGCTCAAAAGCTCCTACGAAAGGAGTGCATTGTATTCCTAGCCCATGTGATCAACAAGAAATAGGAAGTTAAAGACCTCGCGAGCATCCCCGAAGTCTGTAACTTTCCAAATGTATTTCCTGAAGAGCTTCCAGGAATTCCTCCCGAGCGTCAGGTCGAGTTCCGCATTGACCTAATTCCTGGAGCTACCCCCATAGCGAAGTCTCCGTATCGCTTACCTCCAGTAGAAATGGAGGAGTTATCCAACCAATTCAATGAGTTGCTCAGTAAAGGATTCATTAGACCGAGTTCCTCACCCTGGGGAGCTCCGGTATTGCTTGTCAAGAAGAAAGATGGATCCTTCCGGATGTGTATTGACTACCGTGAGCTGAACAAGTTGACCATCAAAAACCGATATCCTCTTCCGCGAATAGATGACCTCTTCGATCAACTTCAGGGAGCCAGCTACTTCTCCAAGATAGACCTTCAGTCAGGGTACCATCAACTACGAGTTCTAGAGAGTGATGTTTCCAAAACAGCTTTCAGGACTCGGTATGGACACTACGAGTTCGTAGTGATGCCCTTCGGTCTAACCAATGCACTGGCTGTGTTCATGGATCTGATGAACCGGGTGTGCCGTCCCTTCATAGACAAGTTCGTCATCATGTTCATTGACGACATCCTCGTCTATTCCAGAAGCGAATAAGACCACAAGCAACACTTGAGGTTAGTGTTGGAGACCCTTAGATCCGAGAAGCTGTATGCGAAATTTTCCAAGTGTGAATTTTGTATACGGAAGGTAACTTTACTCGGTAATGTGGTAAGCGAGGAGGGCATTCACGTTGATCCTTCCAAGATTAAATCGATAGAGAATTGGTCGGCACCGAAGACACCCACAGAAATCCATCAATTCTTGGGTCTCGCCGGCTATTATTGGTGATTCATCCAGAATTTTTCCAAAATCGCCAAACCCCTAACCACTCTAACGCAGAAAGGTGTACCCTTTTGTTGGAGTGAAAAGCAAGTATTAGCGTTCCAGACGTTAAAGCAAGCCTTGTGTAGCATAATTGTTCTGTCCCTACCCGAAGGGACATAAGACTTTGTTTTCTATTGTGATGCATCAAATCAGGGCCTAGGCTGTGTGCTTATGCAAAGAGGAAAAGTGATTGCGTATGCCTCAAGACAGCTGAAGGCACATGAGTTCAACTATACCACACATGACTTGGAGTTAGGAGCCTTAGTCTTTGCATTGAATATTTTGAGACATTATGTCTACGAACGAAGTGTACGATCTTCACTGACCATAAAAGCCTGCAGCACATCCTCAATCAGAAAGACCTAAACATGAGGCAACGATGATGGGTAGAGTTAATCAGCGATTATGAGTGTTAAATCCGGTACCATCCCGACAAGGCCAATGTGGTAGCAGATGCCCTTAGCCGAAAGGAAAGTTCAAGCCAAAAAGTGCAGAACTTGACGATGACTATCCATTCCCACTTATCCATGCAAATCCGAGATGCCCAGATAGAAGTCCTCAAACCCAAGAACGTGTCGATCGAACCCTTGAGGGGAATGGATGAGAAACTTGAGATCAGAGGTGACTGGGTCTACTATTTCATGGACCGAATCTGGACTCCAAAGTCCGGAGGCTTCAGGGAGATTGTCATGGAGGAAGCACACAAGACCAGATACTCTGTTCACCCAGGTTCGGACAAGATGTACTTAGATCTCAAGAAACAATACTGGTGGCCGAACATGAAGGTCGAGATCGCTACATTTGTGGGAAAGTGTATGACATGCACCAAGGCGAAAGCTAAGTACCAGAAACCCTCGGGTCTGCTCCATCAACCCGAGATACCTGAGTGGAAGTGGCAGATGATTACCATGGACTTCATCACCAAGTTACGTAAGTTTTCGAGTGGGTACGGTACCATTTGGGTAATTGTCGATCGTTTGACCAAATCTTCTCACTTCATCATGATTAAAGAATCATTTAAGATGGAATGACTCGCACGGATATACATCCAGGAGGTAGCTCGACTGCACGGTGTACCTGAGTCCATTATCTCTGATCGAGATAGCAGGTTTACCTCCAGATTTTGGCAGTCTCTTCAGAAGTCTCTTGGAACCAAACTCGACAAGATCATCCAAATAGTGCTCTCACTGGTCCTGAAATCATCCGTGAAACCACCGAAAAGATCATCCAAATCCGAGAACGATTGAAAGGCTCACGTGATAGACAGAAAAGTTATGCCGATAACCGACGGAAATCTCTGGAGTTCCAGGTTTGAGACCATGTCCTATTGAAGGTCTCGTCCTGGAAAGACATGGTACACTTCAGAAACCATGGTAAACTAAATACGAGGTACATTGGACCCTTTGAGATCCTCTCCAGGATCGGTCCAGTAGACTATAAACTTCGATTACCTCACGAACTCAGTAACATCCATCCTGTCTTCAATGTCTCAAATCTCAAGAAGTGCTTATCCAATGAAACCCTAGTGATTCATATAAATGTGATCGTGATCAACGAAAACTTGAACTTCGTGGAGGAACCAATCAAAATCATGGATCGAGAGGTCAAATGCACGAAACAAACTCGCATCCCGATAGTGAAGGTTCGCTGGAATGCCAGGTGGGGACCGGAGTTCACTTGGGAGCGTGAAGAATCGATGAAATAGAAGTATCTGCATCTCTTTCCAGATCCATGATTAATATCTTGGTTCGTATCTTGATTCTGAATTTTGGGATGGAATTCCCTCAATGGGGGGATAATGTAACAACCCGAAAATTCGTATCATTTCTTGTAACCCTTTTCGTAACTCATTTCGATAATCCAAACGCCGTTTCCAATTTCGTTTACGATTTCTTCATGTAATTAGGTTATAATTGTGGGACTTATATTATGACTTAATGGGTGTCCTAATACTTTTAGAACTTGTTATAACACCCCATATTAGTAATCGGAAACATTTTAGAATTGACCATATCGGGTTACGGTAACTCAATCGGGTACGACGAAAAGCACCGTATTACGCTGGTATCCGGTAGAATTCCACCATGTCCAAAACTTAGACACTATATATCGATGTTTAAGCTTCCATTTAAAGATTTTGCTTCATCTCACTACTCTCTCTCTAACCTCTCTCCTCAAAAGATTCAAGGTCCAAAACATTGAATTAAAGCTCCAAATCTTTGAGGTAACATCGCTAGCTTGTTGTATAACCTCTTAGCCCTTCAAATTCGTGTTTAATCTATCATTTTGGACCTGGAACATGTGTTTATGGCCAAGGAGCATGCTTGGGCAATAAACACAAAATAATGGGGTTATTGAGCAATTTAACCCTTCCAAATCATCATTGGGACTTAGATATGACCTTATGGTTTACAAACCCGGACTTAGAACACCCTAGACATGGATTTTGAGGGACAGCGAAGAGTTTACGGCGAAGGAATGTGTTTGGGCCTTAAACCCCTCAAACATGAGGAGTAAAATCATTTAAACATGTTAGAAAGCCATCTAACTCCACGAAAAGCCTTGGAATAAATCCTAGAATCATCTAAAAATAGTTTGGGGTCCTTATGTAACAACCCTAAATTCATATCCTTAATTGTAACCCTTTTCGCGACTCGTTCCGATCAGCCAATCGCCGTTTCCGATTTTGTTTCCGTTACCGACCTTTTATTAAGTCGTTAATGTGAATTTTATTTTATCACTTAATAAGTGTCTTAATACCCTTAGAACTCATTCTAACGTCTCATATTTGCCCATATCGGGTTACGGCAAATTGGCCGGGTGCGACCAAAACCCCGTCTAACGCCGGTATCGGGTAGAATTCTACCATGTCCCGAACTTGGACACTATTTAAAGCGATCGAAGTCTCCATTTTGAAGTCATTTTTGCCCATATTTGACCCCACCATGAGTTTACGGCCGTAAACTCATGGGGGATGGGTCTTGTGGCCGTAAATTCCCTAAGGAGTGTCCCTTTGATGTCCCAATTCAATATCCTAACTATATGTGTCCCTAAATGTCACCCGGGTCCCTCCAAACACTTGTATCGGAGTGTTTTCGAGACTAGAAGCAATTGTCCCTATCAAATAATCAACCTAAGTCCTAATTAGATACAAATATGTATCTTTACATCATAATTAGGAACTTCGTGTGTTTACAAGCCCCGGATCAACTCCTAGCATCCAAATCGTCACATTTCTCGTCCGGTGAGTTCATACCCCTACCCTTTTTCAATGGTTTTTCAATGTTTTCACGGGGAATACAAGCAAAAGTACAAGAATATCTTGTACTCAATCACATGATTTCAATTAAATGGTTTCATAGTTGTACATTTTAAGAATTGAAAACCTTTTAAACAAACTGTTTTAACTTGCAGAGTTGTTTGTTTTTAACCCGATTTTCAATTCTTATTATACACTGTTATATTGTGTACTTTGCATTTGATTGTTCACATTTAAACTGACAGAATATATAAACCATTGTAATGTCTGTAATAAAACACTAAGGTTCGAGTGTAAAAGACAAACTCCATTAGAAAACATAAAACATCTATATGTCCTTAACAATACACCTAGGATCGAGTGTAAAGGACTATAATCATTAAATAACACCTAGGTTCGAGTGTAATGTCCTTAATAATACACCTAGGGTCGAGTGTCAACGGACAACCATCATTAAATAACACCTAGGCTCGAGTGTAATGTCTTTAATAATACACCTAGGGTCGAGTGTAAAAGGACAGCCATCATTAAATAACACCTAGGCTCGAGTGTAATGTCCTTAATAAAACACCTAGGCTCGAGTGTAAAGGACAGGTACATAGAATATAGTCAGTCGTAAATACTACTTTCCTAGTCGAAATGTAAAGAGTAATCTTAATGATTGGATACACGTCCTTGTAACACTTCCATGTCACGAGATAGTGGTGGATTAACCCTGTAACCAGAATCTCCGTTCGTAGGAGAGCGTGGCTTGAGTGTATAGATCTATACGGGACTGACAATCCCATACCTGGCTGCTAGCTACAGCCGAACCGAAAGGTTAAAGGGTGACGAGAGTCATAAAAGGATATTGACCACGGTTCGAGTCATATCTAGTCTGAGTATGGTTAAGACTCGCAATCTAGATTATTAACGTTTTAGACTCATTTACTAGCTTTATGTACGTAGTAAAGCTAATGTACGTCTAGGGATGACAGATACACACACACAGTCAGGAAAACATGGGGTTTTCCTAGGAAGAACACTGAACATAACCATAACCAGTAAAGAAACACACACACACAGTCAGGAAAACATGGGGTTTTCCTGGGAAGAACACTGAACATAACCATAACCAGTAAAGACACACACACACACAGTCAGGGAAACATGGGGTTTTCGTGGGAAGAACACTGAACATAACCATAACCAGTAAAGACACACACACACACAGTCAAGGAAACATGGAGTTTTCCTGGGGAGAACACTGAACATAACTAAAACTAGTAAAGATACGCACACAGTCAGGGAAACATGGGGTTTTCCTGGGAAGGACACCGAACATAATCAGAACTAGTAACAGTTCACATACACACACAGTCAGGAGAACATGGGGTTCTTCCTGAGTAATAGTAGTACGAAATTAGAGAAGTGTAATAAATTAAACAATTGAACTACATTTCACAAGAACAATCATGTTTTAATTAGACATTGTTTACTTTACTTTTGGATTTGGAAACTAACTTTACATTAGAAAATATGAGATTTTCTTGGATAATCACTTTTCAGGAAACGAAAGGAATTCGGACATTTTCAGAAAAGCTAACCGCTTCTGAACTCACGAGCTTTATGCTGATTTTTAAACCGCTTGTATACTCAGGTCCGTGTTAGACAGGTACCCGAAGACCCTTTTGTGTGAAGACGGAGTTCTCAGAAGACTTGTTTCGTGTGTTCATATATACTAGGTATTACTTGTATAACTTATGCTTTTGAAACAAATGTAAAACTTTCATATATGTAATGTATTGGTTGATTTACTTTACTTACTATGTACATTGGATTTGATACTCAACGTGGAGTCAACCCCAGAAATGTTTCCGCCTTCGGTTTTCAGGGTGTGACAGATTGGTATCAGAGCCCTTGTTTATAGTGAATGAAGTATACCAAACCTTACATGGTATAAAACTATAAACATTAAAGGGCCTCAATGCTCTGAATTAAAAGTATCTTCAAAACTATAAGTATATTCAAAAGTATACAAGTATACCGACCCGTCGAAATCCGTAACTAGAAATATAACAAAACATAAGTAAATGGATGTTGTATACTGCGGTTAAACCTGGGCAGTTATGTAGTCGTGTCTAGGATCAATATAGCCTGGCCAACTATATTCATTCGAGACACGGCCAACATGTGCTTGGGAGTGACTGTGGTACGCAGCATGCCTAAAACTTACCTAATATCTCAAACAACGAATCGTCGCTGCAACGAACCATGAAATACTATGGGAGTATTTCTCAAGCCAATCCTTCGTAGAAAATCCTCGTATATGCGATGTTACTTGAACATTCCTCTAGCAATAAAATGTTCTATCTTGATAACTCTTTCCTGCTTTATCGCTTAGTATAATGCTATATATGTCTTGATGAGATATCCCCTGTTCCATATCTCTTGATTCAATTTAGAGGACCTATCATCCTCTCTTTCTTGATTTATTAGATCAGGATGCCTCCAAGAAAGAGACCCATCTCGAAAAACAACGACAATCCTCCTCCGCCACCACCTCCTCCTCAATTTGATCTCGCATCACTTCAGACAGTTTTGACTGCCGCAATGGTGGCAGCCATGTCACAAATGAATCCCGGTGGCTCAGGAGCTGGCCCCAGCCCCAAAACCCAGAAGATAGCCAGGGACGCCGGAAATAGGGTTCCTATAAGGATTTCATGAACGCCAAACTCACGTATTTTGATGGCACTGGAGGTTTCATTTCCCTTACCCGATGGTTCGAGAAGATCGAATCTATCTTTGAAATCTGCGCTTGTTCAGATTCAGACAAGGTGAAGTTTGCCGCCTGCACCTTTCTCGACAAAGCTCTGACTTGGTGGAACGGCCGAGTCAAATCCCTAACCTTACCTGTAGCCAACGCCATGGGTTGGGAAGCCATGAAGGAACTTCTGCTGGTTGAGCACTGCCATCAGGGAGAAATGCAGAAGTTAGAACATGAACTGTGGAACCTGAAGATGAAAGGTTCTGACATTGTTGCTTATACTTCTAGGTTCGACGACTTGGCACTACTTTGTCCGGGAATGGTTACCCCGGAAAGTAAGAAGATAGAGAGATTTATCTGGGGGCTGACTCTGCCAACGAAAGGAAACGTCATAGCTGCGAGGCTAGATATGTACGACAGCGCCAAATGCTTAGCACAAATCCTAATCGATCACAGTGACAACCTTGAAGAGGCAACTACCACTACTGAACCGACGGTGAGGAGCGGTGAGAAAAGAAAACTTGGGAAGAAAGAGAAAAGCCAAACATCACATGAATCTTCAAAGAGACAGCAAACGGTGGCAATTCATGCTGTCACTTCCTCTGCAACTGTTTTTGTTGATGGGTCCTCAACCCGAAAATCTGCTAATATGTATGCTGGAACCCTTCCTAGATGTGGCAAGTGCAACTATCATCATCTTTCATCCGGTCCATGTATAGAGGTAATTTGCAACAAATGTGGCATAAAGGGTCACATGGTGAAGAACTGTAAGACGCCAACTCAATCAACGAGTCAAACTTCTGGAGCGGGCATCGGTCGGGCCTGCTATGGTTGTGGAGAAGTGGGGCATCTCAAGCGAAACTTCCCCAAGGCTACAACACCTGGGAACACCAGAAGAGTTCTAGCAATAGGACGAGAGGAGACAACCACCGATCCCACCGTTGCCACAGGTATATTTCCCCTCTTTAAATTTATATGCATGTGATTCTTTTCGATTCTAGCACCGAAAGAAATTCGTTAACCATCCATTTGAACATTTTCTAACCCTCGTCATTGCGAGTAACCAAAAATGTATGTCTTCGAGATGGTTATCACATGAAAACAAGAATGCTTGTGTCGTATTCATAGATTGTTTTCTTAATCTGAGTGATTATTCTTTTCCATTCGATCTATTGGTAAACTTTTTATGAAATGCTTTGATGCCACCCTTAACATGTAATGACTGAGCCTCATTCATACTGTCTTTCCTAGTTTCGAGAAATCCATTTGTTCTAATCTTCCTCCAACTCGACTCTCATGATCTTCGTACATCAAGGCTTAAAAAGTTTGCCGATGTAACTCTCGTCCAAGTGATCATCAAGAAACGAGGAGTCTACGATCTTTTCCCAATGCTATTTCTAAAGAATTCTTGAGAATTCTTTCCGAACGCGTAGTCTAGTCTCGCATCGACCTAATCCCAGGAATTTCCTCGTAACCAAACCTTAGTAAGCACAATGTGTGCAAGTCAGCAATCAGGGCATGATACGATCACTACGAGGAGGTAGTGACACCCTTCGGTCGAACCATTCTCTTGTTCATGTAGATAAGCAAAGCAGTCATACTCGTAGATCCTTCCAAAAGCTAAGGCAATAAAGAATTAGTCGACACCGAGAGCACCCATGGAACCTGTCGATCTTTGGGTCCCATCGGCTACGATCGTAGACTCACGTAGAAGTTCCCCTTAGAACCATTGGACCTTTAGTTACTTTGACATGTGGAAGCGTACCCACTTGTTGAAGGATTTACCCTGGAAAGATATAGTATGTCTTGGGAAGTGTGGAAAACTTAACTTGTGGAACCTTAGACCCTTCGAGATCTTCGTTAGGAATCGATTCCATAGCCCTCTCCGAGCTATCTTAAGGACTTAGTAGCAACCATCTGGTATTCCGCATCTTTATTCGTATGGCTTGCCGACCTAACGAAACCCTAGTAAATTCCTTTGAGGAAATAAAAATGAAAATTTTCATGTATGAATCAACTGAGATTGTAGATTGAGAGGTTAATCATACGCAACAAAGCCACATCCTGACAGTGAGGGTTCGCTAGAATGTTAGGCGGAGACCCGAATGCAGTAAATTCATCTCCATATATCTTTCCACTTCGTGATCTGTGTTCGAATCTTTGAATTTCGGGACGAAATTCCCTCTAACGGGGGGATAATGTAACAACCCAAAATTCATATCCTTAATTGTAACCCGTTTCGCGACTCGTTCTGATCATCCAATCGCCGTTTCCGATTTTGTTTCCGTTTCCGACCTTTTATTAAGTCGTTAATGTGAATTTTATTTTATGACTTAATAAGTGTCTGAATACCCTTAGAACTCATTCTAACGTCTCATATTAATCATCAGAACATTTTTAGAATCAACCATATCGGGTTACGGCAAATTGTCCGGGTGCGACCAAAAGCCCCATCTAACGCCGGTATCGGGTAGAATTCTACCATGTCCCGAACTTGGACACTATTTAAAGTGATCCAAGTCTCCATTTTGAAGTCATTTTTGCCCATATTTGAACCCACCATGAGTTTACGGCGGTAAACTCATGGGGGATGGGTCTTGTGGCCATAAACTCCCTAAGGAGTGTCCCTTGGATGTCCCAATTCAATATCCTAACTATATGTGTCCCTAAATGTCACCCGGGTCCCTCCAAACGCTTGTATCGGAGTGTTTTCGAGACTAGAAGCAGTTGTCCCTATCAAATAATCAACCTAAGTCCTAATTAGATACAAATATGTATCTTTACATCATAATTAGGAACTTCATGTGTTTACAAGCCCCGGATCAACTCTTAGCATCCAAATCGTCACATTTCTCGTCCGGTGAGTTCATACCCCTATCCGTTTTCAATGGTTTTTCAATGTTTTCAGGGGGGAATACAAGCAAAAGTACAAGAATATCTTGTACTCAATCACATGATTTCAATTAAAAGGTTTCATAATTGTACATTTTAAGAATTGAAAACCTTTTAAACAAATTGTTTTAACTTGCAGAGTTGTTTGTTTTTAACCCGATTTTCAATTCTTATTATACACTGTTATATTGTGTACTTTGCATTTGATTGTTCACATTTAAACTGATAGAATACATAAACCATTGTAATGTTTATAATAAAACACTAAGGTTCGAGTGTAAAAGACAGACTCCATTAGAAAACATAAAACATCTATATGTCCTTAACAATACACCTAGGATCGAGTGTAAAGGACTATAATCATTAAATAACACCTAGGTTCGAGTCTAATGTCCTTAATAATACACCTAGGGTCGAGTGTGAAAGGACAACCATCATTAAATAACACCTAGGCTCGAGTGTAATGTCCTTAATAATACACCTAGGGCCGAGTGTAAAAGGACAGCCATCATTAAATAACACCTAGGCTCGAGTGTAATGTCCTTAATAAAACACCTAGGCTCGAGTGTAAAGGACAGGTACGTAGAATATACTCAGTTGTAAATACTACTTTCCTAGTCGAAAAGTAAAGAGTAATCTTAATGATTGGAGACACGTCCTTGTAACACTTCCATGGCACGAGATAGTGGAGCATTAACCCTGTAACCAGAATCTCCGTTCGTAGGAGAGCGTGGCTTGAGTGTATAGATCTATACGGGACTGACAATCCCACACCTGGCTGCTAGCTACAGCCAAACCGAAAGGTTCAAGGGTGACGAGAGTCATAAAAGCATATTGACCACGGTTCGAGTCATATCTAGTCTGAGTATGGTTAAGGACTCGCAATCTAGATTATTAACGTTTCAGACTCATTTACTAGCTTTATGTACGTAGTAAAGCTAATGTACGTCTAGGGATGACAGATACACACACACAGTCAGGAAAACATGGGGTTTTCCTGGGAAGAACACTGAACATAACCATAACCAGTAAAGACACACACACACACATTCAGGAAAACATGGGGTTTTCCTAGGAAGAACACTGAACATAACCATAACCAGTAAAGACACACACACACAGTCAGGGAAACATGGGGTTTTCCTGGGAAGAACATTGAACATAACCATAACCAGTAAAGACACACACACACACACAGTCAGGGAAACATGGAGTTTTCCTGGGGAGAACACTGAACATAACTAAAACTAGTAAAGATACACACACAGTCAGGGAAACATGGGGTTTTCCTGGGAAGGACACCGAACATAATCAGAACTAGTAACAGTTCACACACAAACAGTCAGGAGAACATGGGGTTCTTCCTAAGTAATAGTAGTACGAAATTAGAGAAGTGTAATAAATTAAACAATTGAAGTACATTTCACAAGAACAATCATGTTTTAATTAGACATCGTTTACTTTACTTTTGGATTTGGAAACTAACTTTACATAAGAAAATATGGGATTTTCTTGGATAATCACTTTTCAGGAAACCAAAGGAATTCGTACATTTTCAGAAAAACTAACCGCTTATGAACTCACCAGCTTTATGATGATTTTTAAACCGCTTGTATTCTCAGGTCCGTGTTAGACAGGTACCCGAAGACCCTTTTGTGTGGAGACGGAGTTCTCAGAAGACTTGTTTCGTGTTGTTCATATATACTATGTATTACTTGTATAACTTATGCTTTTGAAACAAATGTAAAGCTTTCATATATGTAATGTATTTGTTGATTTACTTTACTTATTATGTACATTGGATTTGATACTCAACGTGGAGTCAACCCCAGAAATGTTTCCGCCTTCGGTTTTCGGGGTGTGACACCTTAAACATGTTAAACACCTTCCAATTAGGTGTTTACGGCCAAGGCACCCCAAGAATATATTCATGGGCAGTAAACTCCATTTACCATGTCAAATGGTACCCTAAAGTAATACCAAGGCTTGGAAAATTAGTTATAATCACATGGGATTGTCCTAAGCATCACAAAATAAATATGGTTTGAGCTTGGGGGAGTTTAAAGCCATAAACTCCATGTTTACAGCTGTGAACTCCCATAATTGGTGTTCATGTTCATACAATTCATTCCAAGGTATTAGAAAAATCCATTCTCGCATTCCCCATGTCCATTTAAGCCATTCAGCACTCAAAATCACCCAAACATGAGTTCACGGCCGTGAACTCATGTACGTATGGGATATATGGCTGAAAACTCATTAGGGAGTTTACTCTTGACGAGTAAACTCAATTCCCAAGTCCCTCGCATCATCACACGTCCGTAGATATCACCCGGGTCACTCCAAACACTTGTTTTGAAGTGTTTTCGCTCATTGGAGTGTATTATCATATCTAATTACTGCTTTAAAGTCTAATTAGATAAGTTTGGATACCATTTCATATTACACAAGAACCTCGCGTGTTAACAAGCCCCGAACCAACGTTTAGTGTCTGAAACAGTTGCGCCTTCTCGTCTGGTGAGTTTATACCCCTACCATTTTTCACTGTTTTCACTGTTTTCAGGGGGGAATACAAGCAAAGTACAAGGGATACATGTACTCAAAACTTGTTTTACATGTGTGTGTTTCATATTTCATATGCTTTTGACACTAATAATCATAACGAATAATAGTTTGAAACTTGCAGGATAATCATATACATTATTTGTGAAATTGGTTACAAGCTGTTATGTTTATTATTTTACAAATGGCTTTCCACATTTTTATCAGTTAAAAGCATGACATTTATACCTTTGAACATAAAACTCTTTTACACTGTTTTGTCCTCGGTAACACTCCACAGAGATACACGAGTGGAGGATTATTGTATTATTACTAGTAAAATTGTCAGTTCTATATAATTGGAGACACGTCCTCGGTGAACACTCCATAGAGATACGCGAGTGGAGGACCGCAACCGTAACCAGAATATCTTAGATAGGGAGCATGACTTGAGTGTATAGATCTATACGGGGCTGACTACCCCACACGTGCCTACTAGCTACAGCCGAACCGAAATGGTTCAAAGGTGACGAAAGTCATAAGGTGATGTGGACTACTTATTGGAATATTTAGTCTTATTGTATGGTTATGGGACTCGCAATTAGGACAACAAAGATTTACTTAATAGTAATAATGAATAAGTACTTAATTTACTTTGTAAATATTAGTTTTATATACGTGTCAAAACTAATACATTTCACAAGATAACCGGGTTTTCAGTATACATCTTCTCATTGGTAATCAACATTCAGGAAAATATGGGATTTTCCTGGGGAACATTGTACATAACCAGAAATGTGTAATAAACCAGATAACTTTACCTTCACAAGAGAAAACATGTTTTCAGTGTACAACCTTACATTACATTTTGAGAATTCAATAACCAACCTTCTTAAGAAAATATGGGATTTTCTTGGTGTGTGTAACGTTTTCAGTAACGGACACGAAACTTGTACATTCTTCACAAAACAAAACCACTTATGAACTCACCAGCATTATGCTGATTTTCAAACAGCTTGTATTCTCAGGTCAGTGTTAGGCAGGTACCTAAAGATCCTTTTGTTCGAATACGGAGTGCTCAGAAGACCCGTTTCATTTTGTTCATATATACTATGTATCACTAGTATAACTTTACTTTTGAAACAAATGTAAAATTTTCTATATGTAATGTAATGGTTGTTTTAGTTTACTTACAATGTGCATTGGATTTGATACGCAACGTGGAGTCCACCCCGGAAATGTTTCTGCCTTCGGTTTTCGGGGTGTGACACACTACCCCGATCAAATCGGAGCATCTTTATCTTCCTGCACAGCTGATTATCCACTTCTTGTTTAAACTCTTTGAAGTTTTCAAAGGTTTTCGACTTATGCTTGATTAAGTAGACATATCCATATCCACTGTAATGATTAGTAAAAGTCACAAGGAAGCAATTAGTGTCCCTTATGGCGGTTCTGAAGGTCCCACATGGAGGTGAGTTTGTCATCTTTCCAAGCAAACAATATTCGCAAGTACCGAAGAAAGGTGACTTGGTCATCTTTCGAAGCAAACAATATTCTCAATTAAGTAGACATAGCCATATCCAACAAACCTTCACCCCTTTCACAAGTACCAATGAAAGGTGGCTTGCTCATCTTTCCAAGAAAACAATATTCGCAAGTGTCATCCGACTTTAAGTCGAATGACTCCAAAACTCAAGCCTTTTGGAGTTGTCCTATGGGCTTCTTGTTTACATGTCCAAGACGACAATAACACACAGAGGCCTTATCCAAAGTATTGGAATAATCAATTTGTTGACACGTTATTTCCTAAGTTGTCTATAACCATCATAGTTTCACCTACACCATTACAATGAAATTTTTTAAAGTAAAATACACCATTATAGAAAGCATTAATAGCACCAATTTCATTATCAAATGAATACCTAAAACCTTGTTTGTACAAACCATGAAAATAAATAAGATTCCTCACCATATCGAACGAGAAACAACAATTATTCAAATCTATTTCTAATCCACTACTAACAAATATAGAGAAGACTCCAATCTTGGTGATAGGTGAGACTTTCCTATTCCCCATGATCAACTATATCTTCCCGTGCTCGACATCCTTATTTCTTTTTAAGCCCTGCATATCAGAATCGTCAAAATGAGAAGTTGTCTAGGGGGAATCGATGAGTGAATGAGTCACCTCGATGAGGTAGTTAGGGTTTTCCAAAACGAGTCTGGATGCATTATAACTCAACCAGATGATGAGGCAACTCGATGAGTTGAGTTAGACTTTCATGATACTTCTGAGGAAATGAAGGAACTCCACGAGTCACATGGATGTACTTGACAAGTTGGGTCAACACGGACTATTGACTAGATCGTTCACTTCTGTTGACTTTTAGGTTTGTACAAGACATGAATTTAGGAGATCATGGAGGGGTAAAATGGTCTTATACCCTTGTCCAAGACTTAGAGAGAGGGGTTATCTTATTATCTTAGAGTTATGGTTATACATGTTAATAAGAGTTGATCATGACATCTAGGTTGGGATTGGACCAGTTCGATGGGTATGAGGTTTTCGTGCTTATTGACGAGGTGAGTCTTCTTACTATACTTACATGAGTGGTAGTACTATGCGACCGGAGGGTCTTATATGCTTATATTGAGTTATGTGATATCATGCAATTGTGTTTGCGATTTATGTTGTATATTATCTTGTACTTTATTGGTTAGGACCGGAGGGTCCATCACAAGTTGTGAGACCAGAGCGTCCTTATCGAGATATAGCCATGAGAGGCTACTTATTTTTGTGCAGTGTTTTGAGGGACTCACTAAGCTTTGTTCTTACAATGTTATGTGATATGTGTTTCAGGTACTTCTCAGGATCGCGAGAAGGCGTTAGCTTGATTGTAGACTCAAGATGGAGTTTATGTTTTAGAAGATCCTGGATTATTATCAAACAATTATTGATTTGTTATTTTGATAATTTAAATAATTGTGGTTTTTGAAATGTGATAATTGGAATTATGTGATTTCGAAAATGAAAATTTTAGCTGAAAATTTACAGTGTTACAGAATGATTATTGTGTACACTTACTCACTCATAAGAAATGCGACAGTGACCTTAAAGTATTTATAGTAACTTATTTTTTTCCTATACAATTACAAATGTTTATATGTAGTCACCCCCAAGAAATTCGATGGTCACCATAAAATATTTTTAATGATGAGTTTTTTCCTATACTTTAACAAATGTTTACATTTAGTCAGCGATAAGAAATATGATGGTCCACATAAGATACTTAAGACGATGTTTTTCTTTCTATATAATGACACATCAATACTTATTGTCATCGTTTATGATCACAGTCATTGTTGCCTTTTGGAGAAACAAATGTACCTACTTAACATAAATTATCTTTACTCATCTTTTATGGTTTTTCATTTTTTAACTCATCAAAGCGATACATGATGTGTTTTGAAAACCATGATAATAAAATATATCAAAACATCAGAGGAAAATGATCATCGATGCAGAAATCATGAGGGGATGTTGTACAATCACAACATACCCTTCCTTTTTGAGCTGGAAATGTTAAACCACAAAACCATAAGCACAAAGCTTAGTGAGTTTCCCCAAAAATACCACATACTATATAAATGGGTCCATCTCAACAGATAAATGGGCCCAACCCAATATACAAATGGGACTATCCCAACATGCATAATAATGGACCCAACCTAACATGTATAATAATGGGCCCATCATAGAATATACATGGGGCAACCTAACATTTATAAAAGGGCCCATTCAAACATGCATAACAATGGGCCCAACCCAACATATAATTGGGCCCCACCGAACATATAAAAATGTAAATGTCACCAAGACAACTAGCACAATACAGTGGGTCGGAATTTCTGCCTTTAAACCATAAGTATAGTCAGAAGACTCACCTCGCTAATGAAGTCAAAAACAATGGCTCGCATAATTGTAAATAAGTGCTAATTGCTACCTAGATCACCACACAAGATAAACTCTTACACTATCTTTCTAAATCTAAAACCTTTACTAAAACTAAAGGGATCAAGGTCAACCCTCAAAATCAATGATCAAAACTAAGGTAAAAAATGCCAACAACGACCCTCCATGTCGTGACCTCACTTCTGCACGTTGTCGATACGAAATGCAAAACAGTTGATGATTCCTCAGTCGCCACGTTTTGGCGGCCAAAGGCCATTTCGTGGAAAATGGTCTAAAAAGCTCAAACAAGTTTGATTTGTTTTCTTCCGATTTTAAGTGCCTCATAGCTTTGATTTGATCCTTTCCAAGGTCTTAGGAAATAAAGCTTCCAACTGTGTAACAACCCGTTATTTTCCAGTCAAAAAAAGTCAAACCCTTTTAAATAAATTTCTAGATTTGTTGATTTCGTTATGAACATAAGGGTTAGATATGATTTAAATTATATAAATGAAGTTTTATATAAGTATTTGGAATAAAATACACTTAAAAATTAACATTTTCCCTTTGGAACCGAGAACCCTCAGACCGAAAACCTCCCCTGTCGAAAATAGATCTCGGATCGCAAGCCCTTTTTCGGCCAAAAATCCCCTTCCGATCGAAAACCCAACCTATATATATATATATATATATATATATATATATATATATATATATATATATATATATATATATATATAGCTTCACTAAAAAAATATCTCATTTTCTCACTTCTTCGATCACAAACACTCCCATTTTGCTCCAAAGTATCATACAAGAACCTTCATATCTTCAAGAAAAATCCTTCAAATCTTCATAATTTTCACCTAGAACACCTAGAACAGCAAGAACAATTTTCAAATCTTCAAGCTAACCAAAAACACCTTGAACTGAGAACTCGTTCCTTACCGAGAACACCTTTAGACCGAGAACTTGGTTCTCGGTTCAGGTTTAAGACCACAATAGAGGGATTTCGGTGGAGGCTAGACTAAAAACCCTCATCAACACTACATACAATTCTCGGTAATTCTTGTATGAAATTCCTTACATAAATTAAGTGTTTCCTAACACTTTAATTAATTATTAATTTAAATGCGATTACGTGTTCAAATAATAATAGGATACCATACTTTCCACGTATGCTAGCACAAGGATCATCTCTTCAGTCTCGCTGTCCAAACATGATACACGTACTAGAGGTAAATTCATACCCCTACATTTTCATTGTTTTTAATGTTTTTAGGGGAGAATAAAGGTAAAACACAAGGATTCTTGTGTTAATATTCAAACGATTTCAAAACCATTTGCAATTTATTCAAACTTATTTATCGCTACAGTTTATAAAAATACATAATTATTTATATGTATTTTTAACCCTTTTGCAACATGTCAAGCAAAAGGGTGTTCTTCACGGATTTCTTACAACTGCTTTAGACACACAGTTAAATTGCAAGGTTTTTAGTACATTATAGAGCATTACATTTAAACTATAACTGGTATAGTTTGCGAACAACTATGCTATTTACTATGTTGAGTATATAAAACAAGAAAATACATTTAAACTATAATATGTATAGTTTGGAAGACACAACACTACTTTACAAGTTCAAGAACACCATCCAGAAACAATAATATAAACTATAATAAATATAGTTTTGGAACACTACTCTATTACACTGATTCAAGGATACACTACTAAATAATTATTTAAGTATACTTATTTTATATTACAAAGCACACTACTATGAGGTGATGCATACAACTTTAAACTACAAGAGAACATTATAACACTACACGTAAACTAGTTAATATAGGGTTGTGAGGCACTACTTCAATTGTACCCACCATTGAATAGGTTCAAAATCCTATAAAGTATAATCAGCGTCTCCTAGAGGCAGAGCGTGAGTTTGTTTATAGATCTATACAGGATTGACAACCCCGCACCTAAACTATTAGCTATAGTTAGGCTGGTAGGCCTGGGGTGAAAAACATCATAACAATTCGACGCATGAAGAACGTCCTAGAGGTCACTAGTCAGATTAGCATGGTTATATGAAACTCACAATAG
This sequence comes from Lactuca saligna, assembly GCF_052625555.1. NCBI lineage: Eukaryota > Viridiplantae > Streptophyta > Magnoliopsida > Asterales > Asteraceae > Lactuca > Lactuca saligna. The sequence continues at coordinate 203,000,647 of NC_136421.1, forward strand.
TATTAACTAAAACATTTTTTTACGGGTTATCATTTTAAAAATGTTTTTATTTTAATTAATGAAACGACAGTACACCACTATAGATTACAACTGTTGGTATCCAGGATTTCATATAAAGGTTTTCATACAGTACACTACTATACATTACAATTGGTGGTATCTAGGCTTTCATATAAAGTTTTTCATACAGTACACTACTATACATTACAGTTGGTGGTATGTAGGATTTCATACAAAGGTTTTCATATGGTATACTACTACACATTACATCTGGTGGTATTCAAGTTTTCATACAAAGGTTTTCAAACAAAGACTACTACAATACACTATTTTCCTTGTATAAGAGTTCACTAGTACAAAATACAGTCTTTGTAATACATACAAAATATGGTTCTATTCATTAATAAGACTGGATATGCTATTATAGAGTACAATAATAAACATACATTTTGGTTTTAAGGCCTAAGAATACTCAAAATATTATATTTTCTAACGGAACATGTTAAGAAATTTCAAGCAAAAATAACAAGTTTTCCATCACATAAACATACTTTTGAACCCACCAACTTAAATGTGGATACACTTTCAGAATCACTTGTATTCTCAGGGAACCGGTAGATAACTACACTAGAGGTTTTTGAGAAGACAGAGCATCAACCATATCTTGTCTATATTTTTATATAAATTTTGATGTTATACAAACAATGTTGAAAATACAATGTAAAGAATTTATTAACAATGCAATGGTTGTTGCTTACTTTTGTAACAACCCGAAGTTTTCCATCGTCGAAAAACCCATTCTACCCGTAAAAAATCACCGTTAGTTAATTCGTTTCTTTTCCATTTTGGGTTAAATTAATTAAATTTATATATTTATTTTAATCCATTGAGTGTCCAAACCTTTTAGGAACTCATGAAATTAGCTCAAAAATGTTTATTTCAAAAAGTTTAGAAACGTCCCCGCCGAGTGACGGAAACTTAATCAGGTGCGACCAAAAGCCCCGTTTAAGGTCAGTATCAGGTAGATTTCCACCGTGTCCAAGTTTTAGGACCTATATAAACGTGTTTAAGCACCCATTTGAAGCTTTTTCTTCCTCTCTCTACTCTCTCTCTAACCTCTCATTTAAATCCAATGTTAAGGGTCCAAATTATCAATTTAAGGCTCCAAAGCTTTGGGGTACCTTCCATAACTTGTTGTACAACCTCTCTAGCTTTAGAATTCGAGTTTGAACATTTGATTAGGACCATTATTATGAGTTTACAGCCCTAGAATAGTACTAGGCCGTACACTCAAGTAAATGGGGTTTTTAGAGCAACAAAACCCTTACAAACCTCAAATGGACCTTAGATATGGCTAAACGACTTTATGGAATGGACTTAGTGTAACACCCCAAAGTTTGGAGAGCCAAGAAAAGAAAGAAAAACCTCAAGTTTAAGGGGAGACTCGACGAGTCAATGGAGGGACTCGACGAGTCCGAGCGGGATCCGGGTTGTGGTGTAAGCGACCGACTCGATGAGTCGGCCAAGGAGACTCGACGAGTTGGGTCTGAGCGAGGAAAAACCATAAATTCGGGATTTGGAGCCTATTTAAGCATCTCATTCTCTTTCCTAGGGTTCCTTTACTGCCTCTTTACCCTAGAACACCAAACCCTAGTCGCCATATCCGTTTTTGAGCTAGATCTTGCCTTGTAGAGTGCACTAAAGCTTGGAGAAGGAAGAAAAGCCTTGGAGGTGCAAGAAGGGACTGTAGATCCGAGATTTAGAAGACATTTCAGACCAGTTGGAGGCAATAAGCTGTTGTTTGGACTCCCTTTTCACCTAGATCTATTCTTATATGTGATTTTGGTCATTTTACTATGATATGTAACCAATCCGAGTTGGAGGTTCAGATCTGAGGTTGCTACCTTAGATCCATGTTTGTTTTGGTCTTGAATCCCCTAAAGTATCAGCCCTTGGTATGTTGAAGAAGTATGTTTGCCATAAACCCTAGTTTAGGGTGTTTTGAGCCTAGATCTCTTAATCTACACGTAAAGTTTGCCACTTTACGTGGGGGATAGTCCCTAGAAGTATGGATCTATGAGTTGGAAACTTTGTTTGGCTCGAAAAGCCACTGCATGGATTGAGGACTGGATAGACTCGGCGAGTCCTTCGAGTGGACAGGTCAGGACTTGGAACTAGTTGGACTCGTCGAGCCATGGACTGACTCGGCGAGTCGAGTCGCGAATAAGAAAGACCCAGAGCATATGAACTCAGCGAGTTAGTAGGTAGACTCGGCGAGTAGGGTTGACCCGGAAGGTTGACTTTGACCAGGATTTTGACTTTGACCAGAATTGACCTAGTGACCTTTGGAGGTCAGTTCGACTAAGTGTTATATTGATATTGGTAGCTCGAGGAGCTAGTGGAGCAGCAGTCAAAGTCAGTGGTCAGGTAGCAGTCAAAAGGATTAGCAGCAGCAGTTCAGCGACATCAGGTGAGTTTCCTTCCAGTAGAGACGGGTCTAAGGCCACAATGCCGGCCCGTTCAGTTAGCAGTAGTTTCTGGAATTCGATCCGATGCAGTAGTTAGTATGTTTGATGCCTTCGTGGCTCAGACGGGATTTATGTGTTATGTGTTCCGGGCTACGGCCCGATGTAGTATGCAATATATGTGTTCATGCTAGTTGATATGTTATGCTATGCTATGTTCAGTCAGTTTCCGGACTTCGGTCCTATGTAGGGGGTAAGGCCCCAGTTAGTCCGGACTTCGGTCCGATGCAGGGGACAAGGTCCCCGTCAGTTTCCGGACTTCGGTCCGATGTAGGGGGCAACGCCCCAGTTAGTTCGGACTTCGGTCCGATGCAGGGGACAAGGTCCCAGTCAGTTTCCGGACTTCGGTCCGATGTAGGGGGAAAGGCCCCAGTTAGTCCGGACATTGGTCCGATGCAGTAGGCAAGGCCCAGTATGTGCTTTATATGTTATTGCATGGTATGTGTTGATTGGGGGAGCTCACTAAGCTTCGTGCTTACGGTTTTCAGTTTTGGTTTCAGGTACTCAGTTTTCAAAAGAGGAGCTCGGGAAGATTGCAGTGCACACACCATAGTCAGTTAGCCTGGGAATGTTTGACTCTGATAATGATATTATGTTTTGAATTAATACTCGAGAATTTATGTTATGACTTATGGTACAGTTTTTATAAATATGATTTTAGTAAGGTTTTTAAAGAAATTTTCGGGTTGTATTTTTGGGTCGTTTCAAGTTGGTATCAGAGCCCTGGTTTGAGGGATTCGGATACACTTCCGGGTGTATCTGAACTCAAACTAAGGGGAAATAAAAAGATTTTTTTTAAAAGAAAACGTTTTCTAAAAAGAATTTTGAAAGCACTTAGAAAGAAAGAACTTCTTTTAACGGGATAGAGGTGTGTGCATGCGATCAGCCGAGCTCAAGTAAGTACTCCCAAATTACCCATACAAGTTATTTGTTCAGTTTCAGTTTCAGTAGAACAACATGCTAGTATAGGACTAAGGATCTAGGATGATGCCTTGTGTGCCTGTTTTATGTGTTTCAGCTTGATAAGAATTGCATGCTAGTATTGAGTAGACAGTAGTATGATAGCCTGTGTAGGTTATGCCTGATAGCATGAGTTTAGCATTGTATGCTAGTGTAGTTTCTTGTTATGAGAATTGTTTTGCCTGAGTATGTTTCCTTTATCCGAATGCTGCTTGCTTTGTGATTTGTGGGACTCTGATTGATGGGAGTTAGCCATTAGGTGAATGTGTCACATCACATGTGATCAGGGTTGGATAATCTAAGAGTGCTAAATTTGGCCCTACTGCGCAGCTCTCGTCTGAGTCCAACCGTTGTAGGGACGAGACTTTTACTCGAAGGATTATCCGAGCCTCATTACATGTGATGGTATTCAGGTGGTGGCTAATTGGCATTACAAGGAGGCCTTCAGCATCTGCGGACTGTTTGGGTAGAGTCAGAGGTTCCCTAGGGAAAGCCTAGGATGAGAGTAGTAGAGATCAGTAGAAGAGTAAAGGGGACATGGTGGAGTTGAGGTAACTCTTGAGGAAAGTACGGGTAGATGTGGAAGGTAGTAGGGGCCCATACTACTGAAAGCAGAGGATCCGTACTCGATTCAAGAAGGGCCGAGGCAAAACCAAGGAACTAGTAGAGTGTGTGAGAGATCCCTCAGCGGTAGTGTGTAAATTGATCAGGAATTGTTATATTTTCAGCATGGTGACGTTGCGCGAGATATCAGTTGGCAGTTCAGGTGCAGGGGAGGGGTCTGGCTTGGGCTTTAGAGCCGGACAGCTTGATGATCAGATGAGTTATTTCATTTCTGCAGAGATTATGCGCAACATCATTGATCAGACTCCAGTGATCTTCGGTTCAGTTAGAGAGGCCATTGTGGAGCTCATGGACAGTCATTTTGAGGCCTTTAAGGCCGGGATGGTTTCAGGACAGATTGGGGCTCGTCTAGGTACTGAATCTTATGGAGTTCAGGGATCCATCAAGGAGGGAGATCCCATTTCTAGTTCCTGCCATCAGGGGGCAGGGGTGAGTGGGGCATTCTGTCTCCAAGAGAGACCTTTGCATGATTGGATAGTTTAGGAAGTTTCGCGGGCCATTCGAGAGGATCTGCCCGACATGGTCGTGAGGACCACTGATAGATTGATAGCGAGGCTCCAGGATCAGACAGCTGCTGTTCAGTCGTCAGGCGTTTCCGTTGGGGTAACGCAGGAGCGAGAGCAGGGCAAGGGGTCGGAAAGGAAGAGGAAAATGGATGAGACTGTAACAGCCCGGAATTTCAGGTATTTTTATAATATTGTTTTTGGGGGTGTTTTAGGAGGGGACTCGGCGAGTTGGATCCAGACTCGCCGAGTAGGACCACAGACTGGGTCGCGGGTTTGCGACTGGACTCGACGAGTCCATTATGGACTCGGCGAGTCCGCGTTGTTCAGCGGAAACCCTAGCCGTTTGGTTTTGGAACGTATATAATGCACTTATAGGCCGTCATTGTCCGTCTTTAATTGACTGAGAAGAACCCTAAACGGCTGTGGGCACCTAGAGCAAGATTGAAGGATATTAGGACCTTGAAGAAATTGTTGTGCAAGGAGGAGGAGAGTTTTGGCTAAAGGAACAGCAAGGGATTCGAGTTCTGAGGTTTGGGGACACAGAGAGTGCGTTATTCAGGTAATATTTCGGATCTTTTCTGTTATGTTGATGTGTGCATGGATTTAGGGTTTATGGAACCCATTTGGTGATTAGATGGATTATTACCTTGTTACCCAAACGACTATAACCCTGTATTAGGACCTTTAGAGGTCCAGAAGGTCCCATGCTTGTGTATTACGGGACAATACTTATCTCAGGAAGCAGTTTGATCGACTAAATGGCATGGACTCGCCGAGTCCGATGAACAGACTCGGCGAGTAGCTTGGAGATTGACTGGAACTCGTCGAGCTGTTCTTCAGACTCGGCGAGTGGAGTCGGGGTGGCCCCGCGATTCTTCCACGAGGATCTCGTCGAGCCAAGAGGGATACTCGACGAGTAGAAAGGGAACATCAGGGAAAGTTAGGGAGGACGTCTAGACTCGCCGAGTCGCCTTTGCACTCGTCGATTATGGTCAAGTTGACCGTTGACCGTTGACCGTTGACCAGAGTTGACCTACATGTAATTTCTTAGGGTCAGTTGTCTTGAAAGATAAAAGTATTAATAAGGCATATATTATATTATAGGGAGTCTGTAGCTCGGCGGATCGAGTGCGAGTGATTTCAGGAGTCGCTAGCTTTCATTACCCGCGAGGTGAGTCTTCTCACTATACTGTACCCGGAAGGGTTTGACTGTGTGACCGGAAGGTCGGATATGATTTGTGTTATACGTGCTATAAATGGTAAGGTATTTGCTATGCGTGCTATGTATGTTTATACGGGCCGGAAGGCAATATGTTATGTGACTGAAAGGTCGGATATGATATATGATATATGTGCTATATGTGTTAAGATTAATGTATTAATTGTTGTGTATGTTTATGGGCCGGAAGGCAATATGTTATGGGCCGGAAGGCAATATGTTATGGGCCGGAAGGCAATATGTTATGGGCCGGAAGGCATTATGTTATGGGCCGGAAGGCAATATGTTATGGGCCGGAAGGCGATTATCTCAAGGCCTGGAAAGGCGTATATGCGTAAGTAGTATACTGGGGAACTCACTAAGCATTTATGCTTACAGTTGTCATGTATGTGTTTCAGGTACTAGCGAGGACCGTGGGAAGGCGCCGGCATGACGCGTACACACTATTGATGTTTTGAGATCTTGGGGATTTCATGATTATATTTTGATATGAAATTTGGAATAATTATATTTGGTTGAAATAATTCACTTTAATTTAAATGAAAAATTTGTTTGAAAATTTGCGTTGTTACAATTGGTATCAGAGCCTTGGTTTGAGGGATTCGGGTGTACCTTCGGGTGTAACTGAACTCAAACCGAGGATTTGAGGAAAATCTTTTAAAAATAATAAAGGCATAAACTTTTATAAATGGTAAAGTGGTAAACAAGAAAGAAGCAGTGTGTACAATCAGCCAGCACCCGAACGGTAAAGATCCCCAGAATACCTTACAATGTTATGTTATGCAATGAATTATGAATTGTTATGCATGCTAGAAGACTAGGTATTCATGATAGGACTAGAGTGGCCTGATTTGTGATGCCTTAGTCTAGGGAGTTTGCCGATATGAGATATTTGGTAGCGTACAGGTAGATAGTGCATATCAAAGTAGAGTACTCACTATTCGGGGTTTGGGAAGGAAGATTTGGGACGAATACTAATACGGTGTGGTCAGTAGTATTGGGCCCGTACTATCGAAGACACCAGGTCGGTGAGAGACCCAAGTAAGAATCCCTGGATATCGGAGACTGAGTAGGGTTGCGTATCAAGTGCAATTGTACTTGATGGAGTCTCTGATAATTTTATGTTGTATTTCAGAGACATCATGGTTACCACACGCCACGGGGCGAGTTCGAGCGGTGTGAGCGACGAGGATATTCGTTAGATGATACAGGAGGAGGTAGCTGCAGCGATCCGGGCTGAGATCCCGGAGATGTTTGGGTCTATTAAGACCACACTGATGGAGACGTTCGAAGAGCGGTACGCCGCACTAACTGAGACTGCAACCACTGCCGCTACCGCAGCCGTAGCCGCTGCCAGGCCGCAAGGGGGCGATTCGTTGCTATTCCGGGAATTCAGCAACACGAAACCCCCTGAGTTCGATGGGACGCAGGATCCGATTGCTGCGATGAGGTGGATCGCCGACATTGAAGGGTGCTTCTACACTTGCTCATGCCCGGAGCACCTGAGGGTACGGTTCGCTTTGAACCAGCTCCGTCTGGGAGCGAAGGATTGGTGGAAGTTCGTGACGGCGAACTTCACTTTGGCGGAGATTACAGCGGTGACATGGGAGAGGTTTACTGACATGTTCAGGGATGAGTACGTTCCCCCAGTGGAGAGGGAATGATTGATTCAGGAGTTCTTGACTCTTAAGCAGGGTACTGATTCCGTTGCGGTGGTTACACGGAAGTTTCACGAGAGGGCGATGTTCTGCCCCGAGCTGGTGTCTACAGAGCAGTCACGGATGAGCCGGTATTTAGGCGTTTTAAGCAGGGATATCCGGGAGTTTGTGTCAAACTCCACCTATCGTACTTTCACTGAGCTTCAGGCGAATGCCAGGAAGCGCGAGATCGAGTTGGAGACCTAGGCCAGGGAGGAGGCCGAGTCTCGGCAGGTGGACCGGCGGCCGGCTCAGTCTCAGCCGGCAGCCAAGTGGATCAAGTCCGCTGATTCGAGGATGGGAGGTCAGAAGGGCCACACTTGCGGGAAGTGCGGCAAAAGTCATGAGAGGGCGTGCCGAGCTGGTGGTTGCTACAAGTGTGGCAAGGAAGGACACATTGCCAGGGATTGTCCTAAGGGGTTTATGGTTTGTTTTCATTGCAACTAGACAGGCCATCGGAAGGCCGAGTGCCCGAAGCTTCGTCAGGGATCTACACCTACTACCAGGACTACTGAGACTCGACCGGTGAAGGTCGAGGCCCCGAGGGCTCGCGGGAGAGCCTTTCAGCTGACTGCGGAAGAGGTCCGCGCTGCGCCCGATGTTGTGGCAGGTATGCTGTAATTCACGTATTTATTTAAAGTCGAGATGTTATGCTTATGTTAATATATGTGTAGGTACTTTTCTTGTGAACTCTATACCTGCTCTAGTGTTATTTGATTCGGGTGCGAGTAGGTCCTTTGTATCTTTAGCTTTTAGTTAGCATATCAGTATTAGTCGTGAGCCGTTAAGTCGGCCTCTGAGCGTTTCTATAGCGGCCGAGAGGGTGGTTTGTGCCACGGAGGTTCTTCGGGGATGCGTACTAGAGATTTTCGGGGTTAAGTTTCCGATTGACCTAGTTCCTATTGCGATGGGTGATGTCTGTGTCATCGTGGGCATGGACTGGTTGAGCCGATTCAGCGATGTCATCGACTGTGAGCGCCAGCTGGTGACTATACGAGACCCTAGTGGGGGAGTTCTTACGGTGTACGACGAGGGTACCCGTTCAGGATCAGCTTTTTGTTCGGCCGCTAGGGCGAGGCAATGTCTACAGCAGGGATGTAAGGGTTTTGTGGCGTATGTGATGGATACGCGGGAGGCTTCCGAGAGACCGAGGTCAGTGGAGGAGGTTCTAGTGGTGCGCGAGTTTCCAGATGTTTTTCCCGAGGAGCTGCCGGGAGTACCTCCTGCGAGGCAAGTAGAGTTTGGTATCGATCTGATTCCGGGGGCTGCGCCTATTGCGAAGGTGCCTTATCGTCTCGCACCTCCAGAGATGCAAGAGTTGTCCTCGCAACTCCAGGAGTTGCTGGGGAAGGGATTTATTCGGCCGAGCAGCTTGCCGTGGGGAGCACCGATTCTGTTCGTCAAGAAGAAGGATGGTTCACACCGGATGTGCATTGACTACCGGGAGTTGAACAAGGTGACGGTCAAGAACCGTTATCTGTTACCGAGGATCGATGATTTATTCGATAAGTTGCAAGGGGCATCTTGGTTTTCCAAGATCGATCTGAGATCAGGGTACCATCAGGTAAGAGTGCGGGATGAGGACGTCCAGAAGACAGCATTTAGGACGCGATATGGGCATTATGAGTTCGTGGTGATGCCTTTCGGGCTCACCAATGCCCCGGCAGTGTTCATGGACCTCATGAACAGGGTATGCAGGCCGATGCTGGATCGGTCTATGATTGTATTTATCGACGACATCCTGGTGTATTCGCGATCTAGAGAGCAGCATGAGGAACATTTGAGGGAGGTCCTTGGGGTACTGAGGTCGGAGAAGCTATATGCAAAATTCTCCAAATGTGACTTCTGGTTGCGGGAGGTCCAATTTCTTGGACATGTTGTTAATCAGGCAGGGATATTGGTCGATCCGGCCAAGGTCGCGGCAGTGATGCGTTGGGAGGTACCGCAGTCACCTTCCGAGATCAGGAGTTTCCTTGGGTTGGCGGGGTACTATCGGAGGTTTATTAGAGACTTCTCCAAGATCGCAGTACCGCTCACCAGACTGACCCGGAAGGGTGTTGCATTCTCATGGGGACCCGAGCAACAGACTTCTTTCGAGACACTTCGCCAGAGATTGTGCGAAGCCCCGGTATTAGCTCTCCCGGAAGGGATGGAAGATTTTGTCGTATATTGCGACGCATCGATTTCAGGACTGGGTGCAGTGTTGATGCAGAGAGGTCATGTGATAGCTTATGCATCGAGGCAGCTAAAGCCTCACTAGGCGAGATATCCCACGCATGACTTAGAGTTGGGGGCAGTAGTGTTCGCTCTCAAGATTTGGCGTCACTATCTGTATGGGGTTCGATGTACGATATACACGGACAATAAGAGTTTGAAGTATTGATGGACCAACCCAACCTAAATATGCGTCAGAGGAGATGGTAGGATGTGATCAAGGATTATGACTGCGAAATCCTATACCACCCGGGCAAGGCTAATGTGGTAGCTGATGCATTGAGCCGCAGGGCGGAGAGCACTCCATTGCGAGATGTATGTCTGAGACTAACGGTGATGACTCCGGTATTGGATGCTATTCGTGGGGCACAGGCCGAGGCTGTGAGATTCGAGATGCAGAGGAAGGAACGGGTCGTTGGGTTAATTTCAGAGTTCGTTAAGGATGGACGAGGACTTCTGACATTTCAGGGTCGGATTTGGGTACCGATCGTGGGCGGTACGCGTGTTACTTTGATGGAGGAGGCTCACAGATCGAAATTCTCGATCCATCCCGGTGCTACGAAGATGTATTTGGACTTGAGGAAGGAATATTGGTGGCCCTGTATGAAGAGAGACGTCGCCTGGTTCGTTGAGAGGTGTTTGACCTGCCGTAGAGTTAAGGTCGAGCACCAGAGACCGCATGGTAAGTTGCAGCCTTTGGAGATTCCTGAGTGGAAGTGGGAACAGATTAGTATGGATTTCATCACCAAATTGCCGAGAACTGCCAGAGGAGTCGATGCAATTTGGGTGATTGTGGATAGATTGACGAAGAGTGCACACTTTCTTGCTATCAGCGAGAGTTCATCAGTGGAGAAGTTGGCGGAGTTATATGTGAGAGAGGTGGTATCTCGGCATGGAGTGCCGATCTCGATTGTTTCGGACCGTGATGTACGCTTCACTTCCAGGTTCTGGAAGAAATTCCATGAGGAGCTGGGTACTAAACTACATTATAGTACCGCATACCATCCCCAGATAGATGGTCAAAGCGAGCGGACGATTCAGACACTGGAGGACATGCTTCGAGCGTGTGTGTTAGACTTCGGGGGTAGCTGGGATGCGCATTTACCTTTGGCAGAGTTTTCCTACAACAACAGCCATCATTCGAGCATTGGTATGCCACCTTTTGAGTTGTTGTATGGTAGGAGGTGTCGGACCCCCATTTGCTGGGGAGAGGTGGGACAGAGAGTGATGGGCAGTACAGAGATCGTACTCTAGACGACAGAGCAGATTCAGCAGGTTAGACAGAGGTTATTGACCGCCCAGAGCCGACAGAAGAGTTATGCAGACAGACGACGGTCCGAGCTTGAATTTCAGGTTGGCGACTTCGTCCTCTTGAAGGTTTCTCCTTGGAAAGGAGTGGTCCGGTTCAGGAAGAGGGGCAAGTTGGGGCCCCGGTTCATAGGTCCATTTCATGTGATTGCAAGGGTAGGTCGGGTAGCTTATCGGTTGGAGTTGCCAGCAGAGTTGGGACAGATCCACAATACCTTTCACGTATCGCAGTTGAGGAAGTGTATAGCCGATGAATCGGCAGTGGTCCCACTAGAGGATATTCAGGTGGATGCGAGCCTGAATTACGCCGAGAGACCAGTAGCTATCAGGGATCGAAAGATCAAGGTTCTGAGGAACAAGGAGGTACCTCTGGTGTTGGTTCAGTGGCAACACCGGAAAGGATCGGAGATGACTTGGGAGCCGGAGCGTGAGATGCGGGAGCAACATCCGGAGTTATTTTGCAGAGTGAGACTTCGAGGGCGAAGTCTAGTCCTAGTGGGGGAGAGTTGTAACAGCCCGGAATTTCAGGTATTTTTATAATATTGTTTATGGGGGTGTTTTAGGAGGGGACTCGGCGAGTTGGAGCCAGACTCGCCGAGTAGGACCACAGACTGGGTCGCGGGTTCGCGACTGGACTCGACGAGTCCATTATGGACTCAGCGAGTCTGCGCTGTTTAGCGGAAACCCTAGCCGTTTGGTTTTGGAATGTATATAATGCACTTATAGGCCGTCATTTTCCATCTTTAGTCGACTGAGAAGAACCCTAAACGGTTGTGGGCATCTAGAGCAAGATTGAAGGATATTAGGACCTTGAAGAAATTGTTGTGCAAGGACGAGGAGAGTTTTGGCTAAAGGAACAGCAAGGGATTCGAGTTCTGAGGTTTGGGGACACAGAGAGTGCGTTATTCAGGTAATATTTCAGATCTTTTCTGTTATGTTGATGTGTGCATGGATTTAGGGTTTATGGAACCCATTTGGTGATTAGATGGATTATTACCTTGTTACCCAAACGACTATAACCCTGTATTACGACCTTTAGAGGTCCAGAAGGTCCCATGCTTGTGTATTCCGGGACAATACTTATCTCAGGAAGCAGTTTGATCGACTGCATGGCATGGACTCGCCGAGTCCGATGAACAGACTCGGCGAGTAGCTTGGAGATTGACTGGAACTCGTCGAGCTGTTCTTCAGACTCGGCGAGTGGAGTTGGGGTGGCCCCGCGATTCTTCCACGAGGATCTCGTCGAGCCAAGAGGGATACTCGACGAGTAGAAAGGGAACATCAGGGAAAGTTGGGGAGGACGTCTAGACTCGCCGAGTCGCCTTTGCACTCGCCGAGTCCGGTCAAGTTGACCGTTGACCATTGACCGTTGACCAGAGTTGACCTACATGTAATTTCATAGGGTCAGTTGTCTTGAAAGATAAAAGTATTAATAAGGGATATATGATATTATAGGGAGTTTGTAGCTCGGCGGATCGAGTGCGAGTGATTTCAGGAGTCGCTAACTTTTATTACCCGCGAGGTGAGTCTTCTCACTATACTGTACCCGGAAGGGTTTGATTGTGTGACCGGAAGGTCGGATATGATTTGTGTTATACGTGCTATAAATGGTAAGGTATTTGCTATGCGTGCTATGTATGTTTATACGAGCCGGAAGGCAATATGTTATGTGACTGAAAGGTCGGATATGATATATGATATATGTGCTATATGTGTTAAGATTAATGTATTAATTGCTGTGTATGTTTATGGGCCGGAAGGCAATATGTTATGGGCCGGAAGGCAATATGTTATGGGCCGGAAGGCATTATGTTATGGGCCGGAAGGCAATATGTTATGGGCCGGAAGGCGATTATCTCAAGGCCTGGAAAGGCGTATATGCGTAAGTAGTATACTGGGGAACTCACTAAGCATTTATGCTTACAGTTGTCATGTATGTGTTTCAGGTACTAGCGAGGACCGTGGGAAGGCGCCGGCATGACGCGTACACACTGTTGATGCTTTGAGATCTTGGGGATTTCATGATTATATTTTGATATGAAATTGGGAATAATTATATTTGGTTGAAATAATTCACTTTAATTTAAATGAAAATTTTGTTTGAAAATTTGCGTTGTTACAGAGACTCAGGTAGCCACAGGTTCGAGTAGGAGGCCCAAGGGTTCGGATTTGAGGACGAGGAACTACCAGAGCCGCAGTCGATGCGGGAAGTGCGGAAGGACGCACATGGGTGTGTGCACCTGATCCTACATCGGCTTGGAAGGAGAACGAAACATCTACTTATAAGGGGTGTGGATACCTTCTTTGTCACAACGTGTTTTAAAGCCGTGAGGGCAGTAGATCTCATAAGAACTCTGCAGTTAAGCGTGCTCTGGCGGGAGTAGTACCGGGATGGGTGACCCCCTGGGAAGTCCTTGTGCCGAGTGGCCCAAAGCGGACAATATTGTGATACGTGCCGAAGGGGGGTGTTACAAATGGTATCAGAGCCAGGGCACGGGTCGATGTGTTCGACAGGGACGTCGAACCTTATAATGGGGGGTGAAGGTGGGTTGCACCTGATCCTACATCGGCTTGGAAGGAGAACGAAACATCTACTTTTAAGGGGTGTGGATACCTTCCTTGTCACAACGCGTTTTGAAGCCGTGAGGGCAGCAGATCCCATAAGAACTCTGCAGTTAAGCGTGCTCGGGCGGGAGTAGTACCGGGATGGGTGACCCCCTAGGAAGTCCTCGTGCCGAGTGGCCCAAAGCGGACAATATTGTGATACGTGCCAAAGGGGGGTGTTACACTTAGAATTCCTTAAACTATAACTTGAAGCATTGTATATGAGTTTACGTCCATTGAAGGTGCCTAGGCCGTAAACTCACATTTAAAAGGGTTTTATGCCCTTAATCCCTCCCTAAACTCAATCAAGCCCTAGTTATGATTTTTAGAAATTATGTAATGGACTTGGAACTCATTAAACATCAATTTTGAGTGGTTTGTATGAGTTTACGGCCAAGGCATATGCTTGGGCCGTAAACTCCTCAAACATGGGTATAAAATCACTTCTAAGGTGTTAGAATGCCATCCAACACCACCAAAAGCCTTAGAATAAATTAGGGAACCAACCAAAAATAGTTTAGAAGCCTTAAACACATCATAAACCCTCTAATTGAGAGTTTACGGCCAGAGGATATGCTCCTGGGCTGTAAACTCATAGATGTATGCCATTTGAAGCTCTAAACTCACCCTAAGCCTTGTAAAAATTAGTTGAATCACTTGTGATTAATCCTTGGCCTTCAAATTAATTTAGTTGGATGTGGGTGAGATTTTACGGCCGTAAACTCTTAGTTTACTGCCATAAACTCTTCTATTAATCCATATAATGATTTAATCCCTTTCAAATGTCCAAAAGCCAAACCTAGCAACACCCATTATTTGATTTAAGGCCATTTATCTCATAAAAATACCCACCATGAGTTTATGGCCGTAAACTCATGGGGATGTGGTGTTTAGGCCGTAAACACTACCTAAGAGTTTACCTTTGAAGAATAAACTCTAAATCCTAGCCATTCATGTCCTAAAACGCCACCCGGGTCGCTTCAAACGCTCATTTTGGAGTGTTTTCGCATCTTAAAATGTTCAAGTGTATCTAATTAGTTATTTGAGTCTAAATAGATATATATTGTGTATTATTTAATATTAAATAGGAACTTCACTCGTATTCAAACCTCGGTTCGACGTTTAGCTTTCCATCCGACACAACTTCGCGTCCGGTGAGTTCATACCCCTACCCATTTTAATGTTTTTTTTTCAATGTTTTCAGGGGGGGGGGAATACAAGCAAAAGTACAAGAATATCTTGTACTCAATCACATGATTTCAGTTAAATGGTTTCATAAATTGTACATTTTAAGAATTGAAAACCTTTTAAACAAACTGTTTTAACTTGCAGAGTTGTTTGTTTCCAACCCGATTTTTAATTCTTATTATACACTGTTATATTGTGTACTTTGCATTTGATTGTTCACATTTAAACTGATAGAATACATAAACCATTGTAATGTCTGTAATAAAACCACTAAGGTTCGAGTGTAAAAGACAGACACCATTAGAAAACATAAAACATCTATATGTCCTTAACAATACACCTAGGGTCGAGTGTGCTAGATAAATACCATCATAACACACAAACCATTGTAATGTCCTTAATAATACACCTAGGATCGAGTGTAAAGGACCATAATCATTAAATAACACCTACGTTCGAGTGTAATGTCCTTAATAATACACCTAGGGTTGAGCGTAAAAGGACATCCATCATTAAATAACACCTAGGCTCGAGTGTAATGTCCTTAATAAAACACCTAGGCTCGAGTGTAAAGAACAGGGTGGTAGAACATAGTTAGTCATAAATACTACTTTCCTAGTTGAAAAGTAAAAGTGATCTTAACGATTGGAGACACGTCCTTGTAACACTTCCATGGCACGAGATAGTGGAGGACTAACCCTGTAACCAGAATCTCCGTTCGTAGGAAAGCGTGGCTTGAGTGTATAGATCTATACGGGACTGACAATCCCACACCTGGCTGCTAGCTACAGCCGAACCGAATGGTTCAAGGGTGACAAAATTCATAAATAGGATACTGGCCATGGTCCAAGTCATATCCAGTCTAAGTATGGTTAACGACTCGCAATTTAGATTATTAACGTTTCAGACTCATTTACTAGCTTTATGTACATAGTAAAGCTAATGTACATCTAGGGATGACAGATACACACACACACTCAGGAAAACATGAGGTTTTCCTGGGAAGAACACTGAACATAACCATAACCAGTAAAGACACACACACAGTCAGGGAAACATGGGGTTTTCCTGGGAAGGACACCGAACATAATCAGAACTAGTAACAGTTCACACACACACACAGTCAGGGAAACATGTGGTTTTCTTGGGTAGGACACCAAACATAATCAGAACTAGTAACAGTTCACACACACAGTCAGGAGAACATGGGGTTCTTCCTGAGTAATAGTAGTATGAAACTAGAGAAGTGTAATAAGTTAAACAATTGAACTACATTTCACAAGAACAATCATGTTTTAATTAGACATCGTTTATTTTACTTTTGAATTTGGAAACTAACTTTACATTAGAAAATATGGGATTTTCTTGGATAATCACTTTTCAGGAAACCAAAGGAACTCGTACATTTTCAAAAAAACTAACCGCTTATGAACTCACCAACTCTTTGCTGATTTTCAAACTGCTTGTATTCTCAGGTTCTTCTTAGACAGGTATCCTTGCGTTCTTTTGTTGAAGATGGAGCGAATGGAAGTCACGTCTTTCTTTTGTATAAACTATGTAACTATGAAACTTGTACTAGTTTACTTTTCAACTGATGTAATGATATCTATGTAATGGAATGTAAGATTTTGTGTTTTACTTCGCTTACTATGTGCATTGGATTTGATACTTAACGTGGAGTCCGCCCCGGAAATGTTTCTGCCTTCGATTTTCGGGGTGTGACAGATTGGTATCAGAGCCCTTGTTTATAGTGAACTGAGTATACCAAACGTTACATGGTATAAGACTATAAACATTAAGGGGCCTAAGTGCTCTGAACTAAAAGTATACTTCAAAATATAAGTATTTTCAAAAAGTATACAAGTATCCTAGCAATCGAGAATCGTATCTATAAGTAGAATAGAACATAAGTAATTAGGTGTTGTATGTTGCAGTTAAACCTGGGCAGTTATGTTGTAACACCGCGATTTTCAAGACAAAAATTTTTTATTTAAATAATCCATTTAATATTAATACACTTGTTTAAAACCTCGTTCATAATAGAATTACAAAACGTAGTTTCATTTTCAGTTAAATAGAAAACCAGGATCCTCCAAAACACAACTCTTTCTTCGGTGTGTACAATCGAACCGTTGCCATCCCGCGTTACTGTAAGAACCTGAAACAACATAACATAAACAACGTAAGCACGAAGCTTAGTGAGTTCCCCAATATACTACTTACGCACGTACGCCTTTCCAGGCCCTGACCTTCCGGTCCACTGCACAATGCCTTCTGGCCCATGAGATAATCGCCTTCCGGCCCATAAGATATTTGCCTTCCGGCCCATAAGATAGTTGCCTTCCGGCCCATAAGATAATTGCCTTCCGGCCCATAAAATAATTGCCTTCCGGCCCATAAAATAATTGCCTTCCGGCCCATACACATATATAACACATAATACAATTACTCTAACACATAAAGCACATATATCATATATCAACCTGCCTTCCGGCCCGAAACATACTCTAACACATAAAGCACATATATCACATACCATACCTGACCTTTCTGTCACATAATACTTTGCCTTCCGGCCCATATAACATGCATATCACGCGTAGCTACTAACTTCCATTTACAGTAAGAATACATAGCACATAATATGTTCGACCTTCCGGTCACACAATCAAACCCTTCCGGGTACAGTATAGTGAGAAGACTCACCTCGCGGACGCTGGGAGATAGCAACTCCTGAAGTCCCTTGCACTTGATCCTCCAAGCTACAAGCTCCCTGTAACATCATATATCTCTTATTAACACTTCTATCTTCCACGTTAACTGACCCTAAGAAATCACACCGGTCATCTCTGGTCAACAGTCCATTGTCAGCTCGACTGGACTCGGCGAGTTCCCTGGCGACTCGGCGAGTCTGGTCGTTCTTCAATCCTCTAAAATTCCCCTTCTACTCGTCGAGTATCCCCTTTGACTCGACGAGTTACTCCTGGATGAATCGCGGGGCCACCCCGACTCCACTCGCCGAGTCTGAAGAACAAACTCGGCGAGTCCCAGTGAATCTTCAAGCTACTCGCCGAGTCTGATCATCCGACTCGGCGAGTCCACGCCATGCAGTCGCTCGAACTGCTTCCTGAGGTACATATTTTCCCGAATATACAAACATGGATCCTTCTGGACCTCTAAGGGTCCTAATACAAGGTTATAAACGTTGAATAACAACACAACAAACCATCTAGACTCCAAATGGGTTCCATAAACCCTAAATCTATATACACATCAATCACAGGAGAATGTAATCCGAGTTATTACCTGAATGATGTACCTTCCATGTCCCCAAACTTCAGAACTCGAGCTCCCTGCAGTTCCTTTAACTAAAACCCTTCTCCTCCTTGCACAACAATTCCTTCAAGGTCACCCATGGCCTTCAAGCTTTCTCTAGATGCCTCAGTCGTTTAGGGTTCTCTTCAATCGGCCAAAAGACGAGCAATGACGGCATAAGATCCCTTATATACGTCCCAAACTGAACGGCTAGGGTTTTCTGCTGAATAGCGTTGACTCGCCGAGTCCATACCTGGACTCGTCGAGTCCAGCCGCGAACCCGCGACCACAACTGCGACCCTACTCGGTGAGTCTGGCTCCAACTCGCCGAGTCTCCCCTTTAAAACACCCCGAAATGCAATTAAACAATACTTGAGATTTTGGGCTGTTACAATTCTCCCCCACTAGAATTAGACTTCGCCCTCGAAGTCTCACTCTGAAAATAGTTCTGGATGCTGCTCCCGCATCACACGTTTCGGCTTCCCTAGACACTTCCGATCTCTTCCGAGGTTGCCACTGAATCAATACCAGAGGTACCTCCTTGTTCCTCAGAAACTTGATCTTCCGATCCCTGATGGCCACTGGCCTCTCGGCGTAACACAGGCTCGCATCCACCTAATCGTTCTCTAGTAGAACCACTGCTGACTCATCTGCTATACGCCTCTTCAATTGCGACACCTAAAAGTGTCATGGATCCATCCCAATTCCGTTGGCAGCTCCAACCGGTAGGCCACTTTTCCTACCTTCGCACCTTCACGCAAAGAACCAACATACCGGGCCCCTACTTACCCCTCTTCCTGGATCGAAACACCCCTTCCCAGGGAGAGATCGTCAGGAATACGAAGTCCCCGACCTGAAACACATGCTCGTAACGGCGTCTGTCTGCACAACCTTCCTGTCAACTCTAAACGATCTTTAACCTCTGATTAACCTGTTGCATCTACTCTGTCGACCAAAACACGATCGCTGTACTGTCCACCACTTCCTGCAACCGAGAATATCCCAAGATGCGACTCTGCTCTAAATCTCAATGATCACACGACCCATAAGGGTTATGAAACTCTGAATCACCGGTTCCCCGATCCTAAGCCCACTTTATCCATATCGGAACAACTGAGGGACCTATTCTCAATTCTCAGGGCAACTCTCACGAGTTCACCTCTTGCAATCGTATACACATGCTGCACTCGCCCCAACATACCTTTCCCTTCCCTCACTTAGTGAAATCCGCTTAACAACCTTGCCACTACTCCCTGTATCACACATGCACTGGATCTGCTCGCAAGGACTCTCGGGTCCATGCATTACCTTTCCTCAACGAACGAGATTCCGACATCACCTTCCATGCAACAGCTCAAAGGGCGGCATACTAATGCACTGATGATGGCTGTTAATATGGAACAACTCAACCAATGATAATTACGTACCGCGGCTTCCTCCGACAGCTAATACACATGCCCGAAACATGTCTTCGAACGTCCGCATTGTTCGCCCTCTCTAAAGTGTCCTCAAATGTCATCATGATAAGCTCCTTTCCCATATTCCTCTTCAAGACTAAGTACCAGATCAACTTTTGGCTCCACATCTGAGCCCCCAACGGTCACCCATATCGCGATCCAAATATTCCACTGACTTTTCTCCCCGTGACCACTATCCCGACCCAGTGACACGTAAGTCACAAAATCTTCTTTTCCTCGTGAGAGAAAATACAATCCCACCGAGGATCGTCTCAACTCTAATCTCTGGTTTCTGTTGTGCCTCTTCCTTGCGTATCTTCCCGCATCTCCTGACAGAGACGCAGACCCCTGTCTCGCCCCCGACTCAACATCCAAGCTCCAAAGACTCAATACCAGGGCTACCCAAACTCGAAACTCTTCCACCTCATACGCTGCTCGAAAGTATTCCAACATAAAAATTCTCTTGCCACCCAGTGAGTACTGCAACTCCACGCAGTATCACAACACCCTCTGACTAGTGAGTACTGCGACTCGAACATCCACCACAGACTATGGAGGCAATCAACATAACGAACGCCCATCTTGCGAAAATCCACCCTCACAAATAATCTCCCTGAATGCCCATACCCGAAGACTCCTACTAAATCTGCAGATACCTAATATGCCACACGTCGATTCAATTCGGGATTCCCGAATAACTCCAAAATAAGGATATCATAACCGAATATCCCAGAATACTACCACCACCACTGATCCCCTGCACCCCATAATTAAATCTATATTTTCCCCGCCTTACAACCTTGGTGCATCTAATTTCTCGATTGGAATGCGAGATAACGTTGATGTACGAAATGCGCTGATAATTCTCCAAATCCCTTTTTCCCGACACTCAAAATCCAAACAAGGATACGCATACCGACTCCGGAAGTTGACTGCCCAATCATTCTCTATCTCTTTGCAATAACACCAATCACCTATCATGGATACGTTCGTCCTCCTCTTCAAGTACTTCCCGCATTAACTCACTCTGACCCCTTTACTCGATCATCGACACCTCTGGTCTCATGATTTCCTACTGCATCTCTATACTCCACTTATAACTACTCTTGGCAATTCTTTGTTTTCTACGTACTGCACCCGGTTCTCCCCCACTAGGGTTCGAACCGTCACTAGTTAGCATACCATCAACCCTCTATACTCTGAACCTCTGGTTAACTCTCCAAGAACTTCTCATCACGGCTGCCTCTAATCGTTCCAAATCCCATACCAATCTAATACTAAGCACCTTCACTGCTCGATAACATCTTTGACTCGTAGACTGCACCGCAAAATCATCGTTCCTCTCATCTCAACTCATCAACCCATATCCAACGCCGGATTTGTCCCAAGGACAGGAACTCACTCTCAACCTAGACGAAACTCTCTGCACTGCAAAACTCGACTGAATTCTTCACTGCTACCACTATAACACAACCTGTCATTCTCAATTAGGTATGGTGTGGTTCTCGACTACCTCAGTCCCAACTGACTGTCTGCTCACGGTAAATCACTGTCTCGCGGTACACCCGCTACCTGATGCTCTGAGGGAAGTCATTATCGAAAACTACATGCAGGGTGTACTCCTAAATCCAGAACTGAAACACCAGACCCCTCGTGTCTTGCACACGAACATAAATGGCACTACCCACCTAGAAGGTGACCTCTCCTCTATCGACTGATTTCTCGACTCAGACCGAAATTTCCCTCTCCCTTTAACTCCCTACCACAATACTCTGATAGGTACTCGCCTTTCCTCCTCTCAAGGAACGCCTCTCCATCCTCAATCATGGTCCACAGGCCTAAAACCCATAGCGTCCGATCTCTACCTCATCGATCATAACCGGATAACAAGATAGTCACCAGCATCATCCACTACGAACCATGGTACTCATCCCATGACATGCCTTCTCAATTTGCTCTGGTGTATGGTACCTGAACCATAGCATCACCCTCCATCTGCTCCAACGTATGGCACTCGAACCACAACATCTATTTCAATCTGTTCCGATGTATGGTGCCCGGACCATAACATCACCCCGCAATCTGCTCCGATATATGGTACTCGAACCATGACCTCACTCCTCATTCCGTTCCTTAGGACCTTCAGAATGCTCCCTGTATCAAGTATGGGTCCTCTGCTTTCAGTAGTACGGGCCCATACTACCTGCCACATCTACCCATACTTTCCACACGAACCATCCCAGAGTTCCTAAGTAGCTGATCGAGCTACTCTTTCACCAATCCCCTCACGCGTGCTCGCTCTCCAGCGAAATCCTCTACTCTACCAGCGCACTCATCTGGCTAGGTTTACTCCCTAGTCCCTTCCGCCGTCCCCCCACTTCTTTGCTATCATCTGCTGAAGAGTTCCTAATGATGCCAGCCATCTACCTCCTGAGTATCGTCATACTCACTTATTAGCTGACTCCCATCATCGAGAACTCCACAAAGCACGAAGCAAGTAGCATTCGAGCATCAAAGCATACATAGGACTCCCTATCCTTGATAGCTACACCTTCTCGGCTCATCCTCGGAAGTACCACTGTACTCTGTAGCTCTACCCCTCGTGCGTTCTAACTAGATACCCTCACTCATCACATACACACAAAAGCATAACGCACATATAACAACAATCCCTAGGCTAAGGCATCACAAATCAGGCCACTCTAGTCCTAAGATATGAAATTCCTAGCCTGTCTCTTGCATGCAATAATATCTCATAAAGTGCATAATAGATATTTCGTAACACAAAAGTAAGGGTATTTTGGGAAATCACCGTTTGGCTCTGGCTGATTGTACACACTGCTCTTTCTTGCTTTCTCTTTGAACTCTTATTCACTTTTAGAAAACTATTTATTTGAAAACTTTTTCTTACTTCCTCAGTTTGACTCCAGATTCACCCGTAGGCGCGTCCGAATCCCTCAAACCAAGGCTCTGATACCAATTGTAACACCGCGATTTTCAAGACAAAAATTTTTTATTTAAATAATCCATTTAATATTAATACACTTGTTTAAAACCTCGTTCATAATAGAATTACAAAACGTAGTTTCATTTTCAGTTAAATAGAAAACCAGGATCCTCCAAAACACAACTCTTTCTTCGGTGTGTACAATCGAACCGTTGCCATCCCGCGTTACTGTAAGAACCTGAAACAACATAACATAAACAACGTAAGCACGAAGCTTAGTGAGTTCCCCAATATACTACTTACACACGTACGCCTTTCCAGGCCCTGACCTTCCGGTCCACTGCACAATGCCTTCCGGCCCATGAGATAATCGCCTTTCGGCCCATAAGATATTTGCCTTCCGGCCCATAAGATAGTTGCCTTCCGGCCCATAAGATAATTGCCTTCCGGCCCATAAAATAATTGCCTTCCGGCCCATAAAATAATTGCCTTCCGGCCCATAAAATAATTGCCTTCCGGCCCATAAAATAATTTCCTTCCGGCCCATACACATATATAACACATAATACAATTACTCTAACACATAAAGCACATATATCATATATCAACCTGCCTTCCGGCCCGAAACATACTCTAACACATAAAGCACATATATCACATACCATACCTGACCTTTCTGTCACATAATACTTTGCCTTCCGGCCCATATAACATGCATATCACGCGTAGCTACTAACTTCCATTTACAGTAAGAATACATAGCACATAACATGTTCGACCATCCGGTCACACAATCAAACCCTTCCGGGTACAGTATAGTGAGAAGACTCACCTCGCGGACGCTGGGAGATAGCAACTCCTGAAGTCCCTTGCACTTGATCCTCCGAGCTACAAGCTCCCTGTAACATCATATATCTCTTATTAACACTTCTATCTTCCACGTTAACTGACCCTAAGAAATCACACCGGTCATCTCTGGTCAACAGTCCATTGTCAGCTCGACTGGACTCGGCGAGTTCCCTGGCGACTCAGCGAGTCTGGTCGTTCTTCAATCCTCTAAAATTCCCCTTCTACTCTTCGAGTATCCCCTTTGACTCGACGAGTTACTCCTGGAAGAATCGCGGGGCCACCCCGACTCCACTCGCCGAGTCTGAAGAACAAACTCGGCGAGTCCCAGTGAATCTTCAAGCTACTCGCCGAGTCTGATCATCCGACTCGGCGAGTCCACGCCATGCAGTCGCTCGAACTGCTTCCTGAGGTACATATTTTCCCGAATATACAAACATGGATCCTTTTGGACCTCTAAGGGTCCTAATACAAGGTTATAAACGTTGAATAACAACACAACAAACCATCTAGACTCCAAATGGGTTCCATAAACCCTAAATCTATATACACATCAATCACAGGAGAATGTAATCCGAGTTATTACCTGAATAATGTACCTTCCATGTCCCCAAACTTCAGAACTCGAGCTCCCTGCAGTTCCTTTAACTAAAACCCTTCTCCTCCTTGCACAACAATTCCTTCAAGGTCACCCATGGCCTTCAAGCTTGCTCTAGACGCCTCAGTCGTTTAGGGTTCTCTTCAATCGGCCAAAAGACGAGCAATGACGGCATAAGATCCCTTATATACGTCCCAAACTGAACGGCTAGGGTTTTCCGCTGAACAGCGTTGACTCGCCGAGTCCATACCTGGACTCGTCGAGTCCAGCCGCGAACCCGCGACCAGAACTGCGACCCTACTCGGCAAGTCTGGCTCCAACTCGCCGAGTCTCCCCTTTAAAACACCCCGAAATGCAATTAAACAATACTTGAGATTTTGGGCTGTTACATATGTAGTCGTGTCTAGGATCAATATAGCCAGATCAACTATATTCATTCAAGACACTGTCAACATGTGTTTTGGAGTGACTGTGGAATGCAGCATACCTAAAACTTACCCAAATACCACAAACAATGAGTCGTCGTTGCGGTAAATTGTGAAATACTACGGGAGTATTTCTGGATCCAACTTTGTAGTAGAAATTCCTCATTCAAGCGTTTCCCCTCCATCATTTCTTTAACGATAATTTATCAGCTCTGATAATTTAATCCTGCTTTATCGCTTGTAAAAACTGTATGTTAGTCTTAAAGAGATATCCCTTGTTTCATATCTCTTGATTCAATGTAGAGGACTTACCATCCTCTTTTTCCTAATCACTTTAGATCGAAATGTCTTCGATGGAAGGATCCAGCTCAAGTAACAACAGCCCTCCGTCGCAACCCTCATCTCGCTTCGACCCTGTGATGTTCCAGCTGGCTGTTTCTGCTGCAGTGACGGCTGTAATGACGATCTTGAACCCAAACAAGTCCATTGGTTCAGGATATAACCCCTATCCCCAAAACCATGAAAATGTTCAGGAGCATAAAAATGAAAACGATAAGAGTAAAAAGCGGAAAGGTTAGAGTTCCCAAGAACCCTCCAAGAAGCTAAAAAATGTGGCAGTCCAAGTTGTTACTAATCCTACCACTGTTCCTATAGTTCCAGCTACCACTACTCCTGTTATTTCACCTAAGGCTCAAGCACCTGTCACTGGGTATGCTGGTAATCTCCCTTGGTGCAGTAGGTGTAGTTATCATCATTATATTCCTGGCCCATGTCGCAAGATGATTTGCAAACGCTGTGGCAAGAAAGGTCATCTTGCTAGAAGCTGCAGGACACTAGTCCAACACATCGAACAAACTCCTGAATCAAATATCAAGAAGTCTGCTATAGTTGTGGAGAAACGTCCCAGCCGAGTGACGGAAACTTAATCGGGTGCGACCAAAAGCCCCGTTTAAGGTCAGTATCGGGTAGAATTCCACTGTGTCCAAGTTTTAGGACCTATATAAACGTGTTTAAGCACCCATTTGAAGCTTTTTCTTCCTCTCTCTACTCTTTCTCTATCCTCTCTCCTAAATTCAAAGTTAAGGGTCCAAATTATTTAATTTAAGGCTCCAAATCTTTGAGGTACCTTCCATAACTTGTTGTACAACCTCTCTAGCTTTAGAATTCGAGTTTGAACATTTGATTAGGACCATTATTATGAGTTTACGGCCCTAGAATAGTACTAGGCCGTAAACTCAAGTAAATGGGGTTTTTAGAGCAACAAAACCCTTGCAAACCTCAAATGGACCTTAGACATGGCTAAATAACTTTATGGAATGGACTTAGAATGCCTTAAACTATAACATGAAGCATTATATATGAGTTTACGGCCATTGAAGGTGCCTAGGCCGTAAACTCACATTTAAAGGGGTTTTAAGCCCTTAAACCCTCCCTAAACTCAATCAAGCCCTAGTTATGATTTTTAGTGTAACAACCCAAAATTGTTGGTCGCCAAAACCCGTTCTACCCGAAAAGTCGCCGTTATCAATTTCGTTCCGTTTTTCTATTTTGGGTTAATTATTTAAACTTATATGTTTATTTTAATTTAATGAATGTCTAAATCACTCAGGAACTCACGTAATTAGCCCGAAAATAATTATTTCGTAAGTTTTAAAAAAATCGTCCCCGCCGGGTGACGGAAACTTAATTGGGTGCGACCAAAAGCCGCGTTTAACGTCGGTATCGAGTAGAATTCCACTGCGTACAAGTTTTAAGACCTATATAAACGAGTTTTAGCATCCATTTAAAGTTTTTTCCTTCTCTCTCTACTCTCTTTCTAACTTTTCTCCTAAATCCAAGTTTAAGGGTCCAAAACTCAAATTTAAGGCTTCAAATCTCTAAGGTACATTCCTTAGCTTGTATTGTAACCTTCTTAGCCTTCAAATTCGAGTTCAAATCATGATTTTTGACCACATTCATGAGTTTACGGCCATGGAGCATTCATGGGTCGTAAACTCACTATAAGTGGGTTTTTGAGCCTTTAAACCCTTCCTTGACAAGTTTGGGACTTAGATATAGCTTAATGGCTTCAAGATATGGACTCTAAACATTTAAAACATGAACTTTGTGACATTTAAAGGAGTTTACGGCCAAGGATCATTCTTGGGTCGTAAACTCATATAACTAGGGTTTTCATGCCCTTAAACCCTTCCAAACCACTCATATGTCTTAGTTAAGAATTATAGAACTTAGATCTTTGCATTTGGACACTTAAAACACCATTTTTTGGGGACTTACATGAGTTTACGGCCAAGGATTGTGCTTGAGTTGTAAACTCGATAAAACATGGTGCAAATCCATTTCTATGGTGTTTGAAAGCCATCCAACACCACCAAAAGCCTTGGAATAAATCAAAGGACCAACCAAAAATAGTTTTAGGGCTTTACAAACATCAAAACCCCACATTTGAGAGTTTATGGCCATAGAACATGTCTCATGGCCGTAAACTCATAAAAGGGTGTCAAATGGTGCCCTAAACTCATTTCTAGGCTTGTGGGAATTTTTAGAATCACATGTGATTGATTTTAACACATTAAAAACATAAAATCAAAGGGATTTGAGAGTTTACGGCCAAAGACCCCATGCCTAGGCTGTAAACTTCCTTATGTATTGTAAATGATGTTTTTAATTCAATCCAAGCCTTAAGTAAAATTAATCCAAGCATTTCCAAGTGTCCATGTCCATTTATGACCCAAATTTGCACCATGAACCACCCTACCATGACTTTACGGCTGTAAACTCATGGGGAATGGGTGTTTTGGACCAAAATCTCTTGTATAAGTTTATTCATGGGGAGTAAACTCATGTCCCAAGTCCCTCGCATCATTACATGTCCTTAAACGCCACCCGGGTCCCTCCAAACACTGGTATCGGAGTGTTTTCGTGACTTGAAGCAATTGTCCCTATACAACAATCAATCTAAGTCCTAATTGGATACAAATGTGTATCTTACATCATAATTAGGAATCTCATGTGTTTACAAGCCCCGGATCAACTCTTAGCATTCAATTCGTCACATTTCTCGTTCGGTGAGTTCATACCCCTACGGCTTTTTCACTGTTTTCAATGTTTTCAGGGGGGGGGGGGAATACAAGAAAACTATAACTGTTTTCAAATCATAACATTGATATGTTTCAAACAATATCTGACAAACTTATAAACTCTTTTACTCCTTATTTATTATGCTGAGCATAAGGAAGGACTTATCAATTACAACTAAATGGATTTTAGTTAAGGAAATAACAAAAATAATCAAATTATTATGGGAATAATTTGGGGGTTCTTTACTATTCGTTTTATCATATACTGATGTCTATATAAAGTTGTTAGATAAACTATGTCTGATTCAGTTTATCTCCGTATCATTTGAATGTTTTGTCAGATAATTTCATTGTATGTATCTATATTTATTGCACTATGTTTCATAATCTTCTGTATGTCGTTATCGTATGAAAAAGCTGTGAATAGCTTAGTACTAGTTTGTGAGATAGTCACTACCCTTTATGGATGATCAGTAAATCCTCCCCGGAAGTGTAACCAGAGTTTCCTGGAGGGAGAGCGCGGAATTTGTGAATAGATCTATTCGGGACTGACAATCCCACACCTTAACTGCTAGCTACAGTTAGGCGGGCACGCCTGGGGTGACAAATTTACGGATATCGTTTCGACGTCTGACAAACGTCAAGGAGGTGACGTTGTCGTATTAGTATGGTTACCCGACTCACAACATGTATTAATTCTGGTTTATTCACAGTTTGGGTTTTAGATTCTATATCTATTTCGGGATAGTGATCCCATGGTTTTCTCAAACTATTTTGCATCTAGTTCGGGATAGTGATCCCATGATTTTATACCTATAACTTGTACGGGATGTCTTTCCCCATGGTTTTGTACCTATAACTTGTACGGGATGTCTTTCCCCATGGTTTTGTACCTATAACTTGTACGGGATGTCTTTCCCCATGGTTTTGTATCTATATCTTATACGGGATAGTGATCCCATGGTTTTGTATCTATATCTTATACGGGATAGTTATCCTATGGTTTTGTATATATATCTTATACGGGATAGTGATCCCATGGTTTTGTATCTATATCTTATACGGGATAGTGATCCCATGGTTTTGTATCTATATCTTATACGGGATAGTGATCCCATGGTTTTGTATCTATATCTTATACGGGATAGTGATCCCATGGTTTTGTATCGATATCTTATACGGGATAGTGATCCCATGGTTTTCTAAATTTGTATCTTATCCGAGATAGTGATCCCATGGTTTTCAATCTATATTTCAATATATATATATCAAATTATCTCGTATCTAGTCCGGGATGGTAGTCCCATGATCCTAAACCTGTACTTTCCTATGTGTCAAACTATCTTATATCTCTTTCGGGATAGTGATCCCAAGATTTTCATTATATAGTTTTGTGTGTTAAACTATTCTTTGAGATATACAACTGATCTTACAATTAGGAAAATATGGGATTTTCCTGGGGTAAAACACAACACATAATCGAATTGGTAACAAATTATAACTAAACCAACTTCACATAAGAAAATATGGGATTTTCTTGAATAACAAACCTTTTCAGAAACTAAAGGAAACCGATACATTTTCATAAAACAAAACCGCCTATGAACTCACCAACTTTATGCTGATTTTCAAACCGCTTGTATTCTCAGGTCCAAGTTAGACAGGTACCCGGTGATCTCTTTTGATGAAGACGGAGTGCGTGGAGGATTCGCCTCAATTTTTGTTAACATGATGCATATGTATATCTTGTATAACTTTACTTTTGAAACAAATGTAAACTTTCATATACATGTAATGTATTGGTTGTTTACTGTGATTACTATGTACATTGGATTTGATACACAACGTGGTAGTCCACCCCGGAAATGTTTCCGCCTTTGATTTTCGGGGTGTGACAGATTGGTATCAGAGCCCTTTTTTATAGTGAATGGAGTATACCAAACCTTACATGGTATAAAACTATAAACACAAAAGGGCCTCAGTGCTCTGAATTAAAAGTATCTTCAAAACTATAAGTATTTTCAAAAGTATACAAGTATACCGAACCGTCGAAATCCGTAACTACAAGTAAAACAAAACATAAGTAAACGGCTGTTGTACACTGCGGTTAAACCTGGGCAGTTATGTAGTCGTGTCTAGGATCAATATAGCCTGGCCAATTATATTCATTCGAGACACGGCCAACATGTGCTTGGGAGTGACTGTGGTACGCAGCATGCCTAAAACTTACCTAATGTCTCAACCGACGAATCGTCGCTGCAGCGAACCATGAAATACTATGGGAGTATTTCTCGAGCCAATCCTTCGTAGAAAATCCTCGTATACGTGATGTTACTTGAACATCCCTCTAGCGATAAAATGTTCTATCTTGATAACTCTTTCCTACTTTATCGCTTAGTATAACGCTATATCTGTCTTGATGAGATATCCCCTGTTCCATATCTCTTGATTCAATTCAGAGGACTTATAATCCTCTCTTTCCTGATCTTTTTAGATCAAGATGCCTCCGAGAAAGAGACCCAACTCGAAGAACAACGACAATCCTCCTCCGCCACCACCTTCTCCTCAATTCGATCTCGCATCACCTCAGACAGTTTTGACTACTGCAATGGTGGCAACCATGTCACAAATGAATCCTAGTGGCTTCGGAGGTGGTCCCCAACCCCAAAATCTAGAAAACAGCCAGGAACACCGAAGAGGGGGTTCCTACAAAGACTTCATGAACGCATAACCCACAATTTTCGATGGCACTGGAGGTGTCATTTACCTGACTCGATGGTTCGAGAAAATCGAGTCAATCTTCGAAATATGTGCCTGTTCGGAGTCTGAAAAAGTCAAGTTTGCCGCCTGCACCTTCCTTGACAAAGCCCTGACTTGGTGGAACGGCCGAGTCAAATCCCTAACCTTACCTGTAGCAAATGCCATGGGTTCAGAAGCTATGAAGGAGCTTCTTCTTGCAGAATACTGCCCTCGGGGCGAAATTCAGAAACTAGAACACGAACTCTGGAACCTTAAGATGAAGGGTTCCAGCATAGCAGCTTATACTTCAAGATTCGATGACCTGGCATTACTCTGTCCGGGAATGGTTACCCCGGAGAGTAAAAAGATCGAGAGATTCATCTGGGGATTGACCCAGCCAACTAAAGGGAATGTCTTAGCTACAAAGCCAGACACGTACGACAGGGCTAAATGCCTTGCAAAAATCTTGATCGATCACGAAGACAGCTCTGATGAGGAAACTACCACTCCTGAATCGGACACAAGTGGAGGTGAATGTAAAAAGAAATCTTGGAACAAGCGGAAGGCCCCGAGTACGAAAGGGTCTTCTAAGAAACAGCAAACGGTAGCAGTCCATGTTGCTACTGCCCCTGTTGCTGTCTCAGCTGTTGGATCCACAACCCAAACTCCCACCAGTGGATACGCTGGTACCCTTCCTTGGTGTGGTAAGTGCAACTACCATCACCGCATTCCTGGCCCATGTCGCGAAAGGATCTGCGACAACTGTGGCAAAAGGGCCATCTGTCTCGAACCTGCAGAAAACCGGCTAAATCAACGAACCAATCATCGGGAGCAGGAATCAGTCCGGCCTGCTACAATTGTGGTGAAGCAGGTCACTTCAAGAGGAATTGCCCCAAAGCAACTACCACCACTGATCCCTCTGTCGCCGCAGGTATACCTCTCTTTGATAACTCTTATACCTGCAACTCTTTTCGATTTCAGTACAAAGAGGGAAACCTATTATCTATCTATTCGAACGTTCTCTAAACTCCATCCTTCGTATGTGACCGAAATGTGTATCATCGAGATGACTAACTGTCACATCCCCAAACCAGAATGGCGGAAACATTCGGGGGTGGATGACTTCACGTAGTATCACAACATTTGAATATTGTAAAGAAAGTAACGCAACCATCATATATATAAAATGTAAACATATATTGTTGCGTTATACATGTTATCAAAAGAATATTACAATATGATGTTAAATGTTCAATAATAAAAACATCCTTAGTGTTCCTTCTCCCAAAAGCTGGTAGTTATCTGTATCACTGATTCCCTGAGAAATACAAGTGGTTTTGAAAAGTGTCAACAATTAAGTTGGTGAGTTCATGAGTGTTTCGAGTTGAAAAGTATATCCTTTTTGGTAGTAAATTGGTAAACGAGGTTTTCAGAAAATCCAATATTTTCTTGTAAGATGATTCAAAAGTTTCCAAAGTTGGAATGTGTTAGTATCTTTTATACTTGAATGATAAAAACAACTTTGTATTAAAAATTATGTAGAAAACTGCAATGCACATATGAATCTCGTAAATCAATCTTGTTTTATACTTTTTATGTGCGTTTTATAACCATACTATTGACACTGACGGCCTGTAACAACATTCTTCAGGTGTTGCAGTGTTATGACATTTGTCACCCCAGACCTGCCGGTCTAACTATAGCTAGTAGTTTAGGTGCGGGATTTTCAATCCCGTATAGATCTATACACAAGTATCACGCTCTCCCTCCAAGAGATTATGGTATATAATACAGGACTTGAAATGCATACAAAAATGTACGTTGAAGTTTGAATATCTCACATTGCCTAGTATAAGTAGATTTACAATGAAATGACCTTATTTCTTTTGAAAGTGTTTCGTTTTTCAAGATTTATATATAAATGTAGGACTGACTTGTTAACTATACCTATCATAGTTTTTCAGATAGTATGTTCCATTTAGTAGAAATAACTTAGTGACATAACAGCTCTTGTATACATAAGATGTTTGTATCGATATTCAAAGATAGAAATTTCATTTATGTTTATAAAACGATACTTTAACGTGTACTGTACTTGTATTTCCCCCCCTAAAACATGAAAAAGAATTGAAAAGTAGGGGTATGAACTCACTCGTTAAGTTTGAAGAGAGAGCCTAGAGTTAAGTAGAACTTCGATCGCAGATAGTTGCGTCGTCGGGCTCTTCGGGGATCTCTGCAACGTAAATCTTTTGTCGGGGGCTCGAGTGCGGAAACCGAGGTGAGGGGAGGGTCTCTAGAGCTTAGAAGTATGAGAGAATGACTGAGGACTTGTGAATGGTGTGCAAAAACTCGAGCTTATGCCTTCTATTTATAGGGTTGGAAACCCTCGTACGCGGCGCGTACCTCCGAAGTACGCGGGGCGTAACAATGCGTCATGGCTTACGACTCCTGGCTAGCTAAGCGTAGAGTGGGCGGGCCGATGGGACTCGACTCTGGGTCTAGTACGCGGGGAGTACTCCCAGAGTACGCGGGCTGTAATCTGGTCTGTCCTCTTCTAAATTCCGTAACTTTCGCGTACGAGCTCCGTTTTTCGTGTTCTTTATATCCACGCTTAGGTGCGATTATGCTCTACAACTTTCCTTTAGATTCCGTCGGCTAGTTTTGAATTTATTTTTAATGACATAAGTTTAAATAGGCCGGGCCTCCTAAAGTTCGTTAAAGATTTATAGGTTCTTTATTCGGCATCGGTTTCCGTTTGTCTTTTTATCAATTTGCTCCTATTGCGGAGATCTTCAACTCTCATTTAGATTCTGTTAGCTAATTTACACTCGATCTTCAATTCGAGTTTTTAGCCCTCTACTACTGTTACGAAACATTGAAAATTCGTTACTTCTTCATACGAGGTCTAATTTGGGCGATCTTTTTATGCACGCTCACCTTTCGACGAGATCTACGATTTTTGTTTAGATACTTAAGGCTAGAATGCATATTATTGATATTTTTCTTTTTACGTCAAATAATGTTTTAACGGCGTGTCATAAATATACGAGTGGTTGTAATTTGTTCAATATAACCCGGTTTTGAGCGTTCTTTATGTTTTCGGAAACCTTGACACTTTATCTAATATTTGATACATCCCAACTTAGATATTTGAATACTTTATTTTCAAGGTTAATTTAGTTGTATTTGACTTTTGAGCGTTACAATGCTTTTGGAAAATATAGGGTTGTCACATCATCCCCCTGTTAAGGGAATTTCGTCCTGAAATTTATTCTAAGATAAAGTTTACAGATTAGGAAAAAGATGCGGGTACTTTTGTTTCATTTGATCCTCTCGTTCCCAGGTGTATTCAGGTCCTCGCTTGGCGTTCCAGTGGACCTTTACAATAGGTATGCGGCTTTGCTTAGTCCTTTTGACTTCCCGATCCATGATCTCTACTGGTTCCTCTACAAATTGGAGGTTTTCATTTATTGCAATTTCGTCTAGAGGGACGAAAAGGGTCTCATCGGATAAGCACTTCTTTAGGTTTGATACGTGAAAGGTAGGGTGTACGTTGTGGAGTTCTTGAGGTAGTCTAAGTTTGTAAGCCACTGGACCGATCCTGGAAAGGATCTCGAATGGTCCGATGTATCTGGGGTTCAGTTTCCCACGTTTTCCGAAGCGTATTAATCCTTTCCAAGGCGAGACTTTTAGTAGGACACGGTCTCCAACTTGGAATTCCAAGGGTTTTCATCTCTTATCTGCATAACTCTTTTGTCTATCCCTTGATGCCTTTAGACGTTCTCGGATTTGCACAATCTTCTTCGTAGTTTCCCTTATGATTTCTGGTCCAGTGAGTGTGTTGTCAGTTGCTTGTCCTTTTGCTAGTTGTGTGTCCCCCACTTCGGCCCAGCATAAAGGTGACCTACACTTGTGGCCATAGAGGGCTTCGAACGGGGAAGCTTTGATACTGGTGTGGTAGCTATTGTTGTACGAGAACTCGACCAAGGGTAGATGTGTGTCCCATGCTTTGCCAAAATCGATTACTCTAGCTCTCAGCATGTCTTCTAGGGTTTGTATGGTTCTCTCGCTCTGGCCGTCGGTTTGTGGGTGATAAGCGGTACTCATGTCTAGTCTTGTCCCCAAAGCTTTTTGTAGCGACTGCCAGAACCTTGAGGTGAATCTACTATCTCGTTCCGAGATAATGGATACGGGCACACCATGCAGTCGTACAATTTCTCTGAGGTATGTCCTTGTTAACTTCTTCAATTTATCCGTCTCTTTGATCGGTAGGAAATGTGCCGATTTAGTTAACCTGTCAACAATTACCATACTGGTGTCGAGTCCACTTGTCGTTTTGGGTAACTTGGTTATGAAATCCATGGTTATCCGCTCCCACATCCATTCGGGTATTTCTGGTTGTTGTAATAAACCCGAAGGCTTTTGTAACAGCTCAAATTTTCAAATAAATTTTTCATTTAAAACAAAACATCATTATTCGACAAAAGGGTTTATTCCAAGTTTATTTCAAAAGTATAAATAATGAATCTCCAGGATCTTCAACAGTGGCAGTGTGTACGTGTCACGCCGGCGCCTTCCCACGGTCATCACTAGTACCTGAAAAACATAAACACAACTAGTAAGCATAAATGCTTAGTGAGTTCCCTAGTATACGACTTACCCACATACGCCTTCCGGCCCGGACCTTTCGGTCCACATAACATTGCCTTCCGGCCCGTAATATAATCGCCTTCCGGCCCATAATAGTATAAAACA
Organism: Lactuca saligna; assembly: GCF_052625555.1. Classification (NCBI taxonomy): domain Eukaryota; kingdom Viridiplantae; phylum Streptophyta; class Magnoliopsida; order Asterales; family Asteraceae; genus Lactuca; species Lactuca saligna. Next base: position 203,035,654 of record NC_136421.1, read on the forward strand.
TAACACATGTAACATAACGCACATAACACATAAGTCATACATCATACCGTTCTTTCTGTCACATAAAGTCTCGCCTTCCGGCCCGTATAAGCATACATCACATATAAGCATACATCACATATAAAGCATCTACCTCTCTAGACATAGCATAAATATAACACATACGACCTTCCGGTCTCACAGTCAAACCCTTCCGGGTGAAGTATAGTGAGAAGACTCACCTCGTAGTATGCAAGCTATAAACCCTTCGAGCTACTCGCACTCGATCCGCTAATCCGCAGGTTCCCTATAATACCACATACCTTTATTAATGATCTTATCAAACAAGACAACTGACCCTACTAAGTTACATACAGGTCAACGGTCAATCTTGACCGGACTCGTCGAGTGCAAAGGGCAACTCGGCGAGTATAGACACCCTGACTCCACTCGCCGAGTCTGAAGAACGACTCGGCGAGTCCTAGTAGATCTTCAAGCTACTCGCCGAGTCTGAAGAACAACTCGGCGAGTTCTAGTGAATCTTTAAGCTACTCGCCGAGTCTGAAGAACAACTCGGCGAGTCCTGGTGAATCTTCAAGCTACTCGCCGAGTCTGATCATTGGACTCGGCGAGTCCTCGCCATGCAGTCAATCCGCTGCCTCCTGTATTTCGCATGATTTCGAAATATATAGATATGGGGCTTCCTGGACTTTCACATATACTAATACAAGGGTTTTTAAACACTTATAAAAACACTACAATCTAACAATCCCTTAAATGGGTTTCCTAAACCCTAAATTCGCATACAACGTAAAAGCTACAGATTATGATCCGAAGATTACCTGGAATCGTGTTCCCTATGTCCCCAACCTCCAGTACTTGAATCCTTGGACTTCCTTTGATCACCAACTTGCCTCTCCTTGTCTAACAATCTTTCAAGCTTCCTCTAGCCCTCCCTCTTGCTCCAGATGCCCACAAACTCCCAAGGTATCTTCAATCGGCCAAAAGAAGCGACATGACGGCCATAAGATCAATATAAACGATTCAGAATCGAAACGGCTAGGGTTCAGCTGAACAGCGTCGACTCGCCGAGTCCCTATTGGACTCGCCGAGTCCAGTCGCGTATCTGCGACTGCGACCAAGACCATGGCCCTACTCGGCGAGTCATGCACCAACTCGCCGAGTCCCCTCCTAAATATGCCCCAAAAATAATTTAAAGAAATACCTGAAATTCCGGGCTGTTACAACTCTCCCCCACTAGAACTAGACTTCGCCCTCGAAGTCTCATTCTGCAAATAACTCCGGATGTTGCTCCCACATTTCTCTTTCCGGCTCCCAAGTCATCTCCGATCCTTTCCGATGTTGCCACTGAACCAACACCAGAGGTATCTCCTTGTTCCGTAGAACCTTGCTCTTCCGATCCCTGATAGCTACTGGTCTCTCGGCGTAATTCAGGCTCGCATCCACCTGAATATCTTCTAACGGAACCACTGCTGCCTCATCGGCTATACACTTCCTCAACTGTGATACGTGGAAGGTATTGTGAATCTGACTCAGCTCCACTGGCAACTCCAACCGATAAGCTACCCGACCTACCCTTGCAATTACCCGAAATGGACCTATGAACCGGGGCCCCAATTTGCCCCTCTTCCTGAACCGAATTACCCCTTTCCAAGGAGAAACCTTTAGGAGAACGAAGTCGCCGACCTGGAATTCGAGCTCGGACCGGCGTCTGTCCGCATAACTCTTCTGTCGGCTCTGGGCGGTCAATAACCTCTGCCTCACTCGCTGAATCTGTTCGGTCGTCTGAAGTACAATCTCTGTACTGCCCATCACTCTCTGTCCCACTTCTCCCCAGCAAATGGGAGTCCGACACCTCCTACCATACAACAACTCAAAAGGTGGCATACCAATGCTCGAATGATGGCTGTTGTTGTAGGAAAACTCAGCCAACGGCAGATGCGCATCCCAGCTACCCCCGAAGTCTAACACACACGCTCTAAGCATGTCTTCCAATGTCTGAATCGTCCGCTCGCTCTGACCGTCGGTCTGGGGATGGTATGCGGTACTAAAATGCAGCTTAGTACCCAACTCCTCATGGAATTTCTTCCAGAACCTGGAAGTGAAACGTACATCGCGGTCCGAAACAATCGAGGTCGGCACTCCATGCCGAGATACTATCTCTCTCACGTATAACTCTGCCAACTTCTCTGCTGATGAACTTTCGCTAATGGCAAGGAAGTGTGCACTCTTTGTTAGCCTATCCACAATCACCCAAATCGCATCGACTCCCCTGGCAGTTTTCGGCAATTTGGTGATGAAATCCATCGTGATCTGATCCCACTTCCACTCAGGAATCTCCAAGGGTTGCAACTTACCGTGCGGTCTCTGGTGCTCGGCCTTAACCTTACGGCAGGTCAAACACCTCTCAACGAACCAGGCAACGTCTCTCTTCATGCAAGGCCACCAGTACTCCTTTTTCAAATCCAGATACATTTTCGTAGCACCGGGATGGATCGAGAATTTCGATCTGTGTGCCTCCTCCATCAAAGTAACACGCGTACCGCCCACGAATGGCACCCAGATCCGACCTTGAAATGTCAGAAGTCCCCGCCCATCCGTAACGAACTCTGAAATCAACCCGACGACCCGCTCCTGTTTCTGCATCCTAGACTTCACAACCTCGGCCTGTGCCCCACGAATAGCATCTAATACCGGAGTCATCACCGTCAATCTCAAACATACGTCCCGCAATGGAGTACTTTCCGCCCTACGACTCAATGCATCAGCTACCACATTAGCCTTGCCTGGGTGGTATAGGATCTCACAGTCATAATCCTTAACCACGTCTAACCATCTCCTCTGACGCATGTTTAAGTTGGGTTGATCCATCAAATACTTCAAACTCTTATGGTCCGTGTATATGGTACAACGAACCCCGTACAGGTAGTGACGCCAAATTTTGAGGGCGAACACTACTGCCCCCAACTCTAAGTCATGCGTGGGATATCTCGCTTCGTGAGGCTTCAGCTGCCTCGATGCATAGGCTATCACATGGCCCCTCTGCATCAACACTGCACCCAGTCCTGAAATCGATGCATCACAATATACGACAAAGTCCTCCATCCCTTCCGGATGAGCTAATACTGGTGCTTCGCACAGTCTCTGACGAAGTGTCTCGAAGGAAGTCTGCTGTTCGGGTCCCCATGAGAACGTAACACCCTTTCGGGTCAATTTAGTAAGTGGCACCGCGATCTTGGAGAAGTCCCTAATGAACCTTCGATAGTACCCCGCCAACCCAAGGAAACTCCTGATCTCCGAAGGTGACTTCGGTGCCTCCCAACTCATCACCGCTTCCACCTTGGCCGGATCGACCAATATCCCTGCCTGATTTACAACGTGCCCCAGAAATTGAACCTCCCGTAACCAGAAGTCGCATTTGGAGAACTTTGCATATAGTTTCTCCGACCTCAGTACCTCAAGGACCTCCCTCAAATGTCCCTCATGCTGCTCCCTAGACCGCGAATACACCAGAATGTCGTCGATGAATACAATCACAGACCGATCCAGCATCGGCCTGCATACCCTGTTCATGAGATCCATGAACACTGTTGGGGCATTGGTGAGGCCAAAAGGCATCACCACGAACTCGTAATGCCCATACCGCGTCCTAAAGGCTGTCTTCTGGACGTCCTCATCCCGCACTCTTACCTGATGGTACCCTGATCTCAAGTCAATCTTGGAAAACCAAGATGCCCCTTGCAACTGATCAAATAGATCATTGATCCTCGGTAACGGATAGCGGTTCTTAACTGTCACCTTGTTCAGCTCCCGGTAATCGATACACATCCAGTGTGAACCATCCTTCTTCTTGACGAACAGAATCGGTGCTCCCCACGGCGAGCTACTCGGCCGAATAAACCCCTTCCCCAACAACTCTTGAAGTTGCGAGGACAATTCTTGCATCTCTGGAGGTGCAAGACGATAAGGCACCTTCGCAATAGGCGCAGCCCCTGGAACTAGATCGATACCAAACTCCACTTGCCTCGTAGGAGGTATTCCCGGCAAATCCTCGGGAAAAACATCTGGAAACTCGCGCACCACTGGAACCTCCTTCAATGTCTTCGGTCTCTCGGAACTCTCCCGCGTATCCATCACATACGCCACAAAACCGTTACATCCCCGCTGTAGGCATTGCCTCGCCCTAGCGGCCGAACAAAAAGCTGATCTCGAACGGGTACCCTCGCCGTATACCGTAAGAACTCCCCCACTAGGGTCTCGTATAGTCACCAGCTGATGCTCGCAGTCGATGACAGCGCTGAATCGGCTCAACCAGTCCATGCCTACGATGACACAAACATCACCCATCGCAATAGGAATGAGGTCAATCGGAAACGCGACCCCGAAGATCTCTAGCACACATCCCCTAAGAACCTCCGTAGCACAAATCACCCTCTCAGCCGCAATAGAAACGCTCAAAGGCCGACTTAACGGCTCACGACTAATGCCGATGTGCTGACTAAAAGCTAACGATACAAACGATCTACTCGCACCCGAATCAAATAATACTAGAGCAGGCATAGAGTTCACAAGGAAAGTACCTACACATACATTAACATAAGCATAACATTTCGACCTTTAATTAAATACGTGAATGATAACATACCTGCCACAACATCGGGCGCAGCGCGGACCTCCTCCGCAGTCAGCTGAAAGGCTCTCCCGCGAGCCCTCGGGGCCTCGACCTTCGCCGGTCGGGTCTCAGTAGTCCGGGTAGTAGGTGTAGCTCCCTGACGAAGTTACGGACACTCGGCCTTCCGATGGCCTGTCTGGTTGCAGTGAAAGCAAACCATAAACCCCTTAGGGCAATCCCTGGAAATATGTCCCTCCTTGCCACACTTGTAGCAACTACCAGCTCGACACGCCCCCTCGTGACTCTTGCCGCACTTCGCGCAAGTGCGACCCTTCGAACCTCCCATCCTCGAATTAGCGAACTTAGTCCGCTTGGCTGCCGGCTGAGACTGGGCCGGTCGTCGATCCACCTGTCGAGACTCAGCCTCCTCCCTCGCTTGAGTCTCCAACTCAATCTCGCGCTTCCTGGCGTTCGCCTGAAGCTCAGTGAAAGTACGATAGGTGGAGTTTGACACAAACTCCCTGATCTCTCTCTTCAAAACACCCAAATAGCGGCTCATCCGCGACTGCTCCGTAGATACCAGCTCGGGGCAGAACATTGCCCTCTCATGGAACTTCCGTGTGATCACTGCCACGGAATCAGTACCCTGCTTAAGGGTCAAGAACTCCTGAATCAATCGCTCCCTCTCGACCGGGGGAACGTACTCGTCCCTGAACATCTCCGTAAACCTCTCCCATGTCACCGCCGTAATTTCTGCCTGAGTGAAGTTCGCCGTCACGAACTTCCACCAATCCTTTGCTCCCAGACGGAGCTGGTTCAAGGCGAACCGTACCCTCAAGTGCTCCGGGCATGAGCAAGTATAGAAGCACCCCTCGATGTCGGCGATCCACCTCATAGCTGCAATCGGATCCTGCGTCCCATCAAATTCAGGGGGTTTCGTGTTGCTGAATTCCCTGAATAGTAATGAATCACCCCCTTGCGGCCTGGCAGCAGCCACAGCTGCGGTAGCGGCAGCAACTGCAGCTTCAGTAAGTGCGGCGTACCGCTCCTCAAACTCCTCCATCAACGTGGTCTTAATAGACCCAAACATCTCCGGGATCTCAGCCCGGACCACCGCAGCTACCTCTTCCTGAATAATCTGACGAATCTCCTCGTCACTCGCACCGCTCGAACTCGCCCCATTGCGTGTGATAACCATGATGTCTCTGAAATACAACATAAAATCATCAGAGACTCCACCAAGTACAATTGTACTCGATACGCGCCCTACCCAGTCTCCGATCTCCAGGGATTCTTACTTCAGTCTTCCACTGATCCGGTGCCTTCGGTAGTACAGGCCCAATACTACCGACCACGCCGTATCAGTATTCGTCCCAAATCTTCCTCCCCAAATCCCGAATAATGAGTACTCTACCTCTAGTATGCACTATCTACTTGCACGCTACCAATTATCTCATATAAGCAATCTCCCTAGACTAAGGCATCACAAAACAGGCAATTCTAGTCCTATCATGTATACCTAGTCTTCTAGCATGCATAACAATTCATAATTCAGGGCATAAAATAACATCGTAAGGTATTCTGGGGATCTTTACCGTTCGGACGCTGGCTGCTCGTACACACTGTTCCATCCTTGTTTTACCGCCTTACCATTTATAAAATGTTGTGTCCTTATTATTAAAAACAAGTTTTTCCTCAAATCCCCGGTCTGAGTTCAGTTGCACCCAAAAGTACACCCGAATCCCTCGAACCAAGGCTCTGATACCAATTGTAACAGCTCAAATTTTCAAATAAATTTTTCATTTAAAACAAAACATCATTATTCGACAAAAGGGTTTATTCCAAGTTTATTTCAAAAGTATAAATAATGAATCTCCAGGATCTTCAACAGTGGCAGTGTGTACGTGTCACGCCGGCGCCTTCCCACGGTCATCACTAGTACCTGAAAAACATAAACACAACTAGTAAGCATAAATGCTTAGTGAGTTCCCCAGTATACGACTTACCCACATACGCCTTCCGGCCCGGACCTTTCGGTCCACATAACATTGCCTTCCGGCCCGTAATATAATCGCCTTCCGGCCCATAACATATCGCCTTCCGGCCCGTATTAGATTGCCTTCCGGCCCATAGTGTTTTGCCTTCCGGCCCATAATAGTATAAAACATAACACATGTAACATAACGCACATAACACATAAGCCATACATCATACCGTTCTTTCTGTCACATAAAGTCTCGCCTTCCGGCCCGTATAAGCATACATCACATATAAGCATACATCACATATAAAGCATCTACCTCTCTAGACATAGCATAAATATAACACATACGACCTTCCGGTCTCACAGTCAAACCCTTCCGGGTGAAGTATAGTGAGAAGACTCACCTCGTAGTATGCAAGCTATAAACCCTTCGAGCTACTCGCACTCGATCCGCTAATCCGCAGGTTCCCTATAATACCACATACCTTTATTAATGATCTTATCAAACAAGACAACTGACCCTACTAAGTTACATACAGGTCAACGGTCAATCTTGACCGGACTCGTCGAGTGCAAAGGGCAACTCGGCGAGTATAGACACCCTGACTCCACTCGCCGAGTCTGAAGAACGACTCGGCGAGTCCTAGTAGATCTTCAAGCTACTCGCCGAGTCTGAAGAACAACTCGGCGAGTTCTAGTGAATCTTTAAGCTACTCGCCGAGTCTGAAGAACAACTCGGCGAGTCCTGGTGAATCTTCAAGCTACTCGCCGAGTCTGATCATTGGACTCGGCGAGTCCTTGCCATGCAGTCAATCCGCTGCCTCCTGTATTTCGCATGATTTCGAAATATATAGATATGGGGCTTCCTGGACTTTCACATATACTAATACAGGGGTTTTTAAACACTTATAACAACACTACAATCTAACAATCCCTTAAATGGGTTTCCTAAACCCTAAATTCGCATACAACGTAAAAGCTACAGATTATGATCCGAAGATTACCTGGAAACGTGTTCCCTGTGTCCCCAACCTCCAGTACTCGAATCCTTGGACTTCCTTTGATCACCAACTTGCCTCTCCTTGTCTAACAATCTTTCAAGCTTCCTCTAGCCCTCCCTCTTGCTCCAGATGCCCACAAACTCCCAAGGTATCTTCAATCGGCCAAAAGAAGCGACATGACGGCCATAAGATCAATATAAACGATTCAGAATCGAAACGGCTAGGGTTCAGCTGAACAGCGTCGACTCGCCGAGTCCCTATTGGACTCGCCGAGTCCAGTCACGTATCTGCGACTGCGACCAAGACCATGGCCCTACTCGGCGAGTCATGCACCAACTCGCCGAGTCCCCTCCTAAATATGCCCCAGACATTTACTCACGTAGGTAGCAATTTCGGGCTGTTACAGCTTTTGGTATTCTATTTTGACCTTAGCGCACGTCAGACATTTACTCACGTAGGTAGCAATTTCGGCTTTCATGTTCGGCCACCAGTACAACTTCTTGAGGTCGAGATACATCTTGTCGGAGCCGGGATGTATGGAGTATCGTGTTTTATGGGCTTCGTCCATGATGATTTCTCTGAATCCACCAAACTTCGGTGTCCATATTCGATCCATGAAATAACGAACTCCGTCGTTCTTGGTTTCAAGGTTCTTATCCATTTATGCTGATTTTCAAACCGCTTGTATTCTCAGGTCCAAGTTAGACAGGTACCCGGTGATCTCTTTTAATGAAGACGGAATGCGTGGAAGATTCGCCTCAACTTTTGTTAATATGATGCATATGTATATCTTGTATAACTTTACTTTTGAAACAAATGTAAACTTTCATATATACGTAATGTATTGGTTGTTTACTGTGATTACTATGTACATTGGATTTGATACACAACATGGTAGTCCACCCCGGAAATGTTTCCGCCTTTGATTTTCGGGGTGTGACATTTAGAAATTATGTAATGGACTTGGAACTCATTAAACATCAATTTTGAGAGGTTTGTATGAGTTTACGGCCAAGGCATATGCGTGGGCCATAAACTCCTCAAACATGGGTATAAAATCACTTCTAAGGTGTTAGAATGCCTTCCAACACCACCAAAAGCCTTAGAATAAATTAGGGAACCAACCAAAAATAGTTTAGAAGCCTTAAACACATCATAAACCCTCTAATTGAGAGTTTACGGCCAGAGCATATGCTCCTGGGCCGTAAACTCATAGATGTATGCCATTTGAAGCCCTAAACTCACCCTAAGCCTTGTAAAAATTAGTTGAATAACTTGTGATTAATCCTTGGCCTTCAAATTAATTTAGTTGGATGTGGGTGAGAGTTTACGGCCATAAACTCTTAGTTTACTGCCATAAACTCTTCTGTTAATCCATATAATGATTTAATCCCTTTCAAATGTCCAAAAGCCAAACCTAGCAACACCTATTATTTGATTTAAGGCCATTTATCTTATAAAAACATCCACCATGAGTTTACGGCCGTAAACTCATGGGGATGTGGTGTTTAGGCCGTAAACACTCCCTAAGAGTTTACCTTTGAAGAATAAACTCTAAATCCTAGCCATTCATGTCCTAAAACGCCACCCGGGTCCCTTCAAACGCTCATTTTGGAGTGTTTTCGCGTCTTAAAATGTTCAAGTGTATCTAATTAGTTATTTGAGTCTAATTAGATATATATTATGTATTATTTAATATTACATAGGAACTTCACTCGTATTCAAACCTCGGTTTGACGTTTAGCTTTCCATCCGACACAACTTCGCGTCCGGTGAGTTCATACCCCTACCCTTTTTAATGTTTTTTTTCAATGTTTTCAGGGGGGAATACAAGCAAAAGTACAAGAATATCTTGTACTCAATCACATGATTTCAGTTATATGGTTTCATAAATTGTACATTTTAAGAATTGAAAACCTTTTAAACAAACTGTTTTAACTTTCAGAGTTGTTTGTTTCCAACCCGATTTTTAATTCTTATTATACACTGTTATATTGTGTACTTTGCATTTGATTGTTCATATTTAAACTGATAGAATACATAAACCATTGTAATGTCTGTAATAAAACCACTAAGGTTCGAGTGTAAAAGACAGACTCCATTAGAAAACATAAAACATCTATATGTCCTTAACAATACACCTAGGCTCAAGTGTGATAGATAAATACCATCATAACACACAAACCACTGTAATGTCCTTAATAGTACACCTAGGATCGAGTGTAATGGACCATAATCATTAAATAACACCTAGGTTCGAGTGTAATGTCCTTAATAATACACCTAGGGTCGATCGTAAATGGATATCCATCATTAAATAACACCTAGGCTCGAGTGTAATGTCCTGAATAAAACACCTAGGCTCGAGTGTAAAGGACAGGTACGTAGAACATAGTCAGTCATAAATACTACTTTCCTAGTCGAAAAGTAAAGAGTGATCTTAATGATTGGAGACACATCCTTGTAACACTTCCATGGCACGAGATAGTGGAGGACTAACCCTGTAACTAGAATCTCCGTTGCTAGGAGAGTGTGGCTTGAGTGTATAGATCTATACGGGACTTACAATCCCACACCTGGATGCTAGCTACAGCCGAACCGAATGGTTCAAGGGTGACAAAAGTCATAAATAGGATACTGGCCATGGTCCGAGTCATATCCAGTCTAAGTATGGTTAAGGACTCGCAATTTAGATTATTAACGTTTCAGACTCATTTACTAGCTTTATGTACGTAGTAAAGCTAATGTACATCTAGGGATGACAGATACACACACACAGTCAGGAAAACATGGGGTTTTCCTGGGAAGAACACTGAACATAACCATAACCAGTAAAGACACACACACAGTCAGGGAAACATGGGGTTTTCCTATGAAGGACACCGAACATAATCAGAACTAGTAACAGTTCACACACACGCACAGTCAGGGAAACATGGGGTTTTCCTGGGAAGGACACCGAACATAATCAGAACTAGTAACAGCTCACACGCACACACAGTCAGGAGAACATGGGGTTCTTCCTGAGTAATAGTAGTATCAAATTAGAGAAGTGTAATAAGTTAAACAATTGAACTACATTTCACAAGAACAATCATGTTTTAATTAGACATCATTTATTTTACTTTTGGATTTGGAAACTAACCTTACATAAGAAAATATGGGATTTTCTTGGATAATCACTTTTCAGGAAACCAAAGGAACTCGTACATTTTCAGAAAAACTAACCACTTATGAACTCACCAGCTCTTTGCTGATCTTCAAACTGCTTGTATTCTTAGGTTCTTCTTAGACAGGTATCCTTGCGTTCTTTTGTTGAAGACGGAGCGAATGGAAGTCACGTCTTTCTTTTGTATAAACTATGTAACTATGAAACTTGTACTACTTTACTTTTCAACTGATGTAATGATATCTATGTAATGTAATGTAATGTTTTGTGTTTTACTTCGCTTACTATGTGCATTGGATTTGATACTCAACGTGGAGTCCGCCCCGGAAATGTTTCCGCCTTCGGTTTTCGAGGTGTGACAACTTTGATTACTATTACACAATTTTTGTGATACTGTACATGACGTCCTCCACCCCTGAATATTTCCGCCGTTCTGGTTTGGGGGTGTGAGAAACTTTATCCCTTGAGACATCCCTCTAAGCCTAGATCTAAATTTTAAGGTCCAAATACGAACTATAATGCATGGGACTCGACCATTAAGTGCTTAATCCATGAAGTCTTCAACGCAATGAATTAAAAACGAAATTAGGGTCCCTAATGATCCTTAAAATTGAAAACCTTACGGACATGCATACCCCATGAATGACCTTTCCTAAATTTAGGTCAAAAGATGCCAAATAACCTAAAATTCAAGCAAGGTTTCCAAATCACCTCCATTTTCTAGATCTATGAGTTATAATGCTCTTGGGACATAGAGAAACCATAAAGTTGCAAATTTTATCTCTTCAACCCATACAAACCACATCAAAGGGACCAAAAATGGAATAAAGCCTAGATATAAGGAAAAGTCCATCATATGATGGAAACTTAAGGACTTACACAGTGTCTTGAAGATGTACACCAGTGAAGGAAAGGCTTGTTTGATGAATCAAGGCACCAACTATTATTCTTTTTCCTTTAAAATTAGCACAAAAGCTTCCAAAAGGACTAGGGTTTGGAAAAGAAGTCATTTAGAGTTAATGGAGGCTGAGGGTAGAGGAAACCCTAACCTTAACATCCTTTAAATAGGGCTTAATATACAGAAATTTGGGTTTGGCCCAAAATCTTCTCTACATTGTAGCTACTTAGTGCTACGATGTGGCAATCATTTAAAACGCATTGTCACAAACCAAATTCCAAAGTCGTGGTGATGTCATCTCTACGTTGTGGCTACTCAAGTTATCATACATGAATAAAATACATACCTTAGGATCCCCCACTAGAATCATACTTTTTCCTTGAAGTCCTCCGACATAAACTACTCGGGGTAGTGCCCCTGCATCTCAACCTTGGATACCTAAGTCCATTGGTAACCCTTGAGGTATTTTCATGGCACCTTCGCTAGATCCACTAACATGTTACATAAGGTCTTCTTCTTCCTGTCGATAATCATGAAGGGTCTATATGTAAAATTCAAGCATTCAAAAACCTGAATATCATCCAAAGGAACCACTACGGACTCATTTGACAAACATTTACATAGTTGAGAGACATAAAATGTTTTGTGAACCTGACTAACCTCGTCAGGAAGATCCAACCCATATGTCACCTTGATTACCTGGGAAATAATCCTGAAGGGACATACATACTTAAAAACCAACTTTCGTTACTTTCTGAACCAGATAACACCTTTCCAAGGTGCAATGTTTAGTAGCACAACATCACCATCCTAAAACATGATGTTTGATTGTCGTTACTGAACATGGCACTTCCGGAAACTTTGCATGGTTTGTAACCTATCGTGCACCTACTATATAAACTTGTTAGTCTTGAGTACTACATTAGTACTCCCATTAACTATACGACCTTGCCCCAACAAACCAGGTGTCACACCCCCGGCCGAGGAAATGAAATATGATGGGCTGTGCGACTATGTTCATTGATCACAAGTAAACTGAATACATATCACAAGTACAATGTTAAACAAAATAACATTTGTATTTAATCTTGATGTTAGAATATAGGGTTCTTATAGATATAAATTATACATGAGTTACCATAACAAATAGGAAAACATAACAGAAACTAGTAAATTAAACCGCCTGGAATCAATGATTTTAAATTGTATGATTGCTTGAAATTATTGATTCCATGAGAATACATGTAGTTTGAGATTCAACACATGGATGGTGAGGGTCATAGGTTTTCTTCTAACATCAATATGATACTTTTAAAATGACTAAAAAGTATTTCTTTGTAAGTATAACCATACTCAAAACAATGTTTGTAAATAAGTTCTGAATGCCAAAATCTATTTTTGCATAAGCAAACAGATACTTCAAATAGATTTGAAAATAAACAAGTCCATGGTTTGTAGTAAGAGAGAGAGAGAGAGAGAGAGAGAAGGGGGGGAGGGTTTTTAGTTAATATGTATAGTGGGTCGTATGACCGAGCTATGTGATTGCATGAACCCCATATGTTGCTTCATTATATTGCGTAGTAACAATTGTATACACTTATCACCTGCTTCGTTTTAAACGTTGAGAATGTAGCTAGCAAACGCATATGGGAATGTCAAACCCATATAGATCTATACATTTTTATCTCACTCCGAACATTAATGATTATATAGTGTGGGTATGATAAGTGTTTAAACTTGTCTAGTGAATTTAGTCTCACTAAGAATCCCTGAACTAAGAGAGGTGAACAACTCTCAACCCCAACTTATAAGTGGTTAAGTTATTAGGTATAATAAATTTGTATATAGTTTATAAAGGCCAAAAACAATTGGTATGGATGTATAGTAAAACTCACTAGCTTTTATAACTAATTATGTTTTCTTGTATAAAATTTGTAGTAACAAGGAATATATTATTCTAATAGTTTTATTATTCTAACAGCATAACATATGAACATATTGATATTAGAAACTAGTTTATGTATTCATGACATAATATAAAACTATTGTTTAAGAACTAGTATAGCATTTGCATTAAAAAATAATATTTTATGTGTATTATGTATGAATTTATTTCATATTACACATCTATTCTCTCCCAAAACTAGTAAAAATATAAAAGAGGGGTCGTAACACTAACCTTGGAGTGAGGTTGTCGGGTTGTTTCGAGTATTGGATGCGAGAAACTGAGATGTGTTGCCTTGAACACGATCCTCCGAGATGAATTTAGTCTCCTAGGAAGTTTTAATGGAAATTAATATGTGTATGGTTTTTTGTTAATTTAACAAAAGCATAGGACCCATTTATTAATTTAATTAAACTATTAATTAATAATTTACAAAAAATGAATTATTTAATTATTATGTTTTAGTTTAGGATTTATTTTGAAAAGGGTTTTCTATATAGGGGCGGGTTATGAATAATTAAATTAAAGTTTTATGATTTTGGATCTAGTTTGTCAAATGGTTTTCAAATTGGGGTAGGAACTATAATATTTAAGTCAATGTTTTGGAACAGGAGGTATCAACCTCTTGGTCATCAAACACGCTTTCAAAAAAAATAATGAAATTGTTTCCTCCTTTGGTTGTGGTTCACCAACGAAAGCTACAATCGAAAGTTTCAAAATGGAGTGGTGGACTTACGGTGGAGAGAGGTAAAAGGCGATGGTGGTCAGCAATCTCTAAGGCAGAAGTGGAGGGCTTTGGCGGTGGTAGGACGAGTTCCGAAAGCCTCTTGTTGTTGCTCTTTACCGTTCTCTGGTGGTGGATCGACTAATGGGAGAGAAGAAGGGTGTATAAGCTTTCTATCATAGAAGAACAAAAGCAGCTTCAGACAGTGGTGGGTTTTCTCGATGGTGGTAGTGGGGTGGCAAGTGGTAGTCCTAAGGTGGTAGCATGGTGGCTACCAAGTTTTTTCTTCCTTTTTCATCGCTAAAATTGGTGGGGCAGAAAAGGAAGGATGGGAGAGGGGGATAAGGTGGTAATCTTGATAGAAAGGAAATGTTTTAAGGTAGTTTTTTAGGTGGTGGATTAGGGTGGCTCTATGGCGGTGGGTGTTGGTGATCTAGGAAAATAAGTGAGATAAATACATAGAGTTAGAGGGGGAGAGAAGATATCCTAGTTTTTCTATGGAATGATGTTATAGACACACACAACACTGCTTGAGACTGTACTTCCACGTATGCATTGTACTATTTGGAAAGGAGTGTACTCAATCTATAAGAAGATGAATAGGGTATCAAAACGTGGGTGGGAAGGATAGACCAAGAAGAAATAAGCTTTTTGGAGTCTAATGACCTTTGGTGGGTCCCACAAAAGTGTCACACCCCCTTAAATTGCCAAAACCACTTTACCTTGGTGCATCGAGGTCAGGATGTCACAAAGAATTTATGAAAGTGCCGTTAGATAGAGTCGGGTTCAACGATTCAAAAAACCCAAATGGATTAATTTTTATGTTACGGAACTTTAGGAAATCGTGTTTATAGCTTCTTGTTTAAATGACCCGTAACACTCGATTTTTTGACTTTTACAAATATTTTCGCTAAAAGTATTATGAATATGAAGTTAAATATTAGACCATATCCTGAATCCAAAAACACTCTTGGAATTCCCATCGGAGGTGTGCATGTATCTGAACAGGTAAATTTGGTTTTACACAATTAAAGAAAGTGTTTGTCACACCCCAAAACTAGAACGGCGAAAACATTCTAGGGCGGAGGACGTCATGTGCAGTATCACAACAATGCATAATAATAAACAAGCAACAACATCATCAATTACATTAATAATATAATTTAATACAAGTGTATTATGTGTATAGTTTATAAGACACCAAAAATGAATGATAAAATAAAGACGAGTCATGAAAGCTCAGTCTGCTCAAAACCTGGCATCCGTACCTGTCTACTGATGACCTGAGAATACAAGTTATTTTGAAAGAGTAGATCAGCATTTATACTGGTGAGTTCATAAGCATTTTAGTGTCATTGTTTGTATGAAAATGTTTGTAAGTGTTTGATGTATAAGTTTGTAAATGTTTGTAGTAAATGTTTGTATCTCATAGAAAACCTTATATTTTCTACTAAAAAGTAGCCTTCTACCAAGCCTTAAATGTTCTGAACATTTGTTTCTTGTAAAAGTGTGTATTTTTCCCAAGTGAGACTATCTGTAACAACCCGAAATTTCCGTACCATCTCTTGTAACTCTTTTCGTAGTACAATTCACGCAACCAATCGTCGTTTCCAAATTCGATTCCCGATCTTCTGTTTAATTAATTCATTAACTGGTACGTAACTAAAATGACTTAATGGGTTTCTTAATACATTTAGAAATCATTTTAACACCCAACTTTAGTGATCGGAATATTTCTAGAATTACCGTATCGGGTTACGGCAACTCAATCAGGTACGACCAAAAGCCTCGCCTAACACCGGTATCGGGTAAAATTCCACCATGTCCAAAACTTTGACACTATATATTGTGTTTTAAGCCTCCATTTGAAGCCTTTGGCCATTTTATCATAAACACTTCCAACCTCTCTCCTCATCCATAATCAAAGGTCCAAAAACAAAGATTTAAGGATTCAAATGAAAGAGGTAACATCCCTAACTTGTTATCTAACCTCTTTAGCCTTCAAATTGACGTTTAAATTAATTTTTGGGACCAAGAACATGAGTTTACGGCCAAGGATCAAGCTTGGGCTGTAAACTCCTCAAAATGGGGTTTTTGAGCCAAATTTACCCTTCCAAATCATAGTTGGGACTTAGATATGACCTTGTGGCTTGCAAATCTGGACTTGGAACACATTAAACATACATTTTGGGGGACAAACAAGAGTTTACGGCCAAGGCATGTGCTTGGGCCGTAAACTCCACTAAATTGGGGATTAAGTGCCTTTAAACATTTCCAAATGCCTTGAAACTCAACCAACGGCCTTGTAGTAAATCCTAGAACCATCTAAAAATAGTTTGGGGACCTTAAACACACCAAATACCATGCATAAGTGAGTTTACGGCCATAGAACCTCTCCTGGGCTGTAAACTCCCATAAGTGTGACAAATGATGCCTTAAACCACCGCAAAGGCTTGGATAAATTCCTAGAATCACATGTGATTTTTCTTAGCATCAAAAACTAATATTTTCTTAACCAAATTAGAGTTTACGGCCAGAGGGTATGTATCTGGGCCGTAAACTCATACAAAGGTGTTAATTGAAGCCACAAGTTGACACCAAGCCTTAGAAAATTAGTTAGAATCACATGTGATTTTCCTTTGTAGCTTAAACAAAATTTTCATGGCCATGGGTGAGTTTACGGTCGTAAACTCCAAGGTTGTGGCCATAAACTTCCTTCCAAGTGGTATAAACTCATGTAATCCATTCCAAGGCATTTTAGAAATCCATTCCAACAATCCCCATGTCCAATCAAGCCATTAAGCACTTAAAAACACACCAACATAAGTTTACGACCATAAACTCATGTATGGGTGTGTTATGTGGATTTAAACTCCCTAAAATGTTTACTCTTGGGGAGTAAACTCAAGTCCCAAGTCCCTAGTGCCATTACACATCCGAAGATGTCACCCGGGTCACTCCAAACGCTCGTTTTGAGGTGTTTAACCTCATTGGAGTGTAATGTTCCATATGATTAGTGAATGTATCCCTAATTGAATATATATGGACATTATTTCATTTTACATAGGGACATCACGAGTAATCAGACCTCAAACCCACGTTTAGTGTCCGAAAGCTTCGCATTCCCGAGTCTGGTGAGTTCATACCCTTACCCTTTTTCACTGTTTTCACTGTTTTCAGGGGGGAACACAAGCAAAGTACAAGGGAATTCTTGTACTCAAAACATGTTTTCAAATGTGTGTTTTATATTCCATATGCTTTTATTACTGATTACTACAACTGATAACCATTTGAACATGCAGATCACGTAACATATAGTTGTGAAATAGGTCTTTAAATTGTTATGTTTTACATATATTTCACAAATGTCTTTCCACATTTTATCAGTTAAAAGCATGACATTAGACATTTGAATATAATTCTTGTACACTGTTTTGTCCTCGGTAACACTCCACATATATACGCGAGTGGAGGACTATCATATTATTACTAGTAAATTTGTTAATCCTGTATGATTGGAGACACGTCCTCGGTGAACACTCCACAGAGATACGCGAGTGGAGGACTGCACTCGTAACCAGAATCTCTGGTATCTAGAGAGCGTGACTTGAGTGTATAGATCTATACGGGGCTGACTACCCCACACCTGGCTGCTAGCTACAGCCGAACCGAAATGGTTCAAGGGTGACGAAAGTCATAAGTATGTGGACTACTTATTGCCACATGTGGACTGCTTATTGCCATAGGTTTAGTCCATCGTATGGTTATGGAACTCGCAATTAGGATAACAGAGATTTACTTATAGTAATAATGAACCACTTTATACATCTTTTACATCTTTCACGTACGGTAACCAACATTCAGGAAAGTATGGGACTTTCCTGGGCAAAAACATGGAACCTAACCACGTTTACATCTTTTACATCTTTTACATTGTTCACATTGGAAACCAACATGCAGGAAAGCGTGGGGCCTTTCTGGGTAACTCCTACATAACTAGAAAGTGTAACAAACTGGGTAACATTACATCTTTTACATTTGGTAATATACAATAAGGAAAGTATGGGACTTTCCTGGGATTACATGATAGGTAAACAGAACAGTTTAACAAGTCAGATAACCAAACTATACATTTTCACATGAGTAAACATGTTTTCAGTGTACAAACTTACTATACTTTACATTTGTGAAACGACAACCAACTATTAAGAAAATATGGGATTTTCTTGATATACATAACATTTCAGAAACAGAAAGGAAACTTCAACATTTTCACAAACAAAAACCACTTATGAACTCACCAGCGTTATGCTGATTTTTAAACCGCTTGTGTTCTCAGGTCAGCGTTAGAACAGGTACCCGAAGATCCCTTTTTGGTTAGAAGACGGAGTACATAAAGACCTGTTTCATTTTGTTTATATATACTATGTATCATAACTGTACAAACTTTACTTTTGAAACAACTGTAAAACTTTTCTTATTTAATGTAATGGTTGTTTTACTTTACTTACTATGTGCATTGGATTTGATACTCAACGTGGATTCAACCCCGGAAATGTTTCCGCCTTTGTTTTTCGGGGTGTGACACTATCATTAACAAAATATATTTTTACATTACCGTTTATGTGAGAAGATCACAATGTGAATGCAATGAGAAACTAATAATGTACTATAGTGTTTTATATAATAAATAATGTTGTACTAACTACCTTTAACCAATTTTTAATATGATTATAACCATACTTGATCGACTAGTAAAATACGACACTTCAAGATGTCGAAATGGTATGACATTCGTCACCCGTAGACCTACATGTCCCACTGTAGCTAGCAGAAAGGTGTAGGACGATCAGTCCTGTATACATCAATACACAAATTCATGCTCTCATTCCAGGAGACTCTGGTTAAAAACTGTGACACGACAGTAGATTGCCATGCCATGAAGTAGTGGCTCACATTAATGTTATAGTATTTTTGTGTTTGTATAGTATATTCTAGTGTATTGTATGTTCTCTATGTACTAGTGTAGTGTATGTTCTCTATGTCTAGTATGAAGTATGTTCTCTAGTGTATAGTGTGTAGTATGCATTGTTTCTTGTTTTAGTATGTATCGACTCATGTATGAACTGACTCTTTGTATGTTTCATTGTTCTAGTAATAGTATTAGTGACTTCCTAAACTATACCTATTATAGTGTACTAGTAATGTTGTTTGAATGATTGGGTGTGATTTATACACCTTTGCTACACAAAGGTGTTTAACTTGAGGTAAAAGCTTTTATATCTATATACATATACACAATATATAACTAAGATTAATATGACATTCGGACAAACAACCTGAGACTCTAAGTCCACAACCAAATAAGGAACATGAAATAAAGCGAGTTATCAGTCCTAAGATCTTTCAACCTTACTTATATAACTATATCTATATAGACATGTTTTTGACAATATATAAGTTAAAAGAGTTTGATAAATAGTTTTAACACAAAAGAGATTGATAAAGTTGTTTTGAAATAGATGTTTGATAACACAGCTTGAAAGTATAAGAAATATATATGTTTGTTTTAGTTATTAATCACATGTGATTGATATAATAACTACAATGATTCAAATTTTATTCCCCCCCCCCCCATAAAAGCATTTAAAATCATTTAAAACTTAGATTAAGGGGTATGGACTCACCTGTAGTGAGTGGTTTGGATGAAAGAGTGGTATAGGATGCTATGTGTCAAGTGAAGAGTTGAACACACACACACACGGATCCTATTTAGCATATAGTGGCACATATATGTTTAAGATTAGTGTTTATGCAACTGATTATGTATCGGAAAATACCCTAGGACTTAGAAAACACTTACATTGAAGCATAGGAATCACCTATGATTACATACTAAGTGTGTACGTCCACACTAAGTAGTTTACGACCAAAATGGTAAGTCCAAGGGAGTTTGCGGCCAATGAGTTATAAGTTATATGTGTTTACGGCCGTAAACTCATGCTCTTTTGTGCATATGGGTGTTTTAAAGGGCTATCAAGCACTGTGGAAGGGTTATAGGTTACATGTTAAGCCTTAAGAGGAGTTTAAGGTCACAAATGCACCCTTATTAAGGGTTTACAGCCAAGGGAGATGCTCTTGGCCATAAACTCTTGTTGTTCTTTGGAATGGCTTGCTTTCAAGGTGTAAATCAAGATACCTAAATAAATAGCAAGTATTTAAGAGGATACTTACGATGTTGAAGCTTAGAAGCGTAGATTTCGGCCTAAAGAACTAATGTGTGCTTGATGTTCTTGAGGATATTGAAGATCTACACCCAAAAGATGAAATTCATGGGCGAATTCAAAGGTGATTCAAGAATAAGAGATGTATTAACACATAGAAGGAAGAAATCACTTACATTTTTGAAGAAAAATGAAGCTCCTTGATGATAGTTGAGAGCAAAACCGAGTTCTTGAGTTAGGAGTGGTAAAAGTGTTGGAAAATGGCCAAGTTATTGATATATAGCCAAGAGTTTACGGCCGTAAACTCATGTGCCCTGGCCACAAACTCCTTATCAAGGGGTTTATGGCTTGATTGTGTGACAACCCGATATTTCAACACTTTGTAATGGCCTAATAGTTCAAGTATTGTAACCATTTTTTAGTTAATAAAATTTACGTTGATAATAAAATGTCCAAAAAGTTTCTATTTAACTACCTACTATGTTTTATATCATTAAACCGGGATCGTACGTAAAAAAATAATGCCCAAAACCCAGCTTCGTATATTGAAATTAAGATTTTTCCAAATTCGGCTTACCATCAGACAGCTAAAAACTCGAATCGGATTTCGAGCAACTTTTGGCTGGAATGACCTAAATGAGAATCGAAGGTCCCGACAATGGTATTTCAGCGGTAAAAAGTCTGGCAAAAACCGACGTCAGATAAAGAAGTTATGAATTTTTAAAGAAATTCCTTAATCACGTCATTATAATAAATTAATAATAAAAATATATTCAGAATTTGCTGACGGAGTCTAAACGAATGTTGTAGAGCGTAGTCTCACCTACGCGTGGATATAAAGACCATCGAAAACGAAGTTCGCATGAAGAAGATATAATTTTTTCAATATTATTATATAAATTATATATAAATATAATTATAAACTCTTGGTATTATCCGAAGGAGTCAGCAGATAGGGCCGAAGTATGCGCCGCATACCCTCGTACGCTCCGCGTACTGAAGGCCAAGGCCTCGGATCGTCCATGTCCCGGTCTATGCGAAGCTAGCCCATCCCATCCGAAGTCCGAGGCAGTCGAGGACTCGGTCATGCGTGACGTACGCGTACGCCCCGCGTACTGAGGCGGTTCCAGCCTCCTATAAATAGGATGTGAGGGTTCCCAGAAAATTTGCTCATTCTCTCTCACTTTTCTTGCGTTTTGCCTCGTTTTCCGTGCCCTCACTACCCCGAAGCCCTGATCATTTTGCTTAAAGTCCCGAAGGTCGATTTTACTCCCGAGATTCACGAGGATCCCGAGAAAAATCGGTCTCCCGAGACGAAACTCTGCCCGGTTTTCCATCTCGCTATCTTCAAACTTTCAAGTGAGTTCATACACCTTAATTAACCCTTTTAAATATTCTAAATGCTTTTATATGCTTTCTAAGGGGGGAATACAAGTAAAACACACGACTACTATCGGGTGTTATATATAAAGATTATTGTACACTTTTATTAAGTAGAATCATATGTGATTTATAAACTTTATAGGGAACTCCCGTATACAAAATATATTACAGTAGCATTCTATCTTTAAAACTATAAATTGTTGTAATGCATGTATAAACTAAACATTTTCTCAGATTTAAAGTATATTCTGTCTATCTTAGACTCTAAAAAAATCTATGCTTTCATAACAAGTGATTCCTTTTCTACATATCCTAAAACAAACGAGGCACACTTTTAGAAAACTATAATAGGTATAGTTTTATGAGGATATTGCTAACTTTTACATACTAGAAACACGATTTTCAAGAAATCACTTTCATGTACAATAACAAACGAACATTTCAACACGTAAATCTATTTTTATACTACGGTTCTGTGAGACATTTACTTCACGTACGTTTGAGTACGCATTTCAAGTCCTGTATTATATACCAGAATCCCTTGGAGGGGGAGCATGGTGTTTGTGTATAGATCTATACGGGCTTGACAACCCGTGCCCTGACTGTTAGCTACAGTCCACCGTTTGGGGTGACAAATGTCATAACATTCCAACGCCTGAAGAACGTTGTGTATAGGCATCGCAAGTCAATAGTATGGTTATAAAGCTCACAGGATGTATTAAAAATACATTGATTTATGAGGTTTTCAAACATATTGGTTATTTTTACACTTACATACATTTTTGGAAACAAACTTTGGTCTTGAAGGAAGACTAAACTTATACTAGTAGAAAATATAGGATTTTCTAAAAACAAACAAACAAGGATAAGACATTTCATTTCATACAAACATTGTCATTAAATGCTTATGAAACTCACCAGCTTAAATGCTGATCTACTCTTTCAAAATTACTTGTATGTCCCAGGGATTCAGTAACTACAGGTATCATTATGCTTTTGATGAAGGGATGTTGCGGCGCCAGTTTAATCTCTTATTTTGACATCATATTTGTAATTGGTTTTTGAACATGGAACTTTTGACAAATGTAAACTTTCAATTATATATATATGATGGTTGTATTGCTTTGTTTACTATGTATTCACTTGTTATGTTACCACATGAAGTCATCCGCCCCCGAACGTTTCCGCCGTTCAGGTTTGGGGGTGTGACAGATTGGTATCAGAGCAATGTTGATAGTGAACTAAGTATATCGAACCACATAAGATATACAAACTATAAATGCTTAAGGGACTAATACTCTCTGACAAAACGATTTTATTTACGCCTAAGCCGCGTTTCATTTAACTTAAAAATGTTAGTTCATTCAAGTACATATACATGCATACAACAAATTATTTCATGTTTATTAACTATACAACAAATATTTAGACACGTTGGACAATACGATTAAGACTTGATATATGTAATCAGATTTGGGACAAATATAGTGTGATCAACTATATTTTTCTGAGATCGGACCAATGTATATCGAGGAACACTCGTAGTGAGCAACAAGTCCAAACTTACCAAAAACATCACGAAGATCAAACACAAGATTTTAAATACTATAGGAGTAGTTGGTGCATACACTAGATTAATTAGTATTACATGTCTCAAGTTTTATTCAAATCTTATAACCCTATTCTCGTATAGTCAAATGGCTGGATTTCCCCCGCGTGGAGACCCCTACTACCCACAACAAGGCAATGGATGATGGATTGAAGAGGATCCGGAGGAGGACGAAGAGCCCATTGAGTTGGATGGCGGGGACGACTCCGGGACAAACTCAGAACCAGAAATAGTTAACCCTTCACCCATTAGGAGGAACTTTCAAGGACCGACTCCCATCTGGGGAAGTCACCTCGTCCACTGGAGCCAACAACAAAGCATACACTCTCCATACGGCATGTGCCGAGATTTCTACGATGTCCGACGTGGAGGTTCAGCCGATCGGGCACTCCCGGTCATGGTGGGCAAACTCGCCAACCAGTCCTACCAATCGGGGGTTCAAGCAAACCGAATCCGAGAGGTTAACGTGGAAGTACAAATCCACACGGTCGATATCAACCGCCTAGAGATGTTGCAAAACGACATCCACCTTCGCGTTGAAGCATTCCAAGCACAAGCGAATGCAGCCTTCGCATAATTGAGGGAACAACAAGCCGCCCTTGATAGGCGTCTTATGGAGTCTAAGCAATCAGATGCAGAATCGAGCTCCAAGCACAACACCTGTCGCAAGTAGTACTTGTGAAAACCTCAAATTTTGTTATAACATAGGACCTCGGCTAAAAGTCTTTAAATTTCTCAAACTTTGTAATCGGAGTCCCTTATAGGGGTAAAATTTTCATGATCGTTCTATCAACTTTTATATTAATATAAGTGACACTATTATTACTATGTTGAGTATTTCGTTCAAACCTTGACAAGTCATCGAGAAAACCAAATACTTGTTTCCTACTTTCAGTCTTACAAATAAAATTCATTTTTCTATGCTATCATCTGTTGTTGAACCATGGCAATTTGGTTGATGAGACACATTCATTTGTCACTTATTCTTATCCATATCATCATGTTTTAAACGTATAGTTAAAGATGCCGCCATGCAGGAATACCAGACGTAACCCTATCAATGAAACACCGATACCATCACCACCTCTACCTCCTCAATTTGATGTTGTCATGTTCCAAGCAGCAGTCACCGTAGCGGTAGCAGCTGCCATGTGACAGCTCAATAACTCGAGTACTAATGACTCGAGAGCTGGCACACACCTATCCAACCATGGCGAGAGTCATGCACTACCCCGAGAATGCACTTATAAGGACTTTACTAATGCCAAACCCCGTATGTTTTATGGAACTGGTGGTGTGATGGCTCTGAGACAGTGGATTGAAAGGACAGAATCAATCTTTGAAATCTGCTCCTACCCCGAGCACAGCAAGGTCAAGTTTGCAATGTTCACACTCATTGATAGAGATTTGACTTGGTGGAACGGCCACGTTAAAGTACTTACTCTAATAGTGGAAAACTCCATAAGCTGGGAGAGCCTCAAAGCCATGATGATGAGAGAATACTGCCCACGGGGAGAGATTCAAAAGCTCGAACATGAACTCTAGACTCTCGGAATGGTTGGTACCGACATCGCAACATATACCAACAAATTCTGCGAGCTAGCAATCCTTTGCCCATATATGATTGCTCCTGAGAGAAACAAAATAGAGAGGTACATATGGGGACTGACGACCCAAATACGGTCAAGTGTGTTAGCTTCCAAACCTGACACCTTTGAAAGTGCTAAGGAACTGGGACAATCTTTGATTGACTACGGAGGCCATCAGAACTCAACCGTTTTCGCACCAGAACCACAGAGAGGAAACAACAATAACAACAACAACAGGAAGAGAGTATGGAATAAAGGGAAGGGTGGGTCTTCCCAAGAATCCGCAAAGAAACAACTGGTTTCGGTGAATGCTGCCACGGTACCTACTACAGCTCCTACAAATACCTACCCAACAAAGCCTTATGAAGGTAACCAACCAAATTGCACCAAATGCACTTACCACCACCACGGAGATTGTCGGGAAATGCAGTGCGCCAACTACAACAGAAAGGGATACACAGCCCGTGTCTTCAAGGATCCCGCAAAGCCGATCACTCAAGTTCCCAGTGCAGGTATAGGCCAGAGTTGCTACGGTTGTGGCGAGGTGGGCCACTACAGGAGGAACTGCCCTAAGGCAGCAGGCACCGGCGGTGTGGGACGAGTTTTGACTATAGGCCACGATGAAGCTATAGCTGACCCAACTGTAGTTGCTGGTACGTTCCTCCTTGATAATTCATATGCATGCATATTATTCAATAGTGGAGCAGAGAGAAGCTTCGTAAGTCAAAACTTTATTCACTTACTTAAACCTAAATCTAGCAAGCTAGAAAAATCATTCACTGTAGAGATGGCCAATGGAAAAACCGAAAACACTAACTACATATACAAGGACTGTACGTTAACTTTAGACGGTCATTCTTTCCCAATCAATCTCATGCCGGTCCCTATTAAAAGTTTTGACGTCATAATCGGTATGGATTGGTTAAGTCTTCTTCGCGCCGACATCATGTGTTTTGAAAAAGCAGTTCGTCTTAATCTCCCTAACAACGAAACATTAGTGATTTATGGCGACAAATCAAGTACAAACCTTCGTATCATTTCGTGCATCCAGGCTCGAAAGTGGTTACGGAAGGATTGTCGAGTATTCCTAGCGCACATCATTGATACAATCCAGGAACTGAAGGACATCAAGAAAATTCCAGAAGTACGCGACTTTCCCGATATCTTTCCAGAAGAACTACCAGGATTAACACCACAACGCCAAGTTGAATTCAGAATCGACTTAGTTCCAGGGGCTACCCCAGTAGCGAAATCGCCTTATCGTCTAGCACCAGCAGAGATGCAAGAACTTTCCAGTCAACTTAATGAACTCCTGTAAAAAGGATTCATAAGACCAAGTTTCTCACCTTGGGGAGCACCGGTCTTGTTCGTAAAGAAGAAAGACAGATTGTTCCGTATGTGCATCGACTACAGAGAGCTGAACAAACTTACTGTCAAGAACCGTTACCCTCTACCCCGTATTGACGACCTATTCGATCAACTCCAAGGAGCAAACTACTTCTCAAAGATAGATCTACGATCCGGATATCCCCAATTACGGGTACTTGAGGGGGATATTCCTAAGACAGCTTTCCGAACTCGTTATGGGCACTACGAATTTGTAGTAATGCCATTCGGATTAACCAACGCACCAACAGTATTTATGGACCTAATGAATAGGGTATGCCGCCCCTACTTAGATCAGTTCGTCATTGTCTTTATCGATGATATACTTATCTACTCCCGAAGTAAGGAAGAGCATAGTCAGCACCTATGAAAAGTCTTAGAAACACTACGATCGGAGAAACTGTATGTGAAGTTCTCTAAATGCGAATTTTGGATTCGAAGAGTCGAATTTTTGGGCCACGTAGTTAGCGAGAAAGGGATACACGTGGACCCCTCCAAAATCAACGCTATCAAGAACTGGTCGGCACTAAAGACACCTATCGAAATTCGTCAATTTCTAGGTCTCGCTGACTATTATCGCAGATTCATAAAGAACTTCTCTAGCATTGCGAAACCTCTTACTACATTAACCCAGAAAGGTGTGGCCTTTGACTGGGAAGCAAAAAAAGAGAAGGTGTTCCAAACACTGAAACAGGCCTTGTGCACTACACCGATACTATCCCTCCCCGAAGGGATAGAAGACTTCGTAGTGTATTGCGATGCCTCAAATCAAGGACTTGGTTGTGTTCTTATGCAGAGAGGGAAAGTTATTGCTTATGCCTCCCGACAGCTTAAGACACACGAAGTGAACTATACGACACATGATCTTGAGTTAGGAGCAGTGGTATTTGCTCTGAAGATCTGGCGACACTACTTATACGGAACAAAGAGTACTATTTTCATTGATCACAAGAGCATTAAACACATTTTCGATCAGAAGGAACTCAACATGCGACAACGACGATGGGTTGAGTTACTAAATGACTACGAATGCGAAATTCGTTATCATCCTAGCAAGGCCAACGTGCTAGCTGATGCCCTCAGTCGAAAGGAATACACTGGTAGGAGGGTCAGATCTCTGACTATGACTATCCATTCACACTTATCCACACAAATTAAAGAGTCACAAATGGAAGCTTTGCGACCTGAAAATGTGGCGGGTGAATCCCTGCGGGGAATGGAAAAGAATCTAAAAGTCAAGGTTGGCGGAGCATATTATCTCATGGACCGAATCTAGACGCCAAAAGATGGCAGGTTCAGAGATGTAGTCATGACTGAAGCACACAACACGAGGTATTCCGTTCACCCGGGTTCAGATAATATGTATCTGGATCTTAAGAAATTGTAATTGGTGGCCTAACATGAAAGCAAAAATAGCTACCTTCGTAAGTAAATGCCTTACTTGCGCTAAGGTTAAGGTCGAGTATCAAAAACCGTCAGGATTACTACAACAACCAGAGATACCAGAATGGAAATGGGAACGAATTACTATGGACTTCATAACCAAGTTACCCAAGACGACGGTTGGACTCGATACCATATGGGTCATCGTCGACAGATTGACCAAATCCGCGCATTTCCTACCCATCAAGGAGACTGACAAAATGGAAAAGCTTACAAGAACTTACTTAAGGGAAGTAGTGCGACTGCATGGTGTTCCGATATCCATTATCTCCAACCAAGATAGTAGATTCACTTCAAGATTCTGGCAGTCACTACAAGGTTCCCTGGGGACTAAGCTAGACATGAGTACAACCTACCACCCACAAACAGACGGGCAGAGTGAGAGAACGATACAGACTTTAGAAGATATGCTGAGAGCCTATGGGATTGACTTTGGAAAGGCACGGGATATCCATTTACCCCTTGTCAAATTTTCATACAATAATAGTTATCATACAAACATAAAGGCTGCTCCGTTCGAAGCCCTCTATCGTCGAAAGTGCAGATCCCCTATGTGCTAGACTGAAGTTGGCGATACCCAGTTAGCTAGAGGAAGAGTTCCTGAAAGCACTCTCACTGGTTCGGAAATCATATGAGAAACAACAGAGAAGATCGTTCAGATTCGTGAACGATTGAAAGCCTCTAGAGACCGACAGAAAAGCTACGCTGACCAAAGGAGGAAACCTTTGGAATTCCAGGTAGGAGAACACGTTTTATTAAAGGTCTCATCGTGGAAGGGTTTAATACGCTTTGGAAAGTGGGGGAAACTAAATCCAACATACATAGGGCCTTTCGAGATTCTTGCCAGAATCGACCCTGTGGCTTACAAGCTTAACCTACCGCGTGAACTTAGTAACATACATCCAACCTTCCACGTTTCAAACTTGAAAAAGTGTCTGTCCGGTGAGACTTGTTATTCCACTCGACGAAATCGAGATCAACGAGAGCCTCAACTTTGTGGAAGAACCAGTAGAAATCATGGACCGAGAGGCCAAACAAACAAAACAAACTTGCATACCCATTGTGAAGGTTCGCTGGAACGCCAAGCGGGGACCTGAATTCACATGGGAACGCGAAGATCAGATGAAACAAAAGTACCGTCATCTCTTTCATGTTCACTAGTGTCTTTACTACTTTAAATTCCGGGACGAAATTCCCTCTAACGGGGGGATGATGTGACAACCTGATATTTCAACTCCTTGTAATAGCCTAATAGGTCAAGTATTGTAACCATTTTTTAGTTAATAAAATTTACGTTGATAATAAAATGTCCAAAAAGTTTCTATTTAACTACCTACTATGTTTTATATCATTAAACCGGGATCGTACGTAAAAAAAGAATGCCCAAAACCCGGCTTCGTATATTGAACTTAAGATTTTTCCAAATTCGGCTTAGCATCAGACAGCTAAAAACTCGAATTGGAGATCGAGCAACTTTTGGCCAGAATGACCTAAACAAGAATCGAAGGTCTCGACAATGGTATTTCAGCGGTAAAAAGTCTGGCAAAAAACGACGTCAGATAAAGAAGTTATGAATTTTTAAAGAAATTCCTTAATCACGTCATTTTAATAAATAAATAATAAAAATAAATTCGGAATTTGCCGACGGAGTCTAAACGAAAGTTGTATAGTGTAGTCTCACCTACGCGTGGATATAATGACCATCAAAAACGGAGTTCGCATGAAGAAGATATGATTTTTTGAATATTATTAAATAAATTATATATAAATTTAATTATAAACTCTTGGTATTATCCGAAGGAGTCAGCAGATAGGGCCGAAGTACGCACCGCGTACCCTCGTACGCCCCGCGTACTCAAGGCCAAGGCCTCGGATCATCCACGTCCCGGTCTATGCGAAGCTAGCCCGTCCCATCCGAAGTCCGAGGCAGTCGAGGACTCGGTCATGTGTGACGTACGCATACGCCCCGCGTACGAGCGTACGCCCCGCGTATCGAGGCGGTTCCAGCCTCCTATAAATAGGATGCGAGGGTTCCCGGAAAATTTTCTCATTCTCTCTCACTTTTCTTGCGTTTTGCCTTGTTTTCCGTGCCCGCACTACCCCGAAGCCCTGATCATTTTGCTCAAAGTCCCGAAGGTCGATTTTACTCCCGAGATTCCCGAGGATCCCGGGAAAAATCCGTTTCCCGAGACGAAACTCTGCCCGGTTTTCCATCTCGCTATCTTTAAACTTTCAAGTGAGTTCATACCCCTTAATTAACCCTTTTAAATATTCTAAACGCTTTTATATGCTTTCTAAGGGGGGGAATACAATTAAAACACACGACTACTATCGGGTGTTATATATAAAGATTATTGTACACCTTTATTAAGTAGAATCATATGTGATTTATAAACTTTATAGGGAACTCCCATATACAAAATATATTACAATAACATTCTATCTTTAAAACCATAAATTGTTTTAATGCATGTATAAACTAAACATTTTCTTAGATTTAAAGTATATTGTGTCTATCTTAGACTCTACAAAAATGTATGCTTTCATAACAAGTGATTCCTTTTCTAGATATTCTAAAACAAACGAGGCACACTTTTAAAAAACTATAATAGGTATAGTTTTATGAGGATATTGCTAACTTTTACATACTAGAAACACGATTTTCAAGAAATCACTTTCATGTACAATAACAAACGAACATTTCAACACGTAAATATGTTTTTACACTACGGTTCTGTGAGACATTTACTTCACGTACGTTCGAGTACGCATTTCAAGTCCTGTATTATATACCAGAATCCCTTCGAGGGGGAGCATGGTGTTTGTGTATAGATCTATACGGGCTTGACAACTCGTGCCCTGACTGTTAGCTACAGTCCACCGTTTGGGGTGACAAACGTCATAACATTCCAACGCCTGAAGAACGTTGTCTATAGGCATCGCAAGTCAATAGTATGGTTATAAAGCTCACAGGAAGTATTAAAAATACATTGATTTACGAGGTTTTCAAACATATTGTTTATTTTTACACTTACATACATTTTTGGAAACAAACTTTGGTCTTGAAGGAAGACTACACTTATACTAGTAGAAAATATAGGATTTTCTAAAAACAAACAAACAAGGATAAGACATTTCATTTCATACAAACATTGTCATTAAATGCTTATGAAACTCACCAGCATAAATGCTGATCTACTCTTTAAAATTACTTGTATGTCCCAGGGATTCAATAACTACACATATCATTATGCGTTTGATGAAGGGATGTTGTGGCGCCAATTTAATCTCTTATTTTGACATCATATTTTTAATTGGTTTTTGAACATGTAACTTTTGACAAATGTAAACTTTCAATTATATATATATATATATGATGGTTGTATTGCTTTCTTTACTATGTATTCACTTGTTATGTTACCACATGAAGTCATCCGCCCCCGAACGTTTCCGCCGTTCAGGTTTGGGGGTGTGACGGATTGTTGGTTTTGAACTTCAGTTGACACATCCAAAAGCTTAATCATTTGATGTACTAGGCTTAGAATGCTCCAAACTAACTCTAAATAGTGCTAAAATTTAGCAAATTCAAGTGTAACTTTGACTGAATTGAATGGTTGTACAAGATAGAAATTTTGGGTTGTGACATCATCCCCCCATTAGAGAGAATTGTGTCCTGAAATTAAAGTTTAAGCAATTAAGTAGTTACAAATAACTAAGAAAAAAGTTGAGTTCCCACTCCCAAGTGAATTCAGGTCCTCGCTTTGCATTCCAACGAACCTTCACAATCGGGATACAATTTTTCTTTTTTTGCTTGACATCTCAATCCATGATCTGTATAGGTTCTTTCATAAAGTTGAGGCTCTCGTTGATCTCGATCTCGTCGAGTGACATTACAAGAGTCTCATCGGATAGGCGCCTTTTCAAGTTCGAGAAGTTGAAAGTAGAATGTACGTTACTAATTTCACGAGGTTGGATGAGTTAGTAAGCTATAGGGGTGATTCTAGGAATGATTTTGAAAGGCCCTATGTACTTTGGGTTTAGCTTCCCACGTTTTCCGAAGCGTATCAAGCCCTTCCAAGGTGAGAATTTCCAAAGAACATGGTCTCCCACCTGGAATTCCAAAGGTTTTGTTCACTTTTCTGCGTAGCTTTTCTGTCGGTCTCTAGAGGCTTTAAATCGTTCACAAATCTGAACGATCTTCTCTGTTGTTTCCCGAATGATCTCCGGACCTATGAGAGTGCTGTCAGGAACTCATCCTTTAGTTAATTGTGTGTCACCCACCTCACCCCAACAAATAGGGGATCTGCACTTCCTACCATAGAGTGCTTCAAATGGTACAATCTTTATGCTCATGTGATAACTATTGTTGTAGGAAGACTCAACAACGGGTAAATGAGTATCCCATGCCTTCCTGAATTCGATCACACATGCTCGCAACATATCTTCCAAGGTTTGGATAGTTCTCTCACTTTGTCTGTCAGTCTGTGGATGGTAGGCCGTACTAATGTCCTACCTCATTCTTAGGGAACTTTGTAGCGACTGCCAGAACCTTGAAGTGAATCTACTATATCTATTGGAGTTAATAGATATAGATACACCATGATTTGTACGATCTCCCTAATGTATGTTCTTGTCAGCTTCTCCATCTCGTCAGTCTCTTTGATAGACAGAAAGTGTGCAGACTTTGTTAAGCTGTCAACGATCACCCAAACGGTATCGAGACCACCCGTTGTCTTTGGCAACTTGGTTATGAAGTCCATCCTGATCCGCTCCCACTTCCATTTTGGTATCTCCAGTTACTATAGTAAATGTCTAACTTTTCGACCATAATACTCTTTTCGACTTAGGGCATATGCTACTACGTTGGCTTTACCTGGATGATAACAAATTTCACATTCGTAGTCATTGAGTAGCTCGACCCACCGTCGTTGTCTCATGTTGAGCTCCTTCTGCTCGAATATGTGTTGAAGGATTTTGTGGACTGTAAAGATAGTGCTTTTTGTACCATACAGGTAGTGTCTCCAGATCTTCATAGAAAATATCACTGCTCCTAGCTCAATATCGTGTGTGGTGTAGTTGACCTCGTGTGTCTTCAGCTTTATTGAGGCATAGGCGATGACCTTACCTCATTGCATCATAACACATCCGAGCCCCTGGTTAGATGTATCACAATAAACTACGAAGTCTTCTATCGCCTTCTGACAACCCAATATTTCGATTCTATGTAATGACCTAAAAAGTCAGGTATTACAACCACTCCTGAAATAATGAAATTAACTTCGAAAATAAAATGTACAAATTCCTCTATTGGGTTACCTACTATGCTAGATATTTTGTCAAGGTTTTCAGAAATACTAAGAACACTAAAATCCGAGTTATAACAAAGAAGTTATGACCATTCTAAGATTTCCAACAAAACCATTAACATCGATTAAACGAAAAATGCGAAGATTAAATAAAATTGTTTTTAGCCTTAAGTATCTAAATGAAAGTTGTAGATATCATTAAACCGTGAGCGTACATAAAAAGAACGTACAAATCTGACTTCGTACGAGGAAGTTATGATTTTTCCAAGATCCGGATATAGCAGTAGACAGCTAAAAACTCGAAATAGAGATTGAGAGACTTTGGGCCGAAACAATCTAAATAAGAATCGAAGGTCTCAACCAAAGTAGCGCAACAGTAAAAAGTTTGGCAAAAACGGACGCCGGATGAAGAAGTTATGGATTTTTAACGGGCTTTTCCAGTCCCAGCCTTTTAAAAATAAATAATCAAAAATTAAATCAAAATTAGCCGATGAAGTCTAAATGAGAGTTGTAGAGTATATTCTCACCTATGCGTGCATATAAAGAACGTCGAAAACGGAGCTCGTACGCGAAAGTTACGAATTTTACAACTTTAAGGCTCTAAATTCGAGGCTGTCAGCTCTGCCACGACGTGGCACAGTTGGTCGCGACTCGGCAAGTGACTGAAGGCGTCCAATCAATGGAAGAGGATAATATTTTGCTCTCGACAATGTGGCATAGATGGCCTTATTGTGACACACAATAAATGCCCTTATAAATAGAAGCTTAAGGGTGTCGGGTTTGGTGCTCCCGAGATTCTCGAGATTCCCGAGAATCCCGAGAAAATCAACTCCTCCAAGTCGAAGTGTTGGTCGATTATCATCTCGCTTTCTCCCCTCAATCAAGTGAGTTCATACCCCTATAAACTACACTTTCAATCATTTTATCAACGCTTTTTTATACACTTTTAGGGGGGGATACAAGTAAACACACGTTTATTATCGTGTGTAACATAAAGTTTCACTATATACACTTTTTATTATGTAAATCATATGTGATTCATAACTACTACATAGGAACTTTCGTATGAAATATATATTCTCGATATTATCTTATCTTTTTGAAATAAAACATGTTTATATAGATACACGAATCAAACACGTTATTTATACTTTAAGTATATGTGATCATTTATGTCACTATAAATAATATACTTTACATAACAAGTGAGCATTACATTAGGGTTTACTATACGAACGAAACACACACTTTGAAAAACTATAATAGGTATAGTTTACAAGAAAATCATGAACATTTACAATCTAGAAACACTATATCAAAGAGATATTTTCATACAAAAGAACAAATGGACGTTTTCGTACATAAATCTGTTTTATACTGAGTTTTGTGAGAGATTTTACGTACTTTCGAGTATGCCTTTTAAGTCCTCTATTATATACCAAAATCCCTTGTAGGGGGATCGTGATACTTTTGTGTAGATCTATATGGGATTGATAATCCCACACCTAAGGTGTTAGCTATAGCTAGGTCGGTAGGCCTGGGGTGACAAACGTCATAACTTTCCAACACTGGAAGAATGTTGTGATAGGCATCCTGGTCAAATTGCATGGTTATAAAACTCACATGGAGTATTAAAAACACATTGAGTTACGAGTTTCTTCAAATGCTTTAGCGATTTATACATAAACTTACTATTTTAAGCATGAAAAGCGCTATTGCATTACAAGTTTTGGAACAATTAAACTACCATCTACTATAGTAGAAAATATGGGATTTTCTAGGAACATTCAAACATGTACAAAGAATTTCATTCTATTTCATACAAACATTGTTACTAAATACTTATGAACTCACCAGCTTAAATGCTGATCTACTCTTTCAAAACTACTTGTATTTCTCAGGAATTCAGTAGAATAGGTAAACAAACAGATTTTGAAGAAGGGACGCTGTGGCGTCAGTTTAGTCTCATTTTGACATCATATTGTAACTTGTTTCGAAACAAGTACCTTTCAACAATGTAAACTTTTAAATTATATATATGATGGTTGTATTACTTTGTTTACTATGTATTCAATTGTTATGATACTACATGAATTCATCTGCCCTCCAACGATTTCGCCGTTCTGGTTTGGGGGTGTGACACCCTTCTAGGAGGGATAGCATAGGTGCAGTGCATAAGGCAAGCTTCAACATTTGAAAAACTTTTTGTTGCTTCTTTTCCCAGTCAAAGGCCATGCCCTTCTGGGTTTCGCAATCCACGAGAAGTTCTGTATGAATTGCGACAGTAGACTGCGAGGCCTAGTAATTGACGAATTTACATAGGCGTCTTCGGTGCTGAGCAGTTTTGAATGGCTTTAATTTTGGAAGGGTCCACGTGGATTCCTTCTTCGCTAACCATGTGACCTAAGAATTCGACTCTTTGGATCCAAAATTTGCATTAAGAGAACTTTGCGTAGATTTTCTCCGATCGTAGTGTTTGTAGGATATATCGTAGATGCTTACTATGCTCCTCCTCACTACGAGAGTAGATAAGTATGTAATCAATGAATTGTAACATCCCAAGTTCAGAAGCAAGAGTTCAGGACTGTAAAGTGGAGGGTGGTCTCGACGACTTGGAGCTATGGCACCTTGAGTCAGAGCATGTGAAGAGCATGTGATTAAGTGGCTTGACTCGCTGATTCAGGGGCTGGAGTCGAAGAGTCAGTACTGCGAAGATAAAACCCTAAGATTTAAGGTTTGCACCATATTTAAACGATCTATTGTTCACCCCTCAGCCCCTTACTACCCTTTTGGGATCCAGAAACCCTAAATCATGAGTGAGAGTCCTTGGAAGCAATTTGGAGCCTAGATAAGTAATTTTGGGAAGAGATCTTGAAGATCAAGAAGCTTGGATCAAGGAGATTTGTGGAGATTCGGATTATTCTTCAGTGGGAGGTCGTTTTGGAGGTAATGAATCGTTATCTTGGCCTTCCCCTTTCTAGATCCATCTTTCATGGAGTTTTAGGGTTTTTTTGGAGATGATATGATGAGATTTTTAGTGCATGAGTTAGATCTAGAGTTGAAACTCCTAATCTAAGTTCTATTTGGATCCAATATGTAGAAATCCCATTTAATTCCTATGCAAATGCCATCCCCTATGAGTTAGCTTTCTTTTTAGCTTGGTTTTTGAATTATGGGACATGAAAGCATGAAAAGGTAGAAACTTTATGTTGCAAATGCACTCTAGGGACCCAGATCTATTGTTAGCAGCAAAGGAGTGGCTTTGTATCTTTTGATTATGGGAATACCCATATGAAATCGACGAGACTGGGAGATGAATCGGCGAGTTGGATTGGGGTTTCAGGCACTCAGTCGCGTATTGACTTGGCGAGTCGAATGGGAACTCAACGAGTTGAGTCGTGCATAGTGGGTTTCAGAGTTAAGTGAACTCAGCGAGTCACTAGGTTGACTCGGCGAGTAGCGTTAACCAGGAAGGATGACTTTGATCAGGATTGAGACTTTGGGCAAGAGTTGACTAGTTGACTTTCGAGGGTATGTTGGTAACTTGGGTTTTGATGGTTATGGTTTCATTAGAGTTATAGGTGGTAGTATTTTTGGCGGTGATCGGGAGTTTTGATTCTATATCTCCAGCTCGGCAAGTGCAAGGTTAGTTATCCTCATTATATCAACAAGGTTTAAGGAACCAAGGCCGACCCTTTATCGGATGGGAATCCGGGTATTTGTTTGATATGTTATTTAGTTGCTAGATCTGGATCTTGGTAATAAGGATGGTATTATGTTAGTGACCTGGTTAAGGTCGGTATCCTGGTATTATGAGGTAATGTTATGTTAGTGACCAGTTAGTTTGGTATGCTGGTTTGGATGATTGTTATGTTGTATGATCTGATTGAACTATTTGTTTGGTTGAGGATGGTTATGTGATTAGCTATTCTATGTGCGGATGGTTGTTTGATTTGGGTTGGGTTGAGGCTGGTCCTGCTTTGTGATGTAGGCCAACATACCCAGGGCATATTAGATAGACCGTAGGCCCAGCGAGCGGTACATATAGGATGAAGGCCCCAAGAGGGCGGTCCAGACGTGCCGAGGCTCGGAGAGTGGACCAGACCAACTAAACGCCGGTGTGCGCTGACCAGTCACATTGTAGATTCGATATGCATGGCTGATATGTACTGCGATATGTTTTGAGTATGGTTATGTGTGGTTGGTATTTTAGGGGTAACTCACTAAGTTTTCAGGCTTATAGTTTTAGTGTTTTGTTTTAGGTACTTCATGAGATCGTGGCTAGGTGAATGCCTGATCATACTGCTCCTCATTTTTACAATGATGTTTATGGGATACTCTGATAATAAACAAACTGAAAACCTTTTTGTAATAATTAATGGATTTGGGTTGTTTATGAAAAGTTTAAATTTATTGGATATTTTATGGATGTTACAAGTTGGTATCAGAGCCTTGGTTTGTGTCAATTGGAGGAACATTCGTGTGAATCCAGTCTCAAAACAAGGGGAGTTGTCAAACTGATTTATAAAATGGTTTTGAAATAAGAAAAGGAGGAGGCAAAGTGTACGATCAGCTAGAGCCAGTAAGTTGACTCCAAAATACCATACATGTTATTTTATTATGTGATGCATTAGAACAGCATGCTAGTACTAGGCTAGGGATCTTCAGGGATTGCATGATAGAATTGCCTGATTACGTGATGCCTGTTAGCCTATGGTTCTCTTATTATGAAATTAAATATTCAAAAGTCTATAAGGTCCATCGTTATGTATGATTAGTATGCACTAGTACTGCAGGGTTGGTGGAAGTTTTATGAATGGGTGGATTGTGTGGGACCAGTAGGTCGGTTATGAGATAGTTGTGCTCCTCTAGAAGTGAGGATTGAGTGTTCGTTATGTATATGTTCTTGTTAGGGTGTTGTGGTGATACTTGATACAAATACAGGTAGGTGTGGAAGGTAGTATGGGCCCGTACTACTGAAAGCATAGGACCTATACGCGTATCAAGGAAGTCACATCCCCTAGGGTCTGGGTAGGAGTTAGCCCCCGGGGATTATTATGAGGAATGCCTAATATTCTTGTCTATTTTCAGTATGGTGGTTACGAGTCATACCGAGGATGGATCCAGATTAGGATCGGGATCGAGAGAGGGTGGTTAAGGTGGATCAGCGCCAGCCGAGGTCATGGGTCAGATGAGTACGGGTGAGTTAGACGCCAGGATTCGTGAGATCCTAAATGATGAGGTTGCTGCTATATTTCGGGCTTAGTTGCCAGAGATGTTTGGGTCGATCAAGACCTCCATGGTTGAGTATTTTGATGAGCGTTATGCAGCTCTTGCAGAGATGGTTGTCGCGGCAACCACAACGGTTGTAGCAATGGTAGGGGAGGAACCGGTCGAAGTTTTCAGTATCGGGACTTCGATAATATGAAGCCCCTACCTTTAATGGAGTTCAAGATCCAATCATTGCTATGAGATGGTTGTCAGATGTGGAGGGTTGTTTCTTTACGTGTTCATGCCCTGCAGATTAGAGGGTGAGGTGCGTTATGAACCTTTTCAGGCTCGGAGCGAAGGATTGGTTGAGGTTGCTATTGGATCTTATTCAGATACACAATAGGTTGCGGTTGCAGGAGGCCGCTAGGCAGCGTGAGTTGGATATTGAGTTGCAGTTGCGAGAGCAGAGGTAGGTCCCAGTGCAGTCGCAGTTGGCGCCGAAACCGTCCAAAATCGTTGACTCTAGGAGTGGAAGTCAGAGCAGTCACACTTATGAGAACTGTGGGAAGGGTAATGCCGGAGTTTGTAGGTTCGGTGATGCATGCCACAATTGTGAGAGAGAGGGGCATTATGCGAGGGATTGGCGTCAATCGGCCCCAGTTCAAGATATGTGGATTTGTTATCATTGCCATCAAGTTGGGCACTTGAGGACAAACTATCCTCAGCTTGTTGCAAGATCGGTGCAGGCTTCAGCACCGGCCAATTTGTAGATTAAAGGCGGGGGTCCGGGTGGAGCGGAGCCTCCAATGGTTCAGGGACGTGCTTTCCAGCTTACAGGAGAGGAGGTCATGGCAGAGCCAGATGCAACTTCGGGTATGTTTCCATCTTGTTATCTTGTTATCTTGTTATTTGCATGGTATTGTAAACTTGTTTGTCTGTTCTGCATGATTCGTAGTATGATTGAGGATCTTAGTAGTTAGGAGTTGTAGTAGGTTGGCATCTAGGATGATTGATGATTGAAAGATAAGATATATGACCTCTTTGCTAGGAATAGCAACTACGATGTGAGAAGTGTTCAGTTGTGATTCGAACTTTCTTGGAGTTCAGGATGTACGAGGACGGGAGATTTGTTCTGTCGAGGTTGCTCACTCCAGAGGGAATCAGTTCATGTAGAAGGGGACTATATCAAGTAGGTATGATCGATCCATGCCAGTTTTACCATCAGTAGTTACTGGTTTGTGCACTAAGTAGGGAGAATTCGAAAATTCTTAGGTGAATCAGCTAGCATCCAGGGTTGGTTAGCTATTTGGATTCAGCAGTGTCTATAGCCAAGAGTGTGGACTGGTTAGATTAGGTGATAGACACAAGGGGCAGGGAATAGATCATGGTCTCTGATAAGGTTGTTGATCGGCGTGAGGCCTGGGGATTAGTCAAAAATTCAAGGGATGGATTTGGAGTTCAGAGCTCATGGGGGGGCTAGAACAGAATGCATGGGAGAGATTCTTAGGAAGAATGGTCGAGGGTGATGTACAACAATTTTGAGTGGTGTGGAGAGATTGAAGGTGGGTGGGCGTACCAGTTAGGCCGAAGGCTAGAACAACAGTCCAGAGAGGCTAAATGCCTGGAAGGGCGGTCGAGTAATGCTGAAGGTCTGGTAAGGCGGTCCAGTCATGCTGAAGACTATTTATGTGTTAGTAGACATGTATGTGGAGAATGAGTGAGTATGTCGCCATGAAATAGCAATCAATAGGTCTGGCCTCAACTATTGATCATGATAATGGAGTTACCTAAAGGTTGTGTATGGGCTTTGCTAGTTATGTGATCAGATTTGGAGTATATGGGAGTTATGGAGTAGCAGTTGCTCTACAATGGGTAATGAAGAGTTGAGTTTTAGCACTGTCGCACTTGATGATGTCGTAAAGGTCATCGAGTAGACCTCCTTGAATAATGGAAAGGAAATGTAAGTAGATCAGGGAAGGAGTGTTGGGTAATGGAAGTGAAGGCAATAGTGTGAATGGATGATCGAAAGTATTTCAGCTATGGATAGTGAGCACTGAGATTGTACAAGTTGAATGGATGTACATCCAGGTTGGGTGTCCGTGGAGGTTGTTGAATGATTATCGTTGATGTCGAATCAGAGGAGTTCAGAAGCGATGCAAGGATAGATCCTTAGGTTCCAAGTACGGTTGTAGTCATGGGTTATGTATGTGGTGGTGTTCCATCCGAGGGATAGCTGGACCTATCGTAGATGTACCTGGAATTCCACCCCGAGGCTGTTTGGGCCATGTATGAGTGTTTATGTGATTTAGCTGGTTGTCGATGTGAGTTGTTTGGACACTGAAGGATGTGTTATCTTGGCACCAAAAATGGATTAGATTCAGGAGGAGAACTGGACAAGTTTCCAATATTTAGTGTACCCGGGTTGTCGTCAGTTTTGGCAAGAGGAAGATAGCTTAGAGCTATGGTAGAGTCTGGTGGTTTATTATGGTATCGGGTTTTCGCAAACTGCGAAAGTAGGTGCAAGACGAGAATATGGTAGTATCATCAGGTGATACTTAGTTGATATGTGTAGTTATCAGGGGAAAGAAGTCGGTGGATGGCTTAGATCTGTTGGCAAGGTTTGGCATGGGAAGAAGTGGTTTCGTAAGGAATGCGATAAGTAACATCTATAGAGGCTGGGGTTCGGTTCAAGACGGGAGGTTGCATTGTAGAAATGATTTTTTGAATCATGTACAAAGCCTAATTTAAGTGGGTGAGAATTTTAACATCATAAGTTCAGAAGCAAGAGTTCAGGGCTGTAAAGTGGAGGGTGGAATCGGCGAGTTGAAGCTATGACTCATCAAGTTGGCGGTTGGGCTCGACGAGTCAGTGATGGGAAGAGAAAACCCTAAGATTTAGGGTTTTCACCCTATTTAAAGGATCTATTGTCCATCCCTCAACCCCTTACTACCCTTTTGAGATATAGAAACCCTAAATTGTAAGTGAGACTCCTTGGAATCAATTTGGAGTCTAGATAAGTAATTTTGTGAAGAGATCTTGAAGATCAAGAAGCTTAGATCAAGGAGATTTTTGGAGATTCAGATTATTCATCAGTGGGAGATCGTTTTGGAGGTAATGAATCGTTATCTTGGCCTTCCCCTTTCTAGATCCATATTTCGTGGAGTTTTATGAGATTTTTGGTGCATGAGTTAGATTTGGAGTTGAAACTCCAGATCTGAGTTCTATTTGGATCCAATATGCTGAAAGCCCTTTTAATTACTATGCAAAAGCCATCCCTCATGAGTTAAGTTTGTTTCTAGCTTGGTTCTTGAATTATGGGACTTGAAAGCACGTAAAGGTAGCAACTTTATGTTTCTAATGCACTCTAGGGACTCAGATAAATGGTTTGGAGCAAAGGAGTAACTCTGTATCTTTCGGTCATGGGAATACCTATATGAACTCGGCGAGTCTGTGAGATGACTCGGCGAGTTGGATTGGGGTTTCAGGCACTCAGTCGCGTAGTGACTTGGCGAGTCGAATGGGAACTCAACGAGTCGAGTCGTACATAGTGGGTTTCAGAGTTAAGTGAACTCAACGAGTTACTAGGTTGACTCGGCGAGTAGCGTTCACCAGGAAGGATGAATTTGATCATGATTGAGACTTTGGCCAAGAGTTGACCAGTTGACTTTCGAGGGTATGTTGGTAATTTGGGTTTTGATGGTTATGGTTTCATTAGAGTTATAAGTGGTGGTATTTGTGGCGGTGATCGGGAGTTTTGATTCTATCTCTCTAGCTCGGCAAGTGCAAGGTGAGTTATCCCCATTATATCAACAAGGTTTAAGGAACCAAGGCCGACCCTTTATCGGATGGGAATCCGGGTATTTGTTTGATATGTTATTTAGTTGCTAGATCTGGATCTTGGTAATTAGGATGGTATTATGTTAGTGACCTGGTTAAGGTCGGTATCCTGGTATTAGGAGGTAATGTTATGTTAGTGACCAGTTAGGTTGGTATGCTGGTTAGGATGATTGTTATGGTGTATGATCACATTGAACTATTTGTTTGGTTGAGGATGGTTATGTTATTAACTATTCTATGTGCACATGGTTGTTTGATTTGGGTTGGGTTGAGGCGGGTCCTGCTTTGTGTTGTAGGCCAACATACCCAGGGAATACTAGATAGACCGTAGGCCCAACGAGCGGTCCAGATAGGATGAAGGACCTAAGAGGACAGTGTAGACGTGC
This sequence comes from Lactuca saligna, assembly GCF_052625555.1. Taxonomy (NCBI): domain Eukaryota; kingdom Viridiplantae; phylum Streptophyta; class Magnoliopsida; order Asterales; family Asteraceae; genus Lactuca; species Lactuca saligna. The sequence continues at coordinate 203,078,361 of NC_136421.1, forward strand.
CGAGGCTCGGAGAGCCGACCAAACCGTCTGAAGGCCCGAGGTGGGCAGACCAGTCACACAGTAGACTCAATATGCATGGCTGATCTGTATTGAGATATGTTATGAGTATGGTTATGTGTGGTTGGTATTTTGCCGGTAACTCACTTTGCTTTCTGGATTACAGTTTTAGTGTTTTATTTCAGGTACTTCAGGAGATCGTGGCTAGGCGAAGGCGTGATCGTACCACTCCTCATTTTTACAACAATATTTCTGGGATACTCTGATATAAACAAACTGAAAAACTTTATGTAATAATTAATGGATTTGGGTTGGTTTTTAAGAGTTTAAATATATTGGAAATTTTATGGATGTTACATGAATACAATGACAAATTGATCCAAGTAAGGACGACATACCCTATTCATTAAGTCCTTGAGTACTGTCGGCGCATTGGTCAATTTCGCTGGAATCACCACAAACTCGTAGTGTACATAACGAGTTCGAAAGGCTGTCTTTGGAACATCCTCCCCAAGCACTCGTAACTTGTGACACCCAGACCTCAGGTCTATTTTTCAAAAGAAGTCCGCTCCTTGAAATTGGTCCAACAAATCATCAATGCGAGGCAAAGGGTAACTATTTTTGACCGTAAGCTTGTTGAGTTCTCTGTAGTGGATGCATATACGGAATGATTCGTCTTTCTTCCTGAAGAAAAAGATTGGCGCTCCCTAAGGTGAGAAACTTGGTCTTATAAAGCCCTTGCTGAGATAATCCTAGTAGCTCTTCTAGAAACATGTCTGGAAAGTCGCATACTATTGGAATGTTCTTTAGATCTTTGATCTCTTGGCTTGTATCAACAACATGAGCAAGGAATGCGTGACATTCCTTTTGCATAAATTTTAGGCTTGAATACTCGATATGATACGAAGGTTCGTGTCGGGTTTGTCGCCATAGATAAAAAGGGTTTCACTAGACAGGAGGTTAAGACAGATAACTTTTTCATAACAACTGATGTCGGCAAGATGAAGACTCAACCAATCAATGTTGATTATGATGTTGAAACTTTTAATTGAGATCGACATGAGGTCTATTGGAAAGGAATGATTATCTAGAGTTAGAGTACATCCTTGTATATACTGCTAGTACTCTTAGTTTTCCTGTTAGCCATTTCTACAGTGAACGGTTCTTTAAGTTCATGAGACTTATGTTTAAGCAAGTGAGCAAATTTCTGGTTCACAAAACTCCTCTCCGCTCCACTATCGAACACAATTCATGCATAAAATTTATCGAGGAGAAACGTACCAATGACCACTGTGGGGTCGGAAACTACTTCCTTGTGGCCTATAGCCAAAACTCTTCCGACTCCACCGGCATTCCCAGTTCCTTTTGTAGTGGCCCGCCTCACCACAACTGTAACAAGATTAGCCCACACCAGCATCGGGGACCTGGGTGATTGGCCTTGCTGAAGCTTTGTAGAAACGGGTAGTGTGCCCCTTCCTGTTGCAAATAGTGCACTGCATTTCTCGGCAGGGTCCGTTGTGGTGGAAGCTGCATTTGTTGCACTTCGACAAGTTTCCAGTGTACTATTTCATCGGTGCAGTAGCAGTAGGTGCTATCTGTGACATCTCCATTTTCACGGCCAGAAAAAACCGATTTTTGTTTATGCTTTGTAAAAACCAGAGTACTTCTTTTCATAAAAATGTTGTGGAATTTGTTCCCAGAAAAATACATTATTAAAACATTTTCGATGAAACGTATTTTATTCGTTTTAAAACGTTTGGGATGTCATTGTCAATACAGGAACATAAGCATAAACGGACTTACAATTATTTACACTAGTGATCTACATCTCTTTAATCTCTGAGTGCAATGTCACTTCATATCGACACCTGTGATATAAATAAACTGAGTGGGTCAGGTTGAGTACATAGGGTTTTAAACCCACAATAATATAATTATTATGTTTAATCATCAAACAGTTAACCCAATTATCGATCACCATTATCTTCTTTATTCTTAAGGATCTACCCAAAGAATCAACTATTTCTTGTTCATTCATTCCTAAGGATTATCCTAAGGAATAGGTACGAAGTCCATTGTTTTCAATGACACAGCTGTCAAGCATAGCTGTTAGTTGTATCACTTAGGTGCAGCTGCAAGAATTGTGACATTCTATATGAGGAGCAGTTGCCAGTATTGTCCTTCCAGCACAACTGCTAGGGTTTTCTCATTTATTGATAGTATCATTTGCGATAGTCCACTCACAATACATATCAATGGCTTTTTAGAGTACACCGGTGAACACGTCGTTCACAACACCTACAGGTTGCGAGCCTGCTAGTGTTCCACTGAACTGTCTAGAATAGTCTGTGGTTGTCATCCATCCTTTGCTGAATGATGGGGCCATCATTTGGGAAAAAGGCTTCTCACATCGTCCACCTCTCACCCTCACCTCACGGTTTATTTCACCCGTCAACTCATTATCCAACTCATATTTCATTGATTACATCTAGCCATGTCTTACCCCAACATTTTCGTAGATATAAAATAGATATACAGCTTAACTCATTTAAAACGTGTATAAAATCGTTCACCCAGTATAGATACCAAGTATTCAGATAATATGCACACATAGCACGTAATTTATATAAAATGCTCCATATCTATGTATAAGCTGAAAGTAACTATGCACTCACCTGAAAGGTGGTGACTCAACACTCGGACAACGCTTCGATGCTCTCAAAACAATTTTCCTTCGATAAAACCTAATATTAATACCACTAGGGTTTAATCTAACGATAATCGCGACAAATTAATATTATGACTATTATTACTATTATATAAGCGTTAAATAACACTCAATATAACTCATAATAATAACCCAATAATTATTTTAAGGACCTAATAACATTACAATAATTAATTAGAAGCTATATTAAAAATAGCGTAGGCGTAACTCCCTTACAGCGGGTTTTATCGAAAACTGGGCTTTGCTGTAGCAGCGTTCCTGAGCCGAAAAGGCTCCCCCTCTTGGAGCTTCCCGGTGCTCTGGGACACGCTTCTAACACCTTGGGATTGCTAGGGAAAAACCTTGAAGGTTTGGGGTATATGGGAGGAAAGAAGTGAAGAGTTGTGAAGAAAATGGGAGACTTGTGCCTCTATTTATAGGCTGCCAACGCCGAGTACGCCGAGCGTACTAAAAAATTATGCTAAGCGTAATGGTTATGCTGAGCGTACTCAAAATTACGTTGGGCATAATGTGCCATGTGTCACCATCTGGTGGCTAGCCTTGGGGAGGAAGCAATGGCTGTGATCGCGCCACGTCACCCAAACTCGCACAACACCCTCCCGACTTAGAAAACTCATAACTTTCGCATACGAGCTCCGGTTTTGACATTCTTTATATCCACGCGAAGATGGGAACGTACTCTACAACTTTCGTTTACACTCCATCAGATAATTTTGAATTTATTTTAAATTTTATATTTTTAACAGGCCGGGACAGGATTGGTCCGTTAAAAATTCATAACTTCTTCATCCGACGTCCATTTTCGTCTGTCCTTTTATCATTATGCTACAAATAACAAGATCTTCAATTCTCGTTTAGGTTATGTCGGCTAAAAACCGCTCGATCTAATATTCGAATTTCGGGTTGTACACTGCTAAGCCGAAACTTTGAAAAATCATAACTTCTTCATGTGAAGTCAAATTTGGGCGTTCTTTTTATGGACACTCTCGGTTTAACGTAATCTATGACTTACATTTAGATCGCTAAGGGTAAAAATCGCTCTATCATAAATTCACTATTTACGCTTCCCCGTGCCCTACCGGTTCCCTCGCGAAACTTCGACGGGTCATAACTTCTTCGTTATAACTCGCATATCGGCGTTCTTTATATGTTCTGAAAGCTTGTGACATATACTACAAATTGATTCAAATTTTATCGAAAAGTCGTTTTCGACATTTATTGCCTCTAAATTGACTAGCCCGGATCTACGGGCGTTACACTATCGTAGCACGAACCGCTACAACCTGCTACTTTTTGGTAGCTTTCTACGCAATGTTCTTCTTGTCATCTTAGAACATCAGCTTATTTTCAGCGGATTTGGAGGGTTCTGAGATGGCTAGGGTTGTCGTTGTTGATAGGGGTACGAACCCCATGGTTAATGAGCCGTTGTGCCAATCGCTTGGCACTATTGAAGGTAGTGGGTTTTGAAGCTAGTACATTCCCCTGGAATGGAGGCACCAGCCCCCAGATATACCTATCCACCTTCTTTGCCTTAGAAGTGACCATTCCCGGACATGGTTCTACAAGATCGCCGAATCTAGCAGTGTCGAAGACTATGTCGGAGCCCTTCATGGTTAGGCTCCAGAGTTCTTGTTCAAGTTTCTGAACTTCAACCCTCAGACAATATTGTACATGCGATGGGTATTCCTCGGGCGAACCCTCAGATCTGTCGGTTGACGTACTAAGTCTTGAAGATGTTGCTCATGAGCTCTCTGACGCGCTAGAAGTTCTATGACTTCAGCTCGGGATGCGGCTAGTTCCTGTCGTAGAGCTTCATTGGCTCTCCTAGTCCTTTCCATAGTTTCTTCTAGATGGACAATGCGAACCATGTTAACACCCAAATTGGCATCAAATTCCATGACTCGGTCGATGGCTACCCGACCTTGCTCCTCATTCCGAGCAATCATGCGAACCATAATGGGCAGGACTCGGTCAGCTGAGCCTCCCTCGTTTAGATCTTAAAAGCTTCTATCTCCATTGTAGGGTATAGGTTGACCCTGTTTGTGACTCCATCGATTCAATTTTGTTGCCCACTAGGGTGTGGGGCCTTGAAATGCTGGTCGGGGGTTGAGATTTGGGACTTGAGCCTCTTAAGGTAGGTTGTTGACTTCAGGTTCACAATCAAAACCTTCAGAGAAGATTTATGTGAAGTCATCATCCAAAGGGATTGGTTGATTATCTTCTGGGTCTGCCTCGAGCCATCAAGCATTGCCTTGTTTTCGGAAGTACGGGTCGCCAGGAGGATGGAATCCAGCCATGATATGTAACAACCCGTTATTTCAGGTCAATGTAATATCTAAAAGTTGAGTCTTATAATCTGTTTGTAAAGTAATAAGAATATCATCAAAAATGAAATTTTCAAAAGCTCCATTTGAGTAAACTATGTGGTAGATATTGTGATAAGGTTTCCAAAAATAAAAAGAACACTAAAATCCGAGTTATAACGAAGGAGTTATGACCAATCAAAGATTCGTAACACTACCGGTAAAGCGTTGTTAAGCATAAAACGAGAAATTTCAATAAAATACTTTTTAGCCTTAGGTATCTAAAGGAAAGTCGTAGATATCATTAAACCACGAACATATTTAAAAACAACGCCCAAATCTGACTTTGTATGAGGAAGTTATGATTTTACGAAGTTTCTGACCTAGCAGTAGACAACTAAAGACTCGAATTAGAGATCGAGCGGTCTTTAGCTAATACAGCCTAAACGAAAGTTGAAGACCCTAACCATAGGAATACAATGGTAAAAAAAAATAGATAAAATCGGACGGCAGATGAAGAAGTTATGGATTTGTAACGCACTTTTCTAGTCCCAGCCTGCTAAAAAGGTATTATTAAATATAAATTCAAAACTAGTCGGTGGAGTCTAAATGAGAGTTGTAGATGTGACAACCCGAAATTTCCATTCTATACAAACAGTATCACTTCAATAGAAGTTATAACAGTCATAGTCAATTTTCAGACTTTTCGTATAAGTTGGAGTAATTTAGGGTTTACACTTCAATAAACATCAGGAGAGTGGATGCGCTACGGTTTTGTGCAACACTGTTATTCCAACACTCGGATATATTAGAAATCATATCCGGAATAAAAATATTTTCTGTCAAAATATTTCAGGACTATAAATAGATTTCTGAACTAAATTCATTCATTATTCACATTTCCAACTAGAGAAAAGCTATTTTCTCTCTCACGGATCTTCGGGTTTTCATCCCAAATCGTGAGTCTACTTTCCTAAATGTGTTTTAATGCTTGTTATAAGCTTTATAACATTGTTTATATGACAAATTTGTAAGATCTGGGAGTTTACCGCCCAAGAACGTTCTTGGGGAGTATACTCCAAAACGAAGCCTAAAGGCTATCTAGTCCCATTTCCAAGTTAGGTAACTAGTTAAGGACATTATGTATGATCATTTGAGGCTAGAACACAATCAAGAACACATAGTTTAAGGAGTTCACGGCCCAAGAAAGTCTTAGGCCGTAAACTCCAATTTCAAGGGACAAAATGTGCCCTAAACACCCGTAAGGATTTAAGACAATTACCCTCTAATGCTTGTAGCTAATTTGGAGACCAAAACACATCAAAATCATCCCTAAAAGGGAGTTTCCGTCCAAGAAATACTCTTGGGTCGTAAACTCCAAGTAAAGTCACAAAAGTGTGACTAAAGTCCCCTTTAGCCTTAAACACAAACCTAGAAGCTATCCTTTGTGTGCAAGAGGCTTAAAAGAATTTAAAAAAACACCACATAGGATTTTACAACCGTAAACTCTAGGGGATATGGTCTTTAGGCCGTAAACTCCTCAAAGGAGCATTCTAGGGCCTTAAACTACTTCAAGGATTAATCTACCAATGTTAGGCTTATTCTAGAATTCATTTAGCACACTTAAACACCCAAAACAACCAAGACAAGAGTTCACGGCTGTAAAATCAAGGGTTTATGACCGTAAACTCCTTGTGTTGAGTTTATTGAGTAGTAAACTCTTATACAAGGCCCTTGGAAGCATTAAACCCTTTAGCCTTGTCCCATAGCAACATAGAAGCAACCCTTAGGACCTATAACACTTATACAAAGTGTTTACATGTTCATAAGTGTCCCAACTTATTTCATTAAGTTATTAATTGGCTAATTAGTTATATATATGTTCATTATATGATAACTAGGCTCGTGCGTGTGAACAAGTCTCCGTTTGCCACCTAGCACGGTATCCGATACTTCAATCCAATCCACTCACCACAAGTGAGTTCATACCCCTTAAATTAACCTTTGAAATGATTTTAAATGTTTTAAATACTTTATGGGGGGGATACAAGTTAAACACTTACAGTTATTACATCAATCACATGTGATTACATTAATCACGTGTGATTAATAACTAGAAAACCAACGATTTTATCACTGTTCAAACTGTTTATCAAACTGTTTCACTTCAAAATGTTTAAAAAACTCTTTTACTTGTAAAATGCTTTTATTAAACTTTGTTTTACTTCTTATAAATTGCATGCCCATATCTGTATAGATATATAAGAAATGTTTAAAGGGCTTAGGAAGGCTATCCACCCTTTTTCCTTTTCGCGCATTGAGATGTGGTCTGGTGGGATTTTGGGTAACCGTTCGAAGGTCGTTTCAATATTAATTATATATCAAATATACAAGTATAGACATAAAAGTAATTCCATATTCATACTTATCAGTGCATCATCAGTAAGTTACCATCGGGGTAACATAGGATCATACTACTACAATTTCTAGATAAATGAGTCAGTTCATTCATGAGTTAATACTTATTAGTACGAGTACTTATACAATTATATACTAGAAAGAGAACATATACAACTATACTAGAAAGAGAACATATACAACTATACTAGACAGAGAACATATACAACTAACTAGAGGAAGAACGTATACAACTATACTAGAACAGTTCATTTCAGTACATATACAAGAATACGTTAACAATTGTGATCCATTGTATCGGAGCATGCCTTAATTGTCATGGCCCGAGTTGTAACCAGAATTCTCTTGGAGGGAGAGTGTGAGTTTGCGTATAGATCTATACTGGATTGACTATCCTACACCTTGCTGCTAGCTACAGCCGGACCTACAGGTCTGCGGGTGCCAAACGTCATTCCGTTATTACGACCATTCGTATGTCGTTGTTATCAGTCGATAGTATGGTGCAATTTATCACATGATACCTTAATATAAATCTGATTTAAGGTAGTTAGTACAACAGTAGTTCCTATAATACAACACTACAGTACTACATTAATTTACTCATTACATCATTAGTGATCTTTTTGATGGGTTTTGGCCATAAGAACTTTCCTATGTGCGCATGCAAAACCCTAATGCTCGGATCTAGGCTTTCTAATTAAACATGCTTTGAATCCAAGACTTCTAATGCCTAATTAGATTAAATAACAACATTGAAATAGATCTAGAACCATACCTTTGAATTCCTTGTTGATCTTGTTGTCTTGGAGCTTCAAGAGTCACAAATGTCACTCCTCTAATGGCTTACAAACACCAATAGCAAGAAAGATGATTTAGGAGAGAAGAGAGGGGAGGAATTTGGCCAGAGTATCTCTACTTTAGATGGTGTATCGAATTCCCTCACCCCTAGGGTCTATTTATACTTGTAGACTCCTTAAGGATTACAGCTTTAACCCTAATTGGATAACTTAGACTTTAAGTTAATCCATATCCTTTCCTTGATAACCCTATGGACGATTTTGGCTTATCCAAGCCCTAGAATCGTCCATCCTATCTTGGATAAGGATTTATAGTCTAAAGTGTAACTATCAAACAATTGACAGTTTATACCCTCTTATTTAATTAATCTCTTTAAGTCACCAAATTAATTCCAATTAATCTATGACTTATATTAATCAAATAACCATATATTATTCCTTATAATATTTACTCTCTCTTAACAAATCATCCATCAAGTTGCTATGGTGAAGGCAACCCAAAAGGACCATGCACAACCGGATCAAATACTTGCCTAATATAGTTGCAGCCTTAGACACTATTCCAACAGTCTCCCACTTGGATAAGTCTAGTAACTATACAAGTACAATTCGGTTTGCAATCATAGCTCTCAAAGACGCTGTCAAACTCTGATCTAATCAATCTTGTCCTTTAGATAAGGGATCGTACAGTCCTCTGTTAGATATCATGCTGACAATCCTATGGAATGGTTAGTCTAGCATTTGATTTCTCGATCTCCGATTTATTCGACATAGAACTTAATTAAACACATCAATTCAGTTCTGACCGGGCCCAACACATAAGTTAAATCAAATCATCGAGTGGCCAAGATATCTCTTCTACCCTCGTAGGATAAAATTTACAGATAAACTTCGACTTATATGCATTTACTTATTCATTAACCAACTATACACAACAATCAGTTTTATAACACCAAGTTACTGATGCGTTTTCGCATTATCAATGTACAATCAATTAACAAATAATAAACCATATATCTAGGTTTTAAGACTATATGATATTATCGTCTTGCGATCACCTTTTATATCGTATTCCATAAAGTGATTCCAGCAAGCGCGGGTTTGTTCCAATGCTCAAAACCAGTTCATAAGCACTCATGAATGTTGCAGCAACCCTTTGCTATGTCTAACACCATTTAGATAATCTACACACCAATTCATGACAATCATCATTCATATCTACTTCCAACATATGAACGATTGTGGACAATTTGAATAATTCGATTATTCCTAATAAATTCAATTATTCTGGAAGTCAAAACATGCAAAGTGAAACAATAGTTAAACGATTAACATAAGATAGCAACATTACTCATAAATAAAACTCCTTTATTTAATCGCCAAATGTTAATTACATTTATCTATTATACGTTTCTAATGCTATCTAATCTATACTAATATCATCCTTCAGCCCAATACTCCTAGCATGCTGCAAGTGCTTAACCCTACTCAGTCCCTTTGTAAGCGGATCTGCTGGGTTATCTTCTGATGATATCCTCTTAAATATGAGTTGTCCTTCTTCTACACGATGTCTAATGAAGTGATATTTTCTGTCGATATGTCTTGATCTACCATGATCCCTCGGTTCCTTGGTTAAGGCAACCGCACCTTCGTTATCACAGAAAATCTCCATGGGCTCCTTTATGGCAGGCACAACTCCAAGATCACCGATGAAGTTCTTTAGCCATATTGCCTCCTTCGACGCTTCGCTCGCTGCGATGTACTCTGATTCGCACGTTGAATCAGCTACGGTTTCTTGCTTGGAACTCTTCCAAGAACCTGCTCCTCCATTTAGGGTAAAGACCTAGCCCGACTGCGAACGGTAGTTGTCCCTATCAGTCTGAAAACTGGCATCACTATACCCTCGCACCTTCAAGTCATCACTCCCTCCAAGGACTAAGAACCATTCTTTCGTCCTCCGAAGGTACTTAAGGATGTTCTTTACCGCAATCCAATGTGCTTTGCAAGGGTTCCCTTGATATCTGCTAACCATGCTTAAAGTGAAGGCTACATCAGGGCGAGTACAAGTCATAGCGTACATGATTGAGCCAACTGCGGAAGCGTACGGTACTCGACTCATTTCTGTTATTTCAGCTTCAGTACTCGGACTTCGAGTCTTACTTAACTTGGCATTTCCTTGTATCGGTAGTTTTCCCTTCTTTGAGTTTTCCATACTAAAACGTTTTAGTACCTTCTCTAAGTAAGTATTCTGACTAAGTCCAATTAGTCTCTTACTTCTTTCTCTTACTATCCTTATTCCCAAAATGTAAGAAGCGTCTCCGAGGTCCTTCATAGCGAAACACTTCCCGAGCCAGGACTTGACTTCCTGCAGAGTCGGGATGTCGTTTCCTATGAGTAATACGTCATCGACATATAGAACGAGGAAGCTTACTATACTCCCACTGGCTTTGACATATACACAAGATTCCTCTTCGCTTCGTACAAATCCAAACTCTTTGACTTTCTCATCGAAGCAAAGATTCCATCTGCGAGACGCTTGCTTAAGTCCATAAATGGACTTCTCAAGCTTACACACTCTATTTGGATGCTTCGGATTCACAAACCCCTCTGGCTGAGCCATGTAAACATCCTCAGCCAACTTTCCGTTAAGGAAGGCGGTCTTGACATCCATTTTCCAAATTTCATAATCATGAAATGCGGCAATTGCTAGCATCACTCTAATAGATATAATCTTCGCAACTGGTGAGAAGATCTCATCATAGTCAACTCCTGGAGTTTGAGTAAAGCCCTTCGCAACCAATCGCGCTTTATACGTGTGTACGTTCCCATCCACGTCGGTCTTCTTCTTGAAGTTCCATTTGCACCCAACGGTCTTACGTCCGGGCACATAATCAACCAAATTCCAAACTTGGTTATCGTACATGGATTGGATCTCTCTATCCATTGCCTCTTTCCATTTCGCAGACTCCGGGCCTGCCATGGCTTCCTTATAGCTATTAGGTTCATCAAGATCTACTAGTGTACCATCACTAATATACGTGTCCCCTTCGGTAGTAATATGAAAACCATAAAACTGGGGATGAACTCTAACTCTATCGGAACATCTAAGAGGTAAGGACTCGTCAATCGGTTCAACTGGAGTTTCCTCCTCGGGTTGAATGCCAACGGTAGAGGTTCCTTCATCTATCGACTCTTGAATCTCTTCAAGTTCGATTTGCCTCCCACTGTCTCCTTGGCTTATGAGTTCTCGCTCTCGGAAAACTCCTCTCCTCGCAACAAAGACAACGTTGTCCTTCGTTCTATAAAAGAGATATCCAAAGGATGTCTGCGGGTAGCTGATGAAAATTCATCGCTCACTTCGAGGTTCAAGCTTGTCGTGAGTATCTCGTCTTACGAAAGCCTCGCAACCCCAAACCTTGATGTGTGCCAACAAGGGAGCTTTCCCCGTCCACATCTCGTGAGGTGTTTTGGCAACCTTCTTAGTAGGGACTCGGTTAAGGATGTGGGCAGCAGTCTCTAAGGCATACTCCCAAAAGAAGATAGGTACTGAAGCACGACTCATCATAGAGCGAACCATATCCAATAAGGTTCCATTACGCCTTTCTGCCACACCATTCAACTGTGGTGTCCTAGGAGTCGTCAATTGCGAAACTATTCCACACTCCTTGAGATAATCGTGGAATTCAAGACTTAGGTACTCTCCTCCTCGATCGGATCGAAGCATCTTGATTTTCCTGCCCAATTGATTCTCCACTTCATTCTTGAACTCTTTGAACTTTTCAAAGGTTTCTGACTTTTTGCTTGATTAAATAGATATACCCATATCTACTATAATCTTCGGTAAAAGTCACATAGAAGCGGTTCCCATCCTTCATGGTCGATCTAAAGGGTCCACATACATCGGTATGTATTAGGTCCAATAGTCCCTCACCCCTTTCACAAGTATTCGTGAAGGGTGAAATAGTCATCTTTCCAAGTAAACAAGACTCGCATGTGTCATCTTCCCTAAGGTCGAATGACTCCAACACTCCATCCTTTTGGAGTTGGGCTATGCGTTTCTTGTTGACATGTCCAAGATGGTAATGCCACAAGGATGCTTTATCCATACTAGTGGAAGAATCAACATTCAAAACATCATTTCCTAAGTTATCAACAATCATAACAGTTTCATATATTCCATTACACGGTATAGCTTCAAAGTAAAACACACTATTTAGATAAGCCAAAATAGAACCATTCTCATTAATAAAAGAAAATCTAAATCCTTGTCTATATAAACCATGAAGTGAAATGATGTTTCTAGCCATTTCTGGCAAATAGCAACAATTGTTCAAATCTAAACATAAATTATTCCTACGCACTAAAGAATACACTCCAATCTTGGTAACAGGCAACGATCTTCTGTTCCTCATGATTAGATTGATCCTTCCTTGCTCCACATCCCTACTTCTTCTTAGTCCCTGCACATTTGAACAAATGTGATAACCACAACCGGTGTCAAGAACCCAAGAAATAGCATGATTAGAATCGTTAGATTTAATTGTGTATATACCTGCGAAAGATGGCTTGATCTTTCCTTCTTTGATTGCTTGTAGGTATTCTGGGCAGCTTCTCTTCCAATGTCCTATCTTGTGGCAGTGGTGGCACTCTGCCTCCTTCGGGTTAGGATAGGGCTTAGTGGGATCAACTTTGGTCCTACTAGAAGAGGCACCATCTCGGGCTTTTACCTTGCGATAGTTCTTCGATGAAGCCTTCCTCTTCTTTCCCTTTCCTTGACCAATTGCCAAGACAGGAGCAGCAGACGGATTGGGAGTAGGTGCAACAGACTTGTCTTTGAAGTTTCTCTCAGCAACCCTCAAAAGACCTTGGAGTTTGCTTAGGGTGACCTCCTCTTTGTTCATGTGGTAGGTCATCCTAAATTGGTTGTACATCGGAGGCAAAGAGTGAAGCACCATGTCGATCGCCAAGTCTTCCCCAAAGTCAACATTTAACTTGCGAAGGCGATCGACATACCTTTGCATCTTTTGCAGGTGCACGGTAAGAGATTCTCCATGACCCATCTTAGCGGAGATCATGTTAGTGAAAATCTCATCACGCTCTTGTCTCGCATTTTGGTGGTATCTCTCCAATAAGTCTTGAATGATCTCGTATGGATACATGTCCTCGTAGGACTTTTGGAATTCAGAGTTCATGGTGGCAATCATGATGCAATGTACCTTCATTGCATCTCGCTCATGAGTCTCAAAAGCGGTGATTTCGGCCGGAGTAGCGATTTCGGGGTTGATCTTCTCAAGTTTTTCATCGAGGACATACTCCTTATCCTCATAGCGAGCAATGGTGCGAATGTATCTTATCCATTCGCTAAAGTTCGTTCCATTGAAGGTGACCTTTTGGCAAAGGCTCATCAACGTGAAAGAACTAGCAGCAGCATTGTTTGCGTTCGACATCTATAGAAAGGACAAAGATAGATTACAATAAGAATCCCTAATTATCACCCAATATGAAAAATTAGGGTTAGAATCCAACAGTAACATTTACATATTAGAAAAGGGATGTCGTAATCTAATATGAAAATAAATTGAAGGTAAGTGAATGACGAATCACTAATTCTCCATTACAAAACCTAGACTATTAGTCCTAAGTGTATTGAGAATTCCTAGGTTCGGATGAGATTCATTGAAACTATTCAATGGCATGTTTAAATCTCGATATGCCCCTCTTGTTTGTGACTGGGATGCCGAGGATCACAAAGCGGGTGTGAATTACCATGCAAATTCACATGGTGCCTTCATTGTAACGATCACCTATTCGATGTGCCGGTAAACCACACACGCTCCATCGAACTATGATAAACAATGAATCACCCTTTGCCACCTTTGCTTAGAACCAATTAGTGTGCCGGTAAACCACACACGCTCCACTAACTTCTTAGCAAGGGTGCAAAGTGTAATTTCATGGGATTGCATCAATTTACTTTTCCTAAAGTAACTAAGATTGGGAAATTTTTTAAAATGTGTAGTTACTTTGTATTACTTATTATACTTTTAATGAGAGGATGAGGTTGCCCTATCCTACCCGTTCGGCTAATGACCCTCCACCAATCAAGCAAGCGGTGGGTGTGAGTGTACACCCATTAAGCGCCATTTTATAGGCCGCAACCTTATACACACCTTATAGATCGGCTTCGTGAATGAGGCCTACTAACGGTAAGACTAGCATTTAGTTATACATATATATATATATATATATATATATATATATATATATATATATATATATATATATATATATATATATATATTATTCTAGTAATATCATATTAGTATAAGGTTGTGTTTTAAACCTTTTAAAACGTAGGGTTTGAAATTTAAGTTGTCTAAATTAAAACTTTTAATCACAAATATAAATTTCAAAACTTGAGGGCAAGTTTTAAACATTTAAAACATGGAGGATCAAATAACAAATAATTCCAATTAACAATTAATATCCTAATTATCTATATTTGATTTATCCAAGATTTCTTTTAAGATAATTACCAAAATAATCAAAATAATTAATTAATTATCATATAAGGAAATTAAATATTTTATTAGATGATAAATATCTTTAATTAGATCAAGATTATAGTCATATATATCAAAAAATCGGATTAGGGTTGATCTAATATGATTAAGGTAAGTTTCCATAAGATAAGCATGAAAAAATCCCGGTTTTGGCTAATCCTGATGCCTGGACTCGCCGAGTCAGGGAAACTCGCCGAGTCCATGACTCAGAAACCAAAAAATCGAATTTTGCAGGTTTGTTTCAGTTAATCAAGCAACAATTTAAAGAAAACCAAGCTAGGCTCTGATACAACTGATGGGATTTAGCCATAAGAACTTTCCTATGTGCGCATGCAAAACCCTAATGCTCGGATCTAGGCTTTCTAATTAAACATGCTTTGAATCCAAGACTTCTAATGCCTAATTAGATTAAATAACAAGATTGAAATAGATCTAGAACCATACCTTTGAATTCCTTGTTGATCTTGTTGTCGTGGAGCTTCTAGAGTCACAAATGTCACTCCTCTAATGGCTTACAAACACCAATAGCAAGAAAGATGATTTAGGAGAGAAGAGAGGGGAGGAATTCGGCCAGAGTATCTCTACTTTAGATGGTGTATCGAATTCCCTCACCCCTAGGGTCTATTTATACTTGTAGACTCCTTAAGGATTACAGCTTTAACCCTAATTGGATAACTTAGACTTTAAGTTAATCCATATCCTTTCCTTGATAACCCTATGGACGATTTTGGCTTATCCAAGCCCTAGAAATCGTCCATCCTATCTTGGATAAGGATTTATAGTCTAAAGTGTAACTATCAAACAATTGACAGTTTATACCCTCTTATTTAATTAATCTCTTTAAGTCACCAAATTAATTCCAATTAATCTATGACTTAGAATAATCAAATAACCATATATTATTCCTTATAATATTTACTCTCTCTTAACAAATCATCCATCAAGTTGCTATGGTGAAGGCAACCTAAAAGGACCATGCACAACCGGATCAAATACTTGCCTAATATAGTTGCAGCCTTAGACACTATTCCAACACTTTTCTCTTAAACAATTATGTATAAACTATGTTTTGAAAATGATAGTTACAATTGAGTAAATTACACACTTTTACAACAAACGAACATACAAAACAGTTATGCCTTGGTAGAAGGCTACTTTAATAGAAAATATAGGTTTTTTTGAGAGATTCAAGCTTTTACAAACACTTACAAACCTTTACATAGATTTTACAAACTTACACTTGATACATGTTCAAACATTTTTGGATGACAAATACCGACACTAAAATACTTATGAACTCACCGGCTTAATGCTGATAAACTCTTTCAAAATAACTTGTATTCTCAGGTCATCAGTAGACAGGTACCGAGGCCAGCTTTTGAGAAGATGGAGTGCATCCAAGACTCATCTTATTATTTTGATATGCATTATTTTTGGTGTCTATACTGTACAGAACACGCTTGTATTAAAATTATATATTTAATGCAGTGGATGATGTTGTTTGCTTATTTACATTTACTGTGTTGTGATACTTTACTGATGGGTTTTGGTGATAACACATCCTATGTGCTCATACAAACCCTAATGCTTGGATCTAGGTTTCTCTATTGTACATGCTTTGAATCCAAGATTATAAACCCTAATTCTAGCATTCAAGTAATCATATTAATATGTAATTAGGTTTAAGATCATACCTTGATTGTTATGTAGGAATAACAATCCCAATTCCTGCTTGTATTGACTTTGGAAGGCTTAGAGTCACAAGTGTCACTCCTCTAATGGCTTACAAACACCATAAGCAAGAGGATGAAGAGGAGAGAGGTTGGAGGCTACCAAAAATGTGTGTAAACCCTTACAAGAAGCTTAGCCACGTTTTTGAGCCTTAAGGGGTCTTTATATAGTTCGGCTATTAGGGTTATCTAACAAGGAAACCCTAATTTGGATGCTTAAGCCCTAAGCAACCCATAGACTCCTTTAATTAAGCCCATCGACGATTTTCTTATGGGTTTCCCATTAGAATTCGTTCATCCCTTAATTTAAGGCAATCCATGGCCCAAATTGCAATTATCTTATAATTACAGTTCCAGTCCCTTAAGTTTAATTAATCTCTTTTAGTCACAAAACTAATTACCAATTAATTATTGACTAATATTAATTAAACAATATGATTTCTCCTTTAATATATTATTCTCATAATACATTAATAAATCATATTTAATCCTTACTCTCCATAATTCATCCTATCAAGTTGCTTTGGTGAAGGCAACCCAAAAGGACCATGCACCATCGGGTCAAGTACATACCAAAATAGTTATGGACTTAGACACTAATCCAACAGTCTCCCACTTGGATAAGTCTAACAACTATTCTGCGTATGACTTCAGATCCTGATCTGCAATCGTAGCTTTCCAAAGCTGCTGTCAACTCTGATCATATCAGATACGCGTGTCCTTAGATAAGGGATCATATATTCCTCCATTCTAGATATCGTATGAGATATGATTTCTGTAACAGCTCAAATTTTCAAATGAATTTTTCATTTAAAATAGAACAATATTATTCAACAAAAGTATTTATTCCAAGTTCATTTCAAAAATACAAATAACGAATCCCCAAGGTCTCCAACAATGGCAGTGTGTACGCGTCACGCCGGCGCCTTCCCACGATCATCACTAGTACCTGAAACACATAAATACAACTTGTAAGCATAAATGCTTAGTGAGTTCCCCAGTATACGACTTACACACATACGCCTTTCCAGGCCCTGACCTTCCGGTCCACATAACATTGCCTTCCGGCCCGTAACTTAATCGCCTTCCGGCCCATAACATATCGCCTTCCGGCCCGTAGTATATTGCCTTCCAGCCCATAGTATATTGCCTTCCGGCCCATAACATTTACAACACATAACACATATAACATAACACACATAGCACATATACCATACATCATACCTGTTCCTTCTATCACATAACATATCGCCTTCCGGCCCGTGTAAACATACATAACATGTATAGCATCTACCTTTCTAGTTATAGCATAAATCACATATATCACATACGACCTTCCGGTCACACAGTCAAACCCTTCCGGGTGAAGTATAGTGAGGAAACTCACCTCGTAGTATGCAAGCTATAAACCCTTGGAGCTACTCGCACTCGATCCGCTAATCTGCAGACTCCCTATAATACCACATACCTTTATTAATGATCTTATCAAACAAGACACTGACCCTACTAAATTACATACCGATTAACGGTTAACTTGCCGGACTCGTCGAGTGCAAAAGCGACTCGGCAGGTCTAGACGTCCTCCCCAACTTCCCTGTTATTCCCCTTTCTACCCGTCGAGTACCCCCCCCCCCCCCCCCTCTTGACTCGACGAGGTCCTTGTGAAAGAATCGCGGGGCCACCTCGACTCCACTCCCCGAGTCTAAAGAACGACTCGACGAGTCCCAGTAAGTCTTCAAGATACTCGCCGAGTCTGAAGAACAACTCGGCGAGTTCTAGTGAATCTTCAAGCTACTCGCCGAGTCTGAAGAACAACTCGACGAGTTCTAGTGAATCTTCAAGCTACTCGCCGAGTCTGATCATTGGACTCGGCGAGTCCACGCCATGCAGTCAATCAACTGCCTCCTGTAATTCGCATGGTTCTGTAATATATAGATATGGGACTTCCAGGACCTTTACACATACTATTACTGGGATTTAAACACTTGTAACAACACTATAATCTACCTAATCATTAAATGGGTTTCCTAAACCCTAGATTCGTGTACAACACCAATACTACAGAAATGATCCGAGGATTACCTGGAAAACGTGTTCCCTGTGTCCCCAACCTTCAGAGCTCAATCCCCTTGATTCTCCTTTGACCACAACCTTGCCTCTTCTTGCCTAACAACCTCTTCAAGCTTCCACTAGTCTTCACCCTTGCTCCAGATGCCCACAGACGTTTAGGTTATCTTCAATCGGCTAAAAGACGAGACATGACGGCCCTAAAGACATTATATACGATCCAGAATCAAAACGGCTAGGGTTTCAGCTGAACAGCGTCGACTCGCCGAGTCCCTAATGGACTCGTCGAGTCCAGTCGCGAATCTGTGTCCAAGACCATGGTCCTACTCGGCGAGTCAGGCACCAACTCGCCGAGTCCCCTCCTAAATATGCCCCAAAATAGTTTAAAGCAATACCTGAAATTACGGGCTGTTACAACTCTCCCCCACTAGAACTAGACTTCGCCCTCGAAGTCTCGCTCTGCGAATAACTCCGGATGTTGCTCCCGCATTTCACTCTCCGGCTCCCAAGTCATCTTCGATCCCTTCCGATGTTGCCACTGAACCAACACCAAAGGTATCTCCTTGTTCAGCAAAACCTTGATCTTCCGATCCCTGATAGCTACTGGCCTCTCGGCGTAATTCAGGCTCGCATCCACCTGAATATCCTCTAACGGAACCACTGCCGATTCATCGGCTATACACTTCCTCAACTGTGATACGTGAAAGGTATTGTGAATCTGACCTAGCTCCGCTGGCAACTCCAACCGATAAGCTACCCGACCTACCCTTGCAATTACCCGAAAAGGACCTATGAACCGGGGCCCCAACTTGCCCCTCTTTCTGAACCGAATCACACCTTTCCAAGGAGAAACCTTTAGGAGAACGAAGTCGCCAACCTGGAATTCGAGCTCGGACCGGCGTCTGTCCGCGTAACTCTTCTGTCGGCTCTGGGCGGTCAATAACCTCTGCCTCACCTGCTGAATCTGATCGGTCGTTTGAAGTACGATCTCTGTACTGCCCATCACTCTCTGTCCCACTTCTCCCCAGCAAATGGGAGTCCGACACCTCCTACCATACAACAACTCAAAAGGTGGCATACCAATGCTCGAATGATGGCTGTTGTTGTAGGAGAACTCAGCCAAAGGCAAATGCGCATCCCAGCTACCCCCGAAGTCTAACACACACGCTCTAAGCATGTCTTCCAATGTCTGAATCGTCCGCTCGCTCTGACCGTCGGTCTGGGGATGGTATGCGGTACTAAAATGCAGTTTAGTACCCAACTCCTCATGGAATTTCTTCCAGAACCTGGAAGTGAAACGTACATCGTGGTCCGAGACAATCGAGATCGGCACTCCATGTCGAGATACTATCTCTCTCACGTATAACTCTGCCAACTTCTCTGCTGATGAACTTTCGCTAATGGCAAGGAAGTGTGCACTCTTTCTCAACCTATCCACAATCACCCAAATTGCATCGACTCCTTTGGCAGTTCTCGGTAATTTGGTGATGAAATCCATCGTGATCTGTTCCCACTTCCACTCAAGAATCTCCAAGGGCTGCAACTTACCATGCGGTCTCTGGTGCTCGGCCTTAAACCTATGGCAGGTTAAACACCTCTCAACGAACCAAGCGACGTCTCTCTTCATGCAAGGCCACCAATACTCCTTTCTCAAATCCAAATACATCTTCGTAGCACCGGGATGGATCGAAAATTTCGATCTGTGAGCCTCCTCCATCAAAGTAACACGCGTACCGCCCACGAATGGTACCCAAATCCGACCCTGAAACGTCAGAAGTCCCCGTCCATCCTTAACGAACTCTGAAATTAACCCAACGACCCGCTCCTTCTTCTGCATCTCGGATTTCACAACCTCGGCCTGTGCCCCACGAATGGCATCTAATACCGGAGTCATCACCATCAACCTCAAACATACGTCCCGCAATGAAGTGCTCTCCGCCCTACGACTCAATGCATCGGCTACCACATTAGCCTTGCCTGGGTGGTATAGGATCTCACAGTCATAATCCTTAACCACGTCTAACCATCTCCTCTGACGCATATTTAGGTTGGGTTGATCCATCAAATACTTCAAACTTTTACGGTCCATGTATATAGTACAACGAACCCCGTACAGGTAGTGACGCCAAATTTTGAGAGCGAACACTACTGCCCCCAACTCTAAGTTATGCGTGGGATACCTCGCCTCGTGAGGCTTCAGCTGCCTCGATGCATAAGCTATCACATGACCCCTCTGCATCAACACTGCACCCAGTCCCGAAATCGATGCGTCGCAATATACGACAAAGTCTTCCATCCCTTCCGGGAGAGCTAATACCGGGGCTTCGCACAGTATCTGACGAAGTGCCTCGAAGGAAGTCTGCTGCTCTGGTCCCCATGAGAATGTAACACCCTTCCGGGTCAATCTGGTGAGCGGTACCGCGATCTTGGAGAAGTCCCTAATAAACCTCCGATAGTACCCCGCCAACCCAAGGAAACTCCTGATCTCGGAAGGTGACTTCGGTGCCTCCCAACTCATCACTGCTTCCACCTTGGCCGGATCAACCAATATCCCTGCCTGATTAACAACATGTCCCAGAAATTGGACCTCCCGCAACCAGAAGTCACATTTGGAGAATTTTGCATATAGCTTCTCCGACCTCAGTACCTCAAGGACCTCCCTCAAATATCCCTCATGCTGCTCTCTAGACCGCGAATACACCAGGATGTCGTCGATAAATACAATCACAGACCGATCCAGCATCGGCCTGCATACCCTGTTCATGAGGTCCATGAACACTGCTGGGGCATTGGTGAGCCCAAAAGGCATCACCACGAACTCGTAATGCCCATACCGCGTCCTAAATGCTGTCTTCTGGACGTCCTCATCCCGCACTCTTACCTGATGGTACCCTGGTCTCAAGTCGATCTTGGAAAACCAAGATGCCCCTTGCAACTGATCGAATAGATCATCGATCCTTGGTAACGGATAGCGGTTCTTGACTGTCACCTTGTTCAGCTCCCGGTAATCGATACACATCCGGTGTGAACCATCCTTTTTCTTGACGAACAGAATCGGTGCTCCCCACGGCGAGCTACTCGGCCGAATAAATCCCTTTCCCAACAACTCCTAGAGTTGCGAGGACAACTCTTGCATCTCTGGAGGTGCAAGACGATAAGGCACCTTCGCAATAGGCGCAGCCCCTGGAACTAGATCGATACCAAACTCTACTTGTCTCGCAGGAGGTACTGCCGGCAAATCCTCGGGAAAAACATCTGGAAACTCGCGCACCACTGGAACCTCCTCCACTGTCTTCGGTCTCTCAGAAGTCTCCCGTGTATCCATCACATACGCCACAAAACCGTTACATCCCTGCTGTAGGCATTGCCTCGCCCTAGCGGCCGAACAAAAAGCTGATCCCGAACGGGTACCCTCGTCGTATACCGTAAGAACTCCCCCACTAGGGTCTCGTATAGTCACCAGCTGACGCTCGCAGTCAATGAAGACGCTGAATCGGCTCAACCAGTCCATGCCTACGATGACACAGACATCCCCCATCGCAATAGGAACTAGGTCAATCGGAAACGCGACCCCGAAGATCTCTAGCACACATCCCCGAAGAACCTCCGTAGCACAAATCACCTTCTTGGCCGCAATAGAAACACTCAAAGGTCGACTTAACGGCTCACGACTAATCCCGATATGCTGACTAAAAGCTAACGATACAAAAGATCTACTCGCACCCGAATCAAATAACACTAGGGCAGGCATAGAGTTCACAAGAAAAGTACCTACACATACATTAACATAAGCATAACATTTCGACCTTTAAGTAAATACGTGAATGATAACATACCTGCCACAACATCGGGCGCAGCACGGACCTCCTCCGCAGTCAGCTGAAAAGCTCTTCCGCGAGCCCTCGGGGCCTCGACCTTCGCCGGTCGGGTCTCAGCAGTCCTGGTAGTAGGTGTAGCTCCCTGACGAAGCTGCGGACACTCGGCCTTCCGATGGCCTGTCTGGTTGCAGTGAAAGCAAACCATAAACCCCTTAGGGCAATCCCTGGCAATGTGTCCCTCCTTGCCACACTTGTAGCAACCACCAGCTCGGCACACCCCCTCGTGACTCTTGCCGCACTTTGCGCAAGTACGGCCCTTCGGACCTCCCATCCTCGAATCAGCGGACTTGATCCGCTTGGCTGTCGGTTGAGACTGAGCCGGTCGCCGATCCACCTGCCGAGACTCGGCCTCCTCCCTCGCCTGAGTCTCCAACTCAATCTCGCGCTTCCTGGCGTTCGCCTGAAGCTCAGCGAAAGTACGATAGGTGGAGTTTGACACAAACTCCCGGATATCCCTCCTCAGAACGCCCAAATACCGACTCATCCGTGACTGCTCCGTAGATACCAGCTCAGGGCTGAACATCGCCCTCTCATGAAACTTCCGCGTAACCACCGCAACGGAATCAGTACCCTGCTTAAGGGTCAAGAACTCCTGGATCAATCGTTCCCTCTCCACTGGGGGAACGTACTCGTCCCTGAACATCTCAGTAAACCTCTCCCATGTCACCGCTGAAATCTCCGCCTGAGTGAAGTTCGCCGTCACGAACTTCCACCAATCCTTCGCTCCCAGTCGGAGCTGGTTCAAAGCGAACCGTACCTTCAGGTGCTCCGGGCACGAACAAGTGTAAAAGCACCCCTCTATATCGGGGATCCACCTCATCGCAGCAATCGGATCCAGCGTCCCATCGAACTCAGGGGGTTTCGTGTTGCTGAATTCCCGGAATAGCAATGAATCGCCCCCTTGCGGTCTAGCAGCGGTCACTGCTGCGGTAGCGGCAGCGACTGCAGCTTCAGTCAGTGCGGCGTACCGCTCCTCAAACTCCTCCATCAGGGTGGTCTTAATGGACCCAAACATCTCCGGGATCTCAGCCCTAACCGCCGCAGCTACCTCTTCCTGAATCATCTGACGAATCTCCTCGTCACTCATACTGCTCGAACTCGCTCCGTGGCGTGTCGTAACCATGATGTCTCTGAAATACAACATAAAATTATCAGAGACTCCATCAAGTACATTTGTACTCGATAACGCAACCCTACTCAGCCTCCGGTACCCAGGGATTCTTACTTGGGTCTTCCACCGACCCGGTGTCTTCGGTAGTACGGGCCCAATACTACCGATCACACCGTATCAGTATTCGTCCCAAATCTTCCTCCCCAAACCCAGAATAATGAGTACTCTACCTCTAGTATGCACTATCTACTTGCACGCTCCCAAATATCTCATATAAGCAATCTCCCTAGACTAAGGCATCACAAAACAGGCCGTTCTAGTCCTATCATGTATACCTAGTCTTCTAGCATGCATAACAATTCATAATTCAGTGCATAACATAACATTGTAAGGTATTCTGGGGATCTTTACCGTTCGGGCGCTGGCTGATCGTACACACTGCTCCGTTCTTGTTTACCGCTTTAACATTTATAAAATTTTATGTCTTTATGATTTTTGAAAGATTTTTCCCCAAATCCTCGGTTTGAGTTCAGTTACACCCGAAGGTACACCCGAATCCCTCAAACCAAGGCTCTGATACCAATTGTAACAGCTCAAATTTTCAAATGAATTTTTCATTTAAAATAGAACAATATTATTCAACAAAAGTATTTATTCCAAGTTCATTTCAAAAATACAAATAACGAATCCCCAAGGTCTCCAACAATGGCAATGTGTACGCGTCACGCCGACGCCTTCCCACGATCATCACTAGTACCTGAAACACATAAATACAACTTGTAAGCATAAATGCTTAGTGAGTTCCCCAGTATACGACTTACACACATACGCCTTTCCAGGCCCTGACCTTCCGGTCCACATAACATTGCCTTCCGGCCCGTAACTTGTAACAGCTCAAATTTTCAAATAAATTTTTCATTTAAAATAAAACATCATTATTCGACAAAAGAGTTTATTCCAAGTTTATTGCAAAAGTATAAATAATAAATCCTCAAGATCTTCAACAATGGCAGTGTGTACGTGTCACGCCGGCGCCTTCCCACGGTCATCGCTAGTGCCTGAAAAACATAAACACAACTAGTAAGCATAAATGCTTAGTGAGTTCCCAAGTATAAAACTTACCCACATACGCCTTCCGGCCCGGACCTTTCGGTCCACATAACATTGCCTTCCGGCCCGTAACATAATCGCCTTTCGGCCCATAACATATCGCCTTCCGGCCCGTATTACATTGCCTTCCGGCCCATAGTATTTTGCCTTCCGGCCCATAATAGTATAAAACAAAACACATATAACATATCACACATAACACATAAGTCATACATCATACCGTTCTTTCTATCACATAAAGTCACGCCTTCCGGCCCGTATAAGCATACATCACATATAAGCATACATCACATATAAAGCATCTACCTCTCTAGACATAGCATAAATATAACATATACAACCTTCCGGTCACGCAGTCAAACCCTTACGGTTGAAGTATAGTGAGGAGACTCACCTCGTAGTATGCAAGCTATAAACCCTTCGAGCTACTCGCACTCGATCCGCTAATCTGCAGGCTCCCTATAATACCACATACCTTTATTAATGATCTTATCAAACAAGACAACCGACCCTACTAAATTACATACAGGTCAACGGTCAACTTGACCGGACTCGTCGAGTGCAAAGGCAACTCGGCGAGTCTAGACACCCCGACTCCACTCGCCGAGTCTAAAGAACGACTCGACGAGTTCCAGTAGGTCTTCAAGCTACTCGCCGAGTCTGAAGAACAACTCGGCGAGTCCTAGTGAATCTTCAAGCTACTCGCCGAGTCTGATCATTGGACTCGGCGAGTCCTCGCCATGCAGTCAATCCGCTGCCTCCTGTAACTCGCATGATTCCGTAATATATAGATATGGGGCTTCCTGGACCTTCACATATACTATTACAGGGGTTTAACCACTTGTAACAACACTATAATCTATCAATTCCTTAAATGGGTTTCCTAAACCCTAAATTCGCATACAACGTAAAAGCTACAGATATGATCCGAAGATTACCTGGAAACGTGTTCCATGTGTCCCCAACCTTCAGAACTCGACCCCTTGAACCTCCTTTGATCACCACCTTGCCTCTCCTTGTCTAACAACCTCTTCAAGCTTCCACTAGCCCTCACCCTTGCTCCAGATGCCCACAGACTCCTAAGATATCTTCAATCGGCCAAAAGACGAGACATGACGGCCCTAAACATTATATACGATTCAGAATCAAAACGGCTAGGGTTTCAGCTGAACAGCGTCGACTCGCCGAGTCCCTATTGGACTCGTCGAGTCCAGTCGCGTATCTGTGACCAAGACCGTGGTCCTACTCGGCGAGTCAGGCACCAACTCGCCGAGTCCCCTCCTAAATGTGCCCCAAAAATAATTTAAAGAAATACTTGAAATTTCGGGCCGTTACAACTCTCCCCCACTAGAACTAGACTTCCCCCTCGAAGTCTCATTTTGCGAATAACTCCGGATGTTGCTCCCGCATTTCTCTTTCCAGCTCCCAAGTCATCTCCGATCGCTTCCGATGTTGCCACTGAACCAACACCAGAGGTATCTCCTTGTTCCGTAGAACCTTGATCTTCCGATCCCTGATAGCTACTGGTCTCTCGGTGTAATTCAGGCTCGCATCCACCTGAATATCTTCTAACGGAACCACTGCCGCTTCATCGGCTATACACTTCCTCAACTGTGATACGTGAAAGGTATCGTGAATCTGACTCAGCTCCGCTGGCAACTCCAACCGATAAGCCACCCGACCTACCCTTGCAATTACCCAGAATGGACCTATGAACCGGGGCCCGAATTTGCCCCTCTTCCTGAACCGAATCACCCCTTTCCAAGGAGAAACCTTTAGGAGAACGAAGTCGCCGACCTGGAATTCGAGCTCGGACCGGCGTCTGTCCGCATAACTCTTCTGTCGGCTCTGGGCGGTCAATAACCTCTGCCTCACTCGTTGAATCTGTTCGGTCGTCTGAAGTACGATCTCTATACTGCCCATCACTCTCTGTCCCACTTCTCCCCAGCAAATGGGAGTCCGACACCTCCTACCATACAACAACTCAAAAGGTGGCATACCAATGCTCGAATGATGGCTGTTGTTGTAGGAAAACTCAGCCAACGGCAGATGCGCATCCCAGCTACCCCCGAAGTCTAACACACACGCTCTAAGCATGTCTTACAATGTCTGAATCGTCCGCTCGCTCTGACCGTCTGTCTGGGGATGGTATGCGGTACTAAAATGCAGTTTAGTACCCAACTCCTCATGGAATTTCTTCCAGAACCTGGAAGTGAAACGTACATCGCGGTCCGAAACAATCGAGGTCGGCACTCCATGCCGAGATACTATCTCTCTCACGTATAACTCTGCCAACTTCTCTGCTGATGAACTTTCGCTAATGGCAAGGAAGTGTGCACTCTTTGTTAGCCTATCCACTATCACCCAAATCGCATCGACTCCCCTGGCAGTTTTCGGCAATTTGGTGATGAAATCCATCGTGATCTGTTCCCACTTCCACTCAGGAATCTCCAAGGGTTGCAACTTACCGTGCGGTCTCTGGTGCTCGGCCTTAACCCTACGGCAGGTCAAACACCTCTCAACGAACCAGGCAACGTCTCTCTTCATGCAAGGCCACCAGTACTCCTTTCTCAAATCCAAATACATTTTCGTAGCACCGGGATGGATCGAGAATTTCGATCTGTGTGCCTCCTCCATCAAAGTAACACGCGTACCGCCCACGAATGTTACCCAGATCCGACCCTGAAATGTCAGAAGTCTCCGTCCATCCATAACGAACTCTGAAATCAACCCGAAGACCCGCTCCTGTTTCTGCATCCCAGACTTCACAACCTCGGCCTGTGCCCCACGAATAGCATCTAATACCGGAGTCATCACCGTCCATCTCAAACATACGTCCCGCAATGGAGTGCTCTCCGCCCTACGACTCAATGCATCGGCTACCACATTAGCCTTGCCTGGGTGGTATAGGATCTCACAGTCATAATCCTTAACCACGTCTAACCATCTCCTCTGACGCATGTTTAGGTTGGGTTGATCCATCAAATACTTCAAACTCTTATGGTCCGTGTATATGGTACAACGAACCCCGTACAGGTAGTGACGCCAAATTTTGAGGGCGAACACTACTGCCCCCAACTCTAAGTCATGCGTGGGATATCTCGCTTCGTGAGGCTTCAGCTGCCTCGATGCATAGGCTATCACATGGCCCCTCTGCATCAACACTGCACCCAGTCCTGAAAACGATGCGTCGCAATATACGACAAAGTCCTCCATCCCTTCCGGGAGAGCTAATACTGGGGCTTCGCACAGTCTCTAACGAAGTGTCTCGAAGGAAGTCTGCTGCTCGGGTCCCCATGAAAATGTAACACCCTTTCGGGTCAATTTGGTGAGCGGCACCGCGATCTTGGAGAAGTCCCTAATGAACCTTCGATAATACCCCGCCAACCCAAGGAAACTCCTGATCTCAGAAGGTGACTTCGGTGCCTCCCAACTCATCACCGCTTCCACCTTGGCCGGATTGACCAATATCCCTGCCTGATTTACAACGTGCCCCAGAAATTGGACCTCCCGTAACCAGAAGTCACATTTGGAGAATTTTGCATATAGCTTCTCCGACCTCAGTACCTCAAGGACCTCCCTCAAATGTCCCTCATGCTGCTCTCTAGACCGCGAATACACCAGAATGTCATCGATGAATACAATCACAGACCGATCCAGCATCGGCCTGCATACCCTGTTCATGAGATCCATGAACACTGCTGGGGCATTGGTGAGCCCAAAAGGCATCACCACGAACTCGTAATGCCCATACCGCGTCCTAAATGCTGTCTTCTGGACGTCCTCATCCCGCACTCTTACCTGATGGTACCCTGATCTCAAATCAATCTTGGAAAACCAAGATGCCCCTTGCAACTGATCGAATAGATCATCGATCCTCGGTAACGGATAGCGGTTCTTGACCGTCACCTTGTTCAGCTCCCGGTAATCGATACACATCCGGTGTGAACCATCCTTCTTCTTGACGAACAGAATCGGTGCTCCCCACGGCGAGCTACTCGGCCGAATAAATCCCTTCCCCAACAACTCTTGAAGTTGCGAGGACAATTCTTGCATCTCTGTAGGTGCAAGACGATAAGGCACCTTCGCAATAGCCGCAGCCCCTGGAACTAGATCGATACCAAACTCCACTTGCCTCGCAGGAGGTACTCCCGGCAAATCCTCGGGAAAAACATCTGGAAACTCGCGCACCACTGGAACCTCCTTCAGTGTCTTCGGTCTCTCGGAAATCTCCCACGTATCCATCACATATGCCACAAAACCGTTACATCCCCGCTGTAGGCATTGCCTCGCCCTAGCGGCCGAACAAAAAGCTGATCCCGAACGGGTACCCTCGCCGTATACCGTAAGAACTCCCCCACTAGGGTCTCGTATAGTCACCAGCTGACGCTCGCAGTCGATAACAGCGCTGAATCGGCTCAACCAGTCCATGCCTACGATGACACAGACATCCCCCATCGCAATAGGAATTAGGTCAATCGGAAACGCAACCCCGAAGATCTCTAGCACACATCCCCGAAGAACCTCCGTAGCACAAATCACCCTCTCAGCCGCAATAGAAACGCTCAAAGGCCAACTTAACGGCTCACGACTAATGCCGATGTGCTGACTAAAAGCTAACGATACAAACGATCTACTCGCACCCGAATCAAATAACACTAGAGCAGGCATAGAGTTCACAAGGAAAGTACCTACACATACATTAACATAAGCATAGCATTTCAACCTTTAAGTAAATACGTGAATGATAACATACCTGCCACAACATCGGGCGCAGCGCGGACCTCCTCCGCAGTCAGCTGAAAGGCTCTCCCGCGAGCCCTCGGGGCCTCGACCTTCGCCGGTCGGGTCTCAGTAGTCCTGGTAGTAGGTGTAGCTCCCTGGCGAAGTTGCGGACACTCGGCCTTCCGATGGCCTGTCTGGTTGCAGTGAAAGCAAACCATAAACCCCTTAGGGCAATCCCTGGCAATATGTCCCTCCTTGCCACACTTGTAGCAACCACCAGCTCGACACACCCCCTCGTGACTCCTGCCGCACTTCGCGCAAGTGCGACCCTTCGGACCTACCATCCTCGAATCAGCGAACTTAGTCCGCTTGGCTGCCGGCTGAGACTGAGCCGGCCGTCGATCCACCTGCCGAGACTCAGCCTCCTCCCTCGCCTGAGTCTCCAACTCGATCTCGCGCTTCCTGGCGTTCGCCTGAAGCTCAGTGAAAGTACGATAGGTGGAGTTTGACACAAACTCCTGGATCTCCCTCTTCAAAACGCCCAAATACCGGCTCATCCGCGACTGCTCCGTAGATACCAGCTCGGGGCAGAACATTGCCCTCTCATGAAACTTCTGTGTGATCACTGCCACGGAATCAGTACCCTGCTTAAGGGTCAAGAACTCCTGAATCAATCGCTCCCTCTCCACCGGGGGAACGTACTCGTCCCTGAACATCTCCGTAAACCTCTCCCATGTCACCGCTGAAATCTCTGCCTGAGTGAAGTTCGTCGTCACGAACTTCCACCAATCCTTCGCTCCCAGATGGAGCTGGTTCAAGGCGAACCGTACCCTCAAGTGCTCCAGGCATGAGCAAGTATAGAAGCACCCCTCGATGTCGGCGATCCACCTCATAGCCGCAATCGGATCCTGCGTCCCATCAAATTCAGGGGGTTTCGTGTTGCTGAATTCCCTGAATAGTAATGAATCACCCCCTTGTGGCCTAGCAGCAGCCACAGCTGCGGTAGCAGCAGCAACTGCAGCTTCAGTAAGTGCGGCGTACCGCTCCTCAAACTCCTCCATCAGAGTGGTCTTAATAGACCCAAACATCTCCGGGATCTCAGCCCGAACCGCCGCAGCTACCTCTTCCTGAATAATCTGACGAATCTCCTTGTCACTCGCACCGCTTGAACTCGCCCCATTGCGTGTGATGACCATGATGTCTCTGAAATACAACATAAAATCATCAGAGACTCCACCAAGTACAATGGTACTCGATACGCGCCCTACCCAGTCTCCGATTTCCAGGGATTCTTACTTGGGTCTTCCACTGGTCCGGTGTCTTCGGTAGTACGGGCCCAATACTACCGACCACACCGTATCAGTATTCGTCCCAAGTCTTCCTCCCCAAATCCCGAATAATGAGTACTCTACCTCTAGTATGCACTATCTACTTGTACGCTACCAAACATCCCATATAAGCAATCTCCCTAGACAAGGCATCACAAAACAGGCCATTCTAGTCCTATCATGTATACCTAGTCTTCTAGCATGCATAACAATTCATAATTCAGTGCATAATATAACATTGTAAGGTATTCTGGGGATCTTTACCGTTCGGGCGCTGGCTGATCGTACACACTGCTCCATTCTTGTTTTACCGCCTTACCATTTATGAAATGTTGTGTCCTTATTATTTAAAAAGGTTTTTCCTCAAATCCCCGGTCTGAGTTCAGTTGCACCCGAAAGTACACCCGAATCCCACAAACCAAGGCTCTGATACCAATTGTAACAGCTCAAATTTTCAAATAAATTTTTCATTTAAAATAAAACATCATTATTCGACAAAAGAGTTTATTCCAAGTTTATTGCAAAAGTATAAATAATAAATCCTCAAGATTTTCAACAATGGCAGTGTGTACGTGTCACGCCGGCGCCTTCCCACGGTCATCGCTAGTGCCTGAAAAACATAAACACAACTAGTAAGCATAAATGCTTAGTGATTTCCCCAGTATACAACTTACCCACATACGCCTTCCGGCCCGGACCTTTCGGTCCACATAACATTGCCTTACGGCCCGTAACATAATCGCCTTCCGGCCCATAACATATCGCCTTCCGGCCCGTATTACATTGCCTTCCGGCCCATAGTATTTTGCCTTCCAGCCCATAATAGTATAAAACAAAACACATATAACATATCACACATAACACATAAGTCATACATCATACCGTTCTTTCTATCACATAAAGTCACGCCTTCCGGCCCATATAAGCATACATCACATATAAGCATACATCACATATAAAGCATCTACCTCTCTAGACATAGCATAAATATAACATATACAACCTTCCGGTCACGCAGTCAAACCCTTACGGTTGAAGTATAGTGAGGAGACTCACCTCGTAGTATGCAAGCTATAATCCCTTCGAGCTACTCGCACTCGATCCGCTAATCTGCAGGCTCCCTATAATACCACATACCTTTATTAATGATCTTATCAAACAAGACAACCGACCCTACTAAATTACATACAGGTCAACGGTCAACTTGACCGGACTCGTCGAGTGCAAAGGCAACTCGGCGAGTCTAGACACCCCGACTCCACTCGCCGAGTCTAAAGAACGACTCGACGAGTTCCAGTAGGTCTTCAAGCTACTCGCCGAGTCTGAAGAACAACTCGGCGAGTCCTAGTGAATCTTCAAGCTACTCGCCGAGTCTGATCATTGGACTCGGCGAGTCCTCGCCATGCAGTCAATCCGCTGCCTCCTGTAACTCGCATGATTCCGTAATATATAGATATGGGGCTTCCTGGACCTTCACATATACTATTACAGGGGTTTAACCACTTGTAACAACACTATAATCTATCAATTCCTTAAATGGGTTTCCTAAACCCTAAATCGCATACAACGTAAAAGCTACAGATATGATCCGAAGATTACCTGGAAACGTGTTCCCTGTGTCCCCAACCTTCAGAACTCGACCCCTTGAACCTCCTTTGATCACCACCTTGCCTCTCCTTGTCTAACAACCTCTTCAAGCTTCCACTAGCCCTCACCCTTGCTCCATATGCCCACAGACTCCTAAGATATCTTCAATCGGCCAAAAGACGAGACATGACGGCCCTAAAGACATTATATACGATTCAGAATCAAAACGGCTAGGGTTTCAGCTGAACAGCGTCGACTTGCCGAGTCCCTATTGGACTCGTCGAGTCCAGTCGCGTATCTGTGACCAAGTCCGTGGTCCTACTCGGCGAGTCAGGCACCAACTCGCCGAGTCCCCTCCTAAATGTGCCCCAAAAATAATTTAAAGAAATACCTGAAATTCCGGGCTGTTACATAACTTAATCTCCTTCCGGCCCATAACATATCGCCTTCCGGCCCGTAGTATATTGCCTTCCGGCCCATAACATTTACAACACATAACACATATAACATAACACACATAGCACATATACCATACATCATACCTGTTCCTTCTATCACATAACATATCGCCTTCCGGCCCGTGTAAACATACATAACATGTATAGCATCTACCTTTCTAGTTATAGCATAAATCACATATATCACATACGACCTTCCGGTCACACAGTCAAACCCTTCCAGGTGAAGTATAGTGAGGAAACTCACCTCGTAGTATGCAAGCTATAAACCCTTGGAGCTACTCGCACTCGATCCGCTAATCTGCAGACTCCCTATAATACCACCTACCTTTATTAATGATCTTATCAAACAAGACACTGACCCTACTAAATTACATACCGATTAACGGTCAACTTACCGGACTCGTCGAGTGCAAAAGCGACTCGGCGAGTCTAGACGTCCTCCCCAACTTCCCTGTTATTCCCCTTTCTACCCGTCGAGTACCCCCCCTCTTGACTCGACGAGGTCCTTGTGAAAGAATCGCGGGGCCACCCCGACTCCACTCGCCGAGTCTAAAGAACGACTCGACGAGTCCCAGTAAGTCTTCAAGATACTCGCCGAGTCTGAAGAACAACTCGGGGAGTTCTAGTGAATCTTCAAGCTACTCGCCGAGTCTGAAGAACAACTCGGCGAGTTCTAGTGAATCTTCAAGCTACTCGCCGAGTCTGATCATTGGACTCGGCGAGTCCACGCCATGCAGTCAATCAACTGCCTCCTGTAATTTGCATGGTTCCGTAATATATAGATATGGGACTTCCTGGACCTTTACACATACTATTACTGGGATTTAAACACTTGTAACAACACTATAATCTACCTAATCATTAAGTAGGTTTCCTAAACCCTAGATTCGTGTACAACACCAATACTACATAAATGATCCGAGGATTACCTGGAAAACGTGTTCCCTGTGTCCCCAACCTTCAGAGCTCAATCCCCTTGATTCTCCTTTGACCATAACATTGCCTCTTCTTGCCTAACAACCTCTTCAAGCTTCCACTAGTCTTCACCCTTGCTCCAGATGCCCACAGACATTTAGGTTATCTTCAATCGGCTAAAAGACGAGACATGACGGCCCTAAAGACATTATATACGATCCAGAATCAAAACGGCTAGGGTTTCAGCTGAACAGCGTCGACTCGCCGAGTCCCTAATGGACTCGTCGAGTCCAGTCGCGAATCTGTGTCCAAGACCGTGGTCCTACTCGGCGAGTCAGGCACCAACTCGCCGAGTCCCCTCCTAAATATGCCCCAAAATAGTTTAAAGCAATACCTGAAATTCCGGGCTGTTACAATTTCAAATCATTCTCTTTGTACTATATCTCGATTTCCGATTTATGACGACAGACTAACTGAACAAATCAAATTGGTTTGTCATCACTAAACCATCGAGGGGCCCAAAGATATCGCTTTTATCCTACCTTGGATAAAAGGAACGGATAAACTTTGATACAATTCTTGCTTGCACCCACTAACCAAATCACACACAACAATATGTTTTATAACACCAAGTTACTAGTGCGTTTACATATTATCAATGTGCAACCGATTAGCAAGATACAACTCACACATCTTGGTTTCAAAAATATAAGATGTTATCGTCTCACTAATCACTCGAGATAGTGATCCAAGTAAGCGTGGGTTTAATCCAATGCTCAAATCATATTCATAAGCACTCATGAACGTTGCAGCAAACATTTGCTTATGTCTAATACTCTTTTAGACAATCCACACACCAATTCACGACAATCTTCATTCATATCTACTTCCAACATATGAACGACTGTGGCCCGTTCGAATAATTCGATTATTCTTAATAAACTCAATTATTCTGGAAGTCAAAACATGCAAGGTGAAACACAAGAATAATACTAATCCCATATGGCCTCAAACCTTTGAGTATAAACAAAACACGTTTTATTTAACACCATATCGATTACTCATTATTTGTCGTTTCGGGTAATCAACTTTATACTTGAATTATTACACTTGTCCCATGCTCCTAGCATGCACACAATGTTTACCTATGGTTTTTACTTTCTGAAATAGACAAATTGCACAGATTTCCAATCATTCTCATTTTACAACTCCAAATCCATTTTCTTAAGTGTAAGAATATCAAATTCTTGTTACTTATAGAATATACTAGATTCTAACACTTTATGCAACGATCCTTTTGTAATGTCACTGCACCAAAGTCTCAAATACTATTGCCAATGATATTACAAAGTCCTCTAACGTAGATTGTTACAAGATAATTCCTTAGATTTGATGTCTCTCACTCAAAGTACATTCCTTTGAACATCCTTTTGCCTAAAGGTTTCTAATCTAGTCATAGATTTTCAATATTTACTTCCCAATATGGACACGCTTCCATATTTTCCATATGACAACTAATTTCTTAATAGAATCTTATCTATTCGTAATGATGTCGATATTGTCCATCCAATATGGAAACATTTCCATAATTTCCAATACTATACTTCCAACTACTCACAAGCGACCAATTCTCGTCGAACTTCGAATCGTCCTTTGATAGTTGTTTAATTATTTTAGTCAAAACCAATTCTAGTCCCTTTTCCCTCTAAATGCACTGGACATTTGGAAAATTTTAGAATGGTCAAACATTAAAGCATTTGCAATCAATCCTATACCTGAAGCGTATGGGACACAACGCACAATGTTTTATTTTCTATGTTCTCAAAATTCGAATTGTGAAGAGGAATGCCGTAATCATAATCGAAATTTTAAGAACACACTATGTACCTTTGACTAAATTTATTAACATTCCACAACCTAATCCTTTAGATTTGAAATGAAGCATAATATTCTCTCCCTTAATTATAGCAAAACAACTATACAACCCTTACGACTTTGCAAGGTATAACTCTTGTTTTTCTATAATTAATATTGCCAACTTGCAAAACTTTCCATAATAATCATACAATCATAACTTTTATGCTCCCACTATCACGATGATTATTATAAAACATAACACTTATGCTCCCACTAGCTTCGACATGTATTCATAAACATCTTAACTTTCAGAAAAACAATACTTATTGAATTTCTTAAGTTCATGTTTCTAATACTTAGTGCTTTGATAATCTTTTATCAAGGCTTCTTGAACTTATACACTTTTGCCTTAGATAGTTCATATGTGTGTCTTAACAATTAAGACTAATTGCCAAACCTCGCAATTCAAATTATGGAAAGGGATGCCGTAACCATGATTGAATTCGAGAATGCAATTTTACAATCACTATCTTTTAAAATCTTTCTTAGTGAAAGCATTTTCTCACAATCATTTTCATGAAGGAGGAAATCTTATGACACTTAGATTTAAACGGTGTATGTGTTCCTATCCATGTGAATTTGTTAAAAACCAAAGTTTACGACAAATTCAAACTCATATGGATCGAACTTTCATAATCTTGATTTCTTGCCTTATGGTAGCACAGCTGCCCACCACGTCTTCCAAGTACTTAAGCATCTCACCTTTTCCTATCAATGTACTTTCCATTGATCAAGGTCCTTGCCTTTTATGCATTCAAATGAGAACTCATAGGACTCACATGCATAATTAACTCGATTGGATTGGCACAGAAACAAAATAATGTCTTCACGATAGGTTGTAAACCTCAACTCGTGTGCTAATGATAATCGATAAGGTTTATTTGATTTGTTCTTGAAAATTTTCAAGACTATTAAGACTCCCACTGACTCCTTGACATATACGATTCTCTTATCAAAACATTTCTTGACAAACAAATATTCAAGAGTTAGTGTAGCTTTTATCAAAACAAAACACTTCATAATTTTGGTCTTAGTTGGTCTTTGTCTTATCCAAGACATCACAACTTTCCACAATATATGAATGTTATAAACCTTCTTAATACTATTCACTCAATGTCACAATCTTGACTTTAAGACTTGTTTTGGAATGAAGTATGATTGACTTCTTGATTTGACCATTTCTTCAATCTTTGATTCCTCTTCTTGGACATACAATTGTACCAAGACTCATTTAGAGGATCAATTGAGATATGGTTCTTAATCATTAAGACCTATCATAAAGCATAAAAGCTACTCTCCCTTCTTCTTAGAATGGAGAAACTCTTATCTTTCTGCCTACTTGATTCTTCTTATTCGTTTTGCTATTGATCTAAACCCTTTTATCAATTCAAAATTACACTTAATCTTGTAAGTGTAATCATATTTACTAAGCCTTTAGTAAATCATGACGAATATCTTTGTTACTCTTATGGTGAACTTGATCAACACACAACTTTGTGTACTCGATCTCCTAGTCCTTCACTTGACACTTTGTCAGTGAATTAGTCTAATTTCCAAATATGAAATTTCTCATTCATCGTGCAACCAGGTTGTATGATTCCAAGTTTCTGTCCAATTGAAACTTGGGCGATGAGAAACTCTCCCTATTTGGTAAATTCTTGACTTTCCATAACACAATAAGAAACAAATCCATTATTGCTAATAATTTTAACATCAATTATTCATACACGCCATTGTAAGGATAAATAAATAAAATTTAAAATCAAAAATTTATTTTATTGCGGAAAAATTTGTCCTTACAACGCAACTCATTGAAAAACTTATGCTAATACATCTTTCTTAGCAATCTAATTCTAACTCTAAGTAGTAGCTCAAGAATCTAATCTTCAAGAAACGCGATCGAAATCCATTCCTTCACGGTTAGATTCTGCTCACTTCTTCCCTTAAGCTTCTTTTCTTTTCTTTGATCCTTCTAAACATCAATTGTAATCTTATCACATTATGTATTCAGAATCTAGAATGAAGCTTAAAAGAGTTAGTCAATGGATTTTACCTAAATTAGATCCATACGTTTCGACTCTCCCATCTCTTAGATCTCTTAGGTAAATAGGGCAGCTTCGTCTCCAATGCCCCTTCTCTTGGCAATAAAAGCAAATTGACTCTTTTTGGAATAGGACATGGAACTACTTCAGACATCGCCTTTCTCTTATGATAAATCTTTTCAATCATAGCATGTCTTTCTTTGCCATTGTCTATATCCATAGAGGTCTCAAAGGTAGATTCACCAATCAACTTTGCTTTTCTATTGCGCCAAACCATTGCTTTTCTTTTCAATCATAGCATGTCTTATAGGTGAGATCTATAAGGGTCACGTTGCGGTTCATCATATAGTACTCTCTTACGAACTCACTATATGAGTTAGGAAGTGATTAAAGAACCCAATCAACAACCATCTCTTCACCGACAACGGATCCCATCATTCTTAACCTATCAATGTGTGACTTCATCCCTAAGACATGTGCAAACACCGACTTGCCCTCTTTATGTTTACTTGCCAAAAGGGCTTAAGTGATATTGAACCTTTCAATTTTACAATCTTGTGGGTTAGGGAGAATAATTGGAGGAGGAGGAGGAAGTGAAGCATGATTTCTTGTTCCTCGATTGAATCGTGGAATATCATCTTCATGTGGAATGCTTGTTCCACGGGATTTGAGAAGACCATAGTTGTCGAACTTTGACATCGAGAGAAAAACGAATTCAAGTTAGTTGATTGATTGAGTCCTTGGTAAATCACCCAAATGAAATTCCAAGGCTAGGACCCAACACAATATTCTACAACTCGGGAGAGGGATGTCGTAACCCAAATTGAAGAACATTTGAAGGTAAGTGAATGATGATTCACTAATTTCCACCATGAAAAACGAAAAATAATTTTTAGTTTTAAATCTATGAAAACTCCTAGATCCTTGGAGATTCATTGAATATTTCAATGGCATGTTTAAATCTCGATATGCCCCTCTTGTTTGTGACTGGGATGCCGAGGATCACAAAGTGGGTGTGAATAACCATGCAAACTACATGGTGCCCTCACATGTTACAATCACCTATTCGATGTGCCGGTAAACCACACACGCTCCACCGAACTATGACAAACATTGAGTCACCCTTTACTACCTTTGCTTAGAACCATTTAGTGTGCCGATAAACCACACACACTCCACTAACATCTTCGCAAGGGCACAAAGTGTAATTTCATGGAATTGCATCAATTCACTTTTGCCTAAGTAACTAAGATTGGGAATTTGAAAAACATTTAGTTACTTTGTATTTCATTATACTTATAATGGAAGGTTTCTTCCTATCCTACCCGTTTGGCTAACAACCCTCCACTAGTCAAGAGTGCGGTAGGTAAGAGTGGATACCCATTCAATCGCCATTTTATAGGCAATTTCCTTAAACACCCCTTATAGACCAACTTTGTGAATGAGGCCTACTAACGGTAAGACTGACTTTTACTCATACATATATATAATGTTATACTTTTAATGTTATATATAGTATAGGGTGTATTTTATACTTTTAAAATACTATATGGTTAACTTTTACAATTACACTTTTAATTCAATTAAACGGTTAACCTAAACTTTTATGGATTTATTAAACCTCTTTTAATTATACTCCTTAATTAATTAATAAAATTATAAGGGTGTGATTTGAACTTTTCAAAACATTAATAGGGTTTCAGAATTTAACATTCCTAATTAAACTTTTAATCAACTATTAAATTCCAAAATTTTGAGGGCAAGTTTTGAAACATTTCAAAACATTAGGGTTTTAACTATTTAAATTTCAAAACTTCAAAACTTTTGGGTTCAAATTTAAACTATAAAACCTAAAGGGGAAAATATGAAACTTTTCATAACAACAAGGATCAAATAACAAATAATCTAAACTAACATTTAATTACATAATTATCCATATTTGATTTGCAAAACAATTTATCAATTTACTCAAAATAATTAATCAATTATCTTATAAGGAAACAACTATCTTATTAATTAATAATTATCTTTAATTAGATCAAGAATATAGTCATATATAACATAAAATCAGATTTATATTGATCTAATATGATAAGGTAACTATCCTAATTCAAAAACAGCAAGAAATCCCGAGATAAGCATAATCTGAGGAGTTGACTTGTCGAGTCAGGCATGGACTCGTCGAGTCTGCATGGACTCGGTGAGTTCAGCCATGGACTCGGCGAGTCCAGCCTCCAGAATCCAAAAAATCGAATTTTCCAGCTATACAAAGCATCAATACAATTGAAACCAAGCTAGGCTCTGATACCACTGATGGGTTTTGGTCATAAGACATCCTATGTGCTCATACAAACCCTAATGCTTGGATCTAGGTTTCGCTATTGTACATGCTTTGAATCCAAGACTATAAACCCTAATTCTAGCATTCAAGTAATCATATTAATATGTAATTAGGTTTAAGATCATACCTTGATTGTTATGTAGCAATAACAATCCCAATTCCTCCTTGTATTGACTTTGGAAGGCTTAGAGTCACAAGTGTCACTCCTCTAATGGCTTACAAACACCATAAGCAAGAGGATGAAGAGGAGAGAGGTTGGAGGCTGCCAAAAACATGTGTAAACCCTTACAAGAAGCTTAGCCACGTTTTTTAGCCTTAAGGGGTCTTTATATAGTTGGGCTATTAGTGTTATCTAACAAGGAAACCCTAATTTGGATGCTTAAGCCCTAAGCAACCCATAGACTCCTTTAATTAAGCCCATGGACGATTTCCTTATGGGTTTCCCATTAGAATTCGTTCATCCCTTAATATAAGGCAATCCATGGCCCAAATTGCAATTATCTTATAATTACAGTTCCAGTCCCTTAAGTTTAATTAATCTCTTTTAGTCACAAAACTAATTACCAATTAATTATTGACTAATATTAATTAAACAATATGATTTCTCCTTTAATATATTATTCTCATAATACATTAATAAATTATATTTAATCCTTACTCTCCATAATTCATCCTATCAAGTTGCTTTGGTGAAGGCAACCCAAAAGGACCATGCACCATCGGGTCAAGTACATACCAAAATAGTTATGGACTTAGACACTAATCCAACATTTACATGATGTCCTCCGCCCCAGAACGTTTCCGCCGTTCTTGGTTTTGGGGTGTGACAGATTGGTATCAGAGCATTGTTTATAGTGAATCAAGTATATCAACCCATAAAAGATATACTAATCTATAAACCCATTTGGGATTAAAACACTCTGACCAAGAGCCTATACTTTAAATATTAAAATATTTAATTAAGTATACTAGTCTGCATTCATACTAAAATCAGTGTCACAATGACAAGAACAAAAGTATTACGATTGTTAAATATCACAGGTAAGCTCAGGGATATATGGTCAGTCCTGGGAATGGCATAGCCTGAGCAACTATGTTGGTCCGAGGAGTGATTAGCATATGCCCTAGAATGGTTGTGATGTGTTAGCAAGTCTAAAAACTTACCAACAATACCACAAGAAGATCAATAGAACCTAAACTTAAAATACTATAGGTGTATTTTCTACTTCTAGTTACATATATACTATATCTTTATACCTCTCTTCTCGCGTAGATTGAAATGGCTGGATTCCATCACAGCGACCCGTACTTTCCAAATAAATGCAACGCAGGATGGCTCGAAGCAGAGTCTGATGATGAGCACCAAATTCCGTTGGACGATCATCAAGCTGAAGGCTTCTCGGATGGATCAAACTCTGAGCCCGAAGTCAACAACCTTACCTCCAGTAGGTCAAGCCCCGAACAACAACGCTCGACTAGCTTTTCCAGGTCCCACTCCCTTGTGGGTAGATAACTTGAATCGCTGGAGTGACGAACAGGGTCAACCCTTACCATACATTGGGGACCGAAGCTTTTACAACGTCATCGAAGGTGGCTCTGCTGACCGAGCTCTGCCCGTCATAATCCGCAGAATAGCTTGTAATGTTGAGCAAGGTCGAGCAGCCATCGACCGGGTCATGGAGATTGACGCCAACTCTGGTGTCAACACAGTCCGCATTCGCCGTCTCGAAGAAGACATGGAACCGACCTGGAGAACCAATGAAACCCTACAGCAACATCTGGTTGCCTCTCAACCCGAGGTCATCGAACTTCGAGCTCGTCAAAGGGCTCATGAACGACACCTTCAAGAGGTGGTCCATCAAATGAGAGACCTCAGGATTCTCCCAAGGAATACTCATCGCCGTTAGATGATGTCTAGTACATCATTATCTTTTGGGTTAAGGATTAGCCTTTAACATCTGTGCTCTAAGTAGCACTTATCTGTAAATATTCCTAACTTTCAGTACTCTAATTAGGAATCTAAGAACTGTCAAACTTTCCGTATGGTATGATGTAAGACCTACTATTAGGTCAATTTTCATTGAACTC
Source organism: Lactuca saligna (assembly GCF_052625555.1). Classification (NCBI taxonomy): domain Eukaryota; kingdom Viridiplantae; phylum Streptophyta; class Magnoliopsida; order Asterales; family Asteraceae; genus Lactuca; species Lactuca saligna. The sequence goes on from NC_136421.1 coordinate 203,120,467, forward strand.
GTTACATCAGTAATACCAGTATTATTGATAACTACCTACTCTGTGGGAAGAATCTTTACACTTGTGTTTTCCTACAAATCTTTCTTGTTATGATCTCAAACACTCATTCAATTGTTGGGCTATGGTTAGTTAGTCCATGTGTCACTCTCACCTTACTTACAAATTGATTCTTACCACTTTTCTCATCTTTATAAACTTATAGTTGAAAGATGCCTCCTCGCAAATCTCCTCTGAATAACCCCACACCTACACCGCCTCCTCCACCTCCGGTCATCGATACAGCAACCCTAAATGCTGCCGTAGCTGCAGTAGTGGCAACTGCCATGGCACAGTATCACTCTACTGATACCAGCAGAGGTGGAACCCCTATAAACTCTATTCCGGTTGAAACTCCTGTGCACTCGAGAGAGTGCTCTTACAAGGTGTTGGGATTAAAACCCTAATTGAGATTTGATGAACAAGATGCGGAAAATAAGAACAAACACAAATATGAAGATTATGTCGAATGATTACTCGATTTATTGAATTGTGAGGAACAAATTACACTTAATAAAATAAGAATCTAACTTTACAAGAAACCTCACAACGTGGCGGCTACATTTTGACTCACTCTCTTAACCCTAATTGTGAATAGTACATGACTATTTATAGGGAAAAGACAAGTCTTGGGCTTTTGAACTAGAATTAGTCAAAGGGGCCCATTGCCATCATCCATGGAGTTCTTTGAAACCCTACAATCTCCCCCTCAAAGTATGGAATGGATGACAATGCTTTAACTTCCAAAACAAGCATCTAGCAAATAAAAAGATCTGCAACGAGGAATATATGAAGCAATCCACGAATCTTGATTCTTCAATAGTCTTCAAACACGAGCTCTAGGATATATAAATCAGGCACTGAAGTAATGTCTTTAAACTTCATGAAAACCAAACCCGCCATAAAAACCTATTTCAGAACAAAGAAACTGAATCACTTCTTGTCTTTGAAGAGCTCCCCCTCCAAGTCACAATGATATTCAAATAAGCTAATGATATAAGCCATCAAAAAATATCATGTAACAACCCAAAATTTATGATTCGTAACGCCACTTGATCGAGAAAATACAAGAAGTCGGAGATATAACAAGTCCTTAGCAGAGCTCGATAAAGAACTTCCGCTGTAAAGGATACTTCTCTGTAAAAGCTTTAGCAGAGCTCGATGAAGAACTTCCGCTGTAAAAGCTACCTTCATAATTCTACCATAAGCTTTATCAAAAATCTTCAACTTTGAAAAGTCACAAATCCAATTTTGAATGGCCATACCAAATTCTCCCCCGATTTATAATAAAAAAACATGATTATAAAGCCTTCAAATGGTCATGAGAATGATCTTGAATGGATAAAAATTTACTAAGCTCCCCCGTGACAAAATGATATTAACGATGAAGTATAAAATCCGAAAAAATCGTGAAAATTTGACGTTATCATGAAAAACGACTTTCCGAACCGCCAAGACTAGATGGAATCTTTATTTTTTTTTTTGTTCGCGAAAAAATATGTGCGTTAAAAAATTCAAAACTGCTCACCGGCCCACAAAGTTATAAACTTTTCTGAATATTGGGCTGTAACTGTCACTTGCTAAAAGACAGGGGCTGGAATGGTAAATCTGCATCAATATTCCCCTTTATTTGTAACAATTTCTGGGATTGGTCCAAAAATATCAAACTGTGAAAACAATAGGGACCAAAAGTGTCAATTCACTGGAGTTATAGGGACCAAAAATGTAACACTGTGTCTTCTTCCCATATATTGACTAATTAAAAGAACAATTGGAACGAATCAAATCGTAGATGAAAACCAAAGTACCAATTCCAATCAATTCCATCGCTTCCTATCATGAAGACGCGAATCTGAATCACTTTCATTTCAAGCACAACCAACCGAACCTAGGTTCGCTCCAGGTTTATTGAACCGAAACCATGTTCGGTCCGAGCACACGTTCGCTTTCGGTCCTCCCCTCTTTCTTCCAAGTGCTTTCGTTCCAAGAGCAACCAGCCGAACTTAAGTTTGTTCTAGGTTCATTTGAGCACAAGCATTCATACCGAGCCCTGAGTTCTAAATGTCGAGTATCACACCCAAAGTGAACCAATTTCAAAGACGAACCCAATCACATGTACGCTTTTTGTGGAAAACACAGTGAGAGTCAAAGAAATTTTAACCCAATTCACATGTTTGTCACAGTCCCCTTGTGAATCACGGTCAAAGCAAGTTTGGTCGTTCGTCCCGTGTCCACCCCGAAACCTAGTTAATTTTGACTTTACATACTTTGACCAACAGTTCGTCTATCCTGATTAAGATTCAATATCGAATTCATTTGTTTGCATCAAACAATCAATTTTGACATAAACCATGATTGCAAGACCCATTTTATTACGAACCAAAAGAACGTGAAGAACACCACAATTTGATTTTATCAGTGATCATCAAACTGCGAATGTATTATTCCAATCAGCAAGACAACCGATTAAGATACCAGCTCTCCGATAGCCTATGTTCCGACTATCTTCATAGCATCGCACCAACTACCCTCGATCATTTAACTCGATTTTGACTTTTCTGTTTGACAATTCAAATTGAGATTCAACGCAGTGTATCATATGACTTCAAAAATTGCATTCAACCAACACCAAGTCAATACACCACATATCGATTTCATTTATGAATCATTAGTAATTTGAAGAAACAAATGAAATCAAGTCAATCAGTAAGAACCGAAAAAAAAAACGATGAATAAAGAATAAAGGAGCAACGAATTCAAGATGCGTCTTTTACAGATGGGTCGATTAAGCCAATCGATATTCAAACGCTTACAAACGATAGCTTCGGTCAATCATCGATTTGTTAATTTTGACAAGCAAGGGAGTATCGAATTGAACACTGAATGAAGATGAAATTGGAGACTCGAATGCAATATTAAAGCCAAAGAAAATTGGATCGACATTAAGCGTATGGATCATGAACAGTGAATCGGCCAAAGGATTGGGCCAAATCAAAATAAGACACGAATGGATCCAATTAGGTCAAAACAAATGATTAAAATCAACTGATTTTTGGATTAAACTAATGACCAGATCCAAGATGAACAGAAGAACGAATTAGATAAAAAAAAAATACCAGATGAACAGTATAAATCTCCATGAATAGTAGATCGAACAAAAATATTGATTCCATGCCACCAAAACACCAAAAATCTTCAAAAACTTGTGTAGAAAATCATTAAATCAAGAACCGATACTTCAAAAATCAATAGATCTTCAAAGACCCGCTCTGATACCACTTGTTGGGATTAAAACCCTAATTGAGATTTGATGAACAAGATGCGGAAAATAAGAACAAACACAAATATGAAGATTATGTCGAATGATCACTCGATTTATTGAATTGTGAGGAATAAATTACACTTAAGAAAATAAGAATCTAACTCTACAAGAAACCTCACAACGTGGCGGCTACATTTTGCCTCACTCTCTTAACCCTAATTGTGAATAATACATGACTATTTATAGGGAAAAGACAAGTCTTGGGCTTTTGACCTAGAATTAGTCAAAGGGGCCCATTGCCATCATCCATGGAGTGCTTTGAAACCCTATAGGAAAGACATGGGCTGCCGACATCGATAGTGTCAGATCAAGATGTGTGTTTTACTTCCAGGTTTTGGAAGAAATTTCATGAGGAGTTGGGTACCTGGTTGCAATTCAGTACCACATATCACCTATAGATAGACAGGCAGAGCGAGCAGGCGATTCAGACTATCGAGGACATGCTACGTTCATCTGTTATGGACTTCAGTAGAAGTTAGGAAATTTACTTACCCTTGGCTGAGTTTGCATACAAAAATGCCCATCATTCCAGTATCAGTATGCCTCCCTATAAGCTCTTATATTAGAGGAGGTGTCGGGCTCCCATCTGTTGGGGAGAGATAGGGCAGAGAGTGATGGGGGGGGGGGCACTGAGATAGTGCTCAAGATCATAGAGTGTATCCAAAAATTCAGACAGATGTGATGGGGTTTGAGCATTCTAACACTTCCTAAGTGTACATGCAACCCTAATAACCTTGGATCTATGTTTGTCTAATTATCATGCAAAGTTGAATTCCAAGGCTATATTCCTATCTAGCATACATGAGGAACAATTTTAACTTGAATGATAGATAGAATAACTTACCTTGTTGTTGCTTGTGTTCCTTGAAACCTTGTGAGCCTAGCACCCCAAGTGTGATGCCTCAAATGCTTCACACAACACCAAATGCTCTTGGAAAAACTTATGAGAAAACACACACTTCTTGAAATCGGCCAAGCCCTCTTGTTTCCTTGGTGTAACCGATTTTGGTGGAGAATATGATTCTTATATAGTGTTGACACATCTAGGGTTACACCATATAAACCCTAATGTGTCATGACTCTTCATTTCCATGACCCATGGGTTTGTAACTCCCATGGAGCATCCTATGGGTAGAACCCAACTTGATAATCCATGGAGCCTCTTAGCCCACAATACAAGATATGGATGATTTACATAATCAACCCATATATTTAATTAGTTCTCTTTTGACCACTTAATTAATTCTAAATTAATTATTGATCAAACTAATCAAATAATATTATTAATATATTAGAACTTATAATATATTAATAATCTCCAAGTGTTATTTCTCTCATTTAGTCTATCCAATTGCATGGTGCCATGCAACCCAAATGGACCATGCCGGGTCGGGTCAAGTACATACCAGAAATAGTTATGGACTTAGACACCTTATCCAACAAGATGTTATTGATGGCCTGGTGTCATTGGATGATTACATCGATCGGCGCCATTCAGAGTTAGAGTTTCAGGTTCGAGATTTTGTCCTCCTGAAGATATCCCCATGGAAAAGGGTGATTTGATTCAAGAAGCGGGGCAAGTTGGGCCTTAGATACATTGGTCCTTTCAGGGTAATCTCCCGAGTGGGTAAGCTAGCTTATCGGTTGGAGTTACCTAAAAAGTTGAGCCACATTCATAACAATTTCCATGTGTACCAACTGAGGAAGTGTAGCCAATGAGACGGAAGTGGTACCTTTATAGGACATTCAGGTTGATGAACGGCTAAACTACATTAAGAAGCCGATAGCGATCTTGGATAGGAAGGTGAAGGTCTTGAGGAATAAATAGGTGCCCGTGGTTTAGGCTCAGTGGAAACATTGGAAGGTATCTGAGTGGACTTGGGAGCCACACTCCGAGATGCGGGAGCAGTACCCATAGTTGTTTCCATAGGATGACTTCGAAGGTGAAGTATGATTCTATTTGGGGAGAATTGTAACATCCCGAATCCCAGGTATAATAATTAATTAATTTGCATTCATGATGTCAGAGAAACTCGAGGAGTTGGATGCCCCAACTCGCCAAGTAGAGGAGTTAATGGCCGCATGATTTATAGAGTCTACTCGATGAGTTGGAGGACCCAACTTGACGAGTAGGAGTTGAATGAGAAAACCCTAATTTTTGGGTTTGTGGGTCTATTTAAAGGGCCTTAAGCCTTCATTTCTGCCTCCCTTATCATCTTAGTAGTCTGAGAGAAACCCTAATCGAGCTATATCCTTGTTTGAGAGAAAGAGAGGCTAATATTGCATATTTTAGTGCACTTTTGGAGGAATACTGAGGAACAAAAGGGTTGGGACAAGAGGGAGTTATTGGATCTAGTGTTCATTCATTCCTAGCTTATATTTGAAGGTAAAAAGCTACCACCTTGCTCATTGTTTGGTTAGATCTCTTTTCTAGGGACTTTAGGGCCTTTTCCATCCTTCTTTGAGTTCTAGAATTTTCTAAGCTTACCATGGAGTTGAAACTTCAAATCTAGACAATATGAGGTCCCTTGAGCCAAAAGATCCAAGCTTTATCAAGCTAGTGGGAAGCTTATATGCATTAAACCCTATATAGAGCTTGTTTTGGCATTTCGAGCCCTAGATGCCATGCATGGATTTAAAGCTTGTAGCTTTATGTGGTATTTCAGCCTTGGGATGCTGGATCAAGAGTTTGGGACCTTATTTCAGCTTAGAATCGTCTAAAGGAGAATTGGTCAAAAATGACTCAATGAGTGCATGAACCAACTCGACAAGTCAGCTATGATTTTCCCTGATAGTCTAGATGCGCTAGAACTCGACGAGTTGAGTCGGCTTTTCCTAATACTTCATAGAAAACGAAGGAACTCGGCGAGTCGCATAGATGCACTCGACAAGTTTGGTCAACATGGACTGCTGACTCAGGCGTTAACTTCCTTGACTTTTAGGGTTTTTTCAAGACATGAGTGAGGAGACCATAGAGGGGTAAAATAGTCTTTCACCCTTTTTGAGAGTGAGGAGAGAGGTTAACCTAACTTTGTAAGAGTTGTGAATATAAAGTGGTAATTAGAGAAGATTATATCATGTAGGTGGAGTCTAGACTGTTTGTGGGGTACTAGATATACTTGCTTACTTACGAGGTGAGTCTTCTCACTATACATACCTGAGCGGTAATACTGTATGACTGGAGGGTCTAATTTGAGTTATTGACTGGAGGGTCCTATGTGCTTATACTGAGTTATGTGATATTATGCATTTTGTCTTGTGATATATGCGATAGTATTTGTGCCTTACTGAGTTAGGACCGGAGGGTCCAAACCGAGCTGTAAGACCGAAGGGTCTTCACTGATATACAGGAGTGGAGGGTCCAACCCGAGCTATGAGATCGTAGGGTCTTCACTGAGACACATGATCGGAGGGTCCACACCGATCCGTGAGATCAGAGCGTTCTCACCGAGACGCATGACCGGAGGGTCCATGTCGAGCTATAGTCATGCGAGGCTTATTATTTGTGTGTGCGGTATTTTGGAGAACTTGTTAAGCTTTGTGTGTACCGTGTTATGTGATATGTGTTTTTGGTACTTCTTAGGATCACGGGAAGGCGTCGGCTTGATTGTACACATCTGTTCGAGATTATGTTAGAGCATTCTGAGATACTATCAGTTATGTTGTTGATTTGTGTTCTAACAATTGATACACTTGTGGTTTTTGAGAAATGTGACATTAAGTTTTATGTGTTTTAAAAATAAAAAAATTATTTGAAAATGTACTATGTTACATTAACTCAACTTGAACTCTTCACATCTTCTTAAGAACTTATTTAGTTGTCAATAATCACGTTCATGTACCATTAAACTACATTGAAAAAATGTGCTGCTATAGATGAATTTTTTTCCGTGCCACACCTAGTAGGATATCTTGTGTCCGTCCCTAGTTGCATCAGGGTGTCTTTGGATCGAAAAATCATTTCTTTTTTTTTATTCGTTTTCCTTTTTAAATCTCTATACATTTAACTTTTCCTGAAAATTAACAAAATCGCTTATGTAATTACAAAAGCATCATATTATCTCACCAGATTTTGACAATAACAAAAATTGTCTTATTTTTTCAATCCTAAGCAAAAATTTGTTTTTATGGTTCCTAACAATTTTTGAATTTCTACATATTCATATTTCTATTATAAAAATTATAATACCATGAGCTCTATAAACCTAAATATTAACGATTCATTGTTTTTTTGTTTAAAAAACATTATAATATTATAAAATTTCATTCCCATTTAAAATTGTAATTTGTGAAGAGAAAAATCTAGCAAACTTAAATCCATTCACTGGATAACTTTAACATAAAATTAGAATATAATTTATGATATTTACTTTATTTTTTGTTCTTTTTGGGATCAACCCTTGGATTTTTATAACACGTTGTACGGTACAACTTGTACCTTGCACAGATACGACACTTATTATTCATTATGGAGCTTGTGACATTGTCGGCCCAGGGCTTGCTGACTCTTCATTTTAACATACAAAATTCGCAGGCTATATAAATTACAAGTACGGTGAATCCATATGACTTCTTTCAAGAAATCCACGGAAAGAACTTTTCTTAATGGCTTTTTTACTTCGTAACGTGTGTATCATAAATGAAAATTAAATGGAAATCCCAAGAAAACCAAAATTTATGATTAGATCCAAAAATAATAAGAATAATAAAATATAAAACAATTTATAGAGAAATACCAAAGAAACGGATAAATTTATTTACATCAGCCTTTTTTACTAATTTTATCAAAATAATAGGATTATTATATATATTTCGTAAAAATTTATATATAAGATATAAAAATAATTTTACGCGTATATATATATATATATATATATATATATATATATATATATATATATATATATATATATATATATATATATATATATATATATATATATAGAGAGAGAGAGAGAGAGAGAGAGAGAGAAAGAAAAACAGGTGAGTTCAATTGAGAAAATTAAAAATGTTGAGATTGTGGAAATCATTATCAGACACTTATTTAATTAGCCTCTAAACATAAAGGACACGGTGACAAACATGTAAATATCATATAATAGTCTTCAATCACAAATACGAATAGTTGAAATTCATTCGTTTTTTACTCTTTCAATCCAACCATCAATTTTGTTTGAATACGAACATATCTTCAGTATCTACAATTAATTATACTCCCAGCATCATTAGAACAACATCATCAATAATCAACAAAAAATTCAATTCGTATCATTCATTCAACATCGTAATCAAATAAAACATCGAAATTAAGGTTAGAAAAAGATCAAATCATTTTTTGTTTGAAATTTTCATATATTTTTCTCTACCAATCTACTATTTTGTAAGATTTAAGTAGTCAAAGTATCATATTTATCATATTTTTTAAAAAGTTAACTTATATGCACTCCAACTATTTGATTAAATGCATAAACTAAATTACCACGTTATATTCACAAATGAATATGTTTTTCCACCTGAATCAATATATGATTATTAAAATACAAAACAAATATCCAAGTCTGTATGTTATTCATATGTGAATAACATATAAAAATTATATATATTTCTGAAAACACATTGTAGTATTCATATATGAATATACTGTGCAATATTCACATATGAATATACCAACTATTATTCATAAGTGAATATACGATTTAATATTCACAAGTGAATATACTATGTACTGTTCCCATGTGATATACCATGTAATATTATCTAATATTCACATATGAAAATATCATATAATGTTCATAAGTGAATATATTATCTAACATTCACAAATGAATATACTATGTAATATTCACAAGTGAATACATCGCCTAATATTTAAATAGGAATATATTATGTTTAGTATATACTATATTCATATATGAATAATACTTAAATTGTAAAAAAAATTAATCATAGTTTTTATTCATTAGTGAATAACGAATATACTGTAGTAAAAACCAGATTCATTTTTATTCACTTATGAATAACGATAGCCGAAAATATAAAAAAATAATTTTTTTATTTTATCTTAAAACTATTTCAATATGGATGTCTATTTGTAGAAAATAAAAAATCATGAATTTTGGCATATTTAAAATAATTTTTCGATAAAACTAGCTTATTAAAAATTAAAAAAAAAAAAAACTATGTTTTTGTATATATTAAAGTAATACTTAACATAGTTTAAGAAAACATGTTTTGTTGCAAAACCACATGTACATTCCTTTTCCATTTCCGTCGGTACGTTCAACCTTTTTCGAAAAAAATAAATAATTGGCTGAGAATGATTCCCCCATTGTCAACCCTTTTTTTTCTCAATTGAACCCTCCTATATATATATATATATATATATATATATATATATATATATATATATATATATATATATATATATTGGTTTTTACATAATTTTATGTATTATATAAAATGTATAATGTATTTCTATATATTTGTTAAGTACCTTTAATTTCTTTATTTGACAACAGCTTTAGATAATTTGTTATTAATATAAATCATTAAACATAAACATCATGATTAGTATTTTTGATAAGTATTTCGTTGTCAAGAAGTTGGGTTCATAAATTAATTGTATCACTTGCATTTTGTTACATTTCGTTGCCAAGAAATTTGGGGATCGACAAATTAATTGTATAACTTGCATTTTATAGTGTATTCACAAAACACCTAGAAAAGCAAGAATCTGACATAACTAATTTTTTTTTTTTCATTTACGATGTCTAATACTTAGTTAACATTCAAATTTGAAGTAAAAAAACACATTATATATATATATATATATATATATATATATATATATATATATATATATATATATATATATATATATATATATATATATATATATATATATATATATATATATGGGTAAAGTGAATATACCTAACAACCTTATATAAGCTTAGGTACCTAACCACATTATAGTGCATTGTTTTGCATTATATTTCCATTATAATCATCGAAGGTTCTTAAATTTCAACCCTTAACTTGATTACTTCCAAGATTTTCAGATATTCATCATTATATTCTTCCTACACCATTTGATTTGTAACGGTAGTATATGAAGCCCACCAGAGGGTCTCCGATAGAATGACGTCATTTGAAGGAAGATAATGGTGAATGTCCAAAGATTTTGGAAGCAATCAAGTTATGAGGTTGAATTTTAAGAACTTTGTGTGATTACAATGCAAATATGATACAAAATTACGTTGTATGATGTGGCTAGGTACGTAAGTTTATATAAGGTTGTTAGGTATATTCACTTTACCCTATATATATATATATATATATATATATATATATATATATATATATATATATATATATATATATATATATATATATATATATATATATATATATATATATATATATAAGGAAAAATTCAATAGAGAACCATAATTATTGGTTTTTTATGTAACCAAATCTATTTTTCAATTTCTAAATCTTATTCTTTAGAAAAAAAAATATAAAAATATCTAAATTCATATATTAACATTGTGAATGTGAGAAATATTTTTCGGATTCACCGTGTGAATCCGGATTCACGTTGTGAATTTTCAAAAGATTCATATTGTGAATTTGACGTAAAAAAACTCGAATTTATATCATTGGAAAAAGGATAAAAAGTTGTGAAACTTTTTTTTTTTGATAAAAAATAAGTTCTAAACGTTCGAAAAAAAAAGATTGATTCATTGGTCCTTTGTTAATTATAGTTTTCTATTGAACCTTATACTATATATATATATATATATATATATATATATATATATAGACACACACACACACAAAAAAAAAAAAATACTAAACATATACATATAAATACGTAAAAAAATGTTTTTGCATTCATAATACGTAAAAATCTAAATAAAAACTTTAAAAAATATATAAGCATGAAAAAAAATCATTTGTACATTTAAAATATATAAAAATACCTAAAAATATACATAAAAAACTTTAAAAATATATAAATACACCAAAAGTACATTTATACATTAAAATACTTGAATTTATGTAAAAGTCCATATAAAAACATTAAGATACATAAATATGTATATATATATATATATATATATATATATATATATATATATATATATATATATATATACATTTATTTATTTATAAAAAATTTAAGAAAGTATAAAAAAAACTTCTATTATTTTGGAAAAATTAACGATTTGGTTTTATGACCTGTTGAACAGGTTAAAAATGGCTAAAGTAAAGAAATTAGTCGGTTTTTTAGACTTTTCTATTCAAGAGAAAATATTTTGGAACTTAATAATTTTTTTAATGGCAGAATTTTTATTAGAAAACTAGCAAAAAGATAGAAAAATGAGGTCATAAAAACAAATTACAAGCTAAAAGAGGATTATGTAACCAAGAGGTCTAACTAATTTTAGCTTTTCTACACCTATCGAAAATCTCAAAAAAAGTTTTATCTATCATCTCATCTAAAATAAAAGATTTCCTCGGTTGAGCCATTCCAAAAATGACAGAATTACAAAAATTCCATACACACCATAATGTCGTCAAAATGACCGCATCAAACGCCTGGCGTTGCCCTCTTTATAAGGAAATAGAATCCGACCATGAAATGATACGATCAATAGCGAAAATTTGAGGAATTTGGATTCCCCACCAAATAGCAACATCGGTCCATATCTATTGCAGCTGGCTGCAACCATCAAAAAGGTGATCAATAGACTTAATGGTATTGGAACAAACATGTCACACCCTGAAACCGCAGGTGGAAACGTTCTGGGGCGGAGGTGACTTCATGCTGAATATCATAACCAACGCACATAGTATGCAAACTAAACAACCATTACTTTACATATGAAAATTTACAACTGTTTGAAAACAAAGTTGAACAAGTGTAATACATACGTGTATATATATATATATATATATATATATATATATATATATATATATATATATATATATATATATATATATGAACAAAAGTTAGACGTGTCTTCTACGTACTCCGTCTTCGCTAAAAGGATCATTGGGTACATGTCTAATGCGGACCTGAGAATACAAGCATTTTAAAAATCAGCATAAAGCTGGTGAGTTCATAAGCGGTTTTATTTTTTGAAAGTGTACAAGTTTCCTTTCGGTTTTTGAAAAAGTTACAAACCCAAGAAAATCTCATATTTTGTTATATGTAAAGTTTGATTAACTGTTTTGTTACACGATTCTGGTTATGTATAATTGTTATCCCAGAAAATCCCATATTTTACTAAAAGTTGGTTACCTCCAAAATGTAATGTAAACGATGTATACTGAGAACTTGGTTATCCTTGTGAAGTGTATGTTAGTTTACCAATCTGAAATGTAATGTAAAAGATGTATACTAAAATGTATTAGTTTTAACACATATAGAAAAGTAATAACTACAAAGTAAACTAGTTACAAAAGCCATTATTACTAAAAAGTAAATCTTTGTTATCCAAATTGCGAGTTCCATAACCATACGATAGACTAGATATGGCAATATGTAGTCCACATCACCTTATGAGTTTCGTCACCCTTGAACCTTTCGGTTTGGCTGTAGCTAGCAGCCAGGTGTGGGGTAGTCAGCCCCGTATAGATCTATACACTCAAGTCACGCTCCTTATCTTAGAGATTATGGTTATAGTGGTAGTCCTCAACTCGTGTATCTCTGTGGAGTGTTCTCCAAGGACGTATCTCGAATTTATAGGAATAACAAATTTACTAGTAATAATACAAAAAGATCCTATTAAAAATGACGATCCTCCACTCGCGTATCTCTGTGGAGTGTTACGAAGGACAAAACAATGTACTAAGTTTCATGTTCAAAGTTTAAATGTTATGCTTTTAACTGTTATAATGTGGAAACCATTTGTGAAAAATATAAAGTACAACATATTATAATGTATTTCACAAATAATATGATAATGTGTTATGGAAGTTCAAACAGTTATCTGTTATGATTGTCAGTGTTAAAAGCATATGTAATATGAAACACAACACATATAAAACAAGTTTTTAGTACAAGTATTCCTTGTACTTTGCTTGTATTCCCTCCTGAAAACAGTGAAAAACATTGAAAAATGGTAGGGGTATGAACTCACCAGACGAGAAAACGTTTTGGTTTGGATGCGATGTGTCGGTTCGGGGCTTGATAACGCGCGAGGTTCCTATGTAATATGAAATGATATGCAAATGTATCTAATTATACTTTGAATCAATAATTAGATATGATTATACACTCCAAAACGCGAAAAAAAAAACACTTCAAAATAAGTGTTTGGAGTGACCCGGGTGACATCTAAGGACGTATAAGGTTTGGATATGGAGTTTACTCCTCAAAAGCAAACTCATAAGAGGCTTTATGGCCCCAATGACCCTCTCCCCATGAGTTTACGGCCGTAAAATCATGGTGAGGTGTTCTATGATGCTAAGTGGCCTTATATCACTTGGGAAACTTAGCTAGGATCAAATCTAGGGCATATGAATGGATTGAACTCATATAAGGACCATTTAATGGAGTTTACGGCAGTAAACTAGGAGTTTACGCCCGTAAACTCCCCCACACTCAATAATTTGATGTTTTGGTGGTCCTAGGTCCTTTACAAGTGTTTCTAAGTCATTATACAACCCTTGGGATGAGTTTAAGGCACCAATTGACTAAGTTCTAGGAGTTTATGGCCTAAGAAGATGTTCTTGGGAGGTTTACGGCGGTAAACTTCCATGGGGGGTAGTTTTGGCATGATTAAGGTCCTTAACTTGATTATGGTTGCTTCTAGACTCATTTCTAAGGCTTATGGTGTGTTTAAGTGGCATCTTAACACATAAAAATGAGTTTACTCCCCATGAATAGGTGTTTACGGTTCAAGCATATGCTTGGGTCGTATACTCATTTTTATACCCCAAATGATGAGTTTAAGGTGTTCTAAGTACATGCAACTAAGTCCTTAAGTCATATCTAAGCTCCAAATGAGGTTTGGAAGGTTTTTAAGGCTCAAAACCCCTTAATACATGTGTTCACGGCCTAAGGAGGTTCCAAGACCGTAAACACTTGTTTATGGTCCCATTCCTCATATAAATCTTGAATTTGAAGGCCTAATGTGTTAAACTAGGAGCTAGGATAGTTACCTTGATGATTTGAAGCTTGATTTGGATGATTTTGGCTAAAAATCGGATTTTAGAGAGAGAGAAAGTAAAGAGAGAGTGGAAAAAGCTTCAAATGAGGCTCTCTCAACTTTATATATGCTGAAAGTTTGGGACACGGTGGAATTCTACCCGATACTGACGTTATACGATGTTATTGGTTGCACCCGAAAAGTTGCCGTAATTCGTTATGGTCGAAACTAAAAATTTACTAATTTGTAATTTAGAATATTTTCCAAAGTTATTATCATGATTGAACACCCATTAAGTCATAATAAACGACCCAAATTTTATGACTTAATTTAATAACGAAAACGAAAATAATTTGAAAACGACGAATATATATTAACGGAACGAATTACAATAATGGAAAGAATTTCGGGTTGTCACATTATCCTCCTGCTTGAGGGAATTTCGTCCCGAAATTCAAGATTAAGATACAAATCATGGAATAGATGTGGATACTTTTGTTTCATCGAGTCTTCGCGCTCCCAAGTGAATTTCGGTGCCCGCTTTGCATTCTAGTGAACCTTCACTATTGGGATGCGGCTTTGTTTCGTACGTTTGATTTCTCGATCCATGATTTTGATAGGTTCCTCCACAAAGTTTAGGATTTCGTTGATCTCGATTTCGTCCAAAGGGATCACGAGGGTTTCATCATATAGGCACTTCTTAAGGTTCGAGACGTGAAAGACGGGGTGGATCTTACTAAGCTCTTGAGGTAGTTAGAGTTTATAGGCTACAGGACCGATCCTTGTGAGGATCTCGAAGGTTCCAATGTACCTTGGGTTAAGTTTCCCATGCTTTCCAAAGTGTACCATACCTTTCCAGGGCGAGACCTTCAACAGGACAAGGTCTCCAACCTGGAACTCCAGAGGTTTCCGTCGCATATCAGCGTAACTCTTTTGGCGATCCTGTGAAGCTTTTAATCGTTCCCGGATTTGGATGATCTTTTCAGTGGTTTCGCGAATGATTTCAAAATCAGTGAGAGCACTATCAGGAAATCGATTCTTAGCTAGCTGTGTGTCCCTACCTCGGCCCAGCACAGAGGGTATCTGCACTTGTGACCGTAGAGGGCTTTAAACGGAGCAACCTTGATGCTGGTGTGGTAACTGTTGTTGTATGAGAACTCGATCAAAGAAAAATGTGTGTCCCACGACTTTCCAAAATCGATGACACATGCTCTAAGCATGTCTTCCAGGGTTTGGATAGTTCTCTTGCTCTGTCCGTCGGTTTGAGGATGATAAGTCATGCTCATCTCTAGTTTAGCTCCAAGAGCCTTCTGAAGAGACTGCCAAAATCTGAAGGTAAACCTGCTATTTCGATCAGAGATGATGGACGCAGGTACACCGTGCAATCGAACTACCTCCTGGATGTAGATCCGCACGAGTCTTTCCATCTTGAACGATTCTTTAATCGAAATGAAGTGAGCGGATTTTGTCAAACTTTAACAACGCAAATTTTAAAACAAATTTTTCATTTAAAATAAAGTAATTTTATTCAACTAATATAATTATTCCAAGTTTCATATCAAAATACAATCATAAAATCCCCAAGATCTCAAAATAACAACAGTGTGTACACATCACGCCGGTGCCTTCCCACGGTCCTCGCTAATACCTGAAACACATACATAACAACTGTAAGCATAAATGCTTAGTGAGTTCCCCACTATACTACTTACACATATACGCCTTTCCAGGCCCTGACCTTCCGGTCTACAACACAACGCCTTCCGGCCCGTAACATAATCGCCTTCCGGCCCATAACATATTCGCCTTCCGGCCCATAACATATTGCCTTCCGGCCCATAAACATACACAACACATAATACATTTATCCTAACACATATAGCACATATATTATATATCATATCCGACCTTTCGGTCACATAACATATTGCCTTCCGGCCCATATAAACGTACATAGCACGCATAGAAATTACCTTTCCAGTTATAGCACTTATAACACATATCATATCCGACCTTCCGGTCACACAGTCAAACCCTTCCGGGTACAGTATAGTGAGAAGACTCACCTCGTGGGTAATGAAAGCTAGCGACTCCTGAAATCACTCGCACTCGATCCGCCGAGCTACAGACTCCCTGAATAATGCACTCTCTGTGTCCCCAATCCTCAGAACTTGATTCCCTTGCTGTTCCTTTAGCCAAACCCTTCTCTTCCTTGCACAATAACTTCTTCAATATCACCAATGGCCTTCAATCCTTGCTCCAGATGCACACAACCATAGGGTTCTTCTCAGTAGGCTAAAGATGGACAATGACGGCCTATAAGTTCATTATATACGTTCCAAAACCAAACGGCTAGGGTTTCCGCTGAACAGCACAGACTCGCCGAGTTCATAATGGACTCGTCGAGTCCAGTCGCGAACCCGCGACCAAGTCTGTGGTCCTACTCGGCGAGTCTGGCTCCAACTCGCCGAGTCCCCTCCTAAACACCCCAAAAACAATATTATGACAATACCTGAAATTCCAGGCTGTTACAACTCTCCCCCACTAGGACTAGACTTCGCCCTCGAAGTCTCACTCTGCAAATCACTCCGGATGTTGCTCCCGCATCTCACGCTCCGACTCCCAAGTCATCTCCGATCCTTTCCGGTGTTGCCACTGAACCAACACCAGAGGTACCTCCTTGTTCCTTAGAACCTTGATCTTCCGATCCCTGATGGCTACTGGTCTCTCGGTGTAATTCAGGCTCGCATCCACCTGAATATCCTCTAATGGAACCACTGCCGATTCATCGGCTATACACTTCCTCAACTGCGATACGTGAAAAGTATTGTGGATCTGTCCCAACTCTGCTGGCAACTCCAACCGATAAGCTACCCGACCTACCCTTGCAATCACACAAAATGGGCCTATAAACCGGGGCCCCAACTTGCCCCTCTTCCTGAACCGGATCACTCCCTTCCAAGGAGAAACCTTCAGGAGAACGAAGTTGCTAACCTGAAATTCAAGCTCGGACCGGCGTCTGTCCGCATAACTCTTCTGTCGGCTCTAGGCGGTCAATAACCTCTGTCTAACCTGCTGAATCTGCTCTGTCGTCTGAAGTACGATCTCCGTACTGCCCATCACTCTCCGTCCCACCTCTCCCCAGCAAATGGGGGTCCGACACCTCCTACCATACAACAACTCAAAAGGTGGCATACCAATGCTCGAATGATGGCTGTTGTTGTAGGAAAACTCTGCCAAGGATAAATGCGCATCCCAGCTACCCCCGAAGTCTAACACACACGCTCGAAGCATGTCCTCCAATGTCTGAATCGTCCGCTCGCTCTGACTGTCTGTCTGGGGATGGTATGCGGTACTAAAATGCAGTTTAGTACCCAGCTCCTCATGGAATTTCTTCCAGAACCTGGAAGTGAAGCGTACATCACGGTCCAAAACAATCGAGATCGGCACTCCATGCCGAGATACTACTTCCCTCACGTATATCTCCGACAACTTCTCCGCTGATGAACTCTCGCTGATGGCAAGGAAATGTGCACTCTTCGTCAACCTATCCACAATCACCCAAATTGCATCGACTCCCCTGGCAGTTCTCGGCAATTTGGTGATGAAATCCATAGTAATCTGTTCCCACTTCCACTCAGGAATTTCCAAAGGCTGCAACTTGCCATGCGGTCTCTGGTGCTCGGCCTTAACCCTACGGCAGGTCAAACACCTCTCAACGAACCAGGCGACGTCTCTCTTCATACAAGGCCACCAGTATTCCTTCCTCAAGTCCAAATACATCTTTGTAGCACCGGGATGAATCGAGAATTTCGATCTGTGAGTCTCTTCCATCAAAGTAGCACGCGTACCGCCCACGAACGGTACCCAAATCCGACCCTGAAACGTCAGAAGTCCTCGTCCGTCCTTAACGAACTCTGAGATTAACCCAAGGACCCGCTCTTTCTTCTGCATCTCGGATCTCACAGCCTCGGCCTGCGCCCCACGAATAGCATCCAATACCGGAGTCATCACCGTCAGTCTCAGACATACATCTCGCAATGGAGTGCTCTCCGCCCTGCGGCTCAATGCATCAGCTACCACATTAGCCTTGCCCGGGTGGTATAGAATTTCACAGTCATAATCCTTGACCACATCCAACCATCTCCTCTGACGCATATTTAGGTTGGGTTGATCCATCAAATACTTCAAACTCTTATGGTCCGTGTATATCGTACATCGAACCCCATACAGGTAGTGACGCCAAATCTTGAGAGCGAACACTACTGCCCCCAACTCTGGGTCATGCGTGGGATATCTCGCCTCGTGAGGCTTTAGCTGCCTCGATGCATAAGCTATCACATGACCTCTCTGCATCAACACTGCACCCAGTCCCGAAATCAATGCGTCGCAATATACGACAAAATCTTCCATCCCTTTCGGGAGAGCTAATACCGGGGCTTCGCACAATCTCTGGCGAAGTGTCTCGAAAGAAGTCTGTTGCTCGGGTCCCCAAGAGAATGCAACACCCTTCCGGGTCAATCTGGTGAGCGGTACTGCGATCTTGGAGAAGTCCCTAATAAACCTCCGATAGTACCCTGCCAACCCAAGGACACTCCTGATCTCGGAAGGTGACTTCGGTACCTCCCAACTCATCACTGCCTCAACCTTGGCCGGATCGACCAATATCCCTGCCTAATTAACAACATGTCCAAGGAATTGGACCTCCCACAACCAGAAGTCACATTTGGAGAATTTTGCATATAGCTTCTCCGACCTCAGTACCTCAAGGACCTCCCTCAAATGTCCCTCATGCCGCTCTCTAGATCGCGAATACACTAAGATGTCGTCGATAAATACAATCACTGACCGATCCAACATCGGCCTGCATACCCTGTTCATAAGGTCCATGAACACCGCCGGGGCATTGGTGAGCCCGAAAGGCATCACCACAAACTCGTAATGCCCATATCGCGTCCTAAATGCGGTCTTCTGGACGTCCTCCTCCCGCACTCTTACCTGATGGTACCCTGACCTCAGATCGATCTTGGAGAACCAAGATGCCCCTTGCAACTGATCGAATAAATCATCGATCCTCGGTAATGGATAGCGGTTCTTGACCGTCACTTTGTTCAACTCCCGGTAATCAATGCACATCCGGTGTGAACCATCCTTCTTCTTGACGAACAGGATCGGTGCTCCCCACGGCGAGCTGCTCGGCCGAATAAATCCCTTCCCCAGCAACTCCTGGAGTTGCGAGGACAACTCTTGCATCTCTGGAGGTGCGAGACGATAAGGCACCTTCGCAATAGGCGCAACCCCCGGAATCAGGTCGATACCAAACTCTACTTGCCTCGCAGGAGGTACTCCCGGCAGCTCCTCGGGAAAAACATCTGGAAACTCGCGCACCACTGGAACCTCTTCCACTGACCTTGGTCTCTCGGAAGCCTCCCGCGTATCCATCACATACGCCACAAAACCCTTACATCCCTGCTGTAGACATTGCTTCGCCCTAGCGGCCGAACAAAAAGCTGATCCCGAACGGGTACCCTCACCGTACACCGTAAGAACTCCCCCACTAGGGTCTCGTATAGTCACCAGCTGGCGCTCACAGTCGATGAAAGCACTGAATCGACTCAACCAGTCCATGCCCACGATGACACAAACATCACCCATCGTAATAGGAATTAGGTCAATCGGAAACTCAACGCCGAAAATCTCTAGTACGCACCCCCGAAGAACCTCCGTGGCACAAACCACCTTCTCGGCCGCTATAGAAACGCTCAGAAGCCGACTTAACGGCTCACGACTACTGCTGATATGCTGACTAAAAGCTAAAGATACAAAGGACCTACTCGCACCCGAGTCAAATAACACTAGAGCAGGCATAGAGTTCACAAGAAAAGTACCTACACATATATTAACATAAGCATAACATTTCGACTTTAAATAAATACATGAATTACAGCATACCTGCCAAAACATCGGGCGCAGCGCGGACCTCCTCCGCAGTCAGCTGAAAGGCTCTCCCGCGAGCCCTCGGGGCCTCGACCTTCGCCGGTCGAGTCTCAGTAGTCCTGGTAGTAGGTGTAGATCCCTGACGAAGCTGCGGGCACTCAACCTTCCGATGGCCTGTCTGGTTGCAATGAAAACAAACCATAAACCCCTTAGGACAATCCCTGGCAATGTGTCCTTCCTTGCCACACTTGTAGCAACCACCAGCTCGGCACGCCCCCTCATGACCCTTGCCGCACTTTCCGCAAGTGCGGCCCTTCGGACCTCCCGTCTTCAAATCAGCGGACTTGGTCCGCTTGGCTGCCGGCTGAGACTGAGCCGGCCGCCGGTCCACCTGCCGAGACTCGGCCTCCTCCCTGGCCTGGGTCTCCAACTCGATCTCGCGCTTCCTGGCATTTGCCTGAAGCTCAGTGAAAGTACGATAGGTGGAGTTTGACACAAACTCCCGGATATCCCTCCTCAAAACACCTAAGTACCGGCTCATCCGCGACTGCTCTGTAGACACCAGCTCGGGGCAGAACATCGCCCTCTCGTGAAACTTCCGTGTGACCACCGCAACCGAATCAGTACCCTGCTTAAGGGTCAAGAACTCCTGAATCAATCGTTCCCTCTCCACTGGGGGAACGTACTCGTCCCTGAACATGACAGTAAACCTCTCCCATGTCACTGCTGTAATCTCCGCCAGAGTGAAGTTCGCCGTCACGAACTTCCACCAATCCTTCGCTCCCAGACGGAGCTGGTTCAAAGCGAACCGTACCCTCAGGTGCTCCGGGCATGAGCAAGTGTAGAAGCACCCTCCAATGTCGGCTATCCACCTCATCGTAGCAATCGGATCCTGCGTCCCATCGAACTCAGGGGGTTTCGTGTTGCTGAATTCCCGGAATAGCAACGAATCGCCCCCTTGCGGCCTGGTAGCGGCCACGGCTGCGGTAGCGGCAGCGGCTGTAGCCTCAGTCAGTGCGGCGTACCGCTCTTCTAACGTCTCCATCAGAGTGGTCTTAATAGACCCAAACATCTCCGGGATCTCAGCCCGGATCGCTGCAGCTACCTCCTCCTGAATCATCTGACGAATATCCTCGTCGCTCACACTGCTCGAACTCGCCCCGTGGTGTGTGGTAACCATGATGTCTCTGAAATACAACATAAAATTATCAGAGACTCCATCAAGTACAATTGTACTCGATAACGCAACCCTACTCAGTCTCCGATATCCAGGAATTCTTACTTGGGTCTTCCACCGACCCGGTGTCTTCGGTAGTACGAGCCCAATACTACCGACCACACCGTATCAGCATTCGTCCCAAATCTTCCTCCCCAAACCCCGAATAGTGAGTACTCTACTTTTGATATGCACTATCTACCTTCACGCTACCAAATATCTCATATCGGCAAACTCCCTAGACTAAGGCATCACAAATCATGCCACTCTAGTCCTATCATGAATACCTAGTCTTCTAGCATGCCTAACAATTCATAATTCATTGCATAACATAACATTGTAAGGTATTCTGGGGATCTTTACCGTTCGGGCGCTGGCTGATCGTACACACTGCTTCTTTCTTGTTTACCACCTTACCATTTATAAAAGTTTATGCCTTTATTATTTTTAAAAGATTTTCCTCAAATCCTCGTTTTGAGTTCAGTTACACCCGAATCCCTCAAACCAAGGCTCTGATACCAATTGTAACAACGCAAATTTTCAAACAAAATTTTCATTTAAAATAAAGTGATTTTATTCAACTAATATAATTATTCCAAGTTTCATATCAAAATACAATCATAAAATCCCCAAGATCTCAAAATAACAACAGTGTGTACGCATCACGTCGGCGCCTTCCCACGGTCCTCGCTAGTACCTAAAACACATACATAACAACTGTAAGCATAAATGCTTAGTGAGTTCCCCAGTATACTACTTACACATATACGCCTTTCCAGGCCCTGACCTTCCGGTCTACAACACAACGCCTTCCAGCCCGTAACATAATCGCCTTCCGGCCCATAACATATTCGCCTTCCGGCCCATAAACATACACAACACATAATACATTTATCCTAACACATATAGCACATATATCATATATGATATCCGACCTTTCGGTCACATAACATATTGCCTTCCGGCCCATATAAACGTACATAGCACGCATAGCAATTACCTTTCCAGTTATAGCACTTATAACACATATCATATCCGACCTTCCGGTCACACAGTCAAACCCTTCCGGGTATAGTATAGTGAGAAGACTCACCTCGTGGGTAATGAAAGCTAGCGACTCCTGAAATCACTCGCACACGATCCGTCGAGCTACAGACTCCCTGAATAATGCACTCTCTGTGTCCCCAATCCTCAGAACTTGATTCCCTTGCTGTTCCTTTAGCCAAACCCTTCTCTTCCTTGCACAATAACTTCTTCAAGATCACCAATGGCCTTCAATCCTTGCTCCAGATGCACACAACCGATTAGGGTTCTTCTCAGTAGGCTAAAGACGGACAATGACGGCCTATAAGTTCATTATATACGTTCCAAAACCAAACGACTAGGGTTTCCGCTGAACAGCGCAGACACGCCGAGTTCATAATGGACTAGTCGAGTGCAGTCGCGAACCCGCGACCAAGTCTGTGGTCCTACTCGGCGACTCTGGCTCCAACTCGCCGAGTCCCCTCCTAAACACCCCAAAAACAATATTATGACAATACCTGAAATTCCAGGCTGTTACACAAACGATCGACAATTACGAAAATCGTATCGTACCCACTCGGACACTTGGGTAACTTGGTGATGAAATCCATGGTAATGCTCTCCCATTTCCACTCGGGTATCTCGGGCTACTGGAGCAGACCCGAGGCTTTCTGGTACTCAACTTTCACCTGGGCGCAAGTCATACACTTTCCCACAAATGTAGCGATCTCGACTTTCATGTTGGGCCACGAATATTGTTTCTTGATATCTAAGTACATCTTATCAGAACCCGGGTGAACAGAGTATCTGGTCTTGTGTGATTCCTCCATGAAAACTTCCCTAAATCATCCGAACTTTGGGGTCCAAATTCGGTCCATGAAACAGTAGAATCCATCACCTCTGATCTCAAGTTGCTTATCCATTCCCCTCAAGGCTTCGCTTGATTTGTTCTCGGGTTTGAGGGCTTCTATTTGGGCGTCTCGGATTTGCATGGATAAATGGGAATGAATAGTCATCGTCAGTGTCCTCACTTACGACTTGAACTTTCCTTTCGGCTAAGGGCATCTGCTACCACATTGGCCATGCCGGGATGGTAGCGAATCTCGCACTCATAATCGCAGAACAGCTCTACCCATCGCTGTTGCCTCATGTTTAAGTCCTTCTGATTGAGGATGTGATGCAGGCTCTTATGGTTAGTGAAGATCGTACACTTGGTTCCGTAGATATAATGTATCCAAATCTTCAGTGCAAAGACTACGGCTCCTAACTCCAAGTCGTGCATAGTATAGTTGACCTCATGTGCCTTTAGCTGTCTTGAGGCATAAGCAATTACTTTTGCTCTTTGCATAAGCACACAGCCTAAGCCGTGATTAGACGCATCACAAAAGACAACGAAGTCTTCTGTCCCTTTGGGTAGAGAAAGAACAGGCGTGCTGCACAAGGCTTGCTTTAATGTCTGGAATGTTGTTTCTTGCTTTTCACTCCAACAAAAGGTTACGCCTTTCTGTGTTAGGGTGGTTAGGGGTTTGGCGATTTTGGAAAAATTATGGATGAATCTCCGATAATAGCCGGCGAGACCCAAGAATTGATAGATTTCTGTGGGTGTCTTTGGTGCCGACCAATTCTCTATCGCTTTAATCTTGGAAGGATCCACATGAATACCCGCCTCGCTTACCACGTGATCGAGGAAAGTCACCTTCCGGATCTAGAATTCACACTTGGAAAATTTTGCGTACAGCTTTTCGGATCTAAGGGTTTCCAACACTGACCTCAAGTGTTGTTTGTTATCTTCTTCGCTTCTGGAGTAGACAAGTATGTCATCAATGAATACAATGATGAACTTGTCTAGAAAAGGGCAACACACCCGGTTCATCAGGTCCATGAACACTATCAGTGCGTTGGTTAGACCGAAGGGCATTACTACGAACTCGTAGTGTCCATACCGTGTCCTGAAAGTTGTTTTGGAAACATCTCTCTCATGAACTCGTAGCTGATAGTACCCTGACCTAAGGTCTATTTTCTAGAAATAGATGGCTCCTTGAAGTTGATCGAAGAGATCATCTATCTGCGGAATGGGATATCGGTTTTTGATGGTTAACTTGTTCAGCTCACAGTAGTCGATACACATCCGGAAGGATCCATCTTTCTTCTTCACAAACAAAACTGGAGCTCCCCAGGGTGAGGAACTTGGTCTGATGAACCCCTTGCTGAGTAACTCATTGAGTTGGCTAGATAATTCCTGCATTTCTACTGTAGCTAAACGATATGGAGACTTGGCTATGGGGGTAGCTCCAGGAATTAGGTTGATGTGAAATTCGACTTGACGTTCGGGAGGAATTCCTAGGAGCTCTTCCGGAAAGACATCAGGAAAGTTGCAGACTTCGGGGATGCTCGCAAGGTCTTTAACTTCCTGTTTCTCATAAATGACATGGGCTAGGAATACTTGGCACTCCTTCCGCAGAAGCTTTTGAGCTTTGATGCAGGAAATGATGGGAAGATTGGAACTAATCTTATCACCATAGATCATGAGAGTTTGACCCGTAGGAAGGTTGAGATGAATGGCTTTTTCGTAGCAAAGGATATTAGCATGATTGGGACTCAACCAATCTGTAACGCCATAAATTTTATAACCAATTTTTCATTTTACTAAACATCAAAAACATCAATTAATATTTCAAATTAAAACGTAAACAATATTGTCACAACAAAATACATCCCAAAGATCATAAAATAGTTTTCCCCCGACAATGTGTACGATCACGCCGGCGCCTTCCCACGGTCCTCGCTAGTACCTGAAACACATAACCCAACAACTGTAAGCATAAATGCTTAGTGAGTTCCCCAAAATACAACTTACGCACATACGCCTTTCCAGGCCCTGACCTTCCGGTCCATGTGTCTTAGGGGACTTCCGTCCCGACTAGGTAAACCTTCCGGTCCTACCCACGTCAACCTTACGGTCCACATCACAACGCCTTCCAGCCCATAACATATTCACCTTCCGGCCCATAACATAATGCCTTCCAGCCCATATCAAGCATATCATACATGGCACATATAACTAATAACTTCTCACACATAATACATACATCTCATATCATATCCGACCTTCCGGTCACACAGTCAAACCCTTCCGGGTACAGTATAGTGAGAAAACACACCTTCTGGAAAGCCTAAGATCTCGCGTCCTCGCTATCACCAAATCGCAACGACGACTCTACCTCGCCTAAACATAAAAATATCATTTAATACACAAAGACTTCAACCACTAAAACTTTACCCCTTATCATCATTCCTCAGAGGGTAAAGACCATTTTACCCTTCGTTGACCTAAAGTCCTCATGTTGACCAAAACCCTAAAAGTCAACAAAAGTCAACCCTGAGAGTATGCGGGGCGTATTGCTAGATGTACGCGGGGCGTACATCGCTAATCCCCAGGATCGGGGTCTCCACCCAGTACGTTGCGCGTACTAGAAGTTACGCCCATCGTAACCATCAGAATCAGCCACTCTTCATATCTGGTCTTAATCAGTTAAGCCACTACTCCAACTTCTAGATCCGACTCTTTTAGTGTGTCTAAACCCATAAAGTCGAGACCTTTAACCTTGGCATGGCTGTAAAGGCTCCAACATTACATAGCAACATTCTATTCAAAGTCAAGGACCTAGATCTCATGCATGGTGCAATATCCACGTCCAAGGTGTCATTTTTATGAGTCTACAACTCCAATAGATCAGAAGTATGAAGTATCTAAGCTTATGGAGGCCATTTCCACAAAAATTCTCCACCTTTGGGACTTAAACCCTAGAAAATGATACCTTAAGCATATAATGTGACATCCCCAAAATCTCGGCCAGAAAAGACCGATTTTCATTTATGCTTTTAAAATAAATTCAGAGTAAATCCTTTTGATTTGAAAGAGTTGCGGAATTTGTTCCCAAAAACAAAACATGATAAAACAATGTTTACTAAAGCATTTCATAAAAGAAATGTATTTTCATTATAATTAAAACTCGGGGTGTCATGTTCCGATACAGACCAATAAGCATAAACGAATACATTACAAGTCATATAACAAATATAAACATATGCAGACTTGTAAAGAAAACAACTTGATGGTTCGTCCATCTCATGCCCTTCCGCCACTTCCTGTAATACAAATAAAACTGAGTGGGTCAGGCTTGGGAGCCTGGTGAGCATATAGGGTTTTCAACCCGCACTAAATAATTAAATTAATTATTATCAACCAACAATAACCTAGTTACCCATTCCCGTTATTCTCACTTTACGTCCCTAAAATAACTAACACAAGGGACCTAATCTAAGAATATTTTCATCGGGGTGACAACACATGCTGCGGGGTTTCCTCAGCAATATAAGTCAAATAAGGCAACCATGACGGGGATGGAATACAGCGAATGAACACCCAAGTTCATTAACACCTACAGGTTATGAGTCTGCTAGCGTTCCACTGGACTATCTAGAAAAGTCCGTGGTCGTCATCTAAATTCCGCTAGATGACTGGATCAAACAACAACGAGGCCTCTCATCTGTTTATTACACACCAACTATCTACCCATGTTCTACCCGACATATCAGTAGATAAAAACATACATTTTTATACATATTTTCAAAACCTGTATAGCATGCTTGTTCAATACATTTTCCATATAACAGATGAGGCACACACACATAACACGTATTTCATATAGAAATAATCATATCTGTAAGATGGAAGAAAGTGAATATACATTGACACACATAACAACAAAATATACACATAACACGTATCTCGTATAAAATACTTCATAGTTATACGTTATGAGAAAGTAACTACGCATTCACACGTATAAACGACAATAAACTTAATACCCTCGAACCATACTTGTATTATTATTGCGTTTATGAAAGGTAGTATACACTCACTTGATCAGAAGATGATCGGACAGCACTACGGCTTGCAAAAGTAGTAATCCTCCGCAGATCTGGAAGATCTCTACGAAAATCGAACTTCTCGCGGGCAAAGCTTCGGCTCGGAAACCGCACTTCTCGGGATCTTCGGGATCTCGGGACTCGCTTCGGGACCGGGGCTTTGGGATGGCTTCGGGGGTAATAACGCAGAGCTTTGGCACAAAAACGAGAGGAAATTAGCAATTAAACCCGGACCCCTCGCATCCTATTTATAGGAGGCTGGAAGCTCCTCGTACGCGGGGCGTACGTGCCTCAGAAACGTAAGCGCATGCGTCATCCGAAGTGTTGACACTCTTCGGAGTATGCGGGGCGTACTCACTTACGCGGCACGTAAGTTGGATCAGACCTGTGACTCGCCTTCGGATAATGCTTCCGAATTTTGATTTAAAAATAAATACAAATTAATTAATAAACTTCGGAAATTCATATCTTCTTCATACGAACTCCGTTTTCGACGTTCTTTATATCCACGGAAAGGTGAGACTACGCTCTACGACTTTCGTTTAGACTTCGTTGGCTGATTTTGAGTTTATTTTTATTATTTATTTTTAATAGGCCGGGACAGAAAATTTCGTTATAAATTCATAACTTCTTCGTTTGACGTCCGTTCTCGCCTAACTTTCTATCGCTTTGATACTAAAAACGAGATCTTCAATTCTCGTTTAGATCACTAAGGCTAAATATCGCTTTAATGTAAATTTCACTTTTTACGTTTTTCAGCGTTGCCGGTTCTGTCGCGAAACTTCGACAGGTCATAACTTCTTCGTTATAACTCGGATTTCAGCATTCTTTATATCTCCGGAAACCTTGTTTCAAGTACTACAACATTATCTAAAGATATCAAGTTTATTTTACACTTAAATTTTGATGCTTATTTTTATTCTTAATTAATCAAACCACATAATTAAGCAATTAAGCACAAATCACATAATACTCAAATAATACAATCTTATTATTTCAAAACGGGTTACAAAGGTTAACCTAGACCATTACATTGCTAAAAATGGCAAGCCTGGAAACACAGGCGTTACAATTCTCTCCACCTTAGAATGATTCCGTCCCCGTAATCACACATCAACAAACAAATGCGGATAGCGACTCCTCATGTCACTCTCCGTCTCCCAGGTGAGATTCGGCCCATTCGTGTGTTTCCATCGGACAAGCACTAACTCCACCATCTTGCGTCGCAACTTCTTAGTCTTTCGGTCAACAATTGCCTCTGGTTCTTCAATCAACCTTTTGTTCTCATCAATTCTCAATTCGGAAATTGGAATTATATCGGGAACTTCTCCCGTGAACTTCCTCAAATAACACACATGAAAAGTGTTGTGAATTCCATTCAGTTCTTCTGGTAGTTCGAGCTTGTAAGCTTGGTTCCCAATTCTCTGAAGAACTTTAAACGGTCCAATAAACCTTGGACTCAACTTTCCCCTTTTACCAAATCTTATAAGTCCCTTCCACGGTGAGACTTTAAGCAAAACCGAATCCCCAACTTCAAAAGTCATCGGTCTTCGCTTCTTGTCAGCATAGCTCTTTTGACGATCCTGAGCCGCTAACATTCTTTCCCTAATTACTTTCAATTTTTCAGCAGTTTGATGAACCATCTCCGGTCCCATAAACTGCTTTTCCCCAGGCTCAAGCCAACAAGACGGCGTACGACACTTTTGTCCATACAAAGCTTGGTAAGGTGCCATCTTAATGCTCGAGTGAAAACTATTGTTATAGGAAAATTCTACCAAAGGTAAATGTTCATCCCAATTACCTAGGAATTCCAAGGTACATGCTCTCAGCATATCTTCAAGTGTTTGTATCGTTCTTTCACTCTGACCATCAGTCTGCGGATGGTAAGCTGTACTTAAACATAACTTGGTACCCATTTCCTCTTGTAGACATTTCCAAAACCTTGAGGTGAAACGACTATCACGATCTAACACAATTGTTAACGGAACAACGTGAAGTCTCACAATTTCCTTCACATAAGAATTCGCAAGCTTTTCCATAGACCATTTCTCCCTGGCTGCTATGAAATGCGCACTCTTAGTGAATCGATCAACGACCACCCAAATCATGTCGTGACCATTCTTTGTTCTGGGTAGTTTAGTGACAAAATCCATAGCAATGTCTTCCCACTTACCCATAGGCACAGGTAAAGGTTCTAAACTCCCATACGGTTTCTGATGTTGTGTCTTGACTCTCGCATAAGTCACACACTCGGCCACATACTTTGCAACATCAAGCTTCATCGTCGGCCACCAATAGTAGGGTTTCAGGTCCCTATACATTTTAGTGCTACCGGGATGAATCGAATACATGGTCTTGTGAGCTTCTTCCATCAGAAGATCTCTAATTCCTCCTGACTTAGGTACCCAAATACGATCTTGGAATACCTTCAGTCCGTGACCGTTTGTACCAAACACCAACGTTTTACCCAAACCTTCCTCCTTTCGGTCATTCTTTTCAGAAGCTTCCTCTTGAGCTTTCTTTATACTTTCTAAAATAGTCGAGACAACTTCAATTCTCAACGCTCTTGGCCTTTTCCTTTCAAGATTGACTTTCCGACTGAGAGCATCAGCAACAACATTAGCTTTACCGGGATGGTAAAGTATCTCACAGTCGTAGTCCTTGAGTAATTCCAGCCAGCGTCGTTGCCTCATATTTAACTCTTTCCTTTCGGTCATTCTTTTTAGAAGCTTCCTCCTGAGCTTTCTTTATACTTTCTAAAATAGTCGAGACAACTTCAATTCTCAATGCTCTTGGCCTTTTCCTTTCAAGATTGACTTTCCGACTGAGAGCATCAGCAACAACATTAGCTTTATCGGGATGGTAAAGTATCTCACAATCGTAGTCCTTGAGTAATTCCAGCCAGCGTCGTTGCCTCATATTTAACTCTTTCTGATTGAAGAGATATTGGAGACTCTTATGATCAGTGAAAAGTTTGCACTTCGTGCCATAGAGGTAATGCCTCCATATCTTCAGAGCGAAAACTACCGCTGCCAACTCCAAATCATGAGTCGGGTAATTCTTTTCATGCTCTTTCAGCTGTCGAGACGCATATGTTATCACCTTTTCTCTTTGGGTCAAAACACAACCCAATCCAACCCCAGACTCATCGCTATAAACAGCAAAGTCTTCAACTCCATCGGGTAGAGAAAGTATCGGTGCCTCACATAGTTTCTTCTTTAACTTCTCGAATGCTTCTTTATGCTTATCACTCCAAGCATAAGTAGCTCCTTTGTGGGTCAAAGCTTTCAACGGACTAGCGATCGAAGAAAAGCCTTGGATAAACCTTCGGTAATATCCGGCTAATCCTAAAAAGCTTCGGATCTCCGTGGGACTTTTCGGTTGTTCCCACTTCATTACAGCTTCAATCTTTGCTGGATCAACCATTATCCCTTCTTGGTTGACCACGTGACCCAAGAATTGGACTTCACGAATCCAAAAATCACATTTGGAGAACTTAGCATACAACTTCTCCTTCTTCAAAACTTCTAACACTCCTCGCAAGTGTCTGCCATGCTCCTCCTGTCTTTTTGAGTAAATCAGAATGTCATCTATGAACACTATCACGGATTTATCAAGGAACGGATTACAAACCCTATTCATTAACTCCATGAATGTTGCCGGAGCATTGGTTAGTCCAAACGACATAACCAAGAACTCGTAGTGTCCATATCTAGTTCTGAACGCAGTCTTCTCTGTATCCTGCTCTCTTACTTTCAACTGATGATATCCTGACCTAAGATCGATCTTCGAGAAATAGCTTGAACCTTGCAATTGATCAAATAGGTCATCAATCCTTGGCAACGGATATCTATTCTTTATTGTTGCCTTGTTCAGCTCTCTGTAATCAATGCACATTCTCATACTTCCATCTTTCTTCTTCACGAATAACACCGGAGCTCCCCAGGGCGATGAACTAGGTCTAATGAAACCTTTGTCCAACAACTCTTGAAGTTGCATCATCAGCTCCTTCATCTCCGTTGGTGCTAATCGATAAGGTGCTTTTACTATTGGCGTGGTTCCTGGTAACAAGTCTATTCTGAACTCTACTTGTCTATCAGGTGGTAATCCAGGAAGATCTTCGGGAAATACTTCCGGATAATCACACACCACAGGAATACTCTGCATCACCTTCTTCTCCTTCTTAGCATCAATTACGAATGCTAAATATGATGTACATCCCTTGGTCAAACACTTTCTGGCTTTCATTAGGGAAATGATTCCAGAATTCACTCGGCGTTTGTCCCCATACACCACAAACGATTCCTTCCCTGGCGGGTTTACCTTTACTATCTTCTTCTTGCATAATATTTCGGCATCATTGGCGCTGAGCCAATCCATTCCCAACACGATGTCGAAACCATTAAGTTCGATAGGCAATAATTCCTCGTGGAACTTATTCCCATTCAAGTCGATTAAGATGTTTTTCATACGATGGCTAACAGGTACAAACTTGCCACTAGCAACTTCGACTAATAAAGCATTATCTAGTCTATCAACAGGCAAAGCTAGTTTTCTACCAAATTCATGCGATATAAAGGAGTAGTTGGCTCCAGAATCAAATAAAATTGGGGCAGGCAAATTGTTAACGAGAAAGGTACCTGAAGCGACATCAGCTTCATCCTTAGCAGCTTCCAGTGTCATCTGGAATGCTCTCGCCTTCGGCTTTGGTTGAATGTTGGGCTTGGCTGCCTCCTTCTTCTTCGGACAGTCTTTCAAAATGTGCCCCTCTTCATTACAGCCAAAACACATCCTTTTGTTATTCGGACCTTCATTGGCAAAATGTGCAACCTTTCCACACTTGTAGCAAGTTACATCCTCGCTACATTTCCCGAAGTGCTTTTTCTTGCACTTATCACACCACTTCGCTTCTACTCCTTTTCCCCCACCAAACCTTTTCGAATCAGATTTCGAAAATTTACTTTTCTTACTGGAACCAGATGTTCCCTCAAACTTCCTCTTCTCAGCAACCTCAACCTTGTTGGTGGTTCTCCCCTTTATCATGTTCTCAACAGACTTGGCAGCCCAGATAGCTGCCTCTAGAGTAAGTGCCTGACGTACTGGCACTTCGTACTCCCATGGAAGTCCCTTCGCATACCGATCCACCTTAGTCAGATCGTCTGGAACGATACGCAAGGCAAACTCCATCTTATCGGTGAAGTTGTTGGTGTATTCATCAACTGACATGCTGCCTTTAGTCAATGTCAGGAACTTGTTCTCCAACTCCAACAGATTCTGAGCCGAGCAGAACTTGCGCTTAAACTGCACCAAGAACTCTGCCCATGACAATTGCAGTGGCTCATTAGGGCTCAAAGTCTTCCCTAGAGTGTTCCACCAACGAACGGCTCCACCTCGGAATTGACGCACGGCATAGATGGTTTGCAACTTACCTCTGTAGCCACACATCATGAAGGCTAGCTCCATTTCGGAGATCCAATCCATAACCCCAATCGGATCCTCCTTTCCATTGAAGGTCAATGGTTTTCAAGTCAAAAAGTCCTTGTACTTGCATCCCATTCCATCATTCCTTCCATCACGGTTGTCTTGCCTAACAATCGATGGGTTGGCTTGACCAACTGATCCACTGAAGTTTCCACCTTCCGAGTGTCCTTCATTTAATTCAGGCTCTTCCATACGAATCGACAGTTCTTCACGATTTTGTTGAAGCAACCGTCTAGTTTCCTCCATCTGACGATCCAACATCATCTGAATCATCAATTGCACACCAGCCATGGTTATTGGCTCAGGTGCTGCTGCTACAACAAGTCTTTGTTCAATCACTGGTGGTTGATTCCTGTTTTCATCAGCATTTCCAACTCCACTTCTTGTTCTCACCATTTTGATCTACACACTGAATAAGATGAAATTAGATCCTTATTCACGATAGATATTCAAACCATCCTTATCACTCCGAAACGTTTACATGCTAGTTCTAATATCGTAGATGTACGCTTAGAATCCTACACACATAAAGTTTCTAGATCCGGTCGGCAACAGACCATAGATCCGAACAAATAATATCATATACGGCAACATACAACATTTAGCACATAAAGCATTTTAGGCAACATTCCTAAAATAAACTAGTGCTCGTGTCTAAAACATAACAGACACACATCTAAAAATTCCACTTAGCATTCTAAGTTTAAGTCTAGAAATCCTAAAAATTCCTAGTTCGCTTAAACTAATGCTCTGATACCAACTGTGACATCCCCAAAATCTCGGCCAGAAAAGACCGATTTTCATTTATGCTTTTAAAATAAATTCAGAGTAAATCCTTTTGATTTGAAAGAGTTGCGGAATTTGTTCCCAAAAACAAAACATGATAAAACAATGTTTACCAAAGCATTTCATAAAAGAAATGTATTTTCATTATAATCAAAACTCAGGGTGTCATGTTCCGATACAGACCAATAAGCATAAACGAATACATTACAAGTCATATAACAAATATAAACATATGCAGACTTGTAAACAAAACAACTTGATGGTTCGTCCATCTCATGCCCTTCCGCCACTTCCTGTAATACAAATAAAACTGAGTGGGTCAGGCTTGGGAGCCTGGTGAGCATATAGGGTTTTCAACCCGCAATAAATAATTAAATTAATTATTATCAACCAACAATAACCTAGTTACCCATTCCTGTTATTCTCACTTTACGTCCCTAAAATAGCTAACACAAGGGACCTAATCTAAGAATATTTTCATCGGGGTGACAACACATGCTGCGGGATTTCCTCATCAATATAAGTCAAATAAGGCAACCATGAGGGGGATGGAATATAGCGAATGAACACCCAAGTTCATTAACACCTACAGGTTATGAGCCTGCTAGCGTTCCACTGGACTATCTAGAAAAGTCCGTGGTCGTCATCTAAATTCCGCTAGATGACTGGATCAAACAACAACGAGGCCTCTCATCTGTTTATTACACACCAACTATCTACCCATGTTCTACCCGACATATCAGTAGATAAAAAGATACATTTTTATACATATTTTCAAAACCTGTATAGCATGCTTGATCAATACATTTTCCATATAACAGATGAGGCACACACACATAACACATATTTCATATAGAAATAATCATATCTGTAAGATGGAAGAAAGTGAATATACATTCACACACATAACAACAAAATATACACATAACACGTATCTCGTATAAAATACTTCATAGTTATACGTTATGAGAAAGTAACCACGCATTCACACGTATAAACGACAATAAACTTAATACCCTCGAACCATACTTGTATTATTATTGCGTTTATGAAAGGTAGTATACACTCACTTGATCACAAGATGATCGGACAGCACTACGGCTTGCAAAAGTAGTAATCCTCCGTAGATCTGGAAGATCTCTACGAAAATCGAACTTCTCGCGGGCAGAGTTTCGGCTCGGAAACCGCACTTCTCGGGATCTTCGGGATCTCGGGACTCGCTTTGGGACTCGGGAATATTACCGGGGCTTCGGGGGTAAAAATGTAGAGCTTCGGCACAAAAACGAGAGGAAATTAGCAATTAAACCCGGACCCCTCACATCCTATTTATAGGAGGCTGGAAGCTCCTCGTACGCGGGGCGTACATGCGTACGCGGGGCGTACGTGCGTCAGAAACATAAGCGCATGCGTCATCCGAAGTGTCGACACTCTTCGGAGTAGGCGGGGCGTACTCACTTACACGACACGTAAGTCGGATCAGACCTGTGACTCGCCTTCGGATAATGCTTCCGAATTTTGATTTAAAAATAAATACAAATTAATTAATAAACTTCGGAAATTCATATCTTCTTCATACGAAATCCGTTTTCAACGTTCTTTATATCCACGGAAAGGTGAGACTACGCTCTACGGATTTCGTTTAGACTTTGTCGGCTAATTTTGAATTTATTTTTATTATTTATTTTTAATAGGCCGGGACAGAAAATTTCGTTATAAATTCATAACTTCTTCGTTTGACGTCCGTTCTCGCCTAACTGTCTATCGCTTTGATACTAACATTGAGATCTTCAATTCTCATTTAGATCACTAAGGCTAAATATCGCTTTAACGTAAATTTCACTTTTTACATTTTTCAGCGTTGCCGGTTCTGTCGCGAAACTTCGACAGGTCATAACTTCCTCGTTATAACTCGGATTTCGGCATTCTTTATATCTCCGGAAACCTTGTTTCAAGTACTACAACATTATCTAAAGATATCAAGTTTATTTTACACTTAAATTTTGACGCTTATTTTTATTCTTTATTAATCAAACCACATAATTAAGCAATTAAGCACAAATCACATAGTACTCAAATAATACAATCTTATTATTTCAAAACGGGTTACAAAGGTTAACCTAGACCATTACATTGCTAAAAATGGCAAGCCTGGAAACACAGGCGTTACATATAACATGAACCAAGTGACAAGATCCGAACTTTTTACCTGATAATGAAGCTTTAACCCTTGCAAAGCTCATATCTACACTTGAGCACCACTTCTAGCCTCTCCAATAAGCTCTTCTTCTCCTTTTCATCCTTGGAATGGCACCACCAAGCTTAGAATGCACACACAAAGGCTTTGGAACGAAGGCACACACTATTTAGGGTTTCACTCTGAGGGATGGTGGCTGAGAAGTCCAGCCACACATTCCTTTTATATCCCTCCAAAGAGATTAGGGTTTTTAGATCTGGGAAAGTTACGCTATGTGTAACCTTGGGTACGCCCATCGTACCTGAGGGGGAACACGTCCAAATGAGGTGCGCGAGTACGCGCAACGTACACCTTGTACGCTCAGCGTACTCGCCTACAATGAAAACCCTAAATTAACAACTTAACCAAGATGCAAGGCCAAAAGAAGAATACCTGGATTTCGGGCTGTTACAATTCTCCCCCACTAGAATCAGACTTCGCGCCCGAAGTCTCATACTGAAAACACGTCTGGATACTGATCCCGCATCTCAGACTCGGACCCCTTCCGATGTTGCCATTGCACTTGTACCAGGGGTACTTCCTTGTTCCTCATAACCTTAACTTTCCGATCCCTAATCGCTACTGGTCTCTCTACATAGTTCATGCCTGCATCCACCTGAATATCATCTAATGGCACCACTGCCGACTCGTCGGCAATACATTTCCTTAACTGCGAGACATGAAAGGTATCATGGATCTGCCCCAACTCAGCAGGTAGATCCAACTGGTAGGATACCCGGCCTACCCTAGCAATTACCCTGAAGGGTCCAATATACTGAGGTCCCAACTTGCCCCTCTTCCTGAATCGTATAACTCCTTTCCAAGGAGAGACCTTTAGGAGCACAAGGTCACCAACCTGAAACTCGAGCTCGGACCGCCGCCTGTCCGCGTAACTCTTCTGGCAACTCTGCACGGTCAACAACCTCTGCCTGACCTGCTGAATCTGCTCCGTCATCTGGAGTACAATCTCTGTGCTACCCATCACCCGCTGCCCCACCTCTCCCTAGCAGATGGGGGTGCGACACCTCCGACCGTACAACAGCTCAAAGGGTGGCATACCAATGATCGAATAATGACTTTTGTTGTACGAAAACTCTACTAAAGGTAGATAGGTGTCCCAGCTCCCTCCAAAATCCAAAACACATGCTCGGAGCATATCCTCAAGCGTCTGAATCGTCCGCTTGCTCTGTCCGTCTGTTTGCGGGTGGTATGCGGTACTGAAATGCAGTCTTGTACCCAAATCCTGTACCTCAGATATTCAGGATGTTAACACTCTTGCTTCCTCTTGGCTATAGCTTCCTTTCCCTTGCTAGACAACACCTCCAAGGTCGACAATGGCTCCTTCTCTCACTCCAAACGCTCAAGTTCACTAGGGTTTCGCTCTGGGGGCTGGTGAGCACAAATGATGGCCATAAGGCCCTTTAAATAGGTCCCAAACTCGAGAAATTAGGGTTTCATTAAACAGCACGGACTCACCAAGTCCACCAATGCGACTCGCCGAGTCCGGTTATAATCCGGGTGAGAAATCGCGTCTCTACTCGGCGAGTCTACGCACCAACTCGCCGAGTTCTTCACAAAACTTGAAAATAAAATGAATAAATATAATACCTGAAATTCCAGATGTTACAATTCTCTCCTACTTGAATCTGACTTCGCCCTCGAAGTCTCATCCCTGAAATAGCTCCGGATGTTGCTCCCGCATCTCATGCTCTGGCTCCCAGGTCAACTTGGATCCTTTCCGATGTTGCCACTGAACCTGTACTAGGGGCACCTCCTTGTTCCTCAGAACCTTGATCTTCCGATCCAAAATCGCAACTGGTCTCTCCGCGTAGTTCAGGCTCGCATCCACCTGAATGTCCTCTAGCGGCACTATCGCCGACTCATCGGCTATACACCTCCTCATCTGAGACACGTGGAAGGTATTATGAATCCGCTCCAACTTCGCAGGTAGCTCCAAGCGATACACTACCCTGCCCACCCTCGCGACCACTTTGAACAGCCCAATATACCGGGACACTAGCTTGCCCCTCTTCCTGAATCGAATCACTCCTTTCCAAGGAGATACCTTCAGGAGAACATAGTCACCGACCTGGAACTCAAGCTCAGATCGTCGTCTATCCGCATAACTTTTCTGGCAGCTCTGAGTGGTCAACAATCTCTGCCCGACCCACTGTATCTGCTCTGTCGTCTGAAGCACAATCTCTGTGCTACCCATCACTCGTTGCCCTACCTCTCCCCAACAAATGGGAGTCCGAAACCTCCTCCCTTACAATAGCTCAAAAGGCGGCATAACAATGCTCGAATGATGGTTGTTATTGTAGGAGAACTCTGCTAAGGGAAAATACGTGTCCCAACTTCCGCCCAAATCCAACACACATGCTTGGAGCACTCCTCGAGCTTCTGAATTGTCCGCTCGCTCTATCCGTCAGTCTGTGGGTGGTATGCGATACTAAAATGTAGCCTCGTACCTAACTTTTCATGAAATTTCTTCCAAAATCTGGAAGTGAAACGCACATCTCGATCTGAAACAATCGAGATCGGGACCCCATGCCGCGATACCACCTTTCTCGCATATATCTCTGCCAACTTCTCCACAGAAGAACCCTCACAAATGGCGAGAAAGTGAGCGCTCTTTGTCAAACGGTTTGCTATCACCCAAATTGCATCGACACCCCTCGCTGTTCTCGGTAATTTGGTGATAAAATCCATGGATAATTGTTCCCATTTCCACTCTGGGACTTCCAATGGTTGCAACTTACCATGCGGTCTCTGATGTTCGGCCTTCACCTTACGACAGGTTAGGCACCTTTCAACAAACCATGCTACATCTCTCTTCATACAGGGCCACGGATACTCCTTTTTAAGATCTAAAAACATATTAGTGGCTCCGGGATGGATCGAAAATATCGATTTATGTGCCTCGTCCATCAAGATGGTACGTGTTCCTCCAACAAATGGTACCCAAATCTGACGCTGGAAGGTCATAAGCCCTCTGCTATAGGTCACGAACTCCATCACCTACCCGATAACTCGCTCTCTCTTGCGGTTCTCCGGTCTCACTACCTCAGCCTGAGCCCCTCTGATGGTGTCCTACACCGGATTCATCAGTGTCAATCTCATACAAATATCCCTAATCGGGGCGCTCTCTACTCTAAGACTCAGGGCATCGGCCACCGCATTAGTCTTGCCTGGGTGGTACAGGATCTCACAATCATAATCCTTTACCACGTCCAACCATCTCCTGTGACGCCTGTTCATATTTTGCTGATCCATCAAATACTTCAAACTCTTGTGATCCGTGTATATCGTACACCGAACCCCATACAGGTAATAGCGCCAAGTCCTGAGGGCGAACACCACACCCCCCAACACTAGATCGTGGGTGGGATATCTTGCCTCATGGGGCTTCAGCTGCCTCGATGTGTATGCGATCACATGCCCCCTCTGCATCAACACCACACCCAACCCAGATATCGATGCGTCACAATACACCATGAAGTCCTCCATCCCCTCTGGAAGAGTCAACACCGGGGCTTCGCATAATCTTTGGCAAAGAGTCTCAAATGAGGCCTGCTGCTTTGGACCCCAGCTGAACACCACACCCTTCCGGGTCAACCTGGTGAGAGTAACAACAATCTTGGAGAAATCCCTGATGAACCTCCGATAATAGCCGGCCAACCCTAGAAAACTCCTGATCTCAGCAGGAGATTTCGGCACCTCCCAACTCATTACCGCCTCGATCTTGGCCGGATCGACCTAAATCCCCTCTTGGTTAACGAGGTGACCAAGGAACTACACCTCTCGTAACAAAAAATCGTACTTGGAGAATTTGGCGTAAAGCCTCTCCGATCTCAGCACGCCGAGGATCTCCCGCAAATGCTCCACATGCTGCTCCCTGGAATTTGAATACACCAAAATGTCGTCAATGAACACAATCACTGATCGATCCAACATCGGTGTGCATACCATGTTCGTGAGATCCATGAATGCTGTAGGCGCAATGGTGTGCCCGAAAGGCATCACCACGAACTCGTAATGCCCATAACGAGTCCTGAATGCAGTCTTCTGGATATCCTCCTTACTCACCCTCATCTGGTGGTATCCAGATCTCAGATCAATCTTGGAAAACCAAGATGCTCCCTGCAGCTGATCGAACAAATCATCGATCCTCGGCAAATGCTAACGATTCTTGACCGTTAACTTGTTCAGCTCTCGATAATCTATGCACAATCGTTACGAACCATCCTTTTTCTTCACAAAAAGGTCGGTGCTCCCCACGGCGAGCTACTCGGCCGAATAAACCCCTTCCCCAGCAGCTCCTGAAGTTGCGAGGATAACTCCTATATCTCTGGAGGTGCAAGGCGATAGGGAGCCTTGGCAATAGGAGCTGCCCCCGGAATCAAATCAATGCGAAACTCAACCTATCTCCCGGGAGGCACACCCGGTAACTCCTCAGGGAAGACATCCGTGAATTCACGCACTATCGGGACCTCCTCAACTGTACTCGGTCTCCCTGCACCAACCCTCGTATCCGACACATACGCTACAAAACCACTGCAACCCTGCTGTAGACTTTGCCCCGCTTTAGCAGCCGAACAAAATGCTGAATTGGGATGGGTACCCTCGCCGTACACCATAAGGACTCCCCCACTTGGGTCTCGTATTGTTACCAGATGTCGCTCGCAGTCGATAACTGCTCTAAATCTGCTCAACCAATCCATGCCTACGTTGACACAGACGTCCCCCATCGCAATCGGGACCAAATCAATAGGAAACTCTACACCGAAAATCTCAAGTACACATCCTCGAATCACCTCCGTGGCATACACTACTCTTTCGTCGGCGATGGAAAATCTCAGAGGTCGACTCAATGCCTCTCGACTAATACTGATGTGTCGACTGAAAGCCAACAATATAAAAGATCCACTCGCACCCGAGTCAA
Source organism: Lactuca saligna (assembly GCF_052625555.1). NCBI lineage: Eukaryota > Viridiplantae > Streptophyta > Magnoliopsida > Asterales > Asteraceae > Lactuca > Lactuca saligna. The sequence continues at coordinate 203,161,540 of NC_136421.1, forward strand.
ATAACACCAAAGCAGGTACAAAATTTACATGAAAGAATACATACCAGCCACAACATCGGGCGCTGCGCGGACCTCCTCCGTGGTCAACTGGAAGGCTCTCCCTCGCGCCATGGGTACCTCGACCTTCACTGGGCGGCTCTCAGTAGCTCTGATAGCAGCAGGGGCAGATCCCTATGGTGCTCCCTGGGTAGTCACTTGCAACAGCGGACACTCTGGCTTCCAGTGTCCAGTTTGGTTGCAGTGAAAACACACTGCAAACCCCTTTGGGTAGTCCTTGGCCATACGCCCCTCCTTGCCACACTTGTAGCAATATCCTGCTGTACAAACTCCATCATGACCCTTGCCGCACTTCCCACAAGTGCGGCCCTTCTGGCTCCCTGCCTTGGGATCAGCGGGCTTGGCCCGCTTAGCTGCCGGCTGAGACTGTGCCGGTCGTCGATCCCTCCCCTGAGACTCCGCCTCCTCCCTCGCCTGAGTCTCTAGCTCGATCTCCCTCTTCCGAGCATTTTCCTGAAGCTCGGAAAATGTTCGGTTCAAGGAGTTCGACACGAACTCCCGAATGTCTCTCCTCAAAATACTCAAATAACATCTCATTCGTGCCTGCTCAGTAGACACGTGTTCAGGGCAGAACATTACCCTCTCATGAAACATCCTGGTAATAGCCGTAACAGACTCCGTACCCTGCTTGAGGGTCAAAAACTCCTGTGCCAACCGATCTCGTTCCACCGAGGGAACGTACTCATCACGAAACATGATAGTGAACCTCTCCCAGGTCACCGCTGCAAGCTCTGCTAGAGAATAGTGTGCCGTTACGAACTTCCACCAGTCCTTCACCCTTAGGCGAAGCTGGTTCAGCGCAAATCGAACCCTCAAGTGCTCCGGACACGAGCAAGTATAGAAACACCCCTCAATGTCAGATACCCATCTCATCGCTGCAATCGGAACCTATGTCCCATCAAACTCTGGTGGCTTCATGTTGCTAAACTCCCTGAACAACAACGAGTCACCCCCTTGCGGTCTAGCAGCGGCGACGGCTACAGTGGCCGTTGTGACAACAGCCTCAGAAAGAGCGGCATAACGCTCGTCAAAAGTCTCAATCAACGTGGTCTTAATAGACCTGAACATCGCTGGTATCTCTGCCCTGATGGCCGCAGCCACTTCCTCATGGATGATGCAACGGATCTCCTCATCACTAGTCTCGCTGCTCTCTGGCATAAGTCGTGTCCTTACCATGATCTACCTCTGAAGTACAACATACGATATATTAGAAATTCATTCAAGCATACTCGCACTCGATAACGCATCCCTCCTTGATCTCTGGCATCCCAAAGATTCTTACTTGAATTGTACACCGCCCCGCTGTTTTCAGCAGTATGGGCCCAATACTATTGTCTGCACCATATGAGTGTACACCCCAAGTCCTCCTCTTAGGATCCCAAGTCCCAAGTACTCTATTACGGATAATCCACTTTCTATAGATCTCTCATAGCTCCTCACTACTGCCTACTCACTCTCAAGCATCTCATAGCAGCTCACATTCCCATAGGCTAAGGCATCACAAATCAGGCCACCCTAGTCCTAATAGGAATACCTAGCCCACTCTAGCAAGAGAATACATCATATCAATCTCATAAACATATAACACAAGGGTATTTTGGGAAATCACCGTTCGGGCGACAACTGATCATACACACGTCTCTGCTCTGTGTTTCTCTAAAAATCTTTTACTCTTTTTAGAAAACTTGGTTCTCTTTTGAAAATATTTTCCAAATCCTCAGTTTGAGTTCAAATACTCCCGAAGGTGTACCCGAATCCCTCAAACCAAGGCTCTAATACCAACTTGTAACGACGTAAATTTCCAAAACAATTTTTCCAATTTTATAAAAACATAATTCATTTGTAAATCATAAAAACATCATTATTTGAAACTCAATTATAACATATATCAATCCCAAGATCTCATAGCATAAAAATCCTGTGTGTGTACTTATCAAGCCGGCGCCTTCCCGCGATCCTCACTAGTACCTGAAACACATAACACAAAACACTGTAAGCACAAAGCTTCGCTAGTTCCCCAAAATACCACTTATAACACATATTAGCCACTTGAGGCTATAACTCTATGGGTTCGTGCACCCAAACTTTGTGAACCCTCAGGTTCTAACTCTGTAAGCATGCACAACATAAATCACATAGAAGAATGCAGTGCAACAAACAATATATCTAAAACACTGTATCACATAACTCTATTTACCTACTCAAGGTAAAGTATAGTGAGAAGACTCACCTTGCATATCTCGGTAACTCGTAAATCCCTGAAATCACTAGTGCTCGATCTACCGAGCTATAGTCCTCCTATACACAAATATATCTCTAATAAACACTTCCCCAACTAGGGTTGACTAACTCTATCAATTCAACACCGGTCAACTCTGGTCAATGGTTAACGATCAACCCAACTCGCCGAGTCTGGCATCTACTCATCGAGCCCCTACGAGGACCCGATTCCTCTGAATCCCTTCTGACTCACTGAGTCACTCACCCAACTCAGTTACCCAACCCTTGGTTTGAGCCACTCGCGCTGCCTCATGTTTAGGTTCGGCTGATCCATGATCTGTCTCAAGCTCTTGTGATCCGTCTATATGGTACCATGGACCGTATCTAGGTAATGCCTCAAAATCTTTATAGAGAATACCACCATCCCCAACACTAGATCGTGTGAGATTTCATCTGTCGCGATGGGTAGGCTATCAATCATCCTCTCTGCATGGTGACTGCCCCCAAGCCTGTGATGGTGCATCAAATAACACCACAAAATCATTATACACCTCCATTAGAGTAAATAATAGAGCCTTGAAAAAACATTGACTAAGGGTCTCAAACACCCTCTACTACTTAGGGTCCCATCAGAAATCCACCCCCTTCCTCGTCAGACGAGTGAGGGGTATTGCAATCTTGGAGAAATCCCGTATAAATCCCCAGTAGTACCTGGCTAATCCTACAAAACTCCTGATGTTTGAAGGAGATCTCGACACCTCCCACTGCTTGACTATCTCGATTTTGGCCTGGTTGACCAAAATCCCGTCCTAGTTAACTAGATATCCGAGGAACTGGACCTCTCGTAAAACTCACACTTCGAGAACTTGGCATACAACCGATCTCATCTCAGAACTCCCCATAACTCCCTGAGGTGCTCCTCGTGTTGTTCTCAGGTCTTGGAATACACCAAGATATCATCTATAAACACGATAATCGAGCGATCAAGAATCGGTCTGCAAACCCGATTGATCTAGTCCAGAAATGTTGTGTAACAGCCCGGATCCCCAGGTATCTTCATTTCTTTTATATTTTGACATTCTGTGAGGGGACTCGGCGAGTCGGTGGTTGAACTCGCCGAGTCGGGTCGCGGTTTTTAGCAGGGGTTCGCGTCCGGACTCGGCGAATCCAAGGGATGGACTCGACGAGTCCGCGCTGTTTAATGAAACCCTAATTTCCCGGTCCTAAGCTCTATTTAAAGGACCTTATGGCCCTCATATGCGGCCACCTTGAACCCTAAGAGCCTCCATACGTCTGTAAGCCCTTGTGTGTGTGTTTGAAGGCCTTTTGTTCTTCATTTTGTGTGTTAGTGCAAGGAAAGGAGGGAGAGGAGCAAGCTTGAAGTGTTGGGGAGCTTAGATCTGTTGCTATTTCATCAAGGGGGTCTTCTTGAGGTAACTTTCTGAGCCAATCTTCGTGTTTTGTGTTGATGGGCCAAATCTAAGGTTTCTTCTTGCATTTCTTGGCTTGAATAAGAAGTATGAGAGGTCCCATGGGGATATGGGACCTAGATCTGGACTTTAGCAGGTCCAGGAGACCCCTTATGACAAGCTTTATGCCCATCCTTTTGAGTTAGAAGTTATACTTGCCATATTAAAGGTTGTTTCTTCAAAATAAGCCTTGTATGCATTGCATGGCAACCAAGACTGAGACTTTACGTGACAAATAAGCTTGGGAAGGCCAGATCTATGTATTTATGGAACGGATCTGACCGCAAAAGCTAGTTTTAGCTGGTGCATGGCATGGACTCGCCGAGTCTGAAGAACAGACTCGACGAGTCACTTGAAGATTGTCCTTGAGACCATCTTGTGTGTAAACTGGACCGAGTTGTGGGCGACTCAGTGAGTCGCAGAGAGTTGGAAAGGTGTTGACAGGTGGACCGAGTCAGGATGGGACTCGCCGAGTTGGCCATCGACTCAGCGAGTTGAGTCGCGGTGGCCCTGTGATTCAGGCCTAGGTGGAACTCGTCGAGTCGGGGGAGTACTCGACGAGTCTAAGGGAAAATTCTTGAGAATTGGTAAAAACGCGTAGACTCGCCGAGTCACTATTGTGCACTCGCCGAGTCTAGTCCAAATTGACTAAAGACTGTTGACCAGGTCAACCTGTGTTGACTTGATTTGGATGGTCCACCTTAGTGGTGCAAGTAATATTTATAGATTTATAATATCGTAGGAGGATTGCAGCTCGAGGGTTCGAGCCCTAGTGATTCCAAGATTTACGATTAGCAACTTAGCGAGGCATACGAGGTGAGTCTTCTCACTATACTGTACCCGGAAGGGTTTTGACTATGTGACGGGAAGGTCGAAAACGATGTATATGCTTTATGTGTGATAAGTTATTTGCTATATGTGTCATGTATGATATGTTTGATGTGGGCCGGAAGGCGTGGTCATATGGACTGTAAAGGTTGATGTGGGTAGGACCGGAAGGTTTACCCAGATGGGACGGAAGTCCCCTGAGACACATGGACCGGAAGGTCAAGGCCTGGAAAGGCGTATGTGCGTATGTTGTATTTTGGGAACTCACTAAGCTATATGCTTACAGTTGTTGCTTTATGTGTTTCAGGTACGAGTGAGGACCGTGGGAAGGCGCCAGCGTGACCGTACACACACTCGGGGAAACTGTTTTATCTTTTGTTATGTAATCGTTGGAGACTACGACGTTATTTTGAGAATCTAAACAAATTACTCATGTCTTGATGGTTGTAAAAATGAAAATTTTTGGTTGGAAATTTTATGATGTTACATGTTGCTGGCGCGTTGGTGAGCCCAAACGGCATCACCAAGAACTCGTTATATCTATATGGGGTGGTCCAAAACCCGGTCTTCTCCACGTCCTCCAATCTAACTTGTACCTGATGATACCCAGACCTGAAATCTACCTTGGAAAACCAAGATGTACCCTGCAACTGATCAAACAGATCATCTATCCTCGGGAGTGGATAACAGTTCTTCACCTTCAACTTGTTTAACTCCCTATAATCAGTGCACATCCTGTGCGAACCATCCTTCTTCCTGATGAATAGTATCGGTGCTCCCCATAGGGAACTTCTTAGTCGAATTAATTGCTTTCCCAGTAGTTCCTGCAGCTGTGATGACAACTCCTGCATCTCTGGTGGCGCCAACTGGTATGACGCCTTGCCGATAGGGCCTCACCCAGTATCTGGTCGATTCGAAACTCGACCTGCCTCTTCGGAGGTATCCCTGGCAACTCCTCCCAAAATACATCAAAAAACTCCCTGAATAGTGGAACCTCTGTAACTAAAATCTTATCCCTAGCTCGCATATCTACCACATACGCTAGATAAACCACACACTTGTGCTGAATATACTGCCGAGCGTTGGCAGCTAAACAAAACCCTCATCCCACTCTGGTGCCCTCACCATATACAATCAGTTCTCCCCCACTTGGGGTTCGAACTACCACCTGCTGACCCTCGCAATCAATCATGGCACAGAATCGAGTAAGCCAGTCCATCCCAACAATCATACACACCTCCCCCATGGGAATCAGAATCAAGTCTATTAGGAAGGACACCCCAAAGATCTCCAACTCACGTCCTCGGTAGACTGAAGAAGCAGAAATCCCATGTTCGTTGGTGATAGAGACTCGAAACGGACACTCAAGCTCGCCTACTGGCATACTAAACTCCCAACGAAATGTTTGTGATATAAACGACCGAATCTCCCCCGAGTCAAACAAAACCAGTGCAGACAGGGAGTTCACTAAAAACTTACCTAACCACAGCTACAATAGATATGAATAAACCAGATATGATGAAGGAAATAGAGAATAGAGAAATACCAGCAACCCGATCTAGCGCCAACCTGGCCTCATCAGCTGTAAGCTAGAAGGCACGCCCCTGAACCTTCGGAGGCTCTGCCTTAACCAACCTCCCATCCAAAATCCTCAATGTAGCCGGCGCGGGAGCCTACGTCGGCTTAGCAGCAAGAAACGGACAGTTGGCCTTCAAGTGGCCAACCTTGTTGAGTCCATTTGTGTTGCGTCTTGGGCTATATATTTTGTATCCGGATTGGGCCTGTCCATCCGTGTCTATCTAGATTAGTTTCATTGTTATCTAGATTAGATGTTAGGGTTTTAGTATATATATGCATGCATGTATGCGTATATTACAAGTTGTTAATTATGTTGATTCTTGTAACCCTAAACACCTCTACAGATTGAATTTCTTTATCGAGCTCTTCTGAGGTGTTATTGCATTAATCATTCGACATATTCAGTGCCATACTTGTGTTCTTTATTACATCATTATTTAATATCCTGCTTATAATCATACGATCCTAAAAGAACTTTGTTCTAACAATTGGTATCAGAGCAGGAGACTGTGTGATCAATACACATTCCTTCTGTATTCATAATACTTTAGGGTTTCCGCTTTTATCGTATAAATAGAAGCCGTCGTCTTCATATCGACGACAACTCTGTTTTTGATAAAACCCTAATCTTAATTTTATAGGTTTGATTCTAGCAGCTCACCATGTCTCACGATGATTCACATACAAACCCCATTAACATCTCAAACAGCATCGGATCAACAACCAGAGTACCCATACTCTATACTCATGACTACGAAGTATGGGCTCATCACTTTGAAGATTACGTGGTTGGATCTGAAGACAATGGCTATCTTATTTGGGAAGCTATCACTCTTGGACCATTTGTACATTCGGGGACAAACACGACTGTTAAGATGCAGAAGGATTACAACAAGTTGGTGACAGATGTTGAGAAGATGCCACAGGATGAGAAGGACAAGATCTTGTGTAACGTTAAAGCCATGCGAATGATAAGATTCACCCTACAATCTGACACCTTTCGGCTAGTAGGTTCATGCACAACCGCTAAAGAGATCTGGGATATGTAGAAGGAACATTACTCGATTGATGAAGATCTGGAACCATGCTTAGTTACGCTTCCCTACCTTTATACTTCTGGGTTGATGCAATTTCCGCTGCATGCTATACTCAGAATCGGTCGTTGCTCAAAAAGAGATTCTCCATAACTCCTTATGAGATCTTAAACAATAGGAAACCAAATGTCAATTTTTTCCATATTTTTGGTTCAAGGTGCTTTATTTTTAATTCTAAAGAGAAGCGAAACAAGTTTGACGTTAAAGCCGATGAGGGCATATTTCTGGGTTACTCTCTGTCATCAAAAGCATATAGGGTGTTGAATAAGCATTCCAGAAAAATTGAAGAGACTTATTATGTCACCTTTGATGACAATTATATGAAGAAGGTTCAAAGGACTGAAAGTGCCTTAGGAGACATATTCCCAGCATCTGGACAGGTCTCGGTTCCAATATCCAACCTGTTTGAGGAATACATTTGGCTATTTGATGAACCAGAAAAAGCAATTAATTCAGAGGCAACAACAGCAGACAACAAAATCGATAATCTCAAGAAGGTCATAGACGAAGCTACTAAAGATATGGAAAGCGAACCACCAAGTCCTAAGTCATCAACATGCTCTCCAAACAAAGATTCAACGTTCCAGGGGGAGAGCTCTACAACTTCAAAGGCAACCGAAGTTTCTGTTGAGGGGGAGAATCCAAGTTCATCCCCAACATCTAAAGATTCAGATGATAGGGAAAACACTGATGCAATACTAACAAGTGATAGTCAAATCGAGGGGGAGGAACCAACTTCCACAAGAAATGCAGACTCTGATGCCGACAGAGATTTCACTTCACCAATCGAGGGGGAGAAGGAGAAAGAAAGTGATAGTTCTACTGATGAAGGTGAGGGTGATCTGTCAGATGTTGAAATAGAAGTAGAAGTTGAATTGAATCCAGAATATGATCCAAGCTATCCTCCATGAGTGAAATGGACAAAGGACCATCCTAAAGAGCAAATTATTGGTGAAACTTCCAAAAGTGTTCTTACTCGATCTCAACTGAAGGCGCAACAAACTGCATTATTCTCTAAAGTGGAATTTTTTATGTTTAATTCGTTTATTTCCAAAATTGAGCCGAAAACTGTAAATGTTGCACTTGATCATTTAGATTTGGATCAAGCACTGAAGGATGAGCTCCATGAGTTCGAACGCAACAGAGTTTGGAGGTTGATTCCTACACCGAAAGATGCTTCTGTTGTCGGCCTGAAATGGGTGTTTAGAAATAAGTTGGACAAAGAAGGGAATGTCATTCATAACAAGGCTCGGTTGGTAGTAAAAGTTTATTGTCAAGAAGAAGGGATAGATTATGAAGAAACCTTTGCTCAAGTAGCAAGGGTGGAATCTGTCAGAATCTTCCTTGCATATGCTGCTCACAAGAACTTCAATGTTTTCCAAATGGATGTCAAATGCACTTTCTTGAATGGAGAATTAGAAGAAACCGTCTATGTTGAGCAACCACTTGGTTTTGTGAATGAAAAATACCCTGATCATTGCTATGTGCTGGATAAAGTTGTCTGTGGGCTAAAACAAGCACCGAGAGCCTGGTATGAAACACTAACTCGCTTCTTGAAAATGTCAAAATTTAAACAAGGTTCGGTTGACCCAACCTTTTTTCGTAAGAAGGAAGGCGAACATTTGATGATTGTTCAGATTTATGTTGATGATATCATCTTCGGCTCCACGAATCCTAGCTTAAGAGCTGAATTCATGAAGTTGATGGAGACTAAATTTGAAATGAGCATAATGGGTCCAATTAACTTTTTCTTTGGTTTGAATATTAGACAGGGACCAGAAGGTATCTTTATAAACCAGGAGGCATACACCAAGAACTTACTGAAAAAATTTGGAATGAAGGGTGATTCAAAAGTGAAGGTTCCTATGGCATTTGGCACTAAGCTAACCCCATCTCTGGAGAAACCTGCTGTGGATATAACACTTTATCGTCAAATGATAGGGTCCCTTATGTATCTAACAGCTAGTATGTAACAGCCTGGAATTTCAGGTATTTTTATAATATTGTTTTTGGGGTGTTTTAGGAGGGGACTCGGCGAGTTGGAGCCAGACTCGCTGAGTAGGACCATAGACTGGGTCGCGGGTTCGCGACTGGACTCGACGAGTCCATTATAGACTCGACGAGTCTGCGCTGTTCAGCGGAAACCCTAGCCGTTTGTTTTGGAACGTATATAATGCACTTATAGGCCGTCATTGTCCGTCTTTAGTCGACTGAGAAGAACCCTAAATGGCTGTGGGCATCTAGAGCAAGATTGAAGGATATTAGGACCTTGAAGAAATTGTTGTGCAAGGAGGAGAAGAGTTTTGGCTAAAGGAACAGCAAGGGATTCGAGTTCTGAGGTTTGGGGACACAGAGAGTGCGTTATTCAGGTAATATTTCGGATCTTTTCTGTTATGTTGATGTGTGCATGGATTTAGGGTTTATGGAACCCATTTGGTGATTAGATGGATTATTACCTTGTTACCCAAACGACTATAACCCTGTATTAGGACCTTTAGAGGTCCAGAAGGTCCCATGCTTGTGTATTTCAGGACAATACTTATCTCAGGAAGCAGTTTGATCGACTGCATGGCATGGACTCGCCGAGTCCAATGAACAGACTCGGCGAGTAGCTTAGAGATTTACTGGAACTCGTCGAGCTATTCTTCAGACTCGGCGAGTGGAGTCGGGGTGGCCCCGCGATTCTTCCACGAGGATCTCGTCGAGCCAAGAGGGATACTCGACGAGTAGAAAGGGAACATCAGGGAAAGTTGGGGAGGACGTCTAGACTCGCCGAGTCGCCTTTGCACTCGCCGAGTCCGGTCAAGTTGACCGTTGACCGTTGACCGTTGACCAGAGTTGACCTACATGTAATTTCTTAGGGTCAGTTGTCTTGAAAGATAAAAGTATTAATAAGGGATATATGATATTATAGGGAGTCTGTAGCTCGGCGGATCGAGTGCGAGTGATTTCAGGAGTCGCTAGCTTTCATTACCCGCGAGGTGAGTCTTCTCACTATACTGTACCCGGAAGGGTTTGACTGTGTGACCGGAAGGTCAGATATGATTTGTGTTATACGTGCTATAAATGGAAAGGTAATTGCTATGCGTGCTATGTGTGTTTATATGGGCCGGAAGGCAATATGTTATGTGACAGAAAGGTCAGGTATGATATATGATATATGTGCTATATGTGTTAGGATAAATGTATTATGTGTTGTGAATATGTTATGGGCCGGAAGGCAATATGTTATGGGCCGGAAGGCAATATGTTATGGGCCGGAAGGCGATTATGTTACGGGCCTGAAGGCGATGTGTTGTGGACCGGAAGGTCAGGGCCTGGAAAGGCGTATATGTGTAAGTCGTATACTGGGGAACTCACTAAGCATTTATGCTTACAAGTTGTTACGTATGTGTTTCAGGTACTAGCGAGGACCGTGGGAAGGCGCCGGCGTGATGCATACACACGGCTGTTATTTGAGATCTTGGGGGTTTTATAATTGTATTTTGATATGAAACTTGGAATAATTATAATTAGTTGAATGAAATCACTTTATTTTAAATGAAAATTTTATTTGAAAATTTGCGTTGTTACAATTGGTATCAGAGCCTTGGTTTGAGGGATTCGGGTGTGCCTTCGGGTGTAACTGAACTCAAACTGAGGATTTGAGGAAAATATTTTAAAAAAATAATAAAGGCATAAACTTTTATAAATGGTAAGGTGGTAAACAAGAAAGAAGCAGTGTGTACGATCAGCCAGCGCCCGAACGGTAAAGATCCCCAGAATACCTTACAATGTTATGTTATGCATGCTAGAAGACTAGGTATTCATGATAGGACTAGAGTGGCCTGATTTGTGATGCCTTAGTCTAGGGAGTTTGCCGATATGAGATATTTGGTTGCGTACATGTAGATAGTGCATATCAAAGTAGAGTACTCACTATTTGGGGTTTGGGGAGGAAGATTTGGGACGAATACTGATACGGTGTGGTCGGTAGTATTGGGCCCGTACTACCGAAGACACCGGGTCGGTGGGAGACCCGAGTAAGAATCCCTGGATATCGGAGACTGAGTAGGGTTGCGTATCAAGTGCAATTGTACTTGATGGAGTCTCTGATAATTTTATGTTGTATTTCAGAGACATCATGGTTACCACACGCCACGGGGCGAGTTCGAGCGGCGTGAGCGACGAGGATATTCGTCAGATGATACAGGAGGAGGTAGCTACAGCGATCCGGGCTGAGATCTCGGAGATGTTTGGGTCTATTAAGACCACTCTGATGGAGACGTTCGAAGAGCGGTACGCCGCACTGACTGAGACTGCAGCCGCTGCCGCTACCGCAGCCGTGGCCGCTGCCAGGCCGCAAGGGGGCGATTCGTTGCTATTCCGGGAATTCAGCAACACGAAACCCCCTGAGTTCGATGGGATGCAGGATCCGATTGCTGCGATGAGGTGGATCGCCGACATTGAAGGGTGCTTCTACACTTGCTCATGCCCGGAGCACCTGAGGGTACGGTTCGCTTTGAACCAACTCCGTCTGGGAGCGAAGGACTGGTGGAAGTTCGTGACGGCGAACTTCACTTTGGCGGAAATTACAGCGGTGACATGGGAGAGGTTTACTGTCATGTTCAGGGACGAGTACGTTCCCCCAGTGGAGAGGGAACGATTGATTCAGGAGTTCTTGACTCTTAAGCAGGGTACTGATTCCGTTGCGGTGGTCACACGGAACTTTCACGAGAGGGCGATGTTCTGCCCCGAGCTGGTGTCTACAGAGCAGTCACGGATGAGCTGGTATTTAGGCGTTTTGAGGAGGGATATCCGGGAGTTTGTGTCAAACTCCACCTATCGTACTTTCACTGAGCTTCATGCGAATGCCAGGAAGTGCGAGATCGAGTTGGAGACCCAGGCCAGGGAGGAGGCCGAGTCTCGGCAGGTGGACCGGCGGCCGGCTCAGTCTCAGCCGGCAGCCAAGCGGATCAAGTCCGCTGATTCGAGGATGGGAGGTCCGAAGGGCCGCACTTGCGGAAAGTGCGGCAAGGGTCATGAGGGGGCGTGTCGAGCGGGTGGTTGTTACAAGTGTGGCAAGGAAGGACACATTGCCAGGGATTGCCCTAAGGGGTTTATGGTTTGCTTTCATTGCAACCAGACAGGCCATCTAAAGGCCGAGTGCCCGCAGCTTTGTCAGGGATCTACACCTACTACCAGGACTACTGAGACTCGACCGGCGAAGGTCGAGGCCCCGAGGGCTCGCGGGAGAGCCTTTCAGCTGACTGCGGAGGAGGTCCGCGCTGCGCCCGATGTTGTGGCAGGTATGCTGTAATTCACGTATTTATTTAAAGTCGAGATGTGATGCTTATGTTAATATATGTGTAGGTACTTTTCTTGTGAACTCTATGCCTGCTCTAGTGTTATTTGATTCGCGTGCGAGTAGGTCCTTTGTATCTTTAGCTTTTAGTCAGCATATCAGCATTAGTCGTGAGCCGTTATGTCGGCCTTTGAGCGTTTCTATAGCGGCCGAGAGGGTGGTTTGTGCCACGGAGGTTCTTCGGGGATGCGTACTAGAGATTTTCGGGGTTGAGTTTCCGATTGACCTAGTTCCTATTGCGATGGGTGATGTCTGTGTCATCGTGGGCATGGACTGGTTGAGCCGATTCAGCGCTGTCATCGACTGTAAGCGCCAGCTGGTGACTATACGAGACCCTAGTGGGGGAGTTCTTACGGTGTACGGCAAGGGTACTTGTTCAGGATCAGCTTTTTGTTCGGCCGCTAGGGCGAGGCAATGTCTACAGCAGGGATGTAAGGGTTTTGTGGCGTATGTGATGGATACGCGGGAGGCTTCCGAGAGATCGAGGTCAGTGGAGGAGGTTCCAGTGGTGCGCGAGTTTCCAGATGTTTTTCTCGAGGACTTGCCGGGAGTACCTCCTACGAGGCTAGTGGAGTTTGGTATCAATCTGATTCCGGGGGCTGCGCCTATTGCGAAGGTGCCTTATCGTCTCGCACCTCCAGAGATGCAAGAGTTGTCCTCGCAACTCCAGGAGTTGCTGGGGAAGGGATTTATTCGGCCGAGCAGCTCGCCGTGGGGAGCACCGATTCTGTTCGTCAAGAAGAAGGATGGTTCACACCGGATGTGCATTGATTACCGGGAGTTGAACAAGGTGACGGTCAAGAACCGCTATCCGTTACCGAGGATCGATGATTTATTCGATCAGTTGCAAGGGGCATCTTGGTTTTCCAAGATTGATCTGAGATCAGGGTACCATCAGGTAAGAGTACAGGATGAGGACGTCCAGAAGATAGCATTTAGGACACGGTATGGGCATTACGAGTTCGTGGTGATGCCTTTCGGGCTCACCAATGCCCCGGCAGTGTTCATGGACCTCATGAACAAGGTATGCAGGCCGATGCTGGATCGGTCTATGATTGTATTTATCGACGACATCCTGGTGTATTCGCGATCTAGAGAGCAGCATGAGGGACATTTGAGGGAGGTCCTTGGGGTACTGAGGTCGGAGAAGCTATATGCAAAATTCTCCAAATGTGACTTCTGGTTGCGGGAGGTCCAATTTCTTGGACATGTTGTTAATCAGGTAGGGATATTGGTCGATCCGGCCAAGGTCGAGGCAGTGATGAGTTGGGAGGTACCGAAGTCACCTTCCGAGATCAGGAGTTTCCTTGGGTTGGCGGGGTACTATCGGAGGTTTATTAGGGACTTCTCCAAGATCGCAATACCGCTCACCAGATTGACCCGGAAGGGTGTTACATTCTCATGGGGACCCGAGCAACAGACTTCCTTCGAGACACTTCGCCAGAGACTGTGAGAAGCCCCGGTATTAGCTCTCCCGGAGGGGATGGAAGATTTGGTCGTATATTGCGACGCATCGATTTCGGGACTGGGTGCAGTGTTGATGCAGAGAGGCCATGTGATAGCTTATGCATTGAGGCAGCTAAAGCCTCACGAGGCGAGATATCCCATGCATGACTTAGAGTTGGGGGCAGTAGTGTTCGCTCTCAAGATTTGGCGTCACTACCTGTATGGGGTTCGATGTACGATATATACGGACCATAAGAGTTTGAAGCATTTGATGGATCAACCCAACCTAAATATGCATCAGAGGAGATGGTTGGATGTGGTCAAGGATTATGACTGTGAAATCCTATACCACCCGGGCAAGGCTAATGTGGTAGCCGATGCATTGAGCCGCAGGGCGGAGAGCACTTCATTGCGAGATGTATGTCTGAGACTGACGGTGATGACTCCGGTATTGGATGCTATTCGTGGGGCACAAGCCAAGGCTGTGAGATCCGAGATACAGAAGAAAGAGCGGGTCGTTGGGTTAATTTTAGAGTTCGTTAAGGATGGACGAGGACTTCTGACATTTCAGGGTTGGATTTGGGTACCATTCGTGGGCGGTACGCGTGCTACTTTGATGGAGGAGGCTCACAGATCGAAATTCTCGATCCATCCCGGTGCTACAAAGATGTATTTGGACTTGAAGAAGGAATACTGGTGGCCTTGTATGAAGAGAGACGTCTCCTGGTTCGTTGAGAGGTGTTTGACCTGCCGTAGGGTTAAGGCCGAGCAGCAGAGACCGCATGGTAAGTTGCAGCCTTTGGAGATTCCTGAGTGGAAGTGGGAACAAATTACTATGGATTTCATCACTAAATTGCCGAGAACTGCCAGAGGAGTCAATGCAATTTGGGTGATTGTGGATAGATTGATGAAGAGTGCACACTTCCTTGCCATCAGCGAGAGTTCATCAGCCGATCTCGATTGTTTCGGACCACGATGTACGCTTCACTTCCAGGTTCTGGAAGAAATTCCATGAGGAGCTGGGTACTAAGCTGCATTTTAGTACCGCATACCATCCCCAGACAGACGGTCAGAGCGAGTGGACGATTCAGACACTGGAGGACATGCTTCGAGCGTGTGTGTTAGACTTCGGGGGTAGCTGGGATGCGCATTTACCTTTGGCAGAGTTTTCCTACAACAACAGCCATCATTCGAGCATTGGTATGCCACCTTTTGAGTTGTTGTATGGTAGGAGGTGTCGGACCCCCATTTGCTGGGGAGAGGTGGGACAGAGAGTGATGGGCAGTACAGAGATCGTACTCCAGACGACAGAGCAGATTCAGCAGGTTAGACAGAGGTTATTGATCGCCCAGAGCCGACAGAAGAGTTATGCGGACAGACGCCGGTCCGAGCTTGAATTTCAGGTTGGCGACTTCGTTATCTTGAAGGTTTCTCCTTGGAAAGGAGTGATCCGGTTCAGGAAGAGGGGCAAGTTGGGGCCCCGGTTCATAGGTCCATTTCGTGTGATTGCAAGGGTAGGACGGGTAGCTTATCGGTTGGAGTTGCCAGCAGAGTTGGGACAGATCCACAATACCTTTCACGTATCGCAGTTAAGGAAGTGTATAGCCGATGAATCGGTAGTGGTTCCACTAGAGGATATTCAGGTGGATGCGAGCCTGAATTACGCCGAGAGACCAGTAGCTATCAGGGATCGGAAGATCAAGGTTCTGAGGAACAAGGAGGTACCTCTGGTGTTGGTTCAGTGGCAACACCGGAAAGGATCGGAGACGACTTGGGAGCCGGAGCGTGAGATGCGGGAGCAACATCCAGAGTTATTTGCAGAGTGAGACTTCGAGGGCGAAGTCTAGTCCTAGTGGGGGAGAGTTGTAACAGCCCGGAATTTCAGGTATTTTTATAATATTGTTTTTGGGGTGTTTTAGGAGGGGACTCGGCGAGTTGGAGCCAGACTCGCCGAGTAGGACCACAGACTGGGTCACGGGTTCGCGACTAGACTCGACGAGTCCATTATGGACTCGGCGAGTTTGCGCTATTCAGCGGAAACCCTAACCGTTTGTTTTGGAACGTATATAATGCACTTATAGGCCGTCATTGTCCGTCTTTAGTCGACTGAGAAGAACCCTAAACGGCTGTGGGCATCTAGAGCAAGATTGAAGGATATTAGGACCTTGAAGAAATTGTTGTGCAAGGAGGAGAAGAGTTTTGGCTAAAGGAACAGCAAGGGATTCGAGTTCTGAGGTTTGGGGACACAGAGAGTGCGTTATTCAGGTAATATTTCAGATCTTTTCTGTTATGTTGATGTGTGCATGGATTTAGGGTTTATGGAACCCATTTGGTGATTAGATGGATTATTACCTTGTTACCCAAACGACTATAACCCTGTATTAGGACCTTTAGAGGTCCAGAAGGTCCCATGCTTGTGTATTTCGGGACAATACTTATCTCAGGAAGCAGTTTGATCGACTGCATGGTATGGACTCGCTGAGTCCAATGAACAGACTCGGCGAGTAGCTTGGAGATTTACTGGAACTCGTCGAGCTGTTCTTCAGACTCGGCGAGTGGAGTCGGGGTGGCCCCGCGATTCTTCCACGAGGATCTCGTCGAGCCAAGAGGGATACTCGACGAGTAGAAAGGGAACATCAGGGAAAGTTGGGGAGGACGTCTAGACTCGCCTAGTCGCCTTTGCACTCGCCGAGTCCGGTCAAGTTGACAGTTGACCGTTGACCGTTGACCAGAGTTGACCTACATGTAATTTCTTAGGGTCAGTTGTCTTGAAAGATAAAAGTATTAATAAGGGATATATGATATTATAGGGAGTCTGTAGCTCGGCGGATCGAGTGCGAGTGATTTCAAGAGTCGCTAGCTTTCATTACCCGCGAGGTGAGTCTTCTCACTATACTGTACCCGGAAGGGTTTGACTGTGTGACCGGAAGGTCGGATATGATTTGTGTTATACGTGCTATAAATGGAAAGGTAATTGCTATGCGTGTTATGTGTGTTTATATGGGACGGAAGGCAATATGTTATGTGATAGAAAGGTCAGGTATGATATATGATATATGTGCTATATGTGTTAGGATAAATGTATTATGTGTTGTGAATATGTTATGGGCCGGAAGGCAATATGTTATGGGCCGGAAGGCAATATGTTATGGGCCAGAAGGCGATTATGTTACGGGCCGGAAGGCAATGTGTTGTGGACCGGAAGGTCAGGGCCTGGAAAGGCGTATATGTGTAAGTTGTATACTGGGGAACTCACTAAGCATTTATGCTTACAAGTTGTTACGTATGTGTTTCAGGTACTAGCGAGGACCGTGGGAAGGCACCGGCATGATGCATACACACTGCTGTTATTTGAGATCTTGGGGGTTTTATAATTGTATTTTGATATGAAACTTGGAATAATTATAATTAGTTGAATGAAATCACTTTATTTTAAATGAAAAATTTATTTGAAAATTTGCGTTGTTACATAGTAGACCAGATATTATGTTTTTTGTTTGTTACTGTGCTAGGTTTCAAGCCAATCCAAGGGAACCTCACATGCTTGTTGTGAAGAACATTTTTCGATATATAAAGAAAACTTCGTCTCTCGGTCTCTGGTATCCTGTAAGATCTGGATTCTTCATCCAATCCTTTTCTGATGCTAATCTAGGAGGATGTGGAATGGACAGAAAGAGTACTACAGGTGGATGCCAATTTCTTGACGGGAAACTTGTTAGTTGGCAGTCCAAGAAACAAACCTGTGTTTCATTATCCACAGCCGAAGCTGAATATATTGCTGCAACATCTTGCACCTCTCAAGTGGTTTGGATTCAAAGTCAACTAAGAGATTATGGGCTCAGTATGAATAAGATGCCTCTCTATTGCAACTGTGAAAGTGCAATTAGGATTTTTCATAATCCAGTGCAACACTCAAAAACCAAGCACATTGCACTTAGGTATCATTTCATCAAGGATTATGTAGAAGACGGGAACGTGGAAGTACACTTTTTTTGATCTGCTGATCAACTGGCTAACATCTTTACTAAAGCCTTACCAGAAGCAACCTTTAGCAAAAATCTTACAAGGCTTGGGCATGATGGAAGGAGAGTTTGTACTAAATCCTCAAATCTCTCATTAAAAATTAGACAACCGAAATGGACAGACCACTCGGTCTATTTCGGCTCTAGACTTTTAGGGAACCGAAATGGACAGACCACTCGGTCTATCTCAACTCCGTAATTTTCAGGAACCAAAATGAACTGAATGCTCGATCTATTTCGCTTCACTCATTTAAAGATAAGGTTTTGGTTGTATATTTTGTGCATATCTTTCATTTAATTTGAGCTTAATTACATTATTTTTTTGTTTTTATTCTTTTTCAGAAAATTTCAAAAATCCAAAAATATTTTATCTTTCTGTTTTTATTCTTTTCAGAAAATTTCAAAAATCCAAAAATATTTTATATTTATGTTTTTATTATTTTTTAGAAAAATTCAAAACTTTCACTAAGTTTTATTTGTGTCGTTTGTTTGTCTGTTTGGTTTGTTTGGTGTGTTTCTTTATTCTTCTTAGGTGATATGAATACCCGTATAACCGACTGTGGATCTATGGAAGGTATAATTCAATTTCAAAATGAACTATTTAAGGGTCCTTAGAAGCATGCTACTACATGTTGTCTTAAGCCTCTATGATCTTGAGCAGACCTTAATGATTCGATCTACACCTATCCTTTCCTCCAAATCAGGCTAATTTATACTACTAGGTCTAGAGCTACCTTACTCTTCTCACATGAGTTAAGAGTTTCTCTGCTCTGTCAGGATTACCTATCAGAAGGTACATTTGGTTCTTAAGCCACCTCCTTATATTCTCCATCTACTTTCGGCTCACCAACGTAACCCTTGAGACTCTCGGTCTTTACCACTGAGGTTTATGGTTACACAACATCTGTGTTTGTGATCTTAGATATGTTTATGACGTGCTGAGTAAAACCCAATATCCAACACCAAAAAGGAATTGATGGTGAATTAAATATTCAAGAACTTGCTGGTTACCTATGGAAATCTCTCTTTTTATTTTTGTGTGATCTTTTATGAAATTCTCTACTACCAAGGCATTTCTTCCTAAAGAGATCTAGTTTATTTTTTTTTTGAGATTTTTGATTTCTATATAGTCACTAAAATAATATATCCCACCTACCTGTTCTACAGACCACACCGGTCTCACAGGTACTTCTTCCAATGTTCGGTTTGATGTTAAAACTCGAAGTTCGGTTGAAGACAAGCTACCCAAAGCCTATGATTAAAAGAAGCCTTTCAATGTTTATTAACAAACAGTTGATCGTATTTTTCGGGAAACCACACAAGCACTTTAAGTCTCTCTTGACTTTGAAGAAGTGATTCTTGCCCGGAATCCTGTGCTTTCTGTCTAATAATAAGACATCACTCACATCCCATACGCATTTGATTTGTTTCTTTATCTTTGTCACACTTATGCACGAATTTTTTTATTTTCCAACATTCTAGTTACTGTTTGGTATGAGTTTTGGTTATCTATTGCAACCAAACAAGGGGCTATTGTGGAATTTCAAATGTCGATTAAAGATAAGATTTAGGCGCGTGAATTTGATCAGTTTCTAAACCCATGCGTGCTGACGTATACCTGGGAGTAACCACAATGTCACATCGCGCTTTTTCAGGCGACATTTTAGTGATCTCATCATTATCATCACGGTTTTCTCTCTCCAGGAAATGGTATATAAAGGGTTGAACGTTTTATTTGTCTTTTACCAGTACTCAATTCTCTCAAACGTAAACGACGAGTAAACACTGTTCATCTTCTTCTCCATTCATCAATGGAGACTTCCTCATCAGCACATGATCGGACGGCATCATCATCCTTGCTCACCATTAAACCTAACCAAAATATGATCATCGAACTTAATCCGTTATTGTATGACTCATATATGTTGCAGGTTGTAGAATGTTTAAAATATTCCCCCTGGTTTTAGCCCTAACCCAGGTTGAACTAGTTCTAATGTCGCTGTTATCAAAGGTTTATTCCACGGAGGCTTATGACAAAAAACAAAGATCGTATCTATTTTACCATCCACGACAAGAAGACCTTGATTTCAAAGGTGAAGTTCTGTTCGATTTTGGGTCTTGCAGTAGATTCTTCTATCATCTCGCCAGACTTTATCACCACATCTCAGTTATTTTCAATGATGTACGAGATGGGGTATACTGATGTGCTAACAACTGTTAACAAGGTGAAGAAATCTTGTTTACCCTCGCAATGGAATGGCTTGCTCACTCTACTGATTAAGGGTTTAGCAGAACGAAGTGGTAGTTCTAATACTACAAGCAAGGGTTTTCTTGCTATTCTTTACGACCTCTACAATGGGATCAATCGTGATTATGGCTCTATAATCTGGTCTCAGGTGGTGCAGAGTCTCAATACATCGACACGACATTTAGAAATTTCATGTGGGCGTTTTTGGACACTGATTACAAGGAAGGCAATTGATTCTTTAGAGATTCCGATCATGCAGGATGCTCTCCTTGCTTCTATTGACACATTCCATACAAAGAAGATAATTCTCTCTGATCCGCGCAAGTTTCCTCATTATGGAATGATTCCTAAAACCATGTATCGTTGTGTTACAGAACAGAGCAATGTCTTGGCTGACTATAGGAAACTTCCTCCTATCGGACCGAGAGCTCTGTCTCCTGAGCAGCAAGCAGCTTTGGATGCACTGGAGAAGCCTGCCAACAGAGGAAAGAAGTTTTCAAAGAAAGATGATCCTAAGGAACATAAGTCCAAGTCCTCTAAACGCAAGTCTGGTGAAGGATATTCTTCTCAACTGAAACATAAGAAAATAAAGAAGATGGCTCGCATACCTAGAGAGAACACTCCTCCAAGCACATAACCTGCAGATGAGCAAAGTGAGGAAGAAGAGGTTCATCAAGTCTCACCCCTAGAGCCCACTCCTCCACGTTCTCTTACTCCACCAGAATATCTGAATCATAACAGAGTTCCAACTCTACCCAATTGCCAAAACAGACAGTTCCACTTTCTGTTCCCACTATTACTACACCCCTTACCACTCCAACAATAACTTTGACAATCCCACCACCAATTACTTCTGTTCCTATTTCTACTATACCCTTATATTTCTCCACTCATAACCGAATCAACAACCACTACCATTCCCCAATCCACAGTGGAAGTCAATGTATATGATACAGGGGCTACTACTGTGACTGAAACTCCAGTCATTAACATACCACCTTCACCAACCCCATCATCTGATTCTGGTGCTACTCTTGGGGGAGACAATGAAGAATTTGACTCGATCTACTATAGTCCTTACAAACTTCCAACTGATGATGAGGCTGATGCTCCTATCATAGGTCAACAACTACAGAGCATTCATGAGAAGTTAGATCTATTGGTTGCCGACAGCAAAGCCTATGGTGGTGTTGTTCTTAAAGCATTTCTGGAGACAACCATTAAACAGTACACTAACGCAATTGACAAATCTACGGCGACAGTTAAAGAGTCTACCTCCACTTGTAAGCAGGCTACTAAAGAAGTTTCTGAGGTTGTTCATACAACTCAGATTTTTCTTTATTCATTGAAGTCTCATGCTTACACCAATGCAACAAAATATCAATCCTATGTGGATTCCTTTTCTAAGTCCCTTCATGATGAACTACCAAGTTTGAGGCTGTACGCTCTGAGCTGAAAACAGAAACCAGTTCTTTCTTAAAATCAGTTAATTCTCGTTTTGATGCTCTTGTTGCTAATCTTGCAACAGAGGGTGCCTTCGAGGAGGATTTGGCTAAACAGCAGGCAACCATTGATGTTCAGAAAGTGCAGCTGGTCCAAGAAGAGAAAGAAATTTCCTTGTTGAAAACTCAGAGCACTGTTTATAAAATTTGTGCAGGAGATGTGAAAGATTTACTGACAAACTTGCTTGAAGCGCATGATCCAATCTTAACTCTGACTATTCGGAATCATCTTCAATCCAAACTACTCCCTGCTATTGCCATTTTAAGTGAGATGAAAGGTGTTTAGGAGGGAGTTGTACCTCCAAAACAAGGGGGAGTGAGTAGTGCTCGTCATGTTCAAACAAGACCGATTGTGAAGATAGAAGGTGCACACCCGAAAGTCACAACAGAACCGAAGGTTAATTTAGCTTTGGGTTCTGGTTCTCAATCAAAACAAAAATAGATTCGTGATGATAGTGACAATGATGTTAAAGAGACAATAGCTGATGCTCTGAAATGAAAGAAAATAGATAGAGAGCTTGATGAAACAATGAAAGTTACTAGGGAAGCAGAAGAGAGAGAAAAGAAAACAAAGGAAGAAGAGAATGCCTTACAATGCAAGAAGGCTTTGTTTCTTGAATGGAACAGAGACACACTTATCAATCAGGAGATTGAGTTTCCTTCTATTTATTGGTTGGAACCAATTGCTTCGTTTGATTGTGATAACTCTAAGGACTCGCAGTTTGACATGCTTATTACCAAAAAAGCTTTTACATTTCACTGTTTTGAGGCGACTGTTGAGGTTCCGCATCCACACCTGAAGGTTGATAGGGAATTGATTGAATTTTATTTTAAGAATGGTCAACCGCAGTACTTGACTTGGAGTGCATAGAAGATTATGACAGTCAAGGTACTAAAACCTTCACCTGCTGGGAGATTTGTAAATGTCAATTTCAAAATCACTCGTGGTTCAGCGAACACGGTGTCTTTAATCTCTCTAGCAGATCTTCCTAACCTTAATCCACATGACTGGATTTTGCTATACAACATCCTGCTCTCTAATCTTAAGTGGTATGAACTGATTTTAGAACATCTTAAAAGAATGTTGGCCTCCTATATCCATGAGCTTGCCACTATGGATCAGGAGATAGCAAAGGTAATGAATAGGAAGCCGACTGTGAAGCCAACTCCTAAACCTGGTGATGTAAACAAGATGAAATTAGGACAGATAGATTCAACAAATCTAACTATCATGTTCACGAAAGGTGGAGGACATAAGTTTCTGTTTGCTCTGGTTGATAAGCATCTGTTTTCAACAGATTGTTTGGAGCATATCATCAGTATCATACACCGATGCCAGCAGAACTCAACAGCTGATAAGAAGAACTTTACTGACATGCTTCGGTGGTATATTACTTTTCAACATCATACATTAGCCATTATACCGAAGGTGTTTAAAACTGTGAAGAAGCCTCCTGCTGTTAAAATGGAATGAGGTTTCGGCTGCAAGGATGCAAAGGGGCAGATTGTTGATTCCATTTGTGTTGCGTCTTGGGCTATATATTTGGTATCCAGATTGGGCCTGTCCATCCGGGTCTATCTAGATTAGTTTCATTGTTATCTAGATTAGCTGTTAGGGTTTTAGTATATATATGCATGCATGTATGCATATATTACAAGTTGTTAATTACGTTGATTCTTGTAACCCTAAACACCTCTACAGAATGAACTTCTTTATCGAGCTCTTCTGAGGTGTTATTGCATTAATCATTCGACATATTCAGTGCCATACTTGTGTTCTTTATTACGTCATTATTTAATATCCTTCTTAGAATCATACGATCCTAAAAGAACTTTGTTCTAACAAACCTGATCATATTGATAACATTAGCTTATACTCAGAACCAGGTAGGTCTGATGGCAATCTTACGCATAATGCCCCTCCTTGCCACACCGGTGGCACCCACTACTATCTCGACAAACCCCATAATGACTCTTTCCACACTTTTCACAAGTGCGGCTCTGCTGACCCCCAATCCTAGAATGAGCAGTCTTAGACCGCTTTGGCGCCGGCTGTGACTGTGCGGAGGCCTTCCTATGCTCCCTCAACTGCAACTCAATCACCAACACACGCCGCCTCGTGGCCTCCTGTAAATCCAAAAGAGTATCACATCGCTAGGTAGACACAAACTGTCGTATGTAAATATTAAGCATGCTTAAATAACGGGTCATCTGAGCCTGCTCGGAAGCAAAATCTGGGATAAAAATTTCCCTCTCTGTGAACATGCGAGTGATCTCCATCACCAACTCCCCGTCCTATCTCAAAATCAAAAAACCATAAGCTAATCATTCCCGCTCAACCCAGGGGATGTAACGAGTACGGAATATATCTCTGAACTGCTCCCATGTAATAGCAACTATATGATCATCAGTGTACGGCCCTTTCGTCAATCTCCACCAGTCCATGGCCCTGGACCTCAGCAGGTTCAGCGTGCACCTGACCTTCTGTTCAGTAGGACCGAAGCAAGTAAAGAAGCACCCATGCACATCATAAACCCACCTCATACACTTGATGGGGTCTCGAGTCCCATCAAAGGTAGGGGGCTTCGTGTTATCGAACTCCTTGTATTGGAAACCCCTGTTGGCTCCTCCTTCGGCTGCTGTTGTTACAGCCGATGCTACTGCAGTGACAACTATCTCTGCAAGGGCTGCATAACGCTCGTCAAAATACTCGATCATGGGGGTCTTAACAGACCGAAACATCTATGGCAGTTGTGGCTGGAACAAAGTGGCAACCTCATCATGCAGGGTCTCTAGAATCCTGGCATCTTGCTCATCCATCCCCACTTGCACCACAATGTTAGGTGTTTTTGGCCCTTGTGGGGAACCAACTCCCGACTAAACCCTAGGGGTTGTATCTTCCTTGCTACGTATATGGATCCTATGTTTTCAGTAGTACGGGCCCATACTACCTTCCACACCTACCCATATTTATCTCAAGTATCATCACTATACCCTAACAATATCCATTCACATGGTCGTCACTCAATCGTCAATCCTAGAGGAAAGCTAACTGCCTCACGTCGACCTACCAGCCTCACACAAGTCACTCATCCATGAAACTTCCACCAACCCTACAGCTCTACTGTATGCTAGCATACATAACGCTGGACCCTATAGACATTCAAATATATGATCCTACCCTAAGTACCTAATGAACAAGAACAAAACATATGGCCAAATCAAACATTCTGAGGATATAATATCTTAATTATGTACAGTCGTGATACCTACACAAGCAACTATATTAATGATGTCAATCTCATATAAGGAAAACCCTAGGCTAGCAAGCATCATGTAATCAGGCAATTCTATCATGCAATTCTAGAAGATCCCTAGCCTGGTACTAGCATGTTGTTCTAACATATCATAATATCAAATAACTGTATGGTATTTTAGGGTTTACTTACTGGCTCCGACTAATCGTACACCCTGTGTGCTCCTTTTCTCATTTTGAAAACTATTTTAAAACTATTTTGAAAATCCTTCCTTGGTTTGAGATTGGATTCACATGAATGTTCCTCCCATTCACTCAAACCAAGGCTCTGATACTAACTTGTAATGCCTATAAAATCATGCCAAATTAACCTTTAAAAACATTTCAAAACCATTAAATCACTACAAACTTGTTTTCAAAATGTATAATATTAGAATTTTCCTAGAAACATAAACAAAACGTGAGGAGCTGTACGATCACGCCTTTGCATTGTCGTGATCCCCTGATGTACTTGAAACAATACGCTGAATAATATAATCCCGAAAGCTTAGTGAGTTCCCCCAAAATACCAATACACTGCACATAACACATATATAGTTAACAGCATGTACTTCTCCACAACTTTATAGACTGGATTACCCCTGGCCCAACAATGTGATTCTAGATTGTATTTCCGGCCCACAACTCACATCTAGATTGCCATCCAGCCCACTATAGTGGTGTTGATTAAGATGGCATGTGCGGAATATGGTGGTACAAGTCTGTGACAAATCGAAACTTTTACTATGTAAGGTTGGCCAGTTTTATCAATGTAAAATTCTATTTCGTCACTTTTTAACGCCATTTAAGGGTTCGTTTAAGTGTTCTAAGCTTAAGTATGTTGGATAAGGTGTCTAAGTCCATAACTTATTTGGTATATACTGGACCCGACCCGACATGGTCCATTTGGGTTGCATTTCATCCAAACTATTTATGGATAATTTTATGAGAGTTATACACATATTATTATTAATATATTATAAGTTATAATATATTAATATGAAGTCATGTTATTTAATTAGTCTTAGTCTTAAATTAATTATGAATTAATTTAGAGATTAAAAGGAAGACTAATTAGATTGTGGGCTATTGATTTTATATGGTGTGGGCTAACACCCATTTGTTAATGGGCTAGGCTTGTATGGAAGTCCATGGATGATCCATGGAGCTTTTAACCCATGGATCCTTGGAAAAGGAAAGGTCATGGGTTATTAGGGTTTCACCCTAATCATGTACAGTATATAAGCATGCTTATGTTGCATGAAATAGCCACTAGGGTGTGTGTTTGTGTGTGGCTGAAAATTGTAGTGTGTATACACTCTTTCAAAGTTTTCCAAGAGTTTGTGGTGATTTGTGATTCCATTTGAGGCATTCACACTATTGGTGCTTGGCCCTCAAACTCCTTAAGAATCAAACTCATCAAAAAGGTATGTAATCTCATTTAATTACTTTATGTTTAAAAGTACCCCATGCCATGTTAGATAGGTTATGAACCTTGGAAAATTATTATTTTGCATGTATTTAGACAAACATAGATCCAAGGTTTATTAGGGTTGCATGCACACTTAGGAAGTGTTAGATTGCTCAAAGCCCAACAGTGGTATCAGAGCCTAGGCTTGCTTGTTTGATACTTGATGCAAAACAGTGAAAAAAGTCAAAATTTTTGTTGTCTGCATGATGGACTCGCCGAGTCCATGGGGGGACTCGCTGAGTCCAAGGCAAAATTCATCCTACTCGCCGAGTAGGTTCGTGCACTCGGCGAGTAGAAGGTTCAGAATGCAGATTTTCGACTTTTGCTGCTGGAAATGGACTAGAAACTTTACCCCAAACTGTTTTGATGTTTTAAAACTTATTTTGGTTGGTGTAATGGTTGTTCTAATCCATTTACAATAGCATATATCAAAATTTCATGCCATGTATGTGTTCATATAATTTTTGAAACTTTGATAATCATGTTCATGTTCTTATGAATTTAGATGATGATAGGAATTATTTGCTGAATTGTTTAGGATTAATTCTTGATCATTTATGTGTTTTAATGGAGTCCATAATGTGTCATCAAGTTATGGATATCCAAAGGTCACTTTTCTTTAACACACATTAAAAACACATAAGTTACATAAAATGAAGAGTCTTCATTTTATGAACCTTTAATTCATAAGTTATGAAATGAAAAGTTTTGAAGAGTTACAAAACTTGTCCTCACATTTTGGAATTTGGAAAAGTTTCACACACTTTAATAAACTTTAATTCCAACACTTAGAATTTTAAAAGTTAAAACTCAACACTTATACTATTTATAACATTAATGGTTAATTATATATATATGTATAAGAACAAGTCGTTTTACCATTAGTAGGCCTCATTCACAAAGCCGGTCTATAAGTTGGGTATAAGGTTGTGATTGAATCGTCATTCACCTACCTTTCAAATATATTATTACTTAGATTACGGCATCCCTCTTCTAAGTATTATATATTGTGATTGGATCCTAGCCTTAATATTACATTTGGGTGTCTTATTAAGGACTCTATATATCTAATCTAAACTTACTTTCTTCTTTCAGATGGCTTCCAACTTCATGGACTGGATAAGGAACATCAGGATGGTAACTCATTTTGAGGACAAGGAATATGTCCTCGATAAGGAGTTAAAAGTGCTTGATGAGTCTACTGCTACTCCTGAGGAGATCGCTTAATTCAGGACACATGAGAGAGATACTACTAAGGTGGCATGCATCATGATGGCCACGTTGACAGCCGAGCTCCAAAAGTCCTATGAGGACTTCTACCCTTTTGAGATGCACCAAGACCTGATGGAAAGGTACCATCAGAGTGCTCTTCAAGAACGGTATGAAATAATCTCCTCCATAATAACAACCCGCATGAAGGACGGTGAATCCGTCACGGCCCACATGCAAAAGATGCAAAGGTATGTGGACCGTTTGCTGAAGCTGAATGTAAACTTCCCTTAGGAGTTGGCAATTGACATAATTTTGCACTCCTTACAATCTTGTTATGACCATTTTCGCATGACATATCATATGAACAAGGAGGAAATTATCCTTAGCAAGCTTCAAGGACTCTTTAAGACCGCTGAAACCGGTCTGAAGGGAAAGTCGGTTGTTACCTCTACTACTACTACTCCAACATCTACCCCTGTTTTGGCTATCGGGCAAGGCAAAGGGAAAAAGAGGAAGCACCTTTCGAAGGGTACCAAGGGAAAGTCTCTTGAAGGCTCCTCATCAAGGACCAAGAGCGGTTCTACCACTCCTTCTGCCATTCCCAAGGATGTTGATTGCTACTATTGCCAAGAAAAGGGGCACTGGAAGCGAAAATACTCTAAATACTTGCAGGATCTGAAGGATGGGAAAGTGAAACCCAAACACACAGGTATTTACACAATATTGTCTAATAACTCACCATATTCTAACTCTTGGGTGCTTGATACAGGATGTGGTATTCACATATGTTCTGATTTGCAGGGCCTAAGAAGAAGTGAGGATGTGGAGCACGAGAAGATAAACTTGATCATGGGGAATAGGAAGGCTTCACCTGTTTCAAAGATTGGAGTTTATACTTTGTTGCTGAATAATGGGTTAAAATTGGATTTGAATAAATGTGTGTACTCGTCTGAAATGGCGAGGAATATTATTTCCTTTCATGCTTTGTACAAACAAGGTTTTACCTTTTCGTTTGATAATGAATGTGGTGGTATTAATGCTTTCTTTAAAAATGTGTTTTATTTTAAAGCATTACCTTGTGATGGTAGGTATGAAACTGTGTCGATTGTAGACAACTTAGGAAATAATTTGTTGTATATTGATTCTTCTACTAGCCTAGATAAAGCATCATTGTAGCATTGTCATCTTGGACATGTAAACAAGAAACGCATAGGCCAACTCCAAAAGAGTGGATTTTTGGAATCATTCGACCTTAAATTGGATGATAGTTGTGAATCTTGTCTACTTGGAAAGATGACAAAATCACCCTTCACTGGAACTTGTGAAAGGGGTGAGGGTTTGTTGGACCTAATACATACTGATGTATGTAGACCATTCAAAACCGCCACAAGGGATGCTAATCGGTATTATGTGACTTTTATTGATGATTTTAGTAGATATGGATACGTCTACTTAATCAAACATAAGTAAGAAACCTTTGAAAGGTTTAAAGAATTCAAACAGGAAGTAGAAAATCAATTGGGCAGGAACATTAAGATGCTTCGATCTAATCGAGGTGGTGAGTATCTTAGTACCGAGTTCCTTGACTATCTTAAGGAGTGTGGGATTGTCTCACAATTGACTCCTCCCAGGACACCACAACTAAATGGTGTAGCTGAGAGGCGTAATCGATCCTTATTAGACATGGTTCGCTCCATGATTAGTCGAGTTTTTCTACCAATCTCTTTTTGGGGGTATGCCATAGAGACTGCCGCCCATATCCTCAATCTAGTCCCTACAAAGAAGGTTACCAAAACACCTCACTAGATGTGGACTGGGAAGGTTCCCAATTTGGACCACATCAAAATTTGGGGTTGCGAAGCTTTCGTGAGGCGTGAAACTCATGATAAGCTTGAACCCCGAAGTGAAAGGTGTATTTTCATCGACTACCCACAGAAATCCTTCGGTTACCTCTTCTACAGACCCAATGAGAATGTGGTCTTTGTAGCAAGAAGAGGGGTCTTTCGTGAGAGAGAATTTATAAGCCAAGGAGACAGTGGGAGGCAAATTGATCTTGAAGAAATTCAAGAATCAATTGGTGAAGGAACCTCAGACACTAGTAATTAACCTGAGGAGGAAACTCCTGTTGAGCCAGCTGACGAGTCTGTACCTCCGAGGCGTTCCACACGGGTTAGGAACACACCTGCGTTTTATTATGGCTTTCATATTACTACGGAAGGTGATACATTTATCAGTGATAGTACACTGGTAAATTTGGATGAACCTAGCGGTGTTAAGGAAGCCATGGCAGGCCCAGAGTCTGCTAAATGGAAGGAGGCTATGGACAGTTAGATACAGTCCATGTATGACAATCAAGTTTGGAACTTGGTTGACAATGTACCAGGCCGTAAAACATTCGGGTGCAAATGGATCTTCAAGAAGAAGACCGAAATGGAAGGAAAAGCGCATACTTATAAGGCTCGACTGGTTGCGAAGGGTTTTACTCAGACTCAGGGTATTGATTATGATTAAACCTTCTCATCGGTAACAAAGATTAAGTCTATTAGGGCTATGCTAGCCATTGCTGCATTTCATGATTATGAAATATGGCAAATGGATGTTAAAACTGCTTTTCTTAATGGAAAGTTGGCTGAGGATGTGTACATGAATCAGCCAGAGGGTTTTGTCAGTGTAGAGTACCCTAATAGAGTATGCAAGCTTGAGAAATCCATTTATGGATTAAAACAAGCATCTCGTAGCTGGAATCTTTGTTTCGATGAGTAGGTCAAAGAGTTTGGCTTCTCGAGAAGTGAAGATGAGTCTTGCGTGTATGTTAGAGCTAGTGGGAGTATAGTTAGCTTCTTGGTACTGTATGTGGATGACATACTACTTATAGGAAATGACATCCCAACCTTGCAGGAGGTTAAGTCCTAGCTTGGGAAGTGCTTTGCTATGAAGGACCTAGGGGAAGCTGCCTATATCCTAGGGATAAGGATATTAAGAGAAAGGAGTAAAAGACTAATTGGACTTAGTCAGAGTACCTACTTGGATAAGGTGTTGAAAAGTTTCAACATGCAAAATTCCAAGAAAGGAGATTTACCGATCTAAAGCAACACCAAGCTGAGTAAGACTCAGAGTCCGAGACTCAAAGTCCGAGTACAAAGGCAGAGATAGCTGAGATGAGCCAATTACCGTATGCTTCCGCTGTTGGCTCGATCATGTATGCTATGACTTGTACCCTCCCTGATGTGGCCTTTTCTTTGAGCATGGTCAGCAGGTATTAGGGGAACCCTGGTAAAGCTCATTGGACTGCGGTAAAGAACATTCTCAAGTACCTACAGAGGACTAATGATTGGATATTTACCCTTGGTGGGAGTGATGACTTGAGAGTATTAGGGTATAGTGATGCTAGTTTTCAGACTGATAGGGATAACTTTCGCTCTCAGTCAGGCTGGGTGTTTACCTTAAATGGAGGGGCAATCTCTTGGAAGAGTTCCAAGCAGGAGATGGTGGCTGATTCGACTTGTGAATCAGAGTATATAGCAGCGAGTGAAGCATCGAAGGAGGCAATATGGCTGAAGAACTTCATCGGAGACCTTGGAGTTGTGCCAGCTATTAAGGAGCCTATGGAAATTTTCTGTGACAACAATAGTGCGGTTGCTTTAGCTAAAGAACCGAGAGATCATGGGAGATCCCGACACAATGACAAAAAATATCACTTCATAAGACACAAGATAGAGGAAGGACTCCTCGTGGCAAAGAGGATATCGTCAGATGATAACCCTGCGGATCCCCTTACAAAGGGACTGACGAGGGCTAAGCATTTTCAGCATGCGAGGCGCATCGGGCTGAGGGACGATATTAGTTTTACAGATTAGATAGATTCTCTGAAACTTGTAAAATGTAATCGACATTTGATGATGAATAAAATTGTGATTTATTTATGAGTAAGGAGTTGCTATCATTGGCAATTATTTACAATTGTTTCAGCTTTGTATGTTTTGACTTCCAGAATAATTAATTTATTCAAACCTCCACAATCGGTCATACGTCGGAAGTAGGTATGAATCAAGATTGTCATGAATTAGGTTTGTAGATGGCTAAAGGTGTTTAGACATGGAAATGGTTGCTACAATGTTCATGAGTACTCATAAGTTATGAGTATTGGAATAAACCCACACTCACTTGTATCACTTCATGGAATTTATCTCGAGTGATCGTGAGACGGTAATATCATATAAGTCTTCAAACCTAGAGATATGAATTGTTACCTATGAGTTGGTTGTGCATTGATTGCACATAAACGCATCAGTAACTTGATGTTATAAAACGTGCCTTTGTGTACAATTCAACAAGTATATGAGTTGAAGTTTATCTGTTCCTTCTAGAAATAGAAGCAATATCTGGGCCCCTCGATGATTTTGTGTTGACCCATGTACCGGGCCCGGTCAGAACTAAATTGATGTGTTCAGTTGAGTTCTTTGTCAAACAAATCGGAAATCGAGAAACAACTGCCAGAAAATAAGCAAGACATAGTTCCATGTGTTTTTCCGGCTGATATCATGAGAACAGAGGATTGTATGATCACTTATCTTAAAATGGCGCTTCATAGTTCAACAGAGTTTTTGAGAGCTACGATTGCTGGTTGGTTCCTGAAGTAATAGGCAAATACAGTTATTAGACTTATCTAAGTGGGAATCTGTTGGATAAGGTGTCTAAGTCTATAACTTATTTGGTATGTACTTGACCCGACCCGGCATGGTCCATTTGGGTTGCATTTCATCCACACTATTTATGGATAATTTTATTAGAGTTATACACATATTATTATTAATATATTATAAGTTATAATATATTAATATGAAGTCATGTTATTTAATTAGTCTTAGTCTTAAATTAATTATGAATTAATTTAGAGATTAAAAGGAAGACTAATTAGATTGTGGGCTATTGTCACACCCCGAAAACCGAAGGCGGAAACATTTCCGGGGTTGACTCCATGGTGAGTATCAAATCCAATGCACATAGTAAGTAAAGTAGAACAACCATACATTACATATTGAAAAGTTTTTCAGTTGTTACAAAAGTAAAGTTATACAGTTGTGATACATAGTATATATTAACAAAATGAACTAATCTTCTACGCACTCCAACTTGGAACAAAATGATCTTCGGATACATGTTCTAATTCTGACTTTTGAACACAAGCGGTTTGAAAATCAGCATAATGCTGGTGAGTTCATAATCGGTTTTTGTTTTATGAAAATGTTTGAGTTTCCTTTCTGTTTTTGAAATGTTACGTACACCAAGAAAATCTCATATTTTCTTAAAAAGTTTGGTTGTTGTTTCTCAATATGTAAAGTAAAGTTGTACACTGAAAACATGTTTACCCTTGTGAAAATGTATAGTTAGGTTATCTAGTTGGATATACTGTTTTGGTTAGGTACCAATGTATTCCCAGTAAAGTCCCATACTTTACTGGCTGTGTTTTACCAATTTTGAAAGATGTAAAGTTATCCGGTTTGTTACCCTTTTCTGGTTATGTAAACGTTCTCCAGGAAAGTCCCATACTTTCCTGACTGTTGGTTATCAATGTAAAAGATGTATTACGTTATTCATTATTACTATAGAGTAAATCTCTGTCATCCTAATTGCGAGTTCCATAACAATACAATAGACTAAATGTGGCAATAAGTAGTCTACATCACCTTATGACTCTCGTCACCCTTGAACCTTTCGGTTCGACTGTAGCTAGCAGCCAGGTGTGGGGTAGTCAGCCCCGTATAGATCTATACACTCAAGTCACGCTCTCTAAATCCCAGAGATTCTGGTTATGGGTGTAGTCCTCTACTCGCGTATCTCTGTGGAGTGTTCTCCGAGGACGTGTCTCCAATCATACAGATTAACAAATTTACTAGTAATAATATGATAGTCCTCCACTCGCGTATATATGTGGAGTGTTACCGAGGACAAAACAGTCTACATGTATTATGTTCAAATATCTAATTTCATGCTTTTAACTGATAAAATGTGGAAAGTCATTTGTGAAATATATTAAAAACATAACAGTTTATAACCCATTTCACAAATATATGTTTACGTGATCTGTATGTTCAAATGGTTATCAGTGGTAGTAATCAGTGTTAAAAGCATATAAAATGTGAAACACATATTTGAAAACAAGTTTTGAGTACAAGAAACCTCTTGTACTTTACTTGTGTTCCCCCCTGAAAATAGTGAAAAAGAGTAGGGGTATGAACTCACCGCTTAATGTAGGGTTCGAGTGTCAACGGATGCCCTGAACGCCTATGGCCCCTATCATTCATGTGACGACACATAGATGAGTTAGAATTAAGGTGTTTCATGACTAAAAATGATGGGAAAACACCCTTAGGGCTTGGAATTACTAAGAATAAGTACCCTAGGATCCAGGCTTAATGATTTATGCAAGTTTAGGGCCAATTGTTGTCAATGAAGTGAGTGTATGGCCTTGAGAATGAGTGTGCACTGGGGTGTGCGGCCAGGAGTGTGTGTGAGGCAGCACACAAGAGTGTGCGGCCATACACAGGGGTGTGCGGCCGTACACACCTCATATGAGTCCATTTGATGACTTTTGAAGTGTTTGCTCTTCACACTTAGGAGGTTTGAAGGTATGCTGTCCCATGTGAAGGTGTGCGGTCGTACACCTTCAAGGGATGATGAACATGATGAATATAATGAGTTTTAAGCTTGAAGTTCAAGTGTTTACCACTATACATAGCTTGAAGATGGAGTAGATCACAATTTGGAAGCTTTCCAAGTGTTCTTGGTTGATGATATTAGAGAGAGAAAGTAGAGAGAGGGAAGAGAAACATCCAAATGAATGAATGAAGGGGTATCAATCCATATAAGGGTTTGAGTGTGAGGTTGAGTGTGTGAGCGGTTGGGTGTGCGGCCGCACACACCTTATTTGGTGTGTTCGGTCTGATTTTGTGATACTTAAGCACTTTCCAACCCTTCCTAGAGCTTATATCCAGGTTATACTAAGTATAGAGCACTCAAATGGAACCACAAGATGTAACAAAAGATAATGAACTCAAGTTTTAGTGCTGAACACAGATCAATTACATGGCTAGAAGTTTCGGGTTGTCACATTATCCCCCCGTTAGAGGGAATTTCATCCCGAAATCATCCCGAAATTCAAAGTTACGGTACAAATCATGGATTTGGAAAGAGATGCGGATACTTCTGTCTCATTGAGTCTTCGCACTCCCGAGTGAACTCTGGTCCCTGCTTTGCATTCCAGCGAACCTTCACTATCGGGATGCGACTTTGTTTCGTGCGTTTGATCTCTCGATCCATGATTTCAATTGGTTCTTCCATAAAGTTTAGGTTCTCATCGATCTCGATTTCATCAAGAGGGATCACGAAGGTTTCGTCAGACAAACACTTCTTAAGATTAGAGACGTGAAAGATAGGATGAATGTTTCTAAGTTCATGAGGTAAACAGAGTTTATAGGCTACTGGACCGATCCTAGCGAGGATCTCGAAGGGTCCAATGTACCTAGGGTTAAGTTTCCCATGCTTTTCAAAGCGTACCGTACCTTTCCAGGGCGAGACCTTCAACAGGACACGGACTCCAACCTGGAATTCCAAAGGTTTACCACGGTTATCGGCGTAACGTTTCTTTCTATCACGTGAAGCTTTCAGTCGTTCTCGGATTTGGATGATCTTTTCGATGGTTTCACGGATAATTTCAAGACCAGTGAGAGCACTATCGGGAAATCGACTTTTTCCCAGCTGCGTGTCCCCTACCTCGACCCAGCACAGAGGGGATCTGCACTTACAACCGTAGAGGGCCTCGAATGGAGCAGCCTTGATGATGGTGTGATAACTGTTGTTGTACGAGAACTCGATCAAAGGCAAATGTGTGTCCCACAACTTGCCGAAATCGATAACACAAGCCCTTAACATGTCTTCCAGGGTTTGGATTGTTCTCTCACTCTGTCCATCGGTCTGAGGGTGATAAGCCGTGCTCATGTCAAGCTTAGTTCCAAGAGACTTCTGAAGAGACTGCCAAAATCTGAAGGTAAACATGCTGTCTCGGTCAGAGATAATGGATGTAGGTACACCGTGCATTCAAAATCCCTCTTGGATGTAGATCCGTGCAAGTCTCTCCATCTTAAACGATTCTTTAATCGAGATGAAGTGAGCGGATTTGGTCAAACGATCAACAATTATCCAAATGGTATCGTACCCACTAGGACATTTGGGTAACTTGGTGATGAAGTCCATGGTAATCATCTCCCATTTCCATTCAGGTATCTCAGGCTGCTGGAGAAGACCCGAGGGTTTCTGATATTCGACTTTCACCTTGGCGCAAGTCAAGCACTTGCCCACGAATGTAGCCATCTCAGCTTTCATGTTTGGCCACCAGTATTGTTTCTTGAGATCTAGGTACATCTTGTCTGAACCCGGGTGAACAAAGTATCTGGTCTTGTGCGCTTCTTCCATGACAATTTTCCTGAATCCTCCGGACTTTGGAATCCAAATTCGACCCATGAAGCAGTAGACCCCGTCACCTCTGATCTCAAGTTTCTTATCCATTCCCCTTAAGGATTCACTTGATTTGTTCTCGAGTTTAAGGGCTTTTATCTGGATGTCTCAGACTTGCATGGATAAATGGGAATGGATAGTCATCGTCAGGGTCTTCACCTTTCGGCTTGAACTTTCCTTTCGGCTAAGGGCGTCTGCTACCACATTGGCCTTGCCGCGATGGTAGCGGATTTCACACTCGTAATCGCTAAGTAGTTCTACCCATCATCGTTGCCTCATGTTTAGGTATTTCTGATTGAGGATGTGATGTCGGCTTTTATGGTCAGTGAAGATCGTACACTTGGTTCCGTAGAGATAATGTCTCCAAATCTTCAGTGCAAAGACTACGGCTCCTAACTCCAAGTTGTGCATGGTATAGTTGACCTCATATGCTTTCAACTGTCTTGAGGCATAAGCAATCACTTTTCCTCTTTGCATCAGCACGCAGCCTAAGCCCTGATTAGACGCATCGCAATAGAGAACGAAGTCTTCTATCCCTTCGGGTAGGGACAATACAGGTGCACTACATAAGGCTTGCTTTAACGTTTGGAACGCTGATTCTTGCTTTTCGCTCCAACAAAAGGGTACACCTTTCTGTGTTAGAGTGGTTAGGGGTTTGGCGATTGTGGAAAAATTCTCGATGAATCTTCGGTAATAGCCGGCGAGACCCAAGAATTGACGGATTTCTGTGGGTGTCTTTGGTGTCGACCAATTCTCTATCGCTTTAATCTTGGAAGGATCCACATGGATACCCTCCTCGCTTTCTACGTGACTGAGGAAAGTTACCTTCCGGATCCAGAATTCACATTTGGAAAATTTTGCGTACAGCTTCTCGGATCTAAGGGTTTCCAACACTAACCACAAGTGTTGTTTGTGGTCTTCTTCGCTCCTGGAGTAGACGAGGATGTCGTCAATGAACACGATGACGAACTTGTCTAAGAAGGAATGACACACCCGGTTCATCTGGTCCACGAACATAGCCGGTGCATTGGTTAGGCCGAAGGGCATCACTACGAACTCATAGTGTCCATATCGAGTTCTGAAAGTTGTTTTGGAAACATCACTCTCCTGAACTCGTAGCTGATGGTACCCTGACCGAAGTTCTATCTTTGAGAAGTAGCTGGCTCCCTGAAGTTGATCAAAGAGGTCATCTATTCTTGGAAAGGATATCGGTTCTTAACGGTCAACTTGTTCAACTCACGGTAGTCGATACACATCCGGAAGGACCCATCTTTCTTCTTTACAAATAAAACCGGAGCTCCCCCGGGTGAGCAACTCGGTCTGATGAACCCTTTGCTGAGTAACTCATCGAGTTGGCTGGATAACTCTTGCATTTCTGCAGGAGCTAAGCGATACGGAGACTTTGCTACTGGGGTAGCTCCGAGAGTTAGGTCAATGCGAAATTCGACCGGATGTTCAGGAGGAATTCCTGGAAGCTCTTCTGGAAAGACATCAGGAAAGTTACAGACTTCGGGAATGCTCAAGAGGTCTTTAATTTCCTTTTTCTTAGTGATTACATGGGCTAGGAATGCTTGACATTTCTTTCGCAAGAGTTTCTGGGCTTTGATGCAGGAAATGGTGCGAAGATTAGAGCTGAGTTTATCGCCGTAGATTACGAGAGTCTGGCCCGAAGGAAGGTTGAGACGGATGGCTTTTTCATAGCAAAGAATATCAGCATGACTGGGACTCAACCAATCCATGCCAATGATAACATCAAAACTCTTAATAGAGACTGCCATAAGGTCGATGGAAAATGAATGATCGTTCAACGTAAGGGTACAACCTATGAATATGTCGTTAGCGTTTTCTTTTTCACCGTTAGCCATCTCGACAGTAAACATTTCAGTTAAAGGGTGAGGATTATGTTTTAGTTTATGCTTGAACGAATGACTAAAAAAGATTCTTTTAGTACCCGAATCGAAAACAATACTAGCATATGAGTTGTCGAGAAGGAACGTACCCGAGACTACAGTGGGATCGGCGACGGCTTCTTCCCGTCCTATGACTAGGACTCTCCCGGTATTATCAGTTGTTGATTTTTTGAGGAAATACCTTTTAAAGTGCCCAACCTCTCCACAGTTATAGCAGGCTTGACCAACACCTGCTCCAGAAGATTGATTGGCTGACTGGACTGGAGCTTTGTAGAATCGGACTGTGTGCCCCTTCTTACCTCAATTGGTACATGATAGTTCACGGCAGGGGCCCGGGTTGTGGTGGTATTTTCACTTGTCACACAAGGGAAGGTTACCACCATATTTTCTAATAGATGTTTGAGCGGTCGATCCCACAACAGAAGCAGCAGCAATAGGGACAGTAGCAGCATGGACTGCTACAATCTGTTGTTTCTTTGAGGATCCTTGAGAAGATTGGCCTTTCTTCTTCTTCCAAAACTTCCTTTTCTCACCACTATTCTTGGTAGGTTCAGGAGTGGTGGTGGCTTCTTCGACATCATCATTATAATCCATTAGGCTTTGGGCTAAGCTCTTGGCACTATCATAGGTATTCGGATGTACAGCTAAAACGTTCCCCTTAGTTGGCTGGGTCAGCCCCCAGATGAACTTCTCTATCTTCTTAATCTCCGGGGTAACCCATCCCGGTCAGAGTAGTGCCAGGTCATCAAACCTTGAAGTGTATGCGACAATATCAGAACCCTTCATCTTCAGGTTCCAGAGCTCGTGCTCTAACTTCTGCATTTCGCCCCTAGGGCAGTACTCAGCTAACAGGAGTTCTTTCATGGCTTCCCAACCCATGGCATTGGCTACAGGTAGGGTCAGGGATTTGACTCGGCCATTCCACCAAGTCAGAGCTTTATCAATGAAGGTACAGGCTACGAATTTTACTTTATCAGATT
This sequence comes from Lactuca saligna, assembly GCF_052625555.1. Classification (NCBI taxonomy): domain Eukaryota; kingdom Viridiplantae; phylum Streptophyta; class Magnoliopsida; order Asterales; family Asteraceae; genus Lactuca; species Lactuca saligna. The sequence goes on from NC_136421.1 coordinate 203,200,730, forward strand.
CCGAACAAGCACATATTTCGAAGATGGATTCGATTTTCTCGAACCATCGGGAAAGGGAAATGACACCCCCAGTGCCATTGAAAGATGTAGGCTTTGCGTTCATGAAATCTGTATAGGAACCCTCCTTTCGGCGTCCCTGGCTATTTTCTTGGTTTTGGGGTTGGGGACCACCTTCTGAACCACCGGGGTTCATTTGAGACATGACGGCCGCTATTGCGGCAGTAACAACTGCCTGGAACATCACATGGTCAAATTCAGGAGGAGGTGGTGGCAGAGGATGATTGTTGGTCTTGGAGCTGGGTCTCTTTCTCGGAGGCATCTTGATCTAATAAGATCAAGAAAAGAGAGGATGAGAAGTCCTTTGAATCGAATCGATAGATATGAAAGATATATATGTATATATATATATATATATATATATATATATATATATATATATATATATATCGAATAAGCGATAAAGCAGGAAAGAGCTATCAAAGCAAGTAAACTATTGCTACCAGAATGATCAAGGATCTATACGTGAACGAGGATTTCTACAAAGGATTGGCTCGAGAAATACTCCCATAGTATTTCATGATTCGCGACGACACTGGCTCGATGTTTGTGATATTAGGGTAAGTTTTAGGCATGCCGCATACCATAGTCACTCCCAGACACATGTTGGCCGTGTCTCGAATGAATATAGTTGGCGAGGCTCTATTGATCCTAGACACGACTACATAACTGTCCAGGTTTAACCACAGTATGCAACACCCATTTACTTATGTTTTATTCTACTTGTATTTACGGATCTCGACAGTTCGGTATACTTGTATACTTTTGAAAATACTTAGAGTTTGATGATACTTTTAATTCAGAGCACTTAGGCCCTTTAGTGTTTATAGTTTTATACCATGTAAGGTTTGGTATACTTTATTCACTATAAACAAGGGCTTTGATACCAATCTGTCACACCCTGAAAACCGAAGGCGTAAACATTTCCGGGGTTGACTCCATGTTGAGTATCAAATCCAATGCACATAGTAAGTAAAGTAGAACAACCATACATTACATATTGAAAAGTTTTGCAGTTGTTACAAAAGTAAAGTTATACAGTTGTGATACATAGTATATATTAACAAAATGAACTGATCTTCTGCGCACTCCAACCTGGAACAAAATGATCTTCGGATACCCGTTCTAATGCTGACCTGAGAACACAAGCGGTTTGAAAATCAGCATAATGCTGGTGAGTTCATAATCGGTTTTTGTTTTATGAAAATGTTTGAGTTTCCTTTTTGTTTCTGAAATGTTACGCACAACAAGAAAATCTCATATTCTCTTAAAAAGTTTGCTTATTTTTTCTCAATATGTAAAGTAAGGTTGTACACTGAAAACGTGTTTACCCTTGTGAAAATGTATAGTTAGGTTATCTAGTTGGATATACTGTTCTGGTTAGGTACCATTGTATTCCCAGTAAAGTCCCATACTTTACTGACTGTGTTTTACCAATTGTGAAAGATGTAAAGGTATCCGGTTTGTTACCCTTTTCTGGTTATATAAACGTTCTCCAGGAAAGTCCCATATACTTTCCTTACTGTTGGTTATCAATGTAAAAGATGTATTACGTTATTCATTATTACAATAGAGTAAATCTCTGTCATCCTAATTGCGAGTTCCATAACCATACAATAGACTAAATGTGGCAATAAGTAGCCCACATCACCTTATGACTCTCGTCACCCTTGAACCTTTCGGTTCGACTGTAGCTAGCAGCCAGGTGTGGGGTAGTCAGCCCCATATAGATCTATACACTCAAGTCACGCTCTCTAAATCCCAGAGATTCTGGTTATGGGTGTAGTCCTCTACTTGCGTATCTCTGTGGAGTGTTCTCCGAGGACATGTCTCCAATCATACGGATTAACAAATTTACTAGTAATAATATGATAGTCCTCCACTCTTGTATATATGTGGAGAGTTACCGAGGACAAAACAGTGTACATGTATTATGTTCAAATTGTTGGAATAGTGTCTAAGGCTGCAACTATATTAGGCAAGTATTTGACCCGGTTGTGCATGGTCCTTTTGGGTTGCCTTCACCATAACAACTTGTTGGATGATTTGTTAAGAGAGAGTAAATATTATAAGGAATAATATATAGCTATTTTATTAATATAAGTCATAGATTAATTGGAATTAATTTGGTGACTTAAAAAGATTAATTAAATAAGAGCGTATAAACTGTCAATTGTTTGATAGTTAAACTTGAGACTATAAATCCTTATCCAAGATAGGATGGACGATTTCTAGGGCTTGGATAAGCCAAAAATTGTCCATAGGGTTATCAAGGAAAGGATATGGATTAACTTAAAGTCTAAGTTATCCAATTAGGGTTAAAGCTGTAATCCTTAAGGAGTCTACAAGTATAAATAGACCCAAGGGGTGAGGGAATTTGACATCTCATCTAAAAGTAGAGACACTCTGGCCGAATTCCTCCCCTCTCCTCTCTCCTAAATCATCTTTCTTGCTATTGGTGTTTGTAAGCCATTAGAGGAGTGACTCTAGAACCTCCAAGACAACAAGATCTACAAGGAATTCAAAGGTATGGTTCTAGATCTATTTCAATGTTGTTATTTAACCTAATTAGGCATTAGAAGTCTTTGATTCAATGCATGTTTAATTAGAAAGCCTACATCCGAGCATTAGGGTTTTGCATGCGCACATAGGAAAGTTCTTATGGCTAAAACCCATCAGTGGTATCAGAGCCTAGCTTGGTTTTCTTTAAATTGTTGCTTGATTAACTGAAACAAACCTGCAAAATTCGATTATTTGGTTTCTGAGTCATGGACTCGGTGAGTTCCAAAGTGGACTCGGTGAGTAGGCCTAACTCGGTGAGTCCCTTTGTGTACTCGGCGAGTTCGGGCGTCAGGATTAGCTAAAACCGGGATTTTTTCATGTTTATCTTATGGAAACTTACCTTAATCATATTAGATCAACCCTAATCCGATTTTTTGATATATATGACTATAATCTTGATCTAATGAAAGATATTTATCATCTAATAAAATATTTAATTTCCTTATATGATAATTAATTAATTATTTTGATTATTTTGGTAATTATCTTAAAAGAAATGTTGGATAAATCAAATATAGATAATTAGGATATTAATTGTTAATTGGAATTATTTGTTATTTGATCCTCCATATTTTAAATGTTTAAAACTTGCCCTCACATTTTGAAATTTATATGTGTGATTAAAATTTTAATTTAGACAACTTAAATTTCAAACCATACAATTTAAAAGGTTTAAAACACAACCTTATACTAATATGATATTACTAGAAATATATATATATATATATATATATATATATATATATATATATATATATATATATATATATATATATGTATAACTAAATGCTAGTCTTACCGTTAGTAGGCCTCAGTCACGAAACCGATCTATAAGGTGGGTATGAGGTTGCGACCTATAAAATGGCACTTAATGGGTGTACACTCACACCCACCGCTTGCTTGATTGGTGGAGGGTCGTTCTCCGAACGGGTAGGATAGGGCAACCTCATCCTCTCATTAAAAGTATAATAAGTAATACAAAGTAACTACATGTTTTAAAAATTTCCCAATCTTAGTTACTTTAGGAAAAGTGAATTGATGCAATCCCATGAAATTACACTTTGCACCCTTGCTAAGAAGTTAGTGGAGCATGTGTGGTTTACCGGCACACTAATTGGTTCTAAGCAAAGGTGGCAAAGGGTGATTCATTGTTTATCATAGTTCGATGGAGCGTGTGTGGTTTACCGGCACATCGAATAGGTGATCGTTACAATGAAGGCACCATGTGAATTTGCATGGTAATTCACACCCGCTTTGTGATCCTCGGCATCCTAGTCACAAACAAGAGGGGCATATCGAGATTTAAACATGCCATTGAATAGTTTCAATGAATCTCATCCGAACCTAGGAATTCTCAATACACTTAGGACTAATAGTCTAGGTTTTGTAATGGAGAATTAGTGAATCGTCATTCACTTATCTTCAATTTATTTTCATGTTAGATTACGGCATCCCTTTTCTAATATGTAAATGTTATTGTTGGATCCTAACCCTAATTTTTCTTATTGGGTGATAATTAGGGATTCTTATTCTAATCTATCTTCGTCCTTTCTATAGATGTCGAACGCTAACAACGCTACTGCTAGTTCTTTCACGTTGATGAGCCTTTGCCAAAAGGTCACCTTCGATGGAACGAACTTTAGCGAATGGATAAGATACATTCACACCATTGCTCGCTATGAGGATAAGGATTATGTCCTCGATGAAAAGCTTGAGAAGATCACCCCCGTAATTGCTACTCCGGCCAAAATCATCGCTTTTGAGACTCATGAGCAAGATGCAACGAAGGTACATTGCATCATGATTGCCACCATGAACTCTGAATTCCAAAAGTCCTACGAGGACATGTACCCATACGAGATACATCAAGACTTATTGGAGAGATACCACCAAAACGCGAGACAAGAGCGTTATGAGATTTTCACTAACATGATTTCCACTAAGATGGGTCATGGAGAATCTCTTACCGTGCACCTGCAAAAGATGTAAAGGTATGTCGATCGCCTTCGCATGTTAAATGTTGACTTTGGGGAAGACTTGGCGATCGACATGGTGCTTCACTCTTTGCCTCCGATGTACAACCAATTTAGGATGACCTACCACATGAACAAAGAGGAGGTCACCCTAAGCAAACTCCAAGGTCTTTTGAGGGTCGCTGAGAGCAACTTCAAAGACAAGTCTGTTGCACCTACTCCCAATCCGTCTACTGCTCCTGTCTTGGCAATTGGTCAAGGAAAGGGAAAGAAGAGGAAGGCTTCATCGAAGAACTATCGCAAGGTTAAAGCCCGAGATGGTGCCTCTTCTAGTGGGACCAAAGTTGATCCCACTAAGCCTTGTCCTAACCCGAAGGAGGCAGAGTGCCACCAGTGCCACAAGATAGGACATTGGAAGAGAAGTTGCCCAGAATACCTGCAAGCAATCAAAGAAGGAAAGATCAAGCCATCTTTCGCAGGTATATACAAAATTAAATCTAACGATTCTAATCATGCTATTTCTTGGGTTCTTGACACCGCTTGTGGTTATCACATTTGTTCAAATGTGTAGGAACTAAGTAGAAGTAGGGATGTGGAGCAAGGAAGGATCAATCTAATCATGGGGAACAGAAGATCGTCGCCTGTTACCAAGATTGGAGTGTATTCTTTAGTGCTTAGGAATAACTTATGTTTAGATTTGAACAATTGTTGCTATTCGCCAGAAATGGCTAGAAACATCATTTCATTTCATGGTTTATATAGACATGGATTTAGATTTTCTTTTAATAATGAGAATGGTTCTATTTTGGCTTATCTAAATAGTGTCTTTTACTTTGAAGCTATACCGTGTAATGGAATATATGAAACTGTTATGATTGTTGATAACTTAGGAAATGATGTTTTGAATATTGATTCTTCCAGTAGTTTGGATAAAGCATCCTTGTGGCATTGCCGTCTTGGACATGTCAACAAGAAACGCATGGCCCAACTCCAAAAGGATGGAGTGTTGGAGTCATTCGACCTTAGGGAAGATGACACATGCAAGTCTTGTTTACTTGGAAAGATGACTAAGTCACCCTTCACGAATACTTGTGAAAGGGGTGAGGGGCTATTGGACCTAATACATACTGATGTATGTGGACCCTTTAGATCAACCACGAAGGATGGGAACCGTTTCTATGTGACTTTTACCGATGATTATAGTAGTTATGGGTATATCTATTTAATCAAGCAAAAGTCAGAAACCTTTGAAAAGTTCAAAGAGTTCAAGAATGAAGTGGAGAATCAATTGGGCAGGAAAATCAAGATGCTTCGATCTGATCGAGGAAGAGAGTACCTAAGTCTTGAATTCTACGATTATCTCAAGGAGTGTGGAATAGTTTCGCAATTGACGCCTCCTAGGACACCGCAATTGAATGGTGTGGCAGAAAGGCGAAATCGAACCTTATTGGATATGGTTCGCTCTATGATGAGTCGTGCTTCACTACCTATCCTCTTTTGGGGGTATGCCTTAGAGACTGCCGCCCATATCCTTAACCGAGTCCCTACTAAGAAGGTTGCCAAAACACCTCACGAGACGTGGACAGGAAAAGCTCCCTTGTTGGCGCACATCAAGGTTTGGGGTTGCGAGGCTTTCATAAGACGAGATACTCACAACAAGCTTGAACCTCGAAGTGAGCGATGTATTTTCTCGGCTACCCACAAACATCCTTTGGATATCTCTTCTATAGACCGAAGGACAACATTGTCTTTGTTGCGAGGAGAGGATTTTTCCGAGAGCGAGAACTCATAAGCCAAGGATACAGTGGGAGGCAAATCGAACTTCAAGAGATTCAAGAGTCGATAGATGAAGGAACCTCTACCGCTGGCACTCAACCCGAGGAGGAAACTCCGGTTGAACCGATTGACGAGTCCTTACCTCTTAGACGTTCCGATAGAGTTAGAGTTCATCCCAAGTTTTATGGTTTTCATATTACTACCGAAGGGGACACGTATATTAGTGATGGTACACTAGTAAATCTTGATGAACCTAATAGCTATAAGGAAGCCATGGCAGGCGTGGAGTCTGCAAAATAGAAAGAGGCAATGGATAGCGAGATCCAATCCATGTACGATAACCAAGTTTGGAATTTGGTTGACTATGTGCCCAGACGTAAGACCGTTGGGTGCAAATGGATCTTCAAGAAGAAGACCGATGTGGATGGAAACGTACACACGTATAAAGTGCGATTGGTTGCGAAGGGCTTTACTCAAACTCCAGGAGTTGACTATGATGAGACCTTCTCACCAGTTGCGAAGATTAAATCTATTAGAGTGATGCTAGCAATTGCCGCATTTCATGATTATGAAATTTGGCAAATGGATGTCAAGACCACCTTCCTTAACGGAAATTTGGCTGAGGATGTTTACATGGCTCAGCCAGAGGGGTTTGTGGATCTGAAGCATCCAAATAGAGCGTGTAAGCTTGAGAAGTCCATTTATGGACTTAAGCAAGTGTCTCGCAGATGGAATCTTTGCTTCGATGAGAAAGTCAAAGAGTTTGGATTTGTACGAAACGAAGACAAATCTTGTGTATATCTTAAAGCCAGTGGGAGTATAGTAAGCTTCCTCGTTCTATATGTCGATGACATATTACTCATAGGAAACGACATCCCGACTCTGCAGGAAGTCAAATCCTGGCTCGGGAAGTGTTTCGCTATGAAGGACCTCGGAGAGGCTTCTTACATTTTGGGAATAAGGATAGTAAGAGAAAGAAGTAAGAGACTAATTGGATTCAGTCAGAATACTTGCTTAGAGAAGGTACTAAAACGTTTTAGTATGGAAAACTCAAAGAAGGGAGAACTACCGATACAAGGAAATGCCAAGTTGAGTAAGACTCAAAGTCCGAGTACTGAAGCTGAAATAGCAGAAATGAGCCGAGTATCGTACGCTTCTGCAGTTGGCTCAATCATGTACGCTATGACTTTAACTCTCCCTGATGTAGCCTTCGCTTTGATCATGGTTAGCAGATATCAAGGGAACCCTGGCAAAGCACATTGGATTGCGGTGAAGAATATCCATAAGTACCTTCGGAGGACGAAAGAATGGTTCTTAGTCCTTGGAGGGAGTGATGACTTGAAGGTGCGAGGGTATAGTAATGCCAGTTTTCAGACCGATAGGGACAACTACCGTTCGCAGTCGGGCTGGGTCTTTACCCTAAATGGAGGAGCAGTAACTTGGAAGATTTCCAAGCAAGAAACCATAGCTGATTCAACATGCAAATCAGAGTACATCGCAGCGAGCGAAGCATCCAAGGAGGCAATATGGCTAAAGAACTTCATCGGTGATCTTGGAGTTGTGCCTGCCACAAAGGAGCCCATGGAGATTTTCTGTGATAACGAAGGTGCGGTTGCCTTGACCAAGGAACCGAGGGATTATGGTAGATCAAGACATATCGACAGAAAATATCACTTCATTAGACATCGTGTAAAAGAAGGACAACTCATAGTTAAGAGGATATCATCAGAAGATAACCTAGCAGATCCGCTTACGAAGGGACTGAGTAGGGTTAAGCACTTGCAGCATGCTAGGAATATTGGGCTGAAGGATGATATTAGTATAGATTAGATAGTCTTAGAAACGTATAATAGATAAATATAATTAACATTTGGCGATTAAATAAAGGAGTTTTATTTATGAGTAATGTTACTGTCTTATGTTAATCGTTTAACTATTGTTTCACTTTGCATGTTTTGAGTTCCAGAATAATTGAATTTATTAGGAATAATCGAATTGTTCAAATTGTCCACAATCGTTCATATGTTGGAAGTAGTTATGAATGAAGATTGTCATGAATTGGTGTGTAGATTGTCTAAATGGTGTTAGACATAGCAAAGGGTTGCTGCAACGTTCATGAGTGCTTATGAACTGGTTTTGAGCATTGGAACAAACCCGCGCTTGCTGGAATCACTTTATGGAATATGATATAAAAGGTGATCGCAAGACGATAATATCATATAGTCTTAAAACCTAGATATATGGTTTATTATATGTTAATTGATTGTACATTGATAATGCGAAAACGCATCAGTAACTCGGTGTTATAAAACACATTGTTGTGTATAGTTGGTTAATGAATAAGTAAATGCATATAAGTCGAAGTTTATCTGTAAATTTTATCCTAAGAGGGTAGAAGAGATATCTTGGCCACTCGATGATTTTATTTGACTTATGTGCTGGGCTCGGTCAGAACTGAATTGATGTGTTTGATTAATTTCTATATCGAATAAATCGGAGATCAAGAAATCAAATGCTAGACTAACCATTCCATAGGATTGTCAGCATGATATCTAACAGAGGACTGTACGATCCCTTATCTAAAGGACAAGATTGATTAGATCAGAGTTTGACAGCGTCTTTGAGAGCTACGATTGCAAAAAAAATTGTACTTGTATAGTTACTAGACTTATCCAAGTGGGAGACTGTTGGAATAGTGTCTTAGGCTGCAACTATATTAGGCAAGTATTTGACCCGGTTGTGCATGGTCCTTTTGGGTTGCCTTCACCATAGCAACTTGTTGGATGATTTGTTAAGGGAGAGTAAATATTATAAGGAATAATATATAGTTATTTGATTAATATAAGTCATAGATTAATTGGAATTAATTTGGTGACTTAAAGAGATTAATTAAATAAGAGGGTATAAACTGTCAATTGTTTGATAGTTAAACTTGAGACTATAAATCCTTATCCATGATAGGATGGACGATTTCTAGGGCTTGGATAAGCCAAAAATTGTCCATTGGGTTATCAAGGAAAGGATATGGATTAACTTAAAGTCTAAGTTATCCAATTAGGGCTAAAGTTGTAATCCTTAAGGAGTCTACAAGTATAAATAGACCCTAGGGGTGAGGGAATTCGACATCTCATCTAAAAGTAGAGACACTCTGGCCAAATTCCTCCCCTCTCCTCTCTCCTAAATCATGTTTCTTGCAATTGGTGTTTGTAAACCATTAGAGGAGTTACTCTAGAAGCTCCAACACAACAAGATCAACAAGGAATTCAAAGGTATGGTTCTAGATCTATTTCAATGTTGTTATTTAACCTAATTAGGCATTAGAAGCCTTGGAATCAAAGCATGTTTAATTAGAAAGCCTAGATCCGAGCATTAGGGTTTTGCATGCGCACATAGGAAAGTTCTTATGGCTAGAACCCATCACAAATATCTAATGTCATGCATTTAACTGATAAAATGTGGAAAGGCATTTGTGAAATATATGAAAAACATAACCATTTAAAACCCATTTCACAAATATATGTTTACGTGATCTGTATGTTCAAACGGTTATCAGTGGAAGTAATCAGTGTTAAAAGCGTATAAAATGTGAAACACACATTTGAAAACAAGTTTTGAGTACAAGAAACCTCTTGTACTTTGCTTGTGTTCCCCCTTGAAAACAGTGAAAACAGTGAAAAAGAGTAGGGTTATGAACTCACCGCTTAATGTAGGGTTCGAGTGTCGACGGATGCCCTGAACGTCTATGGCCCTATCATTCATGTGACGACACATATATGAGTTAGAATTAAGGTGTTTCATGACTAAACATGATGGGAAAACACCCTTAGGTCTTGGAATTACTAAGAATAAGTACCCTAGGATCTAGGCTTAATGATTTATGCAAGTTTAGGGCCAATTGTGGGCATTAAAGTGAGTGTATGGCCTTGAGAATGAGTGTGCGGCCAGGAGTGTGTGTGAGGCAGCACACAAGAGTGTGCGGCCGTACAGAGTGTGTGTGCGGCCGTACACATGGGTGTGCAGCTGTTCACACCTCATATGAGTCCATTTGATGACTTTTGAAGTGTTTGCTCTTCACACTTAGGAGGTTTGAAGGTATGCTGCCCCATGTGAAGGTGTGTGGCCGTACTCCTTCAAGTGATGATGAACATGATGAATATAATGAGTTTTAAGCTTGGAGTTCAAGTGTTTACCACTATACTTAGCTTGAAGATGGAGTAGATCACAATTTGGAAGCTTTCCAAGTGTTCTTGGTTTATGATTTTAGAGAGAGAAAGTAGAGAGAGGGAAGAGAAACGTCCAAATGAATGAATGAAGGGGTATCCATCCATATAAGGGTTTGAGTGTGAGGTTGAGTGTGTGAGCGGTTGGGCGTGTGACCACACACACAAGTGTGTGGCCGCACACACCTTATTTGGTGTGTTTTGGTCCGATTTTGTGATACTTAAGCACTTTCAACCCTTCCTAGTGCTTATATCCATGTTATACTAAGTCTAGAGCACTCAAATGGAACCACAAGATGTAACAAAAGATAATGAACTCGAGTTTTAGTGCTGAACACAGATCAATTACATGGCTAACACCCATTTGTTAATGGGCTAGGCTTGTATGGAAGTCCATGGATGATCCATGGAGCTTTTAACCCATGGATCCTTGGAAAAGGAAAGGTCATGGGTTATTAGGGTTTCACCCTAATCATGTACACTATATAAGCATGCTTATGTTGCATGAAATAACCACTAGGGTGTGTGTTTGTGTGTGGCCGAAAATTGTAGTGTGTATACACTCTCTCAAAGTTTTCCAAGAGTTTGTGGTGATTTGTGATTCCATTTGAGGCATTCACACTATTGGTGCTTGGTCCTCAAACTCCTTAAGAATCAAACTCATCAAAAAGGTATGTAATCTCATCTAATTACTTTATGCTTAAAAGTACCCCATGCCATGTTAGATATCTTATGAACCTTGGAAAATTATTATTTTGCATGTATTTAGGCAAACATAGATCCAAGGTTTATTAGGGTTGCATGCACACTTAGGATGTGTCACACCCCCAAACCAGAACGGCGGAAACGTTCGGGGGCGGAGGACATCATGTTCAATATCATAACAGTTCATAGAAAGGAAAGTACACACCACCATATATAGTAATTTTGCAAGATGTTTACATACTTGTATTCATTACATGTTCAAAAGATAAATACATAAACATCATTCAAAAGAAGTAATTAACGCCAGCGCGTTAATCCCAAAAGTTGATTCCCAACCTGCTTAGCGATTTCCTGAGAATACAAGTTATTTCAAAGAAAAAGTGTCAACAATTAAGTTGGTGAGTCCATAAGTAATTTAGAAAAATTGGATGCCATTCCAAAATGGGTGTATGTTTTCCAGTAAACGTAGCATTTCAAAATGTAAAGAGTTGTGATTTGTTGTGTTGAAAATGAATGCATTAGATCTAGAAAATCCCATATTTTCCCTAATGGTTGGGATACGAGTTGTTGTGTTTTCCAAGAAAACCCTTATTTTCTTATAAAAGTATGGAATGCATATAAATATTCGTGTTATAAGTTGTAAATGATTGCACCAGGAAAACCCCTTATTTTCCTATTAGTTGTTTGGTTTGTATGCAGGAAAAACCCTTATTTTCCTCACACAAAATGGCAGTCTCTAAGACCGAAAATTGCAAGAAACCGACGTTTCTCGTAAGTTGTGTCATAGTTTTATATATAATAAAACTACGTGAAGATCGAACCGGTTGGATGAAGAATAGTTTTAATAGCTACTCGTTCATCAAAACTGAATATCATAATAATTGTATATCCGATGAGTTTTATAACCATACTAAACATAATATGCCTGTAACGACGTTCTTCAGGCGTCGCAGTGCTATGACAAATGTCACCCCAAAAGACGGACTGTAGCTAACAGTCAGGGTGCGGGATCATGACTTCCCGTATAGATCTATACACATTTGACACGTTCTCGTCGCGGGAGATTATGGTTATAGACAGGACTTACTGCAGTACTTTCGAATAAAGAAAAGTAACGTTTGAAGATGTACGCGTCTCATGGATTCTCAATTAAGTCTATATTAAAGTGATAGTTTTGTATGCAAAGTTTATCCTTTTTCACAATGTTTGATAAAGCAAAATCATAAGTTTTTAGAATGTATAAAACGATTTAACAATGAAAGATCATTATATGCTTCGTATAAGTCTACTGCACACAAAGTATGACAAGAGTTTTCCATAATAGTAATGAGTTCCAAGTGGTTTATTTGATAATATAACTGAAGTGAAACTTTATAAAATACATGATAATAACCGTATGTTTACTTGTATTCCCCCCTAAAAGAGTGTAAAAGTATTTAAAAATGTATTTAAAGAGTGTTAGAAAGGGGTATGAACTCACTTGAAAACTTGAAGATAGCGAGATGGAAAAACGGCAGTGTTTCGTCTCGGGAAATGGATTTTCCTCGGAAATCTCGGGATTCGTCGGGAGAAAATCGACCTTCGGATCTTGCACGAAGCGACCAGGGCTTCGGGGTAGTACGAGCACGGAAAACGAGGAAAAACGCAAGAGAAATGAGAGAGAATGAGCCCTTTTCTCGGGAGCCCTCACATCCCTTTTATAGGGGTGGCGGATCAGCTTGCGTACGCGGGGCGTACTCCCGTACGCGGCGCGTACGGGACGTCATTGCTGACCGCTTCCTCGGCTGCAGTGTCTCGGATGGGACGGGAGAGGGATAGCTCGCATAGGGGCGACGTGGACGATCCGAGGCCGTGGCCTCTTAGTACGCGGGGCGTACTATAGCCCTAGGCTGACTCCTCTTCGGATAATACCGAATTTTGAATAAAAATTATATATAAATTAATTATCAAACTTCAAAAATTCATATCTCCCTCATATGAACTCCGTTTTTGGCGTTCTTTATATCCCCGTGAAGGTGAGACTACAATCTACAACTTTCATTTAGATTCCGTTGGCAAATTCCGAAATTATTTTTATTATTTATTTATTAAAGTGACGTGTTTAAGGAATTTCTTTAAAAATTCATAACTTATTCATATGATGTCCGCTTTGAGCGTTCTTTTTATGCATGTTTGTAGTTTAACGATATCTATGACTTTCATTTAGACACCTAAGGTCAGAAAGTGTTTTATTGAGACTTTGCGTTTTTACGCAACTTTGTATTGCTGGTTTTTGTCGGAAAACTTATAATGAGCATAACTTCTTCGTTATAACTCGGATTTTTGTGTTATTTATATGTTTGGAAACCTTAAGACGATAACTACCACATAGTGTACTCCAAATAGAGTTTTTGAATACTTCATATTCTATTTCCTTTCTCAAGGGGGTTACATGACTCGATCTTTACTGACTTGAAATAACGGGTTGTTACATCATCCCCCCGTTAGAGGGAATTTCGTCCCGAAATTTTTAATACAAAAGAAGAGTCTTAGGGGCTGGGGAAGAGATGTGGATACTTCTGTTGCATTTGATCCTCTCATTCCCACGTGAACTCGGGTCCCCTCTTAGCATTCCATCGGACCTTTACTATTGGAATGCGACTCTGTTTAGTTCGTTTAACTTCCCTATCCATGATCTCGACGGGTTCTTCCACAAAGTTAAGATTTTCATTTAGTTCGATCTCATCGAGTGGAATTACAAGTGTTTCGTCGGACAGACACTTCTTCAGGTTTGACACGTGGAATACTGGATGTACTTTGTTAAGCTCTAATGGAAGTTGGAGTTTGTAGGCTACTGGACCAACCCTTGAAATGATTTTGAAGGGTCCAATGTACCTAGGATTCAGCTTCCCACGCTTTCCAAAGCGTATCATTCCCTTCCAGGGTGAGACTTTCAGTAGTACCCGATCGCCAATCTGGAATTCCAATGGTTTACGTCTTTTGTCGGCGTAGCTCTTTTGTCTATCCCTCGAGGATCTCAGTCGTTCTCGTATTTGCACGATCTTTTCAGTAGTTTCTCTGATGATCTCTGGACCAGTGAGGGTGCTATCAGGGACGAGACCTTTTGCTAGTTGGGTGTCGCCTACTTCCGTCCAGCACAGAGGTGATCTGCACTTACGGCCGTAAAGGGCTTCAAATGGAGCAGCATTGATACTGGTATGATAACTATTGTTATAAGAGAACTCAACCAAAGGTAAGTGAACATCCCATGCTTTACCAAAGTCGATTACACATGCTCGCAACATGTCTTCCAAGGTTTGGATCGTTCTTTCGCTCTGTCCGTCAGTTTGGGGGTGATAGGCTGTACTCATGTCCAATCTTGTTCCCATGGATTTTTGCAATGATTGCCAGAACCTAGACATGAATCTGCTATCTCTATCCGAGATGATAGACATTGGCACTCCATGGAGTCGTACGATCTCTCGGATGTAGATTCTCGATAGCTTTTCCATTTTATCAGTTTCCTTGATCGGTAGGAAATGAGCGGACTTGGTTAATCTATCGACGATTACCCAAATAGTATCTTGGCCACCCTGAGCTTTGGGCAGTTTCGTTATGAAGTCCATGGAAATCTGCTCCCATTTCCACTCAGGAATTTCAGGTTGTTGGAGTAGTCCTGAGGGTTTCTGGTGTTCTATTTTGATCTTGGCGCAAGTCAAACACTTGCTCACATATGTAGCGACCTCTGCTTTCATGTTTGGCCACCAGTAGAGTTGTTTGAGATCTTGATACATCTTGTCTGACCCGGGGTGTACGGAGTATGGAGTCTTGTGTGCCTCGCTCATAACTACCTCTCTAAGTCCACCAAACTTGGGCGTCCATATTCGGTGCATGAGGTAGCGTGCTTCATCACTCTTGATTTCTAAATTCTTGTCCATTCCCCTAAGGGTCTCACTTGTCACGTTTTCGGGTTTCAGGGCCTCTATCTGAGCTTCCTTGACCTGTGTCGACAGGTGCGAATGGATTGACATGGCTAATGACTTCACTCTTCGGCCAGAGTACTCCTTACAGCTAAGGGCATCTGCCACGACATTAGCCTTTCCTGGATGATAGCGAATCTCACATTCGTAGTCGTTGAGTAATTCGACCCAACGTCGCTGCCTCATGTTCAACTCCTTCTGGTTGAAGATGTGTTGTAGGCTCTTGTGGTCTGTAAAGATAGTGCATTTGGTACCATATAGGTAGTGTCTCCAGATTTTAAGAGCGAAGACCACCGCCCCAAGCTCTAAATCATGAGTGGTGTAATTGACCTCATGCATTTTTAGTTGTCGTGAGGCATATGCAATAACCTTTCCCCTCTGCATTAGTACACAGCCTAGCCCTTGCTTCGAAGCGTCGCAATATACTACAAAATCTTCGGTCCCTTCTGGGAGAGAAAGGATGGGCGCACTGCAAAGGGCCTGTTTCAAATTCTGAAATGCAGAATCTTGCTTTTCTCCCCAATTGTAGGTCACACCTTTCTGGGTTAAGGCGGTAAGAGGCTTTGCGACGCTGGAGAAATTCTGGATGAACCTTCGATAATAACCAGCCAGGCCTAGGAATTGGCGAATTTCTGTTGGTGTAGTTGGCGCAGACCAGTTTTTGATAGCCTTAATTTTTTATGGATCCACGTGGATCCCTTCCTTGCTGACCACGTGACCGAGAAAGTCCACCTTTCTAATCCAAAATTCACATTTTGAGAATTTTGCATACAGTCTCTCAGTCCGTAACGTCTCTAGCACTTGCCTCAGATGTTGACCATGCTCTTCTTTATTCTTTGAATAAATGAGTATGTCGTCTATGAATACTATCACGAATTTATCCAAGAATGACGACATACCCGATTCATTAGATCCATGAATACGGCCGGGGCATTGGTTAGCCCGAACGGCATCACTACGAATTCATAATGTCCGTATCGTGTTCGGAAAGCCGTCTTGGAGATATCACTCTCCAGGACTCGCAGCTGGTGATATCCCGACCTCAGATCGATCTTGGAGAAGTAGTTGGCTCCTTGGAGTTGGTCGAACAAGTCATCGATTCGGGGTAGGGGGTATCGGTTCTTGATGGTAAGTTTGTTGAGTTCTCGGTAGTCGATGCACATTCTGAATGATCCATCCTTCTTTTTCACGAACAGTACAGGTGCTCCCCATGGTGAGAAGCTCGGCCTGATGAATCCTTTTCCCAGTAGTTCATTCAGTTGGCTGGATAGCTCTTGCATTTCTGCCGGGGCTAATCGATAGGGTGCTTTGGCTACTGGGGTAGCTCCGGGAACCAGATCGATTCGGAACTCCACTTGCCTCGCAGGTGGTATTCCTGGAAGGTCCTCGGGAAAAACATCAGGAAAATCGCGTACGTCGGGCACACTCTTGATATCTTGGACTTTGCGTTTCACATCCACAACATGTGCCAAGAACGCGTGACACTCCTTGCGTAGGCATTTCTGAGCTTGGATACTTGAGATGATACGAAGAGTGATACTTGGTTTGTCGCCCAAGATAAAGAAAGTTTCGCCGGTTGGCAGATTAAGGCGAACGGCCTTATCGTAACATAGAATGTCCGCATGATGAGAACTCAGCCAATCCATGCCAATGATGACATCAAAACTCTTAATCGAGACTGGCATGAGGTTGATTTAGAATGGATGATCATTTAAAGTTAGGGTGCAATTTAAGTATATCTCCTTAGTGCCTTCGGTTTTCCCGTTGGCCATTTCTACTATGAATGGTTCACTCAATGACTGTGGTATTGATTTCAACAGGCCTTTAAAGCCGTGACTCACAAAACTCCTTTCCGCGCCACTATCAAACAAAATGCATGCATACGAGTTATCGAGAAGGAACGTACCCGTAACAACTGTAGGGTCCACAATGGCTTCATCCTGTCCCATTGCGAAAACTCGGCCCCTTCCACCGGTATTCCGGTTGTTTACCCTTGGGCAGTACTTGCGGTAGTGCCCTGTGTCTCCGCACTCGAAGCAGGTGCGGTTTACCCCGGTATTAGTGGTGGGAACGGATGGTTGGATTGGTCCTTTGCAATAGCGGGCTGTATGTCCCTTTTTATTACAGTTGGTGCATTGAAGATTGGAGCAAGGACCGTGGTGGTGGAAGCTGCATCGGTTGCATTTAGGAAGTTTCCCAATGTATGAGCTTGTGGGGGCAGGGTTCACAGGTACAGTAATAGCGTGGGTCACTATCACTTGTTGTTTCCTGGGGTTTTCCTGGAGAGTTTGTCCCCTCCTTTTGTTCCAAGTCTTACTCTGGCCCTGAGTTTCCCTAGGTGGATTTGCGGTTGTCGAAATGATACTGGGTTTTACTCCGTGGTCGATGAGTCGCTGGGCCAGGCGCTTAGCACTGTTGTAGGTAGCAGGGCCGGAAGCTAGGACATGCCTTTGAATCTGGGGTGACAACCCCCAAATGTACCTTTCAACCTTCTTTGATTCTGGGTTGACCATGGTAGGGCACAGTGCAGCGAGGTCGTTGAACCTAGCGGTGTAGGTGATTAGGTCAGACCCAGTCATTTTCAGATTCCAGAGCTCCTGCTCAAGCTTTTGTACTTCGCCCCTTGGGCAGTATTCTTCCAGTAGTAGAACCTTTAGGTCGTCCCAACTCATGGCGTTGGCGACAGTGAGCGTCACTGAATTCACATGGCTTTTCCACCAAGTGAGGGCTCGATCTACAAAGGTGCAGGCAGCGAACTTGAATTTGCTTGCTTCTAGGCATGAGCAGATCTCGAAGACCGTTTCGGTCTTTTCGAACAATTGCATTAGTGCAATGACTCCTCCTGTTCCATTAAAAGTTTTTGGCTTAGCGTTAGAGAACTCCTTGTAGGTACATTCTCTTCCTTGGCCATGACCAGTGCCATGATTTGGATGATTCGTGCTGCTTCCCGCCCCTCCATTCCCTTGGGAGTTTATTTGCGAGAGGGCTGCAGTTACTGCTGCCGTGATAGCAGCCTGAACCATGGCCGGATCATAAGCTGGTGGTGGAGGTGGTGGTGGTGCCGTGCCCGGCCTGGGCCTTAGGTTTGGACGAGGAGGCATCTTGTTGCCAAAAGAAAAATATGGAAGAAAATTATAAGTTTTGGCAGTTCAAAGTTGAATGATATTGAATGAACTTCTAATAGTTCTAGGAAGTTGAGTTTAACTGACACAATGTTTTAAGCTTGAAAGTAAAGTTTGAATAGATGCACCAACGAATCGAACTATTTGCGCATGATTAACAACGGTAAGAAAAGCGGTATACCCTTATATATATTAAACATATAGTTGTGTTACAGCGGGGTCTAGACAAAATTTCTTGGCCTCTCTAAAGGCCTCCGGTTACGGAAAAATTTTAAAGAAAATAATACTTTTATCGGAAGTCCTAGTTTATAACAAAATTTGAGAGTTGGGCAAGTACTACTTGCGGTGCGCCTTGCGTTTAGAGCTCGACTCTGTGTCGGACTGCTTCGACCCCATGAGGCGTCTATCAAACGCAGCTTGTTGTTCTCTTAATTCTGCGAAGGCCGCGTTTGCTTGTGCTTGAAACGCTTCGGCGCGAATGTGGATGTCATTCTGCATCAACTCTAGGCGGTTGATATTGGCCGTGTGAATTTGCACATCCACATTGATCTCTCGGATTCGGTTGGCTTGAACTCCAGATTGATAGCACTGGTTGGCGAGTTTGCCAACCATGACCGGAAGTGCGCGATCGGCTGATCCCCCGCCTCTCACATCATAGAAGTCTCGGCACATGCCGTAAGGAGGGCGTAAGCTTTGTTGTTGGCTCCAATGATGGAGGTGACTTCCCCACACTGGAGTGGGTCCTTGGAAATTCCTCACGTGGACGGGAGGTTGTAGGACTGGTGGATTTATAATTTCTGGCTCCGAATCCGTGCCAGAGTCATCCCCTGCCTCCAAATCTATAGGCTCTTCGTCTTCTTCAGAATCTGCTTCGATCCACCCACCATTACCTTGGTTGGGGTAGTAGGGGTCATTGGGGTGATGGAATCCCGCCATTTAGACTGTACAAGAATAGGGTTAAAAGTTTACTATAAGTTAGAGCACATGAAACTTACTCTCGAGTTTAATGGTTGACGGCACTCGAATACACCCTCAATATTCTTTAGTGATATGCTTTTGGTAATTTTAAAATTTGTTGTCCATTACAGACACTCCTTGGCATATGTTTAGTCGGCTCTTGGACAAATATAGTTGATCAGGCTATATCCTTCCCAGTTCCGATTACATGTCCCAAGGCATACCTGCACTGCACAACCGATATATAATACTTCAATGTTGTTTTAATTATGATAATGACCATGTTGTTGATATGAAATGAATGCATGCCTACTTTACAAAAACTAAATAAAAATTAAATTTTTAAAAGTATGACTCATACTCAGAGTGTTTTTACCCAGTTGAGTTTATATTTGTATACCAAAAAGAAATGGTTTTGATATACTTAATTCCCTATAAACAATGCTCTGATACCAATCTTTTAATAGCTACTCGTTCATCAAAACTGAATATCATAATAATTGTATATCCGCTGAGTTTTATAACCATACTAAACATAATATGCCTGTAACGACGTTCTTCAGGCGTCGCAGTGCTATGACAACTGTCACCCCAAAAGATGGACTGTAGCTAACAGTCAGGATGCGGGATCATGACTTCCCGTATAGATCTATACACATTTGACACGTTCTCGTCGCGGGAGATTCTGGTTATAGACAGGACTTACTGCAGTACTTTCGAATAAAGAAAAGTAACGTTTGAAGATGTACGCGTCTCATGGATTCTCAATTAAGTCTATATTAAAGTGATAGTTTTGTATGCAAAGTTTATCCTTTTTCACAATGTTTGATAAAACAAAATCATAAGTTTTTAGAATGTATAAAACGATTTAACAATGAAAGATCATTATATGCTTCGTATAAGTCTACTGCACACAAAGTATGACAAGAGTTTTCCATAATAGTAATGAGTTCCAAGTGGTTTATTTGATAATATAACTGAAGTGAAACTTTATAAAATATACGATAATAACCGTATGTTTACTTGTATTCCCCCCCTAAAAGAGTGTACAAGTATTTAAAAATGTATTTAAAGAGTGTTAGAAAGGGGTATGAACTCACTTGAAAACTTGAAGATAGCGAGATGGAAAAACGGCAGAGTTTCGTCTCGGGAAATGGATTTTCCTCGGAAATCTCGGGATTCCTCGGGAGAAAATTGACCTTCGGATCTTGCACGAAGCGACCAGGGCTTCGGGGTAGTACGAGCACGGAAAACAAGGAAAAACGCAAGAGAAATTAGAGAGAATGAGCCCTTTTCTCGGGAGCCCTCGCATCCCTTTTATAGGGGGGGCGGATCAGCTTGCGTACGCGGGGTGTACTCCCGTACGCGGCGCGTACGGGACGTCATTGCTGACCGCTTCCTCGGCTGCAGCGTCTCGGATGGGACGGGAGAGGGATAGCTCGCATAGGGGCGACGTGGACGATCCGAGGCCGTGGCCTCTCAGTACGCGGGGCATACTAGGGTACGCGGCGCGTACTATAGCCCTAGGCTGACTCCTCTTCGGATAATACCGAATTTTGAATAAAAATTATATATAAATTAATTATCAAACTTCAAAAATTCATATCTCCCTCATACGGACTCCGTTTTTGGCGTTCTTTATATCCCCGTGAAGGTGAGACTACGATCTACAACTTTCATTTAGATTCCGTTGGCAAATTCTGAAATTATTTTTATTATTTATTTATTAAAGTGACGTGTTTAAGGAATTTCTTTAAAAATTCATAACTTATTCATATGATGTCCGATTTGAGCGTTCTTTTTATGCATGTTTGTAGTTTAACGATATCTATGACTTTCATTTAGACACCTAAGGTCAGAAAGTGTTTTATTGAGACTTTGCGTTTTTACGCAACTTTGTATTGCTGGTTTTTGTCGGAAAACTTATAATGAGCATAACTTCTTCGTTATAACTCGGATTTTTGTGTTATTTATATGTTTGGAAACCTTAAGACGATAACTACCACATAGTGTACTCCAAATAGAGTTTTTGAATACTTCATATTCTATTTCCTTTCTCAAGGGGGTTACATGACTCGATCTTTACTGACTTGAAATAACGGGTTGTTACAGGATGTGTTAGATTGCTCAAAACCCAGCAAAATACAGCCGGAAATGAGATTAGGAATGATTCAACACATCGTTCAGAGCAAAAAACGGGCCATACACCCTCCTGAGAGGTGTGTATGGCCACACACACAGGTGTACAACCGCATACTCACGCCCCATCCACATACTCACCTCTATATATAGAGGGTTACCCGTTTCCATCATTCCTTTCTTTTGGTTGCACTGCACACTCTCTCGTTACTTTCTCTCTCTAAAAATCAAATCCAAGAACACTTCAAGGGCTTCAAAAACGTGAGTAATCTATCCTTTAGCTATTTTTCTTGAAGGACGACTTAATCTAAGCCTCGAATCATTGAATTTTCATCATGTTCTTCATCCCTTTGAAGGAGTGCAGCAACACACTCCTTGTGTGCGGCAGCACACAACCTTGTGTGGTAGCACACAACCATGTGCGGTATTACACATCGTTGTGCGGTCGCACGCTCCATGTGTGCGGCAGGACACTCCCATGTGCGACCACACACGCACCATCAGACCACAAACCCCTTTCTAAGACCCTAAACTTGTACTACGACTAAGTATGGACCTAGAACACTTCATGCATGCATGTATGGACTTCGAATACACCTCAAGGCACCTCCCATCATGAGTGTACGGCCGCAGACCCCTTGGGCTGCACACACACTTAAGGTGGCCACACACCTACTTCAAGCAATCCTTTAAGGTCCTATCACTTAGTCTTAGTAGTCCTAAGTTCTTAGAGTATTTTCCATCATATTTAGTGTGGAAATACCTTCATTTGACCCTTTTATGTGTCTCATTACATGATAATTAGGATCAAATCTCATTCAAAGCCTCACTTGAACATTCTGAATTCTGTATCGATCCTTCATTCAAATCGTTCGAGGTGAGTTCATACCCCTATGCTCTTTTTGAGTTTTTCATGTTTCAGGTCGGGGGGGGGGGGGGGGGAATACAAGCAACACACAAAGCTTTTCACAACTTAAAAACTGATGCAATTACAATGGTTTTTCTATCAAACATTTAGATTCCATATCCATTTTGTATTATGCGGAGCATAAGGAATGCTTTCTAAACCTAATTGCATAGTTTTCCGAACAGTACACGAACATAACAAACCAGTCAAACTATAATAGGTATAGTTTGGGAAAATTCATTACCGTTACAAACTTCATGCAAATTCAAACACATAAACTATGTCACAATTAGTTTATCAATTACTATGTACAGAAAACTAGAGTATCTTGCTAAATAATTATTTTGTGTATAATTATTTATACTCTACACCGATACAAACGATTTCGAACTCTAGAACAACCGAACAACACGTAAACTAGTTAATACAGGATTGTGAGACCTATCTGCGTTATGCCCCTCAGGGTATCAATAAATCATCTTCGGTAGTATAACTATAGTCACCTGGAGGGAGAGCGTGAAATTTGTGAATAGGTCAATTCGGGACCAACAGTCCCACACCTGAACTGTTAGCTATAGTTTGGCGGGCACGCCTGGGGTGACAAATTTTGTATTCGTACGACGTCTGAAGAAACATCAAGGAGGTCCCCGGTAATATTAGTATGGTTATACGACTCACAATAAGTATAAACTAACCTTTGTTTACGGGATTTCTTTATTCCATATTGGTGGTAACAAGGGTTTCCGAACGATCATACATCATGTACTGGTGGTAGTCATGGTTTTCAAACAAAATGTACTTTTCATACAGAAACTAACAAACATGTTAGAAAATATTGGATATTCTTGGTAAGCATGCATACATATTTTAGAACTTAATAACAACGGTTTTCGATATAATCGACATTTTAATTATAATGGAAATAAACCATTTATAAAAACTCAGTGACTAGTTTTCAATACAAAAACATTCTGATGAACTCACTAGCTTTATGCTGATACGTTTTCAAAATTGCTTGTATTCTCAGGACGATAGTAGACAAGTACATTGACAGCTTTTGGATAAGACGAAGCATATTCGAGTCTCATCTTTATCTTTTGTTCATATCGATGGATACAAACTATGTTTTCAAACATATGTAAATATTCTTATTCTAATGTAATGGTTATATTTACTTTGATTGCTATGTTACGATTGTTGTGATACTACGCATGACGTCGTCGCCCCCAAACGTTTCCGGCGTTGTTTTTGTGACAGTTCGGGGGTGTGACAATGATGAGAAAGTATACAACGATACTGTATTGAGAAACAATACATTCACCACACTAGTACATATATTACATATACAAGTATACTATAACGTAAATGTGATCCCCTATTTTGGAGCATGTCTTCACTACCATGGCCATATTTGTATCTCGAATCTCCTGGAGGGAGAGCATGAGATTGCTACCTTCATGAGTAAATGCCTTACTTGCACAAAAGTCAAGGTCGAATATTAGAAACCCTTCGGTCTACTACAGCAACCAGAGATACCATAATGGAAGTAGGAGCAGATCACTATGGACTTCATAACTAAGTTTCCCAAGACAACGGGTGGACTTGATACCATTTGGCTCATCGTCGATAGATTGACCATGTACGCACACTTCCTACCTATCAAAGAAACTGACAAGATAGAGAAGCTTATGAAAACATACATTAGGGAAATCGTACGACTGCATGGTGTTCCTATATCCTTTATCTCCGATAGAGATAGTAGGTTCACTTCGAGGTTCTGGCAGTTACTCCAAAGTTCTGTAGGAACAAGGTTGGACATGAGTACAACCTAGCATCCTCAAACTAACGGACAAAGTGAGAGAACCATCCAAACACTGGATGATATGCTTCGAGCCTATGTGATCGACTTTGGGAAGGCATGGGATACTCACTTATGCCTTCTCGAATTTTATTATAACAACAATTATCATACGAGCATCAAGGCTGCTCCATTTGAAGCCCTCTACGGCCGGAAGTGCAGATCCCCTCTATGCTGGGCTGAGGTGGGTGACACGCATATAGCTAAAGGACGAGTTCCGGACAGCACTCTCATAGGTCCAGAAATCATTCGGGAAACAATGGAGAAGATCATTCAGATTCATGAACGATTGAAAGCCTCTAGAAACCGACAGAAAAGCTATGCAGACAAACGAAGGAAACCTTCGGAATTCCAGGTGGGAGATCGCGTTCTTTTGAAAGTCTCACCCTCAAAGGGCTCTATACGCTTTGGAAAGCATGGGAAGCTAAATCTAAGATACATAGGGCCTTTCGATATAATCGCTAGAATCGACCTTGTAGCTTACAAACTCAACCTACCGCACGAACTCAGTGACGTACATTCTACATTCCACATCTCCAACTTGAAAAAGTGTTTGTCCGACGAGACTCTAGTAATCCCACTCGACGAGATTGAGATCAATGAGAGCCTCAACATCGTGGATGAACCTAGAGAGATCATGGACCGTGAGGTCAAGCGAACGAAGCAAAGCCGCATTCCAATAGTGAAGGTTCGTTGGAACGCCAAGCGAGGACCAGAATTGACATGGGAGCGCGAGGATCAACTGAAATTGAAATATCCTCATCTATTCACCTAGTTATTTGTAACTACTTTATTTGATTAAAATATAATGTCGGGACGAAATTTCCCCTAACGGAGGGATGATGTGACAACCCAAAATTTTCATTCGTACAAACCCTATACTCAAACGCTTCAAATAAAACTCAAATACATTTCTGCTATTTTTTAGCCGGTTTAAAGTTAGTTTTAGTGTTCTAAAGCCTAGTATTGCAAGAGATAACTGGAGAGAGGATACTTTAGGGTAAAGTGTTCAACATTTAGGATCCAAAAGTCCACGACTCTAGGGTTACTATCCAAATGGTATTGGGGCCGAAAACCCTATGGACTATATAAGTGACACTTAGTCATTTTATTCACTTTTTACCATTTTCAAACCAACAGGCCATTCTCTCTCAAGTAGCATCTGGTTTTCCTTCCTGATCTTTAACTTAGTAGGTGTTTTCCTCCTTGATTAGTTAATATACTTCATCATCTAGTGATCTTACATGATTTCATCCTAGAGATCATTCCATTTGTTTAGATCTTCAAGCATTCTTCATTTCACCAAGAACACACACTAGTGTACTTAGGCCGTGAACACCCTTTCAAGATCTTTTATTGTAAGTATTATTACCCTAGTGTGTTATAAGGTTTGTTTCACTTCTTAATCAACTAGAAAACACAAAGAATCACAAGATCAAAGGTGTTTACAGCCAAGACCTGTTCTTGGGTCGTAAACCCTAACACACGGGGAAAAGTGAACCCTAGTCCCTTCCTTAGACTTGGATGTTAGTCTAGATCACTTCCTTGAAGTGTTTAGGACCTTAAACATCAAAAAGATCAAGAGCACATAGATTTTACGACCGGAAACGCATATAGAAATGGTCCATAGGCCGTAAACCCTATAAGGTAGTGTCACTGTGCGACTAAAGCTTCCTAAGGCTTGGAATTGATCATAGGATGCTTCCCCTTTACTTATAACACCTCAAAAACACAAAATGGCACTAACTACCATGAGTTTACGACTATAAACTCATGGGGGAAATGACATTAGGCCGTAAACTCCCTTGGGCCATAAACTCAAATGCCATGCCATGCAACCTTTAGATGCAACCCTTTGGTACGTATACCACTTGAATCAAAGTGTTTTCATGTCCTAGGGTGTCTTAACTTAGTTAATTAGTTGTCAAATGACTAATTGGATACATCTATGTGTTATTATATGTTATTTAGGATCATTGTGTGTGTTCAAGTCTTCACTTGACACCTAGCACCTTGTCCAACACTTTCGTACCATCCACTCACTACAGGTGAGTTCATACCCCTTAATTAACCTTTTAAATGTTTTTAAACACTTTTATGGGGGGGGGAATACAAGTTGAATTATATTAGTTATTAGATCAATCACATGTGATTAATAACTAGCATACAAATGGATTTTCTATACTTTAAACTGTTTTACTAAACAAATGACTTCAAACTGCTTATCAAACCATTTCACATGTTAAACTTCTTATCAAACTCACTTTTACGTACCAAACCTTTTCTATTACAGATTTTAAACATATATATTGTTAAAACCATGTCTATTACATATAGGGAATTTTGTCCCGAAATTCAAAGATTTGAACTCAAATTGCAAGTTGAAAAGAGAATCGAGGATGAGTTTACTGCTTCGGGTCTTCACGCTTCCATGTGGAATCGAGTCTCCACTTGACGTTCCAGTGAACCCTCACTATCGGGGTTCACTTCGTATTCGCAGTCGTATTCGTATTCGCAGTCGTATTCGTATTCGTTCTGTTCCTAATTATAGTTTCGTTATCCATTCTGTTCCTAGTTATAGATGTGTTATTCGTTCTCTTTGTAGTTGTAGTTTCGTTATTCATTTTGTTCCTAATTATCGTTTCGTATTCGTTCTATTCCTAGTTATAGCTTCGTATTCGTTCTATTCCTAGTTATAGCTTCATATTCGTTTTCGTATTCGTAATTAGTTATAATTGGAAATTAGTATAAGTTATTCGTAGATTATGAAACACAGTTTAGATTAGAACATTTTATCAAGAAATCTATGACTAGTTTGAAAGCAAAATTCGTAATTCGAACTATTTGATAAACACAGTTATTGATATTAGAACATACAGAATGAAAATGATTAAACTGAAAACAATGAGTTTGAGTACAAGATTTGCTTGTACTTTTGCTTGTATTCCCCCCCTGAAAACAGTGAAAACATTTGAAAAAGGGTAGGGGTATGAACTCACTGGACGAGAAATGTGGCGATTTCGGATGCTAAGTGTTGGTCCGGGGCTTGCAAACATACGAGGTTCCTAATTATAATGTAAAGATACACATTTGTATCGGGGTGGTTTCGCGACTAGAAACAATTGTCCTTATCAAATAACCAATCTAAGTCCCAATTAGATATAAATGTGTATCTTTACATTATAATTAGGAACCTCGTGTGTTTGCAAGCCCCGTATCAACTCTTAGCATCTAAAATCGCCACATTTCTCGTCCGGTGAGTTGATACCCCTACCCTTTTTCAACTATTTTCACTGTTTTCAGGGGGGGGAATACAAGCAAAAGTACAACGAAATCTTGTACTCAAATCGATTGTTTTTAGTTTAATCGTTTTCATTCTGTATGTTCTAATATCAATACTATGTTTATCAAATAGTTCGAATTACGAATTTAGCTTTCAAACTAATCATAGATTTCTTGATAAAATGTTCTAATCTAAACTATATTTCATAATCTACGAATAATTTATACTAATTATCAATTATAACTAATTACGAATACGAATACGAAGACGAAACTATAACTAGGAATAGAACGAATACGAAGCTATAACTAGGAATAAAACGAATACGAAACTCTAATTAGGAACAGAACGAATAATGAAACTACAACTAGAAACAGAACGAATAACACATCTATAACTAGGAACAGAATGGATAACGAAACTATGATTAGGAACAGAACGAATACGAATACGACTGCGAATATGAATACGAATACGAATAGTGATAGGAGTAGGAATAGGGAAACGAATACAATAACGATTACGAATACAAATACGAACACGAATAAGTACAAGAATATGTTTAAGAATAAGAACACGAATATGAAGATATGTATCTAAGTATATTCCGAGGTAATACAATTAGGAGGTACGAATGGAAATAAATCAGTATATCGAAATCCAATAACTAAAATTACTTTTAGGAAAGTACGGGACATTCCTAGGGAATCATTAGATAACTAAAAAGGAGTGATAAACTAGACAACTATACAACTTTCACAATTAGTAATATACAATCAGGAAAGTATGGGACTTTCCTGGGATCATAGTTAAACAACCAGAACCATGTAACCTAACAATCAACCAACCTTCTCTTTTAAGAAATCACACAAACCCTTCAAAAATGATGTTTCAAGTGTCCAAATGTTAATACCAATATTCTATAATTCATATCTAAGCCTTGTTTGTGATTTGGAAGGGTTTAAGGTCATGAAAACCTCCTTTTATATGAGTTTACGGCCAAGGCATGTGCTTGGGCCGTAAAATTCTTAAACTTGGGTGCAAACTCACTTCTAAGGTGTTAGAAAGCCATCCAACACCATCAAAAGCCTTGGAATAAATCAAAGGACCAACCAAAAATAGTTTTAAGGCTTTAAACATAACAAAATCCCATATATGAGAGTTTACAGTCATAGTGTTGGAATAGTGTCTAAGGCTGCAACTATATTAGGCAAGTATTTGATCCGGTTGTGCATGGTCCTTTTGGGTTGCCTTCACCATAGCAACTTGATGGATGATTTGTTAAGAGAGAGTAAATATTATAAGGAATAATATATGGTTATTTGATTAATATAAGTCATAGATTAATTGGAATTAGTTTGGTGACTTAAAGAGATTAATTAAATAAGAGGGTATAAACTGTCAATTGTTTGATAGTTACACTTTAGACTATAAATCCTTATCCATGATAGGATGGACGATTTCTAGGGCTTGGATAAGCCAAAATCGTCCATAGGGTTATCAAGGAAAGGATATAGATCAACTTAAAGTCTAAGTTATCCAATTAGGGTTAAAGCTGTAATCCTTAAGGAGTCTACAAGTGTAAATAGGCCCTAGGGGTGAGGGAATTCGAGTAATCACAACACACCATCAAAAGTAGAGATACTTTGGCCGAATTCCTCCCCTCTCCTCTCTCCTAAATCATCTTGCTTGCTATTGGTGTTTGTAAGCCATTAGAGGAGTGACATTTGTGACTCTAGAAGCTCCAAGACAACAAGATCAACAAGGAATCCAAAGGTATGATTCTAGATCTGTTTCAATATTGTTATTTAACCTAATTAGCCACTAGAAGTCTTGGATTCAAAGCATGTTTAATTAGAAAGCCTAGATCCGAGCATTAGGGTTTTTCATGCGCACATAGGAAATTCTTATGGCTAAAACCCATCAGTGGTATCAGAGCCTAGCTTGGTTTTCTTTAAATTGTTGCTTGATTAACTGAAACAAACCTGCAAAATTCGATTTTTGGCTTTATGAGTCATGGACTCGGTGAGTTCCAAAGTGGACTCGGCGAGTCCCTTTGTGTACTCGGCGAGTCCGGGCGTCAGGATTAGGCAAAACCGGGATTTTTTCATGTTTATCTTATGGAAACTTACCTTAATCATATTAGATCAATCCTAATCCGTTTTTTTGATATATATGACTATAATCTTGATCTAATTAAAGATATTTATCATATAATAAAATATTTAATTTACTTATATGATAATTGATTAATTATTTTGCTAATTATCTTAAAAGAAATCTTGGATAAATCAAATAAAGATAATTAGGATATTAATTGTTAATTGGAATTATTTGTTATTTGATCCTCCATGTTTTAAAATGTTTAAAACTTGCCCTCAAGTTTTGAAATTTATATCTGTGATTAAAAAGTTTTAATTTAGACAACTGAAATTTCAAACCCTATGTTTTAAAAGGTTTAAAACACAACCCTATACTAATATGATATTACTAGAATAATATATATATGTATAACTAAATGCTAGTCTTACCGTTAGTAGGCCTCATTCACGAAGCCGATCTATAAGGTGGGTATAAGGTTGCGACCTATAAAATGGCGCTTAATGGGTGTACACTCACACCCACCGCTTGCTTGATTGGTGGAGGGTTGTTAGCCGAACGGGTACGATAGGGCAACCTCATCCTCTCATTAAAAGTATAATAAGAAATACAAAGTAACTACACATTTTAAAATTTTCCCAATCTTAGTTACTTTAGGAAAAGTGAATTGATGCAATCCAATGAAATTGCACTTTTCACCCTTGCAAAGAAGTTAGTGGAGCGTGTGTGGTTTACCGGCACACTAATTGGTTCTAAGCAAAGGTGGCAAAGGGTGATTGATTATTATCATAGTTCGATGGAGCGTGTGTGGTTTACCGGCACATCGAATAGGTGATCGTTACAATGAAGGCACCATGTGAATTTGCATGGTAATTCACACCCGCTTTGTGATTCTCGGCATCCCAGTCACAACCAAGAGGGGCATATCGAGATTTAAACATGCCATTGAATAGTTCAATTAATCTCATCCGAACCTAGGAATTCTCAATACACTTAGGACTAATAGTCTAGGTTTTGTAATGGAGAATTAGTGAATCGTCATTCACTTACCTTCAATTTATTTTCATGTTAGATTACGGCATCCCTTTTCTAATATGTAAATGTTATTGTTGGATCCTAACCCTAATTTTTCTTATTGGGTGATAATTAAGGATTCTTATTCTAATCTATCTTTTTCCTTTCTATAGATGTCGAACACAAACAACGCTGCTGCAAGTTCTTTCACGTTGATGAGCCTTTGTCAAAAGGTCACCTTCGATGGAACGAACTTTAGCGAATGGATAAGATACATTCGCACCATTGCTCGCTACGAGGATAAGGAGTATGTCCTCGATGAAAAGCTTGAGAAAATCAACCCCAAAATCGCTACTGCGGCTGAAATCACCGCTTTTGAGACTCATGAGCGAGATGCAACGAAGGTACATTGCATCATGATTGCCACCATGAACTCCGAATTCCAAAAGTCCTACAAGGACATGTATCCATACGAGATGCATCAAGACTTATTGGAGAGGTACCACCAAAACGCGAGACAAGAGCATTATGAGATTTGCACTAACATGATCTCCGCTAAGATGGGTCATGGAGAATCTCTTACCGTGCACCTGCAAAAGATGCAAAGGTATGTCGATCGCCTTCGCAAGTTAAATGTTGACTTTAGGGAAGACTTGGCGATCGACATGGTGCTTCACTCTTTGCCTCCGATGTACAATCAATTCAGGATGACCTACCACATGAACAAAGAGGAGGTCACCCTAAGCAAACTCCAAGGTCTTTTGAGAGTCGCTGAGAGCAACTTCAAAGACAAGTCTATTGCACCTACTCCCAATCCGTCTGCTGCTCCTGTCTTGGCAATTGGTCAAGGAAAGGGAAAGAAGAGGAAGGCTTCATCGAAGAACTATCGCAAGGTAAAAGCCCGAGATGGTGCCTCTTCTAATGGGACCAAAGTTGATCCCACTAAGCCCTATCCTAACCCGAAGGAGGCAGAGTGCCACCACTGCCACAAGATAGGACATTGGAAGAGAAGCTGCCCAGAATACCTGCAAGTAATCAAAGAAGGAAAGATCAAGCCATCTTTCGCAGGTATATACACAATTAAATCTAGCGATTCTAATCATGCTATTTCTTGGGTTCTTGACACCGGTTGTGGTTATCACATTTGTTCAAATGTGCAGGGACTAAAAAGAAGTAGGGATGTGGAGCAAGGAAGGATCAATCTAATCATGGGGTACAGAACATCGTCGCCTGTTACCAAGATTGGAGTGTATTCTTTAGTGCTTAGGAATAATTTGTGTTTAGATTTGAACAATTGTTGCTATTCGCCAGAAATGGCTAGAAACATCATTTCATTACATGGTTTATATAGACAAGGATTTAGATTTTCTTTTAATAATGAGAATGGTTCTATTTTGGCTTATCTAAATAGTGTCTTTTACTTTGAAGCTATACCATGTAATGGAATATATGAAACTGTTATGATTGTTGATAACTTAGGAAATGATGTTTTGAATATTGATTCTTTCACTAGTTTGGATAAAGCATCCTTGTGGCATTGCCGTGATGGACATGTTAACAAGAAACGCATAGCCCAACTCCAAAAGGATGGAGTGTTGGAGTCATTCGACCTTAGGGAAGATGACACATGCGAGTCTTGTTTACTTGGAAAGATGACTAAGTCACCCTTCACAAATACTTATGAAAGGGGTGAGGGGCTATTGGACCTAATACATACTGATGTATGTGGACCCTTTAGATCAACCACGAAGGATGGGAACCGCTTCTATGTGACTTTTACCGATGATTATAGTAGATATGGGTATATCTATTTAATCAAGCAAAAGTCAGAAACCTTTAAAAAGTTCAAAGAGTTCAAGAATGAAGTGGAGAATCAATTGGGTAGGAAAATCAAGATGCTTCGATCCAATTGAGGAGGAGAGTACCTAAATCTTGAATTCCACGATTATCTCAAGGAGTGTGGAATAGTTTCGCAATTGACACCTCCTAGGACACCGCAGTTGAATGGTGTGGCAGAAAGGCGTAATCAAACCTTATTGGATATGGTTCGCTTTATGATGAGTCGTGCTTCACTACCTATCCTCTTTTGGGGGTATGCCTTAGAGACTGCCGCCCATATCCTTAACCGAGTCCCTACTAAGAAGGTTGCCAAAACACCTCACGAGATGTGGACGGGGAAAGCTCCCTCGTTGGCACATATCAAGGTTTGGGGTTGCGAGGATTTCGTAAGACGAGATACTCACGACAAGCTTGAACCTCGAAGTGAGCGATGTATTTTCATCGGCTACCCGCAGGCATCCTTTGAATATCTCTTCTATAGACCGAAAGACAATGTTGTCTTTGTTGCGAGGAGAGGAGTTTTCCGAGAGCGAGAACTCATAAGCCAAGGAGACAGTGGGAGGCAAATCGAACTTGAAGAGATTCAAGAGTCGATAGATGAAGGAACCTCTACCGCTGGCATTCAACCCGAGGAGGAAACTCCGGTTGAACCGATTGACGAATCCTTACCTCTTAGACGTTCCGATAGAGTTAGAGTTCATCCCCAATTTTATGGTTTTCATATTACTACTGAAGGGGACACGTATATTAGTGATGGTACACTAATAAATCTTGATGAACCTAATAGCTATAAGGAAGCCATGGTAGGCCCGAAGTCTGCGAAATGGAAAGAGGCAATGGATAGCGAGACCTAATCCATGTACGATAACCAAGTTTGGAATTTGGTTGATTATGTGCCCGGACGTAAGACCATTGGGTGCAAGTGGATCTTCAAGAAGAAGACCGACGTGGATGGAAACGTACACACATATAAAGCGTGATTGGTTGCGAAGGGCTTTACTCAAACTCCAGGAGTTGACTATGATGAGACCTTCTCACCTGTTGCGAAGATTAAATCTATTAGAGTGATGCTAGCAATTGCCGCATTTCATGATTATGAGATTTGGCAAATGGATGTCAAAACCGCCTTCCTTAACGGAAAGTTGGATGAGGATGTTTATATGGCTCAGCCAGAGGGGTTTGTAAATCCGAA
This sequence comes from Lactuca saligna, assembly GCF_052625555.1. NCBI lineage: Eukaryota > Viridiplantae > Streptophyta > Magnoliopsida > Asterales > Asteraceae > Lactuca > Lactuca saligna. Next base: position 203,234,393 of record NC_136421.1, read on the forward strand.
GCATCCAAATAGAGTGTGTAAGCTTGAGAAGTCCATTTATGGAATTAAGCAAGCGTCTCGCAGATGGAATCTTTGCTTCGATGAGAAAGTCAAAGAGTTTGGATTTGTACGAAGCGAAGACGAATCTTGTGTATATGTCAAAGCCAGTGGGAGTATAGTAAGCTTCCTCGTTCTATATGTTGATGACATATTACTCATAGGAAACGACGTCCTGACTCTGCAGGAAGTCAAGTCCTGGCTAGGGAAGTGTTTCGCTATGAAGGACCTTGGAGAGGCTTCTTACATTTTGGAAATAAGGATAGTAAGAGAAAGAAGTAAGAGACTAATTAGACTTAGTCAGAATACTTACTTAGAGAAGGTACTAAAACGTTTTAGTATGGAAAACTCAAAGAAGGGAGAACTACCGATACAAGGAAATGCCAGGTTGAGTAAGACTCAAAGTCCGAGTACCGAAGCTGAAATAGCTGAAATGAGCCGAATACCATATGCTTCCGCAGTTGGCTCAATCATGTACTCTATGACTTGTACTCGCCCTGATATAGCCTTCGCTTTGAGCATGGTTAGCAGATATCAAGGGAACCCTGGCAAAGCACATTCGATTGCGGTGAAGAACATCCTTAAATACCTTCGGAGGATGAATGAATGGTTCTTAGTCCTTGGAGGGAGTGATGACTTGAAGGTGCGAGGGTATAGTGATGCCAGTTTTCAGACCGATAGGGACAACTACCGTTCACAGTCGGGCTGGGTCTTTACCCTAAACGGAGGAGCAGTAACTTGGAGGAGTTCCAAGCAAGAAACCGTAGCTGATTCAACGTGTGAATCAGAGTACATCGCAGCGAGCGAAGCGTCGAAGGAGGCGATATGGCTAAAGAACTTCATTGGTGATCTTGGAGTTGTGCCGGCCATAAAGGAGCCCATGGAGATTTTCTGTGATAACGAAGGTGCGGTTGCCTTGACCAAGGAACCGAGGGATCATGGTAGATCTCAACATATCGATAGAAAATATCACTTCATTAGACATCGTGTAGAAGAAGGACAACTCATAGTTAAGAGGATATCATCAGAGGATAACCCAGCAGATCCGCTTACGAAGGGACTGAGTAGGGTTAAGCACTTGCAGCATGCTAGAAGTATTGGGTTGAAGGATGATATTAGTATAGATTAGATAGTGTTAGAAACGTATAATAGATAAATGTAATTAACATTTGATGATTAAATAAAGGAGTTTTATTTATAAGTAAAGTTACCGTCATATGTTAACTGTTTAACTATTGTTTCACTTTGCATGTTTTGACTTCCAGAATAATTGAGTTTATTAGGAATAATCGAATTATTCAAATTGTCCACAATCGTTCATATGTTGGAAGTAGATATGAATGAAGATTGTCATGAATTGGTGTGTAGATTGTCTAAATGGTGTTAGACATAGCAAGGGTTGCTGCAACGTTCATGAGTGCTTATGAACTGGTTTTGAGCATTGGAACAAACCCGTGCTTGCTGGAATCACTTTATGGAATATGATATAAAAGGTGATCGCAAGACGATAATATCATATAGTCTTAAAACCTAGATATATGGTTTATTATTTGTTAATTGATTGTACATTGATAATGCGAAAACGCATCAGTAACTTGGTGTTATAAAATGCATTGTTGTGTATAGTTGGTTAATGAATAAGTAAATGCATATAAGTCGAAGTTTATCTATAAATTTTATCCTAAGAGGGTAGAAGAGATATCTTGGCCACTCGATGATTTGATTTGACTTATGTGTCGGGCCCGTTCATAACTGAATTGATGTGTTTAATTAAGTTCTACGTCGAATAAATCGGAGATTGAGAAATCAAATGCTAGACCAACCATTCCATAGGATTGTTAGCATGATATCTAACAGAGGACTATACGATCCCTTATCTAAAGGACAAGATTGATTAGATCAGATTTTGATAGCATCTTTGAGAGCTACGATTGCAAACCGAATTGTACTTGTATAGTTACTAGACTTATCCAAGTGGGAGACTGTTGGAATAGTGTCTAAGGCTGCAACTATATTAGGCAAGTATTTGATCCGGTTGTGCATGGTCCTTTTGGGTTTGCCTTCACCATAGCAACTTGATGCATGATTTGTTAACAGAGAGTAAATATTATAAGGAATAATATATGGTTATTTGATTAATATAAGTCATAGATTAATTGGAATTAATTTGGTGACTTAAAGAGATTAATTAAATAAGAGGGTATAAACTGTCAATTGTTTGATAGTTACACTTTTGACTATAAATCCTTATCCATGATAGGATGGACGATTTCTAGGGCTTGGATAAGCCAAATTCGTCCATAGGGTTATCAAGGAAAGGATATGGATCAACTTAAAGTCTAAGTTATCCAATTAGGGTTAAAGTTGTAATCCTTAAGGAGTCTACAAGTATAAATAGACCCTAGGGTTGAGAGAATTCGAGTAATCACAACACACCATCAAAAGTAGAGATACTCTGGCCGAATTCCTCCCCTCTCCTCTCTCCTAAATCATCTTGCTTGCTATTGGTTTTTGTAAGCTATTAGAGGAGTGACATTTGTGACTCTAGAAGCTCCAAGACAACAAGAGCAACAAGGAATCCAAAGGTATGATTCTAGATCTGTTTCAATATTGTTATTTAACCTAATTAGCCATTAGAAGTCTTGGATTCAAAGCATGTTTAATTAGAAAGCCTAGATCCGAGCATTAGGGTTTTGCATGCGCACATAGGAAAGTTCTTATGGCTAAAATCCATCACATAGAACATACCCCATGGCCGTAAACTCCAAAAACCCTTTCAAATCTTCAAACAAATGCATATAAGGCCTTGGAACAATT